>NC_083342.1:56766725-58127904 GCF_019175385.1 Lycium barbarum | reverse complement strand
ATATATGCAGATTGTACAAGTTCTGATGTTTCCCTTTTATGAGATTAGTTTATGCCATTTATGGGCCTTTGATGTTCAGTATATCTCAGATAAGTATTTAGCGGTGTTTGGTCGCTAGAGGTCAGACTCCCGACACGACTCATCGGTTTGGGTCGTGACACATTGTCTTCTCTACACTTCTAATACGCCAAGATATCATCGATGAATACTATGATGAAGGAATCCATGTATGGCTTAAAAATGCCATTCCTCAAGTCCATGAAAGCTACTGGGGCATTTGTAAGACCAAATGACATTACAAGGAACTCGTAATGACCATAACGAGTCCTAAAAGCCGTCTTCGGAACATCCTCGACCTGAATCTTCAGTTGGTGATAGCCTAAGCAGGAGCCATAATGTCACGACCCAAACCCCGTGGGCCGCGACTGGTACCCTAACTGGGCACCCATACGTACCTACCTGATCGAACTCGAACCATACAGAGTTTTTTTTTTTTTCAAAACAGAAGTACAGAAGTAGGCCGATACAATTACGGCACGCGCGTAACTTACATATATATATACATATACCTGAACATACAGACATTTACAGATAAGCCGATAAGGCTAACATATAGACGAAACACGTAACCCACATATCCATCTACAGGCCTCTACAGACATACATAATCATATGACGGGACAGGGCCCCGCCGTACCCAGAATATACATACATACGGAGTACACAGAAGACAGAAAATATAAACCAAAAGATATGCTCCGAGTCAAAGGAGCTCTTCGAATGGCAGAGTCAGAACCTACACTGGCGGCGTGTCACCTGGCGCGTCTGTACCTGCGGGCATGTAGCGCAGCCCCCGAAGAACGGGGGTCAGTACGGAAAATGTACCGAGTATGTAAAGCAGAAACGTAACAGATATAAACATAGTCCGAACTAGAGTCACAGAAATATAACGGGCAGAATCATAAATCAAACTAACGGACAGAGTTATGATCCAGACAGACATACAGAATCGTGTTACACACAAATGAACAGAATTATAGTTCGGACAGACAGACGGAATCATAATACGGACAGACGAGCAGAATCTGAATCCATACGGACATACAGAAGCAGAAGCCATACGGACATACAGAAATAGTTGTAACACAGACGGACAAATAGTAGTATGACGGACAGAATTATGCATGCAGAGTAGCACAGAGTCATACAAAATCATACAAAGGCGTGTGCTTTATAAATACAGATGGCACACGCATATATTCATACAGATCCCGGCCCTGTCTGGGGGCGCGGTAACAGAACCCGGCCCTCTTAGTACGGGACGCGGTGGACAGACAGAATCAAATCGGATCATATGCCATCCTGGCCGCCATCCCCATACACAGCTCATACAGACATACAGATCCCGGCCCGTACGCCGAGGGACGCGGTGAACAATGCAGAGAAGTATGCACGATAACAGAACCTGGCCCGGGTCGCAGTGAAAGAATGCATTGAGGCAGACACGAATCGATAAATGAGAAACCACCTACCTACAGACTCAACATACAGACTCGATCAATCAGAAGGGTGCCAAACGGCGAGCCAAAATCAGAATGTCCAGATAGTATGCATAGTACGCGCCTATAACCTAGTTGGGAAGGCACGACAGATTATCAGAATGGGATGCTCAGATGTTCAGAAAGCATGTTATATAGATTACACAAAAATAGCCATAATATACACAAAATAATAATTCAGAAGTTTTTAGAGAAAATCGGACCCGAAACAGAAGTATTTAAAATCGTACCGGAAGTATCGGGCCTTATGGGCCCACCTCGGACCAACCCGAGGCTATATACGTAAATTATTGCTAATTGACCATATGAGGTAACCCATACTCATTCGGAAGTGTTCCGACTCCGTTTGGGGAAGTTTTGTACAAAATCTCACTTTAAGGGCAATTTGTAAGAAAATAGGTCCAATTGAATTGAAGGAATTGGAGCGGTTTTCCGTCTCGAATTCCGGGGAACGGAGTCGGACCTAAGGCTCGCGGCCGAGCCTACCACATCCAGAACATGCCTAGGAACGTAGAGAAGTGCTTCACATACCTCGATGGCGCCTTATGCTCGCTCGGCGTCAATCCAAATTTCGCCCAAAATCTGGAAATGGTCAAGTTTACCATTTGGTTAGTTCCATTCTTTCAATATTCTAACTTTACACATAATTGCCTACCGAAATTTCGGCAGCATTTCCTCTGTATATACGACATCCTCGAGACTTAGCTCGGCTCAATTCCTCAACACAACAGCCCAGAGAAAACATCCAAACAACAACAAACATCAATAAACACTAATTCATACACTATGGCATTATTAGCCATCTTTCGACACAACGAGTTATTTTTCGTTTTAAACTTGCATTTCCAACCAAACTTATTATTTTCATATCCATCATCCATCAAAATCATTACGACACACATAGGAGGCATCCATACCATATTCACATAACATTCATAAGTTACTCAAACATTCAACTTCCTATCAAATCACTACCTTTCCAATCTTTCCTAACTTCCAATCATACAAGTTCATAAACACATTTTCATATTCCAAGTTCGTTATCGTCAATCACAATTTCAAGACATTAGGCTAACGCAACATACTTTCCGACAACGACTTAACAAACAATTCTTCGTTTTGGCTTAACCATTATCCTTCAATCTACTTCACAAAGCCATAACACAATTAACATACAACCAAAATCAAATTCACATCCCATATTACACATAGTACCATACGGCCAACATACTATATTTTCCAACTCTCACTAATTCATCCCACTTTCCTTTCTAATACAATTTCCACCATACTACAACTAACTTACACAAGAATTCAAACCATTACAATCATGCAATACATATATATGCATTCGGCCACCACCCAAAAATTCCAACACACCAAATTTCCATATTTTTCATTCATTCACACATACTACAACATACATACATCATTTTTAACACAACAAAAGCATGAAATCCTTACCTTTCTTCAAGTTCTTCACTTGGGGTTGAAGTTGTTTTCTTGCCAAAATATTTATATCAACTTGTAGATAATCTTGTGCTTAGCAATAATCTCTCAAGAGAGGAACTTTTTAAACCCAAGAATTGGCTCCAAAAAAATTTTCTTTCTTTTCCTTTTCTTTCTCTCTTGAACCCGAAACCCTTTCTCTCTTTTCCTTTTGTTCTTTCTTGTTTTCTCTTGAAAGTTCTATAGATTAGGACTACTATATAATGTCACATGGCATTTAATTGATCCATGGGCTTGGATCAATAGTGTGGCCGGTTGGGCACTTATAGTTGGGCCTTTGTTTTGTTTCATTTTATTGAGCCCACTTTGGCTAGATTTTTGCAATTCCTAAGGCAAGTTTCCAAATTTGCCCTTGGCCACCTTTTGCAATTCCACACCATTGAATTCATAACTCACACATTCATACCAAGTAGTGTCCAATAGTGGCCTTATTCATCACAAGTCATTTTACCTTGAATTCTTCCGAATGAACAAAAATGTCGGATGTAACACATAAATAGTCACACCTTTTCCTTTCCTTTTTATAGCCCCTCCAAATACTCAAAGTCTATTCATGATCGAGTTCTAGATTGTAAATAAGGAAGAACAACACCTATATTGCTATACTTATCTTTCGAATCAAATTCAACTATGGAGAAAGGGGGAAACGGGCCCATAAGGGTACAACGGGTATTTCAAAAGTGAAATACGCAATCCAATATTCTAGGAGTTCAATCCTACTAATCAATTGCTAAAATAACTTAAGAATAGGTTAATTTCGATATTCAAGTAAAAACCCCCAATTTGGGTATAAACCCTAACTTTCTAACATTCAATTTCATCAACATAAATGGAGGATGCAAGCCTATTAGCTATCAAATCATCAAATTTTATGATTAGATTAGTCAAATCCACCAACAATTTCTATTTAGAAATACTAGATATCATTTTATGAAATAATCAACAAAACTCATCTTTCCTCTTAGGTTCTAATGGATTATAGCATGGATTCAAGCTTAGGGAATATAAGGTGGTGAATTCTAGGTTAAGAGACTTACCACAAGAGAGAATCATCCAAGAACTCTTCAATTCACCTAAAAAAATGCTTTGGAAGTAATAAATGAAGTGATAGAGAGTGAAGGGTTTTAACCAAGCATTTATTAGATTCTGGAATATGTCACCTCGCTGCAGCAGTCACGCGTCAGCGAGACCAGTCCCCGCTGTCATGCATCCGCCACAATAGATTCTTGCCCGCTATGGCACCCCTCTCACTATCCTCTACTGGGCTATAGCGGACCAATGCCTATTATTTCATTCCATACTGGACCAGGCCGGAATAGGTTATACACATTCGCATTATGAGAAGAGGTTATTCAGGCCTATCTAAAGAGATACTATGTTTACATATGGATCCAAACATCGTTACATTCCATTTAGGATTAGGAATGCGCGTAATTGGATCTTCTTTTTACATAGCTCGATTCGGACCTTATTCACCTTGGCGGGTCCGCTATGGCGGATTTGGTGCCGCTACAGCAGACACCAAACACCATAATTTTTTGGGTTTTTCACAAACACAATCTCGAAATTCGACATTCACCCGAGACCTCCCAGATACGAACCAACATGCATTCAAACATAAAAACACACTACGGATTCACTAGCAGTCTCAAAATTCCCAACGGAGGTCTGTTTGATCAGGTCAACACCCAATGGCCAAATACTAACTTTTCAACCAATAACCCAAAATACTTCCAAGGGCCTTGGGAACCGAACCAAACACCCCACTAAGTCACAAACGACCCTCCGGACCTCTTGGAATTGATGGAATTCTGAAAAAAATTCGTTTACCCAAACATCAACTACTGGTCAAACATTTTTCACTTTAAGACTCAATTTTACAAAAGTCATCATATAACTCGCCCAATCACCTCGGTAACTGTACCACCCATCCCAGCAAGTCAAAATCATACTAATAGGACTCAGGGAAAGGTCAACGGGGGTAAATGGATCAAAAGTACTATAACGACCGAACGGGTCGTTACAATAGTAGCTGCGTGAAGATCATAGTCCATCTCATTCAGGTTCAGGCGTGACACTTATCAATATGATTTGGCCCATCTTTCTTTCTTCATTATCTTCTTGGTTACCCCCCTACCCAATCCTCTTTCAGTTGGTTCTTTAGGTATTTTCACATATCTCAATGCTCTCATTACCTTTGTGTTAGCTCGCGTGTAATTCGATTTTAACTCCATTACTTTCTTAAGCTCATTTTAGACTAATTAACTATGAAAAATTGTGGGGCTCTACAGTGTTTAACACATATATGGCACGTGAAATGCACGTATTAACTTAGTTTCATTCAGGGTGATAAATAGAAAAATTGAACATTAAGGATAATAGAGCACCAAATAGTTTAGGTGTGTATGTTGCAATCAATGTATAGTTTAGGTGAATTTGTAGTTTGAAGAAAATACCATGAGTCTAACACATGTATGGCACGTCAACATGCATTAACTCTATTTCATCTAAGGGTAATATATAGGAAAAATTAAAGATTGGGGTAGTAAAAACACTCAATAGTATAGGTATGTAAGTTGCAGACTATTACAGTTCACATTTACGCGACGCATAAAAACTACTTCATAATTGTGGATGCTTTTTGTATTTACTATTTTTAGGATCGCCACTAATTTATTTATGGAAAATTAGGAAACCAATTTTAAGGTTTATTTAAGAAAAACCCTTCTTACTACCATAGTTCGGGTAAGGGTTCAAGTGATTCCCCGAGGAAGGTGTTAGGTACCCTAGTATGTGTTTAAAAAGATGTATATATAAAAAGTCAAGGTATATCAAAAAATGGTTGTATGAAAGTGATTCTTTCCATTATGTTCAAAAGAGTTGGGTCTTTTTTTGGAAATACGAATAAGGATTAGAATAGTTTATTTCTTCGACTAAAACACATTTAAGGTTTCCCTCAAGTAGAGCTCTACTTGATTTGTTCCAAAGTGTCATAATACTATTCCCTATATTTAAAAAATGTTCATGTGTATGCCCTTTGTTCAATACATCATAAATTCATGTAAGATTTGACAAAAAGTTATTCTTTATTGCAAATGATATCTTTTGAAATAAACTCATATATTTTCTCCTTTTGATATATGTCAACCACATACTTTGTCCAAATTTCCTTACACAAAACTCAATTTAAAGTAAAGTTCTTTTTATCTATTTTAACTTATATCGTCTAAGGCCCAAAACTATTTTGAGATCAACATAAAACCATTTTCTGTCCTTTCTTTCAAAATAAAACTCTTTTAATTCTTTTCTTTTATGCCAAAAAACTTACAAGTTGAAAATTATTTTAAGAAGAAAAGAAAGACTGTTTGTTTTTGTTTTACTTTCTATAGAAGTTATTTCAAAATTTCTTTCTCTTTAATCAAATAAAGTGTCTCTTTATCTCTGAGTTGGGTCTAAGTTAATATTATCGAGTCTCCTATTCTGAAACAACCCATTTGGTCATTATTGCACTTTTGAACCATTTACCCTCGTTGCCCTTTCCCGGAGCCCTGTTAGTATGATTTTGATCCGCGGAGATGGGCGACACAGTTCCCAAGGTAATTGAGCGAGTATTTTTGTGATTTATGAGAATTAAAACCTTAAAGTGAAAAACCATTGACCGATAGTTGACTTTTAGGTAAACGGATCTTTTTTAGAAATTCGTCAATTTTTTGAGGTCTGGAGGGTCAATTATGACTTGGTGGGGTTGTTTAGTTTGGTTCCCGAGGCACTCGGGAATGTTTTGAGCTATTGGTTGGAAAGTTGATTTTTGGCCGTTGGGGGTTGACCCCATCAAATAGACCTCCGATGGGAATTTCGAGACCACGAGTGAGTCCGTAGCATGTTTTTATGTATGCGTGCATATCTGTTTTGTATCTGGGAGGTCCCACATGATTGTCAGGATTTGGGAAGAACTTGGTGAAAAACCAGAAATTAGTGGTTTCTGATGTTTCGCCCCAGCAAGAGTGGGTGCACCTCAGCGGACCAGCCTAGGAGAGGCTTGGTCCGCCAGTGCGCAAGTTGTGGATTCTATAGAAATCTGCCCCAGTGGATGGTATTCCGCTGAGGCTAATGCACGACAACGGGACTTCTTCCGCGAGACCAGAAGACGCTATTCAAGATTCATTAAATGCCTAAATTAAACCCCTCATTTCCATTCCCAAAATTATTTCTCCAAAGTATCTCAAGGGTGATTTAAATTGTTTCTAAGTGGATTCTTCTTGGGGTAAGTCTCTTCCACCTTGTTATCCATTATTTACCTTTCCTAAGCTTGAATCTATGGTTGAAATCTAGAAAGCTAGTCGAAGTAGATGAGTCTCAACTCTAATTTTGTTAGTTTAATTTTAGGCTTCAAATGTGAATTAATTAATGCATTTGTCTAATTTGAGCATGTAATTTTATTAATTAGTAAACAATAGACTTGAATCTTCCATTTGAGTTAAGAGATCGAATAAGGACAAGCTAGGGTTTATGCCTAATTTGGGGGTTTTGCCTTGAATGATTAATGTTATATCCCGTATGTTTGCATACTCGGAAAATTCGAAATAAATTTGATTTGTAAGCAATAAGGCTATATTTGATTTATATTCAATATATATGTCTTGTGTATGAAAAATATTGACGCGGAAATATCGAGGGAGGCTAAGGGCAAAATTGAAATTTCGGAAATTAGTTTCGTGAATTATAAAATGTGGCTCATAAGCAATTGGGCTCAAAAAAAAAATTAGAAGGAGAGGCCCAAGAGCATAGGGTGGCCGGCCATAAGATGAATGGCCCAAGCCCATTTAAAATTTATTCATTTGACCAATTTATAAAAGATGACTAAGTCTTCAACCCATAGAAAATTCAAGAAACTTGAAGAACAAAAAGACCACCCCAATTTCGGCCAAAGAAGGAGAAAAAGGAAGATCATAAATCTTGTCTAAAAAAATTATTTCTTCATGTATTTCCACTAATTTGAAGGCCCTCTTCAACATGGTATGATTGTTGGAAGGAGAGAATCACTCTTTGGAATAAAATCCCAACCTTAGTTAAGGGGAGAAGTTGTGAAGAAAGGTAAGATTTCATCTCCTTTTTTATGTTATGAAGGTTTGTTTATGTTGTAATATGTGGAAATGAGTAGAAATCATAGAAATATGGAAGAGTGCAAAGTGGGTATGCATATGAATATGTGGCCGTGTGTGTGTGTTAATGTATAGACAATGTGAGTTAAATTTCATGTTGTAATGTAGTTGTGGTTATGGTGGAATTTGTATTGGAAATGAAAGTTGAATGAAATTGGTTGAAGTTGGAAATATAGGGTATGGCCGTGTGGTATGAGGAAGTTGAAATGGAAATGAATTAATTTTGTTTAATATGTTAGTTGTGTTGTTGTGATCATTATAATGCAAATGATGGTTAAATGGTTTAAGTTGGTATAGAAATGGAATGTAGAAGGATAGGTCATCTTAGTATAATTTTATGATATTATGGAAATGAAGTTGTTAAGGTGCAAGTTGGGATGGTTGTTGATGAAAATTAGAAGATGGAAACATGTTGTGAATAAGTATGTTAAGATTAGAAGTTTTGAATGAATTATGGCTTTGGTGGAAAGTTGTATATTTTGTATATCTTGTGAATATATTGTGGAAATGATATGAAATGTTTCCGAATTATATTGTAATGATCTTGATTAGTAATGAATATGATCATGTTGGTATTGATTTGAAAATGCGAAGTCGGAATGAAAGCTATTGCATTATGTTGGAAAGAAGTTTAGTTGTGACATATTGTAATTTATTGTGGTTGTTGTTGTTGCTGGTGTTGTTGTTGGGTTGTTGTTGAATTATTTTGGCCGAGTTGAATTCTCGGGGTGTCGTATTTATAGGGGAGGTGCTGCCGAAATTTCGGTAGACAAGTACTAATTCAAGATTGGAAGCCAAAAGCCTTATAGTAACATTTGGTAAATGTGACCACTTGTAGGTTTCGGACGAAACGAGGTTTGAGGTTTGGCGAGCGTAAAAAGGCAAGAAAGGTATGTAAAGCTCCACCTTTCCTTCTCTTGGCATGTCCTAGATGTATTAGGTTTGAATTTGGACCTCGGGGACTACTCTACTCTTCGGAATCCGCGACTAAATTTGCCGCTTTTTCCATTCAGTGGAATTGAACTAATTATGTTGCAATTGGCTAGGAAAATTTTCGAAATACCTAGAACTTGTGTAAACAAAATCCGATTACCTTAAAACCCTCATAAGCGACTCCATAAAGTTTCTTACACATAATTTGTGTTGGCCACCTCGGTGGGCCCACTATTTCCGATTCCACCCTTATTGCAATTTGTAACTTGACTTCAAGCGATTTTAAAAGGAAACATATTGACTACTAATGATACTTATTCTAAATACTTTATTGAGTCTCTGTAAAAGTATGAAATTTTGTGTTGCAGTCAATTTCCCACTATTCCCGCGTTGCCTCTTGTTGTACGGTTGCCATATTTTCGAACAATATAAAATGAAACGTTTCAACTATCTTTCTAACTACTAGAGGAAAATTGTTTTAATGATTCCCTTGAGCCTTGTAAACTATTTTGGAATATGAAAACGACCCAAGAAGGATTATTTTCCCGTAACTCATTATGATATCCGACATACGCTTACCATGATCCTGCCCGACTAGATCATTACGATTTGACACGTGATGTGCCCTTTTTGATATAAGTACTTCGATATAAGCATTCCGACATAAGTATGCGGATACGAGCATTTTGTTTGAGTAATTTGTTACGAATGTTCTGATAGTACGTCTGATTATTAGGATGAGTCTTATAATATATTTTGATATGCAAAAATATTTCCAGAGGTTTTGTTTCGACACAATCTATCGTGCTATCCAAAAGGTATACGTACATTATAACTACCGTTCGATTCCTTCGAATTGATCTGTCATATGGATTTGCTTTGAAATGTCCGTAACTTTCACAATCTAACTCCGATACGAGTAATTTGACATAAGTATTCTGATATGAGTATTTCGACACAAGTATTTTGACATAAATGTTCTGATATAAGCATTCTGTTTAAATAACCTGCTATGAACATTCTGATGGCACGTTCGATCATTCTATCGAGTCTCGATTTATGTGCATTTAGTTACTCACTATTCTGCTCGTGCATGTGCTATGATCCCTTTCACCGGATCCCGGGCCGGTATGTATCGTGCGGATGGGTCGCCGAGTCCCTTGTCAGGGGCCGGGTTCCATACATGAATTCCGAAGTATGATTTGTCCGGTTCCGGGGTACTGTGGTATATGTCCGTCCCCGGTTACCGTGTATATGATACGAAGTATGATGTGTCCGGTTCCCCGACGTGTGATATGTCCCCGGGGTTACCGTGGTTATGATATGATGTGTTATGTGATGGAGATGTTCAGAGATATGAAATCTTCTGAGATATGATATGTGGTGACGCCAAAGGCAGGAGTGGCGACCACGTTCCTGTGCCCTATGCATGACTCTGATATGTTGGTAAGCTAATCACTTCCTATATCTCCTCTGACCTATGATGCTGGTATACAAGATCCGTGTCTGAAAAATAAACATTTAAACATTCTGGGTCTGTACTTCTTCTGACACGTGACTCCAGCTTATATGACCCGATATTTCGGGCCCGCATTATCTGACATCCGAAATCTGTATACACGATTTGTGATCTGGAAATAGCGCCTTGGAAATTTTGGATTATATATTTATTTTTGTACTATTGCCCCAGTTATGGTTTTATTTTCTGTACTCCATGCTTTACATACTCGGTACACATTTCGTACTGACCCCCTTTCTTCGGGGGCTGCGTTTTCATGCCGCGCAGGTACAGACGACAGGTTTGCTGATCCGCCCGCTTAGGATCTTATTCTTCTATTTTGGAGCGCTCTTTTATCCAGAGCCTATATTTTGGTACAGTCTTCTGCTATTGTATATATGTATATTATTCAGGGGTACGACGGGGCCCTGTCCCGTCTTATGATTCTGTTATGTTCTGTAGAGGTCTGTAGACATACATGTGGGTTCTGTATATATGTTTTGGATTTATTACGATCTGTGATGGCCTTATCGGCTTCCACGTGCCATATCTGTTCATCTGCGATATCTAGCAGCGCCAATTGATTTTTATATTTAAATATTCTGCTTGTATGCTGATTTGGGTTATTGGGTACGTTTGGTGTCCAGCACGGGCACTAGTCACGGCCTACGGGGTTGGGTCGTGACAATTAATTGGTCGATAATTGAGCTAAATTAGCAATTGGAGAGTAGAATTGAAATTATAGAACGTTGGGTTACCAACTATATTTTTTGAAATACTCGTGTTATGCTTATGGGTCTGATTTCCATCTTTTCCTTAGTTGATTTTGATTCGAATGAATGTATAGCAATATGGGTACCTTTTTTCATCGTTTCTAACTTAGATTTTTGGAAGGGCTAGATTTTGGGTATTCAGAGACTCTTCGGAAGGGCAAGGCTTAGGTTTGACCATTTGAGGCACTAGCGGCATCGAGGTAGGTTATGACTGTTACACCTCGGAAATTTCACTGTGAACGCACAACGAGTAGACCAACGAAGTGTATGAGTGTGCGATGTTTTACTAAGTAGGGAATGACTATTTATGAATTTTAGAAATGAGAAAGTTATAGATTTGCACTTCAACCCAGTGGGTCGTAAAATAGAATACGGCCCGTAAAGTGGTTTACGGACCGTAAACTGCCATCGTCCTTCAACATTCCAAAAATTTCAACTTTCTGCCAAATGACGAAATGGTTAAATACGACTCAGAATATGGACCGTAAAGTGAAATACGGCCCGTAAACTGTGTCTGTAAATCACCACGTCTCAGCCTGAGTTTCTGGTTTTGATATTCTTAAATACGGTCGTGAAGGACGGACCGTAAACCAGAATACGATCCGTAAACTGGGTTTACGACCACTGTGCATCCCGACTATTGTTCATAAAAATCAGATTTTGTGATTAATATAAGGGACCCTTTTCATTCATTTTCATTTCATTTCTCATCTACACAACTCAAGAGAACTCTAGAACATTCCAAACATTTCATCCACAAGAATTTAAGGGAAAGTAGTGGTAAACTACATGAAATCCATGGAGTCAAGAGTGTGAAGCTCATCAAAGTTCCTCTACACCAAGAAATTGCAAAGGAAGTGAAATAGGGTTTTTGGCATAAAAGAGTGTTGTTGCTCAAGGCTTGTTCCAACACTACCCAAGGTAAGTTTGATGACCTTCTCATGATGATTGAAGCATTAATACATTGAAACACTTGGATTATAGAAGAGTGTAGTAAATGGGTCATAAAATGTGAATGGTGCCATAGTTGAATGATAGTTGGATTGCATTATGAATGGTGATGAGTTGGGAGTATAAATATGTTATAAATGACGTGTAGACCATGAAATAGGTGTGATGTATGAGAAAATGTGATGATGAGCTAAAGCCCATAAATGTGGAGAAATTGGAGAAAAGTGATGGAATGTGATAAATGTAGATAAATGATGATTGTTGAATACAATATTGTGAACGTTGTTATGAGTGTTTGGGAGTTAATATAGAATATGGGAAAAGTAGTATAAACAAAGGAAGTGCCGCCCAATTTTCCCTAGAAATAGTAGCGCTTTCTTATAGTCGATTAACTAACGTAAATGTGAATTCTCTTTTGAAGGTAGAAACGCGATATCGAAGGAGAACAAGCAAACGATAGCTTAGCTAAACGTCAAAGGTATGTGAGGCTAGTCCCTTCTTTCAAATGGCATGAATCTCATAGCATAATTTTCCTCCTCCCCATGAGTCCCTATATTCCGGAAAGCTAAGAGCATATATCCATGAATGGTAATATAAGATAAGAGATATGATATGATGATCTTAAAATGGCATGATGCTATTTATTTCTCACACTGACCTTATATGTTAGTTCCTTCAAGGTGAGGCAGGATGTCGATAATTGCTCCATAATGAAATCGGGGAACACGACCTTACGTCACCCCGATAAAGTAAAGTTGTTCATAATCCTTATGCATGTATTGTGGTAAGTATGTTACGATAAACATATTATCATAAGCATGTATGATGATGATATAACACCGCGCCTAGTTGGCCGAGCAGTCACCGCTAAGGCGGGCAGCTATACGATACACCATGGCCAAATGGCATGGGCAGACACCACTAGTGGGCGGCATGAGATGATACCCCGGATGCGGGAGGCCTGTACGCAGGCTAATGTTATGATTAGAACATCGATCCGATATACGGGCAGCTTATACATTACTACACCGCACCTATATGAGCGGGCAACTTATACATTATGCATACATGATATGATGACGAGTATGAGTAAGACAGCATGGCTTAATTCTTTTATACATGAAAGTTAGATATAGATGTTCCATATTGATATTTCCTTTATGTCATTGATCTATTTCATTGTTTATGCCTCTCATACTCAGTACAAGATTCGTATTGACGTCCGTTTTCTTTGGACACTGTGATCATGCCCACAGGTAGACAGGGAGGACAGCTCGACCCAGACTAGCAGTGTCACGACCCAACCCCGTAGGCCGTGACTAGTGCCCGATCTGGGCACCCAAACCCATCTATCAAACGTATTCAAATATATAGCGGAAGCCGACAAGGCTATATTCCAAATACAGATAATTTCCAGAAAACATTCGGCAGAGTTTCCTTTGTTTTTCGGACTAACCAGAATAACCCTGTACACAGCAAACACCAACAGAGGCCACACAGGGCTAATCAAAGCAATGCACAAACATATGCGGACCGGCCGCCTCGGCGTATGGAATCGCCCAAACAGCATATACACATAAGCATACAGACAGACCATAACCCACAAACATGTCCACAGACCTCTAAACTAACCGACAGAATCATATGACGGGACAGGGCCCCGCCGTACCCAAATAGTCAGATATGCAGAAATATATACATGGCGAAAGATATATATACCAAAAGTGGACTCCGAATTAAGGGAGTACTCCGAAATAGCAGAAGTGAAGCCTACAGTGGTGGATCACCGGCGTCTGCACCTGCGGGCATGAAACGCAGCCCCCCGAAGGAAGGGGGTCAGTACGAAAGATGTACTGAGCAGGTAAAGCATGGAGTACAAAAATATAGGCCGCAACTGAGGGCGAACAGAATACCAAAGAGAGAAATGCCGAACAGTATATCAAAATGTTTATCAAAATCATATATACATAATGCAAACAAAATCATGCAAAGCTCAGGAACGTGGTCACCACTCCGACGCTGGTGCCACACACAGCATAACACCAGAAGGTTCAAATCTCCGTACATCCCCGAACACACACATATGAGCGTATCACATCACAGCCATATCACAGCATAACTCCAAACGGAACCTGGCCCTATGGCGAGGCCTCGGGGAACCGTAACACAGCATACGGCCGAATCATCATAGAGCGCACGAATCATAACCGGCCCGGGAACCGGTGAACGAAGTCATAATAAGGCACGAGCGGAGTCGTGAGCAAACAATGCAATTTGTATATCAAAATAGCCTTTCAAAACTTGATTACTTCATAAGTCAATTCATTAACCAAAATAGTCAAATAATTAATTAGTACGAAAGTCTATTTCACAAAATATTTCCAAAGTGGTACATATGGCTCAAAACATAACTTAGTATCTCATGGTGTACAAAACATTATTTCATAAAAGATAAATTCCAAATTCGAAGATTCTTTATCGAAGCTTATCAAAAAAAAACAGAGCCTAGTAGGACAAATAAGGCATCTCGGGGTTAGCGGGCCCACCTCGGGTCAAGTCGAGGTGGCAAACATAATTTATGAGCATTTCGGGTCTATAGGATCATACATAAAGATTTCAACGCAATCCGATTGCATTTTCATAAGTTTCGGACGTTTGATTGCTTTCTAGCCAAAATAGGAACATTAGGCTTCAATTGAATTGAATGAATAGTAGCCATTCTATAGATCGGATTTTGAGGAGCGGAAATGCTCCCGGGGTTCCGATATCAACCTAACATACTAATACATGCCAAAAGAAGAAGTGGGAAGCTCTACATACCTTATAAACGTCTTATGCTCACCCCAAACTCAAATCCCGATTCGTCCAGAATCTGCAAATGGTCAAAGTTACCTATTAGAGATTCTTAAGCTTAAAAATCCCATTAACTTCAGTTTTTGCCTACCGAAATTTCGGCAGCATTTCCCCTATATATCTAACACCCCCGAGACTTAGCTCGGCTCAAAATACATCAACAACAACCCAAACATCACAAACAACACAAACCACAACTAAAGCACTTTAGCTTCAATATTCTTCCTTACTATATAAGTTGACAACTTTCATTCAAACTTCACAATACCAAACTAATGTTCACCTTATTGTATTCATTCACCCATTCAAGGTCATTCAAACACATCCCAATTATATTCCACACACTATACATAATTTCAAGAAGTTCCTTACTTTCCATATTTCATCCAAAACATCAACACTTACGACGAACGTACTAACTCGCATTGTTTCATTCCAAATTCATTAACAACAACCATAAATCACATTAAAAGCCTTAATATCATAATTATACAACGATATACACAAATATACCGAAATTATATACTTTCCCATAATAATCCGCAATCATTTTCAACACCAACTCAATTCGTTAAACATTCATTTACGTTATAAAGGTCACAACGACGCAACTAACGAACTAAATAGAATTCGATTCGCCTTCCTTTCCAAACCATATAAGTCACGGCCACAACAACATATATACACACACCCACGGTTTTATTCACACATCAATACTACGGAATTCTCGTCTATTCTCAATCCTTAACACATTCATACCAATTCCATAACATTAAAATAGCAAAATTCTTACCTTTTCTTGAATTTCCGACTTGCCGCGAACGTGCTCCTTTCACCAAACTAATTGTACCCCGTTGAAGAGCGTCTTGAGTACTCTACAATTATGGAAAGAACAAAACTTTTGGATCAAAATCAAGGCTTGGAGAATTGTTTTTTGGTTGGCAAAGTGAGGTTCGACCGAGTGAGCTTTTGAGCTCAAAGTTGAGTTATGATTTTTTTTCTTGATAATTCCAAATGAATTAATTGATATATATCCACATAAAGGTCATGTGCATAACACATGACTTTTAAAAGTGGGCTTGGACCAAGCCTAGTGGCCGGCCACCCCACCTCTTTGGGCCTAAATTTTTGTTCAATTTTCCTTGGCCCAATTCATTATAATCCCGTTTTGTAATTCCCGAAACTAATTTCCGAAATTCCAAATTTACCCTCGGCCTTCCCTAACGTATTTACACCAATAATTTCGCAACCAACATAGTCATATTATCTAGAATCAAAATATTTCCTTATAACACACAAGTCTTATTCATTTTTCTCGATATCCAAATATGCGAAAATACGGGACATAACAAGCAGTAGCCGTCAGCTGATTGAAAATACTACTTTGTTCGGAGGTGCTTATGACGATTATTTTGTGTATATTCATGTATATGTATTTTTGGGCATGACGGGGTCCTATCGCGCCCTTATTCTTAGCACTCCAGTAGAGGCTCGTAGATGCGCAGTGTGGGTTAGATGGTCTCACGAGATGCTATTATATGTATATATTATTTTGATGGCCGAGAGGCAAATGTATTTAGAAAGTATTTATGTTTCCATATAAAACATGATTCTCCTACAATTTGAGTATAAAGCTGATAAAAGACCACCTATATGAGCAAGATAAGTAGTATCACGAGTGGTGGTCGGTGGCTAGCCCCGGGTTCCCGTCATGGCCCCCAGCTAGGTTGTGACAAAAATGGTATCAGAGCGGTTCAGTCCTAGGAAGTGTCTACGAGCCGTGTCTAGTAGAGTCTTGTTTATGGTGTGTTGCGCGTCACATTAATGAACAAGAGGCTACAGGGCATTTTGGAAAAATTACCATTCTTCTTCCTATGAGATCTTACGATAGAGCCATGTATAAGACTTTATCCTCCCTAATAGTGTGTTGTGATTTCAGAATGCCGCCAAAGGGGAAGGCTACAGCTGCCCAGAAGGGCAAAACTACGGCAAAGAAGCGGATAGAAAGAGAGCCTCCGATGAACATAGAAGAAGGCGAATCACACAATGAGGCCTTGCCTAATACCTCTTCTACCCCACCTAATGTGGAAGAGCCAGGAGGAGCTCCAGCTCCAATTCCTCCACCGGTTGCTTTAGGTCAACAAGTGACCGAGGCCATTTAGTTATTGACACAATTTGTCGCCGCACAGGCACAACGACAAAGTGCGAGTTCGAGTGATCGGGCAGCAAGTACCAAAGCCCGTGATTTTATGAGCCTAAATCCTCCAGAGTTTTTCGGGCCAAAGCTGAATGAAGACCCGCAAGGTTTCATAGATGAGGTATTGAGGACATTGAAGATTGTCCATGCCTCTGAAACCGAATCCGTGGAGTTGGCATCTTATAGACTCCGGGATGTGGCTGTTTTGTGGTACAACAACTGGTTATTATCAAGAGGAGAGAATGCGCCTCCTCCGGTTTGGCAAGAATTCGTTGATGCATTTATTCGTCACTACTTCCCACCCGAGGTCCGCCGAGCTAGAGCGGACAGGTTTCTAAATATGAGGCAAGGAAATATGAGTGCCCGGGAGTATAGCATGCAATTTAACTCTTTGGCTAGATATGCCCCGGCTATTGTGGCCGACATGGGAGACCGGGTACATAGATTTGTAAGTGGCCAAGGGCCACATTTATTCAGAGATTGTTTAATGGCTTCCTTGCAAGACGGGATGGATATTTCCCGAATACAGGCCCATGCTCAGAATTTAGAGGGGCAACAACAACCACAAAGGAATGACCGCGATAACGAAAGAAGGAAAGGCAAGAGGGCGAGATCTATGGGAGCAGGCAGTGGTTATAGAGGGGTATCAAGGCAGACATATTCTGGTTACTCAGGCCAGTCGGTGACCAATGCCCCTCTTCAATTTACAGGTAGGAGATTTGATCGATCCTTCCGCTCAGGACAGGGCCAAAGTTCGAGAACTCCAGATTCCCAGTTCTGGGAAGATTATAGTCAGAGGAGACCCCCAGTACCGTGATGCAACCAGTGCAGTTGATTGCATTCCGGATAGTGTCGCCAGGGTTCAGACGCTTGCTACACTTGCGGCCAAATTGGGCAAATGATGAGAGATTGCCCGTCGATGAGTGGTAGAGTTGGAATTCAGCCCACAGGTTCAGCAGGTGGTTCCTCCTCAGCATGCCCGGCGGGACAGATTCCCCACATGTCAACAGGCCGAGGTAGAGGTATAGGGGCAGCATCTACTTCAGGTGCCACTCAGCCCCGTGTATATGCTTTAGCCGAACGGCGGGATCTTGAGTCCTCCCCTGATGTGGTTACAGGTACATTGTCTATATTTTCCTGTGATGTATACGCACTGATAGATCCAGGTTCTACTTTTTCTTATATTACTCCATATGTTTCTAGTTGTATTGGGGTGAAACCTGAACCAATTAAACCTTTTGAGGTACTCACTCCGGTTGGTGATCTCGTGATAGCAAGGCAAGTGTACAAAAGTTGTGTCATTATGATATGTGATCGTCAGAGCAAAGCTGATTTGATCGAGCTGAAAATGATAGATTTCGATGTAATCATGGGAATGGATTGGTTGGCCTCGTGTTATGCAAATGTTGATTGCCACACAAAAGTGGTTTGATTCCAATTCCCGAGAGAGCCTGTGCTTGAATGGAAGGGTAATGCAACATCCCCAAATGGTAGGTTTATTTCCTACCTTAAGGCAAGGAAGATAATAGCCAAGGGTTATATTTATCATTTAGTTCGGGTTCATAACACCGAGGCAAAGCCACCAACCTTTCAATCAGTTCCGGTCGTGAATGAATTCCCAGATGTGTTTCCAGAGAAACTTCCAGGACTTCCTCCAGAAAGGGAGATTTACTTCGCCATTGATGTGTTGCCGGACACCAAGCCTATTTCTATTCCTCCTTATCGAATGGCTCTGGCAGAATTAAAAGAGCTAAAGGCGCAGTTGAAAGATTTGCTGGAAAAGGGGTTTATTAGACCCAGTTCATCACCGTGGGGAGCACCGGTCTTGTTTGTAAGAAAGAAATACGGATCTCTACGAATGTGTATCGACTACAGGCAATTGAATAAAGTGACGATAAAGAACAAATATCCTCTTCCGATGATTGATGATTTATTTGATCAGCTACAGGGTGCCAAATGGTTTTCAAAAATAGATTTGAGATCGGGTTACCATCAGGTGAGAGTTAGAGAAGCGGATATTCCCAAGACGGCCTTCAGAACGAGATATGGTCACTATGAATTCCGAGTGATGTCGTTTGGGTTGACTAATGCTCCGGCCGTGTTTATGAAAATGATGAATAATGTGTTTATGCCACTCTTGGATTTATTTGTAATAGTATTTATTGATGATATTATGGTATATTCTCGCACTGAATCAGAACATGTAGATCATTTGCGAATTGTTCTTGGCATTCTTCGAGCCCGGGAATTATATGCAAAATTTTCAAAGTGTGAGTTTTGGCTGAATTCTATAACATTTATGGGCCATGTCATTTCAAATGATGGCATTCGAGTCGACACTCAGAAAATTGAAGCTGTGAAGAGTTGGCCAAGGCCTACGACGCTGTTACAGCTCGGAAAATTTTTCCGTTGGTACGTAAGTGAACGACCTAGTGATAAGTATGGGTGTATGATGTCCATGAGCAAGAAATGACGTTTGATGACCTTAGGTGAGATTTCAAAGGAATCCGACGTAAGACGAGAAAGTTGGCTAAGATAAGGCAAGGTTAGGTGAGCAATTCATGTGCATAGATATGGGTGATTAAAATGAGAAGTCTAAGAAATATGGAAAGTTGCAGAATTGCAATCTGTCCAGTGGTCGTAAAGTGCAAATACGGACCGTAAACTGCCAGGTCGTAAACTGGCATGCAAGCCTTCAACTTTCTGCCAGTTGAGGAAATGGTAAAATACGATCTGGTTTACGGACCGTAAAGTGATTTACGGCTAGTAAACCATGGTCGTAAATCACCATGCAAGCAGCCAAAGTTTCTGGTTTTTGAAAAGGTTAAAGACGACCGCAAGGGACGAACCGTAAAATGGAGTACGCAGTTTACGACCACTGTTCACCGCAACACAAATTTTGCAATTCATCAAATAAAGGGACCAACACTTGTTTTATTTCAGTTCCACATTACACACCTTCTCTCTAAAACCTCCCTCTACATTTATTATCCAAGCTTTCAAGGATCATAAGTCATCAACAACATAAAACAAAGTGAATCAAGAGTAAGAACATCATCAAAGGTCATCCAATTCAAGAAATCCAAATGGAGAAAAACTAGGGTTTTGCTCAAAGTGGAGTATTATCAACTAAAGCTTGTTCCTACAACTTCTAAGGTAAGATTCATGATATTTATATGATGTTTAAGATATTGGAGAGTTGAAATGCATGGATTGTAGAAAATATGGTCAACTAGGTCATAAATGATGAATAGTGATATTTTGAGGAATAGTTTGAATTGAATCACGAATGTTGTTGTGTTGTGATATGAATGTGTTATAAATGGTATTAAGATCATGAACTAGATACTTTAGACGGATGGACGAACTTGGGTGTTATGACCTTGAATATGGATGAATTAGAAGCAAGTTGAGAAATCTAGATAATGTGGATAATGTGAATGACTAATGGCCATTGTTATGATATTAATGAAGGTAGAAACGCTAACATTGGAAGGGGACGTGCAAGTGTAGAATAGTCCGACAAAAAGGTATATAAGGCTACCCCTTCTTTCATAAGTCATAGTTCTTTGGCCAAATTCTTAAATCCTCTATATGAGTATGTTGTCTCCAAATGATTGATCTCCGAGCTGATAAGCTCACAATCCTCGATATGTACTACTTTTGTACTACGCTCCTGATATAACGAGTAAGCCTATGATATAGATGTAACAATAATGATGATGATAGTCATGATAATGATAATAATAATGATGCTAAAGGTGCCTACGGGCTATTAGATGTATGTGTGCCTATAAAGGGCTATAATGAAACCCCGAGCCTATGGTGCCGGGTAGAGTATATGTATATATATATATATATGTATGTATATGATTACGTAACGCGCACACACATCTGCAGATGATACGGATAACCCTGAAGCCTTGGTAGGGCCAGGTAGATATAACATTGAGCCTTGGTTGGCCAAGTATGTATGAAACACCGAACCTTATGGTCGGGTACGCCACATATATATGTATATAAGTGTATGGCTATGTATATAATATGAATATGAATGTGAAAAGACTATGTATATGAATGCGAACAGGGGCATGTATACTAATACGAGCACTATTATTAAATACGCATGAGAAATGGGAATTTCCTATGAATGATAGGTAAGTGCCATGATGATGACATTTTTGTCTTCCCCTGCTATGCTACTTCACATGTTGTTTACTATGCTTATATATCGATGTTGATCATGCTTTACATACTCAGTACATTCTTCGTACTGACGTCCTTTTATTTGTGGACGCTGCGTCATGCCCGCAGGTGCACAGGGAGATAGACTTGATCCATAGCTGCTTATTCAGAGATTGCATAGCAGAGCTCCTTTTCTTCCGGAGCCATATCTTTTGGGTACTTATTCTTTTGTGTATATAATTATGGGCATAGCGGGGTGCTATCCCGCTCATATGTTCTGTTATACTCCTAGAGGCTCGTAGTCACGTGTATACGGTTAGATATGTCTGGCCTTGTCGGCCTATATTTTGTACACCTTATGGTAGCCTTGTCGGCTTATGTACATCTGATGTGGCATAAATGCCAATGATGATTTAAAGATGTGATTGTCCGATGGGACTAGTTTGATGAATGAAAGAAAATGCATGTCTAATTATATGGCTCACCTAGATGTAAGCATAAGTATGAGTCAAGGGGTGCCCGGGTGGGCTAGCACCGGGTGCTCGTCGCGGCCCGTAGGCGGGTCGTGACAGTCGCCTACAGAAGTTCGTAGTTTTCTGGGTTTGGCAGGATACTATAGAAGATTCGTAGAGGGATTTTCATCTATTTCAGCCGCATTGATGAAGCTAACCCAGAAGTCAGCCAAATTTCAATGGAATGATGCTTCTGAGCGCAGCTTCTAAGAGTTGAAAGACATATTGACCTTAGCTCCGATCTTAACACTTCAGAAGGGTCAGAAAGATATGTGGTGTATTGTGACGCTTCCGGTGTCGGACTAGGGTGCGTATTGATGCAGCATGGTAAAGTTATTGCATATGCTTCGAGACAATTACGGAAACATGAAAGGAATTATCCGACTCATGATCTCGAATTGGCTGCGGTTATTCATTCCTTAAAAATATGGAGGCATTATTTATATGGTGTGCATGTTGATATCTACACAGATCACAAAAGCCTTCAGTACATTTTCAAGAAGAAGGAGTTGAACCTGCGGCAGAGGCGGTGGTTAGAATTATTGAAGGATTATGATGTGAACATTTTGTATCACCCCGGAAAAGCGAATGTAGTAGCCGATGCGCTTAGCCGCCGATCAACGGGAAATTTATGTGAAGTCCCTCCGGAAAAGAAAGAGATGGTTCATGAGCTCCGCCAATTAGCTAATCTTGGAGTGTGGTTGATTGATTCGGGTAATGCAGGGATTAGCATCAATGACCCCACAACTACGTCCTTGGATATAGAAGTGAAAGAACGGCAATATGAATATCCTCAATTGCGTCGCTACCGAGACACATCTCATGGAAAAGAAAAATCTCCATTTGAAGTTTCCACTGACGGAATTCTTAGGTACCGAGGCAGATTATGTGTGCCGAATGTAGCAGAATTGCGCAGACGAATTCTTGAAGAAGCACATTGTTCTTTGTATTCTATTCATCCAGGTGAAACTAAAATGTATCATGATCTCAAGGTAATGTATTGGTGGGATGGCATGAAGAGAGACATAGCCGAATTTGTAGCACAGTGTCAAAATTGTCAACAAGTAAAAGTGGAACATCAAAAGCCAGGAGGCTTATTGCAAGTAATGAAAATCCCTACTTGGAAGTGGAAAGTGATCAACATGGATTTTATTGTGGGATTACCTCGTTCCCGCGGCAGGTATGATTCTATATGGGTGATTGTGGATAGATTGACAAAAGCAGCCCATTTTCACCCAGTTAAGACTACATACTCAGCCGACGATTATGCAAGGTTGTATCTTAAGGAAATTGTGCGCCTTCATGGTATTCCATTATCTATTATCACAGACAGAGGAGCACAGTTTATAGCCAAGTTCTAGAAGTCCTTCCAAGAAGGTCTAGGCACTCGAGTGAAGCTCAGCACGACATTTCATCTGCAGACCGATGGACAAGTCGAGCGCACTATTCAAACCATGGAAGATATGTTACGAGCATGTGTGCTGGATTTCGGTGAAAGTTGGGACGATCATTTACCGCTAATCGAATTCGCATACAATAATAGTTATCATTCCAACATTCAAATGGCCCCATATGAAGCCTTCTATGGAAGGAAATGTAGATCCCCAATCGGATGGTTCGAAATAGGAGAAGCACAACTAGTAGGCCCTGAATTAATTCAACAAGCGGTGCAAATATTTAAGGTGATCCGAGATCGATTGTTAACAGCCCAAAGTCGCCAAAAGTATTATGCAGACAATCGTCGATGAGACTTGGAATTTCAAGTTAGTGATTGGGTATTTTTGAAAGTATCTCCAATGAAAGGGGTGATGAGATTTGGTAAGAAAGGGAAGCTAAGTCCTACATACATTGGACCCTATAAAATTATCCGCAAGGTGGGTCATGTAGCCTATGAAATGGATTTTCCTTCGGAGCTTGAATCAGTCCATCCAGTCTTCCACGTTTCGATACACCACAAGTGTATTAGAGATCCCACAATGATTTTCCCGATAGATGATGTGCAATTAACAGACAAGCTAACCTATGAAGAGGTGCCTATCGCTATTTTAGACAGGCAAGTACGAAGACTTCGAAATAAAGGGGTAGCTTCAGTCAAAGTCTTATGGCGAAACAACAACCGGGAAGAAATGACTTGGGAGACAAAAGAGAAGATGAAGTCCAAGTACCCGCATTTATTCCAACCCCCAGAGGAGATTCAAGATGAAACGCCAATGATATGAGGTATGTATGCTTATTTTTCATGCTTTTGGTCGTGTGCGGCCATAGATATGTCGATGTTGTGATGTAGCCCGGTGAGGCGATGATATTATTGGTTGTTGTGACAGGTTGGTAGTGCCGAATTACAGGGGAAACTCTGGCGAAAGTTTCAAAGAATTCCGAGTGTTTTAGCATTCGAGGACGAATGTTCCGAAATGGGGGAAGAATTTTACACCTCAGAAATTTCTCCGTGAGCGTACAACAAGTAGAATAACGAAGTGCATGAGTGTGGGAATTCATCTGTGCCTGTGGGCATTCATTTTTCCAATGTGGTCCGCCGCAGTGGCGACATCCTGAGGGGGGCTTCCGCCCCCGATCATTATTATGAGACGCAGCACTATTGCTGCCTGAGGAGGAACCTTTAGACTTGGCTGCACTACGGTCTCCCCCACTTCTGCTGGGGCCAGTATTGTAGGATTGGCCCCCTTTGAATCCCCCACGGGCTGGTGGTTGAGGTCTATACTTTCGAGCATCCACTTGGTTGTAACTGAGGCATTTCTGCAGCTTGGATAGCTTTAGGCAAGGAATCAACCCTCTGTCTTTGGATTTCCATGCGGGCATAGGGCTTCAAACCTTCCATGAACGTGAAAAGCTTGTCCTTGTCGCCCATGTCCCTTATGTTCAGCATGAGTGTAGAGAACTCGCGGACATAATCTCGGACTGACTTCATTTGCCTGAGTTCCCGAAGCTTACTCCGTGCATTATATTCAACATTCTCGGGGAAGAACTGCAAGCGAATGGCTGCTTTTAGTTCCTCCCATGTCTCAAGAGCATCCTCACCTGCCCTGATGGCTTCATATTTCACACGCCACCAGAGTTTGGCATCGCCTTCTAAATACATGGCAGCAGTTGCTACCTTTTTGGGCTCCTCCAATTCTCCCACAGCGTCGAAGTATTGTTCGATGTCAAAGATGAAATTTTCCACCTCCTTGGCATTTCGGGCGCCCTAATAGGGCTTTGGTTCAGGAATCTTGAGTTTCTGGGGTGCCGAGGCAGCATTTGTCGCTCCCCCAATACGATTGTCCCCTCCTCGGAGTAGGCCTTGTAAGGCAGCGTTGACAACATTGAGCTGATTAGTCAAGTTGTCGATGGTTCCTTGCATGACAGTCATTCGATCTGCCTCCTGAGTCCTATGGTCCAGATCCCCATCTCTTTGCATGGCAGCCGCCCGCGCGGCTGCATCTGTGTCAGTAGCAATATTTACAATGTCTTGTTCGGCCTGCCGCATCCTGCGATCCAGGTCCTCCACTCTTTCAGCCACGGGTCGAAATCTGTTGACCGTAGGCTCCAAAATCAAGAGGCGGTCTCCATGGTTCACCATGGTAAAAAATGATGACAATAGCAACGTGTTCCCTCGTTCGATGTCGAGCCTAGGCTCTGATACCAACTGTTACGCGGCGCCTTCCTGAGACTTCTTGTAAGGGCGACGTAGGCTAAGCAATCGATGATTCGAAGGTTACTGTCCGCCAACCGGGGTCCCCTCCGCACGCTAGACGAGACTGTTAGTGCCGTGCGGGAAAACCAATGTCAAGAACAATTGAGAGAACGGAAAAGTGAATTCAGAATGAGAAATAAAGAGAGCTTGTTTTCATTAATGAAAGCTATTACAATGAGAGCAAGCGGTGTCGAGGGGGAGAGACACTAGTACAGAGAATTGATTGCTTGCTTGAAAGTTGTGATTGCTTGATCCCCCCTAATAATGCTTTAAAAATTAAAACCCAAGTTACAGGACTAGACATAAACTTGCTAGAGAATCACAACCAAAAATACATAAGGTAAACTACTCTATATTTACAACAAAAGAGACCTAACTAGAGCAGGTCCATGTGCACCCTCGGTCGGGGCACTGTCGTGCGCGCAGGGCACCATGCGCGGCGCACTGGGGTGCAGGCACTGGGCGCTGAGCGCTGGCACTGTAGCAGGGCTGCACTGTCACTGGGCGCTGGGCACGCGCAGGGGCACGGCCAGCATAGGGGCGCGAGCGAGGGACATTGATGGGGTGACATAGGCAGAAACAACCTTGTCACTTGGGGCATCCGAGACCACAGGGCCGTCCATGGCGCTAGGCGCTGAGAGGATTGCCATGGCTCCATGGGGCATGGCTGTAAAGCCACCCATGACAAGTAACATGATAAACATCTAAATCAAACACACATTACCACAGCAAAAAAACAGTTTTATTGACTTACACACCTGTCAAAGAGTTACTATAATTCTACTGAACCATATAAACTAAAACAAGATGCTGCATGTCATGAGCATCCCAAAAAATCTATCGCTGAGTTATATTTATAATAGTACATAGAAACTGATTAGAAAACAAATATACTAGTTATAAAAAAAAAACACAAATATACTAACAAGTCAAAGTTAGATCAGGTTTCAATTGAACAACTGTTACTGTTACTAAAGAGGGTAAATTCTGATGGGGACTAGTATTATGAAGCACTAGATTAACAATCTGATTGGCAACAACAAATGACCTAGAGCTTTCAATTTCTTCTCTAAAGATCCAATAGTTTACAATTTACACATGATTCTAGGACCATAGCTCATCCATAATCCATTTTGGATAAAACTAATTCAGATCAAGTCGCACCTTAAACATTCTTAACTGTAAGAATATTCAGCAATAAAAGACAATGAGGTTTAATAGCATACCGAAGGTAATGGTAGCTGAACCAGAATTCCATGAACCATAGGATCATCATGAAAAGAACTACCCAACCCAGTGATGGTTTGAAAGAATATCTATACCCAAGATGACACCCAAGTCTCATGAACCTTAGCTTGTTCCTGCATTCTTTCACAGGATCAATCCATGCTTCCTTCTATAAATCTCCAACAACAAAATCCACAATGTGAAGGTTAGAATAAGAATGCAAATAAGCAAGGTCATGCGGATATTCTTCTGGTACGTCAAAAATCAACAGTTCCTCATTCTTTTCTGGTGCTTATCATAATTGTAGATGGTCGGAGAGATATTATGTAGATGCCCTGATTATACATTTCAGATCATAGTGCTCAGGATCATTATGCAGGAACAATTCACTCCTCAAAATGAGGCTGAGAAAGAAATAAAAGAGCGGGTCTTACATATATTGTCAGAAGAATTTGGCCTAATGAGCTCCATTTTGTCAAACGTGGCTAGGAAATTTAAAAACCGTTTACAACTATGATATACGGCCAACTCGAGTTAGACCCGCTCATTTTGGGACTTGTTCTATGGTATAATATTTATTCTAGAGGCTTTTTCAGTTTAGTATTCCACTGCTCATTCCTAGAATTTATTGTTGTACTCCTTACATAGCCTACGTATTCTTTTTGTGAAGAATATCAACTTTACAAAAGGTTGCCCATAAGTCTGCGGGTTTTACATAACAATTACAAGTCCTTGAAGACCAATTTCACCTCAACTTTGAAAGGAAGCAAGTACCATCACTCTCCATGGCCGGGTATGTGAAACACCGAACCTTCATGTATTGTACTTAGCTCAACCATTAGTTTTGAGTCAATGTCTACATCTGCTCCAATTAACAACTTCTGTCCCATAGGGATACTCGAAATAGTCGTATGTAAGTTCGAACCCATTTATGTTGCTGTGATCTATTTCTGCCAATGGGCTCCGCCATGCCTCGTCCTTATGAATTCCTGTTTTCCACATAGAGGGTCGTAGATAAATATATGTAGCTAGATGTCCCATAACCATATCAGTTCATATTATTGTATAATATTCTGGCAGCCTTGTCGGCTTGTGATGATGGGCATAGTTGTTGA
This sequence comes from Lycium barbarum, assembly GCF_019175385.1. NCBI lineage: Eukaryota > Viridiplantae > Streptophyta > Magnoliopsida > Solanales > Solanaceae > Lycium > Lycium barbarum. The sequence continues at coordinate 58,099,739 of NC_083342.1, read as the reverse complement.
TAATTATATGGAGATGTGTCGCTATCTGGTGACATATGGTCCATAGGCCTAGGTGCTGATATAACTGCCTCAGATGAAGAATTCAACAATTTCACGAAGGGTCGTAGACAGATGTATGTAGCTAGATGTCCCATAACCTTATCAGTTCCTATTATTGTATAATATTCTGGCAGCCTTGTCGGCTTGTGACGATGGGCATAGTTGTTGATAATTATATAAAGATGTGTCGTTATCTTGTGACATATGGTCCATAGGACTAGGTGCTGATATAACTGCCTCAGATGAAGAATTCAAGAATTTCACGAAAGAGCATTAAATTATATTAATTATATAATTCATAACAGCTCATTTAAGAAAGCTTAATGGTCTATGCTTATATATCCGAGAGCCCGATAATAATCGGAGTACTATTTATGTACACAAATATAATTAGTGAATTACTGTATAAAAATTATATTTTTCTCAACTCTTGCAATATAATTGGTTATATATACATGTATATTGAACAATTTCATAAATGCTTCCATAACTTCTTGTTTTCAAAAGTTAGAAGTCTATGATCCCAAGGCATGATTCCTTTCCCGATAACCCATAAATGTTTTCCAAAATATCTGTATTTTTCATATTCTCCGATTCCGATTAACAGTATAATGGGAATCCAGAAGGAGCTTGTTCTGAACTAAAATGGTACCTTATATCAGCTCACAAGCTTATTCTTTATTGTAGCCACGTGAACAAAGTTCCATTTGTGGGTGAGCATTGAATACTACCCTTTTGGAGCTTAGTGAAGACAGCAAGATTCCATTTTCCATCATCTTTATTACACTTTGTAAGCTTTATGTCTCATTTATTGCTTACTACTTTTTAGACCATAATGTGTGAGTAGTTTCTTTAATCAAAGTTGTGGACCCAAATGATGGGTGCTATGTAATGGGTGTCTAACATTGTATATATATATATATATATAATGGGTTGTGATGTGTTTTATTATTTCTCCTATTGATTGTTCATTAGTGGTTGGAAACACTTGTTCATGCACAAACCCTAGTTTATTATCTAAAGCTATCATACCTGTATTCTCTATGATACACTTAAAAATACACTATAATACAAAATGATGTTAGATGTCCATGCCTCTGATCGTATACACTCAGCTCTAAGAAGGACTTGCGTGAAGCGTGGAAATATCGTCTCTAGGCTGTGTGTTACAGAGCGACATGGTACATGGACTTCGCAGGTTTCCCATGGGTCATGACCGTCGAGACGTGATGTTCCGCTCGAGGCATGTGTATACACAGTATTGGTATCTATCCATTGCATTCATGTCATCCACATCATTGCATTGCATTACACTGATTATAATCATTGTGATTGGATTGTTATTGTGCTATGGATACTTGATCGGATACTTGATTTAATATTTTACCGGTTATGATGAGTACTTGGAACACTTGAGATTAGATGCTTTAACAATAAGCTTGATCAGATATGATGAGACCTAGAACACTCGAGTTAAGATACACCTACTCAACTGAGGTGAGGTAATATGAAAAACAATTTTCAGATTAGTATTCCATTGCTCCTTCTACTGCTAGTACACAAGCACATAGTAATCCTAGCACCCCTATTTTGCAAACCCTTCCTAATTTGAGATCAAATCTTCAATCTACTTATCCATCCCTTCCTTTTCAAACAATCATGTCCCAAATCCCATATTCTCAATTTCCCCCCTGCATCAATCTATAAGAAGCCAATTCTATTGACTTAGAATCTGGATTAATGTATGGCCATAATCTATAGAAAAAGTATCTCCATGAGCGTGTTTCCCTCCCCAATCTCACGAAAAGTACTCATGTCTAATAAAATAAGCACATAACTAGATAGGACAACACTTAATAACGTGAACCAGCATTAGCAAACACTAAGACCCATTACCGACCTTACATCGCTCTGATAGAGTTGTAGCCTTTAATTGGGCTCTCATGCATGCTTCATGTATATGTAACTATTTTCTTTATTGTATATGATGAATTATTGCCTTGCTAATATTAAATCCAGATTTGCCTTAGATTTACTTTGATGGTTTAGTCTCTATATCTCTTCCCATGTTATATGTATCGGGTATAACATAACTATCATCTTTGACATACTTGATGATGGAAGTATTTGGTTCAGTTTACTTATACTACAAACTATTTTTCGACTGCCTGTTATCTCCTACTACTACTATCATGAACATTTAATAAACGTTTTTCAACAAAAAATTTGATAGAAAACCTTTGCAGTAATTCTAGACAAGAGAGGATCAAACACTCAACTTGAGTTCGGGCTTAGGTATAGTAGGGACAGTTAGAGTTGCCCAGGACAAGGGGGAATAGGGGGTGTTATCAGAGACATTGGGGGGGGCGGGGGGGATTGTGTTACAGGCTATATGAAAGGTCTTTCCCATACTACTAACAATCTTGCTAAATTGACAACCATTGTGTAGGGATTAAAAATTGCTTTGGAGAATACCTCCAACTTTCGAATGTCATGACATATCAATTTCTCCCACTCGTTGATTGAATGCGATAAAAATAAATACAGTTGGTGGAGCTGAAGCACGTATTTGGCTTACCGGATTAATGAAAACAAGTTGAGGAACCTGGTAACAAGGGACTGAGGAACCTGGTAAGAAGGAAAAGAAATCCTTATATCATGGCTCTATCGCACGATCTTATGAAGAAAGAAGGTCATTCATTCCTAAAATGCCCGCAGCCTCCTGTTTATGAGTGAGGCGCACAACACACCTATAAATAAGACTCGACTGGACACGGCTCGTAGACACACCCTAGGACAGAACTGCTCTGATACCAATTTTCTCGCGACCCAACCGGAGGGCCATGATGGGCACCCGGAGCTAACCCACCGGGCACCTCTCATCGTACATTCACATTCATCTCTAGGTGAGCCACATGGCCTATTAACAATTCTATGCCCCAAAAATGCCATTTTCAACGGCTAAAACACCTTTATATATCAACTTCATGGAAATATTTCTAACCTTTCTTGAGAGAATCAGGTTCAGGCTCCAAGGTATCAACAGTAAAGGGCAAGAAATTAAGCGAATGCCTTGAATTAAGGACCTCCTAGGCCAGAATTCCACGAACCATAATGATTTTATATTAAAATGGATAATATCATAAATTTGTGATGAGTTGGCTTGAATATGGGAACTCGGATTGGCTCTCCTATGTCTATTTTAACATATGGCATGATTTACTTTGTTCTTTTATGTTAAATGAGTAGTAATTGTTTAGCTTGGTTAATAAAAAATTGGATTGAATGGATAGGTGTCTTGTATGTTGGTTCACCCACTAGGATTTAGAAGGGTGCTAGTCATGGCGGGTTGGTTCGTCACGCGGCCTCTCACAATCACTCAAATAAAAGAGTCGCTCAATCAACAATAATGGATACTTATCGGCTATCGTCCATGCATCATGAATATGAGGGAATGTATGCAATGCACTTGTCAACTATTCCGGAATTGAACCTCGGACATCAGCCTTCTCACAATCACTCAAGTAAAAGAGTTTATCTAACATTTGTTTCATACAATCAACGATTCCAGAATGAATCTTTGGACATCGGCCTTTACAATCCCTCAAATAAGGAGTTTATCAAATATCAATTTACTCAATCAACGAGTTGATTCAACAAGCAGTAGAGAAAGTCAAGGTGATCCGAGACCGATTGTTGACAACCCAAAGTCGTGAAAAATCTTATGCGGACAACCGCCGACGAGACTTTTCAAATTGATGATTGGGTATTTTTGATGGTCTCGCCAATGAAAGGTGTGATGAGATTTTGCATGAAAGGTAAATTAAGTCCTCGATACATTGGACCCTATAAAATTATCCGCAAGGTGGGTCAAGTAGCTTACGAATTGGACTTACCTTCAGAGCTTGAATCAGTCCACCCAATTTTTCATGTCTCAATGCTCCGCAAGTGTGTTGGAGATCCTATGAGGATTGTCCCGATAGATGATGTTCAAGTGACGAAAAAGCTAGCATATGAAGAAATACCCATTGCCATTTTAGACAGGCAAGTACGAAGGCTTCGAAATAAGGAAGTAGCTTCAGTCAAGGTCTTGTGGTGAAACAACAACCGAGAAGAAATGATTTGGGAAGAGGAAGAGAAAATGAAATCCACATATCCGCACTTATTCCAACCCCGAGAAGAGATCCACAATGAAACATCAGGACTATGAGGTATGTATGCTTTCTTTTCAAGCTTTTGGTCGTGTGTGGCCATAAATATATTGATGTTGTATTGTGGCCCTGTGAGGCAATGTTATTGTGGTATGTTGTGATAGGACATAAATGCCATGTTACAGGGGAAACTCTGGCAAAATTTTCATAGAGTTCCCGAGTGCTTAACATTCGAGGACGAATGTTCCAAAAAGGGGGGGGGGGGGGGCAGAATGTTACACCTCGAAAATTTCGAGTTGCTGAGCGGTGAATAGACTAACCTAAGTTAAGGTGTATATGATGTCCCTACAAGTAAGAAGCGACATTTAATGGTTCTAATTAAGCTTCCAAAGACATTTGAGGCAAGGGAGGAAAGTTCGTCAAAATGAAACTTCACCGCAGTTTTGCGAAAGGGGGGTTCGATGGTCGTTCTTAGAACCGTAGGATGGGTCGACGCCTCGTTGATTGTTCTGTAGAATATATTTAGCACAAATACCATTCGACGGAGCAGATCGATGCTCCGTCGATCAGTTCGACAGACCGTCTTTCTCACCGTAGAATGAAAGGAAATGAAAGGCTGCTCACTGGAAATTTCACGACTTCGACGGTCAGATCGACGCTCCGTCGATCTGATCAAAGCTTCATTGATCGTAACGTATAATCCTCGTCGGGCACCTTTTGATTATTATAAAAAGAGACCCTAAGTCCTCATTTGTTTTCCACTCATTCTCCAACTCTCTCTCCAAACCTCTAGAACCTTCTCCATACCATTTCAACATATATCCAAGGGAAATCAAGGAGTAAACACCAAGAACTAGTAGAATTGAGTGCAAGAAACTCACTAGGGTTCACCTAAGGCAAGAAAATTTCATGGGAAGTGAACTAGGGTTTTGGTGAAAGAGGAATATTTCAACTCAAGGCTTATTCCTACACTATCTAAGGTGAGGTTTATTGTATTTACATGTTATTTAAGGTATTGAAAAGTTGAAACACTTGGATTGTAGAAGGAGGTAGAAAATGGGTCATGAATCTGTGAATAGTGTCATTGTTGAGTAGTAGTTTGGGGTGAATTATGAATATTGGTATGTTGTAATTGTAAGTATGTTGTGAACGACATTTAGAACATAGAATAAGTATTATATGTGAGAAAATGCAATAATGAACTATGATCGTGATTATGGAGAAATTGGAGTGAAACTACGAAATGTGGGTAATGTAGATGAATGATGATTGTTGTTTGTGATATTCTGAATATGGTTATGACCGTTTGGGAGTTGATATAGAATATGGGAAAAGTTGTTATAAACAAAAGAAATGCTGCCCAATTTTCTTTAGCTTTAGAAGGCACATTTAAGTAATCGATTAGCTAATGTTCATGCGACTTCTCTTGAAGGCAGAAACGTGGGCATCGAAGGAGAACAAGCAAGTGATATATTAGTTAAACGTAAAAGGTATGTGAGGCTAGTCCTTTATTTCTATGGCATGAATCCTATAGCATGACTTTTCCTTCCTCTTCATGAATTTCCTACACTCCGGAAAACTAAAAGTCTATGTTCATGAGTAGCTATATGAGATAAGAGATATGTTACGAGCCTAATGATATGATGTTCCTATAAAGGTAATGATGTCGTTTATTTCATACACTCACCTTATATACTATTTCCTTCAAGGTGAGGCAGAATACTTATAAATGCCCATAATGGGATTGGGGGTTCACGACCTTATGTCACCCCGATAAAGTATAGCTATCTTGGAGTTATTATGCATTAATTATGATAAGTATATGTTGATGATATTACACCGCGCCTATATGGCCGGGCAGACACCACTAAGGCGGGCAGCTATATGCATACACCATGTCTAGGTGACATGGGCAGGCACCACTAGTGGGCGGCATGAGATGGTACCCCGGACGCGGGAGGCCTGGACGCAGGCTAATGATTATCACACCGTACCTATGTGGACGGGAAGCTTATAAATTTATGCATACATGAAATGATGATGATTATGAGTAAGCCAGTATGTGTTATTTCTTTTATAAGTGATAGTCATATACAATTGCCCCTTATTGATGCTTCCTCTATCTCATTGACGTATTTTCTTTACTTATGCCTCTCATACTCACTACAATGTTCGTACTAACATCCGTTTTCTTTGGACGCTGTGTTCATGCCCACAGGTAGACAAGGAGGTGATCTTGATCCAGATTCGTAGGAGCTAGTGGCTGATTTGAGAGCACTCCATTGTTCCGGAGGTGCCTTGATTATTCTTTTGCGTACACATATATATTTTGGGCACGACGGGGTCCTGTCCCGTCCCTATGTTTAGCACTTTAGTAAAGGCTCGTTGATACGCAGTTGTGGGTTATATGGTCTCACGAGGTTACTACTGTATATATACATATTGTCATTTTGATAGCCGAAAGGCTTATGCATATAAAAGTATTTATGTTCTGAAATGAAAAATGATTTTCCTATGATTTGAGTATGAAATTTATAAAATAACGCTTAATGAGTATGATGAGTAGTAGAATGAGTGGTGCTCGGTGGTTAGCCCCAGGTACCCGTCACGGCCCCTAGCCGGGTCGTGACACGTTCGATCTCCAATCCTTATGGAACTTTCTTAACACTTGTTTAACACCTTATTAACAATCCAATGGACATTATAACTCTTCCCCAAGACATCATTAACTTGTTACTCGTAAATTCTTTCCGATACATAACGTATAGCTTGACTTTCTTGGAAAACTTTCTTCTCTTACCTCGGATGTCTTTGCAATCTCAATTAGGACCATCAAATGCTATTTCCTACTTATTGAAACATCGTATACTTCGTTCCATTCGTTATTCTATGCACTTTGCATAATCGTGAAATTTTTTGAGGTGTAACACATAGTGTGCCACATGAATAGATAATACGATGGTTCTAACTTGATAGACGGGCTCCTTCTTATGACCTCACGAGGTATGGGATTCACTATGATCATCTAGCATGCACATCTCATTTAACAATCCCTCTGAAAGGAGTAAGTTGTTGTCTAATTTTTCTCGAGATAAGGGCCTACCCAAGTTTCCATAACTGAACACTTTTAGTACTAAGGCAATATATCATATATTCGGACTGTTTCTGCATCTTATCATTTCGTATAACCATTGGTAATTTATCCAGTGAAGTAGGCGGTTCTTGTCAAGATATTTATGACCTCCTTTGTAGAATCAGACTTGCCGCATTCAAAACAATCGATCCCTGCCCCTATATTGTAATCATGATATTCTGCTTTAGCTTGCCACAATTTTGACATTTTATAACTCCTTTCTCAAAGTCATCTTGTCAGAGTCGATGTCATCATGGTATATCTTTGATGTTCCCAAATGGAGTGGACAATGGACCTCAGTCCTTGTCACGACCCAACCCGCCATGACTGGCACCCAACTAATTCCTAGTGGGTGAACCAACACACAAGCTATCTATTCATTCAAATCCGATTTTAGATTAACCAAGTCAAGTAGTTATAACACATTCAAGCATCAAATAAACAAAAATAAGTCATACCGTAAACACTGAAGTAAGTGCGGAAGTTCTAACTATTACAAAATCCCCAATATCTGAAAGTCATCCTTCCAGGACTCTAATCTAAAACATGTCTAAAGAAAGATTCTGGCTAATAATTATCCATAATGTCCATAATAAGAAAAGACATCATAAGGAGATGATCTTCGAGCAGCCTGGCATGGATAGAAGCTCACCCTAAATTTGGTCAGCAAACGTCCTCAACACTCGATGTGAGGGCGGGTAGCAGTCTCTGTGTCACAATCTGCACTAAAAGGAATGCAACAAGCTAGTATCGGTACAAACACTTTGTACCGGTAGATATCATAGGCCGACTAAGATTAGTATCATGCATATCTCATAAAGTCAATAAAATAAACAAGCGAGCCAACGGACACAAATATCAATAAACCACAACAAGTTAACAAAGGATAATCACAATCAATCACCAAGATATCAAGAATCAAAATCAACTGAAACCACAACGGAAATAAGTTTAATACAATAACCACATCATTGTACATACATGCTAACTGATGTCATAGCTCAGAAGTGATGACCTAGAGGGGACCCATGGTCTCCATGTACCCTTGTTCCGGACCCACTCCTTAGACCCGAGCCATAAATCCGCCGCTCCGAAAAGAACCTCGAACGCGGTCTATATGAATATACCTCTCGTCTCCGGAACTGACCTCGGACCACGAGACTATAATCTAGGTCACATGTGTGCCTTTCCATACCTCTTGACAAAATAATGTTTCTTACCTTCTCATTATCAATGCTTAAGTCACCATTTCATATCACAATATCACCGAGAAGATTTTATTAGCTTCTCAATACAAGCACATCCATTGCAGATTTAACACACAAGAATAGTGGCACGAAGCCTACACAATCACTTAATCGCGTTCACATAGGAATTCAACCACACAATATCATGCATGGAAACTAGACATGCTTTCTTCTAAAGGATTCACAAAACATACAATCAACTCACCAAAATCTAACTCAAGTAGACTGTAACCTACCTCAAACGTAGAGATGGAACAACGCAAATCACTCCGCTATAGATTTTCCTTTCCTTACCGCCTCAGAATGCTCAAAGTCTAGAACTAGATGGCCCAATGAGTCACAATTACTCAATCACAAGTACCAATTCAAGAATACACTTCCCTTTACCCCATTCCAAATGGGTTGATGATTTTCTAGGTGTAAAGCAACCTAACAAGGGCCTTAGAAATCATTAATACTCAATTTATAACGATATTATAAGAACATTCCCACTTCAATCAGTTTTCATGGTCAAGATACCATTTTTATAGAACCCTAGGTCTCAATCAAATTAGTTTCTAGTTCTACGAACTCAATTCATGATTAAAAAACTTAACCCAAGCCTTTAAATGATGAATAAGTGACAATAACTATAACCCATCAAGTCCAGAAGGTTTAACAACTTCCTAGGGTTTCCATTACAATTCTACCATTGAAGACCCACAAGAGTGATGCCAATCATGACGATGATAGGGAATGGTTGGAAGGAATAAATGAAACTTACCTCTCAAGAGTTTCCTTGCCCTAGCTTGAAAATTCTCCCTAAGCGCTTGTGGGGAGCTGTGTTGGGTGTTATGAATTAAAATATGAGACTATGTCATTAAAAACACGATTTCTGCTTTCCCGTATGCCACTGTAGCGGTCCCGCTATAGCGGACCCAACATGAATCCGCTCACCGCTATAGCATTCAATACCCCGCTATAGTGGTATCGCCGTTGCGGGTAATCGCCCGCCACAGCGGCCACAAGAGAATGTGGCTGACCGCTAGGAGCAGTCAGCCAACTTCTAGAGCGGTACCGCCACAGCGGTACTCCCACAGTCGCAGTCGTGCCTTTTAGGCAGTGAGCTCGACTTTTTGTCCAGTTTTCCCCCTTTTCATTCCACATTTCATCTGAGGCCTCACAAACACAAATAAAACATGTACAAAGACATAAAAACACCATACCAATTTACCCAGGGCCTCAGAATTCCCAAAGGAGTTCAAATTTCGTACATCACCCCTGACGGACTCAATACAATAAAAAAACAATCACAAGAAAATCAAATTTTAGCTCTTAAGTTTACAAAATCGAGTTCTTACGGACTCGTTCTACCCATGGGAAAGTTCTATTTGGTGGGGTGACCCTACATTTTTCATAACGACCGAAAGGGTCGTTACATCTGATTCCAATTAAAACACCGTTCAGTCACGACCCGCCTAGGGGCCGTGACGTGTACCCGGGGCTAACCACCGAGCACCACTCGTTCTACTACTCATCGTGCTCATTAAGCCTTATTTTATCAAATTCATATTCAAATCATAAGATAATCATCTTTCATTTGAAACATAAACACTTTTATATACATAAACCTTTCGGCCATCAAAATAATATTTATATATATATATATATATACGGTAGTAATCTCGTGAGATCATATAACCCATACTACGTATCTACAAGCCTCTACTAGAGTACTAGACATATGGACGGGACAAGACCCCATCGTGCACATAATACATATATCTATATATATATATATATATATATATATATATATATATATACACACAAAAGAATGAACCAAGTAGCACCTCCGGAACAATGGAGTGCTCTCAAGTCAGCTACTGGCTCCTACGAGTCTAGATCAAGATCACCTCCCTGTCTACCTGTGGGCATGAACACAGCGTCTAAAGAAAACGGACGTCAGTACGAACATTGTACTGAGTATGAGGGGCATAAATAATGAAGATACGCCAATGAAATAAAGAAAGCATCAGTAAGGAGCAACTGTATATGACTGTCACTTTAAAAAAATGAAATGACACATGCTGTCGTACTCATAATCATCATCATATCATATATGCATAAATGTATAAGCTGCCCGTCCATACCGGATCGGTGTGATAATCATTAGCCTGCGTCCAGGCCTGCCGCGTTCAGGGTATCATCTCATGCCACCCACTAGTGGTGTCTTCCCATGTCACCTGGACATGGTGTAAACTTATAGCTGCCCGCCTTAGCGGTGTCTGCCCGGCTATATAGGCGCGGTGTAATATCGTCAACATGTACTCATCATAATGCATGCATAGAGACTCAAGGTATCTATACTTTATCGAGGTGACTGTAGGTCGTGAACTCCCGATTCCATTATGGAACATTTATAAACATTCTGCCTCACCTTGAAGGAAATAGTAAATAAGGTGAGTGTATACAACAAACGACATCATTAACTTTATAGAAACATCATATCAAAAACTCTAGAATATTCAGACTCAAGCTCATCATCATCATTATTAGGCTCATAACGTATCTCTTATCTCATATAGCTATTTATAAACATAAACTCATAGCTTTCCGGAATGTAGGAGAATCATGAAGAGGAAAGAAAAGTCATGTTATAGGAATCATGCCATAGAAGGAAAGGACTAGCCTCACATACATTTTACGCTTAACTAATCTATCGCTTGATCGTTCTCCTTCGATGCTCGCGTTTCTACCTTCAAGAGGATTCACATTAACATTAGTTAATCGGATATAAGAACGTCTTACTATTTCTAGGAAAAATTGGGCAGCATTTCCTTTGTTTCTACTACTTTTCCCACATTCTATATCAACTCCCAAACGTTCTTAACAATATTCACAATATCGCAAACAATAATCATCAATCATCTACATTTCCTACAATTCACCATATTCCTTCAATTTCTCCACAATTATGGTTATAGCTCACTATCGCGTTTTCTCATATATAATACTTATTCCGTGGTCTAAATGTCATTAATAACATATTTACAATTACAACATATCGATAATCATGACTAAATCCAAACCTCTACCCAACAATGTCACTATTCCCATATTTATGACCCATTTTCTATATCTTTCTACAATCCATGGGTTTTTAACTTTCAACACCTTAAACAATCAAGAATAATCATAAAACTCACCTTAGATGATGGATGAACAACACTTGAGTGGAACTTCTCTTCTTGCACTAAAACCCTAACTAACTTCCCTTGAGTTTTCTTAGTGTAGATGAACTTTTACTAGGTCTCATACACTTGATTTCATGGATTGGGTGTAGTTGATCATGGTTGTCCCTTAGTTTCATGTGGATGAATAATAGAGAAAGTTCTAGAGGCTTCTTGGTGTGTGGAGAAGTAGAAATAAAATGAATTAAAATGAGAGAAGGGTCCTTATAGAAAATCTTGAAATCAATCCCAACCGAGATATACGGTACGATCGACGAAGCGTCGATCTGATCGTCGAAGCCGTTAAATTTCCAGTGAGCAACCTTTCGTTCCCTTTCATTCTATGGTGAGAAGGACGGTCCGTTGAACTGATCGACGCTCTATCGAATGGTCTTTGCGCTAACTCAATTCTATCGCACAATCGACAAATCATCGGCCCGTCCGACGGTACAAAGAACGACCGTCGAACCCCCCTTTCGCAGAACTGCAGTGGAGTTTCATTTGACGAACTTTTCTCCCTTGCCTCTAACTTCTTTGGAATCTTAATTGGAATCATTAAGCATCCCTTCTTACTTGTAGGGACATCATGTACACCTTAGTCCATTCACGGCTCAGCAACCCAAAGTTCTGAGGTGTAACATTCTTCCCCATTTTTTGGAACATTCGTCCTCGAATGTTAAGTACTTGGGAATTCTACAAAAATTTCGCCAGAGTTTCCCCTGTAATATGGTGCTACCATCCTGTCACAACAACCCATAATAATTCTGTCTCACAAGGCTACAACACAATAAAACTATAAATTGGCCACACACGACCAAAAGTGTGAAAAGTAAGCATACATACCTCGAAAATCTTGATGTTTCATCATGAATATATTATGGGGGTTGGAATAAGTGCGGATATGTGGATTTCATTTTATCCTCCACTTCCCAAGTCATTTCTTCTCGGTTGTTGTTTCGCCACAAAACTTTGACTGAAACTACTTCTTTATTTCGAAGTCTTCGTATCTGCCTGTCTAAAATGGCAATGGGCATATCTTCATATGCTAGCTTTTCTGTCACTTGAACATCATCTGTTGGGAAAATCCCCGTAGGATCTCCAACATACTTTCGGAGCATTGAGACATGAAAAACTGGGTGGACTGATTCAAGCTCTAAAGGCAAGTCCAACTCGTAGGCCGTTGACCCACATTGCGGATAATTTTATAAGGTCCAATGTATCGAGGACTTAACTTCCCTTTCTTGCCAAATCTCATCACCCCTTTCATTGGCGACACCTTCAAAAATACCGAATCATCAACTTGAAATTCCAAGTCTCGCCGGCAGTTGTCTACATTTGATTTTTTGTGACTTTGGGCTGTCAGCAATCGATCTCGAATCACCTTTACTTTCTCAACCGCTTGCTGAACCAATTCAGGGCCTATTAGCTGTACTTTTCCTATTTCAAACCATCCAATTGGGGATCTGCACTTCCTTCCATATAGATCCTCGTACGGAGCCATTTGAATACTGGAATGGTAGCTATTGTTGTATGCAAACTCGATCAGAGGTAAATGGTCATCCCAGCTACCACCGAAATCTAGTACACATGCTCGTAGCGTATCCTCCAAGGTCTAAATAGTGCGTTCAGCTTGCCCATCAGTCTGCGGATGGAATGTCGTGCTAAGTTTCACTTGGGTACCTAGACGTCCTTGGAAGAACTTCCAGAACTTGGCTGTAAACTGTACCCCCCTATCCGTGATAATGGATAGTGGAATACCATAGAGTCTCACAATCTCCTTGATATGCAACCTTGCATAATCTTCAGCCGAGTATGTGGTTCTGGCTGGAAGAAAATGAGCTTCTTTCGTGAGTCTGTCCACGATCAGCCATATAGAATCATTCTTGCCTCGGGAACGAGGTAACCTCACAATAAAATCCATATTGATAACTTCCCATTTCCAAGTAGGGATTTCCATTGCCTGCAATAATCCTCCTGGCTTTTGATGTTCGATTTTCACTTGTTAGCAATTCGGACACTGAACTATAAATTCTGCTATGTGTCTTTTCATGCCATCCCACCAATATACCAATTTGATATAGGGATACAACTCTGTTGCACCTGGGAGAATAGAATACCGAAAATAATGGGCTTCTTCTAGAATTCGTCGGCGCAATTCTGTGACATTTGGAACACATAGCCTGCCTCGGTATCTAAGAATATCATCCATGGAAACTTCAAATGGGGACTTCTCTTTTCCACGATATGTGTCTCTGTAATGGCTCAACTGAGGATCTTCATATTGTCGCTCTTTCGCTTCCATATTTAGGGATGAAACTGTTACATCCGGCATTTTTGCATATTGGAAAAATTCGAGATAACTTGACTTGTAATGAATGAGGCCATATTTGGACCTTACTTGGTATGAATGTGTCGGCTATGAATGTATTGGTGTGAAATTACGAAAGGAGGAGAAGGGAAAAATTGGAATTTTGGAAACTTGCTTAATGAATTACAAGATTAAGCCATCAATTTGGGCTCACAAAATAATAAGAAAGTGAGGCCCAAAATAGGAGGCCCAACCGGCCATACATGGCCCAAGTCCATGGAAATTAATTAATTTCCATGTGACAATATATAGTCATCCATATCCTTAGAACATTCAAGAAATCAAAAGAAAATTTGAGAGGAAAAAAAGAAAAAGGCTCACGGCCAAAGAGAAAGAGAAAGAGAAAAACAAAAAAAAAATCTTGGAGCTTGATGCTTGGTTCAAAAATCCATCTCTTTTGGAATTTCTACTAAGCTTAAGATTCTCTTCAAGGTGATATAATTATTTTGGCAAGAAACTACCATTTGTGGCAAGTGGAAGAGTTTATAAAAGGTAAGAATTTTACCATTTTTAAACCATGGAATATACGTATATATGTTGTAGTGTGTGGGAATGAATGAAAAGCATGAAAATTTTGTGTGTTGTGAATGTGTGTGTATGGCCGTGTGTGTGTATGATGGTGTAGTTGAGATATGTTGAATTTTGTATTGTAATCTAGTTATGGTTATGGTAGAAATTGTATTGGAAATGAAAGTTGAATGAATTGGTGGAAGTTGGAAAATATAGAATATGGCCGTGTGGTACCATGTTAATGAGGGAAAATGAACTAAATTTCTCTAGTAGGTTAATTGTGTTATTGTGAAGTGAATGAAAGAATAATGGTTCTTGTTGTCATGGAAAAATAGTTGTTAAGTTGTTGTAGGAAATTATGCAAGTTTATTGTAACTTATGTAAATGTGGAAATGAAAGTAGTAAGAGGCAAATTATGATTATCACTGATGAAGTTGGAAGATAGAAGTATGTCATGAACATGTTTGCTAAAAGATTGGAAATTGTGGATGAATTATGCCTTTGGTAGGAAGCTTGTATATTGTGTATACCTTATGTATATTTGGCGAAAACGATATGACATGTCTCCGAATCATGTTGCAATGACCTTGATAAGTGATGAATATGAAAATGGTAAGATTGGTTTGGAAGTGTAAGGTCGGAATGAAAGATATTGTGTTATGTCGGAAAGATGGCTAGTAATGCCATATTGCATATTTTGTAATACTTGTTGTTGTTATTGATGTTGTTGTTGGGTGCTGTGTTGATATATTAAGCCGAGCTAAGTCTCGGGGATGTTAAATATATAGGGGAAATGCTGCCGAAATTTCGGTAGGCAATTATGTGATTAAGTATGGAATCCTAAAGGCTTGAATTGACAATTGGTAAACTTGACCATTTCTAGATTCTGGACGAAATTGGAATCGAAGCCAAGCGAGCGTAAGGCGCAATCGAGGTATGTAAAGCCTTCCCCTTTATTCTTAGGCATGTTCTGAGCATGATAGGCTCGACCGCGAGCCTTAAATATGACTTCGTTCCTCGGAATTCGAGATGGAAATCTGCTCCAATTCCTTCAGTAAGATTGAAACCATTTCCTTATAAAATGTCTTTAAAGTGAAATTTTGTATGAAACTTTCCTTAAACGGAGTCGGAATACTTCTAAATGATTATGGATGACCTCATAAGGTCTTTTATCAGTCATTTACGTATGTCGCCTCGAGTTGGTCCGAGGTGGGCCCATGGAGCCCCGATACCTCTTGTATGGCCTAAATTGCCTTCTTTCTGTCCGTTTTTCACAGGCAACATCTAAACTATCATTTTGACCATGATATGACTGGTTTTATATAAATCTTGCAAAATGGTTTTGACATCTGAAAATATGATTCTGGTGATAATCTGTCGTGCCTTCCCAAGTAGGATATAGGCGCGTATTATGAATACCATCCGAATACTCTGATTTGACTCGCCGCTTGGCATACTTCAGTTTGATTGAGTCTGTATGTGTGTGGTTTCTCATTAATCTGTTCGTGGATATCTCAATGCTTCCTTCACTGCGTCCCGGGCCAGGTTCTGTTATCGTGCATATTCCTCTGCATTGTTCACCGCGTCCCTCGGTGTGCGGGCCGGGATCTGTTTATATCGGTATGATATTATGATCTGTGTATGGGGATGGCAGACAGGATGGCACATTATCTGATTCTGTCTGTCCACCGCGTCCCGTACTAAGAGGGTCGGGTTCTGTTTACCGCGCCCCCATGACAGGGCCGGGATCTGTATGTATGTATGTAAATGCTATCAGCATGTATATAAGCACATGACTCTGTATGATTCTGTATGATTCTGTATGACTCTGCATGCATAATTTTGTCCGGCACACGTCTGTCTATCCGTATGTATTGTTATTCTGTCTGTCCGTATGTATTATGATTCTGTCTGTCAGTCTGGACCATGATTCTGTCTGTCCGTCTGGATTATGACTCTGTCCGGTATACTTCCGTCTGTCTGTTCGGCTTATGATGCTGTCTATTATATTTCCGTGTTTCTGGTCCAGATTATGATTTTGTTTAATACATTTCCGTTTTACATACTCGGTACATTTTTTGTACTGACCCCCGGTTCTTCGGGGGCTGCGTTACATGCCCGCAGGTACAGATGCACCTGGAGATACATCGCCAGTCTAGGACTCAGATTCTGCTATTTTGAAGAGCTCCTTTGATCCGGAGCGAATACTTTTGGTATATATCTTCTGACATCTGTATATTCTGTATGTATGACAATTCGGGGTACGGCGGGGCCCTGTCCTGTCATCTGATTCTGTATGTCTGTTAGAGGCCTGTAGATATGTATGTGGGTTACGGGTTGCTACGATTCGGGTAGGTACGTACGATTTTCTGACTCTGTCCGTTATGTTAGCCTCATCGGCTTATATGTAATTTCAGTTTGTTCGGATATGTGTACGTTATAGCGCGCGCTGCATTTGTATTGGCTTAAGTTTGTATACAGCTGGTGTGAATTATCTGTCTGATGCGCCAATTCTGGTAGGTAGGTATGTATGGGTATCCAGTTAGGATACCAGTCGCGGCCCACGGGGTTGGGTCGTGACAGAAGTGGTATCAGAGCGGTTAGTCCTCGGTATGTCTACAGGCCGTGTCTAGTAGAGTCTTGTTTATCGGTGTGTTGTGCACCACATCTATAAACAGGAGGCTACAGGGCATCTAGGATGTTACCCTTCTTTGAATCTTAGATCGTGCGACAGAACTGTATTAGTAGGATGATCCCCTCCTGACGATTTGCTATGTTTTCAGCGATGCCTCCGAAGAAGGCAACGGCTGCCCAGAAGGGCAAAGCGGGGGTGGAGGTAGGAGAAACCAGCCGGGCCCAGAGAGTTACCAGGGCCAGTGCGCGGTTAGCGCTTGAGGATGAGCCCCTGTCAGCCGGCTCTTTTACACCGCCCTTATCAGAGGAGATTGGAGTAGCAGCAGCTGCTGATCAGAGGGCGGCTCCACCGCGAGCTCCCGGGGTTCCAGTGCCCGAGCCTCCAGCTCCACAGCCAGGGGCGGAGGACAGGGCCATGCGAGATGCGGTTCAGTTATTGACCACACTGATGACAGAGCAGGTTCGCAGGCATGGATTTGGGGGTGGTCGTGCGGACAGATATGAAAGCTCCAGGGCTCGCGAGTTTTTGACATGTAATCCTCCAGAATTCTCCGGGACAAAACCCGAAGAGGACCACCAGGAGTTCATTAGAAAGATGGAGAGTACGATACGGGTGATTAAGGCTTCGCCGACTGAGTCCGTCGAGTTGGCTTCGTATCAGTTATATGAGGTAGCGGCGAACTGGTATGAGTCCTGGCAGCTATCGAGGGGTGACGATGCTCCCCCAGCAGTATGGGCCGAGTTTACTAAGGCCTTTCTTGATCACTTTCTACCTCCAGAGCTGCGGAGAGCTAGGGTTGATCGATTCTTGAACTTGAGACAGAACGGTAGAAGTGTTCGAGAGTATAGCCTAGAGTTTGACTCACTGGCTAGGTATGCACCCGCTATAGTAGCTGATATGGCCGACAGGGTGCACCGGTACGTGATGGGGCTGGACCCTTATTTGATTGATAGTTGCTTGGCGGTGGCTTCTCAGCTAGGGATGCATATTGCCCGGGTACAGGCGCACGCCCAGGGCATGGAGGACCGACGTAGGGAACGTCGGCCTGATAGGGGTCACGACAGGAGCCGGCCTAAGAGAGCCAGATCGGCCGGGCATTTAGGGGGATTTCAGAGCGAGTTTTCTCAGCGGCAGGGTAACAGGTATTCGTCCCAGCCAGCACACAGTACGCCCCCACAGTTCTCAGGACAGAGCCCCAGAGTTCCAGGCTCACAGGTGAGCAGAGGTCCCGATCAATCGAGGCCACCCATACCCCCATGTTCCTACTGTGGGAGACCCCACCCGGGGGAGTGTTATCGCGCTACGGGCGCTTGTTATTTTTGTGGCAGCCCAGATCATCGTGTCAGAGAGTGCCCGCATAAGGGTGGTTCAGGTTCAGTCCAGCCTGCTGGGTCAGTTGCTAGCTCATCTTCTCCTTCCGCAGTCGTACGCCCCACGGGGCGAGGAGCACCAGCACCAGCACCAGCGCCAGCGAGTCCTGGCAGAGGTCGTGGTGCAGCTTCTGGTTACAGCGGTCCTTCGAACCGCGTATTTGCATTGACCGGCCGGCAGGACCCAGGAGCGTCTTCAAGCGCACACCCAGGTATGTTAGTGATCTTTTCTTGAGGAATATGTGTATGAATGGGTCTATACTTTATCATATTATGGGATTTTCTTCTTCTGGGTATTAATAAGAGCAAGGTAATTGTTAACCTGATAGACATTGAGAATTTGGAAGGGCGATATGGAAATTGTATGGTTTAGCCCGGGGTGGGACCCACTATGAGAATTTCCCAAAAAATTTATTAAGACCCCGATCTACCCTAAATTACGTGACAAAGGTCGTGCGGGGCAATCGATGAAATTCTATTAGCCGTAACGCGCCAAAATGCATGAAAGTTTTGAGGTTAAGCGTGCTAAGGCCAGAGCAATTCTGGGATGGGTGATCCCCCTGGGAAGTAATGCAAAATTTTTCACAAGTGTAAGTATGATAGATATAAATGGAAATTTGGGGGTAACCTAAAGAAAGAGCGAATGTGTGGAGTAACTAGTGCCCTTACATGAGTCGTGCAGACCGGTGCGGACTAAATAGGCGAAACGAAGGAGCGCAATACCGCTCGAGAAATTGAGCGAATTTGAATAACGGTCGGAGACGTTCGCAAGTAAGATATTAGTAAACGTATATGTATGTGTGTATTTGTATGTGTATGACCTTCGTCTGGTGCCCATGTGGATCAAGAGCCGAGTCCCGGCGACTAATGTTGTGATAGACGAAAGGTTTTACTAAACCGAATACATGAAATGAAGCAAAGACGAGGATACGAATGTTGTCAAAAATATATATAAAAGATAAACTCCGGTTACGTTACCACTTAGTCTAGTGCGACGATATCCGAAAAAGAAAATGAGTATGGACAGTAGGAAAGATGAAGAATAAGAAATGTGAATAAACGGAATCCTTGAAGAGTTGACAAGCGACGCGTAAGAAGATTTGTACGACAATTTGACGAACAAGTTTATGAATGAGTGAACAGGTTCCGATGAGATAATCTGTGACACAATGGTCGGAGTGAACAATGAAATGTCGACAAAGGGAAATTTTCGGAAGTCACTGGAGCCTTAATAGGAGTGGTCTGATGCTAATCAAAACTCTCTCTGTTATACTTCTGCACTTCTGACTCTGATGAGGTTCTGCCTATTATGCTTCTGTCCGATATACTTCTGTACGATTGACTCTGAATATGAATCCGTCTAATACATCTCTGTATGTCTGACTCTGATCACGAATCTGTCTGGTACGTCTCTGTACGTCTAACTCTGAACACGGATCTGTCTATTATGCCTCTGTACTTCTGGACCCGATTACGTTTCTGTCTGATCCGCCTCTGCACGTTCAACTCTGATTACGAATTTGTCTGATATACCTCTGTACGTCTGATTCTAATCACTGATCCGTTTGACAAATTTTCATACGTCTGACTTTGACTACGAATTTGTCCGCCATAGTTCAGTACATTTGACTCTGATTATGAATTTGTCCAATATGCTTCTATGCATCCGACCCTAGTTATGAACCTGTTTGATATGACGTGGTATTATGACAACGTTGTAAGTACCGAGAGGTGTGACAAGAGGTAAAAGACGTTGAGGGCAATTGTAACGTGGAAAAGGATTTTGAAGGGAAGAAAGGAACCTCCCCGAAGTGTTACGAGACCCCATAAGGTAAATTTAACATTCGAGGACGAATGTTTTAAAGGGGGGGAGGATGTTACATCCGGCATTTTTGCATATTCGAAAAATTTGAGATAACTTGACTTGTAATGAATGAGGCCATATTTGGACCTTACTTGGTATGAATGTGTCGGCTATGAATGTATTGGTGTGAAATTACGAAAGGAGGCCAAGGGCAAAATTGGAATTTTGGAAACTTGCTTAATGAATTACAAGATTAAGCCATCAATTTGGGCTCACAAAATAATAAGAAAGTGAAGCCCAAAATGGGAGGCCGGCCATACATGGCCCAAGTCCATGGAAATTAATTAATTTCCATGTGACAATAGATAGTCATCCATATCCTTAGAACATTCAAGAAATCAAAAGAAAAATTGAGAGGAAAAAAAGAAAAAGGCTCACGGCCAAAGAGAAAGAGAACAAGAAAAAGAAAAAAACAATTCTTGGAGCTTGATTCTTGGTTCAAAAATCCATCTCTTTTGGAATTTCTACTAAGCTCAAGATTCTCTTCAAGGTGATATAATTATTTTGGCAAGAAACTACCATTTGTGGCAAGTGGAAGAGTTGAGAAAAGGTAAGAATTTTACCATTTTTAAACCATGGAATATACGTATATATGTTGTAGTGTGTGGGAATGAATGAAAAGCATGAAAATTTTGTGTGTTGTGAATGTGTGTGTATGGCCGTGTGTGTGTATGATGGTGTAGTTGAGATGTGTTGAATTTTGTATTGTAATCTAGTTATGGTTATGGTAGAAATTGTATTGGAAATGAAAGTTGAATGAATTGGTGGAAGTTGGAAAATATAGATTATGGCCGTGTGGTACCATGTTAATGAGGGAAGATGAACTAAATTTCTCTAGTAGGTTAATTGTGTTATTGTGAAGTGAATGAAAGAATAATGGTTCTTGTTGTCATGAAAAAATAGTTGTTAAGTTGTTTTAGGAAATTATGCAAGTTTATTGTAACTTATGTAAATGTGGAAATGAAAGTAGTAAAAGGCAAATTATGATTATCATTGATGAAGTTGGAAGATAGAAGTATGTCATGAACATGTTTGCTAAAAGATTGGAAATTGTGGATGAATTATGCCTTTGGTAGGAAGCTTGTATATTGTGTATACCTTATGTATATTTGGCGAAAACGATATGATATGTCTCCGAATCATGTTGTAATGACCTTGATAAGTGATGAATATGAAAATGGTAAGATTGGTTTGGAAGTGTAAGGTCGGAATGAAAGATATTGTGTTATGTCAGAAAGATGGCTAGTTGTTGTTGTTATTGATGTTGTTGTTGGGTGATGTGTTGATATATTAAGCGGAGCTAAGTCTCGGGGATGTTAAATATATAGGGGAAATGCTGCCAAAATTTCGGTAGGCAATTATGTGATTAAGTATGGAATCCTAAAGGCTTGAATTGACAATTGGTAAACTTGACCATTTCTAGATTCTGGACGAAATTGGAATCGAAGCCAAGCGAGCGTAAGGCGCAATCGAGGTATGTAAAGCCTTCCCCTTTATTCTTAGGCATGTTCTGAAAATGATAGGCTCGACCGCGAGCCTTAAATACGACTCCGTTCCTCGGAATTCGAGATGGAAATCCGCTCCAATTCCTTCAGTAAGATTGAAACCATTTCCTTATAAAATGTCTTTAAAGTGAACTTTTGTATGAAACTTTCCTTAAACGGAGTCGGAATACTTCTAAATGATTATGGATGACCTCATAAGGTCTTTTATCAGTCATTTACGTATGTCGCCTCGAGTTGGTCCGAGGTGGGCCCATGGAGCCCCGATACCTCTTGTATGGCCTAAATTGCCTTCTTTCTGTCCGTTTTTCACAGGCAACATCTGAACTATCATTTTGACCATGATATGACTGTTTTTATATGTAATTTTAGTATGTTCGGATATGTGTACGTTATAGCGCGCGCTGCATTTGTATTGGCTTAAGTTTGTATTCAGCTGGTGTGAATTATCTGTCTGATGCGCCAATTCTGGTAGGTAGGTACGTATGGGTATCCAGTTAGGATACCAGTCGCGGCCCACGGGGTTGGGTCGTGACAGAAACTGTGGGATCATTAATACCAATCCCTGTACTACCCGAATCAATTATATGTACTCGAAGATTAGCTAGTTGGTGGAGCTCATGAATCAATTCTTTCTTTCCCGAGGAAACTTGACATAGGCTACCCATTGATCGGCGGCTAAGCGCATCAGCCATTACATTTGCTTTTCCAGGGTGGTATAAAATATTCACATCATAATCTTTCAATAACTCTAACCACCGCCTCTGCCGCAGATTTAACTCCTTCTGTTTGAAAATGTACTGAAGACTCTTGTGATCCGTATAGATATCAACATGCACACCATACAAGTAATATCTCCACATTTTTAACGCGTGAATAACTGTAGCAAGTTAAAGATCATGGGTAGGGTAGTTCTATTCATGTTTCTGCAGCTGTCTCGAAGCATAAGCAATGACTCTACCATGCTTCATTAACACACATCCCAATCCAACACCGGAAGCATCACAATATACCACATAACCATCTGACCCTTCTAGAAGTGTTAAGACTGGAGCTGAGGTTAATCTATCCTTCAACTCTTGGAAGCTGCGTTCACAAGCATCATTCCATTGAAATTTAGCTCACTTTTGAGTTAGCTTCGTTAATGGAGCTGAAATAAAGGAAAATCCATCTACAAATCTTCTATAGTGCCCTACCAATCCTAGAAAACTACGAACTTCTATAGGCGTCGTAGGCCTCGGCCAAGTCTTCACGGCTTCAATTTTCTGAGTGTCGACTCGAATGCCATCATCGGAAATAACATGGCCCAAAAATGTTACAGAATTCAGACAAAACTCACACTTTAAAAATTTTGCATATAATTCTCGAGCTCGAAGAATTCCAAGTACGATACGTAAATGATCCGCATGTTCTGATTCTGTGCGAGAGTATACCAGAATATCATCAATAAATACTATCACGAATAAATCCAAGAGCGGCCTGAATATATTATTCATCAAATTCATGAACATTGCCGGAGCATTAGTCAACCCAAATGACATCACCCGGAATTCATAATGGTTGTATCTCGTTCTGAAGGCTGTTTTGGGGATATCTTCTTCTCTAACTCTCACTTGATGATAACCCGACCTCAAGTCTATTTTAGAAAACCACTTGGCACCCTGTAGTTGATCAAATAAATCATCAATCCTTGGGAGAGGATATTTTGTTCTTTATCGTCACCTTGTTCAACTGCCTATAATCGATGCACATTCGTAGGGAACCATCTTTCTTTCTCACGAACAAGACTGGTGCTCCCCATGGTGATGAACTCGGTCTAATAAATCCTTTTTCAAGAAAATCTTTCAACTGCGCCTTTAGCTCTTTCAATTCTGCCGGAGCCATTTGATAAGGAGGAATAAAAATAGGCTTGGTGTCCGGCAACACATCAATAGCGAAGTCAATTTCTCTTTCTGGAGGAAGGCTTGGATGTTCATCTGGAAATACATCCGGAAATTCATTCACTACCGGAACGGATCGGAAAGTTGGCGACGTTGCTTCGGTGTCATGTACTCGGAATAGATGATAAATATAGCCTTTAGCTATCATCTTTCTCGCCTTAAGGCAAGAAATAAACCTGCCTTTCGAAGATGCTGTATTACCCTTCCATTCAAGCACGGGCTCTCCCGGAAATTGGAATCGGACTATCTTCATTCGGCAATCCACATTAGCATAACATGAAGCCAACCAATCCGTACCCATAATCAAATCGAAATCTAGCATTTCCAGCTCAATTAAATCAGCTTTGGTCTGGCGATTGCATATCACAAGTATACAGGTTTTATACACTTTTCTAGCTATCACGGGATCACCAACCGGAGTAGATACCTCAAAAGGTTTAATTGGCTCGGGTTTCACCCCAATACAACCAGCAACATACAGAGTAACATAAGATAATGTAGAACCCGGATCTATCAATACATATACATCATGGGAAAATACAGATAATGTACCTGTAACCACATCCGGGGAGGACTCAAGATCCTGTCGTCCGGCTAAAGCGTACACACGGGCTTGAGTGGCACCTGAAGTAGATGCTTCCCCTCTGCCTCTACCTCGACCTGCTGGGATCTGGGGAGTCTACCCTATTGGGCGCACTGAAGATGAACCAGCCACTGATCCTGTGGGCTGAACCCCAACTCTACCGCTCGTCGATGGGCAATCTCGCATCATATGCCCAACCTGGCCGCAGGCATAGCAAGCATCTGAACCCTGGCGACACTGTCCGAAATGTAGTCTACCACACTAGCTGCACCACGGTACTGGGGGTCTCCTCTGGCTATAATCTCCCTCAAACTGAAAATCTGGGGCCCTCGAACTCTGACCCTGTCCTGAACGAAAGGAGCGATCAAATCTCCTACCCGTAAATCGAGGAGGTGCACTAGTCACTGACTGGCCTAAATGTTGGGAATAAGTCTGCCTCGATCCCCCTCTATCATCGCTACCTGCCCCTATAGATCTGGCCCTCTTGCTTTGCCTTCTATCAATGTCGCGATAACCTCTTTGTGGTTGTTGTCTGTTATACCTTAGAAAATTCCCCATTAACGTACAGTGAATAGACTAGTACAAGTCATGACGTATACGTTGTTTCTATAAGTAAGAAATAGTATGTAAGGATCCTAATCGAGATTCAAAGACATTTGTCGTAAGGGATGAAGGTTTGCCGAGAAAAGGCAAGGCATACGATGTGTAACAGAAAGAGATTATGAGTAGCGAGTTAATGATAATTAAAAGGTTCTTTGGAGAGAGATTTGTAACTTCCCTTCGATTGTTAATGAAGTGATAAACGAGTGCTAAGAAGGTTCCTTAAGGATTGGAGATCAAATTAAGTGACAAGAAAAAGATCGGTGAAAGGATGAGTTATACGGTCGATTATACGGTCCGTATAATGGACCGTAGGATTGTCACAGAATGAAGTTGTGGAGGGGGGTGATTTCACGGTCACTTATACGGACCGTATGATGTGCCGTGAAATCGACACAGAATGTGATGACTACTGGACCAGTTTCACGGTCACTTATACGGACCGTATAAATTTATACGGACCATATAAGTGTCCGTAGGATCTCGTCAGGACAGTTTTTAAAAGTTCATATAAGGAATTCACCACATTAATTTCATTTCATTCTTCTTCTACACAACTCAAGAATTCTCTAGAACTTTCCACACACTCAATATACACGAAATTATGAGAAATTGATGATCAACTTCATCAAACCAACAAAACTAAGTGTGAGAAACACATCAAAGTCCATCCAAGTCAAGAAATTCCATGGAAAGTGAAACTAGGGTTTTGCTCAAGTGAAGTATTTCCACCCAAAGCTTGTTCCTACACCATCTAAGGTAGGTTTTATGGTATTTACATGTTATTTAAGGTACTTGAAAAGTGGAAACACATGGATTGTAGAAGATATAGGAAATGGGTCATGAATGAGTGAATAGTGTCATTGTTGAGTAGTAAATTGGGGTGAATTATGAATATTGTTATATTGTGATTGTAAGTATGTTATGAACGACATTTAGAACATGGAATAAGTATTATATGTGAGAAAATGCAATAATGAACTATGACCATGATTATGGAGAAATTGGAGTGAAATGGTGAAATGTGGGTAATGTAGATGAATGATGATTGTTGTTTGTGATATTTTGAATGTTGTCATGGATGTTGGGAGTTGATATATGATATGGGGAAAAGTTGTATAAACATAGGAAATGCTGCCCAATTTTCTTTAGCTTTGGTAAGCACATTTAAGTAATCGATTAGCTAATGTCATGCGACTTCTCCTGAAGGTAGAAACATGGGCATCAAAGGAAAACAAGCAAGTGATAGATTAGCTAAACAAAAAAGGTATGTGAGGCTAGTCCTTTCTTTCTATGGCATGAATCCGATGGTATGATTCTTATTTCTTATCCATGAATCTCCTACATTCCAAAAAGCTAATAATTCATGTTCATGAATAGCTATATGAGATAAGAGATATGTTGCGAGCCCAATAATGAGGATAGGGTCAGTGTTCGAGAGCTTCGGATTCTCAGTTTGGGGGAGATTATAGCTCGAGGAGACCCCCAGTATCGCAATGCAACCAGTGCGGTAGATTACATTCTGGACGGTGTCGCCAGGGTTCGGATGCTTGCTATGCCTGTGGCCGGGTTGGGCATATAATGCGAGATTGCCCGTCGATGAGTGGTAAAGTTGGGGTTCAGCCCACAGGATCAGTGGTTGGTTTGTCTTCAGTGCGCCCGGTAGGGCAGACTCCCTAGATGTCAGCAGGTCGAGGTAGAGGTAGAGGGGGAGCATCTACTTCAGGTGCCACTCAACCCCGTGTGTACGCCTTAGTCGGACGATAGGATCTCGAGTCCTCCCCAGACGTGGTTACAGGTACATTATCCATATTTTCCCATGATGTATATGCATTGATAGATCCGGGTTCTACACACTTTTATATCACTCTATATGTTGCTAGTCGTATTGGGGTGAAACCTGAGCCGATCAAAGCTTTTGAGGTATCTACTCCGGTTGGTGATCCCGTGATAGCGAGACAAATGTATAAAAAATTTGTACTTGTGATATGTAATCGCCAGACCAAAGCTGATTTAATTGAGCTGGAAATGTTAGATTTCGATGTGATTATGGGTATGGATTGGTTAGCCTCATGTTATTCTAGTGTTCATTGCCGAATGAAAATAGTTAGATTCCAATTTTCGGGAGAGCCCGTGCTTGAATGGAAGGGTAATACAGCATCTCCAAAACGTAGGTTTATTTCATACCTTAAGGCAAGGAAGGTGATAGCTAAGGGCTATTTTTATCATCTAATCCGAGTTCATGACACCGAAGCAATGTCGCCAACTTTCCAATCTGTTCTAGTAGTGAATGAATTTCCAGATGTATTTCTAGATGAACTTCCAGGTCTTCCTCCAGAAAGAGAGATTGATTTCGCCATTGATGTGTTGCCGGACACCAAGCTTATTTCCATTCCTCCTTATCGAATGGCTCCGGCAGAATTGAAAGAGCTAAAGGCACAATTGAAAGATTTGCTTGAGAAGGGGTTTATTAGACCCAGTTCATCACCGTGGGGAGCACCAGTCCTATTCGTGAGAAAGAAAGATGGTTCCCTAAAAATGTGCATCAATTTTAGGCAATTGAACAAGGTGACAATAAAGAACAAGTATCCTCTCCCAAGGATTGATGATTTGTTTGATCAACTACAGGGTGCCAAGTGGCTTTCTAAAATAGACTTGAGGTTAGGTTATCATCAAGTGAGGGTTAGAGAAGAAGATATTACCAAAACAGCATTCAGAACTAGATATGGCCATTATGAATTCCGCGTGATGTCGTTTGGGTTGACTAATGCTCCGGTAGTGTTCATGAATTTGATGAATAATGTATTCAGGCCACTCTTAGATCTATTCGTGATAGTATTCATTGACGATATTCTGGTATACTCTCGCATAGAATCAGAGCATGCAGATCATTTACGTTTCGTTCTTGGGATTCTTCGAGCCCGAGAATTATATGCAAAATTTTCAAAGTGTAAGTTTTTGTTGAATTCTGTAACATTTCTGGGCCATGTTATTTCATATAATGGAACTCGAGTCGACACCCAGAAAATTGAAGCTGTGAAGACTTGGCCAAGGCCTACGACGCCTACAGAAGTCCGTAGTTTTCTGGGATTGGCAGGCTATTATAAAAGATTCATAGAGGAAACTATGATTGTATTTGGGTGATTGTGGACAGACTGACAAAAGCAGCTCATTTTCTTCCAATTAGAACCACATACTCGGCTGAAGATTATGCAAGGTTGTATATCAAGGAGATTGTGCGACTCCATGGTATACCACTATCTATTATCACGGATAGAGGAGCACAGTTTACAGCCATGTTCTGGAAATCCTTTCAAGAAGGTCTAGGTACTCAAGTGAAGCTTAGCACGGCATTTCATCCGCAGACCGATGGACAAGCCGAACGTACTATTCAGACTTTGGAAGATATGCTACGGGCATGTGTATTATATTTTGGTGGTAGCTGGGATGATCTCTTACCCCTTATTGAATTTGCATACAACAATAGCTACCATTCCAGTATTCAAATGGCTCCGTATGAAACTTTATATGGAAGGAAGTGTAGATCCCCAATTGGATGGTTTGAAATAGGGGAAGTGCAGTTAATAGGCCCTGAATTGATTCAGCAAGCGGTAAAAAAAGTCAAGGTGATCCGAGATCGATTGTTGACAGCCCAAAGTCGCCAAAAATCTTATGCGGACAACCGCCGGCGATACTTGGAATTTCAGGTTGGTGATTGGGTATTTTTGAAGGTGTCGCCAATGAAAGGGGTGATGAGATTTGGCAAGAAAGGGAAATTAAGTCCTCGATACATTGGACCCTATAACATTATCCGTAAGGTGGGTCATGTAGCCTACGAATTGGACTTGCCTTCAGAGCTTGAATGAGTTGATCCAGTCGTTCATGTCTCGATGCTTCCCAAGTGAGTTGGAGATCCCACGAAAATTGTCCCAATAGATGATGTGCAAGTGACAGAAAGGCTAGCATATGAAGAGGTGCCCATTGCCATCTTAGACAGGCAAGTACGAATACTTCGAAATAAGGAAGTAGGTTAAGTCAAAGTCCTGTGGCGAAACAACAACTGAGAAGAAATGGCTTGGGAGGCGGAAGAGAAAATGAAATCCACATATCCGCACTTATTCCAACCCCCAGGAGAGGTTCAAGATGAAACACTAATATTATAAGGTATGTATGCTTTCTTTTCATGCTTCTGGTCGTGTGTGGCCAATTTATATAGTTAGTGTGTTGTGGCCATGTGAGGCAGTATTATTATGGGTTGTTGTGACAGGATGGTATTGTCATATTACAGGGGAAACTCTGGCGAAATTTTTGAAGAATTCCCAGGTGTTTAACATTCGAGGACGAATATTCCAAAAGCGGGGAAGAATGTTACACCTCGGAAAATTCCCCATTAACGTACAGTGAGTAGACTAGTAAAAGGCACGGTGATACGTTGTTTCGATAAGTAAGAAATAGCATCTGAGGATCCTAATCGAGATTCAAAGACATTTGACGTAAGGGAAGAAGGTTTGTCGAGAATAGGCAGGGTATACGATGTGTAACGGAAAGAGATTTCGAGTAGCGAGTTAATGATAATTTAAAGGCGCTTTGGAGAGATAGTTATAACGTCCCTTCAATTGTTAATGAAGTGATAAACAAGTGCTAAGAAGGTTCCCTAACGATTGGAGATCAAATGAAGTGACAAGAAAAAGATCGGTGAAAGGATGAGTTATACGGTCGATTATACGGTCCGTATAATGGACCGTAGGATTGTCAAAGAATGAAGTTGTGGAGGGGGTGATTTCACGGTCACTTATACGGACCGTATGATGTGCCGTCAAATCGACACAGAATGGGATGACTACTGCAGCAGTTTCACGGTCACTTATACGGACCGTACAAATTTATACGGACCATATAAGTGTCCGTAGGATCTTGTCGGCACAGTTTTTAAAAGTAGATACAAGGACTTCACCACATTAATTTAATTTCATTCTTCTTCTACACAACTCAAGAATTCTCTAGAACTTTCCACACACTCAATATACACGAAATTATGAGAAATTGATTATCAACTTCATCAAACCAACAAAACTAAGTGTGAGAAACACATCAAAGTCCATCCAAGTCAAGAAATTCCATGGAAAGTGAAACTAGGGTTTTGCTCAAGTGAAGTATTTCCACCCAAAGCTTATTCCTACACCATCTAAGGTAAGGTTTATGGTATTTACATGTTATTTAAGGTACTTGAAAAGTGGAAACACATGGATTGTAGAAGATATAGGAAATGGGTCATGAATGAGTGAATAGTGTCATTGTTGAGTAGTAAATTGGGGTGAATTATGAATATTGGTATATTGTGATTGTAAGTATGTTATGAACGACATTTAAACATGAAATAAGTATTATAAGTGAGAAAATGCAATAATGAACTATGACCATGATTATGGAGAAATTGGAGTGAAATGGTGAAATGTGGGTAATGTAGATAAATGATGATTGTTGTTTGCGATATTGTGAATGTTTTCATGGATGTTGGGAGTTGATATATGATATGGGGAAAAGTTGTATAAACAAAGGAAATGCTACCCAATTTTCATTAGCTTTGGTAAGCACATTTAAGTAATCGATAAGCTAATGTCATGCGACTTCTCCTGAAGGTAGAAACGTGGGCGTCAAAGGAAAACAAGCAAGTGATAGATTAGCCAAACGAAAATGGTATGTCAGGCTAGTCCTTTCTTTCTATGGCATGAATCCGATGGTATGATTCTTCTTTCTTCTCCATGAATCTCCTACATTCCGGAAAGCTAATAGTTCATGTTCATGAATAGCTATATGAGATAAGAGATATGTTGCGAGCCCAATAATGATGATGATAATCTTAAGTCTAAAGATTCTAGAGTTCATGATATGATGTTTCTATAAAGTTAATGATATTGTTTGTTGTACACACTCACCTTATATACGATTTCCTTCAAGGTGAGGCAGGATACCTGTCACGACCCGACTAGGGGCCGTGACGAGTACCCGATACTTGTACCGAGCACCCCGTATCTATCATTGTACCCTTACTTCTCAGCGGGCCATAGGAACTGTACTACACATTTTTTTTTTGTTGCTGAACATTAACATGGTAGCATAATTATAAACATAGGGTAATAAACTTTGTTAACACATGGTACGGTGACGAGGACCCTCCAAAAGTACAAAAACACCTAACTATACATATCTGTCTACGAGCCTCTAGACATAGTACACATATACATAATAAGGGCCGAGTACTGTCGTGCCCGAATATATATACACAGAATAGTACCAAGGAAGTGAGGCTCCGGAACAACTGGAGCGCTGCTAGTGCTACTAGTGAGGCTTCTAGGAACCAAAACTGTCTGTCTGCTGACCTGCGCGGCATGAAACACAGCGTCCACAAGAAGGGACGTCAGTACGAATAATGTACCGAGTATGTAAGGCATGAATAATAGCATACGGAAAATATAAAACGGGAATAACGACATAAAAGAGTAATAGCACATGTCCTGAGGTAGAAACATAACCTGTATATATATATGCCCTTGGCAGATGCTATGCATGCTTAGCTTTCCTTGTTCGTATATATATATATATATATATATATATATATATATATATATATATAAATAGGACATATCGTATTGTCGAGGCGTCGGCAGCCGATCCATTTAACCACAAATATACACATCCCGCGTCTGGGACGATATCATGTCATATAATGCCAACTGATCAGGTGGATATGTGTATATAACGCGCTGCCCTTATCTCCATCTTCCCCGTATACGTATGCATACATTATGTACATATATCAGCGTCTATAGCTGTTACATCCGGTATTTTTGCATATTCGAAAAATTGGAGATAACTTGGCTTGTAATGAATGAGGCCATACTTGGACCTTACTTGGTATGAATGTGTTGGCTATGAAATTATTGGTGTGAAATACGGAGGAAGGCCAAGGGCAAAAATTGGAATTTCGGAAATTAGCCTCGGAAATTTTAAATTAGCCATAAGTAATTGGGCTTGGGGAATAAAAAAAAAGAAAGAAAAGGAAGGCCCAAATATGCAAAGGGTGGCCGACCATGGTAATTAAAATGGCCCAAGCCCACAATAAATTTAACTTATGTCTTAATAAGAAGATGATCCATAATTCTTTCCTTTTCAAGAAGTTTCAAGAACATAAAATTGAGAGGAAAAAGAAAGAAGGCCTACGGCCAAGAAGAGAAAGAGAAAAGAAAAGAAAAACAAATTCTTGGAGTTAAATCCTTGGTTCAAAAATCCATTTCTTGTGGGATTATTACTAAGTGCAAGATTCTCTACAACTTGGTACAATTATTTTGGCAAGAAACTATCTTTGGTAGCAAGGAGAATTTGTTGGTAAAAAGGTAAGAATCTTATGTTATTTTCATGTTATGAAGCTTTGTTTATGTTGTGGAATGTAGGAATGGGTAGAAACTATGGAAGTTTGTATGGTATTGGTATGTATGCATATGTATGACCGCGTGTGTGCATAATTGTGTGGTTGAGATGTGTTGAATTTTGTATTGTATCCTAGTTGTGATTATGATGGAATTTATATTGGAAGTGAAAGTTGAATGAATTAGGAGAAATTGGAAAATATAGCATGTGGCCGTGTGGTGTGATGTGGATGATGGAAGGTGAATTAAATCTTGTTAGTATGTTAAGTGTGTTATTGTGAAGTGAATGAAAGAATAATGGTTTTTGTTATCATGGAAGAATGGTTGTTAAGTTGTTGTAGGAAATTACGCAAATTTATTGTCACTTATGTAAAAATGGAAATGAAAGTATTAAGAGGCAAATTATGGTTGTCATTGATGAAGTTGAAAGATAGAAATATATCATGAACACGTTTGCTAAAAGATTGGAAGTTGTGGGTGAATTATGCTTTTGGTAGGAAACTTGTATATTGTGCATACTTTATGTATATTTGGTGAAAACGATAGGATATGCGTTTGAATCATGTTGTAGTTATCTTGATGAGTGATGAATATGAAAATAATAAGTTTGGTTTGGAAGTGTAAGGTCGGAATGAAAGATGTTACGTTATGACGGAAAGATGGCAAATTGTGCCATATTATGTGTTTTGAAATACTTGTTGTCATTATGGATATTGTTGTTGGATTGCGTTGATTGTTTGGCTGTGTTTAACTTTTGGGGATGTTATATGTATAAAGGAAATGCTGCTGAAATTTCGGTAGGCAAATATGTAATGAATTTGGAGTCTTCAGTCTTGAATTTGAGAATTGGTAAACATGACCATTTGTAGATTTTGGACGAGATTGGAATCGAAGCCAAGCGAGCGTAAGGCGCAATCGAGGTATGTAAAGCCTACCCCTTCCTTCTTAGGCATGTTCTGAACATAATAGGCTCGGCCGCGAGCCTTAAATACGACTTCGTTCCCCGGAATTCGAGATGGAAACCCGCTCCAATTCCTTCAGCGAGACTGAATCACTTTTCTTATAATTTGTCCCTAAAGTGAGCTTTTGTATGAAACCTTCCTAAACGAAGTCGGAATACTCCCAAATGATTATGGATGACCTCTTAAGGTCTATTATCAGTAATTTACGTATGTCGCCTCAAGTTGGTCCGAGGTGGGCTCACAAGGCCCCGACACTTTTTATATGACCTGAATTGCCCTATTTCTGTCTGTTTCTCACAGGCAACATCTGGACTATTATTCTGATCACGATATGACTACTTTTTATATAAATTTTACAAAATGGCTTTGACATCTAAAAAAATCTGATTCTGGTAATAATCTGTCGTGCCATCCCAAGAAGGATATAGGCGCACATTATGAACGCTATCCGAATACTCTGATTGGACTCGCCATTTGGCCTACTTCAGTTTGATTGAGTCGGTATAACGATCTGTATGTATGTGCTTTCTCATTAATCTGTTCATGGATGTCTCAATGCTTCCTTTGACCGAATCCCGGGCCGGTTTATATCGTGCGGATGGGCCGCCGAGTCCCTTGTCGGGGGCCGGGTCCCATGTATGAATTCCGAAGTATGATGTGTCCGGTTCCGGGGTGCTGTGGTATATGTCGTCCCCGGTTGCCGTGTATATGTTACGAAGTATGATGTGTCCGGTTTCCCGGCGTGTGATCTGTCCCCGGGGTTACCGTGGTTATGATATGATATGTTATGTGACGGAGATGTTCGAAGATGTGAAATCTTCTGAAATATGATATGTTGTGGCGCCAAAGGCAGGAGTGGCGACCACGTTCTTGTGCCCTATTATGATTCTGTCTATCTGATTGGATTCTGATTCTGTCTGTCCGTATGGATTATGATTCTGTCTGTCCGTCTGGACTATGATTCTGTCCGGTATCCTTCCGTCTGTCTGTCTGGACTACGACTCTGTCCGGTATATCTCTGTCTGTTCGTTGGATTACGATTTCGTTTGCTATATTTCTGTGCTTCCGGTTCAGACTATGATTATGTTTGTTATGTTTCTGCTTTACATACTCGGTACATTTTTCGTACTGACCCCCGGTTCTTCGGGGGCTGCGTTACATGCCCGCAGGTACAGACGCACCTGAAGATACGACGCCAGTCTAGGGCTCAGACTCTGCTATTTTGAAGAGCTCCTTTGGTCCGGAGCGTGTAATTTTGGTATATATCTTCTGTCTTCTGTATATTCTGTATGTATGGCAACTCCGGGTACGGCGGGGCCCTGTCCCGTCATATGACTCTGTCAGTCTGTTTAGAGGTCTGTGGACATGTTTGTGGGTTAGGGTCTTTCTGTACGGATGGGTGTATATGTTGTGTTTGGGGCGACCCCATTCGCCGTGGCGGCCGGTCCGCATATGTTTATATTTTGCTTTGTTGGTCGGTGTGGCCTTTGTTGGTATTTTCTGTGCGCAGGGTTATTTTGGATAGTATGTAAAACAAAGGAAACTCTGCCAAAAATTTTCTGGAAATTATCTAAATTTGAAATATAGCCTTGACGGCTTCTGGTTTATACTTGAATGCATTTGATAACAGTTGAGATAGCGTTGGATAGATGTGTTTGGGTGCCCAGATCGGGTACTAGTCACGGCCTACGGGGTTGGGTCGTGACAGAAGTGGTATCAGAGCGGTTAGTCCTCGGTATGTCTACAGGCCGTGTCTAGTAGAGTCTTGTTTATCGGTGTGTTGTGCACCACGTCTATAAACAGGAGGCTACAGAGCATCTAGGATGTTACCCCTCTTTGAATCTTAGATCGTGCGATAGAACTGTATTAGTAGGATGATCCCCTCCTGACGATTTGTTATGTTTTCAGCAATGCCTCCGAAGAAGGCAACAGCTGCCCAGAAGGGCAAAGCGGGGGTGGAGGTAGGAGAAACCAGCCGGGCCCAGAGAGTTACCAGGGCCAGTGCGCGGTTAGCGCTTGAGGATGAACCCGTGTCAGCCGGCTCTGTTACACCGCCCTTATCAGAGGAGATTGGAGCAGCAGCAGCTGCTGATCAGAGGGAGGCTCCACCGCGAGCTCCCAGGGTTCCAGTGCCCGAGCCTCCAGCTCCACAGCCAGGGGCGGAGGACAGGGCTATGCGAGATGCAGTTCAGTTATTGACCACACTGATGACGGATCAGGTTCGTAGGCATGGATTTGGGGGTGGTCGTTCGGACAGGTATGAAAGCTCCAGGGCTCGTGAGTTCTTGACATGTAATCCTCCAGAATTCTCCTGGACAAAACCCGAAGAGGACCCCCAGGAGTTTATTAGAAAGATGGAGAGCACGATACGGTTGATTAAGGCGTCGCCGACTGAGTCCGTTGAATTGGCCTCGTATCGGTTATATGAGGTAGCGGCGAACTGGTATGAGTCCTGGCAGC
Source organism: Lycium barbarum (assembly GCF_019175385.1). Classification (NCBI taxonomy): domain Eukaryota; kingdom Viridiplantae; phylum Streptophyta; class Magnoliopsida; order Solanales; family Solanaceae; genus Lycium; species Lycium barbarum. The sequence continues at coordinate 58,063,736 of NC_083342.1, read as the reverse complement.
TATCCAGGGGTGACGATGCTGCCCCAGCAGTATGGGCCGAGTTTACTAAGGCCTTTCTTGATCATTTTCTATCTCCAGAGCTACGGAGAGCCAGGGTTGATCGATTCTTTCATCTGAAACAGAACGGTAGAAGTGTTCGAGAGTATAGCCTAGAGTTCGACTCGTTGGCTAGGTATGCACCCGCTATAGTAGCCGAGATGGCCGATAGGGTGCACCGGTATGTGATGGGGCTAGACCCTTATTTGATCGATGGTTGCTTGGCGATGGCTTCTCAGCCAGGGATGCATGTTGCCCGGGTGCAGGCATACGCCCAGGGCATGGAGGACCGGCGTAGGGAACGTCGGCCTGATAGGGACCACGACGGGAGCCGGCCTAAGAGAGCCAGATCGGCCGGGTACTCAGGGGGATTTCAGAGTGAGTTTTCTCAGCGGCAGGGTAACAGGTATTCGTCCCAGCCAGCATACAGTACGCCCCCACAGTTCTCGGGACAGAACTCCATGGCTTCGAGTTCGCAAGTAAATAGGAGTTTCAGTCAGATGGGGCCATCCATACCTCGGTGTCATTATTGCAGGAGGCGTCACCCTGGTGAGTGTTGTCGTGCCACTGGTGCCTGCTTTTCTTGTGGCCAACAAGGCCATACGATGAGAGAGTGTCCGTATAGGGGTGGTCCAGGTGGTTCAGCCCAGCTTCCCGGGTCAGTTGCTGGCTCGTTTTCTCCTTCGGCAGTCATACGCCCCACAGGGCGAGGAGCACCAGCACCAGCGAGTCGTGGCCGAGGTCGAGGTGCAGCTTCTTGTTACAGCGGTCCTTCGAACCGCGTATTTGCTTTGACCGGCCGGCAGGACCCAGGAGCGTCTTCAAGCGCACACCCAGGTATGTTAGTGATCTTTTCTTGAGGGATATGTGTATGAATGGGTCTATCCTTTATCATATTATGTGATTTTCTTCTTATGGGTATTAGTAAGAGTAAGGTAATTGTCAACTTGATAGTTATGGAAGATTCAGAGAGACACCTTGATAATTGTATGGTTTAGCTCGGGGTGGGACCCGCTACGAGAACTTTTCGAAAATTTACTAAGATCCCGATCTGCCCTAAATTATGTGACAAAGGTCGTGCGGGGCAGTCGACGCAATTATATTAGCATTAACGCATCCACGTGCATGAAAGTTTCGAGGTTAAGCGTGCTAAGGCCAGAGCAATTCTGGGATGAGTGACCCCCTGGGAAGTAATACAAAATTTTTCACAAGTGTAAGTATGATATATATAAATGTGGATATTAGAAAAGATGAAGGATAAGAGATTTGATTAAGCAGAATCTTTGAAAGAGTCGATAAGCGACACATAAGACGATTTGTATGACAACTTGGCGAACAAGTTTATGAATGAGTGAACAGGTTTCGGTGAGATAATCGGTGATATAATTGTCGAGGTGAATAATGAGAGGTCGACAAGGGGAAATTTTCGTAAATCACTGGAGCCTTAATAGAAGTGGTCTGGTCCTAATCAAAACTCTGTTTGTTGCACTTCTACACCTCTGATTCTGATAAGGCTCTGTCCATTACGCCTCTGTACTTCTGAATCCGATTACGTTTCTGTCTGATACACCTCTGTCCGATTGACTCGGGATATGAATCTATCTGATATAACTCTGTATGTCTGACTCTGATTATGAATCTGTCTGATACATCTCTGTACGGCTGACTCTGATCTCGGATCTGTCTGATACCCTCCCATACATCTGACTATGACTACGAATCCGTCCGCCATAGTTTAGTACGTCTGCCTTCGATTGCGAATCCGTCTGATATGCTTCTATGCGCCCGATCCCAATTGTGAATCTGATTGGTATGACATGGGGATACTATGATGGGGTAAGGAACCGAGGAGCGTAACAGGAAGGGATATGTATTATGATGTCTGAAAAGCTTGGAAAGAAAGGAAGAAGGGACATAACGTCCGTGAAAGAGCGAAAAGCATTCATTTGTTACCAGAATATAGTTCATGGCCCAGTGACTGTGTGGGATGCGAGGAAATACGTTATGAAAGCATATGAGTCAGTAATGTGAAAAATTACTCCATCATATTGGAAAAGAATCCATATCGGAAAGTCAACAAAGGACAATTATAAAAAGAACCTTCCCGCGGTAGTATGACGCCCCATGAGGTCAATTTGACATTCGAGGACAAATGTTTTAAAGGGGGGGAGGATGTTACATCCGGTATTTTTGCATATTCGAAAAATTGGAGATAACTTGGCTTGTAATGAATGAGGCCATAATTGGACCTTACTTGGTATGAATGTGTTGGCTATGAAATTATTGGTGTGAAATACGGAGGAAGGCCAAGGGCAAAATTGGAATTTCAGAAATTAGCCTCGGGAATTTTAAATTCGCCATAAGTAATTGGGCTTGGGGAATCAAAAAAAAAAAGAGAAGGCCCAAATATGCAAAGGGTGGCCGGCCATGGTAATTAAAATGGCCCAAGCCCACAATAAATTTAACTCATGTATTAATAAGAAGATGATCCATAATTCTTTCCTTTTCAAGAAGTTTCAAGAGCATAAAATTGAGAGGAAAAAGAAAGAAGGCCTACGGCCAAGAAGAGAAAGAGAAAAGAAAAGAAAAAAAAAATCTTGGAGTTAAATCCTTGGTTCAAAAATCCATTTCTTGTGGGATTATTACTAAGTGCATGATTCTCTACAACTTGGTACAATTATTTTGGCAAGAAACTATCTTTGGTAGCAAGGAGAATTTGTTGGTAAAAAGGTAAGAATCTTATGTTCTTTTCATGTTATGAAGCTTTGTTTATGTTGTGGAATGTAGGAATGGGTAGAAACTATGGAAGTTTGTATGATATTGGTATGTATGCATATGTATGACCGCGTGTGTGCATAATGGTGTGGTTGAGATGTGTTGAATTTTGTATTGTATCCTAGTTGTGATTATGATGGAATTTATATTGGAAGTGAAAGTTGAATGAATTAGGGGAATTTGGAAAATATAGCATGTGGCCGTGTGGTGTGATGTGGATGATGGAAGGTGAATTAAATCTTGTTAGTATGTTAAGTGTGTTATTGTGAAGTGAATGAAAGAATAATGGTTTTTGTTATCATGGAAGAATGGTTGTTAAGTTGTTGTAGGAAATTACGCAAATTTATTGTCACTTATGTAAAAATGGAAATGAAAGTATTAAGAGGCAAATTATGGTTGTCATTGATGAAGTTGAAAGATAGAAATATATCATGAACACGTTTGCTAAAAGATTGGAAGTTGTGGGTGAATTATGCTTTTGGTAGGAAACTTGTATATTGTGCATACTTTATGTATATTTGGTGAAAATGATAGGATATGCGTTTGAATCATGTTGTAGTGATCTTGATGAGTGATGAATATGAAAATAATAAGTTTGGTTTGGAAGTGTAAGGTCGGAATGAAAGATGTTACGTTATGACGGAAAGATGGCAAATTGTGCCATATTATGTGTTTTGAAATACTTGTTGTCATTATGGATATTGTTGTTGGGTTGCGTTGATTGTTTGGCTGTGTTTAACTTTTGGGGATGTTATATGTATAAAGGAAATGCTGCTGAAATTTCGGTAGGCAAATATGTAATGAATTTGGAGTCTTAAGTCTTGAATTTGAGAATTGGTAAACATGACCATTTGTAGATTTTGGACGAGATTGGAATCGAAGCCAAGCGAGCGTAAGGCGCAATCGAGGTATGTAAAGCCAACCCCTTCCTTCTTAGGCATGTTCTGAACATAATAGGCTCGGCCGCGAGCCTTAAATACGACTTCGTTCCCCGGAATTCGAGATGGAAACCCGCTCCAATTCCTTCAGCGAGACTGAATCACTTTTCTTATAATTTGTCCCTAAAGTGAGCTTTTGTATGAAACCTTCCTAAACGAAGTCGGAATACTCCCAAATGATTATGGATGACCTCTTAAGGTCTATTATCAGTAATTTACGTATGTCGCCTCAAGTTGGTCCGAGGTGGGCTCACAAGGCCCCGACACTTTTTATATGACCTGAATTGCCCTATTTCTGTCCGTTTCTCACAGGCAACATCTGGACTATTATTCTGATCACGATATGACTACTTTTTATATAAATTTTACAAAATGGCTTTGACATCTAAAAAAATCTGATTCTGGTAATAATCTGTCGTGCCATCCCAAGCAGGATATAGGCGCACATTATGAACGCTATCCGAATACTCTGATTGGACTCGCCATTTGGCCTACTTCAGTTTGATTGAGTCAGTATAACGATCTGTATGTATGTGCTTTCTCATTAATCTGTTCATGGATGTCTCAATGCTTCCTTTGACCGAATCCCGGGCCGGTTTATATCGTGCGGATGGGCCGCCGAGTCCCTTGTCGGGGGCTGGGTCCCATGTATGAATTCCGAAGTATGATGTGTCCGGTTTCCCGGCGTGTGATCTGTCCCCGGGGTTACCGTGGTTATGATATGATATGTTATGTGACGGAGATGTTCGAAGATGTGAAATCTTCTGAAATATGATATGTTGTGGCGCCAAAGGCAGGAGTGGCGACCACGTTCTTGTGCCCTATTATGATTCTGTCTGTCTGATTGGATTCTGATTCTGTCTGTCCGTATGGATTATGATTCTGTCTGTCCGTCTGGACTATGATTCTGTCCGGTATCCTTCCGTCTGTCTGTCTGGACTACGACTCTGTCTGGTATATCTCTGTCTGTTCGTTGGATTACGGTTTCGTTTGCTATATTTCTGTGCTTCCGGTTCAGACTATGATTATGTTTGTTATGTTTCTGCTTTACATACTCGGTACATTTTTCGTACTGACCCCCGGTTCTTCGGGGGCTGCGTTACATGCCCGCAGGTACAGACGCACCTGATGATACGACGCCAGTCTAGGGCTCAGACTCTGCTATTTTGAAGAGCTCCTTTGGTCAGGAGCGTGTACTTTTGGTATATATCTTCTGTCTTCTGTATATTCTGTATGTATGGCAACTCCGGGTACGGCGGGGCCCTGTCCCGTCATATGACTCTGTCAGTCTGTTTAGAGGTCTGTGGACATGTTTGTGGGTTAGGGTCTTTCTGTACGGATGGGTGTATATGTTGTGTTTGGGGCGACCCCATTCGCCGTGGCGGCCGGTCCGCATATGTTTATATATTGCTTTGTTGGTCGGTGTGGCGTTTGTTGGTATTTTCTGTGCGCAGGGTTATTTTGGATAGTATGTAAAACAAAGGAAACTCTGCCAAAAATTTTCTGGAAATTATCTAAATTTGAAATATAGCCTTGACGGCTTCTGGCTTATACTTGAATGCATTTGATAACAGTTGAGATAGCGTTGGATAGATGTGTTTGGGTGCCCAGATCGGGTACTAGTCACGGCCTACGGGGTTGGGTCGTGACAGAAGTGGTATCAGAGCGGTTAGTCCTCGGTATGTCTACAGGCCGTGTCTAGTAGAGTCTTGTTTATCGGTGTGTTGTGCACCACATCTATAAACAGGAGGCTACAGAGCATCTAGGATGTTACCTCTCTTTGAATCTTAGATCGTGCGATAGAACTGTATTAGTAGGATGATCCCCTCCTGACGATTTGTTATGTTTTCAGCAATGCCTCCGAAGAAGGCAACAGCTGCCCAGAAGGGCAAAGCGGGGGTGGAGGTAGGAGAAACCAGCCGGGCCCAGAGAGTTACCAGGGCCAGTGCGCGGTTAGCGCTTGAGGATGAACCCGTGTCAACCGGCTCTGTTACACCGCCCTTATCAGAGGAGATTGGAGCAGCAGCAGCTGCTGATCAGAGGGAGGCTCCACCGCGAGCTCCCAGGGTTCCAGTGCCCGAGCCTGCAGCTCCACAGCCAGGGGCGGAGGACAGGGCTATGCGAGATGCAGTTCAGTTATTGACCACACTGATGACGGAGCAGGTTCGTAGGCATGGATTTGGGGGTGGTCGTTCGGACAGGTATGAAAGCTCCAGGGCTCGTGAGTTCTTGACATGTAATCCTCCAGAATTCTCCGGGACAAAACCCGAAGAGGACCCCCAGGAGTTTATTAGAAAGATGGAGAGCACGATACGGTTGATTAAGGCGTCGCCGACTGAGTCCGTTGAATTGGCCTCGTATCGGTTATATGAGGTAGCGGCGAACTGCTATGAGTCCTGGCAGCTATCCAGGGGTGACGATGCTGCCCCAGCAGTATGGGCCGAGTTTACTAAGGCCTTTCTTGATCATTTTCTATCTCCAGAGCTACGGAGAGCCAGGGTTGATCGATTCTTTCATCTGAAACAGAACGGTAGAAGTGTTCGAGAGTATAGCCTAGAGTTCGACTCGTTGGCTAGGTATGCACCCGCTATAGTAGCCGAGATGGCCGATAGGGTGCACCGGTATGTGATGGGGCTAGACCCTTATTTGATCGATGGTTGCTTGGCGATGGCTTCTCAGCCAGGGATGCATGTTGCCCGGGTGCAGGCATACGCCCAGGGCATGGAGGACCGGCGTAGGGAACGTCGGCCTGATAGGGACCATGACGGGAGCCGGCCTAAGAGAGCCAGATCGGCCGGGTACTCAGGGGGATTTCAGAGTGAGTTTTCTCAGCGGCAGGGTAACAGGTATTCGTCCCAGCCAGCATACAGTACGCCCCCATAGTTCTCAGGACAGAACTCCATGGCTTCGAGTTCGCAAGTAAATAGGAGTTTCAGTCAGATGGGGCCATCCATACCTCGGTGTCCTTATTGCAGGAGGCGTCACCCTGGTGAGTGTTGTCGTGCCACTGGTGCCTGCTTTTCTTGTGGCCAACAAGGCCATACGATGAGAGAGTGTCCGTATAGGGGTGGTGCAGGTGGTTCATCCCAGCTTCCCGGGTCAGTTGCTGGCTCGTTTTCTCCTTCGGCAGCCATACGCCCCACAGGGCGAGGAGCACCATCACCAGCGCCAGCACCAGCGCGTCGTGGCCGAGGTTGAGGTGCAGCTTCTTGTTACAGCGGTCCTTCGAACCGCGTATTTGCTTTGACCGGCCGGCAGGACCCAGGAGCGTCTTCAAGCTGTTACGTCCCGTATTTTTATACATTGGAACAACCCGGATTAACTATGATAATTTAAGGCCAAGATTATTCCGGGATTTGAAGTCGGGACTTTTGACCATTTGATTTTAATTTGAGATATAAGTCATGTATGAAATTGATGGCATTGAACACTTAGGGAAAATTGGGACTACAATTCATAAAATTGGAATTAAAATGTTGTGCAAAAAAAAAAAAATTCCTTGGTGGCCATGTAAATGGGAATTGGTCCCACACATTGTGTGGCCAATTTTAATTGGTCCACCCCATGTGTGGGCCATGGACACTTGGACAATATTCATATAAGCACAAAATATGACCAAGTAGTCATCTTTTCTACCATTCCATCAAAAAAAAAAAAAAGAGCAAGAAGTTGAAGAACAACTTCAACCACACGGCCAAGAACAAAAAAAAAACAAATCCAATTCAAGCCATCCCAAAATTATTTCTTTGGTGTAAACCCACTATTTTGAGGTCCCTAAGTAGTGTGGAAGTGTTGTTGGGGCGATCAAATCATCCGTTTGGCAAGATCACAAACCCTAATTATTTGTGGGATTGAAGAAGAAAGGTAAGAATTTCTCTTGTTTTATGAGTTGTGAGTGTTATATGCTTGTTGCAGTATGTTAATATGGGTGAAATTTGTGAGATATGGTGGGTTTGAAGTTAGCCGTGTAAATGGGTATTTTGATTGGGTGTTGAATAAATTCCTTGCAGCGAGTTAAATTGTTGTAGGATGGCTAAGAATCATCAATATATGTATATGTGTAGTGATAGATGAATATGGGTCATGCTATATGCCAAAGAACACTAATGTCGCTTAGCGTTTTAATGGTTGTTGTGATGACTTTTATGTTGGAAATGAGAGTTTAATGTCCCAAAATAATATGGTGAATTGTTGCGGACTGATTTGAGGCTTATTGTGCGTTTGACGTAATTTGTATATTTATGAGAATTATATCGTTACATTGTGGATTGTTGACACAAATCATGAATAGAAGTTGAGAAGTGTGGCATAGGGGGCTGCTCTCGGTTTGGGGCTGTTTTCGGCCACATTGGATTAAATTATTGGATTGTTGGAAAAATTATGTAAACTGTTTAGAAAGTTCTTGAATGTTGTTGGTAAGAATTCGGGTTGACAATTGAATGTATGAGCTATATTGTGGCTTGAATGTAAGCCGTTGAAACGAATAGTTGGAAAGTTGTTGAATGATGTAAAAGAAAGTTACTATTGTTATTTTGCCTTTCGAATTGATTATCGATGTTGCTAGGTTGGTTGTTGTTGTTGTTGTTGTTGTTGTTGATTTTGAGCGAGTTAAATTCTCGGGATGGCCTATTTATAGGGGAAATGCTGCCGAATTTTCTGTAAAATTTAATGAATAGTTGGAATGAATGGCTTAAGTGCCCTTAGCTAATGTTTGGTATTCGTTTGCGTATTTGTAGACCTTGGGGAGCCCGAGGCGTAGATTTGGATTAGCTTTAGATTGATTCGCTTGGAGTGCGTACGAGGTATGTAAAGTAATCCTCCTTCTTCGGCATGCCTTAGTTAAAATAGGCTATGATATAAGCCTCGAGGAAACTCTATTCTCACAATCCGAGCATGTTTATGAATCGCATTTGTTCTTTGGCATCCTTGCCTTGTCATGGCAAAACATTGATCCTTATGTTCTTGGAATCCATAATTTGTAAAGATTACATGAAAGCTGATTTTTGTTTTAAAGTTCATTCTTTAGCGATTTCAAAACTTCAAACGCCCATAATTTTCTCAGAAAAGCTCGGATTGCTTTGAAATTTTCGTAGGAGTTTGTATGATATAAAATGAGTATGTTTTTCATAGACGGGCTCAGTTCGGGTCTATACTCGTCCGTGGGTCCCGTGACGCCCTTTATGTAAATTCGACAACTTTGAATCAAAAAGTGATAATTATCATTCCGATTTCGAATATGACTATTTTACTTATCCTTCGGATTTATAATAATGATTTTATGCATATGATTCCTCACTACTCCGCTCGTGCCTACTATGATATCGTTCGCCGGTTCCCGGGCCGGTTCTGTTGTCGTGCGCTTTTTGATACATTCCGGTGTTATGCTGTGTTTATGGTTCACCGTGCTCCTCGCTCGAGGGCCGGGTTCCACTTATGTTTGGCGTTATGCTGTGTTTGGCGTTATGCTGTGTTGTGATGTGTGACGGGGATTCGGAGATTTGAAACTTTCTGGTGTTATGCTGTGTTGTGGCGCCATCGACAGGCGGGCGACCACATTTTCCAGTGCCCTATGCATAATTTATACTTTGGAAATAAACATTTTGATATGTACTATTTTCTATATATCTGATTCGATTATTATTCAGATTTATTTCTGTACCTTCTGCTTTGCATACTCAGTACATATTTCGTACTGACCCCCTTCTCCGGGGGCTGCGTTTCATGCCCGCAGGTACAGACGCACAGCCTGGTGATCTACCTGTTTAGGACACCCTTTCTGCTATTCGGAGTGCTCCTCTCTTTCCGGAGCTTATACTTTTGGTATATATATTTATTAGTGCATTTGTATATATTCGTTCATGGGTACGGCGGGGCCCTGTCCCGTCATATGATTCTGTCGGTCTGTTTAGAGGTCTGTGGACATGTTTGTGGGTTAGGGTCTTTCTGTATGAATGTATGTACATGTCGTTTGGGCGATCACATACGCCGAGGCGGCCGGTCCGCATATGTTGTTTGGGCGACCCTATACGCCGAGGCGGCCGGTCCGCATATGTTTATATATTGCTTGGTTAGCCCTGTGTGGCTTTCGTTGGTATTTTCTGCGTGCAGGGTATATTGGATAGTCCGTAAAACAAAGGAAACTCTGCCGAAATTTTTCTGGAAATTACCTAAATTTGAAATAAAGCCTTGTCTGCTTTCGCCATATACTAGAATGAGTTGATAGAATTTGAGATAATATTTAATAGAGGGGTTCGGGTGCCCAGATCGGGCACTAGTCACGGCCTACGGGGTTGGGTCGTGACAGAAGTGGTATCAGAGCGGTTTGTCCTCGGAGTGTCCACAGATCGTGTCTAGTAGAGTCTTGTTTATCGGTGTGTTGTGCACCACATCTATAAACAGGAGGCTACAGGACATTTAGGATGTTGTCTTTTCTTCTGATCTTAGATCGTGCGATAGAACTGTGCTATTAGGATGATTCTGTTTTGATCTGTTGTTGTTTTTCTTTCAGTGATGCCTCCGAAAAAGGCGACGGCCGCCCAGAAGAAAAAGGGCGTAGTAGGAGAGACCAGCCGGGCTCAGAAGGGTACTCGGACCCTTGCTCAGATGATGCGTGATATTACGTCCCGGCCAACCGACTCTGCTACGTCTTCATCGTCAGAGGAGTCTGGAGCAGCTTCACCATTAGCTCCAGGGGCTTCAGCTCCCGCGCCTCCAGCTCCTCAGCAAGGGGCGGAGGACAGGACACTGAGAGAGGCTGTGCAGTTATTGACCACTCTGGTAGCGGGACAGGCTCGCAGACGCGGGCGGAGAGATGATGATGATGACGATAGGCGTGACAACCTGAGGGTTCGAGAGTTTCTATTATGTGGCCCTCCAGAGTTTTACGGGTCTAAGCCCGACGAGGACCCCCATGACTTTATTCGGGGGATGCGGCGCTCACTAGATTTGGTCAGGGCTTCAGAGACTGAGTCTGTTGAGTTGGCTTCGCATAGACTACGGGATGTTGCTGCTCACTGGTATGAGTCCTGGGAGCTATCCAGGGGTGAGGGTGCTACCCCAGCTACTTGGGACGAGTTCGTGACTGCTTTCACTCACCACTTTTTGCCCCCAGAGTTACGGCGGGCGCGGGTTGACCGATTTTTGCATCTGCAGCAGAGGGGTCGGAGCGTCCATGAGTATAATATGGAGTTTGATTCTTTGGCCCGGTATGCACCTGCCATAGTAGCAGATATGGCCGATCGGATGCACAGATACGTGATGGGGTTAGACCGCTATTTGATTGATGGCTGTATGGCGGTGGCATTGCAGGCAGACATGGATATTGCCCGACTACAGGCTTATGCCCTGGGTATGGAGGACCGACATAGAGTTGATTATTCTAGCAGAGATCGGGACAGGAGGCCGCCCAAGAGGGCCAGATTCGCAGGTTATTCTGGAGATTCTCGAGGCGGACAGCCTCAGCAGCAGCAGTCAGGCAGACATCCTCGTCCGTCAGGCCGGGGTACACCCCCACAGTTTACCGGCAGGAGATCTGAGGGTGCCAGATATTCAGGGGCAGGCCCGAGCTCCAGGGCTTCAGGTTCACAGTTGGACAGAGGTTCCAGCAGTCAGATGAGGCCACCCAGACCTTTGTGTTCCTACTGTGGGAGACAGCACCCGGGAGAGTGTTTCCGAGCTACGGGTGCATGCTTTGTGTGCGGCCGTCAGGGCCATCAGATGAGAGACTGTCCGGCTAGAGGTGGTACAGGCAGTTCAGCTCAGTCTACCGGGTCAGCCGGTGGTTCATCTTCAGCCTCGGTGGCGATGCGCCCTGCGGGGCGAGGTACTCCAGCACCAGCAGGCCGCGGCAGGGGTCGTGGCGGAGCTTCGGGTTCTAGCGGTCCTTCGAACCGCATTTATGCCTTAGCCAGCAGACAGGACCAGGAGGCTTCGCCTAATGTCGTCACAGGTATATTACTGGTTTTCTCTCGTGATGTGTATGCATTGATTGATCCTGGTTCTACATTATCATTTATATCTCCACTCGTTGCTGATAAAATTGGGATAGAATCCGAATCGATAGAGCCTTTTGAGGTAGCTACACCAGTAGGGGATTCTGTTATAGCCAGTCAGATTTATAGAGATTGTTCCGTGATTATCTGTGGCCGCTGCACTAAGGCGGATTTGGTAGAGTTAGATATGATCGAGTTTGACGTGATTATGGGTATGGATTGGCTAGCTTCTTGCTATGCTAATGTTGATTGTCAAAAGAAGATAGTCCGATTCCAATTCCCAGGGGAGCCAGTTATAGAGTGGGCAGGTAATACAGTATCGCCGAGGGGTAAGTTTATTTCATACCTCAAGGCTGAGAAAATGATCCGAAAGGGGTATATTTATCATCTGGTCCGTGTTCATGATTTAGAGGCAGAGGCACCGACTCTTCAGTCAGTCCCAGTGGTTAATGAATTTGTAGATGTATTCCCAGATGAGCTTCCGGGTCTTCCTCCCGAACGGGAGATAGAGTTTGCTATTGATCTGTTGCCAGACACTCAGCCTATCTCTATTCCTCCGTACAGAATGGCACCTGCAGAACTGAAAGAATTGAAAGAGCAGCTGAGAGATTTATTGGAGAAGGGTTTCATTCGGCCTAGTGCGTCACCCTGGGGAGCTCCGGTATTATTTGTGAGGAAGAAAGACGGCTCGCTGCGGATGTGCATTGATTATCGGCAGTTGAATAAGGTAACCATCAAGAATAAATATCCCCTCCCCAGGATTGATGATTTGTTTGATCAGCTGCAGGGTGCGAGGTACTTCTCGAAGATAGACCTGCGATCGGGTTACCATCAGGTACGGGTACGAGAGGCTGATATTCCCAAGACAGCATTCAGGACCCGATATGGGCACTATGAGTTCAGAGTTATGTCTTTTGGGCTGACAAATGCCCCAGCAGTATTTATGGACCTGATGAATCGGGTATTCAGACCGTTCTTGGATATGTTTGTGATCGTATTTATCGATGATATTCTGGTTTATTCTCGGTCAGAGGCAGAGCATGCAGACCATTTGAGGACGGTACTTGGCACACTTCGGCACCAGGAATTATATGCTAAATTTTCTAAGTGTGAATTCTGGTTATCTTCAGTGGCATTTCTGGGACATATTATTGGGGTTGATGGCGTCCGAGTGGATACCCAGAAGATCGAGGCCGTAACGAATTGGCCTAGACCTACGACGCCGACAGAGGTGCGTAGCTTTCTGGGATTGGCTGGTTATTATCGGAGATTCGTGGAGAAGTTTGCTTCCATTTCAGCGCCTTTGACAAGGCTGACTCAGAAGGGAGCTAAGTTTCAGTGGTCAGATGCTTGCGAGCGTAGCTTCCAGTTGCTGAAAGAGAAGTTGACTACGGCTCCAGTCCTGACTCTTCCGGAGGGTCCAGATGGGTATGTGATTTATTGTGATGCCTCTGGTATTGGTTTGGGATGTGTGTTGATGCAGCACGGCAGGGTGATAGCTTATGCTTCCCGGCAGCTCAGAAAACATGAAAGGAATTATCCTACTCACGATTTGGAGCTGGCCGCGGTCATTCATGCTTTGAAGATGTGGAGACATTATTTATATGGGGTTCACGTTGACATTTATACAGATCATAAGAGCCTTCAGTACATCTTTAGGCAAAAGGAGCTGAACTTGCGGCAGCGGAGGTGGTTAGAGTTGCTCAAAGATTATGATGTTGACATTATCTACCATCCTGGGAAAGCTAATGTTGTGGCGGATGCACTCAGCCGTAAGTCTATGGGCAGCCTAGCAGACGTGCCATCAGAGAGTAAAGAAATGGTTCGCGATATTCATCAGTTGGCTAGTCTTGGAGTTCGCTTGGCTGATTCTGGAGATGTTGGGGTTTCTGTTCGAGGTATTGTTGAGTCCTCTATTACAGAAGATATTAAGCGGCATCAGTATGAGGATCCTATTCTGGCAAAGTACAGAGACGCAACGCTGGCACAGAAGAAGACTCTGTTTGAGATTTCACCTAATGGAGTGTTATTTCACAGAGGCAGATTGTGTGTACCTGACGTTGCAGGGTTGCGGCGACAGGTTATGGGCGAGGCACATTACGCCCGATATTCTGTTCACCCAGGGTCGACGAAGATGTACCATGATATCAGATGCCTATATTGGTGGGACGGTATGAAAAGAGATATAACAAAGTTCGTTGCTCAGTGTCCAAATTGCCAACAGGTTAAGATTGAGCACCAGAAGCCCGGTGGGCTATTGCAGGAGATGGAGATACCGACGTGGAAGTGGGAGATCATTAATATGAACTTTATTACAGGTCTACCTCGCACTCCACGCAGGTATGATTCTATTTGGGTTATTGTTGATCGGCTGACGAAATCAGCCCATTTTCTTCCGGTTCGGACCACCTATTCAGCTGAGGATTATGCCAGGCTTTATGTCAGGGAGATTGTACGACTTCATGGAGTTCCTGTGTCTGTTATTTCCGATAGAGGTGCCCAGTTTACAGCTAAGTTCTGGAGATCATTTCAGGAGGGATTGGGGACCCAGGTGAGCCTGAGTACAGCCTTCCATCCCCAGTCCGACGGACAGGCCGAGCGCACTATTCAGACATTGGAAGATATGTTGCGTGCCTGTGTTATTGATTTCAGGGGTAGCTGGGATGACCATTTACCGCTTGTTGAGTTTGCGTATAATAACAGCTACCACTCCAGTATTCAGATGGCACCATATGAGGCTTTGTATGGCAGGAAGTGTAGATCACCGATCGGTTGGTTTGATGTTGGGGAGACTGAGTTGATTGGCCCAGATGTGGTCCAGCAGGCCGTGGATAAGGTGAAACTTATTCGAGAAAGATTGTTGGCAGCCCAGAGCCGACAGAAATCTTATGCCGATAAGCGACGTCGACCGTTAGAGTTTCAGATTGGCGATTGGGTGTTCCTGAAAGTGTCACCGATGAAAGGTGTTATGCGATTTGGCAAGAAAGGAAAGCTCAGTCCGAGATATATTGGGCCCTATCTGATTATTCGCAAAATAGGCAAGGTGGCCTACGAATTGGATTTGCCAGCTGACTTGGGAGCGGTACACCCGGTATTTCATGTTTCTATGCTTCGTAAGTGTATTGGTGACCCTTCCAGAGTCTTTCCTGTAGATGATATTCAGGTCACCGAGGAGCTATCTTATGAGGAGCAGCCTATAGCCATATTGGATCGCCAGGTAAAAAGGTTGCGGAACAAAGATATGGCTTCTGTTAAAGTGCTGTGGCGGAATAATAACCGAGAGGAAATGACCTGGGAAGCTGAGGAGCAGATGAAGAAAAAGTATCCTCACCTATTTCCAGTACCTTCAGGTAATCCAATTTCTATGTTTGACTATATTGATTTGTGAATCATTCATATATGATGGCTATAAAAGAAACTCCCTCAAATTTGAGTAAGATCCGTAGCATTAATCCAACATTCGAGGACGAATGTTCTTAAGGGGGGGAGGATGTTACGTCCCGTATTTTTATACATTGGAACAACCCGGATTAACTATGATAATTTAAGGCCAAGATTATTCCGGGATTTGAAGTCGGGACTTTTGACCATTTGATTTTAATTTGAGATATAAGTCATGTATGAAATTGATGGCATTGAACACTTAGGGAAAATTGGGACTACAATTCATAAAATTGGAATTAAAATGTTGTGCAAAAAAAAAAAAATTCCTTGGTGGCCATGTAAATGGGAATTGGTCCCACACATTGTGTGGCCAATTTTAATTGGTCCACCCCATGTGTGGGCCATGGACACTTGGACAATATTCATATAAGCACAAAATATGACCAAGTAGTCATCTTTTCTACCATTCCATCAAAAAAAAAAAAAAGAGCAAGAAGTTGAAGAACAACTTCAACCACACGGCCAAGAACAAAAAAAAAACAAATCCAATTCAAGCCATCCCAAAATTATTTCTTTGGTGTAAACCCACTATTTTGAGGTCCCTAAGTAGTGTGGAAGTGTTGTTGGGGCGATCAAATCATCCGTTTGGCAAGATCACAAACCCTAATTATTTGTGGGATTGAAGAAGAAAGGTAAGAATTTCTCTTGTTTTATGAGTTGTGAGTGTTATATGCTTGTTGCAGTATGTTAATATGGGTGAAATTTGTGAGATATGGTGGGTTTGAAGTTAGCCGTGTAAATGGGTATTTTGATTGGGTGTTGAATAAATTCCTTGCAGCGAGTTAAATTGTTGTAGGATGGCTAAGAATCATCAATATATGTATATGTGTAGTGATAGATGAATATGGGTCATGCTATATGCCAAAGAACACTAATGTCGCTTAGCGTTTTAATGGTTGTTGTGATGACTTTTATGTTGGAAATGAGAGTTTAATGTCCCAAAATAATATGGTGAATTGTTGCGGACTGATTTGAGGCTTATTGTGCGTTTGACGTAATTTGTATATTTATGAGAATTATATCGTTACATTGTGGATTGTTGACACAAATCATGAATAGAAGTTGAGAAGTGTGGCATAGGGGGCTGCTCTCGGTTTGGGGCTGTTTTCGGCCACATTGGATTAAATTATTGGATTGTTGGAAAAATTATGTAAACTGTTTAGAAAGTTCTTGAATGTTGTTGGTAAGAATTCGGGTTGACAATTGAATGTATGAGCTATATTGTGGCTTGAATGTAAGCCGTTGAAACGAATAGTTGGAAAGTTGTTGAATGATGTAAAAGAAAGTTACTATTGTTATTTTGCCTTTCGAATTGATTATCGATGTTGCTAGGTTGGTTGTTGTTGTTGTTGTTGTTGTTGTTGATTTTGAGCGAGTTAAATTCTCGGGATGGCCTATTTATAGGGGAAATGCTGCCGAATTTTCTGTAAAATTTAATGAATAGTTGGAATGAATGGCTTAAGTGCCCTTAGCTAATGTTTGGTATTCGTTTGCGTATTTGTAGACCTTGGGGAGCCCGAGGCGTAGATTTGGATTAGCTTTAGATTGATTCGCTTGGAGTGCGTACGAGGTATGTAAAGTAATCCTCCTTCTTCGGCATGCCTTAGTTAAAATAGGCTATGATATAAGCCTCGAGGAAACTCTATTCTCACAATCCGAGCATGTTTATGAATCGCATTTGTTCTTTGGCATCCTTGCCTTGTCATGGCAAAACATTGATCCTTATGTTCTTGGAATCCATAATTTGTAAAGATTACATGAAAGCTGATTTTTGTTTTAAAGTTCATTCTTTAGCGATTTCAAAACTTCAAACGCCCATAATTTTCTCAGAAAAGCTCGGATTGCTTTGAAATTTTCGTAGGAGTTTGTATGATATAAAATGAGTATGTTTTTCATAGACGGGCTCAGTTCGGGTCTATACTCGTCCGTGGGTCCCGTGACGCCCTTTATGTAAATTCGACAACTTTGAATCAAAAAGTGATAATTATCATTCCGATTTCGAATATGACTATTTTACTTATCCTTCGGATTTATAATAATGATTTTATGCATATGATTCCTCACTACTCCGCTCGTGCCTACTATGATATCGTTCGCCGGTTCCCGGGCCGGTTCTGTTGTCGTGCGCTTTTTGATACATTCCGGTGTTATGCTGTGTTTATGGTTCACCGTGCTCCTCGCTCGAGGGCCGGGTTCCACTTATGTTTGGCGTTATGCTGTGTTTGGCGTTATGCTGTGTTGTGATGTGTGACGGGGATTCGGAGATTTGAAACTTTCTGGTGTTATGCTGTGTTGTGGCGCCATCGACAGGCGGGCGACCACATTTTCCAGTGCCCTATGCATAATTTATACTTTGGAAATAAACATTTTGATATGTACTATTTTCTATATATCTGATTCGATTATTATTCAGATTTATTTCTGTACCTTCTGCTTTGCATACTCAGTACATATTTCGTACTGACCCCCTTCTCCGGGGGCTGCGTTTCATGCCCGCAGGTACAGACGCACAGCCTGGTGATCTACCTGTTTAGGACACCCTTTCTGCTATTCGGAGTGCTCCTCTCTTTCCGGAGCTTATACTTTTGGTATATATATTTATTAGTGCATTTGTATATATTCGTTCATGGGTACGGCGGGGCCCTGTCCCGTCATATGATTCTGTCGGTCTGTTTAGAGGTCTGTGGACATGTTTGTGGGTTAGGGTCTTTCTGTATGAATGTATGTACATGTCGTTTGGGCGATCACATACGCCGAGGCGGCCGGTCCGCATATGTTGTTTGGGCGACCCTATACGCCGAGGCGGCCGGTCCGCATATGTTTATATATTGCTTGGTTAGCCCTGTGTGGCTTTCGTTGGTATTTTCTGCGTGCAGGGTATATTGGATAGTCCGTAAAACAAAGGAAACTCTGCCGAAATTTTTCTGGAAATTACCTAAATTTGAAATAAAGCCTTGTCTGCTTTCGCCATATACTAGAATGAGTTGATAGAATTTGAGATAATATTTAATAGAGGGGTTCGGGTGCCCAGATCGGGCACTAGTCACGGCCTACGGGGTTGGGTCGTGACACAAGCGCACACCCAGGTATGTTAGTGATCTTTTCTTGAGGGATATGTGTATGAATGGGTCTATCCTTTATCATATAATGTGATTTTCTTCTTATGGGTATTAGTAAGAGTAAGGTAATTGTCAACTTGATAGTTATGGAAGATTCAGAGAGACAACTTGATAATTGTATGGTTTAGCTCGGGGTGGGACCCGCTACGAGAACTTTTCGAAAATTTACTAAGATCCCGATCTGCCCTAAATTATGTGACAAAGGTCGTGCGGGGCAGTCGACACAATTATATTAGCATTAACGCATCCAAGTGCATGAAAGTTTCGAGGTTAAGCGTGCTAAGGCCAGAGCAATTCTGGGATGGGTGACCCCCTGGGAAGTAATACAAAATTTTTCACAAGTGTAAGTATGATATATATAAATGTGGATATTAGAAAAGATGAAGGATAAGAGATGTGATTAAGCAGAATCTTTGAAAGAGTCGATAAGCGACACATAAGACGATTTGTATGACAACTTGGCGAACAAGTTTATGAATGAGTGAACAGGTTTCGGTGAGATAATCGGTGATATAATTGTCGAGGTGAATAATGAGAGGTCGACAAGGGGAAATTTTCGTAAATCACTGGAGCCTTAATAGAAGTGGTCTGGTCCTAATCAAAACTCTGTTTGTTGCACTTCTACACCTCTGATTCTGATAAGGCTCTGTCCATTACGCCTCTGTACTTCTGAATCCGATTACGTTTCTGTCTGATACACCTCTGTCCGATTAACTCGGGATATGAATCTATCTGATATAACTCTGTATGTCTGACTCTGATTATGAATCTGTCTGATACTTCTCTGTACGGCTGACTCTGATCTCGGATCTGTCTGATACCCTCCCATACATCTGACTATGACTACGAATCCGTCCGCCATAGTTTAGTATGTCTGCCTTCGATTGCGAATCCGTCCGATATGCTTCTATGCGCCCGATCCCAGTTGTGAATCTGATTGGTATGACATGGGGATACTATGATGGGGTAAGGAACCGAGGAGCGTAACAGGAAGGGATATGTATTATGATGTCTGAAAAGCTTGGAAAGAAAGGAAGAAGGGACATAACGTCCGTGAAAGAGCGAAAAGCATTCATTTGTTACCAGAATATAGTTCATGGCCCAGTGACTCTGTGGGATGCGAGGAAATACGTTATGAAAGCATATGAGTCAGTAATGTGAAAAATTACTCCATCATATTGGAAAAGAATCCATACCGGAAAGTCAACAAAGGACGATTATAAAAAGAACCTTCCCGCGGTAGTATGACACCCCATGAGGTCAATTTGACATTCGAGGACAAATGTTTTAAAGGGGGGGAGGATGTTACATCCGGTATTTTTGCATATTCGAAAAATTGGAGATAACTTGGCTTGTAATGAATGAGGCCATAATTGGACCTTACTTGGTATGAATGTGTTGGCTATGAAATTATTGGTGTGAAATACGGAGGAAGGCCAAGGGCAAAATTGGAATTTCAGAAATTAGCCTCGGGAATTTTAAATTAGCCATAAGTAATTGGGCTTGGGGAATCAAAAAAAAAAGAGAAGGCCCAAATATGCAAAGGGTGGCCGGCCATGGTAATTAAAATGGCCCAAGCCCACAATAAATTTAACTCATGTATTAATAAGAAGATGATCCATAATTCTTTCTTTTTCAAGAAGTTTCAAGAACATAAAATTGAGAGGAAAAAGAAAGAAGGCCTACGGCCAAGAAGAGAAAGAGAAAAGAAAAGAAAAAAAAAATCTTGGAGTTAAATCCTTGGTTCAAAAATCCATTTCTTGTGGGATTATTACTAAGTGCAAGATTCTCTACAACTTTGTACAATTATTTTGGCAAGAAACTATCTTTGGTAGCAAGGAGAATTTGTTGGTAAAAAGGTAAGAATCTTATGTTCTTTTCATGTTATGAAGCTTTGTTTATGTTGTGGAATGTAGGAATGGGTAGAAACTATGGAAGTTTGTATGGTATTGGTATGTATGCATATGTATGACCGCGTGTGTGCATAATTGTGTGGTTGAGATGTGTTGAATTTTGTATTGTATCCTAGTTGTGATTATGATGGAATTTATATTGGAAGTGAAAGTTGAATGAATTAGGGGAAGTTGGAAAATATAGCATGTGGCCGTGTGGTGTGATGTGGATGATGAAGTTGTTGTAGGAAATTACGCAAATTTATTGTCACTTATGTAAAAATGGAAATGAAAGTATTAAGAGGCAAATTATGGTTTTCATTGATGAAGTTGAAAGATAGAAATATATCATGAACACGTTTGCTAAAAGATTGGAAGTTGTGGGTGAATTATGCTTTTGGTAGGAAACTTGTATATTGTGCATACTTTATGTATATTTGGTGAAAATGATAGGATATGCGTTTGAATCATGTTGTAGTGATCTTGATGAGTGATGAATATGAAAATAATAAGTTTGGTTTGGAAGTGTAAGGTCGGAATGAAAGATGTTACGTTATGACGGAAAGATGGCAAATTGTGCCATATTATGTGTTTTGAAATACTTGTTGTCATTATGGATATTGTTGTTGGGTTGCGTTGATTGTTTGGCTGTGTTTAACTTTTGGGGATGTTATATGTATAAAGGAAATGCTGCTGAAATTTCGGTAGGCAAATATGTAATGAATTTGGAGTCTTAAGTCTTGAATTTGAGAATTGGTAAACATGACCATTTGTAGATTTTGGACGAGATTGGAATCGAAGCCAAGCGAGCGTAAGGCGCAATCGAGGTATGTAAAGCCTACCCCTTCCTTCTTAGGCATGTTCTGAACATAATAGGCTCGGCCGCGAGCCTTAAATACGACTTCGTTCCCCGGAATTCGAGATGGAAACCCGCTCCAATTCCTTCAGCGAGACTGAATCACTTTTCTTATAATTTGTCCCTAAAGTGAGCTTTTGTATGAAACCTTCCTAAACGAAGTCGGAATACTCCCAAATGATTATGGATGACCTCTTAAGGTCTATTATCAGTAATTTATGTATGTCGCCTCAAGTTGGTCCGAGGTGGGCTCACAAGGCCCCGACACATTTTATATGACCTGAATTGCCCTATTTCTGTCCGTTTCTCACAGGCAACATCTGGACTATTATTCTGATCACGATATGACTACTTTTTATATAAATTTTACAAAATGGCTTTGACATCTAAAAAAATCTGATTCTGGTAATAATCTGTCGTGCCATCCCAAGCAGGATATAGGCGCACATTATGAACGCTATCCGAATACTCTGATTGGACTCGCCATTTGGCCTACTTCAGTTTGATTGAGTCGGTATAACGATCTGTATGTATGTGCTTTCTCATTAATCTGTTCATGGATGTCTCAATGCTTCCTTTGACCGAATCCCGGGCCGGTTTATATCGTGCGGATGGGCCGCCGAGTCCCTTGTCGGGGGCCGGGTCCCATGTATGAATTCCAAAGTATGATGTGTCCGGTTCCGGGGTGCTGTGGTATATGTCGTCCCCGGTTACCGTGTATATGTTACGAACTATGATGTGTCCGGTTTCCCGGCGTGTGATCTGTCCCCGGGGTTACCGTGGTTATGATATGATATGTTATGTGACGGAGATGTTCGAAGATGTGAAATCTTCTGAAATATTATATGTTGTGGTGCCAAAGGCAGGAGTGGCGACCACGTTCTTGTGCCCTATTATGATTCTGTCTGTCTGATTGGATTCTGATTCTGTCTGTCCGTATGGATTATGATTCTGTCTGTCCGTCTGGACTATGATTCTGTCCGGTATCCTTCCGTCTGTCTGTCTGGACTACGACTCTCTCCGGTATATCTCTGTCTGTTCGTTGGATTACGGTTTCGTTTGCTATATTTCTGTGCTTCCAGTTCAGACTATGATTATGTTTGTTATGTTTCTGCTTTACATACTCGGTACATTTTTCGTACTGACCCCCGGTTCTTCGGGGGCTGCGTTACATGCCCGCAGGTATAGACGCACCTAAAGATACGACGCCAGTCTAGGGCTCAGACTCTGCTATTTTGAAGAGCTCCTTTGGTCCGGAGCGTGTACTTTTGGTATATATCTTCTGTCTTCTGTATATTCTGTATGTATGGCAACTCCGGGTACGGCGGGGCCCTGTCCCGTCATATGACTCTGTCAGTCTGTTTAGAGGTCTGTGGATATGTTTGTGGGTTAGGATCTTTCTGTACGGATGGGTGTATATGTTGTGTTTGGGGCGACCCCATTCACCGTGGCGGCCGGTCCGCATATGTTTATATATTGCTTTGTTGGTCGGTGTGGCCTTTGTTGGTATTTTCTGTGCGCAGGGTTATTTTGGATAGTATGTAAAACAAAGGAAACTCTGCCAAAAATTTTCTAGAAATTATCTAAATTTGAAATATAGCCTTGACGGCTTCTGGTTTATACTTGAATGCATTTGATAACAGTTGAGATAGCGTTGGATAGATGTGTTTGGGTGCCCAGATCGGGTACTAGTCACGGCCTACGGGGTTGGGTCGTGACAGAAGTGGTATCAGAGCGGTTAGTCCTCGGTATGTCTACAGGCCGTGTCTAGTAGAGTCTTGTTTATCGGTGTGTTATGCACCACATCTATAAACAGGAGGCTACAGAGCATCTAGGATGTTACCCCTCTTTGAATCTTAGATCGTGCGATAGAACTGTATTAGTAGGATGATCCCCTCCTGACGATTTGTTATGTTTTCAGCAATGCCTCCGAAGAAGGCAACAGCTGCCCAGAAGGGCTAAGCGGGGGTGGAGGTAGGAGAAACCAGCCGGGCCCAGACAGTTACCAGGGCCAGTGCGCGGTTAGCGCTTGAGGATGAACCCGTGTCAGCCGGCTCTGTTACACCGCCCTTATCAGAGGAGATTGGAGCAGCAGCAGCTGCTGATCAGAGGGAGGCTCCACCGCGAGCTCCCAGGGTTCCAGTGCCCGAGCCTCCAGCTCCACAGCCAGGGGCGGAGGACAGGGCTATGCGAGATGCAGTTCAGTTATTGACCACACTGATGACGGAGCAGGTTCGTAGGCATGGATTTGGGGGTGGTCGTTCGGACAGGTATGAAAGCTCCAGGGCTCGTGAGTTCTTGACATGTAATCCTCCAGAATTCTCCGGGACAAAAACCCGAAGAGGACCCCCAGGAGTTTATTAGAAAGATGGAGAGCACGATACGGTTGATTAAGGCGTCGCCGACTGAGTTCGTTGAATTGGCCTCGTATCGGTTATATGAGGTAGCGGCGAACTGGTATGAGTCCTGGCAGCTATCCAGGGGTGACGATGCTGCCCCAGCAGTATGGGCCGAGTTTACTAAGGCCTTTCTTGATCATTTTCTACCTCCAGAGCTATGGAGATCCAGGGTTGATCGATTCTTGCATCTGAAACAGAACGGTAGAAGTGTTCGAGAGTATAGCCTAGAGTTCGACTCGTTGGCTAGGTATGCACCCGCTATAGTAGCCGAGATGGCCGATAGGGTGCACCTGTATGTGATGGGGCTAGACCCTTATTTGATCGATGGTTGTTTGGCGATGGCTTCTCAGCCAGGGATGCATGTTGCCCGGGTGCAGGCATACGCCCAGGGCATGGAGGACCGGCGTAGGGAACGTCGGCCTGATAGGGACCATGACGGGAGCCGGCCTAAGAGAGCCAGATCGGCCGGGTACTCAGGGGGATTTCAGAGTGAGTTTTCTCAGCGGCAGGGTAACAGGTATTCGTCCCAGCCAGCATACAGTACGGCCCCACAGTTCTCGGGACAGAACTCCATGGCTTCGAGTTCGCAAGTAAATAGGAGTTTCAGTCAGATGGGGCCATCCATACCTCGGTGTCCTTATTGCAGGAGGCGTCACCCTGGTGAGTGTTATCGTGCCACTGGTGCCTGCTTTTCTTGTGGCCAACAAGGCCATACGATGAGAGAGTGTCCGTATAGGGGTGGTCCAGGTGGTTCAGCCCAGCTTATCGGGTCAGTTGCTGGCTCGTTTTCTCCTTCGGCAGCCATACGCCCCACAGGGCGAGGAGCACCAGCACCAGCGCCAGCACCAGCGAGTCGTGGCCGAGGTCGAGGTGCAGCTTCTTGGTACAGCGGTCCTTCGAACCGCGTATTTGCTTTGACCGGCCGGCAGGACCCAGGAGCGTCTTCAAGCGCACACCCAGGTATGTTAGTGATCTTTTCTTGAGGGATATGTGTATGAATGGGTCTATCCTTTATCATATTATGTGATTTTCTTCTTATGGGTATTAGTAAGAGTAAGGTAATTGTCAACTTGATAGTTATTGAAGATTCAGAGAGACACCTTGATAATTGTATGGTTTAGCTCGGGGTGGGACCCGCTACGAGAACTTTTCCAAAAATTTACTAAGATCCCGATCTGCCCTAAATTATATGACAAAGGTCGTGCGGGGCAGTCGACGCAATTATATTAGCATTAACGCATCCAAGTGCATGAAAGTTTCGAGGTTAAGCGTGCTAAGGCCAGAGCAATTCTGGGATGGGTGACCCCCTGGGAAGTAATACAAAATTTTTCACAAGTGTAAGTATGATATATATAAATGTGGATATTAGAAAAGATGAAGGATAAGAGATGTGATTAAGCAGAATCTTTGAAAGAGTCGATAAGCGACACATAAGACGATTTGTATGACAACTTGGCGAACAAGTTTATGAATGAGTGAACAGGTTTCGGTGAGATAATCGGTGATATAATTGTCGAGGTGAATAATGAGAGGTCGACAAGGGGAAATTTTCGTAAATCACTGGAGCCTTAATAGAAGTGGTCTGGTCCTAATCAAAACTCTGTTTGTTGCACTTCTACACCTCTGATTCTGATAAGGCTCTGTCCATTACGCCTCTGTACTTCTGAATCCGATTACGTTTCTGTCTGATACACCTCTGTCCGATTGACTCGGGATATGAATCTATCTGATATAACTCTGTATGTCTGACTCTGATTATGAATCTGTCTGATACATCTCTGTACGGCTGACTCTGATCTCGGATCTGTCTGATACCCTCCCATACATCTGACTATGACTACGAATCCGTCCGCCATAGTTTAGTACGTCTGCCTTCGATTGCGAATCCGTCCGATATGCTTCTATGCGCCCGATCCCAGTTGTGAATCTGATTGGTATGACATGGGGATACTATGATGGGGTAAGGAACCGAGGAGCGTAACAGGAAGGGATATGTATTATGATGTCTGAAAAGCTTGGAAAGAAAGGAAGAAGGGACATAACGTCCGTGAAAGAGCGAAAAGCATTCATTTGTTACCAGAATATAGTTCATGGCCCAGTGACTGTGTGGGATGCGAGGAAATACGTTATGAAAGCATATGAGTCAGTAATGTGAAAAATTACTCCATCATATTGGAAAAGAATCCATATCGGAAAGTCAACAAAGGACGATTATAAAAAGAACCTTCCCGCGGTAGTATGACGCCCCATGAGGTCAATTTGACATTCGAGGACAAATGTTTTAAAGGGGGGGAGGATGTTACATCCGGTATTTTTGCATATTCGAAAAATTGGAGATAACTTGGCTTGTAATGAATGAGGCCATAATTGGACCTTACTTGGTATGAATGTGTTGGCTATGAAATTATTGGTGTGAAATACGGAGGAAGGCCAAGGGCAAAATTGGAATTTCAGAAATTAGCCTCGGGAATTTTAAATTAGCCATAAGTAATTGGGCTTGGGGAATCAAAAAAAAAAAGAGAAGGCCCAAATATGCAAAGGGTGGCCGGCCATGGTAATTAAAATGGCCCAAGCCCACAATAAATTTAACTCATGTATTAATAAGAAGATGATCCATAATTCTTTCCTTTTCAAGAAGTTTCAAGAGCATAAAATTGAGAGGAAAAAGAAAGAAGGCCTACGGCCAAGAAGAGAAAGAGAAAAGAAAAGAAAAAAAAAATCTTGGAGTTAAATCCTTGGTTCAAAAATCCATTTCTTGTGGGATTATTACTAAGTGCATGATTCTCTACAACTTGGTACAATTATTTTGGCAAGAAACTATCTTTGGTAGCAAGGAGAATTTGTTGGTAAAAAGGTAAGAATCTTATGTTCTTTTCATGTTATGAAGCTTTGTTTATGTTGTGGAATGTAGGAATGGGTAGAAACTATGGAAGTTTGTATGATATTGGTATGTATGCATATGTATGACCGCGTGTGTGCATAATGGTGTGGTTGAGATGTGTTGAATTTTGTATTGTATCCTAGTTGTGATTATGATGGAATTTATATTGGAAGTGAAAGTTGAATGAATTAGGGGAATTTGGAAAATATAGCATGTGGCCGTGTGGTGTGATGTGGATGATGGAAGGTGAATTAAATCTTGTTAGTATGTTAAGTGTGTTATTGTGAAGTGAATGAAAGAATAATGGTTTTTGTTATCATGGAAGAATGGTTGTTAAGTTGTTGTAGGAAATTACGCAAATTTATTGTCACTTATGTAAAAATGGAAATGAAAGTATTAAGAGGCAAATTATGGTTGTCATTGATGAAGTTGAAAGATAGAAATATATCATGAACACGTTTGCTAAAAGATTGGAAGTTGTGGGTGAATTATGCTTTTGGTAGGAAACTTGTATATTGTGCATACTTTATGTATATTTGGTGAAAATGATAGGATATGCGTTTGAATCATGTTGTAGTGATCTTGATGAGTGATGAATATGAAAATAATAAGTTTGGTTTGGAAGTGTAAGGTCGGAATGAAAGATGTTACGTTATGACGGAAAGATGGCAAATTGTGCCATATTATGTGTTTTGAAATACTTGTTGTCATTATGGATATTGTTGTTGGGTTGCGTTGATTGTTTGGCTGTGTTTAACTTTTGGGGATGTTATATGTATAAAGGAAATGCTGCTGAAATTTCGGTAGGCAAATATGTAATGAATTTGGAGTCTTAAGTCTTGAATTTGACAATTGGTAAACATGACCATTTGTAGATTTTGGACGATATTGGAATAGAAGCCAAGCGAGCGTAAGGCGCAATCGAGGTATGTAAAGCCTACCCCTTCCTTCTTAGGCATGTTCTGAACATAATAGGCTCGGCCGCGAGCCTTAAATACGACTTCGTTCCCCGGAATTCGAGATGGAAACCTGCTCCAATTCCTTCAGCGAGACTGAATCACTTTTCTTATAATTTGTCCCTAAAGTGAGCTTTTGTATGAAACCTTCCTAAACGAAGTCGGAATACTCCCAAATGATTATGGATGACCTCTTAAGGTCTATTATCAGTAATTTATGTATGTCGCCTCAAGTTGGTCCGAGGTGGGCTCACAAGGCCCCGACACTTTTTATATGACCTGAATTGCCCTATTTCTGTCCGTTTCTCACAGGCAACATCTGGACTATTATTCTGATCACGATATGACTACTTTTTATATAAATTTTACAAAATGGCTTTGACATCTAAAAAAATCTGATTCTGGTAATAATCTGTCGTGCCATCCCAAGCAGGATATAGGCGCACATTATGAACGCTATCCGAATACTCTGATTGGACTCGCCATTTGGCCTACTTCAGTTTGATTGAGTCGGTATAACGATCTGTATGTATGTGCTTTCTCATTAATCTGTTCATGGATGTCTCAATGCTTCCTTTGACCGAAACCCGGGCCGGTTTATATCGTGCGGATGGGCCGCCGAGTCCCTTGTCGGGGGCCGGGTCCCATGTATGAATTCCAAAGTATGATGTGTCCGGTTCCGGGGTGCTGTGGTATATGTCGTCCCCGGTTACCGTGTATATGTTACGAACTATGATGTGTCCGGTTTCCCGGCGTGTGATCTGTCCCCGGGGTTACCGTGGTTATGATATGATATGTTATGTGACGGAGATGTTCGAAGATGTGAAATCTTCTGAAATATGATATGTTGTGGTGCCAAAGGCAGGAGTGGCGACCACGTTCTTATGCCCTATTATGATTCTGTCTATCTGATTGGATTCTGATTCTGTCTGTCCGTATGGATTATGATTCTGTCTGTCCGTCTGGACTATGATTCTGTCCGGTATCCTTCCGTCTGTCTGTCTGGACTACGACTCTCTCCGGTATATCTCTGTCTGTTCGTTGGATTACGGTTTCGTTTGCTATATTTCTGTGCTTCCAGTTCAGACTATGATTATGTTTGTTATGTTTCTGCTTTACATACTCGGTACATTTTTCGTACTGACCCCCGGTTCTTCGGGGGCTGCGTTACGTGCCCGCAGGTATAGACGCACCTAAAGATACGACGCCAGTCTAGGGCTCAGACTCTGCTATTTTGAAGAGCTCCTTTGGTCCGGAGCGTGTACTTTTGGTATATATCTTCTGTCTTCTGTATATTCTGTATGTATGGCAACTCCGGGTACGGCGGGGCCCTGTCCCGTCATATGACTCTGTCAGTCTGTTTAGAGGTCTGTGGACATGTTTGTGGGTTAGGATCTTTCTGTACGGATGGGTGTATATGTTGTGTTTGGGGCGACCCCATTCACCGTGGCGGCCGGTCCGCATATGTTTATATATTGCTTTGTTGGTCGGTGTGGCCTTTGTTGGTATTTTCTGTGCGCAGGGTTATTTTGGATAGTATGTAAAACAAAGGAAACTCTGCCAAAAATTTTCTGGAAATTATCTAAATTTGAAATATAGCCTTGACGGCTTCTGGTTTATACTTGAATGCATTTGATAACAGTTGAGATAGCGTTGGATAGATGTGTTTGGGTGCCCAGATCGGGTACTAGTCACGGCCTACGGGGTTGGGTCGTGACAGAAGTGGTATCAGAGCGGTTAGTCCTCGGTATGTCTACAGGCCGTGTCTAGTAGAGTCTTGTTTATCGGTGTGTTATGCACCACATCTATAAACAGGAGGCTACAGAGCATCTAGGATGTTACCCCTCTTTGAATCTTAGATCGTGCGGTAGAACTGTATTAGTAGGATGATCCCCTCCTGACGATTTGTTATGTTTTCAGCAATGCCTCCGAAGAAGGCAACAGCTGCCCAGAAGGGCTAAGCGGGGGTGGAGGTAGGAGAAACCAGCCGGGCCCAGAGAGTTACCAGGGCCAGTGCGCGGTTAGCGCTTGAGGATGAACCCGTGTCAGCCGGCTCTGTTACACCGCCCTTATCAGAGGAGATTGGAGCAGCAGCAGCTGCTGATCAGAGGGAGGCTCCACCGCGAGCTCCCAGGGTTCCAGTGCCCGAGCCTCCAGCTCCACAGCCAGGGGCGGAGGACAGGGCTATGCGAGATGCAGTTCAGTTATTGACCACACTGATGACGGAGCAGGTTCGTAGGCATGGATTTGGGGGTGGTCGTTCGGACAGGTATGAAAGCTCCAGGGCTCGTGAGTTCTTGACATGTAATCCTCCAGAATTCTCCGGGACAAAACCCGAAGAGGACCCCCAGGAGTTTATTAGAAAGATGGAGAGCACGATACGGTTGATTAAGGCGTCGCCGACTGAGTTCGTTGAATTGGCCTCGTATCGGTTATATGAGGTAGCGGCGAACTGGTATGAGTCCTGGCAGCTATCCAGGGGTGACGATGCTGCCCCAGCAGTATGGGCCGAGTTTACTAAGGCCTTTCTTGATCATTTTCTACTCCAGAGCTATGGAGATCCAGGGTTGATCGATTCTTGCATCTGAAACAGAACGGTAGAAGTGTTCGAGAGTATAGCCTAGAGTTCGACTCGTTGGCTAGGTATGCACCCGCTATAGTAGCCGAGATGGCCGATAGGGTGCACCTGTATGTGATGGGGCTAGACCCTTATTTGATCGATGGTTGTTTGGCGATGGCTTCTCAGCCAGGGATGCATGTTGCCCGGGTGCAGGCATACGCCCAGGGCATGGAGGACCGGCGTAGGGAACGTCGGCCTGATAGGGACCATGACGGGAGCCGGCCTAAGAGAGCCAGATCGGCCGGGTACTCAGGGGGATTTCAGAGTGAGTTTTCTCAGCGGCAGGGTAACAGGTATTCGTCCCAGCCAGCATACAGTACGGCCCCACAGTTCTCGGGACAGAACTCCATGGCTTCGAGTTCGCAAGTAAATAGGAGTTTCAGTCAGATGGGGCCATCCATACCTCGGTGTCCTTATTGCAGGAGGCGTCACCCTGGTGAGTGTTATCGTGCCACTGGTGCCTGCTTTTCTTGTGGCCAACAAGGCCATACGATGAGAGAGTGTCCGTATAGGGGTGGTCCAGGTGGTTCAGCCCAGCTTATCGGGTCAGTTGCTGGCTCGTTTTCTCCTTCGGCAGCCATACGCCCCACAGGGCGAGGAGCACCAGCACCAGCGCCAGCACCAGCGAGTCGTGGCCGAGGTCGAGGTGCAGCTTCTTGGTACAGCGGTCCTTCGAACCGCGTATTTGCTTTGACCGGCCGGCAGGACCCAGGAGCGTCTTCAAGCGCACACCCAGGTATGTTAGTGATCTTTTCTTGAGGGATATGTGTATGAATGGGTCTATCCTTTATCATATTATGTGATTTTCTTCTTATGGGTATTAGTAAGAGTAAGGTAATTGTCAACTTGATAGTTATTGAAGATTCAGAGAGACACCTTGATAATTGTATGGTTTAGCTCGGGGTGGGACCCGCTACGAGAACTTTTCCAAAAATTTACTAAGATCCCGATCTGCCCTAAATTATATGACAAAGGTCGTGCGGGGCAGTCGACGCAATTATATTAGCATTAACGCATCCAAGTGCATGAAAGTTTCGAGGTTAAGCGTGCTAAGGCCAGAGCAATTCTGGGATGGGTGACCCCCTGGGAAGTAATACAAAATTTTTCACAAGTGTAAGTATGATATATATAAATGTGGATATTAGAAAAGATGAAGGATAAGAGATGTGATTAAGCAGAATCTTTGAAAGAGTCGATAAGCGACACATAAGACGATTTGTATGACAACTTGGCGAACAAGTTTATGAATGAGTGAACAGGTTTCGGTGAGATAATCGGTGATATAATTGTCGAGGTGAATAATGAGAGGTCGACAAGGGGAAATTTTCGTAAATCACTGGAGCCTTAATAGAAGTGGTCTGGTCCTAATCAAAACTCTGTTTGTTGCACTTCTACACCTCTGATTCTGATAAGGCTCTGTCCATTACGCCTCTGTACTTCTGAATCCGATTACGTTTCTGTCTGATACACCTCTGTCCGATTGACTCGGGATATGAATCTATCTGATATAACTCTGTATGTCTGACTCTGATTATGAATCTGTCTGATACATCTCTGTACGGCTGACTCTGATCTCGGATCTGTCTGATACCCTCCCATACATCTGACTATGACTACGAATCCGTCCGCCATAGTTTAGTACGTCTGCCTTCGATTGCGAATCCGTCCGATATGCTTCTATGCGCCCGATCCCAGTTGTGAATCTGATTGGTATGACATGGGGATACTATGATGGGGTAAGGAACCGAGGAGCGTAACAGGAAGGGATATGTATTATGATGTCTGAAAAGCTTGGAAAGAAAGGAAGAAGGGACATAACGTCCGTGAAAGAGCGAAAAGCATTCATTTGTTACCAGAATATAGTTCATGGCCCAGTGACTGTGTGGGATGCGAGGAAATACGTTATGAAAGCATATGAGTCAGTAATGTGAAAAATTACTCCATCATATTGGAAAAGAATCCATATCGGAAAGTCAACAAAGGACGATTATAAAAAGAACCTTCCCGCGGTAGTATGACGCCCCATGAGGTCAATTTGACATTCGAGGACAAATGTTTTAAAGGGGGGGAGGATGTTACATCCGGTATTTTTGCATATTCGAAAAATTGGAGATAACTTGGCTTGTAATGAATGAGGCCATAATTGGACCTTACTTGGTATGAATGTGTTGGCTATGAAATTATTGGTGTGAAATACGGAGGAAGGCCAAGGGCAAAATTGGAATTTCAGAAATTAGCCTCGGGAATTTTAAATTAGCCATAAGTAATTGGGCTTGGGGAATCAAAAAAAAAAAAAGAGAAGGCCCAAATATGCAAAGGGTGGCCGGCCATGGTAATTAAAATGGCCCAAGCCCACAATAAATTTAACTCATGTATTAATAAGAAGATGATCCATAATTCTTTCCTTTTCAAGAAGTTTCAAGAACATAAAATTGAGAGGAAAAAGAAAGAAGGCCTACGGCCAAGAAGAGAAAGAGAAAAGAAAAGAAAAAAAAAATCTTGGAGTTAAATCCTTGGTTCAAAAATCCATTTCTTGTGGGATTATTACTAAGTGCAAGATTCTCTACAACTTGGTACAATTATTTTGGCAAGAAACTATCTTTGGTAGCAAGGAGAATTTGTTGGTAAAAAGGTAAGAATCTTATGTTCTTTTCATGTTATGAAGCTTTGTTTATGTTGTGGAATGTAGGAATGGGTAGAAACTATGGAAGTTTGTATGGTATTGGTATGTATGCATATGTATGACCGCGTGTGTGCATAATTGTGTGGTTGAGATGTGTTGAATTTTGTATTGTATCCTAGTTGTGATTATGATGGAATTTATATTGGAAGTGAAAGTTGAATGAATTAGGGGAAGTTGGAAAATATAGCATGTGGCCGTGTGGTGTGATGCGGATGATGGAAGGTGAATTAAATCTTGTTAGTATGTTAAGTGTGTTATTGTGAAGTGAATGAAAGAATAATGGTTTTTGTTATCATGGAAGAATGGTTGTTAAGTTGTTGTAGGAAATTACGCAAATTTATTGTCACTTATGTAAAAATGGAAATGAAAGTATTAAGAGGCAAATTATGGTTGTCATTGATGAAGTTGAAAGATAGAAATATATCATGAACACGTTTGCTAAAAGATTGGAAGTTGTGGGTGAATTATGCTTTTGGTAGGAAACTTGTATATTGTGCATACTTTATGTATATTTGGTGAAAATGATAGGATATGCCTTTGAATCATGTTGTAGTGATCTTGATGAGTGATGAATATGAAAATAATAAGTTTGGTTTGGAAGTGTAAGGTCGGAATGAAAGATGTTACGTTATGACGGAAAGATGGCAAATTGTGCCATATTATGTGTTTTGAAATACTTGTTGTCATTATGGATATTGTTGTTGGGTTGCGTTGATTGTTTGGCTGTGTTTAACTTTTGGGGATGTTATATGTATAAAGGAAATGCTGCTGAAATTTCGGTAGGCAAATATGTAATGAATTTGGAGTCTTAAGTCTTGAATTTGACAATTGGTAAACATGACCATTTGTAGATTTTGGACGAGATTGGAATCGAAGCCAAGCGAGCGTAAGGCGCAATCGAGGTATGTAAAGCCTACCCCTTCCTTCTTAGGCTTGTTCTGAACATAATAGGCTCGGCCGCGAGCCTTAAATACGACTTCTTTCCTCGGAATTCGAGATTGAAACCCGCTCCAATTCCTTCAGCGAGACTGAATCACTTTTCTTATAATTTGTCCCTAAAGTGAGCTTTTGTATGAAACCTTCCTAAACGAAGTCGGAATACTCCCAAATGATTATGGATGACCTCTTAAGGTCTATTATCAGTAATTTACGTATGTCGCCTCAAGTTGGTCCGAGGTGGGCCCACAAGGCCCCGACACTTTTTATAAGACCTGAATTGCCCTATTTCTGTCCGTTTCTCACAGGCAACATCTGGACTATTATTCTGATCACGATATGACTACTTTTTATATAAATTTTACAAAATGGCTTTGACATCTAAAAAAATCTGATTCTGGTAATAATCTGTCGTGCCTTCCCAAGCAGGATATAGGCGCACATTATGAACGCTATCCGAATACTCTGATTGGACTCGCCATTTGGCCTACTTCAGTTTGATTGAGTCGGTATAACGATCTGTATGTATGTGGTTTCTCATTAATCTGTTCATGGATGTCTCAATGCTTCCTTTCACCGGATCCCGGGCCGGTTTATATCGTGCGGATGGGCCGCTGAGTCCCTTGTCGGGGGCCGGGTCCCATGTATGAATTCCGAAGTATGACGTGTCCGGTTCCGGGGTGCTGTGGTATATGTCGTCCCCGGTTACCGTGTATATGTTACGAAATATGATGTGTCCGATTTCCCGGCGTGTGATCTGTCCCCGGGGTTACCGTGGTTATGATATGATGTGTTATGTGACGGAGATGTTCGAAGATGTGAAATCTTCTGAAATATGATATGTTGTGTCGCCAAAGGCAGGAGTGGCGACCACGTTCTTGTGCCCTATTATGATTATGTCTGTCTGATTGGATTCTGATTCTGTCTGTTCGTATGGATTATGATTCTGTCTGTCCGTCTGGACTATGATTCTGTCCGGTATCCTTCCGTCTGTCTGTCTGGATTACGACTCTGTCCGGTATATCTCTGTCTGTTCGTTGGATTACAATTCCGTTTGCTATATTTCTGTGCTTCCGGTTCAGACTATGATTATGTTTGTTATGTTTCTGCTTTACATACTCGGTACATTTTTCGTACTGACCCCCGGTTCTTCGGGGGCTGCGTTACATGCCCGCAGGTACAGACGCACCTGAAGATACGCCGCCAGTCTAGGGCTCAGACTCTGCTATTTTGAAGAGCTCCTTTGGTCCGGAGCGTGTACTTTTGGTATATATCTTCTGTCTTCTGTATATTCTCTATGTATGGCAACTCCGGGTACGGCAGGGCCCTGTCCCGTCATATGACTCTGTCGGCCTGTTTAGAGGTCTGTGGACATGTTTGTGGATTAGGGTCTTTCTGTACGGATGGGTGTATATGTTGTGTTTGGGGCGACCCCATTCGCCGCGGCGGCCGGTCCGCATATGTTTATATATTGCTTTGTTGGCCGGTGTGGCCTTTATTGGTATTTTCTGTGCGCAGGGTTATTTTGGATAGTATGTAAAACAAAGGAAACTCTGCCAAAATTTTTCTGGAAATTATCTAAATTTGAAATATAGCCTTGACGGTTTCTGCTTTATACTTGAATGCGTTTGATAACAGTTGAGATAGCGTTGGATAGATGTGTTTGGGT
The DNA here is from genome assembly GCF_019175385.1 of Lycium barbarum. Classification (NCBI taxonomy): domain Eukaryota; kingdom Viridiplantae; phylum Streptophyta; class Magnoliopsida; order Solanales; family Solanaceae; genus Lycium; species Lycium barbarum. The sequence continues at coordinate 58,028,541 of NC_083342.1, read as the reverse complement.
GCCCAGATCGGGTACTAGTCACGGCCTACGGGGTTGGGTCGTGACAATAGCGCTCTGGCTCTTTCACCATATACATATACTTATAACATGCATACAAAACGCTCGAGAGTCCAAGAAAACCGTGTCCACGTCGGAGTGACGTAAGGTCGGTAGCCTCAGAATACATTATGAAATAATCATGATCGTTATGTCTCACCTTGAAGGAATTAGTATTATGAGGCGAGACTATCAATGAAGAATAGCATTAAGAGAAAACATGGGACAAGATCGTAAAACTCATAAAACATTACTTCGTGCACCTTAGAGCCTTTGGAAAATAGAGTCATGTCAAAGGAATAGAGTTGGACTCAAGAACTAGTCCATCGTTCTTGCATTCATACTGAATCCTTCACTTAAGGGTTTTAGACATGCAATCATTCTCGTCGTTCTCGTCATAGACATATTCTTTTTCTTACATTGTCATTATCATTATCGTCGTAGGACTATTCTCATTAGAATAGCTACATTACTTGTCATTAGATAAGTGGTATAAGGATCAAAGGTTTCCTTTAGGTTCTACTTCAAAATAGGTCAACCGGAACAATAAATAAAATCTGGAATCCATGGGCCCACCTCGGGTCAAATGAGGAGGCATATCAAATTCACGTTCGTTACATTTCATGACGTCTCCTGGGAGGGTTTTAGGGTAGTCGGGACCTCTCTATGCGAGCTCTAGATGTTTAGGAAGTCTTCCTAACATTTTGCAAATTTTTTAGTTCATTTCTATTGAACGAAACGTGGAAAACTTTGGGTGCAGATTCCGGAGGACGGAGTTTTCCCCGCGGCTCGTATCCGACTTATTACATATAAGACATGCCATAGAAAGGAGGGTGAAGCCTCACATACCTCTTTCTGCTCCTTACGCTATTCCAAATTCACGTTGCAATTCCGTCAAAATCTGCAAATTGGTAACATTTACCCAAACTCTCATTAGGGTATTTAGAGTTGAAATCTTAAGGAAATACTTGGCTACCGAAATTTCGGTAGTACTTCCTCTGTAAGTATACCATCCTCAACATTCAACTTAGCCAAATTCTAATCAACCACAATCCGGGAATTCAAACCCGGCCAAACTATCAACGTAAATTCAACAACCACATTAGAATTTCCATATTTAAATCCAAGATATATTCCAACACTTCAATTAGGTTACCACTTCCTTCAAGACTTCCTAATTCCAATGAAACAACTACAACCTTATAATACATATATTCCAACAACATCATAGTAATATCATTACATGCCTTCCATACAAGAACATTATTTTCAATTTACACACAAACTTCCAACTACTAATACTTCACCACGCTTATCAATTCTTTATATGCAATATAAAATCCACAATGCAACAACTAAAATACTAGATAAAACTTGCTCACTATCCATTCACCATGCAACACACACACGGCCATATGCACACTACACACTACACGGCCAACCTCATGCATACACAACTACAATCTTTCCAAAATTATTCAACTTCCATTTTGCACATAGCATTCACAACAATAATAACCAAATACTAGATGAAATAATTTAAACATGATTCCTACACATACATACACATATTACATCCCATAATATTGTTCTTCATGAATTTTATCCACTTTTGTACACTACAACATGCATAAATATTCATAACATGTAAAAGAGCACAAGTCCTCACCTTTCTTTTCCTCCACTTCTTCACTTGACTACCACTTGGCAACTTGTATGATTATGAATTTTTCTTGCTTCAACAACAACTCCACTTTGTTAAGGACCCTCTACTTGGTAGAAAATGATTTTTGAAGGAATTGTTTGTCAACTTTTCCTGTGGGATTTCTCTATGGCCGAATGGCCTTGAGGATTTCTCCTTCTTTTTTTTCTCCTTGTTTTTCTTGAAATTTCTAGAGGCTTATGAGATAAAGATGACTTAGTCATCTATTTAATTGGAAAAATAAATCTCCACATGGGCCTAGCCCATGCCATAGCCGGTTGGGCCTCTAATTTTCTTTAAAAAAATTTCAAGCCCAATTATATTTGGCTAGTTCTTGTAATTCATGAAAGATATTTTTTTATTTCCATTTCCGAATTTGCCCTTCGTCTTCCTCCGTATATCCACGAGTCATAATGCAAATTTCCCTTTTTTCCCTTGACCTTCCTCATTATTTCCACTTCTAATTTTTTCATAACCAACTCATATGCCAAACAAAATAAAATATGGCCTTGCTTGTTGTCCTCCCGCGATTGTCTTGAATTATCCGATTGCACGAAATGCGGGATATAACATTACCGTTGAGCTAATGATCTCATTATTGTATACACTCACCTTATACATATGTTCCCTTCAAGGTGAGGCAGAATACTATTAAGTTAATGATATCAGTTACTATATACACTCACCTTACATACTATTTCCTTAAAGGTGAGGCAGGATACTTATAGATGCCCATAATGGAATCGAGAGTTCACGACCTTATGTCACCTCGATCAAGTATAGCTATCTTTGAGTTATTATAAATGCATTATGATGAGTATATGTGATTTTTATTTATGATCACACCGTGCCTACATGACCGGGCAGACACACCACTAGTGGGCAGCTTACATCCCGGACGCGGAAGGCCTGGACGCAGGTTAATTATTATCACAACATACCTATATGGACGGGAAACTTATACATTTATGCATACATGATATGATGATGACTATGAAGTAAGCTGGCATACATTATTTCTTTTATAATTGACAGTCAAATACAGTTGCTCCATATTTGATGCTTTCTTTATCTCATTGACGTATTATTATCGTTATGCCTCTCATACTCAGTACAATGTTCGCACTGACGTCCGTTTTATTTGGACGCTGTGTTCATGACCACAGGTAGACAGAGAGGTGAGCTTGATCCAGACTCGTACGAACCAGTAGCTGATTTGAGAGTACTCCCTTGTTCCGGAGGTGCTACATAGCTCATTCTTTTGTGTGTGTATATATATATATATATATATATATATATATATATATATATATATATATATATATGTATATGTATATATATGTATATGTATTTTGGGCACAACGGGGTCTTGTCCCGTCCATATGTCTAGTACTCCAGTAGAGGCTCGTAAATGTGCAGGTATGGGTAGTATGGTCTCACGAGGTTTCTATTATGTATTTATATATATATTCTTTTGAAGGACAAAAGGCTTATGTATATAAAAGTATTTATGTTTTCAAATGAAAGATGATTTTCTTATAATTTGAGTATGATGAGTAGTAGAACGAGTGGGGCTCGGTGGTTAGCCCCGGGTACCTGTCACGGACCCTAGCCGGGTCGTGACACTGTCGTCCCTCTAAGTTCTGGGCATGGGCTTGTATTCGGGAAATATCCATCCCTTCTTGCAATGAGGCCGTTAAACAATCCTTGAAAAAATGTGGCCCCAAGCACTCACAAACCTGTGCACCCTATCTCCCATCTCGGCCACCATAGTCGGGGCATATCTAGCCAAGGAATTGAATTAAAGGCTATATTCCCGGGAGCTCATATTTCCTTGCTTCAGATTTAAGAACCTAGCCGCTCTAGCTCAGCGGACCTCGGGTGTCAAATAGTGACGGATGAAAGCATCCACAAATTCTTGCCACACGGGAGGAGGCACATTTTTTTTCCTTGATGCTAGCCAATTGTTGTACCACAATACCGCCACATCTCTGAGTCTATAAGATGCCAACTCCACAGATCCAGTCTCGGAGGCATGAATAATTCTCAATGTTCTCAGCATCTCATCAATAAAACCTTGCGGGTCTTCATCCGGCTTTGACCCAAAAAACTCCGGAGGATTCAAACTCATAAAATCACCGGCCCTGGTACTAGCTGCCCGATCACTTGAACTCACATTCTGCCGCTGTGCCTGGGTGGCAACTAATTGTGTTAATAGATGAATGGCCTCGGTCACTTATTGACCCGAAGCAACCGGTGGAGGAACTGGAGCTGAAGCTCCTTCTTGTTCTTCTACATTAGGCGGGGTAGAGGATGTATTAGATAGGGCCTCATTATGTGACTCGCCCTCTTCTACATTCATTGGCGGCTCTCTTTCCACCAGCCTTTTTGTTGTAGTCTTGCCCTTCTAGTCGGCTGTAGTTTTTCCTTTTGACGGCATTTCTGAAATCATAGCACACTATTAGGGATGAAAAGATCTTATAACGCAGTTCTATCGCACGATCTCTTAAGATGAAAGATGGTTATTTTTACTAAATGCCCTGTAGATTCTTGTTTATTAGCCTGGCGCGCAACACACCATAAACAAGACTCTACTAGACACGGCTCGCAGGCACTTTCTAGGACTCAACTGCTCTGGTACCACTTTTGTCACATCCCGCCTAGGGGCCGTGACGGGTACCCGAGGCTAACCACCGAGCACCACTCGTTCTGCTACTCATCATGCTCATTAAGCCTTATTTTATCAAATTCATATTCAAATCATAAGATAATCATCTTTCATTTGAAACATAAACACTTTTATATACATAAACCTTTCGGCCATCGAAATAATATATATATATATATATATATATATATACGGTAGTAATCTCGTGAGACCATATAACCCACACTGCATATCTACGAGCCTCTACTAGAGTAGTAGACATATAGACGGGACAAGACTCCGTCGTGCCCATAATACATATATATATATATATATATATAAACAAAAGAATGAACCGAATAGCACCTCCGGAACAATGGAGATACGTCAACGAGATAAAGAAAGCATCAGTAAGGAGCAACTGTATATGACTGTCACTTAAAAAAAGAAGAAATAACACATGATGTCTTACTTATAATAATCATCATATTATATATGCATAAATGTATAAGCTGCCCGTCCATACCGGATCGGTGTGATAATCATTAGCGTGCGTCCAGGCCTCCCGCTTCCGAGGTATCATCTCATGCCGCCCACTAGTGGTGTCTGCCCATGTCACCTAGACATGGTGTATACATATAGCTGCCCGCCTTAGCGGTGTCTGGCCGGCCATATAGGTGCGGTGTAATATCATCAACATGTACTCATCATAATGCATGTGTAGAGACTCAAGATAGCTATACTTTATCGAGGTGACTTAAGGTCGTGAACCCCTGATTCCATTATGGAACATTTATAAACATTCTGCCTCACCTTGAAGGAAATAGTAAATAAGGTGAGTGTATACAACAAACGACATCATTAACTTTATAGAAACATCATATCATAAATTCTAGAATCTTTAGACTCAAGCTCATCATCATCATTATTAGGCTCATAACGTATCCCTTATCTCATATAGCTATTTATGAACATAAACTCATAGCTTTCCGGAATGTAGGAGAATCATGAAGAGGAAAGAAAAGTCATGCTATAGGAATCATGCCATAAAAAAAAAGGACTAGCCTCACATACCTTTTACGCTTAACTCATCTATCGCTTGATTGTTCTCCTTCGATGCTCGTGTTTCTACCTTCAAGAGGATTCGCATTAACATTAGTTAATCGGCTATAAGAACGTCTTACTATTTCTAGGAAAAATTAGGCAGCATTTCCTTTGTTTCTACTACTTTTCCCACATTCTATATCAACTCCCAAACGTTCATAACAATATTCACAATATCGCAAACAATAATCATCAATCATCTACATTTCCTACTATTCACCATATTCCTTCAATTTCTCCACAATTATGGTTATAGCTCACTATCGCGTTTTCTCATATATAATACTTATTCCGTGGTCTAAATGTCATTAATAACATATTTACAATTACAACATATCGATAATCATGACTCAATCCAAACCTCTACCCAACAGTGTCACTATTCCCATATTTATGACCCATTTTCTATATCTTTCTACAATCCATGGGTTTTTAACTTTCAACACCTTAAATAATCAAGAATGATCATAAAACTCACCTTAGATGATGGATGAACAACACTTGAGTGGAACTTCTCTTCTTGCACCAAAACCCTAACTCACTTCCCTTGAGTTTTCTTAGTGTAGATTAACTTTTACTAGGTCTCATACACTTTATTTCATAGATTGGGTGTATTTGATCATGGTTTTCCCTTAGTTTCTTGTGGATGAATAATGGAGAAAGTTCTAGAGGCTTCATGGTGTGTGGAGAAGTGGAAATAAAATGAATTAAAATGAGAGAAGGGTCCTTATATAAAATCTTGAAATCAGTCCCGAACGAGATATACAGTACGATCGACAGGGCATCGATCTGATCGTCGAAGTCGTTAAATTTCCAGTGAGCAACCTTTCGTTTTCTTTCATTCTACGGTGAGAAGGACGGTCCGCCGAACTGATCGACGGAGCGTCGATCTGATCTGTCGAATGGTCTTCGCGCTAACTCAATTCTACGACACAATTGACGAATCGTCAGCCCGTCCAACGGTACAAAGAACGACCGTCGAAACCCCCTTTCGCAAAACTGCAGTGGAGTTTCATTTGACGAAATTTTCTCCCTTGCCTCTAACTTCTTTGGAATCTTAATTGGAATTATTAAGCATCCCTTCTTACTTGTAGGGACATCATGTACACCTTAACTTACGTTAGTCCATTCACCGCTCAGCAACCCAAAGTTCCGAGGTGTAACACGTTCCTCCCCGGATGGACAAAGGTCAGTAAACTAGGAGAAATTACCTGTCTCGGTGAAAAGCTGAAGATACTTGCTATCCATATTAGTTTCTGTTTCCTAAGTAGCTTCCTCCACTGGACGATTCTTCCACTGGACATTCACAGAGGCTATTTCTTTGGACCTCAACTTGCGAACATCTCTATCTAAGATGACAACAGGCTCCTCCTCATATGACAAATTTTCATCTATTAAAATTGAATCCCAACGGATTATGTATGAACCATCCCCGTGATACATGTTCAACATCGAAACATGGAACACCAGATGAACGTCTGATAAACCCGGAGGTAAGGCCAACTTATAAGCCACTTCCCCCACACGCTTGAGGATCTCAAATGGTCCAATGTACCTTGGGCTATGTTTGCCCTTTTTTCCAAACCTCATCACACCCTTCATTGGTGAGACCTTCAGTAACACTTGTTCTCCCTCTGCAATCTCAAGATCTCGGACCTTGCGATCCGCATACTCCTTTTGCTTGCTCTGCACTGCCAGAAGCTTGGATTGAATCACCTTCACCTTCTCTAGGGACTCTCTCAGAAGATCGGTACCCCCAAGGTCTCTGTCATGCCCCAACATAGGTAAGGCGTGATTGGCACCCGGCGCCCTACAGGGACCAAGTTAACTAAGCTATAACTCGTATCTTAAATTTCTCAAATGGCAAGATAAGACCAAAGAGAGTAAAGGCGAACGTAATATCAAGCATATGAATATGTACAATGGGCCCACGAAGCTGACATAACTGCAGGCAAAAACATAACTAAACAGCATATAAGAGATTGTCTACAGAGCCTCTATGAACATGACTGAAGTATAGAAGTCGAGACAAGGCCCCCGACATACCCTTAATACAAAATACATATACAAACCCAGACTCAGCAATGTTCTAGGAAGAATTGGAGCCCACCAAGCAAAACTAGTACCTGAAGGCAGCCTACTGTGGAGGGTCCTCGTCTCGTCTGTCTCTACCTGCGGGCATGAACGCAACGTCCACAAGAAAGGACATCAGTACGAACAATGTACTGAGCATTTAAGGCACGAATAGCGTTACAACAAGAGATATGAAGCATAAAGAGATAACTTGTACGTCTAATTGCCTCGTAAGGCGAATATCATGCATGCTTGGCTTTGTCTTAGAAATACATTTCTCATACATATATACATAAAATAGTAATGTTGCGGAACGTGTAGCCCGATCCATAAATAGATTATATTGCCACGGAATGAACGGCCCGATCCATAAATATATTATATTGCCGCGGAACGAACGGCCCGATCCATAAATATATTATATAGCCGCGGAACGAATGGCTCGATCCATTTAGGTATTATATTGTCGCGGAACGAACGGGCCGATCCATTTATCCCATATATCCCCGCGTCCGTGCATCCCACTTCCGGGATGATATCCAGCTGATCAGGTGGTTATGCGTATATAACGCCTGCCCTTTTTTCCATATCCCCATGTATATATATATATATATATATATATATATATATATATATATATATATATATATAGAATGCACGAGAGCCAAAATAAAAGCTACACTCTATCGGAGTGACGTAAGGTCGGTAACCTCCGATTAAATTATGGAATAATCATCATCGCTATATCTCACCTTGAAGGAACGAGCCGCATAATGTGAGCTCAACAATAATAAATAAAATCAAGAAAGTAATGGAATGAACTCAATAATCTCATATAGCATTAAAACCATAAACTTTGGGACTTCTAGAAATAGGATCATCATCATCATCATTATCATCATAAAAGATACTCGTCTCTAGAGTCATAAGAACTCTACAAATCATGAATCTCTAGCTTTTGGGAATAAGGACATTATGGAAAACATGTATAGGTTCATGAGAAAGGAATCATGCCTCTAAAAAGAAAGGGACTAGCCTTAACATGCCTGATTGATCTGCTACTATTTAATGCTTATTCTCCCGAACTCGGAAATCTATATTCATGAGAAATTATACTACCGTTAGACTTTTCATCATATTCCTATCTCTAGTCTTTAAATCAAACGCCTTTAGAATCTGCCAAAATTCGGGCAGCATTTCCCCAGTTTCTATCCTTAGCCTGAAATCATAATTTTGACAGCCAACATAACAACACCAAAGCCAATAACATCATCATCAATACCAAAATATTCCATAAAACATCCCACATGATGTTTATTCAATTTTCCCAACCAAACAATTTGGTATACGATCATTTAATAGTTCTACCATTTCAAATACGCCTAAATCAATATCAATAAAGGAAGATTCATACCTTACTCTAGCTAGAACCGTAATACCTTTGATATTCACCTTCAATTCCAGCCAAGATTCACCGCAATATGATATTATAATCGTAACTTTACGCTGTCCGAATCGAAATCCGGAGATTATACTCTATTTGGGCTAAAATTTGATGAATCGAAATTAGGGGAAAATTCCAGAATATTTGGGAGAGGTTTGGGGTGTTTTGGATGAAAAATTAGGGGGTAAGCCCCCTTACATAAGGTTCCAGAGTTTGCTTGGACCGACTTAAAAATTGCTCAGCGCGATCGCGCTGAGTCGCTGGGTTCTCCTGTGTGCGTTTGAGTCACCGACTGGCGCATTCACGCAGGGTTAATTCTGTCACGACCCGACTCGTGAGCCATGACGGGTACCCGGGGTTGACTACCGAGCACCATCTATCATTCTGACTATCGTACTCGACCTGGGCATATATCATTCTCAATACAAACTTCTCATGAACCAATCTCTAATAACTCCCAAACATATGTATAAGCGTAGGCCCACAAGGCTACAAAAATGATGTACAAAATACATTGAAAAGGTGAGATAGCATCTACAACCCCCATATAGGTATTCTACGAGCCTCTAACTGGAATACTGGAAACATAAGGACGGGACAGGACCCCGCCATGCCCCAATATGTACACAAAAGAGTATACCAAGAAATGACGACTCCAGAATAGTGGAGTGCTCCTGTAAATGTACTGAAAAAGAGCTCCTAGGTGTCTGCACCGTCTACCTGTGGGCATGAACACAACGTCCATAAAGAAAAGCACGTCAGTACGAACAATGAACTGAGTGTGTAAGACATGTACAATAGCATAATAAAGACATAAAGAAACATAAGCTAGGGGCAAACCTGTAATTGAATGCCTCTTAAGGCGGAGTCATGCATTCTAACTTTTACAACAAAAATAATATCATATCATACATATATAAGCTACCCGACCATATAGGTAAAGTGTGATCATCATTAGCCCGCGTCCAGGCCTCCCGCGTCTGGGGTATAAGATGCCAACTGCAGTGGTGTGTCTGCCCGGCTATATAGGCACGGTGTAATCATACATAAAAATAACATAAGCATGCATGAGAGTCCAAGTGAAAGCCACAACCCTATCGGAGTGACGTAAGGTTGGTAACCTCCAATTGTGTTATGAAATAGTCATGATCATCATGTCTCACCTTGAAGGAACTAATAACATGAGGCGAGACTATCAACAAGAAGCCATATCAATGAAATCATAAAAGAAATAAGAATATCGAGCTTATCATAACATCATCATTGTCATCATCAATATCATGGAACATAGCTCATCTCTATCTCATAAAATGTTATTAAGAATCTTTAACCTTCCTCTTTTAGAGTGTAAGAAGATCATGGGAATATAGAAAAGAAGTCACGAAATAATAGTCATGCCTTTAAATTAAGGGGACTACCCTTACATACCTTTATGTCTCCTTAACTCTATCGACTAAGTGCTTTCCTTCCAAGCTCGTGATTCTACATTCAAGAGTGTCTGTACTAAAATTAGATAACCGGAAACATACTTAACCTTAAGCTAAAGCTAATGAAATTGGGCAGCATCTCCTTTGTTTCTACAACTTCCTCAATATAATATACCAACTCCCAAACATCAACAACAACACCCACAATATCATAATCAATAAACTTTGTTAAGCTAGACATTATTCAATTCCCAAAATTCCCTCTTAAAGTCATCCATAGCCATAGCTATAATATAACACCATATTCATCCTCATATAATATAACACCATATTCATCCTCATATAATACTTCTTTAACATCATCTATATCATTTATAGCAAGATTATACTCATAACATGTCAAGACCTATGATTCAATTCAAGTTACTATTCAAGAACACCATTATTTTTACATTTGAGCTCCATATTCTACTTTCTTCCTCAATCCAAGTCTTTCAACCACTCAATATTCTTAATAACATGAAATGATCATAAAACTCACCTTTGATGATGTAGGAATGAGCTTTGGATGAAAATACTTCACTTGGAGAAAACCCTAACTTCAATTCCAAAGAGATTCTTGACTTCTAGCAACCCTAATGAGCACCCATGCACTTGATTCCACTAATTTTTGGTGTTTGATCTTGTTAATGAAGTGTATGAAATATTCTAGAGTTCTTGAGAGAGGTGGAGGAAATAACAAAAATGGGAAATTAGAACTTGGAACTTATATTTATACTTGAAAAAAAAGCTATCACGATCTAGTTATACGGACACTTATACGGTCCGTATAACTTTATACGGTCCGTATAAGTGACAATATACAACCATCAGGGATTTTCCCTTTCTGTAAAGGTTATACGGACCATATAAGTGGTCGTATAACTCCATTTTTCCAGAGTTAATCTCATCGTTTCCTTTGATCTCCAATCGTTATGGAACCTTCTTAACACTTGTTTAACACTCCATTATCAATCTAAATATCCTCATAACTCCTCTCTAAGGCATTACCAATCAATCCTTAATTCGATAGTTGCAAAATCTTCCCCAAACATAACTTATACTTCACCTTCCTTAATGAGCTTTCTTCTCTTGTCTCAAATGTCTTTTGAATCTTAATTAGAATCATTAAGTACCCCTTATTACTTGTAGGGACATCATATACATCTTACCCTATGTTAGTCTAATTACCGCACAACGACATGAAATTTTCCGAGCTGTAACACTCTCCCCCCTTAAGAACGTTCGTCCTCGAATGTTAAGTTCTCGGGAAATCTACAGAAATTTCGCTAGAGTTTCCCCTGTAATATGGCACTACCATCCTGTCACAACAACCCACAATAATATTGCCTCATAGGGCTACAACACAATGGCAAGAAAATATGGCCACATACAACCAAAAGCATTAAAAGAAAGCATTACATACCTTATGATAATAGCATCTCATCTTGAATCTCTTTTGGGGTGGAAACAATTGTGATTATTTGGACTTCATGTCTTCTTCTGCTTCCCAAGTCATTTCCTCTATGTTATTGTTCCTCTATAAGACCTTAACTGAAGCTACCCCTTTGTTCCTGAGCTTCCGCACTTGCCTATCTAGTATGGCAATGGGAACCACTTCATAAGCCAATTTCTCAGTAATCTGAACATCGTCTATCGGAATAATTCTGGATGGATCTGCAACACACTTACAGAGCATTGACATATAGAGCACTGGGTGGACTGATTCAAGCTCTGGAGGTAAATCTAGTTCATAAGTCACTTGGCCCACCTTGCGTACAATCTTATAAGGTCTAATATATCAGGGAATAAGCTTGCCCTTCTTACCGAATCTCATTACGCCTTTCATCGGTGACACTTTCAAGAATACCTAATAATTGATTTGGAATTCCAAGTCTCATCGGTGGTTGTCCGCATAAGATTTTTGGCGACTTTGGATTGTCAACAATCAGTCTCTGATAAGCTTGATCTTTTCCACTACTTTCTGAATCAATTTTGGACCTATTAATTGTGTCTCTCCGTCTTTGAACCATCCAATTGGCGACCTACACTTCCTTCCATACAAAGCTTTATACGGGGCTATCTGGACGTTAGAATGATAATTGTTGTTATAGGAAAATTCAATAAGTGGAAAATGTTCATCCCAATTACCTCCGAAGTCTAACATGCATGCCCGCAACATATCTTCCAAGGTCTGGATAGTGCGCTCAGCTTGTCCGTCAGTCTGTGGATGGAATGATGTGTTGAGCCTTACTTGAGTCCCCAAACCTTCTTGAAAAGATTTTCAGAATTTAGCAGTAAATTGTGCTCATCTATCGGTAATAATAGACACTGGGACACCATGAAATCGCACTATCTCCTTACGATACAACCTTGCATAATCTTCTGCTGAATATGTGGTTCTGACTGGAAGAAAATGGGCTGATTTCGTCAGTCTGTCCACGATCACCCATATGGAGTCATACTTACGCTGAGAACGAGGCAAACCTACAATAAAATCCATGTTGATCACCTCCCATTTCTAGGTTGGAATTTCCATAGCTTGTAACAATCCTTCTGGCTTTGATGCTCAATTTTTACTTGTTAGTCGTTTGGACACTGAGCTACAAATTCTGCTACATCCTTCTTCATTCCATCCCACCAATACATTAAATTGAGATCATGGTACATCTTTGTCGCTCCTGGGTGAATGGAATAACGGGAGTAATGAGCTTCTTCCAGAATCTGACGATGTAGTCCTGCAACATCTAGAACATATAGTCTACCTCGATACCTCAGAACTCCATTCGCAGAATCCTCAAATGGTGACTTCTCTTTTTGGGGAAGTGTATCTTTATAGTGACTCAACTGGGGATCTTCATATTGGCACCTTTTCACTTCCATATCTAAGGATGAAATAGCCGGGTTATGAATATCAACTCCCGCGTTACCTGAATCGATTAAACAATCTCCGAGGCTAGCTAGCTCGTGGAGCTCGCGAACTAATTCTTTCTTCTCCAATTGAACTTCACATAGGCTGCCAATAGATTTACAGCTAAGAGCGTTGGCCACCATATTTGCTTTTCCGGAGTGATATAAAATACTCAAATCATAGTCCTTCAGCAATTCTGACCATCTCCTCTGCCGTAGATTCAACTCCTTCTTCTTGAAAAATACTGGAGACTCTTATGGTCAGTATAAATGTTAACATGTACACCATACAACTAATGTCTCCATATCTTCAGTGCATGAATAACTGCTGCTAATTCAAGATAATGGGTCGGGTAATTCTTCTCATGTTTCCGCAACTGCCTGGAAGCAAAGGCTATAACCTTCCCATGCTGCATTAATACACAGCCTAACCCAATACCGGAGGCATCACAATAAAAAACATAGCCTTCTAACCCTTCTGCAAGTGTGAGAATCGGGGCCGAAGTCAATCTATCATTCAATTCCTAGAAGCTACGCTCACAAGCATTGGTCCATTGAAATTTTGCTGATTTCTGAGTTAACTTCGTCAATGGTGCTGAAATAGAAGAAAACCCTTCCATAAATCTCCTATAGTAACATGCCAATCCCAAAAAGCTTCGAACCTCTATAGGAGTTGTAGGCCTCGGCCAAGTGTTCACAGCCTCAATCTTTTGGGAATCTACGCGAATACCATCAGCCGAGATAATATGGCCCAGAAAAGTCATAGAATTCAGCCAGAACTCACATTTTGAAAACTTGGCATGTAGCTCACGAGTCCGAAGACGATCACAAATAGATCTAGGAAAGGCCTGAATACATTATTCATCAAATTCATAAACACTGTCGGGGCATCAGTTAACCCAAACGACATCACCCGAAATTCATAATGGCCATATCTAGTTCTGAAAGACGTTTTCGGAATATCTTCTTCTCTAACTGTTACTTGATGATATCCCGATATCAGATCAATCTTGGAAAACAACTTGGCACCTTGTAGCTGATCGAAGAAATCATCGATTCTTGGAAGCGGATATTTATTCTTTATCGTCTCCTTGTTCTACTGTCTATAGTCAATGAACATTCGTAGAGAACCATATTTCTTTCTTACGAATAAGACAGGCGCTCCCCATGGCGATGGATTGGGTCTAATGAATCCCTTCTCAAGCAAATCCTTCAATTGTGCTGTCACGACCCAACCGGAGGTCCGCGACGGGCACCCGGTGCTAACCCACCCGGGCACCTCTTATCGTACTTTCACATTTATCTCTAGGTGAGCCACATAGCTAATTCATACTTTCTATCCATCAATCATACTACTCCCATTGGACAACAAGACCTTTATATCATCATTAGTAATTACGACCCTAAGAATGTACATAAGCCAACGAGGTAACAAAATGATATCCAAAATATAGGCCGATAAGGCCAAACACATCTAACTATATACACATGCCTACGAGCCTCTAAGGAGAGTATGTCATATCATATAGGCGGGACAGGACCCCGCTATGCCCGTGAATATGGACACAAAATAATAAGTATCAAAGCTTTAGCTCCAAAGGAAATGGAGCTCCGCTATGTAGTCTCTGAGAAATAAAGCTATGGATCAAGCCTGTCTCCCTGGCCACCAGCGGGCATGATGCAGTGTCCACAAACAAAAGGACGTCAGTACGAAGAATGTACTGAGTATGTAAAGCATGATAACTATCATTATGAAAGCATAATAGTCAACATAGAAATAGCATAGGATGAGAGATAGTAGTATAATTGTCATAAGCACTTACTTGCTTCTCATAGGGACTTTCCATTTCTAACGCGTAATTGTGTACATACATCCATGTCCATATCTGTACTCACGTCCGTACCCCTTTACATTTTGTATCCATAGTCATATTCATATACATATTCTTATTCGTATTCGTATCATATTCGTATTCGTACTTATATCTATATCACATACTTACCCATATCATATACATAGCATACCCGACCATAAAGGTTCGGTGTTTCACATACCAGACCATGGCTAGGTTCGGTTATCATACATACCTGGCCAACCAAGGCTTCAAGGTTACACATACCTGGCCTTACTAAGGCTTCAGGGTCATCCGTACCCACCTGCAGAGGTGCGCGCGCGTTACATAAATATATATTCTACCCGGCCATATAAGCTCAGGGTTCCATAATAGTCATACATAGACACATATACATAAAAGCTCATAAGAATCTTTAGCATCATTACTATTATCATCATCATCATTATTATCATCACCATTATCGTCGTCATCATTATCGTTATCGCTATTATCGTCGTTCATTACATCTATCTTTATAGGATTACTCGTCATATGAGGAATCTAGTACAATCGTAGCATATCGAGAATCATGAGATTAGTAGCTTTTGAAGATAGAATCATTTGGAGGACATCATAGACTTATAGAAGATTTAGATGTTTGGCCAAAGAACCATGCCTTATGAAAGAAGGGTTAGTCTTACATTCCTTTGCGTTCAACTATTTTATCACTTGCACGTTCTCTTTCAATGCTCACGTTTCTACCTTCATTAGAGTTATACTATCATTAGAAAGTCAATAACTTAGCATACAAGACTATACCTAGAGAGAATTGGACACCATCTCCTTTATTTATACAACTTCCTCCATATCATACATCAACTCCCAAACATCAATAATACATTCACAACATCATACTAATAGTCATTAATTAACTACATTATGCATATTCCTCAATTCACTTCAAGTCAGCCATATCCATGGTCATAGCACCCTGTTACCTTCACTCATATACAATGTTTATCCCATGTTCTTAATGTCATTTATAACATGATTATAATCATAACATATCAAGAATCATTACTCAACCCAAGCCATTACACAAAAATGACACTATTCCCACATTCGTGACCCATTTTCTATCTCCTTCTACAATCCAAGTGTTTCAACTTCTCAATACCTTAAATAACATGGAAAGATCATAAAAATTACCTTACATGTTGTAGGAATAAGCTTTGGATGGAAATACTTCACTTGAGCCAAAACCCTAGTTCATCTCCAATGAGATTTCTTGGCTTGGATGATCTTTAGTGGGTTTCTTACACTTGGTTTTCTTAGTTTGATGAAGTTGATCATAAATTTCTCTTGTGTTCTTGTAGATGAATAACGGAGAGGGTTTCTAGAAAGTTCTTGAAGTGTTGGATGAAAAATGAAATGAAATAATGACTTGGTCCCTTTTTAAAAGCGTGAAATCTGATATGTTGGGAAAATTATACGGACACTTATACGGTCCGTATAAGTGATCGTGAAATTGGCCTCTTTTCCACTCGATTCTGTGCTCATTATACGACACATTATACAGGCTGTATAATTTTATACGGTCCGTATAAGTGACCTTAAAATGACCTCTTCAACATCTCGCCTCTATGACAATTATACGGCACATTATACGGGCCGTATAACTTTATACGGTCCGTATAAGTGACCGTATAACCTCACCAGTGAGGGAATTCACTGTGACAATCTTGCGGACCATATAATGGTCCGTATAACATTATAGGGACCGTATAACTCATCTCTTCACTGATCTTTTGCTTGTCACTTCATTTGATCTCCAATCCTTAGGTGTCACGACCCAACCCCGTGGGCCGCGACTAGTGCCCTAGCTGGGCACCTATACGTACCCGATACCCAAATTAGCATATTAACAAAATAATATAATAATAATAATAGTGGACGCTATAGAATTTAGCATAAAAAGCAGACTTGGCACACATAGGCCGATAAGGCCATCATAGAACAAAGTATCCCAAACATATGTACAGAACCCACACAGATATATCCACAGACTTCTACAGAACATAACATAATCATAAGACGGGACAGGGCCCCGTCATACCAAGAACAATGTACATATCCAGATAGCAGTGACAGACTGTACCAAAAGATGGGCTCTGAAGAAGAGAGCGCCCCAAAATAGCAGAAATGGGATCCTAAACGTGTGGATCAGCGAACCTGTCGTCTGTACCTGCGCAGCATGAAAACGCAGCCCCCCGAAGAAAGGGGGGTCAGTACGAAATATGTACTGAATATGTAAAGCGGAATCACAGAAGTCAAATCATAATGATTTCAGAAAATGAGTACAAAATCCAGAGTGTCAAATGCATATTTCCAAAACAGACAGGATGTGTACAGAAACATATGTCATATCATATCCGGTCCCTGCCACGGGACTCAGCAGACAGAACGTGGCCACCCTCCCGACGCTGGTGCCACAATACATAGGAATCAGAAAAAGGGGCGTCACCCCGTATCATAAAATGTCATATCAAAATGGCCATAACAGATCAGATCAAAATAGGCGGACATGGCACATCATACTCCACAGACCCATGTACGCGTATACCTGCCCCCTCACATCGGGACGCGGCGAACAATGCAGAGAATCACGCTTGACAACATATCCTGGCCCGGGCTCAGTGTGGGAAACATTGGGGCATCCACGAATAGAGTAGTGAGAGACTAATGCAATTTAAAAATACCATAATTGTTTCCAAAGACTCGAAGAGGCATATCAAAGATAAACAAATCCAATGAAGTCGGACGGAATCATAATAGATTCATTTCGGGTATCATAATAAATTATAGAGATATAACCTCCCTCAAGTCATTCCGAGTGTCAAAATAATTTATAAGATTTAATAGAATATTTAAAACAATATTCGTTATGCGATTAGTAGGGTAATCAAAACATTTCTTTCAAAAATCGCTTAAAAAGGAAGCTTTAGCCCATTAAGGGCAAAACCGGGAATAGTGGGCCCGCCTCGGGACAAATAAGGCGACGGGCTCAAATTATGCCCTCTAAGCTTATAGTATCACCTAAGAAGGTTCTACAAGCATTCTATGACTTTCAAAGTAATTTGGAGCAAAGTTGCATTATTTCAAGAAAAGTGTACCAAAGTAGTTCAATTCTACTGAAGGAAAAACTGAAATTTTCTCTTGCGGATTCCGAGGGCCAAGAGGTCCTTCGAGGCCCGGATCCGACCCTAACACACTAAGGGCATGCCAAGGGAAGAATTGGGGTTGCTTTACATACCTTTCAAGCTCCTCACGCCTTTCCAAACTCACTTCCCGTTTCGTCGAAAAACTGCAATTGGTCAAGTTTACCAATTGTAAGCTATGAATACCAAAGTTCCAACTTAATGCATATTTGTCTACCGAAATTTCGGCAGCACTTCCCCTATACATATAGCACCCCGAGAATTCAACTCGGCTATAAATCATCAACAACAACCCAAACGACAACATCAATATCAACAATGAATCATTAAAAACACAAATATCCTTCAACTAGTCATTTTTCTCACAAGTTGACATAACCTTCATTCTAACCCAAACTTTCACTAATATCAATAATTTCACATTCAACAAAAATCAAGATCATCACCATATAGTCCTAGAAACATTTCATATCGTTTTCCTCAAGTTATACACTCGATATACATGATATACAACTTTCCGTCAAAGTCATAACTTATGCAAAACACCAAATCTTTGGCATACAACTTCATAACATGTTTCCAACTTCCAAATTCATCAATGATCATCACAATTAACAACCAAACAACTTTATTTCCTTAATGTCGGAAAATCATACTAAAACGACATAAGTTTCTACATTCCAATTCAATACAAACTTATATCATTCTAACTTCATTTACATTACAAACATCACAACAACACTCTAACACACTAAAC
This sequence comes from Lycium barbarum, assembly GCF_019175385.1. Lineage (NCBI taxonomy): Eukaryota > Viridiplantae > Streptophyta > Magnoliopsida > Solanales > Solanaceae > Lycium > Lycium barbarum. The sequence goes on along the minus strand of NC_083342.1, from coordinate 58,009,349 downwards.
AACTTAATTCATTTCTATCCCAAATCAAGCACACCCTACGGCCATATGCTTATTTTTCCATATCAACTAAATTCATCCAACTTTCAATTCCCATATGCATTTCATCACAATCACAACTAGAATGTAACATAAATTCAACACATTATCACCCCACAACACCACACACACCCACGGCTACAAGCCATATTCCAAACCCACTTTGCAAACTTCCATTTTTCCATACAATCAACACATTTCTATATACTACCACACAATCAAAACTTCATAACACAATAAAAAGGTAGAAATTCTTACCTTTTTCCTCAAGTCTTCTTCACTTGGAGATAAGATCACTTTGGTGATTCTAATGTTTCCCACTCCAAAACAACTATACCAAGTTACAAAGGAACCTTGACTTAGTAGGAAATCAACAAGAAATAAATTTTTGGAGCAATATTTTTGGGGGTGAATTTCCCCTAGCTTCACCCGAACCCCCCCCCCCCCCCCCTTTGTTTGGCTCTTGTTCTTGACTTCTTATCTTTAGTCTTCTAATGGATAGAGATAACTATATATAATATAATTCCTTATGTTAATTAATCACATGGAAATTTAATAAAAAATTTTGGGCTTGGGCCACACCATGGCCGTCCACTTCATATGCATTGGGCCTTAAATTCCATTCCATTATTTTTGGCCCAATGACTTATAGTCCACGTTTTGTAATTCCCGAAACTAATTTCCAAAATTCCAAAATTGCACTTAGCCTTGTCCCCACACTTTCATGACTCTATTCTTTCATGCATAACTCCTATGTTCAACAAAATATCAAATTTGACCTTATATCTCAAAAATCCAATATAATTCAAGTCTTTCCAAACGTGTGAAAACACGGGATATAACATCCTCCCCCCCCCTTTAGAACATTCGTCCTCGAATGTAAAATTAATCTTATAGGGTTGGAAAATACTCTGGGGGAGTTCATGTTTGCAAACAACACATGTGACATACGATTGGTATTGAAATGAAATTAAGCAGGGATTCAAGATTACCTGCGGGCATAGGGAACAATTGAGGATATTTCTTTTTCATTTCCTCTTCGGCCTCCCATGTCATTTCCTCCCTATTATCGTTCCGCCACAGTACCTTAACAGAGGCTACATCTTTATTCCGGAGCCTCCTTACCTGACGATCCAAAATAGATACGGGCTGCTCTTCGTACGATAGTTGCCCCGTAACCTGAATATCATCCGCAGGAAATATTCTGGAAGGGTCACCAATGCATTTTCGGAGCATAGACACATGGAATACCGGATGTACCGCTTCCAAATCGGATGGAAAATCTAACTCATAGGCGACATTTCCAACCTTCCGAACAATCTGATAAGGCCCAATATAACGCGGACTGAGCTTACCCTTTCTGCCGAACCGCATCACGCCTTTCATAGGTGATACCTTCAGAAATACCCAATCGCCTACCTGAAACTCCAACGGTCGACGCCGTTTATCCGCGTATGACTTCTGTCGACTCTGGGCTGCCAACAGTCGCTCTCGAATAAGTTTTACCTTGTCCACGGCCTGCTGGACCATATCTGGGCCAATCAACTCTGACTCGCCAATATCAAACCAGCCGATCGGCGATCTACATTTCCTGCCATATAATGCCTCGTACGGAGCCATCTGGATGCTGGAATGGTAACTATTATTATATGCGAACTCAAGCAATGGCAAGTGATCATCCCAGCTACCTCTGAAATCAATAACGCAGGCCTGCAACATATCCTCCAGCGTCTGCATAGTGCGCTCGGCCTGTCCGTCGCTCTGAGGATGAAATGCTGTGCTCAGACTCACCTGAGTCCCTAGTCCCTCCTGAAAAGACCTCCAGAAATGCGCCGTAAACTGGGCGCCTCTATCAAAAATAATAGATAGAGGAACTCCGTGAAGCTTCACAATCTCCTTAATATAGAGCCTGGCATAATCCTCGGCGGAATAAGTAGTCCTGACGGGAAGAAAGTGGGCTGATTTCGTCAGCCTATCCACAACGACCCAGATGGAATCATACTTCCGTGGAGTGCGAGGCAAACCTGTAATGAAATCCATATTAATAACCTCCCACTTCCAAGTCGGGATTTCCATCTCCTGCAACAGTCCACCCAGCTTCTGATGCTCAATCTTGACCTGCTGACAATTAGGGCACTGGGCGACGAACTCTGCAATATCCCGCTTCATACCGTCCCACCAGTATAAGCATCGGAGATCATGATACATCTTTGTAGACCCAGGATGGACCGAATAGCGAGCATAATGTGCCTCGCTCATAACCTGCTGCCGAAGGCCTGCAATATCAGGTACACACAACCTGCCTCTGTATAACAAAGTGTCGTCCGGTGAAAACTCGAACGGAGTCCTCTCCTTATCATAGGCTGTGTCCCTGTACCGAGCTAAGACAGGATCTTCATATTGACGCCGCTTAATATCGTCTCTGATGGATGACTCAGAAACCCCTCGAACAAAAATCCGGGTATCTCCAGAATCGGCCAGACGGACCCCGAGACTAGCCAACTGCTGAATATCACGGGCTATCTCTCTCCTGTCTGGCTGTAGATCGGCCAAACTGCCCATAGACTTCCGACTGAGCGCATCTGCAACAACATTAGCCTTACCCGGATGATACAGAATATCTACATCATAATCTTTCAGAAGCTCCAGCCACCTCCGCTGCCGCAAATTAAGCTCTCTCTGTCTGAAAATATACTGGAGACTCTTATGATCAGTATAGATATCCACATGAACGCCATATAAATAGTGTCTCCATATCTTCAAAGCATGAATCACCGCCGCGAGCTCCAGATCGTGGGTAGGATAATTCTTCTCATGCTTTTTGAGTTACCGGGAAGCATACGCTATAAATCTTCCGTGCTGCATCAATACACAGCCCAACCCCATACCAGAAGCGTCACAATAAATAACATACCCGTCTGGTCCCTCTGGAAGAGTCAGAACTGGGGCTGAAGTCAGCTTCTCCTTCAGCAACTGGAAGCTCCGTTCACAAGCGTTAGACCACTAGAACTTAGCTCCCTTCTGAGTCAGCCTTGTCAAAGGCGCTGAAATCGAAGAAAACTTCTCCACAAACCTACTGTAATAACCTGCTAGCCCCAGGAAACTGCGTACCTCTGTGGGCATCGTAGGTCTGGGCCAATTCTTCACGGCCTCAATCTTCTGTGTGTCCACCCGGACACCATCAGCTGCAATAATATGCCCCAAGAAAGCCACTGAAGACAGCCAGAATTCACACTTAGAAAATTTTGTATATAATTTCTGATGCCGGAGTACCCCTAACACCAATCTCAGATGATCTGCGTGCTCTGCCTCAGACCGAGAATAAACCAGGATATCATCAATGAATACAATTACAAACATATCCAAGAATGGCCTGAATACCCGGTTCATCAAATCCATGAATACTGCGGGGGCATTAGTAAGCCCAAAAGACATAACCCTGAACTCATAATGCCCATATCGGGTCCGGAAAGCTTTCTTAGGGATATCGGCCTCTCGTACTCGTACCTGGTGATAACCGGATCGAAGATCTATCTTCGAAAAACACTTAGCGCCCTGCAGCTGATCAAACAAATCATCAATCCTGGGGAGGGGGTATTTATTCTTTATAGCTACCTTATTCAGCTGCCGATAATCAATACATATACGCAGCGACCCGTCTTTCTTACGCACAAATAATACCGGGGCTCCCCAAGGCGAAGTACTGGGTCTGATGAAACCCTTATCCGACAAATCTTTCAGCTGCTCCTTCAACTCCTTTAAGTCTGCAGGCGCCATTCTGTACGGAGGAATAGAGATAGGCTGAGTGTCTGGGAGTAAGTCAATAGAGAAGTCTATCTCCCGCTCTGGAGGAAGACCTGGAAGCTCGTCGGGGAAAACATCTGGAAACTCATTAACCACGGGGACTGACTGAAGTGTCGGCATCTCTACTCCCAAGTCTTGCACCCGTACCAGATGATAGATATAACCCTTTCTGATCATTTTCTTCGCCTTAAGGTACGAAATAAACTTACCCTTCGGCGATGCTGTATTACCAGCCCATTCTATAACTGGCTCCTCGGGAAACTAGAAGCGAACCACCTTATTCTGGCAGTAACATTAGCGTAATAGGAAGCTAGTCAATCCATACCCATAATAACATCAAATTCAGTCATATCTAACTCTACCAGATCTGCCTTAGTGTCACGGTCACAAACAATTACGGAACAATCTTTATATACTTGTTTCGCTACAATAAAGTCCTCGATCGGTGTGGCTACCTCAAATGGCTCTATAGGTTCAGACATAATACCAATTCTACCAGCAACAAGGGGTGAAATATATGATAAAGTTGAACCTGGATCAATTAGCGCATACACAGACCGAGAGAAGACCAATAAAGTACCTGTAACGACATTAGGAGATGCCTCCTGATCCTGGCGGCTGGCCAAAGCATAAATGCGGTTCGAAGGACCGCTAATACCAGAAGCTCCACCACGGCCTCTGCCGCGACCCGCCAGTGCTGGAATACCCTGCCCCGTAGGGCGCATAGCCACTGACGAAGATGAAGACCCAGCGACTGATCCGGTAGGCTGCGCTGCACCACCCGAACTACCCTTATACGGGCAATCTCTCACAGAATGGCCCTGACGGCCACAAGAAAAGCATGCACCGGTGACTATGTAGCACTCTCCCTGATGATATCTGCCACAAAAAGAACACTGAACCCTGGGTGGCCTCATCTGACCAGAACCCCTATCTGTCCGCGAACCTGAAGCCTTGGAGCTCTGGCCCGCTCCTGAATACCCTGGGCTATCGAACCTGCGACCTGTAGGCTGGGAAGGTGCGCTCTGCGCCGGCTGAGATGAAAATCTGCTAGGCTGTTGCGGCTGTTAGGGCTGTCTGGCCCGAAAATCTCCAGATGACCTGGCCCTCTTGGGCTGTCTCCGATCCTGGCCCCTGTCAGGCTGGTTTCCTCCTCTGCCCCGATCCTCCATGCCCTGGGCGTGGGCCTGAATACGGGCAACGTCCATACCGGGCTGAGCAGCCACTACTAAGCAGCTATCAACAAAATACCGATCCAGCCCCATAATATATCTGTGCATCTGGTCCGCCATAGTAGTCACCACAGTAGGTGCATATCGGGCCAAGGAATCAAACTCCAAACTATAGTCCCGGACACTGCGGCCCTTCTGCCTCAATAATAAGAATCTATCAGATCTGGCTCGTCACAACTCTGGGGGCAGAAAATGTCCAAGAAATGCCTGAGAAAAATCGCCCCAAACTGCTGGGGGAGCGCCGTCCCCCCTGGATAGCCCCCATGACTCGTACCAGTTTGCCGCCACATCATATAACCGGTACGAAGCTAACGCGACTGACTCTGTCTCGGAAGCATTAATCAAATCTAGAGTGCGCCGCATCTTCCTGATAAACTCCTCAGGATCCTCCTCGGGCTTTGTCCCGAAGAACTCTGGAGGACTACAAGTCAAAAACTCACGGGCTCTCGAACTATCACGTCTGACTGCCCGGTCACCTCCCAGTCCATGCCCCTGAACCTGCCCTGCCACAAGTCTAGTCAGCAACTGGACTGCCTCCCTCATAGACTGATCCTCAGTGCCTGGCCGTGGAGCTGGAGGCTCAGGTACTGGAACTGCGGGAGCTGGCGGTGGAGCAGCCCCCCGATCTGCGGCTGCGGCCGCCCCAATCTCCTCCACGAGTGGCGGTGTAGAAGAACCCTCTGTCTGGGGAAAAGTCTTCGGAGCAATATGTGCCTGGGCCCTGGTAATCCTCTGGACCCGGCTAGTCTCTCCCAAGGCTGCTGACTTGGCCTTTTGGGCCGCTGTTGCCTTTTTTGGAGGCATATCTGCAAATATAGCCACTCGTTAGAGAGGGGTCATCCTGATAACACAGCTCTATCGCACGATCTAAGACAGAAAGAAGGGTAGTATCCTAAATGCCTTGTAGCCTCCTGTTTATAGGTGTGGTGCACAACACACCGATAATCAAGACTCTACTAGACACGGTCTGTGGACATTCCGAGGACGAACCGCTCTGATACCACTTTTGTCACGACCAAACCCCGTGGGCCGCGACCAGTGCCCTAGCTGGGCACCTATACGTTCCCGATACCCAAATTAGCATATTAACAAAATAATATAATAATAATATTAGTAGACGCTACAGAATTTAGCATAAAAAGCAGACATGGCACACATAGGCCGATAAGGCCATCATAGAAGAAAGTATCCCAAAGATATGTACAGAACCCACACAGATATATCCACAGACCTCTACAGAACAGAACATAATCATAAGACGGGATAGGGCCCCGTGATACCCAGAACAATGTACATATCCAGATAGCAGTGACAGACTGTACCAAAAGATGGGCTCTGAAGAAGAGAGCGCCCCAAAATAGCAGAAATGGGATCCTAAACGTGTGGATCAGCGAACCTGTCGTCTGTACCTGCACAGCATGAAAACGCAGCCCCCCGAAGAAAGGGGGGTCAGTACGAAATATGTACTGAATATGTAAAGCGGAATCAGAGAAGTCAAATCATAATGATTTCAGAAAATGAGTACAAAATCCAGAGTGTCAAATGCATATTTCCAAAACAGACAGAATGTGTACAGAAACATATGTCATATCATATCCGGTCCCTGCCACGGGACTCAGCAGACAGAACGTGGCCACCCTCCCGACGCTGGTGCCACAATACAGAGGAATCAGAAAAAGGGGCGTGACCCAGTATCATAAAATGTCATATCAAAATGGCCATAACAGATCAGATCAGAATAGGCGGACATGGCACATCATACTCCACAGACCCATGTACGCGTATACCTGCCCCCTCACATCGGGACGCGGCGAACAATGCAGAGAATCACGCTTGACAACATATCCTGGCCCGGGCTCAGTGTGGGAAACATTGGGGCATCCACGAATAGAGTAGTGAGAGACTAATGCAATTTCAAAATACCATAATTGTTTTCAAAGACTCGAAGAGGCATATCAAAGATAAACAAATCCAATGAAGTCGGACGGAATCATAATAGATTCATTTCGGGTATCATAATAAATTACAGAGATATAACCTCCCTGAAGTCATTCCGAGTGTCAAAATAATTTATAAGATTTAATAGAATATTTAAAACAATATTCGTTATGCGATTAGTAGGGTAATCAAAACATTTCTTTCAAAAATTGCTTAAAAAGGAAGCTTTAGCACATTAAGGGCAAAACCGAGAATAGTGGGCCCGCCTCGGGACAAATAAGGCGACGGGCTCAAATTATGCCCTCTAAGCTTATAGTATCACCTAAGAAGGTTCTACAAGCATTCTATGACTTTCCAAGTAATTTGGAGCAAAGTTGCATTATTTCAAGAAAAGTGTACCAAAGTAGTTCAATTCTACTGAAGGAAAAACTGAAATTTTCTCTTGCGGATTCCGAGGGCCAAGAGGTCCTTCGAGGCCCGGATCCGACCCTAACACACTAAGGGCATGCCAAGGGAAGAATTGGGGTTGCTTTACATACCTTTCAAGCTCCTCACGCCTTGCCAAACTCACTTCCCGTTTCGTCGAAAAACTGCAATTGGTCAAGTTTACCAATTGTAAGCTATGAATACCAAAGTTCCAACTTAATGCATATTTGTCTACCGAAATTTCGGCAGCACTTCCCCTATACATATAGCACCCCGAGAATTCAACTCGGCTATAAATCATCAACAACAACCCAAACGACAACATCAATATCAACAATGAATCATTAAAAACACAAATATCCTTCAACTAGTCATTTTTCTCACAAGTTGACATAACCTTCATTCTAACCCAAACTTTCACTAATATCAATAATTTCACATTCAACAAAAATCAAGATCATCACCATATAGTCCTAGAAACATTTCATATCGTTTTCCTCAAGTTATACACTCGATATACATGATATACAACTTTCCGTCAAAGTCATAACTTATACAAAACACCAAATCATTGGCATACAACTTCGTAACATGTTTCCAACTTCCAAATTCATCAATGATCATCACAATTAACAACCAAACAACTTTATTTCCTTAATGTCGGAAAATCATACTAAAACGACATAAGTTTCTACATTCCAATTCAATACAAACTTATATCATTTTAACTTCATTTACATTACAAACATCACAACAACACTCTAACACACTAAACAACTTAATTCATTTCTATCCCAAATCAAGCACACCCTACGGCCATATGCTTATTTTTCCATATCAACTAAATTCATCCAACTTTCAATTCCCATATGCATTTCATCACAATCACAACTAGAATGTAACATAAATTCAACACATTATCACCCCACAACACCACACACACCCACGGCTACAAGCCATATTCCAAACCCACTTTGCAAACTTCCATTTTTCCATACAATCAACACATTTCTATATACTACCACACAATCAAAACTTCATAACACAATAAAAAGGTAGAAATTCTTACCTTTTTCCTCAAGTCTTCTTCACTTGGAGATAAGATCACTTTGGGGATTCTAATGTTTCCCACTCCAAAACAACTATACCAAGTTACAAAGGAACCTTGACTTAGTAGGAAATCAACAAGAAATAAATTTTTGGAGCAATATTTTTGGGGGTGAATTTCCCCTAGCTTCACCCGAAACCCCCCCCCCCCCCCCTTGTTTGGCTCTTGTTCTTGACTTCTTATCTTTAGTCTTCTAATGGATAGAGATAACTATATATAATATAATTCCTTATGTTAATTAATCACATGGAAATTTAATAAAAAATTTTGGGCTTGGGCCACACCATGGCCGTCCACTTCATATGCATTGGGCCTTAAATTCCATTCCATTATTTTTGGCCCAATGACTTATAGTCCACGTTTTGTAATTCCGGAAACTAATTTCCAAAATTCCAAAATTGCCCTTAGCCTTGTCCCACACTTTCATGACTCTATTCTTTCATGCATAACTCCTATGTTCAACAAAATATCAAATTTGACCTTATATCTCAAAAATCCAATATAATTCAAGTCTTTCCAAACGTGTGAAAACACGTGATATAACATTAGGGAACTATCTTAGCACTTGTTTATCACCTCATTAACAATCTAAAGGACGGTATAACTCTTCTCCAAAATATCATTAACTCGTTACTCGTACTTTCTTTTCGATACCTATCGTATGCCTTGCCCTCTCTTGGCAAACTTTATTCCCTTATCTCGGATGTCTTTGAAATCTTAATTAGGGTCATCAAATGTCATTCTTCACTCATTGAAATACCGTATATTCCGTGCTCTTCATTCGTCTATTCACTGTGCATCAACAGAAATTTTTTCCGAGGTGTAACATTCTTCCCCCCTTATGAACATTCGTCCTCGAATGTTAAATTTTTGGGGATTCTGTAAAATTTCGCCGGAGTTTCCCTTATAATATGGCCCTACCATCCTGTCACAACAGCCCATAATAACATTGCCTCACAGGGCCACAACATAATAGCAATATAGTTTGGCAACACACGACCAAAATGCGTAAAAAGAAAACATACATACCTTATGATCTTGATGTCTTATCATGGATTTCTTCTAAGGGCTGAAATAAGTGTGGGTACTTGGATTTCATAATTTCTTCCGCTTCCCATGTCATTTCTTCTCATTTATTTTTCTCCATAAAACCTTAACTGAGACCACTTCTTTGTTTCTAAGCCTCCGTACTTGCCTATCTAATATGGCAATGGGTTCCTCCTCATAAGTTAACTTTTCTGTCACTTGTACATCATTTACTGGCACGATCCTAGTAGGATCTCCAACACATTTACGAAGCATCGAGACATAGAAAACTGGATGAACCGACTCCAAATCAGGAGGTAGATCTAATTCATAGGCCACTCTGCCTACTTTTCGCACAATCTCATAAGGCCCAATGTATCGGGGACTAAGCTTCCCCTTTTTGCCAAATCTCATTACACCCTTCATTGGTGACACTTTTAAGAATACCCAATCTTTCACTTGGAACTCTAAGTCCCTTCGACGATTATCCGCATAGGACTTTTGATGACTTTGGGTTGCTAATAACCGATCTTGTATAAGCTTGACTTTCTCTATGGCTTGTTGGACCAAGTATGGCCCTATCAATTTAGTGTCTCCTACCTCGAACCACCCAATTGGGGATCTACACTTTCGCCCATATAAAGCCTGATATGGTGCCATTTGAATTCTAGAATGATAACTATTGTTATAAGCAAATTCAATAAGTGGTAAGCGATCATCCCAATTACCTCCAAAATCTATCATACATATCCTCAAGAGTCTGAATGGTACGCTCGGCTTGTCCATCAGTCTGCGGGTGAAATATCGTGCTAAGGGTCACTTAAGTTCCCAAACCCTCTTGGAAGGACTTCCAAAAATTAGCTGTAAACTGAGTTCCTCTATCTGAGATAATAGATGCTGGGACACCATGGAGTCGCACTATTTCTTTAACATAAAGCTTTGTATAATCTTCTGCCACATATGTCGTTCTGACTGGTAAGAAATGAGTTGACTTCGTGAGTCTATCCACAATCACCTATATAGAATCATATTTACGTTGAAAATGAGGTAAGCCTGTAATGAAATCCATGTTAATCACTTCCCACTTCCAAGTTTGAATTTCTATAGCTTGCAACAATCCGCCCGACTTTTGGTGCTCAATTTTTACTTGTTAACAGTTGGGACATTGAGCTACGAATTCTGCTACATCTTTCTTTATCCCATTCCACCAATATATAGACTTAAAATCGTGGTACATTTTCGTCGCTCCAGGGTGGATAGAATAACGGTAACAATAAGCTTCTCTCAATATTTGGTGGCGTAGACCTGCCACATCAAGAACACATAATCTGCCTCGGCATCGAAGAACTCTGTCTCCTGCAATCTCAAATGATGACTTCTCCTTAGTGTATCTCTATAATGCATTAGCATGGGATCTTCGTATTGTCGCCCCTTCACTTCCACTACTAGTGACGAGACTGCTGAATTCTGAATGGTAGTTCCCCTGCTACCTGAGTCCAATACTCGAACTCCCAAACTAGCTAACTGCTGGAGCTCAAAAGCCATTTCTCTTTTCTCTGGTCGTACATCACACAAACTTCCCATGGATCTACGGCTAAGAGTATCAGCCACCACATTTGCCTTTCCAGGGTGATATAGGATATCAACATCATAATCTTTTAGCAATTCCAACTATCGTCACTGCCGCAAATTCAACTCTTTCTGCTTGAAGATATACTGAAAGCTCTTATGATCTGTGTAAATATCCACATGGACACCATATAAATAATGTCTCCATATCTTTAATGCATGAATCACTGCAGCCAATTCTAGATCGTGGGTTGGATAATTTTTCTCATGTTTCCGTAATTGCCTTGAAGAATACGCAATCACCTTACCATGTTGCATCAACACACAGCCTAGCCCAATGCCTGAAGCATTGCAATAAACAACATACCCTTCCAATCCATCTGGAAGTGTCAGGACTGGGCCAGAAGTCAACCTATCTTTCCGCTCTTGGAAACTACGTTCACAAGCATCTGTCCATTGAAACTTAGCTGATTTCTGGGTCAGGTTTGTGAGTGGTGCAGAAATAGAAGAAAAGCCTTCTACAAATCTCCTGTAATAACCTGCTAAGCCTAGAAAGCTACGAACCTCCGTAGGAGTTGTGGGCCTTGGCCAAGTCTTCACAGCCTCAATCTTTTGGCTATCTACCCGGATACCATCGGCTGCAACAATGTGCCTCAAAAATGTCACTGAGTTCAACCAAAACTCACACTTAGAAAATTTTGCAAACAACTCTTGAGTCTGAAGAACTCTAAGGACAGTACGCAAATTATCCGCATGTTCTGCCACGGATCTGGAATACACCAAGATGTCATCGATGAATACAATCACAAATAGATCTACGAAGGTCCTGAACACATTGTTCATCAAATCCATAATTACTACTGGTGCATTAGTTAGCCCAAATGACATTACCCGGAACTCAAAATGGCCATATCTTGTTCTGAAGGCTGTCTTAGGGATATCTTTCTCCCTAACTCTCACTTGATGATACCCGGACCTCAAATCTATCTTGGAAAACCATTTGACACCTTATAATTGATCAAACAAGTCATCAATCCTCGGAAGAGGATATTTATTCTTAATCGTCACCTTATTCAATTATCGATAGTTAATGCACATTCTCAAGAAGCCATCTTTCTTTCGGACAAACAATACGTGTGCTCCCCACGGGGATGAACTAGGCCTAATAAAGCCTTTCTCAAGCAAGTCTTTCAATTGCTCCTTCAACTCTTTCAATTCTGCGGGAGCCATTCTACAAAGAGGAATAGATATAGGCTTAGTGTCTGGCAACACATCAATAGCAAAATCAATCTCTCGCTCGGGAAGGAGGGAGGCCTGGAAGCTCTTCTGGAAACTCATTCACTACGGGAAGTGACTGAAGCGTTGGGGATTCAGCTTCTACATCTTGAACCCGCACTAGATGATAAATGAAACCTTTTGTGATCATTTTCCTTGACTTGAGATAGGAAATAAACCTACCTTTTGGTGACACAGTATTTCCTTTCCATTCTCTAACTAGTTCTCCCGGAAATTAGAAGCGAACCATTTTCATTCTACAATCAACATTGGCATAGCAAGAAGCCAACCAATCCATGCCTATAATAACATCGAAATCCACCATTTTTAACTCATGCAAGTCAATCATAGTACGACGGTCACAAATCATAACTATACAGTTTCTATATACTTGGCTAGCTATTACCGATTCACCAACGGTGTAGACACCTCAAAAAGTTTGATCGGCTCCTGTTCGACTCTAAACCGACCCGCAATATACGAAGTAACATATGGAAATGTGGAGCCCGAATCTATCAAAGCATACACATCATGAGAAAATACCGATAATATACCTGTGACAATATTAGGAAAAGACTCAAGATCTTGGCGTTCAGCCAAAGCATAAATACGGTGCTGAGGACCGCTAGAACTGGGGACTCTCCCTCTGCCTTTACCATGGCCGACTAGCACATGTGAACCTGGCCCCATAGGGCGTACGGATGATGAAGATCTGGCTACCGACCCTGAAGGCTCGGTCCTACCTCTACCACCAATTGAGGGGCAATCATAAGTAATATGGCCTGGTCGACCATATGAATAGCAAACCTCTGAACCTAATCGGCATGGACCCCAATGTAACTTCCCACACTGGAAACATCGTGGTACGGGTGGCCTCGCCTGACCCGAATCACCTCTGAACTAAGATCTCAAAAAACTCTGACTCGGCTCGGAACGGGTAGATCTATCAAATCTTTGGCCTGAAAACCGTGGAGGCGCACTAGTCATAGAATGGCTTGACTGCCTAGAAAACTATTGCCTATGCTCGCCTCTAAACTCACTCATCGGACCCGAAGATCTGGCCCTCTTGCTATGTCCCCTATCATGCTCACGCTCACTTCTTTGTTGTTGTAGGCTTTCTTCTAAATTTTGTGCATGGGCTTGAATGCGTGAAATATCCATATTGTCCTGACGGGACGCAGTCAAGCACCTATCCATCAAATGTGGCCCTAGGCCTTTCACAAAGCGGTGCACTCAGTCACCCATATCCGCTACCATGGCCGAAGCATACATAGACAAAGAATTGAAGCGCAGACTATACTCTAAAGCACTCATGCTTCCTTGCCTCAAATTCAAGAACTTATCGGCTCTAGCTTTCCGAACCTCTGGAGGTAAATAATGTCGAAGGAAAGCATCTACAAATTCTTGCCATACTGGGGGAGCCGCTTGGCTCCCCGTGAAACCATCCAAACTGTGTACCAATGAACCGCAACATCCCTCAATCTATGGGACTCTAGCTCCACCGATTTGGGGTCCGAAGCATGTATCAAGCGAAGCGTCCTCAACATTCCATCAATAAAATTCTGAGGGTCTTCATCCGGCTTTGATCCAAAGAATTCAGGAGGGTTCAAGCTAATGAAATCACGGGCCCTTGCACTAACAGCCCTATCACCTTGCCCTCTACTTTGCCGCTGAGTCTGGGCAGCAAAATATTGAATAAGCAAATGAATAGCCTCTTTTACATCTTGGCCTGAAGAATCCGGTGGAGGAGCCGGAGGTGCTGGAGCTGGGGCTAAGGCTCCCTCACACTCCTCAGAAACAGGCACTGACTAGGAGGACTGAGATTGAGCCGTATTATGGGACTCACTTTCCTCTACAACTATTAGTAGTGCTCTTTCAGCCCACTTTTCTACCACTGTCTTACCCTTTTGGGCTGCCGTAGCCTTTCTCTTTACAGACATCTCTGAAATACATAATACACGGTTAACTAAAAAGAACTTCTTATGTCATAACTCTATCGCACGATCTTAGGAAGAAAGAAGGTCATTCATTCCTAAAATGCCAGCAGCCTCCTGTTTATAAGTGTGGCGCGCAACACACCCATAACCAAGACTCTGCTGGACACGACTCGTAGACGCACCCTACGACAAAACTGCTCTGATACCACTTTTGTCACGACCCAACCGGAGGGCCACGACGGGCACCCGGTGCTAACCCAGCCGAGCACCTCTTATTGTACTTTCAGACTTATCTCAAGGTAAGCCACATAGCTAATTCATACTTTCTATCCATCAATCATCCTAATCCCATTGGACAACAATACATTTATATCATCATTAGTAATTATGCCCATAGCAATGTACATAAGCCAACGAGGCTAACAAAATGATATCAAAAATATAGGCCGACAAGGCCAAACACATCTAACTATATACACATGCCTACGAGCCTCTAAGGAGAGTGTGTCATATCATATAGGCGGGACAGGACCCCGCTATGCCTATGAATATATACATAAAAGAATAAGTACCAAAGCTTTAGCTCCGAAGGAAATGGAACTCCGCCATGTAGGCTCTGAGAAATAAAGCTATGGATTGAGCCTGTCTCCCTGGCCACCTGCGGGCATGATGCAGCGTCCACAAACAAAAGGACGTCAGTACGAAGAATGTACTGAGTATGTAAAGCATGATCAATATCATTATGAAAGCATAATAGTCAACATAGAAATAGCATAGGATGAGAGATAGTAGTATCATCGTCATAAGCACTTAATTGCTTCTCATAGGGACTTTCCATTTCTAACGCGTAATTGTGTACATACATCCATGTCCGTATCCATACTCATGTCCGTGCTCATTTACATTTCAATCCATAGTCGTATTCATATACATATTCTTATTCGTATTCATATCATAAGCGTATTCGTACTTATATCTATATCACATACTTACCCATATCATATACATTGCATACCTGACCACGAAGGTTGGGTGTTTCACGTACCCGACCATGGCTAGGCTCGGTTATCATACATACCTGGCTAACCAAGGCTTCATGGTTACACATACCTTGCCCCATCAAGGCTTCAGGGTTATCCGTGTCACACCCCGACCTTACTAGGGTGTGATGGGCACCCGACCTTTACTTAGAGCCGAGCGAACCCACTGACTTTTAATACATACTTAATCCTTCTAGACTCTAAACCAAATAACCATGAAATACATAATAAAACTTTCAAAAACTTTCTTTCTGTTAGTCTCAAAATCTGTAATCATATGAAACTTTATAGTATACACATAAAGACACGTCGGCTGATGGAGCCGCTGACAGACTGACTCCCAATACCCACGACTCTGTCTGCAAAGTCTCTAACTGCAATCGGAAATCATGGCACATGTACGCTGACTCGGCTACACTCCCGGGATAAATGGAGCTCGCCAACTTCGCTGGAACATCTTCTATAATGGCTCCAACTCATCTGGGTGTACCTGCGCGGCATGAAACGCAGCCCCCGAAGAAGAGGGGTCAGTACGAGCTATGTACTGAGTATGTAAGGCATAAATGATAACATAATAAGAGATGAACATATGAATATTAACTGTATGGAAATATAGAACATATCATTAGATAAACGAGTAACCTGTACATGTGAGTGCCTCTGAGGGCGGATGCCATGCATGCTTATCTGGTCATATCATATCATAGCTCCGAACAAGTCGGCTCCCCCACATAGCGCTGAAATACGTCGGCTCCCCCATATAGCCCGCGTCCAGGCATCCCGCGTCCGGGATGATAACGCCAGCTGACTAGGTGGCAACGCGCCTGTAGCGCAACATATGTCCCTTCCCCTCCCCCCCGCTCATATACATATATAGCATGCATGAGAGCCCAAGGAATGTCACATATCTATCGGAGTGACGTAAGGTCGATAGCCTCCGATCACATTATGGAATAATCATGGTCGCTTGTCTCACCTTGAAGGAACAATCATTATAAGATGAGGCTATTAACGAAGGACAACATTATGAGATCATAGAATAAGATCATATGGGCGTTACTTCATATACATATGCACATAGGACAAACTTCCCACTATAGTGGTGTATATAACTGCTCGCCCGTATAGGTGCGGTGTAATACCATCGTCACTTCATATACATATGCACATAGAACATGCTGCCCACTATAGTGGTGTATATAACTGCCCGCTCATATAGGTGCGGTATAATTCTATCATCATATGTTTAGCATAGGACAAGTAGAAAGACACAAGAATGACTGTATTTTATCGGGGTGGCGTAAGGTCGGTAGCCCCCGAATATATTATGGAAGACTCAATAGATAAAGATACTTACCGACACCTGGAGGCTCAGAAACAAGTTTCGGGTCAATCCGATTTAGTATAAGAAAGTTAGGAGTGTTTGAAGTATAGAACTTTCTACGATCATTTCTGAAGACATTTTTGGACAATCATTCTTATTATAGTCATCATATGAACATTTTCACCCTTAACATCATAAATGTCATTGTACACATACATATGGCATTTTCGTAACAACTTACAATACCATAAATGTCACACCCCAATCCCGACAGGGTGTGATGGGCACCCGACCCCATATCTGGAGCCGAGCGAACCCACTGACTCTTATTACATACATAAACTCTTGAATCACTTAAGAATAAAATACATAGTAAGCTCTCCAATTTTTTTTCATAAGTAAAGTCTATCATCATATAGGACCCGTGACATGAACATAATAACATATTGACTGGCGAAGCCGTCTACAAAGCTGACACTCTATGCCCACGACTATGTCTGCAAAGTCTCTAGCATCGAACAAAACATCATGGCTCATATACTCTGACTCGGCAGCACTCCAGAACAAGTGGAGTCTACCGACCCCGCTGGAACGTCTTCTATGCTAGCTTCACTCGTCTGGGTGTACCTGCGCGGCATGAACGCAGCCCCCGAAGAAGAGGGGTCAGTACGAACAATGTACTGAGTATGTAAGGCAAGAGTAATAACATAAGATCATGGTAGAAGACATAGAGAATAGTATATAGTAAGAACATAACTTGTACCTCTGCTTGCCTCTTAGGGCAGATATCAAGTAAGCTAACTTTCCCTTTTTGCAGCGACATATACACATTTACATGTAAACTGCCCAACCATATAGGTACGGGGTACTTCTGTCTGAGCATATCATGGAACAAAAGAGTAACCTGAACATATGAGTGCCCTGGGGGCGGATGCCATGCATGCTTTATCTGGTCATGTCATATCATGTCGTATCATATCATATTATATCATATCATGTCATATCATAGCGTGTCACATCATATCATGTCATATCATATCGTGTCATATCATGTCGGGTCATAGCATAGCACCGAACAATGTCGGCTCGACCACATAGCACCGAAATACATCGACTCGCTCATATATCCCGCGTCCGGGATGGTAAGCCAGCTGACCAAGTGGCAATGAAACATGTTTCCCTTCCCATCCCCATGTATCCCTTTCCCCCACCCCATGTACATATTCATATCTCATATACATATGTCATATAAGCATGCAAGAGAGCCCAAAGAAAATCATGTATCCATCGGAGTGACGTAAGGTCGGTGACCTCCGATTACATTATGGAATAACCGTGATCGCTTTGTCTCACCTGGAAGGAACGAGTATTTTAAGGCGAGACTATCAACGGAGAATGGCATTAGAAAAAAACATAGTATGAAATCATGGGCATCATAGACATCAATTCATGTGCTTTGAAATCTTTAGAGAATAACGTCATGACCAAGGAATAGAATTAAAGATCATGAACTAGTTGGGCACTTTCATACTCACATTGAATTCTTGACTTAAGACACTTGGTCATGGAATCATTCTTGTCATACTTATCATGGACATATTCTCTTCCTTACATCATCATTATCATTATTATCATAGAAATATTCTCATTGGAATAGTTATAGTACTTGTCACTTGATAAACAGAACAATAAGCAAAATCCGAGAACAATGGGCCCACCTCGGGTCAAATGAGGCGGCGTATCAAATTTACGTACATTACATTTCATGACGTCACTCGTGGGGGTTTTAAGGTAGTCAGGTCATATTTATGCAAGTTCTAGATGCTTCGGAGGTTTTTCCAACATTTCGCACACTTTCTAATTCAATTCCATTGAATGAAAAAGGAGAAACTTTAGGTGCGGATTCCGGAGAATAGAGTTGTCCCCGAGGCTCGTATCCAACCTAGTATGCCTAAGACATGCCAAGCAAGAAAGGATAAAACCTTACATACCTTTTTCCGCTCCTTATGCTACTCCAAATTCAAGTTGCAAATCCGCCAAAATCTACAAATTGGTCATATTTACCAAACCTTAATTAGCGCATCTAGAAGTTGAATCTTAAGGTAACATTTGTCTACCGAAATTTCGGCAGCACTTCCCCTATAAATACACCATCTCCAAAACTTCAACTTAGCCAATTTAATCAACAACAATCCGGGAATTCAACCCGGCCAAATTATCAACAACAATGCCAACAATCATAATAACAATTTCAATTAACATACTACTTCCTTCAAGACCTTCCAACTCCAACAAAAACAATAACAACCTTATAATTTATATTCCAACAACACCATACTAACAACCTTATATGCCATACATGCAAGAACATCATATTCAATCTTCATAAACTTCTAGAACAAGTTTCCAACAATTACCACCTAAACTAAAATTATTAAGCTTCCATTTTCCATCATAGATTTCACTACAACAACAACCAACATACAAGATAAAATTTGCTCACTCTTCAAGCACCACACGGCCACACATGCACACTACATATTTTCATGAGTTTCATTCACTTCAACATACCACAACAATCATGATACTAAGTAAAATTAATTCATCATTTCTCCACAAATGCAACTAAATTCGGCCAACACCATACTCACACGGCCACACTTCAACATTCATGTTTTCATGTTTCTCATTCATTTACACATCCTACAATATACACAAGAATCCATAACATATAAAGAAGATTTTTTCTTACCTTTTTTTTCCTTCAACTTTCCTCTTGGTTAAGATTATGAATTTGTACAAATGGATGATTTTCTTGTTCCAACAACTCTTCCATGTTGTAGAGGGCCTTCCAATTGGTGGGATTGCTAGGAGAAAATATTTTTTTTGTGATAAATTTCCATGGCATGAATTTTTGGGGTCTTGGCCGAAATGGCCCTTCCCCTTTCTTTCTTCTTTGTTCTTTAAAATTCTAGAAATTTCTAGGAAATGTTATGAAATAAAGATGACTTAGTCATCTTTTAAGCTTATTCATTACGCTTCTAATTGGGCCTAAGCCCACCCCCTTTGAATGGCCCAAATGGCCTCTTTAATTGCAAGCCCACCTTTTTTTTTGTCCTACAATTTATGAAAAATTATTTTCCAAATTCCAAATTTGCCCTTCATCTTCCTCCATATTTCCACGAGTCGTATTGCGAATTTCCCTTCATGCCCTTGACCTTTCTTAATATTCCCACTTTAAAATTTTCATAAACAACTTGTACACCAAACAAGATCAAAATTATAATCTTGTTCTTAATCTTCCGCAATTATCTTAAATTATCCGAATGCGCAAAAATGCGGGATATAAACCTTTGTTTTGGAAGGACCCCTTTTGGAAAACATTAACGGGTTATCGGGAAAGTAATCATTGCCTGAGAACCCTAGGCTTCTAAATTTTGAAAACAAGAGGAATATGGAAACAATTATGAAATCATGACATCGGAATCATGTCTTGAAAGAAAGGGTAAGCCTTACATACTTGTGCCGCGCCTTACTAACTACGCTTATTCGTCCAAACTTGTTAGTCTACATTCAAGAAGATTGATATTATCGTTAGATTCATCGGCATATACTTGTCTTAACCTTTCAAATAAATTCACTTATGATCTGCCGAAATTTCGGCAGCATCTCCCCTGTAAATATACCATCCCCGAGATTCTAACTCGGCCAATTTTAATCAACAACAATCCGGGAATTCAACCCGGCCAAACTATCAATCAACAATACCAACAATTATTCTAGCAACACTTCGACATTCAATTCAATTCAATTCAATTCCATTCATACACTACTCCATTTCTAACCATATTAAGTCCTTATTTTTCATCATGGAATCCTCAACGACATCAATTAGAATATCAAATGAAACCGATTCATCATAGCTTACCAAAACATCACCATTCTCGGCCACAACACTACACACATATTTCCATGAACTTTCATTCATTTCTATACATTACAACAACACCCAACATACTACATAAAATTAATCCATTCTTCCTATATAACATTACATATGCACGGCCAACAACACACCACACACGGCACAACACCTCAACACACCAAATTCATGGTTTTTATTCATTTCTCATTATGGATTTCATAACACAACAATCAAACTACCAAAATAAAATCAATTCATCACACCTCCACAACACTATTTCTATTCGGCCACCACCCCACACATAGATATTTCATGAATTCCATCCTTTTCCGCATACAACAACATGCATAATCATCCATACATGTAAAAGGAGATTGAGCCTTACCTTGTTTCCACTTATCTTCTCCACTCTAGGCTAGGACTTGAGCTTGCACAAACGGGTGGTTCCCTTGCTTCAACAACTACTCCATGTCAACGAGGACGTCCCAATTGGTCGGAATACTTAAATAAATAATTTTTCCTTGATTAATTTTCCATGGCCAAATTTTTGGGGCCATGGCCGAAACCCCTTTGCTCTCCTCTCTCTTCATCTTTCTTTTTTTTTTTTGTTCAATTTCTTGAATTAATATGACAACCCCTCTCATATATATATATAGTCTTTACAAGCATGTGAGGGGCACACGCCCCTCCTTCTTTCTTTTTTTCTCTAGACTTTTCTTCTTTTTTTTCTTGAAATTTCCTTAAAAATAAAAGATGAATTATTTGTCTTACCATGTACACTTTAGTCCATATATTTCCATCACATGGCCAATATGCCCCTTTATGGAACCTTCATGAACCCCTTTTGTAAAATTCCCGTTTTGCCCCTCGACTTTCCTCAATATTACCATTTCACCCCTAGCATTTCTACAATATTACCATAAACCGGTTTGTGAATTTTCCCTTTTACCCTTATTCTTTCTCAATATTTCCTTACCAACTATGTCCATAAATAAAATTCATAACCAACTTGTAAACTAAAAATAATTTTGGAAGATGGTCATTCCCTTAACTTACCACGACTACCTTGAAATTTCCGAACGTATAAAATACGGGATATAACAATCCGTACCCAACTGCAGAGGTGCGCGCGCGTTACATAAATATATATTCTACCCGACCATATAAGCTCGGGGTTCCATAATAGTCATACATACACACATATACATAAAAGCTCATTAGCATCTTTACTACTATCATCGTCATCATTATTATCATCACCATTATCGTCGTCATCATTATCATTATCGCTATTATCGTCGTTCATTACATCTATCTTTATAGGATTACTCGTCATATGAGGAATCTAGTACAATCATAGCATATCGAGAATCATGAGCTTAGTAGCTTTTGAAGATAGAATCATTTGGAGGACATCATAGACTTATAGAAGATTTAGACGTTTGGCCAAAGAACCATGCCTTATGAATGAAGGGTCAGCCTTACCTATCTTTCCGTTCAACTATTTTATCACTTGCACGTTCTCCTTCGATGCTCACGTTTCTACCTTCATTAGAGTTATACTATCATTAGAAAGTCAATAACATAGCATACATGACTAAACCTAGAGAGAATTGGACAACATCTCCTTTATTTATACAACTTCCTCCATATTATACATCAACTCCCAAACATCAATAATATATTCACAACATCATAACAATAGTCTTTATTTAACTACATTATCCATATTCCTCAATTCACTTCAAGTCATCCATATCCATGGTCATAGCACCCTGTTACCTTCACTCATATACAATGTTTATCCCATGTTATTAATTTCATTTATAACATGATTATAATCATAACATATCAATAATCATTACTCAACCCAAGACATTACTCAAAAATTGCACTATTCCCACATTCGTGACCCATTTTCTATCTCCTTCTACAATCCAAGTGTTTCAACTTCTCAATACCTTAAATAACATGGAAAGATCATAAAACTTACCTTAGATGTCGTAGGCATAAGCTTTGGATGGAAATACTTCACTTGAGCCAAAACCCTAGTTCATCTCCAATGAGATTTCTTTGCTTGGATGATCTTTAGTGGGTTTCTTACACTTGGTTTTCTTAGTTTGATGAAGTTGATCATAAATTTCTCTTGTGTTCTTGTAGATGAAGAGTGGAGAGGGTTTCTAGAAAGTTCTTGAAGTGTTGGATGAAAAATGAAATGAATTAATGACTTGGTCCCTTTTTAATAGCGTGAAATCTGATATGTCGGGAAAATTATACGGACACTTATACAGTCCGTATAAACATATACGATCTGTATAAGTGACCGTGAAATTGCCCCCCTTTTCCACTCGATTTGGTGCTCATTATACGGCACATTATACGGGCTGTATAATTTTATACGGTCCGTATAAGTGACCATAAAATGACCTCTTCAACATCTCGCCTCTGTGACAATTATACGGCACATTATATGGTCCGTATAAGTGACCGTATAACCTCACCAGTGAGGGACTTCATTGTGACAATCCTGCGGACCGTATAATGGTCCGTATAACATTATACGGACCCTATGATCGACTGTATAACTCATCTCTTCACTGATCTTTTTCTTGTCACTTAATTTGATCTCCAATCCTTAGGGAACTATCTTAGCACTTGTTTATCACCTCATTAACAATCTAAAGGACGTTATAACTCTTCTCCAAATCATCATTAACTCATTACTCGTACTTTCGTTTTGATACCTATCGCATGCCTTGCCCTCTCTTGGCAAACATTCTTCCCTTATCTCGGATGTCTTTGAAATCTTAATTAGGGTCAACAAATGTCATTCTTCACTCATTGAAATACCGTATATTCCGTGCTCTTCGTTAGTCTATTCACTGTGCATCAACGGAAAAATTTTTCGAGGTGTAACATGTGCCATTAGCTCTTTCAATTCAGCAGAAGCCATTTTGTAAGAAGGAATAGATATAGGTTTGGTATCCAGCAACACATCAATAGTAAAATCAATTTCTCATTCCGGTGGAAGGCCTAGAAGTTCATCTGGAAATACATCTCGAAACTCATTTACTATCGGAACGATTTGAAAAGTTGGGGGTTGTGCTTCGATGTCATGAACTCGGACTAAATGATAAATATAGGCTTTTGCAATCATCTTTCTTGCTTTGAGGTAGGCAATAACGACCTCTTGGAGATGTTGTATTGCCCTTCCATTCAAGCACTGGTTCTCCTGGAAATTGGAATCGAACCATCTTTGTTCTGCAATCAACATTAGCATAACAAGAGGCCAATCAATCCATGCCCATAATCACATCAAAATCTAACATTTCTAGTTCAATCAAATCAGCTGTAGTCTGGCAATCACATACCACAACCACACACTTTTTGTATACTTGTCTAGCTATTACAAGATCACCAACCAGAGTAGATACCTCAAAAGTTTTAACCGGCTCGGGTTTCACCCCAATACGGCCAGCAATATAAGGAGTGATACAAGACAACGTAGAACCTGGAACAATCAATAAATAAACATCATGAGAGAATATTGATAGTATACCTATAACCACATCAGGGGAGGACTCAAGATCTTGTCATCCGGCGAAACCATAAATACGGGGCTGGGGGCCACCTGAACTGGACACTACCCCTCTGCCCCTACCACGGCCTGCTGAATCCTGGGGAGTTTGCCCTACAGGGTGCATAGACGAAGAAGAGCCGGTTGCGGATCCTGTAGGCTGGGTCCCGACACTACCACCCATCGATGGATTATCACGCATCATATGCCCAACCTGACCATAGGCATAACAAGCGTCGGAGCCTCAGTGACACAGACCCGAATGAAATCTACCATACTGGCTACATCGTGGTAATGGTGGTCTCCTCTGACTAGGATCGCCTCCAACCTGAGAACTCGAAACTCTCGAGCTCTTACCTTGTCCTGAATAAATTGGGTGGTCAAATCTCCTGCCCGCAAATCGAGCAGGTGCACTAGTCATGGACTGGTTCGAATATCTGAAATACTGTTGTCGCTGACTTCCTCTATACTCACTACTAGCACTGGAAGATCTGGCCCTCTTGCTCTGCCCTCTATCAATATCGCGCTCACCCCTCTGCGGCTGCTGTTGCTCCTTTAGATTCTGAGCATGGGCCTGAATACGGGAGATGTCCATCGCCTCATGGAGTGAAGCTGTCGAACAATCTTTAAACAAATGTGGCCCTAAGCTACTCACAAATCTATGTACCCTGTCTCCCATATCGGCTACCATAGTAGGAGCATATCTAGCGAATGAATTAAAACGGAGACTATACTCCTGAGCACTCATATTTTCTTGCTTTAGATTTAGAAACCTATCAGCTCGGGCCTTTCGAGCCTCGGGTGGCAACTAGTGGTGGATGAAACCATCTACGAATTCCTGCCAAACTAAGGGAGTTGAATTTTCCTTTCTTGAAGAAATCCAATTATTATACCAAAGAACCGCCGCATCACGGAGCCTATAAGATGCCAACTCCACGGACTCCGTATCAGAAGCATGGATAATCCTCAGCGTCCTCAACACCTCATCAATAAAACCCTGCGGGTCCTCATCCGGCTTTACCCAAGAGAATTCCGGTGGATTCAAACTCATAAAATCACAAGCTCTGGCACTAGTGGCTCTATAACCCGAACCCGCACTCTGCCGCTGAGCCTGAGCGGGAACTAGCTGAGTCAGTAACTGAACAGCCTCGGTCATCTGCTGACCCGAAGCACCCGGTAGAGGAACTGGAGGCGCTGGAGCTGGAGCTGAGGCCCCTTCATGCTCCTCTAATACAGGCGAAGTATGGGAGGTGTGAGATGGAGCTTCATTAGGGGACTCACCGTCCTCTACATGTACCGGTGGCTCCTGTTTAACCCTCCTTCCTACCACAGTCTTGTCCTTCTAAGCGGCTGTTGCTTTCCTCTGTACCGGCATCTACTGGACACAGCTCGAAGACACACCCTAGGACAAAACTGCTCTGATACCACTTTTATCACTACCTAACTCGTGGGCCATGACGGGTACCCGGAGCTGACTATCGAGCACCATCTATTATGCTGACTATCATACTCGACCTGGGCATATGTTATTCTCAGTACAAACTTATCATGAACCAAATCTCCAAATAACTCCCAAACATATATATAAACATAGGCCCACAAGGCTACAAAAATGATGCACAAAATACAATGAAGAGGTCACATAGTATCTACAACCCACATATAGGTATCTACGATCCTCTAACTTGTTACACCCCAGAATATTTCATGTTACTAAGGTTGCAGATGGCTTAATGTGAGCTCAAGGAGGAGCAAATATTACAAGTATAAAGGATGAAACTCTACTGTATTAGCATGAGGATAGCATGAGTATGATATTTGCAATTCGTACAATATGACTGGAATGATACGTTAAAAGATATATAGCCCTTGTACTCGTAAGATGAGGTGGGGTCCACATGTCGAGATTTTATAAAGGACATATGACAAGTTATATGGACAATACAGGTCAAGTTAAACACAACTCAAGAAGGAATCTTGAGAAAAATCCAAGTGTAGGCCCTCCAAAAAGACGTATTTAAGTTACGTTTTCGGGTGATCTTACTTCGGGAGGCCATAACCCCATCATTATTTGGGAATTTGGGAAAACTCCTAAAACGAAAGTTGTAGATAATTGAAATACCTTTCTAACCATAGGTCGGGGGCCTGCATGTGACATATGGATAAAACGTTATGGACGTTTTAAGGCAGAAAGGTCAAGCTGGGCAGTGGACTCGGCCCAACCCGATTCTAAGTCGGGTCAGGCCCACTTCTCTTGCTATTTAAGGGAAATTTTCAGTCTTATCTGCCTCATTTTCTCACCAAAGGTCCAGAATATTTTAGATAGAGAGAGAGGAGAGTTAGAGAGAGAAAGTGGAGAATTGATCATGTTCGAGGTCCCGAATTCCGAGGCTCGTGAAGAGTAAAGTGTAGTACAAGTTGTTGCCGTCGTTTTAAGCTAAAACTTTAACTTGGGGGATGTTGTTTTCGTGGTTTCTGCTTATATAAGGTATGTTTAAGATTTTAATGATGTTCTTACCATGATCATTGATAGATTTGATGGGTTAGAATTGAGAAAATGACATTGAAAGTTCGGTTATAATTTTTGGATATCAAATGACTTGGGGGTTGTTTTGGTATGATTATTTGGATAGAATTAGCTGGATATTGATATAAAATGATTGTTGATATGTTGTTGATAAGTTGTTGTTCTTGAATTTGGGAGAATAAAGTGTATGAAGATATAGTATACAAAGCGTATACTGGGTTGTTTTGGTGTATATCTTTGGTAGTTGATGCTTTGAGTTTAAAGAGACTTATATGAGATGGTTGTTGTTGTTGTTGGTTGCTGATTGTGTTGTTAAATTGAATTGGAATTAGAGGGAAGCGAAGATTACAGGGAAAATGCTGCCCGAATTTACGAAAGTTAATTACGAGCTTAGAGAAGTATATGAACCTTTTTCATGTTGTCTATGGGGTTTCCTTTTCCTTGATTGTGGATTGGCCAGTGGTTGGAAGCATAAGTTAAGCTAATCACGTAAGCGACAAGGTATGTAAGGCAAACCTTTCTTCCTTTGGCATGATTCTTGTTGTTATTCATTCTATATGTACTCCATATGATTCCATTCTTAGACGAATAAGGTTTAAATGTTTCTTTTGATGGCTTATTGATATTGTACTCCCTATTTTGTTCCGAACGGAACACCCATAAGGTGTCAAGTTGAGTTGTGTATATGGTTTAATTATTTCGAGGAAATGGGTTTTATACTAAAGGAAACATAAATTTTGATTTTCAAAACCACTCCGAAGGGGGTGCGAGATTTTACTACTTCATTTCATTTACGATTTATGTTTACATTCCATAGTATTATCATCCCTTTGTATTGGTATGATCATTTATTCTTTGGATAGGGCAATAAGATGAAATTGAGTAGAATATAAGTAGTAAGAATTTCATAACAATTCTACCTTTAAACCTAGAAGTATGTCCACCTAGGTCTAGTAACATACAAATTTGATAACTTCTTATGAAAGACTAAGGCTAATAACTGGATTGTGATGACTTGATATGAATTGAAATTGATATTTGTGTATTGAGTTTGAGTTGATATTAAGCCGGAAGCGGCTGCACGAAGGGGCCATCATTATTATGCCGGAACGGGCCGTCCGAAGGTGTCACGACCCAACCCCGTGGGCCGCGACTGGCACCCTACCTGGGTACCCAGACCAAACCACATATTCATTTACCAAATCCGAGCATATTCCAAAAATTCATAAAAGTTATATCAAACAGAATTTATATCAAAATATGTCTTAAGCGGTCGCACAAATCAAAATGTCATATCGAATCCAAACTGAGCGGCGGAATAGACATCGCCGGTCAAAGTGCAAATATAAGCATAAGGGCCATTTAGGGCCATCATAACAAACGGACCGCTTTAAGACCAGAAAATAAAATCAAACAAACATATATAGGACCCTTGCCCCACATATATGACTACAGGCCTCTACGAATTCAAACCAAAGACATATGGCGAGACAAGGCCCCGCCGTACCCAAATAGTCAAATGCACAGAGTATATACATAGCAAAAGAAGTCTGTACCAAAAGTGGGCTACGAGTCAAGAAGGAGTACTCCGAAGTAGCAAAGAGTGAAGCCTACAGTGGAGGATCACCAATGTCTGTACCTGCGGGCATGAAACGCAGCCCCCGAAGAAAGGGGGTCAGTACGAAATATGTACTAAGTATGTAAAGCACGGAGTACAGAAATATGAGCCAAAACAGAAAGCAAACCGGATATCAAAGGGAAGTTCCAATCAGTATGTCAAAATCCGTATCAAATCATATACATATACATAATGCAAACAAAATCATGCAAACGCTCCAGAACGTGGTCGCCACTCCGACGCTGGCGCCACACAAAACATAACACCAGAAGGTTCCGAATCTCCGTACATCCCCGAACACAAACGTAAGTGAGCGTATCGCATCACTAGCCATATCACAGCATAACTCCAAACGGAACCCGGCCCTATGGCGAGGCCTCGGGAACCGTAACACAGCATACGGCCGAATTATCATAGGGCGCACGAATCATAACCGGCCCGGGAACCGGTGAACGAAGTCAAAATAGGGCACGAGCGGAGTCGTGGGCAAACAAATGCAATTCATATTTCAAAATAGCCTTTCAAAACATAATGAGTTCATATATCCTTTCATAAACCAAAAATAGTCAAATCGTTAGTTGGTACGAATGTTCATTTCACAAAACGTTTCCAAAGTGATGCATATAGCTCAAAAGCATAATTTAACATATCATAGTAATCGAAGCATATCTCATAGAGGAACGTTTCGAGATCAAAGGGTTCATATCAAACTTCATTCAAAAGGAGAGCCCGATAGGACAAATAGGGCGTCTCGGGGTTAGCGGGCCCACCTCGGGTCAAATCGAGGTGGCGAACATAATTTACGAATATTTAGAGGCAAAATGGTCATACATAATGATTTTCAAGGTAACCCAATCACATTTCGATAGGTTTCGGGCATTGGGTCGCATTCTAGCCAAAATAGAGCCTTTAGGCTTCAATCGAATTGAATGAATAGTAGTCGTTTTATAGATCGGGTTTCGAGGAGCAGAATTGCTCCGGAAGTTCCGATATTCACCTAACATACTAAGATATGCCAAACGAAGAAGTGGGAAGCTTTACATACCTTATAGACGTCTTATGCTCTCCCAAAAATCAAATCCCGTTTCGTCCGAAATCTGCAAATGGTCAAAGTTACCAATTTGAGATTCTTAGGCTTAAAGTTCCATTAACTTGATTTTTGTCTACCGAAATTTCGGCAGCATTTCCCCTATAAATCTAACATCCCCGAGACTTAGCTCGGCTCCAAATACACCAACAACAACAACCCAAACATCACAAACAACATAAATCACAATCAAATCATTCTAACTTTAAAGTTCTACCATACTACACAAGTTGACAATCTTTCATTCAAACTTCACAAATTCCAAATCTATATCCACATTATTGTATTCATTCACTCATTCAAGATTATGCAATCACATCCCAAATATATTCCAAACCATATACAAAATTTCCCAAAATTCATTACTTTCCATATTTCTTTCTAAACATCAAAACTTACAATGAACGTTCTAACTTGCGTCGTTTCATTCCGAATTCACTAACATCAACCATAAGTCATATTTAAAGTCTTTAGTATCATAAATATACAATGATATACACAAATATACCAAAGGTGTATACTTTCCGATAATGTTCCGAAATCCTTTTGCAATGCCAATTCAATTCATTAATCAATCATTTACGTTATAAAGGTCACAACGACGCAACTAACAAACTAAATAGAATGCAATTCGCCTTCCCTTCCAACTAATATGGCTCACGGCCAAACACACCCTTCTCACACATACACGCCATGCACAAACACAACACCATTCCTTAATATTCATGCAACATCAATCACTATAACATATAAACCCAATTCATAACACAAAACATAGATTTCTCACCTTTTTCTTGAAATTCCGATTTGCCGCAAACGTGGTTCTTGTGCCAAACAAATTGTACCCCGTTGAAGAGGGTCTTGAGTACTTCACAACTATGTAGAAACTAAGATTTTTGGATTAGAATCAAAGGCTTGGGAATTTTTTTTTTCCTTTTCTCCTATTCGGCCGAGAACCCCTTCTTGGGTGTTCTTCAATTTTTCTTTGTGTTTATCTTGGTTTTCTTGAAAATTCAAAAGGAGCATAAGGATATATATCCAATTATTGGTCATTTGCATAGCACATGATCATTAAGAAGGGGCTTGGGCCTTGGCTATGGCCGGCCACCCCATCAAAATTTGGGCCTCATTTTGTTTTATATTTTCTTGGCCCAATTCATAAAATGTCCCGTTTTGTAATTCCCGAAACTAATTTCCGAAATTCCAAATTTACCCTCGGCCTTCCCCAATGTCCTACCATCAATGATTTCATAACCAACATAGCCATATTCACTAAAATCACAATATTTCCTCATAAAGCACAAATCTTAATTATTTCTCGATTTCCACTTATACGAAAACACGGGACATAACATTCTCCCCCCCTTAAGAACATTCGTCCCCGAATGTTAAGTAAATCTTATGAAGGCTCACAAACATAACGGGAAAACCATTTTTATAAATAACACACATGGTCCATCCGTTTATTAATACAACAATTTCAAAAGTCTAGATTACAAGAGGCGTTGGGAATAAATGGGGGTATTTCTTCTTCATCTCATCCTCCGCCTCCCAAGTCATCTCTTCTCGGTTACTATTGCGCCACAGAACTTTGACAGAAGGCACCGCCTTAGTGCGCAATCTCCTTACCTGACGATCCAGAATAGATACAGGCTGCTCGTCATAAGATAACTGCTCCGTTACCTGAAGGTCATCCACTGGAAATATCCTGGAAGGGTCACCAATGCACTTCCGCAACATAGACACATGAAATACCGGGTGTACGACCTCCAAGTCAGACGACAATTCTAGCTCGTAGGCGACTGCGCCTATCCTCCGAACAATCTGATATGACCCAATGTACCGCGGGCTCAACTTACCCTTCTTACCAAATCTCATAACACCCTTCATGGGCGACACCTTCAGGAATACCCAGTCGCCAATCTGGAACTCCAACGGTCGACGTCGTCTATCAGCATAAGCTTTCTGTCGACTCTGAGCAGCCAATAGCCGTTCCCGAATAAGCTTTACCTTATCTACAGCTTCCTGGATCACATCTGGCCCAATCAATTTAGTCTCGCCGACGTCAAACCAGCCAATAGGAGATCTGCATCTCCTGCCATAAAGGGCCTCGTACGGAGCCATCTGAATGCTGGAGTGATAACTGTTATTATAGGAATACTCGATAAGCGCCAAATGATCATCCCAGCTGCCCCTGAAATCAATAACGCAGGCCCGCAACATATCCTCGAGCGTCTGAATAGTGCGCTCGGCCTGCCCGTCAGTCTGAGGATGAAAAGCTGTACTGAGGCTCACATGAGTCCCTAATCCCCCCTGAAATGACCTCCAGAAATTTGCTGTAAACTGGGCGCCTCGGTCAGTAATAATAGATATAGGGACCCCGTGAAGTCTGACTATCTCTCTGATATACAATCTGGCATAGTCCTCAGCCGAATAAGTAGTCCGGACCAGAAGGAAATGGGCTGATTTCGTCAGCCTGTCAACAATAACCCAAATAGAGTCGTGCCTGCGTAGAGTACGCGGAAACCCAACAATGAAGTCCATATTAATCATCTCCCATTTCCAGGCTGGAATTTCCATCTCCTGTAATAATCCACCGGGCATCTGATGCTCGATCTTAACTTGCTGGCAGTTCGGGCACTGACTAACAAACTCAGCAATATCTTTCTTCATGCCGTCCCACCAATACAAACACCTGAGATCACGATACATCTTAGTGGAACCAGGATGAACAGAATACCGTGCATTATGTGCCTCGCCCATAATCTGCCGCCGTAAGCCCGCAACGTCCGGTACACAGAATCTGCCGTCATATAATAATACTACTTCAGGCGAGATCTCAAACTGAGTCTTTGCTTTATTAAGGGCCACACATCTGTACTGAGTCAGGAGAGGATCTTCAAACTGGCGCTGCTTTACCTCCTAAATAATAGATGAATCAGCAACTGGACGAACAGAAATCCCAGAATCTCCAGAATCCACCAAACGAACTCCGAGGCTGGCCAGCTGATGAATATCACGAACCAAATCTCTCTTATCAGATGGTACATCAGCCAGACTGCCCACGGACTTGCGGCTAAGCGCGTCAGCTACCACATTGGCTTTCCCTGGATGTTACAGAATATCAACGTCGTAATCCTTTAGTAACTCAAGCCATCTCCGCTGCCGTAACTTTAGCTCCTTCTGCTTAAAAATATACTGGAGACTCTTTTGGTCCGTATAGATATCAACATGGACCCCATACAAATAATGCCGCCAAATCTTCAAAGCATGAATTACCGCGGCCAACTCAAGATCATGAGTGGGATAGTTCTTCTCGTGCGGTCTGAGCTGCCGGGAAGCATAGGCTATGACTCGACCGTGCTGCATCAATACACAACCTATCCCAATACCAGAGGCGTCACAATAGACAATATACCCGTCAGATCCCTCTGGAAGAGCCAGAACTGGTGCTGTAACCAATCTCTCCTTCAGCATCTGAAAGCTGTGCTCGCAGGCATTGGTCCACTGGAATTTTGCTGCTTTCTGGGTAAGCCTCGTCAGTGGTGCTGCATTAGAAGAAAAATCCTCCACGAACCTGCGATAATATCCAGCCAATCCCAAAAAACTGCGCACCTCTATCGGTGTAGTAGGCCTGGGCCAATTCTGCGCAGCCTCAATCTTCTGCGGATCAACCCGAATACCGTCTGCGCCGACAATATGGCCCAAGAATGCCACAGAAGTCAACCAGAATTCACATTTAGTGAATTTAGCATATAACTTCTGCTGACGGAGAATGCCAAGTACCGTCCTCAAATGATCTGAATGCTCCTCGGCTGATCGCGAGTAAATCAGGATGTCATCAATAAATACAATAACAAACATGTCCAGAAAAGGCCGAAATACCCGGTTCATCAGATCCATAAATACCGCTGGAGCATTAGTAAGCCTGAAAGACATAACTCTGAACTCATAATGCCCATACCGGGTCCTGAAAGCAGTCTTCGGGATATCTGACTCCCGCACTCGCACCTGATGATAACCTGAGCGCAGATCTATCTTTGAAAAATGTTTAGCACCCTGCAGCTGATCAAACAAATCATCAATCCGGGGAAGGGGATATTTATTCTTTATAGTCACCTTATTAAGCTGCCGGTAATCGATACACATCCGCAGTGACCCATCCTTCTTTCTCACAAATAATACCGGCGCTCCCCAGGGTGATGTGCTGGGTCTAATAAAGCCCTTATCCAACAAATCTTTCAGCTGCTCCTTCAACTCGTTCAACTCAGCTGGTGCCATCCTGTACGGAGGAATAGATATAGGCTGCGTATCCGGCATCAATTCTATAGTGAAATCAATCTCCCGCTCAGGCGGAAGGCCAGGAAGCTCGTCAGGAAATACATCTGGAAACTCACTGACGACCGGAACAGACTGAAGGGTAGGTATCTGTTACATCCGACATTTTTGTTCATTCGAAAAATTCAAGATAAAATGACTTGTGATGGATAAGGCCACAATTGGACCTTACTTGGTATGAATGTGTAGGTTATGAATGCAATGGTGTGGAATTACAAAAGGTGGCCAAGGGCAAAAATTGGAATTTTGGAAACTTGTCCCATAAAATTACAAAATTAGCCAAGTGGGCTCAAAAAAAAAAAGGGAGAAAATTAGGCCCAAGTGGGAAGGCCCAACCAGCCATGTACATTGATCCAAAGCCCATGGAATTAATTAATTCCCATGTGCTAATATATAGCATCCCTATCCTTAAGAATATTCAAGAAAGAAATCAAAGAGAAGCAAAAAAAAGGGGAAAGAAGCCATTTCGGGTTTTGGAGAAAGAAAGAAAGAAAATAAAGAAAATTTTTTTGGAGCCAATCCTTTGGTCTAAAGAGTTCAACTCTTGAGAGATTATTGCTAAGCACAAGATTCTCTACAAGTTGATGTAAGCATCTTGACAAGGAAACAACTTCAACCCCAAGTGAAGAACTTGAAGAAAGGTAAGGATTTCATGATTTTGTTGTGTTAAAAATGATGTATGTATGTTGTAGTGTGTGTGAATGAATGAAAAATATGGAAATTTGGTGTGTTGGAATTTTTGGATGTGTGGCCGAATGCATATAGGGTTATTGCATGATTTTAATGGTTTGAATTCTTGTGTAAGTTAGTTGTAGTGTGGTGGAAATTGTATTAGAAATGAAAGTGGAATGAACTAGTGAAATTTGGAAAATATAGCATGTGGTCGTGTGGTGTGTGTTGGTGTTGGAAGGTGAATTGAATCTTGTTAGCATGTTAATTATGTTGTTATGGAAGATTGGTTATTAAGTTGTTGAAGGAAATTATTGAACTTTGTTATGACTTGTGTATAAGTGAAAATGAAAGTGTTAAGAGGCAAATTATGCTTATGACAATGAACTTGGAATATAAAAATGTGTTGATGAGTTTGCATGTTGAAAGTTAGGAAGGGATTGGAAAAGTAGTGACTTGATGGAAAGTTGAATGCTTGTGAATTTTATGAATATCTTGTGAATATTATGTGAACATGTTATGGATGCCTCCGATGTATGTCGTAATGATTTTGATGGATAATGGCTATGAAAATAATAAGTTTTGGTTGGAAATGTAAGTTTGAAACGAAAGATAATTCGTCGTGTCGAAAGGTGGCTAATAATGCCATAGGGTATGATTTAGTGTTTATTGATGTTTGTTGTTGTTTGGATGTCTCCTCTGGGTTGTTGTGTTGCTAAATTGAGCCGAGCTAAGTCTCGGGGATGTCGTATATACAGAGGAAATGCTGCCGAAATTTCGGTAGGCAATTATGTGTAAAGTTAGAATATTGAAAGAATGGAACTAACCAAATGGTAAACTTGACCATTTCCAGATTTTGGGCGAAATTTGGATTGACGCCAAGAGAGCATAAGGCGCCATCGAGGTATGTGAAGCACTTCTCTACGTTCCTAGGCATGTTCTGGATGTGGTAGGCTCGGCCGCGAGCCTTAGGTCCGACTCCGTTCCCCGGAATTCGAGACGGAAAACCGCTCCAATTCCTTCAATTCAATTGAACCTATTTTCTTACAAATTGCCCTTAAAGTGAGATTTTGTACAAAACTTCCCCAAACGGAGTCGGAACACTTCCGAATGAGTATGGGTTACCTCATAAGGTCAATTAGCAATAATTTACGTATATAGCCTCGGGTTGGTCCGAGGTGGGCCCATAAGGCCCGATACTTCCGGTACGATTTTAAATACTTCTGTTTCGGGTCCGATTTTCTCTAAAAACTTCTGAATTATTATTTTGTGTATATTATGGCTATTTTTGTGTAATCTATATAACATGCTTTCTGAACATCTGAGCATCCCATTCTGATAATCTGTCGTGCCTTCCCAACTAGGTTATAGGCGCGTACTATGCATACTATCTGGACATTCTGATTTTGGCTCGCCGTTTGGCACCCTTCAGTTTGATTGAGTCTGTATGTTGAGTCTGTAGGTAGGTGGTTTCTCATTCATCGATTCGTGTCTGTCTCAATGCATTCTTTCACTGCGACCCGGGCCGGGTTCTGTTACCGCGCCCCCAGACAGCGCCGGGATCTGTATGAATATATGCGTGTGCTATCTGTACTTATAAAGCACACGCCTCTGTATGATTTTGTATGACTCTGTGCTACTCTGCATGCATAATTCTGTCTGACGTACTACTGTCTGTCCGTCTGTGCTTCGACTATTTCTGTATGTCCGTATGGATTCTGACTCTGTATGTCCGTATGGGTTCTGATTCTGCCCGTCCGTCCGTATTATGATTCCGTCTGTCTGTCCGAACTATAATTCTGTTTATTTGTATGGAACACGATTCTGTATGTCTGTCTGGATCATAACTCTGTCCGTCAGTCTGATTTATGGTTCTGTCCGTTATATTTCTGTGACTCCGGTTCGGACTATGTTTATATCTGTTATGTTTCTGCTTTACATACTCGGTACATTTTTCGTACTGACCCCCGTTCTTCGGGGGCTGCGCTACATGCCCGCAGGTACAGACGCGCCAGGTGACACGCCGCCAGCGTAGGTTCTGACTCTGCCATTCGAAGAGCTCCTTTGACTCGGAGCATATCTTTTGGTATATATTTTCTGTCTTCTGTGTACTCCGTATGTATGTATATTCTGGGTACGGCGGGGCCCTGTCCCGTCATATGATTCTGTATGTCTGTAGAGGCCTGTAGATGGACATGTGGGTTACGGGTTTCGTCTGTATGTTAGCCTTATCGGCTTATCTGTAAATGTCTGTATGTTCAGGTATATGTATATATATATGTAAGTTACGCGCGTGCCGTAATTGTATCGGCCTACTTTTGTAATTTCTGTTTTAAAAAGAAAA
Source organism: Lycium barbarum (assembly GCF_019175385.1). NCBI lineage: Eukaryota > Viridiplantae > Streptophyta > Magnoliopsida > Solanales > Solanaceae > Lycium > Lycium barbarum. Next base: position 57,972,549 of record NC_083342.1, on the reverse strand, counting down.
AAAAAAATTCGTATGATTCGAAATTCGGTCGGGTAGGTACGTATGGGTACCCAGTTAGGGTACCAGTCGCGGCCCACGGGGTTGGGTCGTGACAAAAGTGGTATCAGAGCGGTTAGTCCTCGGTATGTCTACAGGCCGTGTCTAGTAGAGTCTTGGTTATCGATGTGTTGTGCACCACATCTATAAACAGGAAGCTACAGGGCATTTAGGATGTTACCCTTCTTTGAATTCTTAGATCGTGCGTTAAAGCTGTATGGTTAGGATGATTCTCCCTTACGAATTGCTGTATCTACAGCGGGGCTCCAAAGGAGCAGAAGTGTCGGTATTCGGGAAAATGTTTCTGACCCTCTCCTTGCAGGTAGTTGTAGGTTGGGGACGAATGAAGAGGACGGCTTCCGACGATGAGAATGGGGGTGCCAAGAAGGCCCCCAGGTTGTTACCGGGGCCGAGTAGGCAGGGCCCCAGTTACTCGATCGAGACGGATCCTTCGGAGGATTCCCCGGAGGATAGCTACGATACGGATCCGTCGGAGGACCCATCTACGACTCCTCCAGAGTCCCCGAACCCTGGAGCAGAGGATCCCGTGGAGGATGGCTACGATACAGATATCTCGGAGGATTTGGCGATGACCCCTCGGAGCTTCTTACCTCTGAGGAGGAGGATAGTCATGAGGCAGGCCCGACGGAGCATTCTTCTGGGATGACGCAGGAGGAGATTTTCAAGTATGCACCAGCTCTTATTATTAGGGAGAACCTTGATAGCCCGGCCACCTCGGAGAGTGCTATGGATTTCTCCTGTTCTTGGCCTGGGTCACCAGTGGGCCAGGATTTGTTTGATCGTCCATACCCCTCCGATTCAGATGCGGGTGATAATGGAAACCGGGTAGGTAGGGAGCAGACAGGCGTGGATGATAGTGGGCATACCTCTCACGGCAGCTCCCCAGGTCAGACTCGATATTGATTATTTATAAGTGTATGAGTTTTTTTGAACTTCCTATGTGTGTATGATATTTGTAAGACGTTGTTCTATGAAGACGACAGAAATTTAAAGGAATTAGAGACCTAGTGACCCAAGGCAAGGGCGACGGAGATGTCCCCACCGTCAGTGTGAGTCTAGAAATCCTGGATGAAAGTAAACAGGAAGGTGCCTCCGATGCTGTTTGAGTTGGGCACGTGTGGTAAGTGTCGACGACATTATAATTCTCATTTGAAGTTATCAGCCCCGTGTGGCTGCGATACGACATGATATGATATGTATGTATGTGTATATGAGTTGGCCCTGTGAGGCATGATTGGTATTTCTGGTGTACAGGTTTTGGATAGTAAGAAATGCAGAGGAAACTCTGCCCAAATTTTCCAGGAATATGGAGGTTAACATGTAGATTAAGTACAAAAAGGTCCCGCGATACTTGTCAGACTTTAGTTCCTTCTGTCGGTGGCCGAAGAACACCGTGCGGTGACATTTTATCAGATTCCACCGATTATTTGGAGGCGGAATTCGTGTGACGAAGACTTAAATCTGTGGGTTATCTGTCATCATTTGTATATGTGTATGAAAGTGAATGTTTAAGATTCAGAAAGGCGACATGGTAGTGGTACGACTTAGCTGGGGGTGGGACCCGCTACAAAAATTTTCCGAAAATTTGCGAAGACCCCGATTTGCTCTAAACTTTCGTGACAAAGGTCGTGCGGGGCGATCAACGAAATTATATCTTCCCTAACGCGTCGAAATGCATGAAAGTTTCGGAGTTAAGCGTGCTCAGGCCAGAGCAATTCTGGGATGGGTGACCCCCTGGGAAGTAATGCAAAGTTTTGCACAAGTGTAGGTATGACTGATATAAATGAAAGTTTGGGGTAATCTAAAGGAAAAGAGAATGTATGGAGTAATTAGTGCCTTTACAAACACCACACAGTCCGATGCGGTACATGGGCAAAAAGCCAAGGGTGCGATACCACTCGGAAAATTTAGCGAATCTGGATAACAGTCAGCGACGACCCGAATGTTGTCAGGGGATAGAAAATGCCCAATTACATCGTAAGTTAGTATGGTATGACGATAGTTGTAAAAGGAAAAAGAGTATGGATAGTAGGGAAGGAGAGAGATAAGTAGAGCGAGTAAGCAGAATCTTTGAAAAAGTCGATAAGCGACACCCAATGCGATTTGTATGATTGACTCCGAATACGTTTCTGTCTGACATATCTCTGTACGATTAACTCCGATTACGAATCTGTCTGACACACCTCTGTATGTCTGACTCTGGATATAAATCCGTCTGGTGTGCCTCTCTACGTCTAATTTTGATCACGCATCTGTCTGATACATCTCCGCATGTCTAATTCTAAGTGTGACTCTGCATGATACATTTCTGTAAGCCTGATTCCGACTTCGAAATCCGCCCGATACCTTTCTGTACATCTGACTCTGATCTCAGATCTGTCTGACATACTTTCGTATCTCTTCTTTTGATTATGAATCCATCCGCCATAGTTTAGCATGTCTGCTTCCGATTACGAATCCGTCCGATATACTTCTACGCGTCCGGTTCTAGTGCTGAATTTGTTGGTATGAAGTGTCTGGTATGAAGAAGGATTACGATAACGTGGTAGAAATCTCCGGAGTGTAACAATAAATGATACGGACTATGACGTCTGGAAAGCGTTCGTCAGTTACAAGAATATAGCTTATGGTTCGACGATTGCGTGGGGTACGAGAAGATATATTATGAAGGCATCTGAATCAGTGATCTGAAAAATTACCCCATAATGTTGGTAAAGAAGCCATGTCGGAAGGTTAGCAAAGGACGACTACAAAGAGAACCCTCCCGGAGTAGTATGGCGCCCCATAAGGTCAATTTAACATTCGAGGACGAATGTTCTAAAGGGGGGGAGGATGTTACATCCGACATTTTTGTTCATTCGAAAAATTCAAGATAAAATGACTTGTGATGGATAAGGCCACAATTGGACCTTACTTGGTATGAATGTGTAGGTTATGAATGCAATGGTGTGGAATTACAAAAGGTGGCCAAGGGCAAAAATTGGAATTTTGGAAACTTGTCCCATAAAATTACAAAATTAGCCAAGTGGGCTCAAAAAAAAAAAGGGAGAAAATTAGGCCCAAGTGGGAAGGCCCAACCAGCCATGTACATTGATCCAAAGCCCATGGAATTAATTAATTCCCATGTGCTAATATATAGCATCCCTATCCTTAAGAATATTCAAGAAAGAAATCAAAGAGAAGCAAAAAAAAGGGGAAAGAAGCCATTTCGGGTTTTGGAGAAAGAAAGAAAGAAAATAAAGAAAATTTTTTTGGAGCCAATCCTTTGGTCTAAAGAGTTCAACTCTTGAGAGATTATTGCTAAGCACAAGATTCTCTACAAGTTGATGTAAGCATCTTGACAAGGAAACAACTTCAACCCCAAGTGAAGAACTTGAAGAAAGGTAAGGATTTCATGATTTTGTTGTGTTAAAAATGATGTATGTATGTTGTAGTGTGTGTGAATGAATGAAAAATATGGAAATTTGGTGTGTTGGAATTTTTGGATGTGTGGCCGAATGCATATAGGGTTATTGCATGATTTTAATGGTTTGAATTCTTGTGTAAGTTAGTTGTAGTGTGGTGGAAATTGTATTAGAAATGAAAGTGGAATGAACTAGTGAAATTTGGAAAATATAGCATGTGGTCGTGTGGTGTGTGTTGGTGTTGGAAGGTGAATTGAATCTTGTTAGCATGTTAATTATGTTGTTATGGAAGATTGGTTATTAAGTTGTTGAAGGAAATTATTGAACTTTGTTATGACTTGTGTATAAGTGAAAATGAAAGTGTTAAGAGGCAAATTATGCTTATGACAATGAACTTGGAATATAAAAATGTGTTGATGAGTTTGCATGTTGAAAGTTAGGAAGGGATTGGAAAAGTAGTGACTTGATGGAAAGTTGAATGCTTGTGAATTTTATGAATATCTTGTGAATATTATGTGAACATGTTATGGATGCCTCCGATGTATGTCGTAATGATTTTGATGGATAATGGCTATGAAAATAATAAGTTTTGGTTGGAAATGTAAGTTTGAAACGAAAGATAATTCGTCGTGTCGAAAGGTGGCTAATAATGCCATAGGGTATGATTTAGTGTTTATTGATGTTTGTTGTTGTTTGGATGTCTCCTCTGGGTTGTTGTGTTGCTAAATTGAGCCGAGCTAAGTCTCGGGGATGTCGTATATACAGAGGAAATGCTGCCGAAATTTCGGTAGGCAATTATGTGTAAAGTTAGAATATTGAAAGAATGGAACTAACCAAATGGTAAACTTGACCATTTCCAGATTTTGGGCGAAATTTGGATTGACGCCAAGAGAGCATAAGGCGCCATCGAGGTATGTGAAGCACTTCTCTACGTTCCTAGGCATGTTCTGGATGTGGTAGGCTCGGCCGCGAGCCTTAGGTCCGACTCCGTTCCCCGGAATTCGAGACGGAAAACCGCTCCAATTCCTTCAATTCAATTGAACCTATTTTCTTACAAATTGCCCTTAAAGTGAGATTTTGTACAAAACTTCCCCAAACGGAGTCGGAACACTTCCGAATGAGTATGGGTTACCTCATAAGGTCAATTAGCAATAATTTACGTATATAGCCTCGGGTTGGTCCGAGGTGGGCCCATAAGGCCCGATACTTCCGGTACGATTTTAAATACTTCTGTTTCGGGTCCGATTTTCTCTAAAAACTTCTGAATTATTATTTTGTGTATATTATGGCTATTTTTGTGTAATCTATATAACATGCTTTCTGAACATCTGAGCATCCCATTCTGATAATCTGTCGTGCCTTCCCAACTAGGTTATAGGCGCGTACTATGCATACTATCTGGACATTCTGATTTTGGCTCGCCGTTTGGCACCCTTCAGTTTGATTGAGTCTGTATGTTGAGTCTGTAGGTAGGTGGTTTCTCATTCATCGATTCGTGTCTGTCTCAATGCATTCTTTCACTGCGACCCGGGCCGGGTTCTGTTACCGCGCCCCCAGACAGCGCCGGGATCTGTATGAATATATGCGTGTGCTATCTGTACTTATAAAGCACACGCCTCTGTATGATTTTGTATGACTCTGTGCTACTCTGCATGCATAATTCTGTCTGACGTACTACTGTCTGTCCGTCTGTGCTTCGACTATTTCTGTATGTCCGTATGGATTCTGACTCTGTATGTCCGTATGGGTTCTGATTCTGCCCGTCCGTCCGTATTATGATTCCGTCTGTCTGTCCGAACTATAATTCTGTTTATTTGTATGGAACACGATTCTGTATGTCTGTCTGGATCATAACTCTGTCCGTCAGTCTGATTTATGGTTCTGTCCGTTATATTTCTGTGACTCCGGTTCGGACTATGTTTATATCTGTTATGTTTCTGCTTTACATACTCGGTACATTTTTCGTACTGACCCCCGTTCTTCGGGGGCTGCGCTACATGCCCGCAGGTACAGACGCGCCAGGTGACACGCCGCCAGCGTAGGTTCTGACTCTGCCATTCGAAGAGCTCCTTTGACTCGGAGCATATCTTTTGGTATATATTTTCTGTCTTCTGTGTACTCCGTATGTATGTATATTCTGGGTACGGCGGGGCCCTGTCCCGTCATATGATTCTGTATGTCTGTAGAGGCCTGTAGATGGACATGTGGGTTACGGGTTTCGTCTGTATGTTAGCCTTATCGGCTTATCTGTAAATGTCTGTATGTTCAGGTATATGTATATATATATGTAAGTTACGCGCGTGCCGTAATTGTATCGGCCTACTTTTGTAATTTCTGTTTTAAAAAGAAAAAAAAAATTCGTATGATTCGAAATTCGGTCGGGTAGGTACGTATGGGTACCCAGTTAGGGTACCAGTCGCGGCCCACGGGGTTGGGTCGTGACAGTATCTCCGCTGCAGTATCGTGCACACGAACCAAATGATAGATATAACCCTTCTGGATCATCTTCTTGGCCTTGAGGTATGAAATAAACTTACCCCTCGGCGATGCAGTAGATCCGAACCACTCTATAGCTGGTTCCCCTGGAAACTGAAAACGGACTACCTTTTTCTGGCAGTCGACATTAGCATAACAGGAAGGCAACCAGTCCATACCCATAATGACATCAAACTCAAGCATATCTAACTCTATCAAATCAGCCTTAGTGCAACGATCATAAATGGTCACAGAACAATCCCTATAGATCTGTCTCGCTACAATAAAATCCCCAACTGGCGTGGCTACCTCAAATGGCTCTATAGGCTCAGACAGTATCCCAATTTTACTAGCAACGAGCGGGGAAATATATGATAAAGTAGAGCCAGGGTCAATCAATGCATACACAGATCTGGAGAAAACCAGTAATGTACCTGTGACGACATTTGGCGAAGCCTCCTGATCCTGGCGGCTGGCCAAAGCATATATGTGGTTCGAGAGACCGCTAGAACCTGAAACGGCACCGCGGCCTCGACCGCGTCCTGCCGGTGCTGGCATACCTCGCCCTCCAGGGCGTGCAACAGATGGAGCAGATGATGAACCGGCGGCTGACCCTGTCGGCTGAGCCACACTACCAGAACCGCTCGCCAACGGACAGTCTCTCATAAAATGGCCCTGACCACCGCACGAGAAGCAAGCTCCAGTAGCTCGATAACACTCCCCAGGATGAGACTTCCCGCAATGAGGACAACGGGGTCTGGGTGGTCTGGCCTGGCTGGGACCTCTGGATACCTGTGAACCTGCCGCTCTGGAGCTCTGACCGGCCCCAGACGGTCCTGCACTGTCAAATCTCCGGCTACCTGACTGAGTACTCCGGCCGGACAGAGGTAGCTGTCTGCCTGACTGCTGTTGCTGAGGCTGTCCGCCTCGAGAATCCCTGGAATAACCTGCGGACCTAGCCCTCTTGGGCGGCCTCCTATCCCGATCTCTACCAGGATGATCAGACCTGTGACGATCCTCCATACCCATCGCGTAGGCCTGAAGTCGGGCAATGTCCATATCTGTCTGCAATGACACTGCCATACAGCCGTCGATCAAATACCGATCCAATCCCATAACATATCTGTGCATCCGATCGGACATATCTGCTACCACGGCCGGGGCATATCGGGCCAGAGAATCAAACTCAAGGTTATACTCGCGAACAGTCCGACCCCTCTGCTGCAGATGTAAGAATCGATCAGCCCGCGCCCGCCGTAACTCCGGGGGCAAAAAGTGGCGGGTGAAAGCGGTCACAAACTGATCCCAAGTGGCTGGAGGGGCACCCTCTCCCCTAGACAGCTCCCAAGTCTCGTACCAATGAGTGGCAACATCTCGAAGTCTGTGCGAAGCCAGCTCGATCGACTCGGTCTCTGAAGCCCTGACCAAGTCCAGTGAGCGCCGCATCCCCCGAATAAAGTCATGGGGGTCCTCATCGGGCTTAGACCCGAAGAACTTTGGAGGGCCACATAACAAAAACTCCCGAACTCTCAGGCTGTCCCGCCTGTCATCATCATCATCGTCCCTCCGCCCGCGTCTGCGAGCCTGTCCTGCTACCAGTGTAGTCAGCAACTGTACAGCCTCCCTCAGGGTCCTGTCCTCCGCCCCAGGCTGAGGAGCTGGAGTCTCAGGAGCGGGTACACGGACCTCTGGAGCTGCTGAAGGTCCTGCTCCAGGCTGTACTAGTGGGGGTGTAGCAGACCCCTCAGAATGAGGCGCAACCTCAGGCAAATCATAGACACGAGCCCAGGTAGCTCGCTGTGCCTGACTAGTCTCTCCCATCCTCGCTTTGCCCTTCTGGGCCGCCGTTGCCTTTTTCGGAGGCATCACTACAAGCACAAGAACGGGTCAGATCAAAATCACCCTAATAGCACAGCTCTATCGCACGATCTAAGATTCCAAAGAAAGTAACATCCTAATTGCCCTGTAGTTCCCTCTTTATAGGTGTGGTGCACAACACATCAATAAACAAGACTCTACGAGACACGGCCTGTAGACATTCCGAGGACAAACTGCTCTGATACCAGTTTTGTCACGACCCAGCACCGTGGGCCGCGACTGACACCCTACCTGGGTACCCAGACCAAACCACATATTCATTTACCAAATCCGAGCATATTCCAAAAATTCATAAAAGTTATATCAAACAGAATTTATATCAAAATATGTCTTAAGCGGTCGCACAAATCAAAATGTCATATCGAATCCAAACTGAGCGGCGGAATAGACATCGCCGGTCAAAGTGCAAATATAAGCATAAGGGCCACTTAGGGCCATCATAACAAACGGACCGCTTTAAGACCAGAAAACAAAATCAAACAAACATATATATGACCCTCGCCCCACATATATGACTACAGGTGTCACGACCCAACCCCGTAGGCCATGACTAGTGCCCGATCTGGGCACTCAAACGCATTCTAGTATATGGCAGAAGCCGACAAGGCTTCATTTCAAATTTAGCTAATTTTTAGAAAAATTTTGGCAGAGTTTCCTTTGTTTTATGGACTATCCCACATATCCTGCACGCAGAAAATACCAACAAAGGCCACACAGGGCCAACAAAGCAACATCTAAATATATGCGGACCGGCCGCCGCGGCGAATGGGATCGCCCAAACACAACATAAGCACCCAACTGTACAGAAAGATCCCAACCCACAACATGTCCACAGACCTCTAACAAACCGACAGAATCCTATGACGGGACAGGGCCCCGCCGTACCCATGAACGAGAATATACATATATAGAAGTGACACACTATACCAAAAGATGGCTCTGAATAAAAGAGCGCTCCAAAAATAGCAGAATGAGATCCTAAGCAGACGGATCAGCAAACCTGTCGTCGGTACCTGCGCGGCATGAAAACGCAGCCCCCGAAGAAAAGGGGGTCAGTACGAAATATGTACTGAATATGTAAAGCCTGAGTTGCAGAAACAAAATCATAACTGGTGCAGAACATACAGAAAGTAAATGGAAAATCCAAAGTATCAGATACATATTTCCAAAACATGCAGAGTGTGTACAGAACATATGTCATATCAAATCCGGCCCCTGCCAAGGGACTCGGCCGACAGAACGTGGCCACCCTCCCGACGCTGGTGCCACAACACAGAAGAATCAGAATAGGGGTATAACCCCATAACATAACATATCATAGCAGATGGCCATAGTAAATCATATCAGAACAAGCGTACATGGCACAGCATACTCCACAAACCCATGTACGCGTATACCTGCCCCCTCACATCGAGGCACGACGAACAATGCAGAGGATCACGCTTGACAACATATCCTGGCCCGGGCTCAGTGTGGGAAACATTGGGGTATCCACGAATAGAGTCGTGAGAAACTAATGCAAGTAAAATATCATAAATGTTTCCATAGACTCGATGAGGCATATCAAGGACAAACCGATCCGATGAAGTCGGAAGGAATCATAGTAAATGAGTTTCGAGTATCAAAACAATTTATCAGACTTAATGGAATATTTAAAACCATATTAGTTAGGTAATTAAAAGGGTAGTCGAAACATTTCTTTCAAAAATCGTTCAAAGAGGGGACTTTAGTACATTAAGGGCAAAACCGGGAATAGCGGGCCCACCTCGGAACAAGCAAGGCGGTGGGCTCAAATTACGCCCTTTGAGCTTATGGGGTCACCTATAAAGGTTCTACGGACATTCTATAGCTTTTCAAGGAGTCTAGAGAAAGTCTACATACTTTCAGGAAAAGCATATCAAAATGGTTCAATTCTACTGAGGGAAAAACTGAGATTTTCTCTTGCGGATTCCGATGGCCAAGAAGGTCTTTTGAGGCCCGAATCCGATCCTAAAACACTTAGACATGCCAAAAGAAGGATCGGGGTAGCTTTACATACCTTTTGAGCTTTTTAAGCCTATCCAAGCTCACTCTCCGTTTCGTCAAAAATCTGCAAATGGTCACATTTACCAATTGTAAGTTATAGATGCTACAAATTCAATTCAACTCTTATTTGTCTACCGAAATTTCGGCAGCATTTCCCCTATACATATAGCACCCTCGAGAATTCAACTCGGCCAAACCAATCAACAACAACCCAACAACAACACCCACAACAACCACAATCAATACAAAACACAATATGACATAACTAGTTCTACTTGCCGACATAATGCCATAACCTTCACTTTAACCTTAACTTTCAAACTAAGCTCAACGATTTCACATTCATTATCAATCTAGATCACCACAACATAGTTTAAAAGCATTTCATAGCATTTCCACAAAATATTCATACGATATACATAATATACAAACATTCCGCTAAAGTCATAACTCGTCCGAAACTTCTAATATTTAACAAACATACTCATAATATGTTTCTAGCTTCCAACTTCATCAATACTCATCATAATTTGCAACTTAATAACTTTATTTTCATAATGTCATAAAATCAATCTAAAACGACATAAGCCACTACATTCCATTTCAATGCAAACTTACATCATTTTACCTTCATCTACATTGCAAGGATCACAACAACACCACTAACATATTAAACAACATTAATTCATTCCCATTTCTTCAAGAAGTGCCACACGGCCAAGTGCCCATTTTACAACTTCAACCAAATTAATTTAACTTCCACTTCCAATATAATTCCCACCATAACCACAATTAGAATACAACATAAAATTCAACTCATTTTTGCCTACACCACATTGCACACACACGGCTACATATATATCTATATACCCACTTTGCAAACTTCCATATTTCCATACTTTCTACTCATCCCTACATACTACAACACAAACAAACCTTCATAACATAATAAAAAGGGATGAGTTCTTACCTTTTTCTCCAATCTTCTTCACTTGAGTGAGTTGTCAATTTGAAGAAACAAGTCCTCTTTCTTCCAAACCAACTACACCAAGTTGTAAAGGACACTTAATTTAGTAGACAAACCACAAGATAATAATTTTTGGAGGAAGATTTTTGAAGGTGAATTTGTGAGGGTTTGGCCGAATTCCCTTCAATTTTTGCTCTTCTTTTGTTTTGTTCTTTCTTTTCTATGCTTCTTGAATATTCCAATAGATAAGGGCTTCATATATTAATTCCAACACATGGAAAATATTCATTAAATTGGTGGGTTTTGGGCCTACATGGCCGGCCATCCCTTAAGTGTTGGGCCTAAATTTTTCATTCAATTATTTTGGCCCAATGACTTATAGATCCCATTTGTAATTCCCGAAACTAATTTCCGAAATTCCAATTTTTGCCCTTGGCCTTCTTCAACACTTCCACATTAATATTCTTTCATGAACAACTCATGGGTTACATAAATTCAATATGACCTTATTTCCTACAAGTCCAAATTATTTCCAATTTTCCAAAGGTGTGAAAACACGGGATATAACATCCTCCCCCCATTTAGAACATTCGTCCTCGAATGTAAAATTAATCTTATAGGGTTTGAAAACACTTTGGGGGAGTTCATGGTTACAAACAACACATATGACATACGATTGGCATTGAAATGAAATCAAGTAGGGATTCAAGATTACCTGTGGGCATAGGGAATAGATGAGGATATTTCTTCTTAATTTCTTCCTCGGACTCCCAGGTCATTTCCTCCCTATTCTCGTTCCGCCACAGTACCTTAACAGAGGCTACATCCGTATTACAGAGCCTCCGTACCTGACGGTCCAAAATAGCTACGGGCTGCTCCTCATAAGATAACTGCTCCGTCACCTGAATATCATCCACAGGAAATATTCTGGAGGGATCACCAATGCATTTGCGGAGCATAGACACATGGAATACCGGATGTACCGCTTCCAAATCAGATGGCAAATCTAACTCATAGGCGACATTCCCAATTTTTCTAATAATCTGATAAGGCCCAATATAACGCGGACTAAGCTTACCCTTTCTGCCGAATCGCATTACGCCTTTCATAGGCGATACCTTTAGAAATACCCAATCACCAACCTGGAATTCCAAAGGACGACGCCGTTTATCAGCGTATGATTTCTATCGACTCTGGGCTGCCAATAGTCGCTCTCGGATAAGTTTCACCTTATCAACTGCCTGCTGGACCATATCTGGGCCGATTAATTCTGTCTCGCCAATATCAAACCAGCCAATAGGTGACCTGCATTTCCTACCATATAAAGCCTCGTACGGAGCCATCTGGATGCTGGAATGGTAGTTGTTATTATAAGAAAATTCAATCAATGGCAAGTGATCCTCCCAGCTACCTCTGAAATCAATAACACAGGCTCGCAACATATCTTCAAGCGTCTGGATAGTGCGCTCAGCCTGTCCGTCACTCTGAGGATGGAAAGCTGTGCTCAGGCTCAGCTGAGTCCCTAATCCTTCCTGAAAAGATCTCCAGAAGTTCGCCGTGAACTGAGCACCTCTGTCAGTGATAATAGATATAGGAACTCCATGAAGCTTCACTATCTCTTTAATATAAAGCCTGGCATAATCCTCGGCGGAATAAGTAGTCCTGACGGGGAGAAAATGGGCTGATTTTGTCAGCCTATCAACAATAACCCAGATGGAATCATACTTCCGTGGAGTGCGAGGCAACCCTGTAATGAAGTCCATATTAATGATCTCCCACTTCCACGTCGGAATTTTCATTTCCTGCAACAGTCCACCCGGCTTCTGGTGTTCAATCTTGACCTGCTGACAATTGGGACACTGGGCGATGAACTCTGCGATGTCCCGTTTCATGCCATCCCACCAGTATAAGCATCGGAGATCATGGTACATCTTCGTAGACCCAGGATGGACCGAATAGCGAGCATAATGTGCCTCACTCATAACCTGCTGCCGAAGGCCTGCAATATCAGGTACACACAACCTGCCCCTAAATAATAAAGTCCCGTCCGGAGTGAACTCGAACGGAGTCTTCTCCTTATCATAGGCTGTGTCTCTGTACTGTGCCAAAACAGGATCTTCATACTGATGCCGTTTGATATCTTCCTTAATAGATGATTCAGAAACCCCTCGGACAGAAATCTGTGTACCTCCAGAATCGACCAGACGAACCCCAAGGTTAGCCAACTGATGAATGTCACGTACTATCTCTCTCCTGTCTGGCTGTAAATCGACCAAGCTGCCCATAGATTTCCGGCTAAGCGCATCTGCAACAACATTAGCCTTGCACGGATGATACAGAATATCCACATCATAGTCTTTCAGGAGCTCCAGCCACCTCCGCTGCCGCAAATTAAGCTCTTTCTGCCTGAAAATATACTGGAGACTCTTATGATCTGTATAGATATCAACATGAACGCCATATAAATAATGTCTCCATATCTTCAGGGCATGGATCACCGCCGCAAGCTCCAGATCGTGAGTAGGGTAATTCCTTTCATGCTTTTTCAATTGCCGAGAAGCATAAGCTATAACTCTGCCGTGCTGCATCAATACACAGCCCAATCCCACGCCAGAAGAGTCACAATAAATAACATATCCATCGGGTCCCTCTGGAAGAGTCAGAACTGGGGCTGTGGTCAACTTCTCTTTCAGCAACTGGAAGCTTCGTTCACAAGCATCAGTCCACTGGTACTTGGCTCCCTTCTGAGTTAGCCTTGTCAAAGGCGCTGAAATCGAAGCAAACTTTTCCACAAATCTTCTGTAATAGCCTGCTAACCCCAGGAAACTACGTACCTCTGTGGGCGTCGTGGGTCTGGGCCAATTTTTCACGGCATCAATCTTCTGTGTATCCACCCGGACACCATCAGCTGCAATAATATGGCCCAGGAATGCCACTGAAGCCAGCCAGAATTCACATTTAGAAAATTTGGCATATAATTTCTGATGCCGAAGTACCCCTAATACCGCTCTCAGATGATCTGCGTGCTCTGCCTCGGACCGAGAATAGACCAGAATGTCATCGATAAATACAATTACGAACATATCCAAGAATGGCCTGAATACCCGGTTCATTAAATCCATGAATACCGTAGGAGCATTAGTCAGCCCAAAAGACATAACTCTGAATTCATAATGCCCGTATCTGGTCCGGAATGCTGTCTTAGGAATATCGGCCTCCCGTACCCGTACCTGATGATAGCCAGACCGAAGATCTATCTTCGAAAAATACTTGGCGCCCTGCAACTGATCAAACAAATCGTCAATTCTGGGGAGGGGGTATTTATTATTTATGGTTACCTTAGTCAGCTGTCGATAATCAATACACATACGCAACGACCCGTCTTTCTTACGCACAAATAATACCGGGGCTCCCCAAGGCGAAGTACTGGGTCTAATGAAGCCTTTTTCTAACAGATCCTTCAACTGCTCTTTCAGTTCTTTCAATTCTGCCGGTGCCATTCTGTACGGGTGAATAGATATCGGCTGAGTATCTGGAAGCAAATCAATAGTAAAATCTATCTCCCGCTCTGGAGGAAGGCCTGGAAGCTCTTCTGGGAACACATCTGGAAATTCATTAACCACGGGAACTGACTGAAGAGTCGGCGTTTCTGCTGTCAAGTCTTGTACCCGAACCAGATGATAAAAATAACCCTTTCTGATCATTTTCTTTGCCTTAAGGTATGAAATAAACTTACCTTTCGGCGATGCTGTATTACCGGCCCATTCTATAACTGGCTCCCCAGGAAACTGGAAACGAACTACCTTATTTTGGCAATCAACATTTGCATAACAGGAGGCTAGCCAGTCCATTCCCATAATAACATCGAACTCGACCATATCTAACTCCACCAGATCTGCCTTAGTGTCATGGCCACATACAATTACAGAACAGTTTTTATATACCTGTTTTGCTACAATAAAGTCCCCAATCGGTGTGGCTACCTCAAACGGCTCTATAGGTTCAGACGTTATACCAATTTTACTAGCAACCAGAGGCGAAATATATGACAAGGTCGAACCTGGATCAATCAATGCATACACAGACCGAGAGAAAACCGATAATGTACCTGTAACGACATTAGGCGATGCCTCCTGATCCTGGCGGCTGGACAGAGCATAGATGCTGTTCGAAGGACCGCTAGTACCCGAAGCTCCACCACGACCTCTGCCGCGACCCGCTGGTGCTGAAGTACCTGGCCCTGTAGGGCGCATAGCCACTGATGAAGATGAAGACCCAGCGGCTGATCCGGTAGGCTGCGCTGCACCACCCGAACTACCCTTATACGGGCAATCTCTCACAGAATGGCCCTGACGGCCACAAGAAAAACATACACCGGTGGCTCTGTAGCACTCCCCAGGATGGTATCTGCCACAGTAAGAACACTGAGGCCTAGGTGGCCTCGTCTGACCAGAACCCCTGTCTGTCCGCGAACCTGAAGCCCTGGAGCTCTGACCTGCTCCTGAATAACCTGGGCTATCAAATCTGTGACCTGTAGGCTGTGGAGGTGCGCTCTGTGCCGGCTGGGATGGATGTCTGCTAGGCTGCTGCGGCTGCTGAGGCTGCCTGCCCCGAAAATCTCCAGAATACCCAGATGATCTAGCCCTCTTGGGCTGTCTCCGATCCTGGCCTCAATCAGGCTGACGCTCCCTATGCCGGTCCTCCATGCCCTGGGCGTGGGCCTGAATCCGGGCAATATCCATGCCGGGCTGAGCAGCCAATACCAAACAGCTGTCGACAAAATAACGGTCCAGCCCCATAATGTACCTGTGCATCCTGTCAGCCATAGTAGCTACCACAGCGGGTGCGTATCGGGCCAATGAGTCGAACTCCATACTATACTCTCGAACACTGCGACCCCTCTGTCTCAGCAATAAGAATCTGTCAGCCTTGGCTCGCCGTAGCTCCGGAGGCAGAAAGTGGCTAAGAAAAGCCTGAGAAAAATCATCCCAAACTGCTGGGGGAGCGCCGTCGCCTCTGGATAACTCCCATGACTCGTACCAATTTGCCGCTACATCATATAACCGGTACGAAGCCAATGCAACTGACTCTGTCTCGGAAGCATTAATAAACTGTAAGGTGCGCCGCATCTTCCTGATGAACTCCTCGGGATCCTCCTCGAGCTTTGTCCCGAAGAACTCTGGAGGGCCACAAGTCAAGAACTCACGGGCTCTCGAACTGTCACGCCTGTAAGCCCGGTCACCTCCCTGTCCATGCCCCTGAACCTGTCCTGCCACAAGTCTAGTCAATAGCTGGACTGCCTCTCTCATAGTCTGATCCTCAGTCCCTGGCCGTGGAGCTGGAGGCTCAGGTACTGGAATCTCGGGAGCTGGCGGTGGAGCCGCCCCTCGACCTGCAGCCGCTGCTGCTCCAATATCCTCTACGTGTGGCGGGGTGGAAGAGCCCTCTGCCGGGGGCAAAATATCAGGAGCAATATGAGCATGGGCCGTGGTAACCCTCTGGGCCTGACTAGTCTCTCCCACAGCTGCTGCCTTGGCCTTTTGGGCCGCTGTCGCCTTCTTTGGAGGCATAACTGCAAATGTAACAATTCGTTAGGGAGGAATCATCCTGATAACACAGCTCTATCGCACGATCTAAGACAGAAAGAAGGGTAGTATCCTAAATGCCCTGTAGCCTCCTGTTTATAGGTGTGGTGCACAACACACCGATAAACAAGACTCTACTAGACACGGTCTGTAGACATTCCGAGGACGAACCGCTCTGATACCACTTTTGTCACGACCCAACCCCGTAGGCCATGACTAGTGCCCGATCTGGGCACTCAAACGCATTCTAGTATATGGCAGAAGCCGACAAGGCTTCATTTCAAATTTAGCTAATTTTTAGAAAATTTTTGGCAGAGTTTCCTTTGTTTTATGGACTATCCCACATATCCTGCACGCAGAAAATACCAACAAAGGCCACACAGGGCCAACAAAGCAACATCTAAATATATGCGGACCGGCCGCCGCGGCGAATGGGATCGCCCAAACACAACATAAGCACCCAACTGTACAGAAAGATCCCAACCCACAACATGTCCACAGACCTCTAACAAACCGACAGAATCCTATGACGGGACAGGGCCCCGCCGTACCCATGAACGAGAATATACATATATAGAAGTGACACACTATACCAAAAGATGGCTCTGAATAAAAGAGCGCTCCAAAAATAGCAGAATGAGATCCTAAGCAGACGGATCAGCAAACCTGTCGTCGGTACCTGCGCGGCATGAAAACGCAGCCCCCGAAGAAAAGGGGGTCAGTACGAAATATGTACTGAATATGTAAAGCCTGAGTTGCAGAAACAAAATCATAACTGGTGCAGAACATACAGAAAGTAAATGGAAAATCCAAAGTATCAGATACATATTTCCAAAACATGCAGAGTGTGTACAGAACATATGTCATATCAAATCCGGCCCCTGCCAAGGGACTCGGCCGACAGAACGTGGCCACCCTCCCGACGCTGGTGCCACAACACAGAAGAATCAGAATAGGGGCATAACCCCATAACATAACATATCATAGCAGATGGCCATAGTAAATCATATCAGAACAAGCGTACATGGCACAGCATACTCCACAAACCCATGTACGCGTATACCTGCCCCCTCACATCGAGGCACGACGAACAATGCAGAGGATCACGCTTGACAACATATCCTGGCCCGGGCTCAGTGTGGGAAACATTGGGGTATCCACGAATAGAGTCGTGAGAAACTAATGCAAGTAAAATATCATAAATGTTTCCATAGACTCGATGAGGCATATCAAGGACAAACCGATCCGATGAAGTCGGAAGGAATCATAGTAAATGAGTTTCGAGTATCAAAACAATTTATCAGACTTAATGGAATATTTAAAACCATATTAGTTAGGTAATTAAAAGGGTAGTCGAAACATTTCTTTCAAAAATCGTTCAAAGAGGGGACTTTAGTACATTAAGGGCAAAACCGGGAATAGCGGGCCCACCTCGGAACAAGCAAGGCGGTGGGCTCAAATTACGCCCTTTGAGCTTATGGGGTCACCTATAAAGGTTCTACGGACATTCTATAGCTTTTCAAGGAGTCTAGAGAAAGTCTACATACTTTCAGGAAAAGCATATCAAAATGGTTCAATTCTACTGAGGGAAAAACTGAGATTTTCTCTTGCGGATTCCGATGGCCAAGAAGGTCTTTTGAGGCCCGAATCTGATCCTAAAACACTTAGACATGCCAAAAGAAGGATCGGGGTAGCTTTACATACCTTTTGAGCTTTTTAAGCCTATCCAAGCTCACTCTCCGTTTCGTCGAAAATCTGCAAATGGTCACATTTACCAATTGTAAGTTATAGATGCTACAAATTCAATTCAACTCTTATTTGTCTACCGAAATTTCGGCAGCATTTCCCCTATACATATAGCACCCCCGAGAATTCAACTCGGCCAAACCAATCAACAACAACCCAACAACAACACCCACAACAACCACAATCAATACAAAACACAATATGACATAACTAGTTCTACTTGCCGACATAATGCCATAACCTTCACTTTAACCTTAACTTTCAAACTAAGCTCAACGATTTCACATTCATTATCAATCTAGATCACCACAACATAGTTTAAAAGCATTTCATAGCATTTCCACAAAATATTCATACGATATACATAATATACAAACATTCCGCTAAAGTCATAACTCGTCCGAAACTTCTAATCTTTAACAAACATACTCATAATATGTTTCTAGCTTCCAACTTCATCAATACTCATCATAATTTGCAACTTAATAACTTTATTTTCATAATGTCATAAAATCAATCTAAAACGACATAAGCCACTACATTCCATTTCAATGCAAACTTACATCATTTTACCTTCATCTACATTGCAAGGATCACAACAACACCACTAACATATTAAACAACATTAATTCATTCCCATTTCTTCAAGAAGTGCCACACGGCCAAGTGCCCATTTTACAACTTCAACCAAATTAATTTAACTTCCACTTCCAATATAATTCCCACCATAACCACAATTAGAATACAACATAAAATTCAACTCATTTTTGCCTACACCACATTGCACACACACGGCTACATATATATCTATATACCCACTTTGCAAACTTCCATATTTCCATACTTTCTACTCATCCCTACATACTACAACACAAACAAACCTTCATAACATAATAAAAAGGGATGAGTTCTTACCTTTTTCTCCAATCTTCTTCACTTGAGTGAGTTGTCAATTTGAAGAAACAAGTCCTCTTTCTTCCAAACCAACTACACCAAGTTGTAAAGGACACTTAATTTAGTAGACAAACCACAAGATAATAATTTTTGGAGGAAGATTTTTGAAGGTGAATTTGTGAGGGTTTGGCCGAATTCCCTTCAATTTTTGCTCTTCTTTTGTTTTGTTCTTTCTTTTCTATGCTTCTTGAATATTCCAATAGATAAGGGCTTCATATATTAATTCCAACACATGGAAAATATTCATTAAATTGGTGGGTTTTGGGCCTACATGGCCGGCCATCCCTTAAGTGTTGGGCCTAAATTTTTCATTCAATTATTTTGGCCCAATGACTTATAGATCCCATTTGTAATTCCCGAAACTAATTTCCGAAATTCCAATTTTTGCCCTTGGCCTTCTTCAACACTTCCACATTAATATTCTTTCATGAACAACTCATGGGTTACATAAATTCAATATGACCTTATTTCCTACAAGTCCAAATTATTTCCAATTTTCCAAAGGTGTGAAAACACGGGATATAACAACAGGCCTCTAAGAATTCAAAACAAAGACATATGGCGAGACAGGGCCCCGCCGTACCCAAATAGTCAAATGCACGGAATATATACATAGCACAAGAAGTCTGTACCAAAAGTGGACTCCGGATCAGAGGGAGTACTCCAAGATAGCAGAAAGTGAAGCCTACAGTGGAGGATCACCAACGTCTGTACCTGCGGGCATGAAACGCAGCCCCCGAAGAAAGGGGGTCAGTACGAAATATGTACTGAGTATGTAAAACACGGAGTACAGAAATATAGGCCAAACTAAAAGCAAATCAGATAACAAAGTGGAGTACAAATCGATATGTCAAAATCCGTATCAAATCATATACATATACATAATGCAGACGAAATCATGCAAACGCTCAAGAACGTGGTCGCCACTCCGACGCTGGCGCCACACACAGCATAACACCAGAAGGTTTCAAATCTCCGTACATCCCCGAACACAAACATATGGGAGCGTGTCGCATCACCAGCCACATCACAGCATAACTCCAAGCGGAATCCCGGCCCTATGGCGAGGTCTCGGGAACTGGAACACAGCATACGACCGAATTATCATAGGGCGCACGAATCATAACCGGCCCGGGAACCGGTGAACGAAGTCATAATAGGGCACGAGCGGAGTCGTGAGAAAACAAATGCAATTCATATTTCAAAATAGCCTTTCAAAACATAATGAGTTCATATATCCTTTCATAAACGAAAAATAGTCAAATCGTTAGTTGGTACGAATGCTCATTTCACAAAACGTTTCCAAAGTGGTGCATATAGCTCAAAAGCGTAATTTAACATATCATAGTAATCGAAGCATATCTCATAGAGGAACGTTTCGAGATCAAAGGGTTCATATCAACCTTCATTCAAAAGGAGAGCCCGATAGGACAAATAGGGCGTCTCGGGCTTAGCGGACCCACCTCGGGTCAAATCCAGGTGGCGAACATAATTTACGAACATTTAGAGGCAAAATGGTCATACATAATGATTTTCAAGGTAACCCAATCACATTTCGATAGGTTTCGGGCATTGGGTCGCATTCTAGCCAAAATAGAGCCTTTAGGCTTCAATCGAATTGAATGAATAGTAGTCGTTTTATAGATCGGGTTTCGAGGAGCAGAATTGCTCCGGAAGTTCCGATATTCACCTAACATACTAAGAGATGCTAAACGAAGAAGTGGGAAGCTTTACATACCTTATAGACGTCTTATGCTCTCCCAAAAATCAAATCCCGTTTCGTCCGAAATCTGCAAATGGTCAAAGTTACCAATTTGAGATTCTTAGGCTTAAAGTTCCATTAACTTGATTTTTGTCTACCGAAATTTCGGCAGAATTTCCCCTATAAATCTAACATCCCCGAGACTTAGCTCGGCTCCAAATACACCAACAACAACAACCCAAACATCACAAACAACATAAATCACAATCAAATCATTCTAACTTCAAAGTTCTACCTTACTACACAAGTTGACAATCTTTCATTCAAACTTCACAAATTCCAAATCTATATCCACATTATTGTATTCATTCACTCATTCAAGATTATGCAATCACATCCTAAATATATTCCAAACCATATACAAAATTTCCCAAAATTCATTACTTTCCATATTTCTTTCTAAACATCAAAACTTACAACGAACGTTCTAACTTGCGTCGTTTCATTCTGAATTCACTAACATCAACCATAAGTCATATTTAAAGTCTTTAGTATCATAAATATACAATGATATACACAAATATACCAAAGGTGTATACTTTCCGATAATGTTCCGAAATCCTTTTCCAATGCCAATTCAATTCATTAATCAATCATTTACGTTATAAAGGTCACAACGACGCAACTAACAAACTAAATAGAATGCAATTCGCCTTCCCTTCCAACTAATATGGCTCAGGGCCAAACACACCCTTCTCACACACACACGCCATGCACAAACACAACACCATTCCTTAATCTTCATGCAACATCAATCACTATAACATATAAACCCATTTCATAACACAAAACATAGATTTCTCACCTTTTTCTTGAAATTCCGATTTGCCGCAAACGTGGTTCTTGTGCCAAACAAATTGTATCCCGTTGAAGAGGGTCTTGAGTACTTCACAACTATGTAGAAACTAAGATTTTTGGATTAGAATCAAAGGCTTGGGATTTGTTTTTTCCTTTTCTCCTATTCGGCCGAGAACCCCTTCTTGGGTGTTCTTCAATTTTTCTTTGTGTTTATCTTGGTTTTCTTGAAAATTCAAAAGGGGCATAAGGATATATATCCAATTATTGGTCATGTGCATAGCACATGATCATTAAGAAGGGGCTTGGGCCTTGGCTATGGCCGACCACCCCATCAAACTTTGGGCCTCATTTTGTTTTATATTTTCTTGGCCCAATTCATAAAACGTCCCGTTTTGTAATTCCCGAAACTAATTTCCGAAATTCCAAATTTACCCTCGGCCTTCCCCAATGTCCTACCATCAATGATTTCATAACCAACATAGCCATATTCACTAAAATCACAATATTTCCTCATAAAGCACAAATTTTAATTATTTCTCGATTTCCACTTATACGAAAACACGAGACATAACAGAAGGGACTATTGTGGTACAAGCCGGAAGCGATTGTCCGAAGGGACTATTTTCTTAAGATGTCGAAAGCGGCATATGTGTTTGATTGCATTATTTACTTAAAGATTGTTTTGAGACTTCGTGTGCACATTTATGTTTCTTCCAGCGAAGGCTGCAGGTATTGAGTTAGGTTGCGATTTCTTCTCTCCTAAGTCAAATTATGATTATGACCTGTTACAACCTCACATACTCAGTACATTGTCCGTACTGACGTCTTTTTTCCTGGGGACGCTGCGGTCATGCCCGCAGCCCCAGATTGTTTGGTAGGTTAAGTGTATAGCTAGGATGCTTGGACGTCAGCTGGGATTGGCAAGTTCCACCTCATTCTGGAGTTGTGCTGAGTCATGTATCGATATGTATGATTATGGGTATGTCCGGGCCCTGTCCTAACTCATGATGTTCAGTTTACTTCTTAGAGACTTCTGCAGACTAATGTTTGTCGAGATGTTGACAATGTGATGTCAGTTGAGTCATTTGTGGATTTTTAAAAGAATATGTATTTTAGATGATTTCAATTGGTTTAAAGTACTTATTTGATTGAAGGTTTTCATAATCGTTATAAAGATAATGATTTCTATCTGGAAAAGGTTTTATGTTTTTAAAAGTTTTTGAAATGACAGGTTTTGATAGAGCGAATGTCAAGGGTTCGCTCGACTCTGAGAGTCCGAGTGAAAGCTACAACTCTATCGGAGTGACGTAAGGTCAGTAACCTCCGATTATGTTATGGAATAGTCATGATCGTCATGTCTCACCTTGAATGAACTAATAACATGAGGTGAGACTATCAACAAGAAGCCATATCAATGAAATCATAAAAGAAATAAGAATATCGAGCTTATCATAGCATAAATATCATCATCACTGTCATCATCATTATCATGGAACATAGCTCATCTCTATCTCATAAAACGCCCTTAAGAATCTTTAACCTTCCTCTTTTAGAGTGTAAGAAGATCATGGGAATATAGAAAAGAAGTCAAGAAATAAGAGTCATGCCTTTGAAATAAGGGTACTAGCCTTACATACCTTTAGGTCTCCTTAACTCTATCGACTAAGCACTTTCCTTCCAAGCTCGTGATTCTTCATTCAAGAGAGTCCATACTAAAATTAGATAACCAGAAACATACTTAAGCTTAAGCTAAAGCTAATGAAAATTTGGTTGCATCTCCTTTGTTTCTACAACTTCCTCCATATAATATAACAACTCCCAAACATCAACAACCACACCCACAATATCATAATCAATAAACTTCGTTAAGCTAGACATTATTCAATTCCCAAAATTCCCTCTCAAATTCATCCATAGCCATAGCTATAATATAACACCTTATTCATCCTCATATAATACTTCTTTAACATCATGTATATCATTTATAGCAAGATTATACTCATAACATGTCAAGAACTATGATTCAAGTCATGTTACTATTCAAGAATACCATTATTTTCACATTTGAGCTCCATATGCTACTTTCTTCTTCAATCCAAGTCTTTCAATCACTCAATATTCTTAATAACATGAAATGATTATAAAACTCACCTTTTATGATGTAGGAATGAGCTTTGGATGAATATATTTCACTTAGAGAAAACCCTAACTTCAATTCCAAAGAGATTCTTGACTTCTAGCAACCCTAATGAGCACCCATGCACTTGATTCAACTAATTTTTGGTGTTTGATCTTTGATTTACCTTGGGTTTATGTTAATGAAGTGTATGAAATATTCTAGAGTTCTTGAGAGAGGTGGAGG
Organism: Lycium barbarum; assembly: GCF_019175385.1. Classification (NCBI taxonomy): domain Eukaryota; kingdom Viridiplantae; phylum Streptophyta; class Magnoliopsida; order Solanales; family Solanaceae; genus Lycium; species Lycium barbarum. Next base: position 57,948,536 of record NC_083342.1, on the reverse strand, counting down.
AAATAAGAAAAATGAGAAATTAGAACTTGGAACTTCTATTTATACTTGAAAAACAAGTTGTCCCGATCGAGTTACACGGACACTTATACGGTCCGTATAACTTTATACGATCCGTATAAGTGACCGTATACTACCATCAGGGATATTTCCTTTCTGTAAAGGTTATACGGACCCTTATACGGACCGTATAAAGTTATATGGACCATATAAGTGGTCGTATAACTCCATTTTTCCGAAGTTAATCTCGTCGTTTCCTTTGATATCCAATCTTTATAACTCCTCTCCAAGGCATTACCAATCAATCCTTAACTCGATAGTTGCAAAATCTTCCCCAAACACAACTTATACTTCACCTTCCTCAACGAGCTTTCTTCTCTTATCTCAAATGTCTTTGGAATCTTAATTAGAATCATTAAGTACCCCTTCTTAATTGTAGGGGCATCATATACATCTTACCCTGGCTTAGTCTATTTACCGCACAACGACATTAAATTTTCCGAGGTAACAAATTCCCTGCTCTGACAACCCATCTTAAAATGCTCATAACGTTTGATTCTGATGTCTGATCAATGCACGGTTTGTTGCATTGCAAACTAGACTTCATTAACTTCAATTTAGGATTTTTATTTTCTCCAAAACTCCTCATATACTAAAATATATTCTTTCTCCAAGTTGGTCCAAAATTGCCCCTCATATTTTCTCCAAAGTTCAACAAACTTAATTTCCTTGATTCACTTGCCCTCCAATCCTTCCGTAGCTTATTCTATAAACATTAAACTTCATAATCATAAGATAAGTGCATATAATCCCATATATCCTTGGAGGTAACTCCAATGTCCATATGTAAAGCAACCACCATGCAACGAATCACAACATGCAAACTACGGGGTGTAACATTCTCCCCCCTTCTTTAAAAACACTCCTCCTCGAATGTTGTAGCTTGTGGTTTTACAATGTTATCATTGGTTTCATGAAATGGTTGCCTTCCTTTTGTTCCTGACCTCTGTGCTCTTATACTATGAACTCATCAGTCTTCTTTTATTTTCCCCTAATTCTTGCGGAACACCTTCATTAATTCCATATCCTCATGTCCTTACGTATGTAGCAAGTGGTCAGTTAATATCCAATTATCGTACTGTTTCCCCTAATAAGATGTTATTGGCTCGTGATCTCTACGACTCTCTACCGATCTGCGATTATCCTTAATTGTTGTACCCCTTTTTACTTGCCTTTTATTTTTCTGCTAGTGGACAACTCTCTTGTTCGACTGTAGCACTTTTTCTTGCTTGCTTCTCTGGTGCTGCTTCAGATCACCTCTTTATGTACTAGTCGACCTTATATACATACCATACCATTCCTTTTAACTCCTTACAATGTCATCATAGTTCCACTTATGGTAGCGTCCAGATGGGTTTCAATAGCATTTCCTTACTGATGACTTATTATTCTCAGTGATTATTTTGCTTCGAATTGTCAGTCCAATCTATCAACAATACCATAGCCAAGAGATTTATATTCAAAACGGGCTCACACCAGACCAGACTACTTTCCATAATTAGTCTATAACAACAACCGCAACACCATATCTCATACGTTTGTGTACGATGCTTCCTCGTCATTATTTTTATCTCTCATAGCAGAATTTTATTCATAACATACTGATAATTACAATTTAAGCTAATTTACCACTCAAAATACCTTCAAATTCATATTTGAACTTTTCCTCCAATTTTCTCTCCCCAAACCTCAACATAATTACAAAATAAACCCGTTGCTTTGTTAATTGTTCATCATCTTGTCATGCCTCCTGTTCTATAATAAACTTACTTTCAGTCCATTCCCACTTTTCGTCAATAAATCGATACATCTCAAATTTTTACCTCCTTCAAGCCAGTACATTCCCTTCTTTGGGATTAGGAGTATTTTAATTCATTTCGAAACTGAATCTGTTCTGACCACCCCCCCCCCCTTTAGGGATATACTTATATACCAGCAACATTCGCAAACTAACTATCTCTGGTAGTCATCTGGCCAACTTTAGCGGTCCTCTAATTTAATTCCCTTCTTCCCTTCTTCCTTAGCTAAACTTGTGTACTAAGTCAAAGGTTTACACATATTGAATACAATTCGTACCATTTCTTCCTTTCATGAGTATTAATCCTCTAGGCCACTAAATTAATGGTGACATCAATGTCCATCAGACTCTTTGTGGAGTTTCTCCCCATGCAATGCTCTTTTAGCCGTAATCGTTATTCATAACTACCTTTTTACTAAGATCCTTGAGATTCTTTTTAATACATCTAAGCCATTTTGCGCGAAATTACTCGTCGTTATCCTTTTCCGTTACCATTACCAACCTTTAGTCCCTTATTTAGGTCTAATTGATTCCATCTTTCTTGCAATGTGACTTTAATTCTTTTACATCTTGGATCTTCTGTAACTAAGATTTTTGCATCATCCATAAGCTTTTTCTTTCATGTTTCCATCCCTAATTCCGCTTCGTTTCTCCATTACTCGGCCTTTCGTAGCATCCTTGTCTTAGAACTTCGATTAAGGCTTTCCTTGAAGTCTTCCAACCTTATCCCTTTTGAAGTAGTTCCTGGTTCCTCTTTCTTTTACCCTAGTTCTACCTTTGTCTTATATTCATGTGTCCTTATATTCGTACCTCCGTACAACATCCTTGTTAGTATATTTTATGTGATATAAGGCCCTTGTCGATATTTGGCTCTCTTTGTAACGTACATCGTTCTCTTACCTCGGTTACCCCTTTGTACTCATAAATCATTAGCATATTTATACTCAAGGGTCATATTTAAACATATACTTATCCCTTCCACTTCTTACTTTGAGAAGAAGTTACAATTCCCATATAATCATCCCGACGCCTCACTAATGAAACACTTTGAAAGGTTTAATCGACTCAAGTTTTGCCCCGATCCGACCAGCAATATAAGGAGTAACAGATAGCAATGTAGGACTCGGACCAGTCAATATATATACATCGTAAGGAAATACTGAAAATTTACCTGCAACAATATCGGGTGAAGACTCAAGACCCTGTCGCCTAACTAATGCATATGTATGATGCTGAGGATCACTCGACCTGGATGCTCCTCTTTGATATCTACCTCGGTCTATTGATGTCTGAGAGCTTTGCCCTGGAAGGCGTACAAATGACGAAGAACCGGCTGTTGATCCTGTGGGCGGGACCCTACCTTTACCATGCATCCATGGACAGTCCCGCCTAATATGGCCTGGCCGAGCACGGCTATAGCAAACATCTAACCCTAATCGGCACCATCCAGAATGCAGTTTACCACACTGGGTACATCGCAGTATAGGTGGCCTCGTCTGACTGGAACCAATCCTAATCTGAGAACTGGAAACTCTGGAGCTCTAAACTGGCCCAGAATAAATAGATCTATCAAACCTGGGTCCAGGAAACTGTGGAGGCGCACTAGTTGTTGAATGAGCTGAGTGCCTAGAGAACGGCTGCCTCGGGCCACCTCTGAACTCATTGTCAATCCTTGAATACCTGACCCTCTTCCTCTGACCCCTATTATCGTGGCCCGCACCCTATCGCAGAACTTGAATTGCTACTAATCAGGTCAGTAAAAGGATAACTTGTCTCATCTACTGGTCTGTGGCACCTGGTGGGGGGAATAGGGATGTTGGAACCAGAGTTGACGCCCCTTCGTGCTTGTCTGAAATGGGTGAAGTATGAGAGGTCCGAGATGGAGCCCCATTATGGGACTCACCCTTCTCCATGTCTGCTGGCGATTCTTGCTCAATCCTTCCTCCAGCCACTGTCTTGCCCTTCTGGGCCGCTGTTGCTTTCCTCTTCATATGCGTCACTGAAAACATAACGCACGGTTAAAAGAAGGGAATCCTGATAACATAGTTCTATCACACGATCTAAGATGAGAAAGGAAGGCCAATCATTCCTAAATGCCCCGCAACCTTCTGTTTATAAGTGTGGAGCGCTTCACACCCATAAACAAGACTCTGTTGGACACGTCTTGCAGAAAACCCTAGGACAGACCTACTCTGATACCACTTTGTCACGCCCCAACCTAGGTAAGGCGTGATTGGCAGCCGGAGCCCTACGGGAACCGAGCGAACAAAGCTGTAACTCGTATCTTCTATTTCTCAAATGGCAACATAAGACCAAAGAGACTAATGGCGAACGTAATATCATGCATAAGAATGTGCACAATGGGCCTACGAAGCTGACATAACTATAGGCAAAAACATAAATAAACAGCATACAAAAGACTGTTTGTAGAGCCTCTATGAACATGACTGAAGTACAGAAGTCGGGACAGGGCCCCCGACATACCCTTAATACAAAATAGATATACAAACCAAGACTCAGCAATGCTCCAGGAAGAAGTGGAGCCCACCAAGAAAAACTAGTACATGAAGGCAGCCTACTGTGGAGGGTCCTCGTCTCGTCTATCTCCAGCTGTGGGCATGAACGCAGCGTCCACAAGAAAGGACGTCAATACAAATAATGTACTGAGCATGTAAGACATGAATAGCAGCATAACAAGAGATATGAAGCATAATATGAGATAAAAAGATAACCTGTAGGTCTAATTGCCTCGTAAGACGAATATCATGCATTCTTGGATTTCTCTTACAAAACATTTCTCATACATATATACAAAAAATAGTAATGCTACGGAACGTGCAGCCCGATCTCTAAATAGATTATATTGTCACGAAACGAACGGCCCGATCTGTAAATATATTATATTGCCGCAAAACGAACGGCCTGATCCATAAATATATTATATTGTCCCGGAACGAACGGCCCGATCCATAAATATATTATATTACCTCAGAACGAATGGCCCAATCAATTTATATATTATATTGCCGCGGACCGAATGGCTCGATCCATTTAACCCATATATCCCCGCGTCCGGGACGATATCCAGCAGATCAGGTGGTTATGCATATATAACGCCTATCCTTTTTACCATATCCCCATGTATACATGTATATTATATTATGTATATATATATATATTGCATGCATGAGAGCCCAAATAAAAGCTACACTCTGTCGGAGTGACGTAAGGTCGGTAACCTCCGATTGAATTACAGAATAATCATCATCGTTGTATCTCACCTTGAAGGAACGAGTAGCATAAGGTGAGCTCAACAATAATGAATAAAATCAAGAAAGTCATGGAATGAAGTCAATAATCTCATATAGCATTAAAACCATAAACTTTGAAACTTCTCGAAATAGGATCATCATCATCATCATTATCATCATAAAACATGATCGTCTTTAGAATCACAAGAACTCTAAAAATCATGAATCTCTAGCTTTTGGGAATAAGGACACTATCGAAAACATGTATAGGTTCATGAGAAAGGAATCATGCCTCTGGAAAGAAAGGGACTAGCCTTAACATACCAGCTTGATCTCCTACGATTTAACGCTTATTCTCCTGAACTCGTAAATATACATTCAAGAGAAATTACACTACCGTTAGACTTTTCGTCATATGCCTATCTCCAGTCTTTAATTCAAGCACCTTTAGAATCTGCCAAAATTCGGGCAGCATCTCCCCTATTTATATCCCTATCCCGAAATCATAATTTCAACAACCAACATAACAACAACAACAACAACACCAACGCCAATAAAATCAGCAATACCAAAATATTTCATAAAACATCCCACACGATGTTTATTCAATTTTCCCAACCAAAATATTTCGTATACGATCATTTAATAGTTCTACCTTTGTAAATCAATATCAATAAAGGAATATTCATACCTTACTCTTTCTAGAACCACAATACCATTGATATTCACTTTGAATTCCAGCCAAGATATTATAATCGCAACTTTACGCTGTCCGAACCGAAATACGGAGATTATACTTGATTTGGGCTAAATTTTGATGAATGGAAATTGGGGGAAATTTCAAGAATATTTGGGAGAGGTTTGGGGCGTTTTGGATGAAAAATGAGGGGGTATGTCCCTTTATATAAGTTTCCAGAGTCTGCCTGGACCGACTCAAAAATTGCTTAGTGCGATTGCGCTTCCTTATGGCCCATTCGCGCTGAGTTACTGGGTTCTCCTCTACGCGTTCGCGCCACCTTCTAGCGCGTTCACGCAGGGGTAATTCACTGCTCTGACAGCCCATCTTAAAATGCTCATAACGTTTGATTCCGATGTCCGATCGATGCACGATTTGCTGCGTTAGAAACTAGACTTCATGAACTTAAATTTAGGCTTTTTCTTTGCTCCAAGACTCCTCATATACTAAAAGATATTGTCACGACCCAGCCCCGTGGGCCGCGACTGGCACCCTACCTGGGTACCCAGACCAAATCGCATATTCGTTACCAAATCCAAACTTATTTCAGAATTTGATAAAAGTCATATCAAACATAATTTATATCAAAAATATGTCCTAAGCGGTCGCACAAATCAAAATGTCATATCGAATCCAAACGGAGCGGCGGAATAGACATCGCCGGTCACAAGTGCAAATATAAGCATAAGGGCCATTTAGGGCCATCATAACAAACGGACCGCTTTAAGACCAGAAAACAAAATCAAACAAACATATATAGGACCCTCGCCCCACATATGTGACTACAGGCCTCTACGAATTCAAAACAAAGACATATGGCGAGACAGGGCCCCGCCGTACCCAAATAGTCAAATGTACAGAATATATACATAGCAAAAGAAGTCTGTACCAAAAGTGGGCTACGAGTCAAGAAGGAGTACTCCGAAGTAGCAAAGAGTGAAGCCTACAGTGGAGGATCACCAATGTCTGTACCTGCGGGCATGAAACGCAGCCCCCGAAGAAAGGGGGTCAGTACGAAATATGTACTGAGTATGTAAAGCACGGAGTACAGAAATATGAGCCAAAACAGAAAGCAAACCGGATATCAAAGGGAAGTTCCAATCAGTATGTCAAAATCCGTATCAAATCATATACATATACATAATGCAAACAAAATCATGCAAACGCTCCAGAACGTGGTTGCCACTCCGACGCTGGCGCCACACAAAACATAACACCAGAAGGTTCCGAATCTCCGTACATCCCCGAACACAAACGTAAGTGAGCGTATCGCATCACTAGCCATATCACAGCATAACTCCAAACGGAACCCGGCCCTATGGCGAGGCCTCGGGAACCGTAACACAGCATACGGCCGAATTATCATAGGGCGCACGAATCATAACCGGCCCGGGAACCGGTGAACGAAGTCAAAATAAGGCACGAGCGGAGTCGTGAGCAAACAAATGCAATTTATATTTCAAAATAGCCTTTCAAAACTTAATAATCTCATAAGTCATTTCATAAACCAAAATAGTCGAATGATTAGTTCATACGAAAGTTTATCTCACAAATTGTTTCCAAAGTGGTACGTATGGCTCAAACGAAACTTAACATATCATAATAGTCAAAACATATTTCATAGAGGGAAGTTTCAAGGTCGAAGATCTCATATCGAAGTTCATCCAAAAAGGGAGCCCAATAGGACAAATAGGGCGTCTCGGGGTTAGCGGGCCCACCTCGAGTCAAATTGAGGTGGCGAACATAATTTACGAACATTTAAAGGCCAAAAGTTCATACATAATGATTTCTAAGTGACCCGATCACATTTCGATAAGTTTCGAACATTTGGTTGCATTCTAGCCAAAATAGAGCCTTTAGGCTTCAATTGAATTGAATGAATAGTAGTCGTTTTGTAGATCGGGTTTCGAGGAGCAGAAATGCTCCGGAGGTTCCAATATTCACCTAACATACTAAGACATGCCAAACGAAGAAGTGGGAAGCTTTACATACCTTATGGACGTCTTATGCTTTCCTTAAAATCAAATCCCGTTTCGTTCAGAATCTGCAAATGGTCAAAGTTACCAAGTAGAGATTCTTAGGCTTAAGATTTCCATTAACTTGATTTTTTGTCTACCGAAATTTCGGCAGCATTTCCCTTATAAATCTAACACCCCCGAGACTTAGCTCGGCTCAAAATACATCAACTACAACAACCCAAACGTCATCAAACAACACAAACCATAATCAAATCATTCTAGCTTCAAAGTTCTATCTTACTACACAAATTGGCAACTTCCATTCAAACTTCACAATTCCAAACTTATATCCACATTATTGTATTCATTCACTCATTTAAGATTACTCAATCACATCCCAATTATGTTCCAAACCATATACAAAATTTCCCGAAGTTCATTACTTTCCATATTCTATCCAAAACATCAAAAGCCACGATGAACATTCTAACTTGCATCGTTTCATTCCGAATTCATTAACATCATTATAAATTCATATTTAAAGTCTTTAGCACTCTAAATATACAATGATATACATAATGATACCGAAGGTATACGCTTTCCGATAATATCCGAAATCATTTTCCAATGCCAATTTAATTCATCAATCAATCATTTACGACACAAGGATCACAACAACACATTATACCAACTAAACAAGATCAATTCGCCTCACTTTCTTCTCCCTATGGCTCACGGCCAACACACAATATACACACACACCCACGGCTTTCTATTTACATCAAAGTTACGGGATTCTCCTCTATTCCCAATCTTTAACATATTCATATCAATTCTATAACATTAAAGGGGCAAAAATCTTACCTTTTCTTGAAAACCCGACTTGTCGCAAACGCGCACCTTACGCCAAACTAATTGTACCCCGTTGAAGAGGGTCTTGAGTACTCCACAACTATGCAAAAATCAAGATTTTTAGATCACAACACAAGCTAGCACAATCTTTTTCTTTCTCCCTATTCTTGTTCGGCCGAGAGCCCTTCTTTGGGTGTTCTTCAATTTATTTTTTTGTTCTTGATAGTTAGCAAGATACTTGATATATATCCATTATTAAGGGTCATGTGCATAGCACATGACATTAAAAATGGGCTTGGGCTTGCCTAGTGGCCGGCCACCCCATTAACTTTGGGCCTAATTTCTTGTTCAATTTTTTCTTGGCCCAATTCATTAAAAGTCCCGTTTTGTAATTCCCGAAACTAATTTCCGAAACTCCAAATTTACCCTCGCCCTTTCCCGATATCTTAACATTAAAGATTCCATAACCAACATAGTCATATTCACCAAAATCAAAATATTTCCTCATAACACATAAATCGTAATTATTTCTCAATTTCCAATTATACGAAAACACGGGACATAACATTCTCCCCCCCTTAAGAACATTCGTCCCCGAATGTTAGATTAGTCTTATGAGCGTAACGGTGAGTCTCTCTCTAAAACTAGCACATATGATTTATTCGTTAATTAATGCAACAAACTTAAAAGTTTAGATTACCTGTGGGCGTCGGAAACAAGTGGGGATATTTCTTCTTCATCTCGTCCTCCGCCTCCCAAGTCATCTCCTCCCGATTATTGTTGCGCCACAGGACTTTGACGGAGGGCACTTCTTTAGTGCGTAGTCTCCGCACCTGTCGATCCAGAATAGATACAGGTTGCTCGTCATAAGATAACTGCTCCGTCACCTGAATGTCATCAACTGGGAATATCCTGGAAGGATCACCAATACATTTCCGCAACATAGACACATGAAACACCGGGTGTACGGCCTCCAAGTAGGATGGTAAGTCTAGCTCATAGGCGACCTCGCCTATCTTTTGAACGATCTGATACGGCCCAATGTACCGGGGGCTCAACTTACCCTTTCTACCGAATCTCATGACACCCTTCATGGGCGACACCTTCAGGAATACCCAGTCGCCAATCTGGAACTCTAACGGTCGACGTCGTCTATCTGCATAAGCTTTCTGTCGACTCTGAGCAGCCAATAATCGTTCTCGAATAAGCTTTACCTTATCTACAGCTTCCTGGATCACATCTGGCCCAATCAGCTTAGTCTCGCCCACGTCAAACCAACCAATAGGAGATCTGCATTTTCTGCCATAAAGGGCTTCATACGTTGCCATCTGAATGCTGGAGTGATAACTATTATTATAGGCAAACTCAATAAGCGGGAAATGATCATCCCGGCTGCCCCTGAAATCAATAACGCAGGCCCGCAACATATCTTCTAGTGTCTGAATAGTGCGCTCGGACTGCCCGTCGGACTGAGGATGAAAAGCTGTACTGAGGCTCACCTGAGTCCCTAATCCCTCCCGGAATGACCTCCAGAAATTTGCCGTAAACTGGGCACCTCGGTCGGTAATAATAGATATAGGGACTCCGTGAAGTCTGACCATCTCTCTGATGTACAATCTAGCGTAGTCCTCAGCCGAATAAGTAGTCCGAACCGGAAGGAAATGGGCTGATTTCGTCAATCTGGCAACAATAACCCAAATAGAATCATACCTGCGTGGAGTGCGCGGTAACCCAACAACGAAATCCATATTAATCATCTCCCATTTCTAGGCTGGAATTTCCATCTCCTGTAATAATCCACCGGGCTTCTGATGCTCGATCTTAACTTACTGGCAGTTCGGGCACTGACTAACAAACTCAGCAATATCTTTCTTCATGCCGTCCCACCAATACAAACACCTGAGATCCCGATACATTTTAGTGGAACCAGGATGAACAGAATACCGTGCATTATGGGCCTCGCCCATAATCTGCCGCCGTAAGCCCACAACGTTCGGTACACAGAATCTGCTGTCATATGATAATACTCCTTCAGGCGAGATCTCAAACTGAGTCTTTGCTTTATTAAGGGCCACATCTCTGTACTGAATCAGGAGAGGATCTTCAAACTGGCGCTGCTTTACCTCCTGAATAATAGATGATTCAACAACTGGACGAACAGAAATCCCAGAATCTCCAGAATCCGCCAAACGAACTCCGAGGCTGGCCAGCTGATGAATATTACGAACCAAATCCCTCTTATCAGATGGTACACCAGCCAGGCTGCCTACGGACTTGCGGCTAAGCGCATCAGCTACCACATTGGCTTTCCCCGGATGGTACAGAATATCAACGTCGTAATCCTTTAGTAACTCAAACCATCTCCGCTGCCGTAAATTTAGCTCCTTCTGCTTAAAAATATACTGGAGACTCTTATGGTCCGTATAAATATCAGCATGGACCCCATATAAATAATGCCGCAAAATCTTCAAAGCATGAATTACTGCGGCCAACTCAAGATCATGAGTGGGATAGTTCTTCTCGTGCGGTCTGAGCTGTCGCGAAGCATAGGCTATGACTCGACCGTGCTGCATCAATACACAACCTATCCCAATACCAGAGGAGTCACAATAGAAAACATACCCGTCTGATCCCTCTGGAAGAGCCAATACTGGGGCCGTAACCAATCTCTCTTTCAGCAACTGAAAGCTGCGCTCGCAGGCATCGGTCCACTGAAATTTTGCTGCTTTCTGAGTAAGCCCCGTCAGTGCTGCTGCAATAGAAGAAAAATCCTCCACGAACCTGCGATAATATCCGGCCAATCCCAGAAAATTGCGCACCACCGTCGGTGTAGTAGGCCTGGGCCAATTCTGTATAGCCTCAATCTTCTGCGTATCGACCCGAATACCGTCTGCACCGACAATATGACCCAAGAATGCCACAGAAGTCAACCAGAATTCACATTTGGAGAATTTAGCATATAACTTCTGCTGACGGAGAATGCCAAGTACCGTCCTCAAATGATCTGAATGCTCCTCGGCTGATCGCGAGTAAATCAGAATATCATCAATAAACACAATAACAAACATGTCCAGAAAAGGCCGAAATACCCGATTCATCAGATCCATAAATACCGCTGGAGGATTAGTCAGCCCGAAAGACATAACTCTGAACTCATAGTGCCCGTACCGGGTCCTGAAAGCAGTCTTCGGGATATCTGACTCCCGCACTCGCACCTGATGATAACCTGAGCGCAGATCTACCTTCGAAAAATATTTAGCACCCTGCAGCTGATCAAACCAGTCATCAATCCGGGGGAGGGGATATTTATTCTTAATAGTCACTTTATTCAGCTGCCGGTAGTCGATACACATCCGCAGTGACCCATCTTTCTTTCAAACAAACAATACCGGCGCTACCCAGGGTGGTGTGCTGGGTCTGATAAAGCCCTTATCCAACAAATCTTTCAGTTGCTCCTTCAACTCTTTCAACTCAGCCGGTGCCATCCTGTACGGGGGAATAGATATAGGCTGCGTATCCGGCATCAACTCTATAGTAAAATCAATCTCCCGCTCAGGCGGAAGGCCAGGAAGCTCGTCAGGAAATACATCTGGAAACTCACTGACGACCGGAACAGACTGAAGGGTAGGTATCTCCGCTGCAGTATCGTGCACACGAACCAAATGATAGATATAACCCTTCTGGATCATCTTCTTAGCCTTTAGGTATGAAATAAACTTACCCCTCGGTGATGCTGTGGATCCGAACCACTCTATAACTGGTTCCCCTTGAAACTGAAAACGGACTACCTTTTTCTGGCAGTCAACATTAGCATAACAAGAAGACAACCAGTCCATACCCATAATGACGTCAAACTCAAGCATGTCTAACTGTATCAAATCAGCCTTAGTGCTACGATCATAAATAGTCACAGGGCAATCCCTATAGATCTGTCTTGCTATAACAAAATCCCCAACTGGCGTAGCTACCTCAAATGGCTCTATAGGCTCAGACACTATCCCAATTTTACTAGCAACAAGTGGGGAGATATATGATAAAGTAGAGCCAGGGTCAATCAATGCATATACAGATCTGGAGAAAACCAGCAATGTACCTGTGACGACGTTTGGCGAAGCCTCCTGATCCTGGCGGCTGGCCAAAGCATATATGCGGTTCGAGGGACCGCTAGAACCTGAAGCGCCACCGCGGCCTCGATCGCGTCCTACCGGTGCTGGCATACCTCGCCCTCCAGGGCATGCAACAGATGGAACAGATGAAGAACCGGCGGCTGACCCTGTCTGCTGAGCAGCACTACCAGAACCGCTAGCCAATGGACAGTCTCTCATAAAGTGGCCCTGACCGCCACAAGAAAAGCAAGCTCCAGTCGCTCGGTAACACTCCCCGGGATGAGACTTCCCGCAATGAGGACAACGGGGTCTGGGTGGTCTGGCCTGGCTGGGACCCCTGGGTACCTGTGAACCTGCCACTCTGGAGCTCTGACCGGCCCCAGACGGTCCTGTACTATCGAATCTCCGGCTGCCTGACTGAGTACTCCAGCCGGACGAAGGAAAATGCCTATCTGACTGCTGCTACTGAGGCTGTCCGCCTCGAGAATCTCCAGAATAACCTGCGGACCTAGCCCTCTTGGGCGGCCTCCTATCTCGATCTCTGCCAGCAGGATCAGACCTGCGACGGTCCTCCATACCCATCGCATAGGCCTGAAGTCGGGCAATGTCCATGTCTGCCTGCAATGACACTGCCATACAGCTATCAACCAAATACCGGTCCAATCCCATAACATATCTGTGCATCCGATCGGACATATCTGCTACCACGGCCGGTGCATATCGGGCCAGAGAATCAAACTCAAGATTATACTCGCGAACACTCCGACCCCTCTGCTGCAGACGTAAGAATCGATCAGCCCGCGCCCGCCGTAACTCTGGGGGCAAAAGGTGGCGGGTGAATGCTGTCACAAACTGATCCCATGTGGCTGGAGGGGCACCCTCTCCTCTAGACAGCTCCCAAGTCTCGTACCAGTGGGTAGCCACATCTCGACGCCTGTGCGAAGCCAGCTCAACCGACTCGGTCTCTGAAGCCCTGACCAAGTCCAGTGAGCGTCGCATCCCCCGAATAAAATCATGGGGGTCCTCATCGGGCTTAGACCCAAAGAACTCTGGAGGGCCACATAACAGAAACTCCCGAACTCTCAGGCTGTCCCGCCTGTCATCGTCATCATCGTCCCTCCGCCCGCGTCTGCGAGCCTGTCCTGCTACCAGTGTAGTCAACAGCTGTACAGCCTCCCTCAGGGTCCGATCCTCCGCCCCTGGCTGAGGAGCTGGAGTCTCAGGAGCGGGTACACGGACCTCTGGAGCTGCTGAAGGTCCTACTCCAGGCTGTACTAGTGGGGGTGTAGCAGACCCCTCAGAATGAGGCGCAACCTCAGGCAAATCATAAACACGAGCCCGGGTAGCTCGTTGTGCCTGGCTAGTCTCTCCCATCCTCGCTTTGCCCTTCTGGGCCGCCGTTGCCTTCTTCGGAGGCATCACTGCAAACACAAAGGCGAGTCAGATCAAAATCATCCTAATAGCACAGCTCTATCGCACGATCTAAGATTCCAAAGAAAGTAACATCCTAAATGCCCTGTAGCCTCCTGCTTATAGATGTGGTGCACAACACATCGATAAACAAGACTCTACGAGACACGGCCTGTAGACATTCCGAGGACAAACCGCTCTGATACCACTTTTGTCACGACCCAGCCCCGTGGGCCGCGACTGGCACCCTACCTGGGTACCCAGACCAAATCGCATATTCGTTACCAAATCCAAACTTATTTCAGAATTTGATAAAAGTCATATCAAACATAATTTATATCAAAAATATGTCCTAAGCGGTCGCACAAATCAAAATGTCATATCGAATCCAAACGGAGCGGCGGAATAGACATCGCCGGTCACAAGTGCAAATATAAGCATAAGGGCCATTTAGGGCCATCATAACAAACGGACCGCTTTAAGACCAGAAAACAAAATCAAACAAACATATATAGGACCCTCGCCCCACATATGTGACTACAGGCCTCTACGAATTCAAAACAAAGACATATGGCGAGACAGGGCCCCGCCGTACCCAAATAGTCAAATGTACAGAATATATACATAGCAAAAGAAGTCTGTACCAAAAGTGGGCTACGAGTCAAGAAGGAGTACTCCGAAGTAGCAAAGAGTGAAGCCTACAGTGGAGGATCACCAATGTCTGTACCTGCGGGCATGAAACGCAGCCCCCGAAGAAAGGGGGTCAGTACGAAATATGTACTGAGTATGTAAAGCACGGAGTACAGAAATATGAGCCAAAACAGAAAGCAAACCGGATATCAAAGGGAAGTTCCAATCAGTATGTCAAAATCCGTATCAAATCATATACATATACATAATGCAAACAAAATCATGCAAACGCTCCAGAACGTGGTTGCCACTCCGACGCTGGCGCCACACAAAACATAACACCAGAAGGTTCCGAATCTCCGTACATCCCCGAACACAAACGTAAGTGAGCGTATCGCATCACTAGCCATATCACAGCATAACTCCAAACGGAACCCGGCCCTATGGCGAGGCCTCGGGAACCGTAACACAGCATACGGCCGAATTATCATAGGGCGCACGAATCATAACCGGCCCGGGAACCGGTGAACGAAGTCAAAATAAGGCACGAGCGGAGTCGTGAGCAAACAAATGCAATTTATATTTCAAAATAGCCTTTCAAAACTTAATAATCTCATAAGTCATTTCATAAACCAAAATAGTCGAATGATTAGTTCATACGAAAGTTTATCTCACAAATTGTTTCCAAAGTGGTACGTATGGCTCAAACGAAACTTAACATATCATAATAGTCAAAACATATTTCATAGAGGGAAGTTTCAAGGTCGAAGATCTCATATCGAAGTTCATCCAAAAAGGGAGCCCAATAGGACAAATAGGGCGTCTCGGGGTTAGCGGGCCCACCTCGAGTCAAATTGAGGTGGCGAACATAATTTACGAACATTTAAAGGCCAAAAGTTCATACATAATGATTTCTAAGTGACCCGATCACATTTCGATAAGTTTCGAACATTTGGTTGCATTCTAGCCAAAATAGAGCCTTTAGGCTTCAATTGAATTGAATGAATAGTAGTCGTTTTGTAGATCGGGTTTCGAGGAGCAGAAATGCTCCGGAGGTTCCAATATTCACCTAACATACTAAGACATGCCAAACGAAGAAGTGGGAAGCTTTACATACCTTATGGACGTCTTATGCTTTCCTTAAAATCAAATCCCGTTTCGTTCAGAATCTGCAAATGGTCAAAGTTACCAAGTAGAGATTCTTAGGCTTAAGATTTCCATTAACTTGATTTTTTGTCTACCGAAATTTCGGCAGCATTTCCCTTATAAATCTAACACCCCCGAGACTTAGCTCGGCTCAAAATACATCAACTACAACAACCCAAACGTCATCAAACAACACAAACCATAATCAAATCATTCTAGCTTCAAAGTTCTATCTTACTACACAAATTGGCAACTTCCATTCAAACTTCACAATTCCAAACTTATATCCACATTATTGTATTCATTCACTCATTTAAGATTACTCAATCACATCCCAATTATGTTCCAAACCATATACAAAATTTCCCGAAGTTCATTACTTTCCATATTCTATCCAAAACATCAAAAGCCACGATGAACATTCTAACTTGCATCGTTTCATTCCGAATTCATTAACATCATTATAAATTCATATTTAAAGTCTTTAGCACTCTAAATATACAATGATATACATAATGATACCGAAGGTATACGCTTTCCGATAATATCCGAAATCATTTTCCAATGCCAATTTAATTCATCAATCAATCATTTACGACACAAGGATCACAACAACACATTATACCAACTAAACAAGATCAATTCGCCTCACTTTCTTCTCCCTATGGCTCACGGCCAACACACAATATACACACACACCCACGGCTTTCTATTTACATCAAAGTTACGGGATTCTCCTCTATTCCCAATCTTTAACATATTCATATCAATTCTATAACATTAAAGGGGCAAAAATCTTACCTTTTCTTGAAAACCCGACTTGTCGCAAACGCGCACCTTACGCCAAACTAATTGTACCCCGTTGAAGAGGGTCTTGAGTACTCCACAACTATGCAAAAATCAAGATTTTTAGATCACAACACAAGCTAGCACAATCTTTTTCTTTCTCCCTATTCTTGTTCGGCCGAGAGCCCTTCTTTGGGTGTTCTTCAATTTATTTTTTTGTTCTTGATAGTTAGCAAGATACTTGATATATATCCATTATTAAGGGTCATGTGCATAGCACATGACATTAAAAATGGGCTTGGGCTTGCCTAGTGGCCGGCCACCCCATTAACTTTGGGCCTAATTTCTTGTTCAATTTTTTCTTGGCCCAATTCATTAAAAGTCCCGTTTTGTAATTCCCGAAACTAATTTCCGAAACTCCAAATTTACCCTCGCCCTTTCCCGATATCTTAACATTAAAGATTCCATAACCAACATAGTCATATTCACCAAAATCAAAATATTTCCTCATAACACATAAATCGTAATTATTTCTCAATTTCCAATTATACGAAAACACGGGACATAACATTCTCCCCCCCCTTAAGAACATTCGTCCCCGAATGTTAGATTAGTCTTATGAGCGTAACGGTGAGTCTCTCTCTAAAACTAGCACATATGATTTATTCGTTAATTAATGCAACAAACTTAAAAGTTTAGATTACCTGTGGGCGTCGGAAACAAGTGGGGATATTTCTTCTTCATCTCGTCCTCCGCCTCCCAAGTCATCTCCTCCCGATTATTGTTGCGCCACAGGACTTTGACGGAGGGCACTTCTTTAGTGCGTAGTCTCCGCACCTGTCGATCCAGAATAGATACAGGTTGCTCGTCATAAGATAACTGCTCCGTCACCTGAATGTCATCAACTGGGAATATCCTGGAAGGATCACCAATACATTTCCGCAACATAGACACATGAAACACCGGGTGTACGGCCTCCAAGTAGGATGGTAAGTCTAGCTCATAGGCGACCTCGCCTATCTTTTGAACGATCTGATACGGCCCAATGTACCGGGGGCTCAACTTACCCTTTCTACCGAATCTCATGACACCCTTCATGGGCGACACCTTCAGGAATACCCAGTCGCCAATCTGGAACTCTAACGGTCGACGTCGTCTATCTGCATAAGCTTTCTGTCGACTCTGAGCAGCCAATAATCGTTCTCGAATAAGCTTTACCTTATCTACAGCTTCCTGGATCACATCTGGCCCAATCAGCTTAGTCTCGCCCACGTCAAACCAACCAATAGGAGATCTGCATTTTCTGCCATAAAGGGCTTCATACGTTGCCATCTGAATGCTGGAGTGATAACTATTATTATAGGCAAACTCAATAAGCGGGAAATGATCATCCCGGCTGCCCCTGAAATCAATAACGCAGGCCCGCAACATATCTTCTAGTGTCTGAATAGTGCGCTCGGACTGCCCGTCGGACTGAGGATGAAAAGCTGTACTGAGGCTCACCTGAGTCCCTAATCCCTCCCGGAATGACCTCCAGAAATTTGCCGTAAACTGGGCACCTCGGTCGGTAATAATAGATATAGGGACTCCGTGAAGTCTGACCATCTCTCTGATGTACAATCTAGCGTAGTCCTCAGCCGAATAAGTAGTCCGAACCGGAAGGAAATGGGCTGATTTCGTCAATCTGGCAACAATAACCCAAATAGAATCATACCTGCGTGGAGTGCGCGGTAACCCAACAACGAAATCCATATTAATCATCTCCCATTTCTAGGCTGGAATTTCCATCTCCTGTAATAATCCACCGGGCTTCTGATGCTCGATCTTAACTTACTGGCAGTTCGGGCACTGACTAACAAACTCAGCAATATCTTTCTTCATGCCGTCCCACCAATACAAACACCTGAGATCCCGATACATTTTAGTGGAACCAGGATGAACAGAATACCGTGCATTATGGGCCTCGCCCATAATCTGCCGCCGTAAGCCCACAACGTTCGGTACACAGAATCTGCTGTCATATGATAATACTCCTTCAGGCGAGATCTCAAACTGAGTCTTTGCTTTATTAAGGGCCACATCTCTGTACTGAATCAGGAGAGGATCTTCAAACTGGCGCTGCTTTACCTCCTGAATAATAGATGATTCAACAACTGGACGAACAGAAATCCCAGAATCTCCAGAATCCGCCAAACGAACTCCGAGGCTGGCCAGCTGATGAATATTACGAACCAAATCCCTCTTATCAGATGGTACACCAGCCAGGCTGCCTACGGACTTGCGGCTAAGCGCATCAGCTACCACATTGGCTTTCCCCGGATGGTACAGAATATCAACGTCGTAATCCTTTAGTAACTCAAACCATCTCCGCTGCCGTAAATTTAGCTCCTTCTGCTTAAAAATATACTGGAGACTCTTATGGTCCGTATAAATATCAGCATGGACCCCATATAAATAATGCCGCAAAATCTTCAAAGCATGAATTACTGCGGCCAACTCAAGATCATGAGTGGGATAGTTCTTCTCGTGCGGTCTGAGCTGTCGCGAAGCATAGGCTATGACTCGACCGTGCTGCATCAATACACAACCTATCCCAATACCAGAGGAGTCACAATAGAAAACATACCCGTCTGATCCCTCTGGAAGAGCCAATACTGGGGCCGTAACCAATCTCTCTTTCAGCAACTGAAAGCTGCGCTCGCAGGCATCGGTCCACTGAAATTTTGCTGCTTTCTGAGTAAGCCCCGTCAGTGCTGCTGCAATAGAAGAAAAATCCTCCACGAACCTGCGATAATATCCGGCCAATCCCAGAAAATTGCGCACCACCGTCGGTGTAGTAGGCCTGGGCCAATTCTGTATAGCCTCAATCTTCTGCGTATCGACCCGAATACCGTCTGCACCGACAATATGACCCAAGAATGCCACAGAAGTCAACCAGAATTCACATTTGGAGAATTTAGCATATAACTTCTGCTGACGGAGAATGCCAAGTACCGTCCTCAAATGATCTGAATGCTCCTCGGCTGATCGCGAGTAAATCAGAATATCATCAATAAACACAATAACAAACATGTCCAGAAAAGGCCGAAATACCCGATTCATCAGATCCATAAATACCGCTGGAGGATTAGTCAGCCCGAAAGACATAACTCTGAACTCATAGTGCCCGTACCGGGTCCTGAAAGCAGTCTTCGGGATATCTGACTCCCGCACTCGCACCTGATGATAACCTGAGCGCAGATCTACCTTCGAAAAATATTTAGCACCCTGCAGCTGATCAAACCAGTCATCAATCCGGGGGAGGGGATATTTATTCTTAATAGTCACTTTATTCAGCTGCCGGTAGTCGATACACATCCGCAGTGACCCATCTTTCTTTCAAACAAACAATACCGGCGCTACCCAGGGTGGTGTGCTGGGTCTGATAAAGCCCTTATCCAACAAATCTTTCAGTTGCTCCTTCAACTCTTTCAACTCAGCCGGTGCCATCCTGTACGGGGGAATAGATATAGGCTGCGTATCCGGCATCAACTCTATAGTAAAATCAATCTCCCGCTCAGGCGGAAGGCCAGGAAGCTCGTCAGGAAATACATCTGGAAACTCACTGACGACCGGAACAGACTGAAGGGTAGGTATCTCCGCTGCAGTATCGTGCACACGAACCAAATGATAGATATAACCCTTCTGGATCATCTTCTTAGCCTTTAGGTATGAAATAAACTTACCCCTCGGTGATGCTGTGGATCCGAACCACTCTATAACTGGTTCCCCTTGAAACTGAAAACGGACTACCTTTTTCTGGCAGTCAACATTAGCATAACAAGAAGACAACCAGTCCATACCCATAATGACGTCAAACTCAAGCATGTCTAACTGTATCAAATCAGCCTTAGTGCTACGATCATAAATAGTCACAGGGCAATCCCTATAGATCTGTCTTGCTATAACAAAATCCCCAACTGGCGTAGCTACCTCAAATGGCTCTATAGGCTCAGACACTATCCCAATTTTACTAGCAACAAGTGGGGAGATATATGATAAAGTAGAGCCAGGGTCAATCAATGCATATACAGATCTGGAGAAAACCAGCAATGTACCTGTGACGACGTTTGGCGAAGCCTCCTGATCCTGGCGGCTGGCCAAAGCATATATGCGGTTCGAGGGACCGCTAGAACCTGAAGCGCCACCGCGGCCTCGATCGCGTCCTACCGGTGCTGGCATACCTCGCCCTCCAGGGCATGCAACAGATGGAACAGATGAAGAACCGGCGGCTGACCCTGTCTGCTGAGCAGCACTACCAGAACCGCTAGCCAATGGACAGTCTCTCATAAAGTGGCCCTGACCGCCACAAGAAAAGAAAGCTCCAGTCGCTCGGTAACACTCCCCGGGATGAGACTTCCCGCAATGAGGACAACGGGGTCTGGGTGGTCTGGCCTGGCTGGGACCCCTGGGTACCTGTGAACCTGCCACTCTGGAGCTCTGACCGGCCCCAGACGGTCCTGTACTATCGAATCTCCGGCTGCCTGACTGAGTACTCCAGCCGGACGAAGGAAAATGCCTATCTGACTGCTGCTACTGAGGCTGTCCGCCTCGAGAATCTCCAGAATAACCTGCGGACCTAGCCCTCTTGGGCGGCCTCCTATCTCGATCTCTGCCAGCAGGATCAGACCTGCGACGGTCCTCCATACCCATCGCATAGGCCTGAAGTCGGGCAATGTCCATGTCTGCCTGCAATGACACTGCCATACAGCTATCAACCAAATACCGGTCCAATCCCATAACATATCTGTGCATCCGATCGGACATATCTGCTACCACGGCCGGTGCATATCGGGCCAGAGAATCAAACTCAAGATTATACTCGCGAACACTCCGACCCCTCTGCTGCAGACGTAAGAATCGATCAGCCCGCGCCCGCCGTAACTCTGGGGGCAAAAGGTGGCGGGTGAATGCTGTCACAAACTGATCCCATGTGGCTGGAGGGGCACCCTCTCCTCTAGACAGCTCCCAAGTCTCGTACCAGTGGGTAGCCACATCTCGACGCCTGTGCGAAGCCAGCTCAACCGACTCGGTCTCTGAAGCCCTGACCAAGTCCAGTGAGCGTCGCATCCCCCGAATAAAATCATGGGGGTCCTCATCGGGCTTAGACCCAAAGAACTCTGGAGGGCCACATAACAGAAACTCCCGAACTCTCAGGTTGTCCCGCCTGTCATCGTCATCATCGTCCCTCCGCCCGCGTCTGCGAGCCTGTCCTGCTACCAGTGTAGTCAACAGCTGTACAGCCTCCCTCAGGGTCCGATCCTCCGCCCCTGGCTGAGGAGCTGGAGTCTCAGGAGCGGGTACACGGACCTCTGGAGCTGCTGAAGGTCCTACTCCAGGCTGTACTAGTGGGGGTGTAGCAGACCCCTCAGAATGAGGCGCAACCTCAGGCAAATCATAAACACGAGCCCGGGTAGCTCGTTGTGCCTGGCTAGTCTCTCCCATCCTCGCTTTGCCCTTCTGGGCCGCCGTTGCCTTCATCGGAGGCATCACTGCAAACACAAAGGCGAGTCAGATCAAAATCATCCTAATAGCACAGCTCTATCGCACGATCTAAGATTCCAAAGAAAGTAACATCCTAAATGCCCTGTAGCCTCCTGCTTATAGATGTGGTGCACAACACATCGATAAACAAGACTCTACGAGACACGGCCTGTAGACATTCCGAGGACAAACCGCTCTGATACCACTTTTGTCACGACCCAGCCCCGTGGGCCGCGACTGGCACCCTACCTGGGTACCCAGACCAAATCGCATATTCGTTACCAAATCCAAACTTATTTCAGAATTTGATAAAAGTCATATCAAACATAATTTATATCAAAAATATGTCCTAAGCGGTCGCACAAATCAAAATGTCATATCGAATCCAAACGGAGCGGCGGAATAGACATCGCCGGTCACAAGTGCAAATATAAGCATAAGGGCCATTTAGGGCCATCATAACAAATAGAACGCTTTAAGACAAGAAAACAAAATCAAACAAACATATATAGGACCCTCGCCCCACATATATGACTACAGGCCTCTACGAATTCAAAACAAAAACATATGGCGAGATAGGGCCCCGCCGTACCCAAATAGTCAAATGTACAGAATATATACATAGCAAAAGAAGTCTGTACCAAAAGTGGGCTCCGAGTCAAGAAGGAGTACTCCGAAGTAGCAAAGAGTGAAGCCTACAGTGGAGGATCACCAATGTCTGTACCTGCGGGCATGAAACGCAGCCCCCGAAGAAAGGGGGTCAGTACGAAATATGTACTGAGTATGTAAAGCACGGAGTACAGAAATATGAGCCAAAACAGAAAGCAAACCGGATATCAAAGGGAAGTTCCAATCAGTATGTCAAAATCCGTATCAAATCATATACATATACATAATGCAAACGAAATCATGCAAACGCTCCAGAACGTGGTCGCCACTCCGACGCTGGCGCCACACACAGCATAACACCAGAAGGTTCTGAATCTCCGTACATCCCCGAACACAAACGTAAGTGAGCGTATCGCATCACTAGCCATATCACAGCATAACTCCAAACGGAACCCGGCCCTATGGCGAGGCCTCGGGAACCGTAACACAGCATACGGCCGAATTATCATAGGGCGCACGAATCATAACCGGCCCGGGAACCGGTGAACGAAGTCAAAATAAGGCACGAGCGGAGTCGTGAGCAAACAAATGCAATTTATATTTCAAAATAGCCTTTCAAAACTTAATAATCTCATAAGTCATTTCATAAACCAAAATAGTCGAATGATTAGTTCATACGAAAGTTTATCTCACAAATTGTTTCCAAAGTGGTACGTATTGCTCAAACGAAACTTAACATATCATAATAGTCAAAACATATTTCATAGAGGGAAGTTTCAAGGTCGAAGATCTCATATCGAAGTTCATCCAAAAAGGGAGCCCAATAGGACAAATAGGGCGTCTCGGGGTTAGCGGGCCCACCTCGAGTCAAATTGAGGTGGCGAACATAATTTACGAACATTTAAAGGCCAAAAGATCATACATAATGATTTCTAAGTGACCCGATCACATTTCGATATGTTTCGAACATTTGGTTGCATTCTAGCCAAAATAGAGCCTTTAGGCTTCAATTGAATTGAATGAATAGTAGTCGTTTTGTAGACCGGGTTTCGAGGAGCAGAAATGCTCCGGAGGTTCCAATATTCACCTAACATACTAAGACATGCCAAACGAAGAAGTGGGAAGCTTTACATACCTTATGAACGTCTTATGCTTTCCTTAAAATCAAATCCCGTTTCGTCCAGAATCTGCAAATGGTCAAAGTTACCAATTAGAGATTCTTAGGCTTAAGATTTCCATTAACTTGATTTTTTGTCTACCGAAATTTCGGCAGCATTTCCCTTATAAATCTAACACCCCCGAGACTTAGCTCGGCTCAAAATACATCAACAACAACAACCCAAACGTCATCAAACAACACAAACCATAATCAAATCATTCTAGCTTCAAAGTTCTATCTTACTACACAAATTGGCAACTTCCATTCAAACTTCACAATTCCAAACTTATATCCACATTATTGTATTCATTCACTCATTTAAGATTATTCAATCACATCGCAATTATGTTCCAAACCATATACAAAATTTCCCGAAGTTCATTACTTTCCATATTCTATCCAAAACATCAAAAGCCACGACGAACATTCTAACTTGCATCGTTTCATTCCGAATTCATTAACATCATTATAAATTCATATTTAAAGTCTTTAGCACTCTAAATATACAATGATATACATAATGATACCGAAGGTATACGCTTTCCGATAATATCCGAAATCATTTTCCAACGCCAATTTAATTCATCAATCAATCATTTACGACACAAGGATCACAACAACACATTATACCAACTAAACAAGATCAATTCGCCTCACTTTCTTCTCCCTATGGCTCACGGCCAACACACAATATACACACACACCCACGACTTTCTATTTACATCAAAGTTACGGGATTCTCCTCTATTCCCAATCTTTAACATATTCATATCAATTCTATAACATTAAAGGGGCAAAATTCTTACCTTTTCTTGAAAACCCGACTTGTCGCAAACGCGCACCTTACGCCAAACTAATTGTACCCCGTTGAAGAGGGTGTTGAGTGCTCCACAACTATGCAAAAATCAAGATTTTTGGATCACAACACAAGCTAGCACAATTTTTTTCTTTCTCCCTATTCTTGTTCGGCCGAGAGCCCTTCTTTGGGTGTTCTTCAATTTATTTTTTTGTTCTTGATAGTTAGCATGATACTTGATATATATCCATTATTAAGGGTCATGTGCATAGCACATGACATTAAAAATGGGCTTGGGCTTGGGCTTGCCTAGTGGCCGGCCACCCCATTAACTTTGGGCCTAATTTCTTGTTCAATTTTTTCTTGGTCCAATTCATTAAAAGTCCCATTTTGTAATTCCCGAAACTAATTTCCGAAACTCCAAATTTACCCTCGGCCTTTCCCGATGTCTTAACATTAAAGATTCCATAACCAACATAGTCATATTCACCAAAATCAAAATATTTCCTTATAACACATAAATCGTAATTATTTCTCAATTTCCAATTATACGAAAACACGGGACATAACAGATATTCTTTCTCCAAGTTGGACCAAAATTGCCCCTCATATTTTCTCCAAAGTTTAAAAAACTTATTTTCCTTGATTCACTTGCCCTCCAATCCTTCCGTAGCTTATTATATGAACTTAAACCCTCATAATCATAAGATAAGCACATATAATTCCATAAATCCTTAGAGGTAACTCCAATGTCCATACTTAAAGCAACCAACACCTAACGAATCACAACGTACAAACTACGAGGTGTAACAATCTTATCTCGCGCGCATCGGACCATCCAATAGGAGGCCTACACCTCCTCCCATATAATGCCTCAAACGGAGAAATATCAATACTCAAGTGGTTGCTATTGTTATATGCAAATTCGACCAAAGTTCAGAACTGTCCTAATGCCCACAAAAGTCTATTAACACGGACGGAGCATATCTTCAAGGACCTGAATAGTCCGCTCAGACTGCCCGTCAGACTGTGGGTGGAACGTTGTACTAAGATCCAACCTCATACCCAACTCCTCATGCAAGCACTCCTAAAATCTGAATGTGAACGTTGTGCCCCGATCGGACACAATGGAGATAGGAACCCTATGAAGCCTAACCACCTCACGCATTTAGATTTTAACCAATTTCTTCGCATGATAAGTCATCTTCACCGGAATGAAGCGGGCAGACTTAGTCAACCTGTTAACGATAACCCAAATGGAGTCAAATTTCCCCAACATCTTCGGAAGACCCACCACGAAATCCATGGCTATTCTTTCCCACTTCCCCTCGGGAATGGGCATCCTCTAAAGTGTGCCTCCAGGTTTCTGATGCTTATAATTCACCTGCTGGCAATTTAGTCATTGAGCAAAAAACTCTACGATATCACGCTTCATCCTAGTCCACCAGTAATGTTGCCTGAAATCCCGATACATCTTAGCAGCGCCAGGATGAATAGAATATCTCGAACTATGAGCCTCTATCAGAATGGTCTTGATCAAATCGCTCACACGTGGCACACATACTCTCCCTTTGATTCGCAGCACACCTTCCACATCAATCACGGCCTCTCTGGCCTCACCGTGCAACAACTTAGAGCCTTAATCTGCTCTAAAAATAATGATCGAGCCTTAACACAAGCCAACACCCTGTCTGTGTTGCAAATATCCAGCCTCATAAAACTGTTAGCCAGAGTCTGAACCTCTCTAGCCAACGGACGCTACGAAGAAATTAAACAAGCCAGGCTCCCCATACTAGCCGACTTCCTACTCAAAGCGTCAGCCACTACATTTGCCTTACCGGGGTGGTACCGAATGGTAATATCATAATCCATCATCAGTTCCATCCATCTCTGCTACCTAGAGTTTAGATCCCTCTGAGTGAACATGTCACGACCCGACTAGGGGGCCATGACGGGTACTCGGAGCAGACTACCGAGCACCAATCATAATGCTAATCATCATACCCAACCTGAACACATATACTCTCCAAGGCATTACATAAATATACATAAGCCCACATGGCTGCAAAAATGATATAGAAGAATATACACGGATGTATCCATGAGACAACTAATACCCACGCATCTGTATCCAAGAGCCTCTACTAGAGTGCTGAGACATAAGGATGGGACAGGACCCCGTCGTGCCCAAATATATATACACACAAAATAATGTATCAAAAATGGCACCTCCGGAACAGTGGAGTGCTCTTGTAAATCTGCTGAGTAGCTTCTAGAGATCTAGGCCACCTCCCTGTCTACCTATGGGCATGAACACAGTGTCCAAAAAGAAAGGACGTCAGTACGAGCAATGTACTGAGTATGCAAGGCATGAACAATAATAATATATCGAAGAGATAAGGAAACATCAAGTAAGGAAACAACCTGTAACTGAATGTCACTTAAGACAAAATAATGCATGCTGACTTACATCATAAACTACATCATATCAAGTATGCATATATAAGTTGGCCGACCATACAGGTATGGTGTGATCATCATTATCCCGCGTCCAGGCCTCCCGCATCCGGGGTAAACATCTCATGCCACCCACTAGTGGTGTCTGCCCATGCCATCTAAACATGGTGTATATGCCGCCCGCCTTAGCGGTGTCTACTCGGCCATATAGGCACGGTGTAATCTAATCATCATATACTTATCATAAAGCATGCATTAGAACTCGAGTACAAACTACAACTCTATCGGGGTGGTGTAAGATCTAGAACCTTCGATTCCATTATGGAGTAGCCATGATTATCATACCTTACCTTGAAGGAACTAGCATTATAAGGTGAGTCCTGTAACAATGAATAACACCAAGGAATCATTAGCTCATAAGAACATCATATCATAATCTTTGAAATTTCTAGACTTAGACTCACCATCATTAGTGTCATATTCACAACGCATCTCTTATCTTTCTTTCATGAGAAGCTCTTAATAATCATAGACTCGTAATTTCCGGAACATAAGAGTGTCATGGAAGATAAAGGAAGTCATGTTGTAGGTAAAATGCCTTAGAGAAAAAGGGACTAGCCTTACATACCTTTACGTCTCTCTAACTTTATCAACTAAATTCTTTCCTCCAATGTTCATGATTCTACATTCAAGAGAATTCGTATTAAGATTAGATAATCAGAAATATACTAAAGCTTGAGCTAAAGCTAATGAAAATTGGGCAGCATCTCCTTTGTTTCTACAAGTTCCTCTATATGCTATAACAACTCCCAACATCAATAACAACATTCATAATATCATAATCAATAACTTTGTCAAGTTTGACATTATCCAATTCCCACAATTCCCTACCAAAATGATTCATGACTATAGCTATGGCATAGCATCGTATTCGTTCTCATGTAATACCTCTTTAACATCATTTGTATCATTTACAACAAGATTTCACTCACAACCTCTCAAGAATCATGATTCGTGTCAAACTACTATTCAAGAATACCATTATTCTTATATTTGTAACCCATTTTCTACTTCCTTCCATAATCCAAGTCTTTCAACCATTCAATACTCCTAATTGCATGAAATGAACATAAAACGCGCCTTCGATTGTGTAGGAATGGGTTTTAGATGAAATGCTTCACTTGGAGAAAACCCTAATTTCACATCAAAAGAGATTTCCGGCTTCCATCAACCCTAGCTAGCATTCTTGCACTTGATTCTACTAGTTCTTGGTATTTGATCTTTGATTTTCCTTGAACTCATGTAAATGAAGTGTGTTGAATATTCTAGAGATTTGGAGAGAAGTGGAGAAAATAAGCAATGAGAAATGAGACCTTGAATTCATATTTTATAAAAATTTAAAACTGCCCGTCGGGAGTTATACGGACCATTATACGGTCCGTATAATTTTATACCATTCGTATAAGTGACCGTTTAACTCCATCAGTGATGGCCCTCCACTGTAACGGTTATACGGACGATTATACAGACCGTATAAATGGTCGTATAATCCACCATTTCTATGAACTTATTCTCGTCGCCTCGTTTGATCTCCCATCCTTATGAAACCTTCTTAGACTTGTTTAACAATTCGTTAACAACCTAAGGGACGTCATGACTCTTTCTCAAGACATCATTAAGTCAACATTAGTTCGGTAATTTGTAAAACCCTTCCAAAACACGACTTATACCTTACATTCTTTAACGAACTTTCTTCTCTTGCCTCAAATGTCTTTGTAATCTTAATTAGAATCGTTAAGTACTAGTTCTTACTTGTAGAAACATCATATACTTCTTACCCTATGTCAGTCTATCTACCACATGACGACATGAAATTTTTTGAGGTGTAACACTCTTTCCCCCTTTTAAAACATTCGTCCTCGAATGTTAAATTCTCAAGAATTCTACAGAAATATTGACAGAGTTTCCCTTGTAACGTGGCACTACCATCTTGTCACAATAGCCCACAATAACATCACCTCACAAGGCTACAACACAATAGCAAGAATATATGGCCACACACGACCAAAAGCATTACATACCTTATGGTAATGGCGTCTCATTTTGAATCTCTTCGAGGGGTAGAAACAATTGCGGGTACTTGGACTTCATGTCTTGTTCCACTTCCCAAGTCATTTCCTCTCGATTATTGTTTCGCCACAAGACCTTAACTGAGGCTACCTCTTTATTTCTAATTTTCCGCACTTGCCTATCTAGTATGGCAATGGGTACCTCTTCATAAGCTAACTTTTCCGTGACTTGAGCATCATTTACAGTCACGATTATAGTAGGATCTCCGACACACTTACGGAGCATTGATACATGGAAAATTGGATGGACTGATTCAAGTTCTGGGGGTAAGTCCAGTTCATAAGATACTTGGCCCATCTTGCAGACAATCTTATAAGGTCCAATATATCGAGGACTTAATTTTCCCTTCTTGCCAAATATCATCATGCCTTTCATCAGTGATACCTTCAGGAATACCCAATCATCAACTTCAAATTCTAATTCTCGTCGACGGTTGTCCGCATAAGATTTCTGGCAACTTTGGGCTATCAATAATCGATCTTGGATAACCTTGATTGTTAAACCCCGCATCTTCGAAGAGCACTTATCAAATTTGAAACATAAGTACGTTGAGTTAGGGTTAAGTAAAACCACTTTGGAAGATAAGGAGCCAACATTATTAAGTATATTTAATGAGTGAAGGATGTATATAAGGTATATCGGAAGGTTTTATAAGGAAATGAGTGGAAGAAATGAAGTAGTACGACTTTGGAGAAAGGATGGGTAATGTTTTGTGTGAAAATTTTTGTCCAACTTGGGTGGCGAATATCTCTTAGCATATGAAGTGTTTTAAGGTGAAACAAAATCCTAAATTGAATTTCGTCGAGTCTAGTTTCCAACGCAACAAACCTCTCATCGATAGGACATCGGAGTAAAATATTATGGACGCTACAAGTTCGGCTGACAAAGCAGAAATGCGTGCTACAGTAACCGACATGCTATAGTAAAATGCTACAGTGAACCCGACCCGAATTTGACCCCTATATAAAGGGTAAGAACCCCCCCTTTCCATCAAATTTTGCTAGAAAATTCCAGAAATTGAAGAGAGAGAGAGAGAGAGAGGGAAACAAAAAGTGAGCAATTTTCAAGTAGCGGAGTAGTAGTTTAGGTCTGGGTAACACATGGTTGTGATGCTAGTATTGTTTTGTGGTGGATTTTAGTGTGGATATTGAGGATATTTCTGTCTTAACAAGAAAAAATGTATGAATCTTTCTCTTTTGGTATTATTTAAGGCTTATTCACGGAGATAAAGTCGTTAAATAATTGTGTAGTAAGTTGGTTAGTTATGGAAGTTGGAAAATAGCGTGTGGGCTGTTTTATGGTACATATTGGTGGTGGGAATGATGTTATTGATGTTGGTATTGTTATTGTTGTTGTTGGTTACTGAATTGAGATTTCGGGCTAGGCATATAAACAAGGGAGATGTTGCCCGATTTTCAACAGGATATAAAACAGTTTGACTTGAGAGCTTAGTGGAAATATACTACGATGAGTCTAACGATTATGTGAATCCTCTTAAATGTAGACTAGTGAGCTCGGATGAATAAGTGTAGATAATTGGAGGCTGAATAGGTATGTTAAGGCTTGTCCCTTTCTTTCGAAGGCATGATTCCTATGTGTTACACCTCCGAAATTTCCCCGTGAACGTACAATGAATAGACTAACGAAGAATACGACTATACGATATTTTAATCAGAA
Source organism: Lycium barbarum (assembly GCF_019175385.1). Lineage (NCBI taxonomy): Eukaryota > Viridiplantae > Streptophyta > Magnoliopsida > Solanales > Solanaceae > Lycium > Lycium barbarum. The sequence continues at coordinate 57,917,455 of NC_083342.1, read as the reverse complement.
GGGAATGACGTTTGACGACCCTAAGTAAGATTTCAAAGGCAATGGGAACAAGAGATAGGTTATGCTCCATAATGACTAATTATAGGTTTTGAAGACATGAAAGTTGCAGATTTGCACTTTGGCCCAGTCGATCGTAAAATGAAATATGGACCGTAAAGTGGTATATGGCCCGTAAACTACCATGTCGTATTTCAACTTACAAAACTTCAACTTTCTGTCAAATGCTTGAATGGTTAAATATGACTTGGAATATGGCCCGTAAACTGAGTCGTAAACCACCATGTCCTCAGCCTGACTTTCTGGTTCTATTATGCTTTAACACGTCCACAGAATACGGGCCATAAAATGGAATACGGATCGTAAACTGGGTTTACGACCACTGTGCACTTCAACTACTGTTCATTTCGGATCAGATTTTAAGTCATTAAAAAGGAGACCCAAGCTCATTAATTCATTTCATTTCCACGATACTTCTCTCTAGAAACCTCTAAAATATTCTCCACTCTTCATCTACAAGAAAAAAAAGGAAATCAAAGATCAATAACAAGAATCCAAGTGAATCAAGTGTATGAAACTCATCAAAGTTCATCCAAGTTAAGAAATTTCAAGAGAAGCAAACTAGGGTTTTGGTGCAAGAAGAGTAATACCACTCAAGCCTTGTTCCTACAACATCTAAGGTAAGTTTTATGGCATTTACATGTTATTTAGGGTATGGAAGAGTTGAAACACTTGGATTATAGAAGGATGTAAGAAATGGGTCATGAAAGTGTGAATAGTAGCATTGTTGAGTAAAGGTTTGAATTGAGCCATGATCATTGACAATTTGTGATTATAAAAATGTTATGAGTGACATTTAGAACATGGAATAAGTATCCTGTGTGAGAAAATGCAACAATGAACCATGGCCATGATTATGAAGAAATTGAAGACAAATTGTGAAATACGGATATTGTAAATGAATGATGAGTGTTGTTTATCATATTGTGAATGTGATATGAGCGTTTGGGAGTTGATATAGAATATGGGAAAAATAGTATAAACAAAGGAAATGCTGCCCAATTTTTCCCTAGAATTGTAACGCGTTCTTATAGATGATTAACTAACGTTAGCGCGAATTCTCTCTTGAAGGTAGAAACGTGATATCGAAGGAGAACAAGCAAGTTATAGCTTGGTTAAACGTCAAAGGTATGTGAGGCTAGTCCTTTCTTTCTAATGGCATGAATCCTATACCATAACTCTCTTTCTCCTTCATGAGTTCCTATATTCCAGAAAGCTAAAAGCCTATGCCTATGAATAGCTATATAAGATAAGAGACATGTTATGACCCTATACTGATGATGATGTTATTTATTGCTCACACTCACCTTATACGTTAGTTCCTTCAAGGTGAGGCAGAATGTCAAAGAATGTTCCATAATGAAATCGGGGGATCACGACCTTACGTCACCCCGATAAAGTGTAGTTGCTCTTGAGCCCTATGCATGTACTATGGCAAACATATTACGGTAAGTATATTATGACAAGCATACTATGATGATCATGTATGATGACGATATAACATCGCGCCTATATGGTCGGGCAGTCACCGCTAAGGCGGGCAGCGTACACACCATGGCCAGATGGCATGGGCAGACACCACTAGTGGGCGGCATGAGATGATACCCTGGACGCGGGAGGCCTAGACGCAGGCTAATGTTATGATTATCACACCGATCCGATATGGACGAGCAGTTTATACATTATCACATCGTACCTATATGGGCGGGCAGCTTATACATTTATGCATACATGACATGATGATGATTATGAGTAAGCCAGCGTGCATTATTTCCTTTGTACTTGACTGTCAGATATAGATGTTCCATATTGATATTTCTTTTATTTCGTTGTCTTATTTCATTGTTTATGCCTCTCATACTCAGTACAATATTCGTACTGAAGTCCATTTTCTTTGGACGCTGTGTTCATGCCCACAGGTAGACAGGGAGGTGAGCTTGGTCCTGATTCGTAGAAGCCAGTAGCTGATTGAGAGCACTCCATTGTTCGGAGGTGCTTATGATAGTTCTTTTGTGTATATTCGTATATATGTATTTTGGGCATGACGGGGTCTTGTCCCGTCCTTATGTTTAGCACTCCAGTAGAGGCTCGTAGATACGCAGTGTGGGTTAGATGGTCTCACGATAGGTTATTATGTATATATATTATTTTGATAGCCGAGAGGCATGTGTATAGAAAAGTATTTATGTTTCTATGTGAAATATGATTTTCCTACAATTTGAGAATAAATGTGATAAAAGAGCTAGATGAGCCTGATGAGAAATAGAACGGGCGGTGCTCGGTGATTAGCCCCGGGTACCCGTCGCGGCCCCTAACTGGGTCGTGACAAAAGTGGTATCAGAGCAGATCAGTCCTAGGAAGTATCTACGAGCTGTGTCTAGTTGAGTCTTGTTTATGGTGTGTTGCGCGCTACGCTAATAAACAAGAGGCTACAGGGCATTTAGGAAAAATGACCATCTTTCTTCTTTTGAGATCGTGCGATAGAACCGTGGATAAGATTTTTTCCTCCCTAATAGTGTGTTGTGATTCCAGAAATGCCACCAAAGGGAAAAGCTACAGCCGCCCAGAAGGGTAAGACTACGACAAAGAGGTGGGTAGAAAGAGAGCCTCCGATGAATATAGAAGAGGGCAAGTCACAAAATGAGGCCCCATCTAATACTTCCTCCACCCTGCCTAATGTGGAAGAACAAGAAGGAGCTCCAGCTCCAATTCCTCCACTGGTTGCTTCGGGTCAACAAATGACCGAGGCCATACATCTATTGACAGAGTTGATTGCCGCTCAGGCACAACGGCAAAATGTGAGTTCAAGTGATCGGGCAGCAAGTACCAGAGCTCGTGATTTTATGAGTCTAAATCCTCCAGAGTTTTTCGAGTCAAAGCCGGATGAAGACCCGCAAGGTTTCATAGATGAGATGTTGAGGACATTGAAGATTGTCCATGCCTCTGAAACTGAATCCATGGAGTTGGCATCTTATAGACTCCGGGACGTGGTAGTCTTATGGTATAATAACTGAGTGTTATCGAGAGGAGAAAATGTGCCTCCACCTGTATGGCAAGAATTCGTGGATGCTTTTATTCGTCACTATTTTCCACCCGAGGTCCGTCGAGCTAGGGCGGATAGCTTCCTAAATTTGAGGCAACGAAACATGAGTGCCCGGGAATACAACCTTCAATTTAATTCATTGGCTAGGTATGCCCCGACTATGGTGGACGACATGGGAGACCGGGTACATAGATTCGTGAGCGGCTTAGGGCCACATTTATTCAAAGATTGTTTGACGGCTTCGCTACAAGATGGGATGGATATTCCTCGGATACAGGCTCATGCTCAGAATTTAGATGGGCGACAACAGCCACAAAGAAGTGATCGTGATAGTGATAGAAGACAAAGAAAGAGGGCCAGATCGATGGGAGCAGGCAGTGATTATAGAGGGGGATCAAGGAAGACATATTCTAGGCACTCGGGCCAGTCGGTGACTAGTGCACCTCCTCGATTCGCAGGTAGGAGATTGGATCGCTCCTTCCGTTTAGGACAGGGCCAGAGTTCGAGGGCCTCAGATTCCCCGTTCAGGGAAGATTATAGTCAGAGGAGACCCCCCGTACCGCGATGCATCCAGTGCGGTGGATTACATTCCGGACAGTGTCGCCAGGGTTCGGATGCTTGCTATACTTGTGGCCAAGTTGGGCACATGATGAGAGATTGCCCGTCGTTGGGTGGTAGAGTTGGAGATCATCCTACAGGTTTAGCCGCTGGTTCTTCCTCGGTGCACCCGGCAGGGCTGACTCCCCAGATGTCAGCAGGTCGAGGTAGAGGCAGAGAGGCAGCATCTACTTCAAGTACCACTCAGCCCCGTGTATATGCTTAAGCCGGACGGCAGGATCTTGAGTCCTCTCCGGATGTGGTTACAGGTACATTGTCTATATTTTCCCATGATGTATATGCCTTGATAGATCCGGGTTCTACTCTTTCTTATCTTACTCCATATGTTGCCGGTTGTATTGGGGTGAAACCTGAGCCCATTAAACCTTTTGAGGTTTCTACTCCGGTTGGTGATCCCGTGATAGCAAGACAAGTGTATAAAATTGTGTAATTGTGATATGTGATCACCAAACCAAAGCTGATTTGATTGAATTGGAAATGTTAGATTTCGATGTAATTATGGGTATGAATTGGTTGGCATCATGTTATGCTAATGTTGATTGTCGGTTGAAAGTAGTTTGATTCTAATTTCCGGGAGAGCCCATGCTTGAATGGAAAGGTAATGCATCATTTCCAAGAGGTATGTTTATCTCCAACCTTAAGGAAAGGAAGATGATAGCCAAGGGCTATATTTATCACTTAGTTCGGGTTCATGACACCGAGGCAAAGTCGCCAACTTTCAAATCCGTTCCGGTAGTAAATGAATTTCCAGATGTATTTCCTGATGAGCTTCCAGGTCTTCCCCCAGAAAGAGAAAATGATTTTGCGATTGATGTGTTGCCGGACACCAAGCCTATTTCTATTTCTCCGTATCGAATGGCTCCGGCAGAATTGAAAGAGTTAAAGGCTCAACTAAAAGATTTGCTTGAAAAGGGGTTTATTAGACCCAGTTCATCACCGTGGGGAGCCCCAGTCTTGTTCGTGAGAAAGAAAGACGCATCCCTGTGAATGTGCATCGATTATAGGCAATTGAACAAAGTGACGATAAAGAATAAATATCCTCTTCCAAGGATTGACGATTTGTTTGATCAGCTACAAGGTGCCAAGTGGTTTTCTAAAATAGACTTGAGGTCGGGTTATCATCAAGTGAGAGTCAGAGAAGCGGACGTTCCCAAAACAGCTTTCAGAACGAGATATGGCCACTATGAATACCGGGTGCTGTCGTTTGGATTAAATAACGCTCCGGCAGTGTTCATGAATCTGATGAATAATGTATTTAGGCCACTCCTGGATTTATTCGTGATAGTGTTCATAGATGATATCTTAGTGTATTCCCGCACAGAATCAGAGCATGCAGATCATTTGAGAATTGTTCTTGGCATTCTTCGAGCTCGAGAATTATATGCAAAATTTTCAAAGTGAGAGTTTTGGCTAAATTCTATAACATTTATGGGCCATGTTATTTCAGATGACGGCATTCGAGTCGACACTCAAAACATTGAAGCTGTGAAGACTTGGCCAAGGCCTACAACACCTACAGAAGTCCGTAGTTTTCTGGGTTTGCCGGGTTATTACAGAAGATTCGTAGAGGGCTTTTCATCTATTTCATCCCCATTGACGAAGCTAACCCAGAAGTCAGCTAAATTCCAATGGAATGATGCTTGTGAGCGCACCTTCCAAGAGTTGAAAGACAGATTGACCTCATCTCCGATCTTAACACTTCCAGAAGGGTCAGATGGCTATGTGGTGTATTGTGACGCTTCTGGTGTTGAATTAGGATGTGTCTTAATGCAGCACGGTAGATTTATTGCATATGCTTCGAGGCAGTTGCGGAAACATGAAAGGAATTATCCTACTCATGATCTCAAATTGGCTGTGGTTATTCATGCCTTAAAAATGTGGAGACATTACTTGTATGGTGTGCACGTTGACATTTACACAGATCACAAGAGTCTTCAATATATATTCAAGCAAAAGGAGTTAAATCTATGACAAAGGCGGTGGTTAGAATTGTTGAAAGATTATTATGTGAATATCTTATACCACCCCGGAAAAGAAAATGTGGTAGCCGATGCGCTTAGTCGTTGATCAATGGGCAGTTTATGTGAAGTCCCTCCGAAAAAGAAAGAGATGGTTCATGAGCTCCACCAATTAGCTAATCTTGGAGTGCGTGTGATTGATTCGGGTAGTGTAGGGATTGGTATTAATGATCCCACAGTTTCGTCCTTGAACATGGAAATGAAAGAGCACCAGTATGAAGATCCCAAATTGTGCCATTACAGAGACACGTCTCATGACAAAGATAAGTCTCCATTTGAAGTTTCCATGGATGGAATTCTTAGATACCGGAGCAGGCAATGTGTGTCGAACGTGGCAGAATTGCGCTGATAAATTCTAGGAGAAGTACATTCTTCTCGGTATTCCATTCACCCAGGCGCAACCAAAATGTATCATGATCTCAAGATGATGTATTGGTGGGATGGCATTAAGAGAGAAATAAATTTGTAGGACAATGTCCAAATTGTCAACAAGTAAAGATCGAACATCAGAAGCCAGGAGGATTATTGCAAGCAATGGAAATACCTACTTGGAAATGGGAAGTAATCAACATGGTCTTTATTGTGGGGTTACCTTGTTCTCGAGGCAGGTATGATTCTATATGGGTGATCGTGGATAGATTGAAGAAAGCAGCCCATTTTCTTCCAGTTAGAACAACGTACTCAGCAGAAGACTATGCGAGGTTATATCTCAAAGAAATTGTGCGACTTCATGGTATTCCATTATCTATTATCACAGACAGAGGAGCACAGTTTATAGCCAAGTTCTGGAAGTCCTTCCAAGAAGGTCTATGCAATCGAGTGAAGCTTAGCACGACATTTCATCCGCAGACCGATGGACAAGCCGAGCGTACTATTCAGACATTGGAAGATATGCTACGAGCATGTGTGCTGGATTTCGGTGGTAGTTGGGATGACCATTTGCCTCTAATGGAATTCGCATACAACAATAGCTATCATTCCAGTATTCAAATGGCTCCATATGAGGCTTTATATGGGAGGAAATGTAGATCCCCAATCGGATGGTTTGAAATAGGAGAAGTACAGCTAGTAGGCCCTGAATTGATTCAGCAAGCGGTGGAAAAAGTTAAGGTGATCCGAGATCGATTGTTGACAGCCCAAAGTCGCCAAAAGTCTTATGCGGACAATTGCCGACGAGACTTGGAATTCCAGGCTGATGATTGGGTATTTTTGAAAGTTTCGCCAATGAAAGGGGTGATGAGATTTGGCAAGAGAGGGAAGTTAAGTCCTAGATATATTAGACCCTATAAAATTATCCGCAAGGTGGGTCATGTCGCTTATGAATTGGACTTGCCTTCGGAGCTTGAATCGATCCATCCAGTCTTCCATGTTTCGATGCTCCTCAAGTGTATTGGAGATCCCACAAAGATCTTCCCGATAGATGATGTGCAAGTGACGGAAAAACTAACCTATGAAGAAGTGCCTATTGCTATTCTAGACAGATAAGTGTGAAAACTTCGAAATAAAGAGGTAGCTTCAGTTAAAGTCTTGTGGCGAAACAATAACCGAGAAGAAATGACTTGGGAAGAGGAAGAGAGTATGAAGTCCAAGTACCCGCATTTATTCCAACCCCCAGGAGAGATTTAAGGTGAGACACTAACACTATGAGGTACGTATGCTTCCTTTCTATGCTTATGGGTCGTGTGTGGCCAATTTATGCGCTATTGTGTTGTGGCCCTGTGAGGCAATGATATTATGGGTTGTTGTGACAGGATGGTAGTGCCATATTACAGGGGAAACTCTGGCGAAATTTCTCTAGAATACCCGATGACTTAACATTCGAGGACAAATATTCCAAAAGGGGGGAAGAATGTTACACCTCAAATTTTCCTGTGACCGTACAATGAATAGACTAACGAAGAATACGACTATACGATGTTTTAATCAGAAGGGAATGACGTTTGATGACCCTAAGTAAGATTTCAAAGGAAATGGGAACAAGAGATAGGTTATGCTCCATAATGGCTAATTGTAGGTTTTGAAGACGTGAAAGTTACGGATTTACACTTTGGCCCAGTCGATCATAAAATGAAATACGGACCGTAAAGTGGTATATGGCCCGCAAACTACCATGCCATATTTCAACTTACAAAACTTCAACTTTCTGTCAAATTCTTGAATGGTTAAATATGACTTGGAATACGGACCGTAAACTGAAATACGACCCGTAAACTGAGTCGTAAACCACCATGTCCTCAGCCTGACTTTCTGGTTCTATTATGCTTTAATACGTCCACAGAATACGGGCCGTAAACTGGAATATGGATCGTAAACATGGTTTACGACCACTGTGCACTTTAACTACTGTTCATTTCGGATCAGATTTTTAGTCATTAAAAAGGAGACCCAAGCTCATTAATTCATTTCATTTCCACGATACTTCTCTCTAGAAACCTCTAGAATATTCTCCACTCCTCATCTACAAGAAAACAAAGGAAATCAAAGATCAATAACAAGAATCCAAGTGAATCAAGTGTATGAAACAAATCAAAGTTCATCCAAGTTAAGAAATTTCAAGAGAAGCAAACTAGGGTTTTGATGCAAGAAGATTAATACCACTCAAGACTTGTTCCTACAACATCTAAGGTAAGTTTTATGGCATTTACATGTTATTTAGGGTATGGAAGAGTTGAAACACTTGGATTATAGAAGGTTGTAAGAAATGGGTCATGAAAGTGTGAATAGTAGCATTGTTGAGTAAAGGTTTGAATTGAGCCATGATCATTGATAATTTGTGATAATTTTATAAATGTTTTCATAACTTCTTTGTTTCCAAAAGCTAGATGTTTATTAATCCAAAGCATGATTCATTTCCCAATAACCCGTAAATGTCTTTCCAAAATGCTCGTATTTTCCAAACCAAAGGTTATGATTATGTGAGCTCTTGTGATAACAACGACGAACATGTTTTTACCATGATAATGATGACGTTAAGAGTGAGAATATTTTCTACAATGAGTATGATGATGATGTTTTTATAGATAAATGTCTCAAGTTATGAGATCGATATTTTTATGAGAATATTGAGCTATTTTCCTAACTTTGTTAATGTTATTCATTGTTGTTGGCCTCACCTTATGAATTGTTCCTTCAAGGTGAGATAGAGCGACGATTATTCCATAATATAATCGGAGGTTACCGGCCTTACGTAACTTCGATAGAGTTATAGCTTTTTTTGGGCTCTCATGCATGCTGCTTAAATGATATATGAATATGATATATGTATATGTATATGTATATGTATATGTATATGGGGAATATGGGAAAAAGGGGGAGGCGCTATAGACGCATGGCCACCTGATCACCTGGTATCATATGACATGTTATCATCCCGGACGCGGGACATATGTGGTTAAATGGATCGGAGCCGATGCCTCGGCAACATGATATGTTCTATTTTATGTATACATGAACAAGAAATGTTTTTCAAAGAAAGTTAAGCATTCATGGAATCCGCCCTAAGAGGCACTCATATGTACAGGTTACTCTTTTATCTTACGATATGCTCTATATTTCCATTCTGTTATTATTCATACTTTACATCCCTTACTATGTTATTATTCATACATTACATACTCGGTACATTACTCATACTGACGTCCCTTCTTGTGGACGCTGCGTTTATGCCCACAGGATCAGGTAAACAGTCGGACGATCCATCGCAGTAGGACCTCCCCTCAGCAGTAGTCAGTACGCTCCATTGATCCGGAGCTACAACCCTTTTGGTATGCTATTCGGTTACGTACATATATGGGTACGGCAGGGCCTTGTCCTGTCATTTCTACAATTTGTACTCCATAGAGGTCTGTAGACGGTGATATGTAGTCGTGATGTTGTGCAGCCTCGTTGGCGTTTATTTTGTTGTACAGTATATATGTGGCGGCCAAATCGGCTCGCGCTGCTCCTCTCAGTGTTTACATTTATATGTATGTGTTCGCCGTGAGTTCCCGGTGCAGTGTCTCGTATGTTGATTGTTTGGGAGACAATATAGCTCAGTTACAGATTGCGTATGGGCCCAGGATAGTCAGTGAGCAGTAAATGCAAGCATAGGGGTGCTTGGCCAGTAGTGGTCGGGCACTTGTTACGGCCCATCAGTTTGGGTGGTGACATTGATCTTTTCCACCGCTTGTTGAAACAACTCGGAACCTATTAGTTGCATCTCTTCTACTTCAAACCACCCAATTGGGGATCTACACTTTCTTCCATATAGAGCTTCGTATGGGGCCATCTGAATACTGGAATAATAGTTGTTGTTGTGTGAGAACTCAATAAGAGGTAAGTGATCATCCCAGCTACCTCCGAAATCTAGCATGCATGCCCGTAACATATCTCACAAGGTCTGAATAGTGAGTTCAGCTTGCCCATCAGTTTGTGGATGAAGCATTGTGCTAAGCCTTACCTGAGTACCCAAACCTTCTTGGAAAAACTTCTTGAATTTAACTGTAAATTGCGCTTCTCTGTCTGTGATAATAGATATCGGGACACCATGAAGTCGCACTATCTCCTTAAGATACAACCTTGCATAATCCTCTGCTGAATATGTGGTTCTGACTGGAAGAAAATGAGCTGATTTCGTCAGTCTGTCCACGATCAACCATATGGAGTCATACTTGCGTCGGGAGCGAGGCAAACCTACAATAAAATCCATGTTTATTACTTCCCATTTCCAGGATGGAATTTCCATGGCTTGTAACAATCCTCCTAGGTTTTGATGCTCAATTTTCACTTGTTGGAAATTTGGACATTGGGCTACAAATTCTGCTATATCTTTCTTCATTCCATCCCACCAATACATTAACTTAAGGTCGTGATACATCTTGGTTGCTCCTGGGTGAATGGAATGCTGGGAGTAATGAGCATCTTCTAGAATCCGATGACGTAGCCCTGCAACATTTGGAATACATAGCCTGCCCCGGTACCTAAGAACTCCATCGGTAGAAACCTCGAATGGCGACTTCTCTTTCTCAGGAAATGTATCCCTATAGTGATTCAACTGGGAATCTTCATATTGGCGCTCTCGCACCTCCATATCTAAGGACGAAACAGCTGGGTTGTGAATACCAATTCTCGCATTGCTTGAATCAATTAAATGAATTTCGAGGCTAGCTAGCTAGTGAAGCTCACGGATTAATTCCTTATTTCCTGGAGGGACCTCACATAGACTTCTAATTGATTTGTGTCTAAGTGCATCACCTACTACATTCGCCTTTCCAGGATAATATAAAATACTCACATCATAATCTTTTATTAATTCGAACCACTGCCTCTACCGAAGATTCAACTCCTTCTGTTTGAAAATATATTAGACACTCTTGTGATCTGTATAAATATCGACATGAAAGCCATACAAATAGTGTCTCCATATTTTTAGGGCATGAATAACCACAGCCAATTCGAGATCATCGGTCGGATAGCTCTTTTCATGTTTCCGCAACTGCCTTGAAGCATAGGCAATGACTTTACCGTGCTGCATCAACACACAACCCAACCCAACACCGGAGACATCACAATACATAACATAACAATCGGGTCTTTCTAGAGTGTCAAGACCAGAGCTGAAGTTAATCTATCCTTCAATTATTGGAAACACCATTCACAAGCATCAGTCCATTGAAATTTTACTAATTTCTGAGTTAGCTTTGTCAATGGTGCTGAAATAGAAGAAAACCCTTCCACAAATCTTCTATAGTAACATGCCAATCCTAAAAAGCTTCAAACCTCTCTAGGTGTTGTAGGCCTCGGCCAAGTCTTCACAGCCTCAATCTTTTGAACATCCACTCAAATGCCATCAGCTCAGATAATATGGCCCAGAAAAGTCACAAAATTTAGCCAAAACTCACATTTTGAAAATTTTGCATACAATTCTCGGGTCAGATGAATTCCAAGGACAATACGCAAGTGGTCTACATGCTGTGTTTCTGACTGAGAATATACTAAGATGTCATCGATGAACACGATCACAAATAGGTCTAGAAAGGGCCTGAATACACTATTCATCAAATTCACAAACACTGCCGGAGCGTTAGTCAACCCAAATGACATCACCTCAAATTCATAATAGCCATATCTCGTTCTTAAAGCTGCTTTGGGAATATCTTCTTCTCTAACTCTCACTTGGTGATACACCGATCTTAGATGAATTTTGGAAAACCATTTTGCACCCTGTAATTGGTCAAACAAACCATCGATTCTTGGAAACGGATATTTATTATTTATAGTCACCTTATTCAACTGCCTATAATCGATGTATATTCGTAAAGAACCATCTTTCTTTCTTACAAACAAAACAGGTGCTCCCCCTAGCGATGAACAAGGCCTAATGAATCCCTTCTAGAGCAAATCCTTCAGTTGTGCCTTCAGCTCTTTCAACTCTGCAGGAGCCATTCGGTAAGGACGAATAGATATAGGCTTGGTGTCCGACAACACATTAATAGCAAAATCAATCTCTCTTTCCGGAGGAAGGCCTGGAAGTTCATCGGGAAATACATCCGAAAATTCATTCACTACCGGAACGGATTGGAAAGTCGGTGGCTTTGCTTTGGTGTCATGAACTTGGACTAGATGATAAATATAACCTTTGGCGATCATCTTCCTCGCCTTGAGGTAGGAAATAAACCTACCTCTTGGGGATGATGTACTGCCTTTCCATTCAAGTACGGGTTCTCCCGGAAATTGGAATCGAAGTATTTTGGTTCTACAATCAACTTTAGCATAACAAGAAGCCAACCAATCCATGCCCATAATCACATCAAAATCTAACATTTCCAGGTCTACCAAATCGACTTCAGTTTGACGATCACATACCACCATCACACAATTTTTATACACTTGTCTAACTATTACTGGATCACACACCGGGGTAGATACCTCTAATGGTTTAATTTGTTCGGGTTTCACCCCAATACGGTCAGTAATATAAGGAGTAATATAATACAACGTAGAACCCGGATCAACCAATGAATAAACGTCATGAGAGAATATGGATAGTATACCTGTAATCACATTCGGAGAGGACTCAAGATCCTGACGTCCAGCTAAAGCATAAATAGGGGCTGGGTGCCACATGCACTGGATGCTCCCCCTCTGCCTCTAACGCTGCCTGCTGGATTTTGGGTAGTCTGCCCTATCGGGCGCACAGATGAAAAAGAACCAGCTGTTGATCCTGTGGGCTGAACCCCAACTCTACCACCCATCGACGGACAATCACGCATCATATGCCCAACCTGACCACAGGCATAGCAAGCATCTGAACCTCGGCAGCACTGACTGGAATGTAATTTACCACACTTGCTACATCATGGCACTGATGGTCTCCGCTGGCTTGGATTACCTCCAAACTGAGGACCGGATACTCTCGAACTCTGACCCGGACTAGAATAAATAGGGCGATCAAATCTCCTGCCCACAAATCGAGGAGGTGCACTCGTCGTGGACTGTCCTGAATATCTGAATATTGTTACCGCTGACCCCCTCTATACTCACTACTAGCACCGGCAGATCTGACCCTCTTGCTCTGTCCTCTGTCAATATCACGCTCACCCCTCTGTGGCTGTTGCTGCTCTTCAAAATTTTGGGCGTGAGCCTGAATACGGGAAATGTCCATTCCCTCCTGCAATGAAGCCGTCAAGCAATCCTTGAATAAATGTGGCCCTAAGCCACTCACAAATCTATGCACTCTGTCTCCCATGTCAGCCACCATAGTCGGAGCATATCTAGCCAATGAATTAAAGTGAAGGCTATACTCCCAGGCACTCATATTCCCTTGCTTAAGATTCAACAATTTATCAAATCTACCAAACCGGGGGAGGTGCATCCTCTCGTCTTGAAGAAATCCAATTATTATACCATAGGACCGCTACATCTCGGAGTCTATAAGATGCCAAATACACAGATTCAGTATCAGAGGCATGGATGATTCTCAACATCCTCAACATTTCCTCTATAAAGCCTTGCGCGTCTTCATCCGGCTTCGACCAAAAATATTCTGGGGATTTAAGCTCAAAAAATCACAAGCCCTTGCATTAGTGGCTCTATCACTAGGACCCGCGCTTTGCCGTTGAGCCTGAGCGGCAACCAACTGAGTCAATAACTAAATGGCCTCGGTCATCCGTTGACCCGAAGGACGGGACAGGACTAAAATCACACGGCTGTAAAAATGATATACAAGAATATACACTGATGTATCCATGAGACACCTAATACCCACACATCCATATGTACGAGCCTCTACTAGAGTACTGAGACATAAGGACGAGACAGGACCCCGTCGTGCCCAAATATATATACACAAAATAATGTATCAAAAATGGCACCTCCGGAATAGTGGACTGCTCCTGTAAATCTGCTGAGTAGCTCCTAGGGATCTAGGCCACCTACCTATCTAGCTGTTGGCATGAACACGACGTCTAAAACGAAAGGATGTTAGTACGAACAATGTACCGAATATGTAAGGCATGAACAATAATAAAATACCGAAGAGATAAGGAATCATCAAGTAAGAACACAACTTGTAACAAAATGTCACTTAAGACAAAATAATGCATGCTGACTTACATTATAGGCAACATCATATCAAGTATGCATATATAAGCTGCCCGACCATATAGGTACGGTGTGATCATCATTAGCCCGCGTCCAGGCCTCCCGCATCCGGGGTAAACATCTCATGCCGCCCACTAGTGGTGTCTTCCCATGCCATCTATACATGGTGTATATGTCGCCTGCCTTAGCGGTGTCTGCCCGACCATATAGGCACGGTGTAATATCATCGTCATATACTTATCATAAAGCATGCATTAAAACTCAAGTACAAACTATAACTCTATTGGGGTGACATAAGGTCGAGAACCCCTGATTCCATTATGGAGTAGCCATGATTATCATGCCTCGCCTTGAAAGAACTAGCATTATAAGGTGAGTCCAGTAACAATGAATAACATCAAGGAATCATTAGCTCATAAGAACATCATATCATAAGATTTGAAATTTCTAGACTTAGACTCACCATCATTAGTGTCATATTCACAACGCATCTCTTATCTTTATTTCATGAGAAGCTCTTAATAATCATAGACTCATAATTTCCGAAACATAAGAGAGTCATCGAAGATAAAGGAAGTCATGTTGTAGGAATCATGGCTCAGAGAAGAAGGGACTAGCCTTACATACCTTTACGTCTCTCCAACTTTATCAACTAAACGCTTTCCTCCAATGTTCACGATTCTACATTCAAGAGAATTCGTACTAAGAATAGATAATCGGAAACATACTTAAGTTTAAGCTAAAGCTAACGAAAATTGGGCAGCATCTCCTTTGTTTCTACAACTTCCTCCATATGCTCTAACAACTCCCAACATCAATAACAACATTCATAATATCATAATCAATAACTTTGTCAAGTTCGACATTATCCAATTCCCTACCAAAATGATTCATGACTATAGCTATGGCATAGCATCGTATTCGTTCTCATGTAATATCTCTTTAACATCATTTGTATCCTTTACAATAAGATTTCACACACAACATCTCAAGAATCATGATTCATGTCAAACTACTATTCAAGAATACCACTATTCTTATATTTGCGACCCATTTTCTACTTCCTTCCATAATCAAAGTCTTTCAACCATTCAGTACTCTTAATAGCAAGAAATGAAAATAAAACTCACCTTTGATTGTGTAGGAATGGGTTTTAGATGGAAATGCTTCACTTGGAGAAAACCCTAACTTCACTTCCAAAGAGGTTTCTTGCTTCCATCAACCCTAGCTAGCATTCTTGCACTTGATTCTACTAGTTCTTGGTATTTGATCTTTGATTTTCCCTGAACTCATGTAAATGAAGTGTGTGGAATATTCTAGAGGTTTAGAGAGAAATGGAGAAAATAAGAAATGAGAAATAAGACCTTGAAGTCATCTTTTATAAAAAATTTAAACTTCCAGTCGGGAGTTATACGGACCATTATACGGTCCGTATAAGTGACCGTATAACTCCATCAGTGATGGCCCTTCACTGTAACGGTTATACGGACCGTATAATATTATACAGACCGTATAAATGGTCATATAATCCACCTTTTCTCCGAACTTGTTCTCGTTGTCTCGTTTGATCTCCAATCCTTGTGAAACCTTCTTATCACTTGTTTAACACTTCGTTAACAACCTAAGGGGCATCATGACTCTTCCTCAAGACATCATTAAGTCAAAATTAGTTCGGTACTTTGCAAAACCCTTCCAAAACATGACTCATACCTTACATTCTTCAACAAACTTTCTTCTCTTGCCTCAAATGTCTTTGGAATCTTAATTAGAATCGTTAAGTACTACTTCTTACTTATAGAAACATCATATACTTCTTACCATACGTTAGTCTATCTACCACATGATGACATGAAATTTTTCGAGGTGTAACAGAACACATGCTGCAAACTGCGAAGGTCTGTGTACACCTCACAATTGACACCATACAAATAGTGTCTCCAGATTTTCAACGCAAACACCACCGCTCCCAACTCTAGGTGATGAGTAGGGTAGTTCTTCTTATGCACCTTCAACTGCCAAGAAGCATAAGCAATCACCTTCTTTTCCAGCATCAAAACAGCACCCTAACCAGAACGTGAAGCATGACAATAAACAACAAAATTCTTGCCCTCCACGGGCAATGCTATAATCGGTGTTGTAATCAACAATGTTTTAAGCTTTTGAAAGCTCTCCTTACACTCATCGAAAAACTGAAACGGTACCTCCTATTGAGTCAAGCAGGTCAAATAAGAAGCAATAGAGGCAAATCCCTTCACAAACCGACGATAGTAGCTAGCCAGACCCACGAAGCTACGGATCTCTATCACTGATATGGGCCTAGCCCACTCCCTGAGTGGCTGAATTTTCTGAGGGTCTACCATAATACCCTCCTTTGAAATAACTTGCCCTAAGAAGGACACAGAAGACAACCAGAACTCACACTTGGAGAATTTAGCACACGGCTCCTTCTCCCGCAATACCCCAAGAGCAATTCCCAAATATTTCTCATGCTCTTCCTTACTTCTAGAGTACACAAGGATATCATCAATGAACACTATTATGAAAGAGTCCAAATAGGGCTTAAAAACACTGTTCATCAAATCCATGAACGCAACTGGGGCATTAGTAACCCCAAAAGACATAATCAAGAACTCGTAGTGTCCATACCAGGTTGGAAATGTTGTTTTGGGAATATCCTCCGCCCAAATCTTCAGTTGATAGTACCCTGACCTCAAATCAATTTTAGAGAACACTGAAGCTCCATATAGCTGATCAAACAAGTCATCAATATGGGGAATAGGATACTTATACCGGATAGTTACCTTATTCAGCTGACAGTAATCAATACATATACTCATAGACTCGTCCTTCTTCTTACCAAACAACATAGGAGCACCCCATGGAGAGGCACTCGGGCAAATAAACCCCTTACTCAGAAGATCTTGCAACTGCTATTTCAATTCCCTAAGTTCTGTTGGCGTAATCCTATAAGGTGGAATAGAGATAGGACGAGTCTCCGGGTCTAAATCAATCCTGAAATCAATATCATGATCCGGTGACATACAGGGCAAGTCCGCAGGGAACACATCCACAAACTCGCGTACCACTGGAACCGAATCAATAGATGGAGTATCTTCACTGGTATCATTGATATGTGCAAAATAAGCTAAACAACCCTTCTCCACTAGCTTCCTAGCACGAACAAAGGATATAACTTTCTTAGGGAGAGGACTAAGGTTACCCTTCCACTCAAGTCTAGGTGTACCGGGCATGGCTAAGGTAAAAGTCTTAGAATGGCAATCTAGTATAGCATAATGCGGGGACAACCAACTCATGCCCAAAATGACATCGAAATCAACCATGTCTAAGATCTTCATATCTACCCAGGTACTATACCCCATAAAAGTAATCCCATAAGATGGGTAAACTCTATCGACTACCACTGAATCCCCAACCGGAGTAGATGCATAAATAGGAACATCAAGAGTATCACACACCATATCCAAACCCACCGCAAAATATGTAGACACATAAGAAAAAGTAAAGCCGGGATCAAACAAAATAGAAGTCATCATGTCATAAACTAAGATAGTACCTGTGATAACTGCATCAAAGCCCTCAGCCTCAGGTCTACCAAGAAAAGCGTAAAAATGACCGCACCCACATGTAGCCTGTGAACCACCAAGATTACCATGACCAGTCTTAGCCCCGACCCTGCCAGGCTGCTGTCCGCCTCTACCTGCCTGAGGATCCCCTCGGTTAGGCTGGGCGCCACCCCTAACCGTGGAGTAGCCGCCCCGTCCTGCTGGTGTGTGATCCTTGCCCTCTCGACCTGATGCAAATGGAGCTCGAGGAGCCTGATACTGAGTCCCCTGCCTAATCTGTCTAAGCTTGGGACAGTACCTCTTAATATGCCCAATCTCACCACACTCGAAACAAGCACGGTCCAGCGTAGGTCGTTGAACAACCGCTGATGAAGTAGTATAGCCTTCATGCTGACAGGAAGCCTGATAATTTTCCCCTGATGGGCCCCCAGCTGACACCTGTATCGTGGATTGAACCGGAAGCCCTGAATATACCTGCGAACTCTGACCCCTCGAGAAGGAATTGCTGAAAACCCCACCCCTTCGGGCCTTCTTCCCTACCTGCCTCCCGTAACTCTCCTGCTTAATGCCCTCAACAACACGGACATGCTCCATTATCTCCTGGAATGAAGCCCTAGTAGCTACAAGCTGTAGGGCCAATAACTAAAGCCCAACGTTCAACCCCTTCACGAACCGTCGTATTCTCTCCCCCTCAGTGGGCAGCAATTGAAGAGCATATCGGGACAGGGAGTGGAAACAGGACTCATACACAGCAACCGATGAGTTCCCCTGACCAGTAGTAGCGAACTCATCCTTCTTTCGGTCCCTCAGAGTACGCAGAACGTACTTATCCAGAAACACCGAGTAAAACTGAACCCATGTTAATGGAGGAGAACCAGCTGGCCTGCACTCCACATAGGCCCTCCACCACAACTTAGCACCACCCAAGAATTGAACGGTCACAAACTCTAGCCCATCTATGTCCACGGCCCCCATCTTGTGGAGCCTCTCATGACAGTCGATGATGAGCTCATATGTATCCTCTGTCGCAGTGCCATAAAACACAGGGTGCTTCATTTTAGTGAACCTCCAAAACAGATCATGCTCTTCGCCAGTCATCACTGGCCCTGCAACTGGCCTCGGACTGGCCTCAAAACTCTGAACTTCCTCCAAATGAGGTACCACTGCTGCTGCATACTGAACCCCCAGAGCTTGTGCTCTATCCGCAGCTGGGGCTGTTACTCTTGTACCCCAACCTACTGGACTATCTGGTATAGCTCTGGCCTACGCTAACTCGTGCAACCAATTCAGCATCTGGTATACCGTGAGCAGCTGCAGCTCCTGGTGGAACTAGTACTGACGCTAGCTGGGTTGGTGCGGCTGCATCTCCTGTTGCCTCGTTAGGAACCACTAGAGGCACGGGGTCAACAACTGGAACGCTGCCCTCTGGTGGGGCCGCCCCTCTTTCAGCTCCTCTGCCTTCGCTTCTACCTTTAGCTGCTGCCGCTCGTGTTCTAGTCATCTACGAGAGAGTGAAGGATTGTTAGATACCAATTCGAATCAGCAGATACCAATTGGAATCAAGTAGCACGAAATAAAGAAAGAACAGAGAGTTTTCCTAGCGTCCGGTAGCCTCTCCAAGATAAGTACAGACGTCTCCGTACCGATCCGCAAGACTCTACTAGACATGTCCTAGTACGAAGAGATAGATGAACCTAATGCTCTGATACCAACTCTGTCACAAACCAACCCGCCATGACTGGCACCTAACTAATTCCTTGTGGGCGAGCCAACACACAAGCTATCAATTCATTCAAATCCGATTTTGGATTAACCAAGTTAACCAGTTATAACTCATTCAAGCATCAAATAAACAAAAATAAGTCATGCCATAATTACTGAAGGAAGTGCGGAAATCCTAACTATTAGAAATCTCCAAAATTCGAAAGTCATCGTTCCAGGACTCTAACCTAAAACATATCTAAAGAATGAATTCGGGCTAATAATTATTGAAAATGTCCAGAATAAGGAAAGACATCATAAGGAAAAGATATTTGGGCGGCCTGGCCTAGATAGAAGCTCACCCTAAATCTGGTCAGCAAACGACCTCAACGCTCGATGCGAGGGTGGGTAGCAGTGTTTGTGTCACAATGTGCACTCAAAAGAATGCAGCAAGGTAGTATCAGCACAAATACTATGTACCGGTAGATATCATAGGCCAACTAAGATTAGTATCATGCATTTCTCATAAAGTCAATAGAATAAACAAGCCAGCCAACAGACACGAATATCAAAAAACCACAACAAGTCATCCAAGGATAATCACAATCAATCACCAAGATATCAAGAATCACAATCAACTGAAACACAACGGAAATAAGTTTATCACAATAACCACTTCACTGTACATACATGCTAACTGACGTCATAGCTCAGTAATCATGACCTGCAGGGGACCCATAGTGTCCATGTACCCATGTTTCGAATCCACTCCTCGGATCGGAGCCATAAATCCTCCGTTCTGGAAAGAACCTCGGATGCGGGCCATATCAATATACCTCTCGTCTCCAGAATTGACCTCGGACCACGAGCCTATAATCTAGGTCATATGTGTGCCTTTCCATAACTCTTTACAGAACAATGTTTCTTACCTTCTCATTATCATTGCTTAAGTCAACATTTCATATCACAATATCACTGAGAAGATTTTATTAGCTACTCGACGCAAGAACATCCACTGCAGATTTAACACACAGGAATAGTGGCACGAAGCCTACACAATCACTCAATCACATTCACATAGGAATTCAACCACACAATATCATGCATGAAAACTAGACATGCTTTCTTCTAAAGAATTCACAAAACATATAATCAACTAACCAAAGTCTAACTCAAGTAAATCATAACCTACCTCAAACGTAGAGCTGGAACAA
Organism: Lycium barbarum; assembly: GCF_019175385.1. NCBI lineage: Eukaryota > Viridiplantae > Streptophyta > Magnoliopsida > Solanales > Solanaceae > Lycium > Lycium barbarum. Next base: position 57,896,640 of record NC_083342.1, on the reverse strand, counting down.
TCCAAGTCACTTTGCTATAGCTTTTCCTTTCTTTACCGCCTCAGAACGCTCAAAGTCTAGAAATAGAAGGCCCAATGAGTCACAATTACTCAAATTACAAGTACCAATTCAAGAATACCCTTCCCTTTACCCCATTCCAAATGGGTGTATGAATTTCTAGGTGTAAATTTACCTAACAAGGGCCTTAGAAATAACTATTCATCAATTTATACCGATATTATAAGAACATTCCCACTTCAATCTGTTTTCATGGTCAAGATACCCTTTTAGTTGAACCTTAGGTCTCAATCCAATAGTTTATGGTTCTACGAACTCAATTCATGATTAAAGAACTTAACCTAAGCCTTTAGATTATAAATAAGTGATATTAACTATAACCCATCAAGTCTAGATGGTTTAACAACTTCCTAGGGTTTCTACTACAATTCTACCATTGAAGACCCCGTAGAGTGATGGCAATCCTGATGATGATAGGGAATGGTTGGAAGGAATACATGAAACTTACCTCTCAAGAGTTTCCTTGCCCTAGCATGAAAATTTTCCGTAAGCGTTTGTGGGGAACTGTGTTGGGTTTTATGAATGAAAATATGAGACTAAGTCATTAAAAATAGGGATTTGGCTTTTCCGTTGACCGTTGTGGCAGTCGTTACACTGCTGCAGTGGTCCCGCTATAGTGGCCAAGCTACCGCTATAGCGGACCCAACATAAATTCGCTCTCCGCTATAGCGGTCAATACCCCGCTATCGCTGTAGAGGGCAATCGCCCGCCACAACGGCCATGGTCAGCCAACCACTACAGCAGTACCACTATACTCGCACCGCTGCAATGGTGCCTTTTGAGCAGTGAGCTAGACTTTTTATCCAGTTTTCCCCCTGTCATTCCATATTTCATCTGAGGCCTCACAAACACAAACAAAACATGTACATAAATGTAAGAACACCATACGAATTCACCCAAGGCCTCAGAATCAATACAATAAAACAACAGTCACAAGCAATTTCAGCTCTTAAGCTTATAAAATCGAGATCTTACAGACTCGTTCTACCCTTGGGAAGGTTCTATTTGGTGGGGCGACCCTACATTTTTCATAATGACCGGAAGGGTCGTTACAGTCCTATTCTTACCTCATCTCTTTAAAACATGACTTCGTCCTGATGTCTATTACTCTTCTAGTAGCTTCAATCCCATTACATCCTATTTCTTTAGTTTAGATGAGATCTTCTTGTCGATATCCTTGCCGTCTTGGCTATAGAAGTAACTCTGTTGTATTCTGGGTCACTATGTCCTTGTTGCCTGCATTTCCCGGCATATAGTATGCTTTAGCTGTTACCGCTTCTGCCCAATTACATTCTGACCATTGCAGTTATCCATCTGCTCATTTTGATATTTTTAAATTCATACTATTTTACAATACAAAGTCCTGCCTTGTCCAACGACCTCTTTACAAAATTTGGCTGCCTGCTTGTTAATCGCTTGCAACATCATAAATAAACATACATTAGCTCCATCCGAATTCACCTTACTTTAACCAAGTCGTCTTATGTGAAGTCACTTGTTTTCGCCCTTGATTTTACCGTTAATAGCCATCACTTTCCCTTATTTCATTTCGCTCTCAATTCAACCCCAATTACTTTACATTTTGGATTCCTTATACATGAAGTTCTGGACATTGCCTATTGGCTTCATCCTCTGTGTTATCATACATATTATCATATTTTGTCATAATTATTCCATCACACAATAGCCATGATATCTCAAGACCCCTTGATCATCAAGTTCAAAGGCTGAGATACTCCTCTTCTGGATGCCTTCCCTGATTCTCCCTAAAGTGGGCTCCTTGGACTGCTGCTCTTTCACTTCCGCTATTAGAAATGATCTGGCGGTATTCTGAACCACAACACCTCCATAATTTGAATCTATCAACTAGACTCTCAAGCTAGCTAGTTGATGAATTTCCTTCGTCAATTCTTTCTTCTTGGGTTGTACATTGACTCCACTACCCATACATAATACTGACATACCTTTATTTCAGCTCTTTCTCATTCCGTCCATCTTCTTTCATTACATTCACGTCTTATCTTCAAAGTCGACGTTGGTATTCATTCATTCAAATGGTTTAGAGTTATACTACCCTCTATCATTGCTCCCATTCCGACCATTCCTTGATATTATGATCTCGTATCAGAACGACTAATTTAGAGTAACCATAACATCCAGATATTATCATAATCCGCCTTTGACTCCAAGTGCTATCATGCTTAGTCTTTCTCTATTTCTTCGTTAGTTTACCTATCATTATGCCTTCACCTTATAATCTCAAGCGGATTTTTCCAATGGAGTATAACTCCCAACTTTTGCTCATCCTTCCATTTAATATTCCCGTGTATAAAGTGTCTGACTGCGTCCATCGTCAATTCGTCCCTTTTCCTTATCATTATCTTCATGCATTACGCTCTAAGGTGGTTGCTAATCTCCTTCTGTCACAATCTTTCTAGCTTTTGATCGTCAAACAAGGTACACACCTGACCTGATACTTTATCATCTTATCTTCCCCCCTTAGGGAAGTGACCCAATACTTATGTTTAAAACTTACTCGTCTTTCTGTTTTCCGTAGGTACATGTTCTTAGGTGCTCACTACTGATCTAAGGGTATCCTTTCATTTTCTGAGAAAATTTATCAAGATGTACATGTACATTGAGGATTACATATCCTTATGGAATACCCACGGGCTTAGCCTTCCGTCAAAGAGACCTTTATGAATCTCCCTCGATCCTTTTTTCGTTAATCATTTTCTTCCTTCTACTCATTAACTCATTCATCACTGTAATAGTCGCTAGTACAAGATTCCTTCTTAATAAAGTCCATCCTGAGTTGAAGTTTCTCCGTTACATAATCATTTGACCTTATAGTAGGTCTGTCACGACCTGTTTCGACTAAGCCGTGCGGGCACTTGCCTTTTCCACCTTGATAAGCGAACACTCAACCCAAAGAAAAGTAAAGACATAAATAAATAAATAAATCAAGCGACCAGGAATAATTATGTAAGTCTCACAATAATATATAAACAGATATAGTGTGGAAATAAGGAAAATACCCCTAGGGTCTGGTCTAAGCCACACAAGAGCATCTAAGTGAAATTATACAAGTCTGGAATATAATAATACATCAATCTGTCTATGTCTCAGAGTAGAAATTAAGACATAATAATAAGAGGAGTCTTCAAGGCAGCGAACGACTCGTGCTCACCCTGGAAACTCAATTCTATGCTGATGGCGACTATCAGCCACGGGAGATGGAAGCAGACCCAACCTGTAACTCTCCAATCATAAAGGAATGCAACAAGTGCAGGTAAGTACAAAACCACAGTACTTGTAGGTATCATCGGCCGACTAAGTATAGCTAACATAATTCAAACAATAAAGCAAGATAGGCAAATAAATCAACAAGTATAAGCCAAACATAATCGGAACCAAGTACACATGATCACCTAAGTAGAGTATTATATCCCGTATTTTGTACATTCGGGTGTTTCAAGATAATCGCGATAAGTTAAGGGCAAGGCTACTTTTTTCAATTATTTCAATGCACAAGTTGCTTATAAGTATTATTGGTATGGAACATTAAGGGCAAAGTTGGAATTTTGAAATAATTAATTCTTGAACCACAAAAGCCACTATGGTCGTGTGGCTTAAGTGGGCCCCAACCATGGCTTGGCCAATTAACTCAAGCCATGAGTGGGGGCATGTGTCCACCTTTTTATTTGTTGGGGATAATTATATATATGGACAAGTGCTTACATAGCAAGACATAATCTTCTTTCACAAATTCAAGAAACTTCAAGAAAGTAAAATAGGGGAGCATTCGTCAATGGTTAGAGGAAAATGATGCCATAAAAATTGATCAAGAAAAATAATTTTCTTTTAGTATTTCAACCAATTGGAAGGCCCTTATTAACATGGAGTAGTTTTTGGAGCAAGCAAAGCATTCATTTGTGCAATTTATCCACCCTACCAAGTTGAGAAGTGAAAGGGTAAAGGTAAGAATTAATATCCTCTTTTATGTGTTAGAGATGATTTGTGAGTGTTGTAGTATGTAGAAATGGATGAAATTCATGGAATATGTGTGTGTTGGTTGTGGCCGAATAGGGGCTATGTTGGTAGGGTGTGATGAATTTATTTTATTTAGTATTTTTGGTTGTTGTTATTGTGGATTCCATGATGAAAATGAAGGTTTGATGGCTTAAAATGAAGTTGTAATCATTGTGGGTTGTTGTGGAAGTTAATGTGATGCTAGCGTGATTTCTTATATTTGTATGAATGATGTTGTTAACGTGTGGTTTTTGGTGTAATCCATGAACTTTGAAGCGAGGAATGTGTTGTTGTTGTTCTTATTGAGTTTGGAAGATTGTAAGTTGGGTTGTTGTGGTTAAATTGAATGTAAAGGAAATGCCGTCGAATTATGTAGAAAGGGTTGCTAATGTTAGAATGCATTTTGAATTAATTGTTGAAGTTGTTAATGTGGTTGTTGGTATTGTTGTTGATGATTTGGCCGAGTTGAATTCTCGGGGTTCGTTGAATTTACAGGGGAAATGCTGACCAAATTTCTGTAGGTGAATTGCTAGCTTGGAATCGTATTCCTAAACACCTATAGCTAATGTTTGCTATCTTCTGATGTTGTTGTAGATTTTGGGAGAGTCGAGACTTAGATTCGGATTAGCCTAGGAAGCGGACAAGGTATGTAAGGCCTACCTTTTCTTTCTTTTGGCATGTCCTAGAGCTAACTAAGGTATGGCATGCACCTTGGGGTAACTCTATTCTTTAATTCCGAGATTGTTTACGATTCTTATTCACTTCTTGACATGAGCATACTTAGTATAGTCGAGTTCATAGTATGATTAATTAACGAATAAAGCATAAAGAGTTCCTGTTCCTAAAAGAGTTCTATAAGTATTAATGTCCCTAACTTCCGTAGACGGTCTCGGATTGCTTTGATACGTTCGTAAAGGGTTCTGTAGTAAATGATGTCCATAACTTTCTTACGCTAACTCGGATTGACTCGAAACGTGTTTATGATCCTTCAAGTGTCGATTAGTGTACTTATTTATTTAGTCCTGAAAATTGTTTTATATGCATATGGTTTCTCACTACTCTGCTCGTGCATGCCTCAATATGTCTTTCACTGAGCCCGGGCCAGGATATGCTATCGTGCGCAGTTTCACTGCATTGTTCACCGAGTCCCTCAAAAGAGGGCTGGGACACGTTATATGTATAAACACTCTGGAGTATGATGTGTTTTGGAGTATGTTGTGTTCTGGAGTATGATGTGTTCAGGAGTATGATGTGTTCTGGAGTATGGTGTGTTACAGAGTTATTCCCTATTCTGGAGTATGATGTGTTATGGCGCCAATGTCGGGGTGGCGACCATGTTTTGTCCGCCGAGTCCCATAATGGGCCGGATAGGACATATCCCATCGACATGCATGATTTGTATTTTAAAAGTAAGCATTTTGGTATTCTGGATAGTGTACTTGCTTTTTGTATTTCTTGTTCCAATCATGGCTCTGTTTACTGCACTTCATGCTTTACATACTCAGTACATATTCCGTACTGACCCCCTTTCTTCGGGGGCTGCGTTTCATGCCACGCAGGTGTATGCAGATGAGTAGAGGACATTGCTAGGAGATGTACCAGCTGGATTGGCGAGCTCCATTTCCTTCTGTAGTATTGTCGAGTCAGAGTATTCATGTTATGGTATCTTGATTGATTTTAGAGACTTTGCAGACAGAGTCACGTGTATAGGAAGTCAGTTTTGTAGGCGGCTCTGCAAGCTGACGTACCATTATGCATTATGTTACAAATTCCATATAATTACAGATTTTACTCGATTTGAGAACGACGAAAAGAATGTTTTTGACAAGTTTTTATTACGCGTCTCACTTCGTAACTTAAGAGTCCAGTGAGGTTATGAACATAACGTGAGTTAAAGGGGTTCGCTCGGCTCTGGGTATAGGGTCGGGTGCCCATTATGCTCTATCAAGATTAGGGTGTGACATAGAGCATCTAAACCCAAATGTGGCAAGTCTCAATAAGTCCAATCCGAAACCAACATCACAAGTAAAACACCAAATCATCTCAACATAAGCCATGATGAAATGCAAGGCAATAATGTATGAATAAAATGAAATGATGTGTGCACATGTACTCCGGATAGAAGTATCGACGTCTCGGTAGCACAACGCAAGGTGACTCGCGAAGTCTAAGTGGAACTCATCCCGAAACTTTACCCAACAGACAGACGAGACCCGGATCTTTGCCCACGGGGGTTCTTACCGGCACCACCCTGAGGGACCCACGGAGACGATGCACTAACTCAATCCACAATTTCGGGACTAGCATCGGATATCAAACTCTCACATCACTCTTTTTTAAAGACCGAGCCCAGCTCATCATAGTGTTTCATCAAGTACCAACAACGTATCACCAGTATATCATGAGGATGCATGCAATACATATGTCAAGATCAAGAATCAGCGCAATATCACTAGTATCAACAATAGGTACGCCAAGAACATATCAATGTCACAAGTACCAATATGGATACGCCAACAATATATCAGTGTCATGAGTCCCAACATGGGTACGCCAACAAATCGTGAAGACTACATAAGTCATACAGAATTCTATCCTCGTATCAACATCAACCCGTAAGATACTACAATACCACAATCAAGATGGAACAACAGATTCCTGTATCTACTAACAACACGTGGCATCAAGCTAATACAATAGAACAATCAAGTCATAACACAACGGGGTGGCTAGCCCAAATCACGCAACAGGGTCCAACCTAAGACAATATCTAAACCAATTTCATACCCGAAGGTTTACATGTTATCTCCGACAATATCATCTAAATATATACTTCGCTACACGAAGTCTCACCAAGGGTGAGCCATAACCTACCTGGATGGCCGAACAGCAAACACCAATAAATCACTCCTTGCCTTACCCTTCCATTAAGCCTCAAGATCAAAGAAGTCTAGGGTTATTTGAAATCTAGATTAGAAATCACGAAGATCAATACTAATATTTCTATCATTCATTTTAGGTCAAAACCAACATTAGAATTAGGGGAAACGGGCCCCCACAAGAGCAAAACGGAAAATTTGGAGGTAAAATATCAAATTAAACACTAAATGATCAAAACCCATCAACTAATTGCTAAATTAACTCAAAGATTCACCTAATTTGAAAATTCAAGTAAAACCCCCAATTTTGTGTATGAACCCTAACTCTTAGATTCAAGGATTCAACACTAATAATGGAAGCTATATGATTAACATCCCTAGATACATCATAATCTAACATAAACCAAATCAATTTCATCATTCAAAAGCCTAAAGAGAGTATTCATTAAATCCACCTTTATCTTCCATTACTAAGGAATTAACAAGGAAAGAGGAATCTATGATGATTAGGAACAAGGAATTAGTAAAGAGGTTAGCAAGACTTACCGTCAAGAGTTTTCTCCAAGATTCTTCTGAAGCAGTCCCCAAGAGCTCAATTTTCGTAATGGGAATAAATGATGGACTAAGGGCTTATTTAATACACACTTAATGAAATAACAGGCTCGATACCGCCACGGCCTCACCGCCCCAGCACCACTCCACACTACCCCGACGGTCTAGGAAAAAGCCACTTGGATGCCCCAGCGGCCATCCCACCGCAACAGTGGTCCCACTGGGACTACGCTGGTGCTGCACTGGCGGAAACCAACCACCAGATTCCCATATAATTTTCTAAGTCTCAATCGAAATCTCGAACCACTCCCAAGGCCATATGCTTACAAACCACATACACAGACCTATATAAAAGCATGCAACGAATGCAATCGTGGCCTCGGAACTGTCACTACCCGACTAGGGGGCCGCGACGAGCACCCGGGCACCCTCTTAGCTTACTCTTATACTTATATTTAGGTGAGCCACATAATTAGACATACATTTCTATTCATTCGTCAAGCTAGTCCCATTGGACGACATCACCATAATATCATTTAACATATCATAGGCATCTATGCCACATCATAAGTACAAGGCAGACGAGGCCAACAAAAGATATACAAAACATGGGCCGACATGGCCGAACATCTCTACCCACATACACATGACTGCGAGCCTCTAAGAGTATGACATATCACATTAGCGGGACAGGACCCCGCTATTCCCATAATTATATACATAAAAGAATGAGTACCCAAAAGATACGGCTCCGAAGGAAATGGAGCAATCTATGTAATCTCCGAATAGGCAGCTTTGGATCAAGTCTGTCTCCCTGTGCACCTGCGGGCATGACGCAGCGTCCACAAACAAAAGGACGTCAGTACGAAGAATGTACTGAGTATGTAAAGCATGAGCAACATCAATAAATAGGCATCCCGAACAACATATGAAATAGCATAGGAGGGGGGAGACAATAATATCATCGTCATAACACTTACCTGCCTTTCGTAGGACTTTCCATTTTTCATACGTATTTGTACACCTACGTCATCATCCGTATTCCATAATAGTACTCGTACCATACTTGTGCTCATATTCATATACATGTCCTTATTCGCATTCGTATACATAGTCTTTTCACATTCATATTCATATTATATACATAGCCATACACTTATATACATACATAGCGTGCTCGAGCATAAGGATCGGTGTTTCATACGTACTTAGCCAACCAAGGCTCAATGTTATTTCTGCCTGGCCCTACCAAGGCTTCAGGGTTATCCGTACCATCTGCAGAGGTGTGCGCGCGTTACGTAATCGTATACATACTTTATACATAGTCATATACATATATACCTCCATATACATATATTCTACCCGGCATTATAAGCTCGGGGTGTCATTATATCCCTTCATAGGCACATTTGAATATAATAGCCCCTAGGCACCTTTAGCATCATTATTATTATCATCGTCATTATTGCTACATGCATATCTTAGGCTTAATCGTCATATGAGGGGCGTAGTACAATCGTAGTACATGTTAAGGATCGTGAGCTTATGAGCTCGGAGTGTCAATCATTTGAATACAACATACTCATATAGAGGAATTAGAAATTTGGCCAAGAACCATGCCTTATGAAAGAAGGGTTAGCCTTACATAACTTTTCTTCGGACTATTCTACACTTGCATGTTTCCTTCCAATGCTAGCGTCTATACCTTCACTAATATCATAACAATGGCCATTAGTCATTCACATTACCTAGATTTCTCAATTTGCTTCTAATTCTCCCATATTTATGGTCATGACCTCCAACTTCGTCCATTCGTCTAAAGTGTCTAGTTCATGATCTTAGTAGCATTTATAATACATTCATATCGTAACACAACAACATTCATAATTCAATTCAAACTATTCCTCAAAATGTCACCATTCACCATTCATGACCTAGTTGACCACATTTTCTACAATCCATGTATTTTAATTCTCCAATACCTTAAACATCTTGTAGAAATCATGAATCTTACCTTAGAAGTTGTAGGAACAAGCTTTGGTTGATAATACTCCTCTTTGAGCAAAACCCTAATTTTTCTCCATTTGGATTTCTTGACTTGGATGATCCTTGATGATTCCCTTATCCTTGATTCACTTGTCCTAATGTTATTCATGGCTTATAATCCTTGAAATCTTATATAATAAATGTAGAGAGAAGTTTTAGAGAGAAGTGGTGTAATGTTGTAAATGAAATAAGACAAGTCTTGATCCTCATATTTAATGAATTGAAAAATCTGTGTTGGGTGAACAGTGGTCGTCCATCATGGTTTACGGCCCGTATTCCACTATACGGCTCGTCCTCCATGGGCGTATTTAACCATTTCCAGAACCAGAAGCTGGGCTGCCTTCATGGTGGTTTACGACCATGGTTTACGGGCCATAAATCACTTTACGGTCCTTCCACCAGGTCGTATTTAACCATTTCCTCGGCTGGCAGAAAGTTGAAACCTTGCATGGCAGTTTACGACTGCCAATTTACGGACCGTATTGCAATTTACGGACCGTATTGCAATTTACGGTCCGTATTTTGCGATTTACGACCACTGGGCAGTTGCAATTCTGCAACTCCCCATATTTCTTAGACATCTCATTTTAATCACCCCCGTCCATGCACATGCATTGCTCACCTTGTATCTAATCTTAACTTAGCCAACTTCCTCGTCTCACATTGGATACTTTTGAAATCTCGTCTCACATAGGCCACTTTTCCTACCTTCCGTACAATTTCATCTGGCCCAATATACCGGGGGCTGAGTTTCCCCTTTTTGCCAAATCTCATAACGCCTTTCATTGGCGACACTTTCAAGAATACCCAATCTTTCACTTCGAACTCTAAGTCTCTTCGACGATTATCCGCATATGACCTTTGACGACTTTGAGCCGCTAGCAACCAATCTTGTATGAGCTTAACTTTCTCTATTGCTTGCTGGACCAAGTCTGGCCCTATCAACTTAGTTTCTCCGGTTTCAAACCACCCAATTGGAGATCTACACTTTCGCCCATATAGAGCTTAATACGGTGCCATTTGAATGCTGGAATGGTAACTATTATTGTAAGGAAATTCAATGAGTGGCAAATGATCATCCCAATTTCCTCCAAAATCTAACATACATGCTCGCAACATATCTTCAAGAGTCTGAATAGTACGTTCAGCTTGCCCATCGGTCTGGGGGTGAAATGTCGTGCTAAGGCACACTTGGGTCCATAAAACCTATTGGAAAGACCTCCAAAACTTGGATGTAAACTGAGTTCCCCTATCGGAGGTAATAGATACCGGAACGCCATGGAGTCTCACTGTCTCTTTAAGATAAAGCTTGGCATAATCTTCTGCCATATAGGTCGTCCTCACCGGTAAGAAATGAGCTGACGTTGTGAGTCTATCCACAATCACCCATATGGAGTCATACTTACGTCGAGAACGGGGTAACCCTGTAATGAAATCCATATTAATCACTTCCCACTTCCAAGTTGGTATTTCTATAGCTTGCAATAATCCACCCGACTTTTGGTGTTCAATCTTCACTTCTTGGCAATTAGGAAACTGAGCTACGAATTCCGCTATATCTTTCTTCATTCCATTCCACCAGTATATAGACTTAAGATCATGATACATTTTCGTCGCTCCGGGGTGAACGGAGTAACGGGAACAATGAGCTTCCCTCAATATTTGGTGACGTAGACCTACCACATCGGGAACACATAACCTGCCTCGACATCGGAGAACTCCGTCTTCCGAAATATCAAATGATGACTCCTCCTTCTGAGGGAGTGTATCTCTGTACTGCAATAGCATGGGATCCTCATATTGTCGCTCTTTTACTTCCGCTACTAGCGATGAAACTGCTGAATTCTGAATAGTAGCTCCGCTGCTACCTGAGTCCACTACTCGGACTCCTAGGCTCGCTAACTGTTGAAGCTCACGGGCCATCTCTTTCCTTTCTGGTCGTACATCACTTAGACTTCCCATGGATCTGCGGCTAAGAACGTCAGCCACAACGTTAGCCTTTCCGGGGTGATACAAGATATCAACATCGTAATCCTTTAGCAGCTCCAATCATCGTCGTTGTCGCAAATTCAACTCTTTCTGCTTGAAGATATACTGAAGGCTCTTATGATATGTATAAACATCCACATGGACACCATATAAATAATATCGCCATATCTTTAATGTATGGACCACTGCGGCTAATTCTAAATCGTGGGTTGGATAGTTCTGTTCATGCTTTCGTAATTGTCTAGAGGCATACGCAATCACCTTACCATTTTGCATCAATACACAGCCTAGCCCAACGCCTGAAGCATCACAATAAATAACATATCCTTCCAATCCTCTGGAAGTGTCAAGACTGGGGCTGAAGTCAATCGGTCTTTCAACTCTGGGAAACTACACTCGCAAGCATCTGTCCATTGAAACTTAGCTGACTTCTGAGTCAACTTGGTGAGTGGCGCAGAAATAGAAGAAAAACCCTCAACAAATCTTCTGTAATAGCCTGCTAAGCCCAGAAAGCTACGAACCTCGGTAGGAGTTGTGGGCCTTGGTCAAGTCTTCACGGCCTCGATCTTTTGGCTATCCACATGAATACCATCAGCTGCAACAATATGGCCCAGAAATGATACCGAGTTCAACCAAAACTCACACTTGGAGAATTTTGCAAACAACTCTCGAGGTCGAAGAACTCCAAGGACAATTCGCAAATGATCTGCATGCTAATCCTCGGATCTAGAATACACTGAGATGTCGTCGATGAATACAATTACAAATAGATCCAGAAAAGGTCTGAATACATTGTTCATTAGGTCCATAAACACTACCGGGGCATTAGTTAACCCAAACGACATTACTCGGAACTCGAAATGGCCATATCTTGTTCTGAAAGCTGTCTTAGGGATATCTTTCTCCCTAACTCTTACTTGGTGATACCCGGACCTCAAATCAATCTTTGAAAACCATTTGGCACCTTGCAATTGATCAAATAAATCATCAATCCTCGAGAGGGGATACTTGTTCTTAATCGTCACTTTATTCAATTGCCGATAATCAATGCACATTCTCAAGGAACCATCCTTCTTCCGGACAAACAATACGGGTGCTCCCCACGGGGATGAACTAGGCCTAATGAAGCCTTTTTCAAGCAAGTCTTTCAATTGTTCCTTCAACTCTTTCAACTCTGCGGGTGCCATTCTATAGGGAGGAATAGATATGGGTTTAGTGTCTGGCAACACATCAATCGCAAAATCGATCTCTCGCTCGGGAGGAAGGCCTGGAAGCTCTTCCGGGAACATATCCGGAAATTCATTCACTACCGGAACTGACTGAAGAGTCGGTGACTCAGCTTCCACATCTTGAACTCGCACTAGGTGATAAATACACCCTTTCGTGATCATCTTCCTTGCCTTTAGATAGGAAATAAACCTACCTTTTGGTGATGCCGCATTCCCTTTCCATTCTAAGACTGGTTCTCCCGGAAACTGGAAACGAACCATCTTCATTCTACAATCAACATTGGCATAACAAGAAGCCAACCAATCCATGCCCATAATGACATCAAAATCTACCATCTCTAGCTCATGCAAATCAATCATGGTACGACGATCACAAATCACAATCACACAATTCCTATATACTCGACTAGCTACTACCGATTCACCCACGGGTGTAGACACCTCAAAAGGTTTGATAGACTCCGGCTCAATTATAAATCGACTCGCAATATATGGAGTAACATATGATAATGTGGAGCCCGGATCAATCAAAGCATATACATTATGAGAGAATACCGATAATATACCTGTGACCACATCAGGAGAAGACTCAAGATCTTGGCGTCCAGCCAAAGCATAAATACGGTGCTGAGAACCGCTAGTACTAGGAGCTCTGCCTCTACCTCTACCATGGCCGACTGGCGCATGTGAACCTGGCCCCGTAAGGCGTAGAGATGCTAAAGATCCGGCTACCGACCCTGATGGATGGGTCCTACCTCTACCATGCACTGAGGGGAAATCACGCATAATATGGCCCGGTAGACCACATGAGTAGCAAACATCTGAACCCAATCGGCACTTACCCCAATGAGACTTCCCACACTGGGAACATCGTGGCACAGACGACCTTGACTTGCCTGAATCACCTCTAAACTGGGACCCCGAATAACTCTGACTCGGCCCGGGATGAGTAGATCTATCAAGGCTCTGGCCTGAAAACCGTGGAGGTGCACTGGTCATAGAATAGCCCGAATGTCTAGGGAACTGTTGCCTGTGTCCGCCTCTGGACTCACTTATTGGGCCCGAATGTCTGGCCCTCTTGCTATGTCCCCTATCCTGTTCACGTTCACTGCTCCGCTGCTGTAGGCTTTCCTCTAAGTTCTAAGCATGTGCCTGAATGCGTGCAATATCCATACCGTCCTGAAGGGACGCAGTCAAGCATTTGTCCATCAGATGGGGCCCTAGGCCCTTTACAAATCGGTGTACCCTGTCGCCCATTTCTGCTACCATGGACGAAGCATACCTGGGCAAGGAGTTAAAACGGAGGCTATACTCTAGGGCACTCATACTGCCTTGCCTGAAATTTAAGAATTTATCGGCCCTAGCTCGCCGAACTTCTGGGGCATATAATGACGGAGAATAGCATCAACGAACTCTTGCCATATCGGGAGAGGTGCATTGGCCCCCCGTGAAGCCATCCACACCGTATACCACTGGATCGAGACATCTTTCAATCTATATGACGCTAGCTCTACCGACTCGGTGTCTGAAGCATGTATCAACTGGAGCGTCCTTAGCATAACATCAATGAAGTCCTGGGGATCCTCTTCCGGTTTTGACCCAAAGAATTCTGGAGGGTTCAAAGTAATGAAATCACGGGCTCTTGCACTAATAGCCCTATCACCATACCCTGAACTGGGCCTCTGAGCCTGGGCCGCAACCAATTGAGTCAATAAAGTAATGGCCTCTTTTACATCTTGGCCCGAAGCATTTGGTGGAGGAGCTGGAGGGGCTGGAGTTGGGGCTCCCACGTGCTCCTCGGTAATAGGCACTGTCTGGGAGGACTGAGATTGAGCCGCACCCTAGGACTCATCTTCCTCTACTACCGGTGGCGGTGCTCTTTCAGCCCTCTTTTCTACCACCGTCTTGCCCTTTTGGGCTGCTGTAGCCATTTTCTTTTTAGGCATCTCTGAAATACACAACACACGATTTAGGAATAAGAATTTCTTACATCATTGCTCTATCGCACGATTCTTATGAAGAAAGAAAGTCATATATTCCTAAAATGTCCGCAGCTTCTTGTTTATAAATGTGGCGCGCAACACACCCATAACCAAGACTCTGCTAGACACGGCTCGTAGACACAACCTAGGACTGAAATGCTCTGATACCACGTTTTTCAGGACCCGACTAGGGGGCCGCGATGAGCACCCAGTGCTAGCCCACCCGGGCACCCTCTTAGCTTACTCTTATACTTACATTTAGGTGAGCCACATAATTAGACATACATTTCTATTCATTCGTCAAGCTATTCCCATTGGACGACATCACCATAATATCATTTAACATATCATAGGCATCTATGCCACATCATAAGTACAAGGCCGACGAGGCCAACAAAAGATATACAAAACATGGGCCGACATGGCCGAACATCTCTACCCACATACACATGAATGCGAGCCTCTAAGAGTATGACATATCACATTAGCGGGACAAGACCCCGCTATGCCCATAATTATATACACAAAAGAATGAGTACCCAAAAGATACGGCTCCGAAGGAAATGCAGCTCTCTATGTAATCTCCGAATAGGCAGCTATGGATCAAGTCTTTCTCCCTGTGCACCTGCGGGCATGACGCAGCGTCCACAAACAAAAGGACGTCAGTACAAAGAATGTACTGAGTATGTAAAGCATGAGCAACATCAATAAATAGGCATCCCGAACAACATATGAAATATCATAGGAGGGGGGAGACAATAATATCATCGTCATAACACTTACCTGCCTTTCGTAGGACTTTCCATTTTTCATACGTATTTGTACGCCTACGTCATCATCCGTATTCCATAATAGTACTCGTACCATACTTGTGCTCATATTCATATACATGTTCTTATTCGCATTCGTATACATAGTCTTTTCACATTCATATTCATATTATATACATAGCCATACACTTAGCGTGCCCGACCATAAGGTTCGATGTTTCATACGTACTTAGCCAACCAAGGCTCAATGTTATTTGTACCTGGCCCTACCAAGGCTTCAGGGTTATCCGTACCATCTGCAGAGGTGTGCGCGCGTTACGTAATCGTATACATACTTTATACATAGTCATATATATATATACCTCCATATACATATATTCTACCCGGCATTATAAGCTCGGGGTGTCATTATATCCCTTCATAGGCACATTTGAATATAATAGCCCGTAGCCACCTTTAGCATCATTATTATTATCATCGTCATTATTGCTACATCCATATCTTAGGCTTAATCGTCATATGAGGGGCGTAGTACAATCGTAGTACATGTTAAGGATCGTGAGCTTATGAGCTCGGAGTGTCAATCATTTGAATACAACATACTCATATAGAGGAATTAGAAATTTGGCCAAAAACCATGCCTTATGAAAGAAGGGTTAGCCTTACATACCTTTTCGTCGGACTATTCTACACTTGCACGTTTCCTTCCAATGCTAGCGACTATACCTTCATTAATATCATAACAATGGCTATTAGTCATTCACATTACCTAGATTTCTCAATTTGCATCTAATTCTCCCATATTTATGGTCATGACCTCCAACTTCGTCCATTCGTCTAAAGTGTCTAGTTCATGATCTTAGTACCATTTATAATACATTCACATCGTAACACAACAACATTCATAATTCAATTCAAACTATTCCTCAAAATGTCCCCATTCACCATTCATGACCTAGTTGACCACATTTTCTACAATCCATGTATTTTAATTCTCCAATACCTTAAACATCTTGTAGAAATCATGAATCTTACCTTAGAATTTGTAGGAACAAGCTTTGGTTGATAATACTCCTCTTTGAGCAAAACCCTAGTTTTTCTCCATTTGGATTTCTTGACTTGGATGATCCTTGATGATTCCCTTATCCTTGATTCACATGTCTTAATGTTATTGATGGCTTATAATCCTTGAAAACTCATATAATAAATGTACAGAGAAGTTTTAGAGAGAAGTGGTGTAATGTTGTAAATGAAATAAGACAAGTCTTGATCCTCATATTTAATGTATTGAAAAATTTGTGCTGGGTGAACAGTGGTCGTCCATCGTGGTTTACGGCCCGTATTCCACTATACGGCTCGTCCTCCATGGGCGTATTTAACCATTTCCAGAACCAGAAGCTAGGCTGCCTTCATGGTGGTTTACGACCATCACTTTACGGTCCGTCCACCAGGTCGTATTTAACCATTTACTCGGCTGGCAAAAAGTTGAAACCTTGCATGGCAATTTACGACTGCCAGTTTACGGACCTTATTGAAATTTACGGTCCGTATTTTGCGATTTACGACCACTGGGCTGTTGCAATTCTGCAACTTCCCTTATTTCTTAGACTTCTCATTTTAATCACCCTCGTCCATGCACATGCATTGCTCACCTTGTATCTCATCTTTACTTAGCTAACTTCCTCGTCTCACATCGGATACTTTCGAAATCTCGCCTGAGGTCATCAAACGTCGTTTCATGCTCATAGACATCACACACTCATATTCATCACTAGTTCATCAACTTGCGTGCCAACGAAAAATTTTCCGAGGTGTAACAGGAACATCCAACGGAGGTCTCGTTGACCGAGTCAACCCCCGATACCTAATTACCAACTTCCCAACCCAAGTCCTAAAATGCATCCGAATGCATTGAGAACCGAATCAGATATACACACAAGTTTTAATCGACCATCCGAACCTCTCGAAATCGATGAATTTCTGAAAAAGTTCTGTTTACCCAAAAGTCAACATTGAGTCAACTCTTTTTTGCTTAAAGCCAAAATTTCACAAAACGTTGCCTGAATAAAAAACTAGACACCTCGGGAAGCGTGTCAACGGTCCCCTAGGATAAAAAATGAGCTAACCCAGCTCAAAAAGGGATCAAAAGTGTCGAGAACGGAATAACGACCAAATGGGTCATTACATCAGATACTAATTAAATAATCCCTCATCCTCGAGTGATAAGGAAGAGAGGACGAAAAGCACCAAAATTGGCAATAACTGAGGATATCGGCTACGCATGTCAGACTCTTCCTTATAGGGAAGATTGTCATCTAACAAAACTGAATCCTAACGAATGATATAGGACTATCAGAATGGTACTTTTTCATAATAGAAACATGGAAATTCGGATGAACACCCAAAAGGCTGGTGAAAACTAACTCATAAAATAATGGATCAACAGAATGAATAATCTCAAACAGGCCACTACACTTCAGTTTGTTTATCAGTCACAACTCTTTAAACTTAATTCAAGATCCAATTCTCATATCTCCGAATTTGAATTTCGTTCGCAACTAATCTTAGAATAAACGAGTTGCTTACTCGAATTCTATGATTTGATAAAATCGCAACCCTGAACGCTATCAATAGGCCCCACAAACACTTTCCCAAACTAAAGCCATCCTCAAACTAATGCCATCCTCTGAAACATGGTCACAAACCATTGCCCATTTTGAACCGATAAAATACTGTGAATCTGCTAACTCTTTCTCCCACATCTTCTAAGGCCGTTACTCGCACCGCGATTTCTTAGAAACATATGAACTCACATACCAAAATTCTGAACCCATAACTTACTCGTGCTAGCAAGAATCCTTGATTCATCTGAGATACTCGCGCAATTCCATAAAATTTGATCTTATGGACAGCCAACTTGGCCAGTTCCAAGTCTTCTTAAACCATCAAATCCAAATACAGGAGCCATACCACTGAAATGTATACCGAACTTAACTCAGTTAACCCCTCATCTATCTACTATTTCAAGTATCCATGTTCACTAATCCCTAACATTACTTGTCCTCGAAGAAATCACCTCTTACCTCAGTTATAAAATCAACACACCTCTAACCACTCGTACGCTAATCCCTCTTCTAACATCGCTAGTAGCGGGATCTAGACAATTTTACACAATGAATACAAGGTTCCCAACCTTAGTCCACCACTGATCTCTATTAGTCTATGACATAACCGAACATACCAACTCACCCATAAACTCTCAAGCCCACTCTGCACTGTACAATCGCAACCAAGCTCTCACATCATAACTCTTATTTCCACGATTTTCTTGCTGCCCTTAACCTCGCAGATTCCGATCAACCTCATCGGTCATTCTTTTACTATACGTTATGATATAGTGCCCTCGTAGCCAACACAACTTACGCACTCATGTTACCTCACCTCAAGTCTTACAAACCTCAATCTCCTGAACCTGATAGCAAGATGCCTCATTGTAACCCTTCAGTTCCCATCTTCCATCTTAAATCACTCTCTCACTATGAACCAACAACACTCAAATCCACTCGATCCTCTAAACCAATCATCCCTCTGAGCTGAACTAACCATAAACAATATCAATATTTCTCCTCAAATCAAAGTGTGGCAACCAATAACTTCACAAGTCATTAACTCATCGCATACGCCTGTAATTGAAGTCATTTCTGTCAGTTCGATTACTAGCTCCTTAAAAGCCTACAACCCAGTCAAATTTACCCACCAATGATGATACTATTGCATTCACTCACTAATAGAGTAGTCCTCTAACATTAACGAGCTTATATCGAGAATGACTTATAGTACCATATCTCTGAGATATCACGTGAACCTGTAAGTACGACAGTTACCAACCGATGCCTAATTATTCCCACAAAATTCAATACTCTATAATAACAATAACTCAGACAACCACCTCCATCGGTACCGTTCTGTCATGCCGAACCCCCTTTTACCTTTCACAATCGAACACGAAATTCGCACTCGCATTAATTGCAACCTTATCCTGACAAACCTGTCAGATACTAATTTTTTCCTTTCCCAATATCATGAAAAGTACTCATATCCAAGATATTCTAAGAAGTCTTACTTTGCTACACACTTGCACAAAATCTTCCTTCATGTCCTTATTGTCAATTTCTTTTCCTTATTACCCGCAATCATAATACGTCTGCCCACATTCGATGGTCATCACCCAACTTACCCTTGTTCTCACATACTGAAGTCTAATACTCTACCATTGTTAAATCGTCGACCTGCCATTGGTTACCCAGTGTCACGCACAACATCATAAAGCCCTGATAAAGCTGAAGTCAAACCGATCATATCATCGAGCCACCCACTATTGTTAAGCCATAATGGCACTTTGTCACTTCCGAGCAACCCAACGGTGAAACATGGAGACCCTGTAACTCTCTGAACTATCTTCCCGTTTCTCACGAACTCTCACAATAAATGAGTCTAATCGTGACTCCGCATGGTAACCGAGTCTAATCGCGACTCCAAACAATCGAAACCTCAGGCCATAACTAGAGACAGAACACGATCGCTTTCTCAAATTAGAATAACACTTCTCGTACCAAACCACCATACGTCATAGATCAACCATTCTTAAAAGAATTTAAGGACGAGTGTCCACCCTCCGGGGGTGATTAAGTTAAGAAAGTTCATCTACCAATCGGAATCGACTAGATACCAATTTGAATGAAGTCGCACGAGAGAATGAAAGAATTGAAAGTTTCCTAAATGTCTTATAGTCTCTCGCAGATAAGTATGGAGCTCATCGTACCGATCCACGAGACTCTACTAGACACACTCTTGTATTATAGACTTGGTAACCTAGGGCTTTGATACCAACCTGTCATGAACCATTTCGACTAAGTCGTGCGGGCACTTACTTTTTTCACCTCGATAAGCGAACCCTTCACCCAACGATAAAAAAATAATAAATAAATAAATAAATCAATTGAAAAAGAATAATTACGTAAGTCTCACAATAATATATAAATAGAAATAGTGTGGAAATAAAGAAAATACCACCAGGGTCTGGTCTAAGCCATACAAGAGCATCTAAGTGAAATTATACTAGTCTGGAATATAATAATAAATCAATTTGTCTATGTCTCAGAGTAAAAAGTAAGACATAATAATAAGAGCAATCTTCAAGGCGGCGAACGACTCGTAGTCACCCTGAAAATATGATGCTATGCTGATGGCGACTATCAGCCATGGGAGATGGAAACAGATACAACCTGGAACTCTGAATTCATAAACGAATGCAGTAAGTGCAGGTCAGAACAAAACTACAGTACTGGTAAGTATCATCGGCCAACTAAATATAGCTAACATAATTCAGACAATATTGCAAGATAGGCAAATAAATCAACAAGTATAAGTCAAGCATAATCAAAACTAAGTACACGTCATCGCCTAAGTACAGAATCTAAATCTAAATGTGCAAAGTCTCAATATGTCCAATCCGAAACCAACATCACAAGGAAAAGAAAAAACCAAACATCTAAATATAAGCCATTATGCAATGCAATGAAATAATGTATGAATGCAATGCAATGTTGTGTACATATGTACTCTGGACGGAAGTATCGACGTCTCGATAGCACAACCTAAGGTGACTCCTGAAGTCTAAGTGCCACTCGTCACGGATCTTTGCCCAACAGAAAGACGAGACCCAAATCTTTGCCCATATGAGTTCTTACCGGCACCACCCTGGGGGACCTGCAGAGTCCATGCACTCACTCAATCCACCATTCCAGGACTAACATCGAATATCAGACTCTCACATCACTCACTTTTAAAAACTGAGCCTAAATCATCACACTGTTTCATAAGCACCAATAATGTATCACCAGTATATCATTAGGATGCATGTAATAAATATGTCAACATCAGGAATCAGCTCAATATCACAAGTACCAACAATGGGTACGCCAACAACATATCAATGTCACAAGTACCAACATGGGTACGCCAACAACATATCAGTGTCACAAGTGTCACACCCCAACCTTGGTAAGGCGTGACTAGCACTCGGCACCCTACGGGAACCGAGCGAACCAAACTGTAACTCTTTTTTTTTGTATCTCGAAAGGCAACATAAGGCCAAGGTTGTCACTACCTAACCTCGTGGGCCGCGACCAGTGCCTTAGCTGGGCACCTATACGTACCCGATATCCAAATTAGCATATTATCAGAATAATAATATAATAATATTAGTGGATGCTACAAAATTTATCAGAAAAAGCAGACTTGGCACACATAGGCCGATAAGGCCATCATAGAACAAAGTATCCCAAACATATGTACAGAACCCACACAGGTGTATCCACAGACCTCTACAGAACATATCATAATCATAAGACGGGACAGGGCCCCGTCATACCCAGAACAAAGCACATATCGAGATAGCAGTGACAGACTGTACCAAAAGATGGGCTTTGAAGAAGAGAGCGCCCCAAAATAGCAGAAGTGGGATCCTAAACAGATGGATCAGCGAACCTGTCGTCTGTACCTGCGCGGCATGAAAACGCAGCCCCCGAAGAAAGGAGGTCAGTACGAAATATGTACTGAATATGCAAAGCGGAATCACAGAAGTCAAATCATAATGATTACAGACAATGAGTACAAAATCCAGAGTGTCAAATGCATATTTCCAAAACCGACAGACTGTGTACAGAAACATATGTCATATCATATCATATCCGGTCCCTGCCACGGGACTCGGCAGACAGAATGTGGCCACCCTCCCGACGCTGGTGCCACTATACAGAGGAATCAGAAAAAGGGGCGTGGCCCCGTATCATAATATGTCATATAAAAATGTCCATAACAGATCAGATCAGAATAGGCGGACATGGCACATCATACTCCACAAACCCATGTACGCGTATACCTGCCCCCTCACATCGGGACGCGGCGAACAATGCAGAGAATTACGCTTGACAACATATCCTGGCCCGGGCTCAGTGTGGGAAACATTGGGACATCCACGAATTGAGTAGTGAGAGACTAATGCAATTTAAAAATATCATAAGTATTTTCAAAGACTCGATGAGGCGTAGCAAAGACAAACAAATCAAATGGAGTCGGACGGAGTCAGAATTAATACAATTCGGATATCATAATAATTGACAGAAATATAACTTTACTGAAGTCATTCCGAGTGTCAAAATAATTTATAATATTTAACAGAATATTTAAAATAATATTCGTTAAGAGATTAGTAGGGTAATTAAAACATTTCTTTCAAAAATCGCTTAAAAAGGAAGCTTTAACACATTAGGGGCAAAACCGTAAATAGTGGGCCCGCCTCAGAACAAATAAGGCGGCGGGCTCAAATTGTGCCCTCTAAACATATAATATTATCTACGAAGGTTATACAGACTTTCTATGACTTTCTGAGTAATTTAGAGCACAATTGCATAATTTCAGAAAAAGCGTATCAAAATGGTTCAATTCTACTGAAGGAAAAACTGAAATTTTGTCTTGCGGATTCCGAGGGCCAAGAGGTCCTTCGAGGCCCGGATCCGACCCTAATACACTAAGGGCATGCCAAGGGAAGAATTGGGTTTGCTTTACATACCTTTCACGCTCCTTAAGCCTTTCCAATCTCACTTCCCGTTTCGTCGAAAAACTGCAATTGGTCAAGTTTACCAATTGTGAATTATTAATGCCATTATTTCAACTTTAAGCATATTTGGCTACCGAAATTTCGGCAGCACTTCCCCTATACATATGACACCCCGAGAATTCAACTCGGCTATAAATCATCAACAACAACCCAAACGACAACAACAATATCAACAATGAACATTAAAAACACAAATATCCTTCAACTAGTCATTTTTCTCACAAGTTGACATAATCTTCAATTCAACCCAACTTTCAACTAAGATCAATAATTTCATATTCAACAACCATCATGATCATCACCATATAGTTCTAGAAACATTTCATATCGTTTTCCTTAAGATATACACTCGATATACATGATATACAATCTTCCGCCAAAATCATAACTTATGCAAAACATCAAATCTTTGGCATACAACTTCATAACAAGTTTCCAACTTCCAAATTCATCACTGATCATTACTATTAGCAACCAAACAACTTCATTTCCTTAACGTCGGAAAATCATACTAAAACGACATAAGTTTCTACATTCCAATTCAATACAAACTTATATCATTCTAACTTCATTTACATATCAAGCATTACAACAACACTCTAAACAAACTTAATCCATTTCATTCCCAAGTCAAATACACCACACGGCCATATGCTATTTTTCTCCATTCAATCAAATTTATTCCACTTTCATTCTCAACATAAATTCCATCACATTCACAACTAGAATACAACATGAATTCTATACATTTTTGGCTATACAACATGCATATACACACGACTACAAGTCATATACCAAACCCACATTGCAAACTTCCATTTCTTCATACAATCAACACATTTCCATAAACTACAACACAATCAAAACTTCATAACACAAATAAAAGGTAGAAATTCTTACCTGTTCTTCAAGTTTTCTTCACTTGGATATATGATCACTTTGGTGAATTGGATGCTCCCCACTCCAAACCAACTATACCAAGTTACGAAGGAACCTTAAATTAGTAGGAAAATCACAAAAGAAAAATTTTTGGAACAAGATTTTGGATAGCTATTTTTCCATGGCCAAACCCGAGAGCCTCTTTTTTTCTTTGTGTTGTTCTTGATTTTTTTTGATCTTGCTTCTAAGTCTTGAACCTTCTAATGTATATCTTATAATGACTTGGTCACATGACCAAGCACATGACCACTTAATGGGCTTGGATCAAGGCCATTATGCCAATTAATCTTATGGAAATTTAATACAAAGTTTTGGGCTTGGGCCACCATGGCCGGCCACTTCAATGCATTGGGCCTTAAATTTGCTTCTTATTTTACAAGCCCAATAATTTGTGGATCGTATTTTGTAATTCCCGGAACAAATTTCCAAAATTCCAAAATTACCCTTAGTCTTGTCCCACACTTCATGACTCTATTCTTTCGTGCATAACTCCTATGTTCAACAAAATATCAAATTGACCTTATATCTCAAGAATCCAATATAATTCAAGTCTTTCCAAACGTGTGAAAACACGGGTTATAACATCCTCCCCCCCTTTAGAACATTCGTCCTCGAATGTAAAATTAATCTTATAGGGTTGGAAAATACTTTGGGGGAGTTCATGGTTGCAAACAACACATATCACATACGATTGGCATTGAAATAAAATTGAGCAGGGATTTGAGATTACCTGTGGCCATAGGGAACAGATGAGGATACTTCTTCTTCATTTCTTCCTCAGACTCCCAGGTCATTTCCTCCCTGTTATCATTCCGCCACAGAACCTTAACAGAGGCTACATCTTTATTTCGGTGCCTCCTTACCTGACGATCCAGAATAGATACGGGCTGCTCCTCGTACGATAGTTGCTCCGTCACCTGAATATCATCCGCAGGGAATATTCTGGAAGGGTCACCAATGCATTTGCGGAGCATAGACACATGGAATACCGGATGTACCGCTTCCAAATCAGATGGCAAATCTAACTCATAGGCGACATTTCCAACCTTCCGAACAATCTGATAAGGCCCAATATAACGCGGACTGAGCTTACCCTTTCTGCCGAACCGCATCACGCCTTTCATAGGCGATACCTTCAGAAATACCCAATCGCCTACCTGAAACTCCAACGGTCGACGCCGTTTATCCGCGTATGACTTCTGTCGACTCTGGGCTGCCAACAGTCGCTCTCGAATAAGTTTTACCTTGTCCACGGCCTGCTGGACCATATCTGGGCCAATCAATTCTGACTCGCCAATATCAAACCAGCCAATCGGCGATCTGCATTTCCTGCCATATAGAGCCTCGTACGGAGCCATCTGGATGCTGGAATGGTAACTATTATTATATGCAAACTCAATCAATGGCAAGTGATCATCCCAGCTGCCTCTGAAATCAATAACGCAGGCCCGCAACATATCCCCCAGCGTCTGTATAGTGCGCTTGGCCTGCCCGTCGCTCTGAGGATGAAATGCGGTGCTCAGACTCACCTGAGTCCCTAGTCCCTCCTGAAAAGATCTCCAAAAATGCGCCGTAAACTGGGCGCCTCTGTCAGAAATAATAGATATAGGAACTCCGTGCAGCTTCACAATCTCCTTAATATAGAGCCTGGCATAATCCTCGGCGGAATAGGTAGTCCTGACGGGAAGAAAATGGACTGATTTCGTCAGCCTATCAACGACGACCCAGATGGAATCATACTTCCGTGGAGTGCGAGGCAATCCTGTAATGAAGTCCATATTAATAACCTCCCACTTCCAAGTCGGGAATTCCATCTCCTGCAACTGTCCACCCGGCTTCTGATGCTCAATCTTGACCTGCTGACAATTAGGGCACTGGGCGACGAACTCTGCAACATCCCGCTTCATACCGTGCCACCAGTATAAGCATCGGAGATCATGGTACATCTTCGTAGACTCAGGATGGACCGAGTAGCGAGCATAATGTGCCTCGCTCATAACCTGCTGCCGAAGGCCTGCAATATCCGGTACACACAACCTGCCTTTGTATAACATAGTGTCGTCCGGTGAAAACTCGAACGAAGTCCTCTCCTTATCATAGGCTGTGTCCCTGTACCGAGCTAAGACAGGATCCTCGAACTGATGCCGCTTAATATCGTCCCTGAGGGATGAATCAGAAACCCCTCGAACAGAAATCCGTGTATCTCCAGAATCGGCCAGACGAACCCCGAGACTAGCCAACTGCTGAATATCACGGGCTATCTCTCTCCTGTCTGGCTGTAAATCGGCCAAACTGCCCATAGACTTCCGACTGAGCGCATCGGCAACAACATTAGCCTTACCCGGATGATACAGAATATCCACGTCATAATCTTTCAGAAGCTCCAGCCACCTCCGCTGTCGCAAATTAAGCTCTCTCTGCCTGAAAATATACTGGAGACTCTTATGATCAGTATAGATATCCACATGAACGCCATATAAATAGTGTCTCCATATCTTCAGAGCATGAATTACCGCTGCGAGCTCCAGATCGTGGGTAGGATAATTCTTCTCATGCTTTTTGAGCTGCCGGGAAGCATACGCTATAACTCTGCCGTGCTGCATCAATACACAGCCTAACCCCATGCCAGAAGCGTCACAATAAATAACATACCCGTCCGGTCCCTCTGGAAGAGTCAGAACTGGGGCTGTAGTCAGCTTCTCCTTCAGCAACTGGAAGCTCCGTTCACAAGCGTCAGACCACTGGAACTTAGCTCCCTTCTGAGTCAGCCTTGTCAAAGGCGCTGAAATCGAAGAAAACTTCTCCACAAACCTCCTGTAATAACCTGCTAACCCCAAGAAACTGCGTACCTCTGTGGGCGTCGTAGGTCTGGGCCAATTCTTCACGGCCTCAATCTTCTGTGTGTCCACCCGGACACCATCAGCTGCAATAATATGCCCCAAGAAGGCCACTGAAGACAGCCAGAATTCGCACTTAGAAAATTTCGCATATAACTTCTGATGCCGGAATACCCCTAATACCGATCTCAGATGATCTGCGTGCTCCGCCTCAGACCGAGAATAAACCAGGATATTATCAATGAATACAATTACAAACATATCCAAGAATGGCCTGAATACCCGGTTCATCAAATCCATGAATACTGCGGGAGCATTTGTCAGCCCAAAAGACATAACCCTGAACTCGTAATGCCCATATCGGGTCCGGAAAGCTGTCTAAGGGATATCGGCCTCTCGTACTCGCACCTGGTGGTAACCGGATCGAAGATCTATCTTCGAAAAACACTTAGCGCCCTGCAGCTGATCAAACAAATCATCAATCCTGGGGAGGGGGTATTTATTCTTTATAGTTACCTTATTCAGCTGCCGATAATCAATACACATACGCAGCGACCCGTCTTTCTTACGCACAAATAATACCGGGGCTCCCCAAGGCGAAGTACTGGGTCTGATGAAGCCCTTATCCAACAAATCTTTCAGCTGCTCCTTCAACTCCTTTAACTCTGCAGGCGCCATTCTATACGGAGAAATAGAGATAGGCTGAGTGTCTGGGAGTAAGTCAATAGAGAAGTCTATCTCCCGCTCTGGAGGAAGACCTGGAAGCTCGTCGGGAAAAACATCTGGAAACCCATTAATCACGGGGACTGACTGAAGTGTCGGCGTCTCGGCGTCCAAGTCTTGCACCCGAACCAGATGATAGATATAACCCTTTCTGATCATTTTCTTTGCCTTAAGGTATGAAATAAACTTACCTTTCGGCGATGCTGTATTACCAGCCCAATTTATAACTGGCTCCCCGGGAAACTGGAAGCGAACTACCTTATTCTGCCAGTCAACATTAGCGTAACAGGAAGCTAGCCAATCCATACCCATAATAACATCAAATTCAGTCATATCTAACTCTACCAGATCTGCCTTAGTGTCACGGTCACAAACGATCACAGAACAGTCTTTATAAACCTGTTTCGCTACAACAAAATCCCTTATCGGTGTGGCTACCTCAAATGGCTCTATAGGTTCAGACATAATACCAATTTTACCGGCAACAAGGGGTGAAATATATGGTAAAGTCGAACCTGGATCAATTAGTGCATACACAGATCGAGAGAAGACCAATAAAGTACCTGTGACGACATTAGGAGATGCCTCCTGATCTTGGCGGCTGGCCAAAGCATAAATGCGGTTGGAAGGACCGCTAATACCAGAAGCTCCACCACGGCCTCTGCCGCGTACCGCTGGTGCCGAAATACCCTGCCCCGTAGGGCGCATAGCCACTGACGAAGATGAAGACCCAGCGGCTGATCGGGTAGGCTGCGCTGCACCACCCGAACTACCCTTATACGGGCAATCTCTCACAGAATGGCCCTGACGGCCACAAGAAAAGCATGCACCGGTGGCTCTGTAGCACTCTCCCGTATGGTATCTGCCGCAAAAAGAACACTGAACCCTGGGTGGCCTCATCTGACCAGAACCCCTATCTGTCCGTGAACCTGAAGCCCTGGAGCCCTGGCCTGCCCCTGAATACCCTGGGCTATCAAATCTGTGACCGGTAGGCTGGGGAGGCGCGCTCTGCGCCGGCTGAGATGAAAATCTGCTAGGCTGCTGCGGCTGTTGGGGTTGTCTGCCCCGAAAATCTCCAGATGACCTGGCCCTCTTGGGCTGTCTCCGATCCTGGCCCCTGTCAGGCTGGTGTCCTCCTCTGCCCCGATCCTCCATGCCCTGGGCATGGGCCTGGAAACGGGCAATGTCCATACCGGGCTGAGCAGCCAATACTAAGCAGCTATCAACAAAATACCGATCCAGCCCCATAATATATCTGTGCATCCGGTCCGCCATAGTAGCCACCACAGTAGGTGCATATCGGGCTAAGGAATCAAACTCCAAACTGTAGTCCCGGATACTGCGGCCCTTCTGCCTCAATAATAAGAATCTATCAGATCTGGCTCGTCGCAACTCTGGGGGCAGAAAATGTCCAAGAAATGCCTGAGAAAAATCGCCCCAAACTGCTGGAGGAGCGTCGTCCCCCCTGGATAGCCCCCATGACGCGTACCAGTTTGCCGCCACATCATATAACCGGTACGAAGCTAACGCGACTGACTCTGTCTCGGAAGCATTAATCAAATCTAGAGTGCGTCGCATCTTCCTGATAAACTCCTCAGGATCCTCCTCGGGCTTTGTCCCGAAGAACTCTGGGGGGTTACAAGTCAAAAACTCACGGGCTCTCGAACTATCACGCCTGACTGCCCGGTCACCTCCCAGTCCATGCCCCTGAACCTGCCCTGCCACAAGTCTAGTCAGCAACTGGACTGCCTCCCTCATAGACTGGTCCTCAGTGCCTGGCCGTGGAGCTGGAGGCTCAGGTACTGGAACTGCGGGAGCTGGCGGTGGAGCCGCCCCCCGATCTGCGGCTGCGGCCGCCCCAATCTCCTCCACGAGTGGCGATGTAGACGAACCCTCTGTCTGGGGCAAAGTCCCCGGAGCAATATGTGCCAGGGCCCTGGTAATCCTTTGGACTCGGCTAGTCTCTCCCAAGGCTGCTGACTTGGCCTTTTGGGCCGCTGTTGCCTTTTTTGGAGGCATATCTGCAAACATAGCCACTCGTTAGGAAGGGGTCATCCTGATAACACAGCTCTATCGCACGATCTAAGACAGAAAGAAGGGTAGTATCCTAAATGCCCTGTAGCCTCCTGTTTATAGGTGTGGTGCACAACACACCGATAAACAAGACTCTACTAGACACGGTCTGTGGACATTCCGAGGACAAACTGCTCTGATACCACTTTTGTCACGACCCAACCCCGTGGGCCGCGACCAGTGCCCTAGCTGGGCACCTATACGTACCCGATATCCAAATTAGCATATTATCAGAATAATAATATAATAATATTAGTGGATGCTACAAAATTTATCAGAAAAAGCAGACTTGGCACACATAGGCCAATAAGGCCATCATAGAACAAAGTATCCCAAACATATGTACAGAACCCACACAGGTGTATCCACAGACCTCTACAGAACATATCATAATCATAAGACGGGACAGGGCCCCGTCATACCCAGAACAAAGCACATATCCAGATAGCAGTGACAGACTGTACCAAAAGATGGGCTCTGAAGAAGAGAGCGCCCCAAAATAGCAGAAGTGGGATCCTAAACAGATGGATCAGCGAACCTGTCGTCTGTACCTGCGCGGCATGAAAACGCAGCCCCCGAAGAAAGGGGGTCAGTACGAAATATGTACTGAATATGCAAAGCGGAATCACAGAAGTCAAATCATAATGATTACAGACAATGAGTACAAAATCCAGAGTGTCAAATGCATATTTCCAAAACCGACAGAATGTGTACAGAAACATATGTCATATAATATCATATCCGGTCCCTGCCACGGGACTCGGCAGACAGAATGTGGCCACCCTCCCGACGCTGGTGCCACTATACAGAGGAATCAGAAAAAGGGGCGTGGCCCCATATCATAATATGTCATATCAAAATGGCCATAACAGATCAGATCAGAATAGGCGGACATGGCACATCATACTCCACAAACCCATGTACGCGTATACCTGCCCCCTCACATCGGGACGCGGCGAACAATGCAGAGAATTACGCTTGACAACATATCCTGGCCCGGGCTCAGTGTGGGAAACATTGGGACATCCACGAATGGAGTAGTGAGAGACTAATGCAATTTAAAAATATCATAAGTATTTTCAAAGACTCGATGAGGCGTAGCAAAGACAAACAAATCAAATGGAGTCGGACGGAGTCAGAATTAATACAATTCGGATATCATAATAATTGACAGAAATATAACTTTACTGAAGTCATTCCGAGTGTCAAAATAATTTATAATATTTAACAGAATATTTAAAATAATATTCGTTAAGCGATTAGTAGGGTAATTAAAACATTTCTTTCAAAAATCGCTTAAAAAGGAAGCTTTAACACATTAGGGGCAAAACCGTAAATAGTGGGCCCGCCTCAGAACAAATTAGGCGGCGGGCTCAAATTGTGCCCTCTAAACATATAATATTATCTACGAAGGTTATACAGACATTCTATGACTTTCTGAGTAATTTAGAGCACAATTGCATAATTTCAGAAAAAGCGTATCAAAATGGTTCAATTCTACTGAAGGAAAAACTGAAATTTTGTCTTGCGGATTCCGAGGGCCAAGAGGTCCTTCGAGGCCCGGATCCGACCCTAATACACTAAGGGCATGCCAAGGGAAGAATTGGGTTTGCTTTACATACCTTTCACGCTCCTTAAGCCTTTCCAATCTCACTTCCCGTTTCGTCGAAAAACTGCAATTGGTCAAGTTTACCAATTGTGAATTATTAATGCCATTATTTGAACTTTAAGCATATTTGGCTACCGAAATTTCGGCAGCACTTCCCCTATACATATGACACCCCGAGAATTCAACTCGGCTATAAATCATCAACAACAACCCAAACGACAACAACAATATCAACAATGAACATTAAAAACACAAATATCCTTCAACTAGTCATTTTTCTCACAAGTTGACATAATCTTCAATTCAACCCAACTTTCAACTAAGATCAATAATTTCATATTCAACAACCATCATGATCATCACCATATAGTTCTAGAAACATTTCATATCGTTTTCCTTAAGATATACACTCGATATACATGATATACAATCTTCCGCCAAAATCATAACTTATGCAAAACATCAAATCTTTGGCATACAACTTCATAACAAGTTTCCAACTTCCAAATTCATCACTGATCATTACTATTAGCAACCAAACAACTTCATTTCCTTAACGTCGGAAAATCATACTAAAACGACATAAGTTTCTACATTCCAATTCAATACAAACTTATATCATTCTAACTTCATTTACATATCAAGCATTACAACAACACTCTAAACAAACTTAATCCATTTCATTCCCAAGTCAAATACATCACACGGCCATATGCTATTTTTCTCCATTCAATCAAATTGATTCCACTTTCATTCTCAACATAAATTCCATCACATTCACAACTAGAATACAACATGAATTCTATACATTTTTGGCTATACAACATGCATATACACACGGCTACAAGTCATATACCAAACCCACATTGCAAACTTCCATTTCTTCATACAATCAACACATTTCCATAAACTACAACACAATCAAAACTTCATAACACAAATAAAAGGTAGAAATTCTTACCTTTTCTTCAAGTTTTCTTCACTTGGATATATGATCACTTTGGTGAATTGGATGCTCCCCACTCCAAACCAACTATACCAAGTTACAAAGGAACCTTAACTTAGTAGGAAAATCACAAAAGAAAAATTTTTGGAACAAGATTTTGGATAGCTATTTTTCCATGGCCAAACCCGAGAGCCTCTTTTTTTCGTTGTGTTGTTCTTGATTTTTTTTTATCTTGCTTCTAAGTCTTGAACCTTCTAATGTATATCTTATAATGACTTGGTCACATGACCAAGCACATGACCACTTAATGGGCTTGGATCAAGGCCATTATGCCAATTAATCTTATGGAAATTTAATACAAAGTTTTGGGCTTGGGCCACCATGGCCGGCCACTTCAATGCATTAGGCCTTAAATTTGCTTCTTATTTTACAAGCCCAATAATTTGTGGATCGTATTTTGTAATTCCCGGAACAAATTTCCAAAATTCCAAAATTACCCTTAGTCTTGTCCCACACTTCATGACTCTATTCTTTCGTGCATAACTCCTATGTTCAACAAAATATCAAATTGACCTTATATCTCAAGAATCCAATATAATTCAAGTCTTTCCAAACGTGTGAAAACACGGGTTATAACAAAGGTACTATAAGTCATGGGGCCACAAGCCCAAAAGATAACATACTTACGTCTTCAAACTAATCTCGAGTGCATGTGCCGATACGGCTATCCATAATAATGATACAACATAGTACAAGTCGAGATAATTATAAGATATCTAACTGTGCATATCTATCTACGATCCTCTACAGGAATACATGACATAAAGTGGTCGGAACAGGGCCCCGCCATACCCATACAAATGCATATGCAGCCATGCTGACTCACAGGGCGACTCCGGAGCAAGTGGAATGCCACGACTCTTCCTGCTGAGCTGGTATCCTTACTGAAAGATCCGTCAAGCTGTATCTCAAGACCTGCAGGCAAAAAACGCAGCGCCCCCAACAAAGGGACGTCAGTACGAGCAATGTACTGAGTATGCAAGGTGGAAAGTGAAACACAATAGCCATATACTAAAGATGAGAAGAATAAGAATCAACCTGGCATTTCTGAACTACCAATCGAAATCTAGCATATGTATACATACCTCTTCATCTTCTTGCGATCTTTACTAGGTTTGTATACCCTACCATAGTCCTGGTTACCTTATCATCAAACGTTATCTGAACATGTGTTGCGGCGTGCAATCCGATCCATATATGATACATGTCTCTCTCTATACTCTCGCATGCTTAACCATATCTATGTATAGTACTGTGCCTTTATTTTACTAATCATCCTATACTAACTGCCCAACTGATCAGTGGTAACTGGCCGACCGACTGCAGTCCGGTGGTAATCGCCCGTCCGATTATCGCTCGACGGTAGAGCGCAACTGCCCGATTGATAAGTGGTAACTACCCGACCGGCCGTAGCACGGTGGTAACTACCCGACTGGCTTCAGTCCAGTGGTAAATATATACATCTGCCCAACTGACCGTAGCACGGTGGTAATAACTGCCCAACTAGCCGTAGCCTGGTCGTAGACACATATCTGCCTAACCGGCCATAGCCCGGTGGTAACATCTGCCCGACTGGTCGTAGACCAGTGGTAATTATAATCAACATCAAAACTAAACTTCTATAAGTAAATTATAATGAACATCATAACTAAACTTCTACAAGTAATCTCTATGCACTTCCCGTGGTCATCGCTTAACCCGTAGGGTCTACATAATCCCATAAGACTTATAAGCACAACTCAGGCCATTGATACTTCTTCTAACTTGACTAGACTATAACCAAATCCTAAGATACAACATGAACCTCTCTTCGAACATTAAATACCTCATTAGGGATCCTCTACTAGCACTCTATTTATGTGCCACAAAACATTCATTAAGACAGCTTCCTAAACTCGTTGGATTATTGGTATTATGGAACTATCGTCATAAATATATCTCACCTTGAAAGAACAAGTATCATAAGGTGAGATCAATCACAATGAATAATTCCAAAGGTCATGAATAAGCTCAATAATATCATAAGGATCATGAGATTCATAGGCTTCTAGCATTTGTGGAAGCAACGATATTATGGGTATACTACAAAGGTTTACAACAAGGAATTATGCCTTTAGAAAGAAAGGGTTTAGCCTTAACATACCTGGAATCTTTCTCCTTGACCTTTCCAATTATCTCCTGACTTGTATTCTACATATAAAATCGTTCATACTATTATTAGGCTCACCATCATACACTTGTCTTAAGCCTTTAATTAAAATCCCTTTAGAATTTGCCGAAATTCGGGCAGCATCTCCCCTGTTTATATGCGTAGCCCGAAATCTCAATTCAGCAACCAATAACAACAACAACAATACCAACATCAATAACATCATTTCCAACACCAATATGTATCATAAAACAGCCTACACGCTGTTTTCCAACTTTCATAACTAACCAACTTACTACACAATTATTTAACGACTTTATCTCCGTAAATAAACCTTAAATAATACCAAGAGAGAAAGATTCATACCTCTTTTCTTGTTAAGACAGCAATACCTACAATATCCACGTTAAAATCCACCGCAAAACAATACTAGAATCACAACCATGCGTTACC
The DNA here is from genome assembly GCF_019175385.1 of Lycium barbarum. Lineage (NCBI taxonomy): Eukaryota > Viridiplantae > Streptophyta > Magnoliopsida > Solanales > Solanaceae > Lycium > Lycium barbarum. The sequence continues at coordinate 57,861,634 of NC_083342.1, read as the reverse complement.
CGGACCTAAACCACTACTCCGCGACTTAAAAATTCCTCACTTTGTGTTTGCCTCACTCTCTCTCTCTCTCTCTCTTCAATTTTTGGAAATTTCCAGCAAACTCTGATGTAAAAAGAGGGTTCTTACCCTTTTTATAAGGGTCAAATTCGGGTTGGTACTATAGCATTTTACTGTAGCAGCAATTTAGTCGTCGGTTACTATAGCACGCGTTTCCGCTCTGTCAGCTGAACTTGTAACGTCCATAATTCTCTACTGCGATGTCCTATCGACGAGTGGTTTATTTAATTGGAAACTAGACTCGACAAACTTCATTTTAGGCTTTTGTTTCACTTTAAAACACTCTATATGCTAAGAGATATTCGTCCCTCAATTTTGACCAAAATTTTCACACGAACCTTTACCCATCCTTTTTCCAATGTCGTACTACTCCATTTCATCCGCTCATTTCCTCATAAAATCTTCCGGTATACCTTATATAGGTCCTTCACTCATTAAATATACTTAATACTACTTGCTCCTTATATTCCAAAATGGTTTTACTTAACCATAGCTCAACGTACTTACGTTCAAATTTAATTAGTGCTTCTCCTAAAGTACGGGGTGTAACATCCTCCCCCCCTTTAAAAACATTCGTCCTCGATTGTTAAACTCTCAGGGATCTTATGAAAACTTCGGCAGAGCTTTCTCTGTAACTGCAATACTACCAAACTACCTCGTGGTAAACCAACAGCACAATGCCACACAGGGCTATAACAATCAGTAATAACTACGACCCCAATAATAGTAACTGGCAATATATATGCATACCTGAAGGCCATGGCGTCTCTATCTGAACCTCATTTGGTAATAGAAACAAATGCGGCTATATGAACCTCATACCTCTGTATGTTATCCTTGCCAATATACTCTATATAATAAGGAAGCCCTCGTCAATATCTAGCTCATTGAGTGACGTGCATCGCTCTTTTACCTTTTCTAACCAATCATATCCCTTCTGAAGGAGTCATCGTCAACCCATAAAACAACAGAAGTCGAGATTGAGAATTTACACCCTATGACTCAGCTCTATAGCACAATTTAAGATACAAAGAAGGGTAACCATCCTGAATGCCCTGCAGCCTCCTGTTTATAAGTGTAGCGCGCTTCACACCCATAAACAAGACTCTACTGGACACGGCTCGTAGACCAACTGTCACGACCCGACTCGGGGCCGCGACGAGCACCCGGTGCTAACCTACCCGAGCACCCTCTTAGCTTACTCTTATACTTACATCTAGGTGAGCCACATAATTACACATGCATTTCCATTCATTCGTCAACTAGTCCCATATGGACAACCGCACATTTATATCATCATAGGCATTTATGCCACATCAATACACATGGGCCAACGTGGCCGACAAAATGATGTACAAAACATAGGCCGACAAGGCCAAACACATCTACCCACACACACACATGTCTACGAGCCTCTAAGAGTATAACATATCACATTAGCGGGACAGGACCCCGCTATGCCCATAATTATATACACAAAATATTGAGTACCCAAAAGATATGGCTCCGAAGGAAATAGAGCTCTCTATGAAATCTCCGAATAACCAGCTAAGGATCAAATCTGTCTCCCTGCGCACCTGCGGGCATGACACAGCGTCCACAAACAAAAGGACGTCAGTACGAAGAATGTACTGAGTATGTAAAACATGTTCAACATCAATATAGAAGCATAATAGATATCATATGAAGATAGCATTGGAGGGGAGACAGTAATATCATCATCATGTCGCTTACTTGCATACACCGTCGTTCGTATCCCATAATAATACTCGTACCATACTTGTGCTCATATTCGTATACATGTCCTTATTCGTATTCCCATACATAGTCTTTTCACATTCATATTCATATTATATACATAGTCATTTCATATACATAGCATTTACATAGCATACCCGACCTCATGGGATCGGTGTCTTATACATACTTGGCCAACCAAGGCTCAAGGTCATACATACCTGGCCCTACCAAGGCATCAGGGTTATCCGTACCCTCTGCAGAGGTGTGTGCGCGTTACGTAATCGTATACATACTTTATACATAATCATATACATATATATCTTACCCGGCGTTATAAGCTCGGGGTATCATTATAGCCCTTCATAGGCACATATACATATATCATAGCTCGTAAGCATCTTTAATCTCATTTTACTCTCATCATCATTTCTATCGTCATCACTATCGTTACATCTACATTATGGACTTACTCGTCAAGAGAGGAACATAGTATAATCATAGTACATATCAAGGGTCGTGAGCTTATGAGCTCGGAATGCGAACCATGTGGAGACAACATACTCATATAGAGGAATTTAGGAATTTGGCCAAGAACCATGCCTTATGAAAGAAGGGTTAGCCTTACATACCTTTCCGTCGAACTATTCTACACTTGCACGTTCCCTTCCAATGCTAGCGTTTATACCTTCATTAATGTCATAACAATGTCCATTATTCATTCACATTAACCACATTATCTAGATTCCTCAATGTGCCTCTAATTCACCCACATTCATGATTATAACACCCATCTTCGTCCATTCGCCTAAAGTGTTTAGTTCATGATCTTAATACCATTTATAACACATTCATATCACAACACAACAACATTCATAACTCAATTCAAACTATTTCTCAAAATGTCACTATTCATCATTCATGACCTAGTTGACCACATTTTCTACAATCCATGTATTTTAATTCTTCAATACCTTAAACATCTTGTAAAAATCATGAATCTTACCTTAGAAGTTGTAGGAACAAGCTTTGGTTGATAATACTCTTCTTTGAGCAAAACCCTAGTTTTTCTCCATTTGGATTTCTTGACTTGGATGATCCTTGATGACTCCCTTATCCTTGATTCACTGGTCTTAATGTTATGGACGACTTATAATCCTTGGAAACTCATATAATAAATGTAGAGAGAAGTTCTAGAGAGAAATGGTGTAATGTTGTAAATGAAATAAGACAAGTCTTGATCCTCATATTTAATGAATTGAAAAATCTGTGCTGGGTGAACAGTGGTCGTCCATGGAGGTTTACGGTCCGTATTTCAGTTTACGGACCGTCCCTCGTGGTCGTTTTTAAGCTTAAGCAGAAACAGAAACTTTGGCCTTCATGCATGGTGATTTACGACCATGGTTTACGGACCGTAAATCACTTTACGGTCCGTCCACCAGGTCGTATTTTAGCCATTTCGTCAACTGGCAGAAAGTTGAAGTTGGACATGCCAGTTTACGACGTCAAGTTAACGGACCGTATTGCACTTTACGGTCCGTATTTTGCACTATACGACCACTGGGCAGTTTTGCCAACTTTCAATTTTTCTCATTTCTCGACTTTTCATTCTAATCATCCACATCCCTTTACATACATTTCCCATGAAACATTATACACTCGCACTCCTCGCACACATCATTAGTTCATTTACTTGCGTACCAACGGAAAATTTTCTGAGGTGTAACATTCTACCCCCCTTAGGAACATTCGTCCTCCAATGTTAAAGGCTTGGGGAATTCTATAAAAATTTTGCCAGAGTTTCCTCTGTAATGTGGCACTACCACCCTGTCACAACAACCCACAATAACAATGCCTCACAGGGCATAATACAACAACACTAGAAATTTGGCCACACACGACCTGAATGTATAAAAGGGAAAACATGCATACCTTATGATTTTGACGTCTCATCTTGGACCTCTTCCAAGGGCCGAAATAAATGTGGGTATTTGGATCGCATATTCTCTTTCGCTTCCCATGTCATTTCCTCTCGATTGTTATTGTTACATCCGGCATTTTTGCATATTCGAAAAATTTGTAATAACTCAGGGGGATTTCAGAGTGAGTTTTCTCCGCAGCAGGGTAACAGGTATTCGTCCCAGCCAGCATACAGTACGCCCCCACAGTTCTCAGGACAGAATTCCATGGCTTCGAGTTCGCAAGTAGATAGAAGTTTCAGTCAGATGGGGCCATCCATACCTCGGTGTCCTTATTGCAGGAGGCGTCACCCTGGTGAGTGTTATCGTGCCACTGGTGCCTGCTTTTCCTGTGGCCAACAAGGCTATACGATGAGAGAGTGTCCGTATAGGGGTGGTCCTGGTGGTTCAGCCCAGCTTACCGGGTCAGTTGTTGGCTCGTCTTCTCCTTCGGCAGCCATACGCCCCACAGGGTGAGGAGCACCAGCACCAGCGCCAGCACCAGCGAGTCGTGGCCGAGGTCGAGGTGCAGCTTCTGGTTACAGCGGTCTTTCGAACCGCGTATTTACTTTGACCGGCCGGCAGGACCCAGGAGCGTCTTCAAGTGCACACCCAGGTATGTTAGTGATGTTTTCTTGAGGGATATGTGTATGAATGGGTCTATACTTTATCATATTATGTGATTTTCTTCTTCTGGGTATTAATAAGAGCAAGGTAATTGTTAACCTGATAGACATTGAAAATTCGGAAGAGGGATATGGTAATTGTATGGTTTAGCTCGGGGTGGGACCCACTATGAGAATTTTCGGAAAATTTATTAAGACCCCGATCTGCCCTGAATTATGTGACAAAGGTCGTGCGGGGCTGTCGACGAAACTATACCAGCCCTAACGCGTCAAAATGCATGAAAGTTTCGAGGTTAAGCGTGCTAGGGCCAGGGCAATTCTGGGATGGGTGACCCCCTGGGAAGGATACTAAAATTTTTACAAGTGCAAGTATAAGATGAAAATGGAAATGTGGGGTAACCTAAAGGAAAAGAGAATGTGTGGAATAGCTAGCGCCCTTACAGAAGTCGCGCGGACTGAGGCGGAACAAATGGGCGAAAAGAAGAAGCGCAATACCGCTCGGGAAATTTTCATAAATCACTAGAGCCTTAATAGGAGTGGTCTGGTCCTAATCAAAGCTCTGTTTGCTGTACTTCTGCACCTCTGATTCTGATGAGGCTCTGTCTATTACGCCTCTGTACGTCTGACTTTGATCACGAATCTGTCTGATACATTTCTGTCCGTCTGACTCTGAACACGGATCTGTCTGACATACTCCCATACGTCTGATTCTGACTACGAATCTGTCCGCCATAGTTTAGTACGTCTGCCTCCGATTGCGAATCCGTCTGATATGCTCTGTGCGTCCGATCTCAGTTACGAATCTGTTTGGTATGACGTGGGATTATGATAATGTGGTAAGGAATCGAGGAGTGTGACAAGAGGTGATATTAAGTATAATGGTTGAAAAGCTTTGAAGGAAAGGAAGAAGGGACACAACGTCTGTGAAAGAGCGAAAAGCATTCATCCGTTACTAGAATATAGTTCATGGCCCAATGATTGTGTGGGATATGAGAGAATACGTTATGAAAGCATATGAGTCAGTAATGTGAAGAATTACTCCATCATTTTGGTAGAGAATCCATATCGGAAAGTCAACAAAGGACGATTATAAGTAGAACCATCCCGAAGTAGTAATACGCCCCATGAGGTCAATTTAACATTCGAGGACGAATGTTCTAAAGGGGGGGAGGATGTTACATCCGGCATTTTTGCATATTCAAAAAATTTGTGATAACTTGACTTGTCATGAATAAGGCCATAATTGGACCTTACTTGATATGAATGTGTTGGTTATGAATACATTGGTGTGAAATTACGAAAGGAGGCCAAGGGCAAAAATTGGAATTTTGGAAACTTGTTCCATGAATCACAATATTTAGCCAATTGGAATTAAAAAAAAATATATAATAAGAGAAATGAGGCCCAAAATGGGAAGGCCCAACCGGCCATTTATGACCCAAATCCCATGGAATTAATTAATTTCCATGTGCCAATATATACTCATCTATATCCTTAGAAACTTCATGAAAAGCAAAGAACAAACAAGAGGAAAAAAGAAGAGAGGCAATTCGGGTGAAGAGGAGAGAAAGAAGGGAGAAGGAAAAAAATTCTTGGAGCCAATTCCTTGGTTCAAAAATTCATTCCTTGTGAGATTATTACTAAGTTCAAGGTCTTCTGCAAAGTGACATAATTATATTGGCAAGAAAGCAACATTAACCCCAAGTGAAGAACTTGAATAAAGGTAAGGATTTTATGCTTTTGTTGTGTTATGGAAGGTATATGTATGTTGTAGTGTGTGTAAATGAATGAAAAGCATGAAAATCTTGTGGGTTGTGAATGGGTGTGTATGGCCGTATGTATGTATATGTTGAATGTCTATAGTGACTTGAAATTATGTTGTAATCTAGTTGTAGTTAATGTGGGAATTGTATTAGAAATGAAAGTGAAGGAATTAATGGAAGTTGGAGAATATAGTATGTGGCCGTGTGGTGTATGTTGATGACGGGAGGTGAACTAAATTTTGTTAATATGTTAATTGTGTTGTAGTGAAGTGAATGGAAAGATAATAGTCTTCGTTGTCATGGAAAAATGGTTATTAAGTTGTTGTAGGAAAACATGCAAGTTTATTATAATTAGGTAAATGCGGAAGTGAAAGAAGGAAGATGCAAATTATGGTTACCATTGATGAAGTTGGAGGGTAAGAATACGTTATGGATGTTTATGCTAAAAGATTGGAAGTTGTGGGCGAAATATGCCCGTGGTAGGGAACTTGTATATTGCGTATATCTTGTGTATATCTTGTGAAAATGGTATGATATGCCCCTGAAATATGTTGTAATGATCTTGATAAGTGTTGAATATGAAAATGGTAGGATTGGTTGGGAAGTGTAAGGTTGAAATGAAAGATGTTATGTTATATCGGAAAGATGGCTAGTAGGCCATACTTTGTGTTTTGTGATACTTGTTGTTGTTATTGATGTTGTTGTTGGGTTGCTGTGTTGATATATTAAGCCGACCTAAGTCTCGGGGATGTTATATGTATAAGGGAAATGCTGCCGAAATTTCGGTAGGCAAGTATGTAATAAGTTTGGATTATTGAAAAGCTTGAATTTGACATTTGGCAAACATGACCATTTGTAGATTCTGGACGAGATTGGAACCGAAGCCAAGCGAGCGTAAGGCGCAATCGAGGTATGTAAAGCCTTCCCCTTTATTCTTAGGCATGTTCTGGATGTAATAGGCTCGGCCGCGAGCCTTAAGTACGACTCCGTTCCTCGGAATTCGAGATGAAAATCCGCTCCAATTCCTTCAGTAAGATTGAATCATTTCTCTTATAACTTGTCCCTAAAGTGAACCTTTGTATAAAACTTTCCTAAACGGAGTCGGAATACTTCCAAATGATTATGGATGACCTCATAAGGTCTATTATCAGTAATTTACATATGTCGCCTCGAGTTGGTCCGGGGCGGGCCCACAAGGCCCAATGCCTTCTGTATAACCTTAATTACTTTGGTTCTGTCCGATTTTCTCAAAAAACATCTGGACTATTATTGTGATTATGAAATGACTATTTTTATGCAAATCTTACAAAATGATTTCTGGACATCTGAGAATCTGATCCTAATAATAATTTGTCGTGCCTTCCCAAGTAGGATAGAGGCGCGTATTATGAACACTATCTGAATACTCTGATTTGACTCGCCATATGGCCTTCCTCAATTTGATTGGGTCTGTATAATGATCTGTATGTATGTGGTCTCTCATTAATCAGTTCGTGCATGTGCTATGATTCCTTTCACCGGATCCCGGGCCGGTTGATATCGTGCGGATGGGCCGCCGAGTCCCTTGTCGGGGGCCGGGTCCCATGTATGAATTCCGAAGTTTGATGTGTTCGGTTCCGGGGTACTGTGGTACATGTCGTCCCCGGTTACCATGTATATGTTACGAAGTATGATGTGTCCGGTTTCCCGGCGTATGATCTGTCCCCAGGGTTACCGTGGTTATGATATGATGTGTTATGTGACGGAGATGTTCGAAGATATGAAATCTTCTGAAATATGATATGTTGTGGCGCCAAAGGCAGGAGTGGCGACCACGTTCTTGTGCCCTATTATGATTCTGTCCGGTATCCTTCCGTCTGTCTGTTTGAACTACGACTCTGTCCGGTATATCTCTGTCTGTTCGTTGGATTACGATTCCGTTTGCTATACTTCTGTGCTTCTGATTCAGACTATGATTATGTTTGTTATGTTTCCGCTTTACATGCTCAGTACATATTTCGTACTGACCCCCGGTTCTTCGGGGGCTGCGTTACATGCCCGCAGGTACAGACGCACCCGGTGACACGCCGCCAGTCTAGGGTCCTGATTCTGCTGTTTTTGGAGAGCTCCTTTGATCCGGAGTGTGTACTCTTGGTATATATCTTTTGACATTTGTATATTCTGTACGTATGGTAACTCCGGGTACGGCGGGGCCCTGTCCCGTCATATGATTCTGTATGTCTGTTTAGAGGTCTGTGGACATGTTTGTGGGTTAGGGTCTTTCTGTACGGATGTGTGTATGGGTTGTGTTTGGGGCGATCCCATTCGCCGCGGCGGCCGGTCCGCATATGTTTATATGTTGCTTTGTTGGCCGGTGTGGCCTTTGTTGGTATTTTCTGTGCGCAGGGTTATTTTGGATAGTCTGTAAAACAAAGGAAACTCTGCCAAAATTTTTCTGGAAATTATCCAAATTTGAAATATATCCTTGACGGCTTCTGCTTTATATTTGAATGCGTTCGATAACCTTTGAGATAGCATTGGATAGATGTGTTTGGGTGCCCAGATCGGGTACTAGTCACGGCCTACGAGGTTGGGTCGTGACAGTTATTTCTCCACAGCACTTTAATTGAGGCCACTTCTTTGTTTCTAATCCTCCGTACTTGCCTATCTAATATGACAATGGGCATTTGATCATAAGTTAACTTTTCTGTCACTTGAATATCATTCACTGGGACGATCCTCGTAGGATCTCCAACACACTTCCGAAGCATGGAGACATGAAATACTGGATGGACTGACTCCAAATCTGGAGGTAGATCTAGCTCATAGGCCACTTTGCCTATTTTGCGTATAATCTCATAGGGTCCGATATACCGGGGACTGAGCTTCCCCTTTTTGCCAAATCTCATAACGCCTTTCATTGGCGACACTTTCAAGAATACCCAATCCTTAACGTGGAACTCTAAGTCCCTTCGACGATTATCTGCATAGGACTTCTGGCGACTTTGAGCCGCTAACAATCGATCTTGTATAAGCTTGACTTTCTCTATTGCTTGCTGGACCAAATCTGGCCCTATCAACTTGGCTTCTCCGATTTCAAACCACCCAATTGGGGATCTACACTTTCGCCCATATAGAGCTTCATATGGTGCCATTTGAATGCTAGAATGGTAACTGTTATTGTAAGCAAACTCAATGAGTGGCAAATGGTCATCCCAATTTCCGCCAAAATCTATCATACATGCCCGTAACATATCTTCAAGAGTCTGAATAGTACGTTCAGCTTGCCCATCGGTCTGTGGGTGAAATGCCGTGCTTAGGAGCACTTGGGTCCCTAAACCTTCTTGGAAAGACCCCCAAAACTTGGCTGTAAACTGAGTTCCTCTATCGGAGAATAGATACCGGAACGCCATGGAGTCTCACTATCTCTTTAAGATAAAGCCTGGCATAATCTTCTGCCTGACCGGTAAGAAATGCGCTGACTTTGTGAGCCTATCCACGATCACCCATATAGAATCATATTTACGTCGAGAACGGGGTAACCCTGTAATGAAATCCATGTTAATCACTTCCCACTTCCAAGTTGGGATTTCTATAGCTTGCAATACGCCACCCGGCTTTTGGTGTTCTATCTTCACTTGTTGGCAATTAGGACACTGAGCTACGAATTCTGCTACGTCTTTCTTCATCCCATTCCACCAATATATAGTCTTAAGATCATGATACATTTTCGTCGCTCCGGGGTGAACGGAGTAATGGGAACAATGAGATTCTCTCAAAATCTTATGGCGTAGACCTGCCACATCGGGAACACATAACCTGCCTCGACATTGGAGAACTCCGTCTTCCGAAATGTCAAATGATGACCCCTCCTTCTGAGGGAGTGTATCTTTGTACTGTATTAGCATGGGATCCTCATATTGTCGCTCTTTTACTTCCGCTACTAACGATGAAACTGCTGAATTCTGAATAGTAGCTCCGCTGCTACCTGAGTCCACCACTCGGACTCCTAGGCTAGCTAACTGCTGAAGATCACGGGCCATCTCTTTCTTTTCTGGTCGTACCTCACTTAGACTTCCCATCGACCTACGGCTAAGAGCATCAGCCACAACATTTGCCTTTCCGGGGTGGTATAGGATTTCAACATCATAGTCTTTTAGCAACTCTAGCCATCGTCGTTGCCGCAAATTCAACTCTTTCTGCTTGAAGATGTACTGGAGACTCTTATGATCTGTATAAATATCCAGGTGGACACCATATAAGTAATGTCTCCATATCTTTAAAGCATGGACCACCGCGGCTAATTCTAAGTCATGGGTAGGATAATTCTGCTCATGTTTCCGTAATTGTCTAGAAGCATACGCAATCACCTTACCATTTTGCATCAATACACAGCCTAGCCCGACTCCTGAAGCATCACAATAAATAACATATCCTTCCAATCCCTCTGGAAGTGTCAAGACTGGGGCTGAAGTCAGTCGGTCTTTCAACTCTTGGAAACTACGCTCGCAAGCATCTGTCCATTGAAACTTAGCTGACTTCTGAGTCAACTTGGTGAGCGGTACAGAAATAGAAGAGAAACCCTCAACAAATCTTCTGTAATAACCGGCTAAGCCAAAAAAGCTACGAACCTCCGTAGGGGTCGTGGGCCTTGGCCAGGTCTTCACGGCCTCAATCTTTTGGCTATCCACTCGAATACCGTCAGCTGCAACAATGTGGCCCAGAAATGTCACTGAGTTCAACCAAAACTCGCATTTGGAAAACTTCGCGAATAACTCTCGAGTTCGAAGAACTCCAAGGACAACACGCAAATGATCCGCATGTTCTGCCTCCGATCAAGAATACACTAGGATATCATCGATGAATACAATTAAGGATAAATCCATAAAAGGCCTGAATACATTGTTCATTAAGTCCATAAACACTGTCGGTGCATTAGTTAGCCCAAACGACATTACTCGGAACTCGAAATGGCCATATCTTGTTCTGAAAACTGTCTTAGGGATATCCTTCTCCCTAACTCTTACTTGGTGATACCCGGACCTCAAATCAATCTTTGAAAACCATTTGGCACCTTGCAATTGATCAAATAAATCATCAATCCTCGGGAGGGGATACTTGTTCTTAATTGTCACTTTATTCAATTGTCGATAATCAATGCACATTCTCAAAGAGCCATCCTTCTTCCGGACGAACAATACGGGTGCTCCCTACGGGGATGAACTAGGCCTAATGAAGCCTTTTTCAAGCAGGTCTTTTAATTGCTCCTTCAACTATTTCAACTCTGCGGGTGCCATCTTATAGGGAGGAATAGATATAGGTTTAGTGTCTGGCCACACATCAATCGCAAAATCTATCTCTCGCTCAGGAGGAAGGCCTGGAAGCTCTTCCGGGAACACATCCGGAAATTCGTTCACTAACGGAACTGACTGAAGAGTCGGCGACTCACCTTTTACATCTTGAACTCGCACTAGGTGATAAATACACACTTTCGTGATCATCTTCCTTGCCTTTAGATAGGAAATAAACCTACCTTTCGGTGATGCCGCATTCCCTTTCCATTCTAAGACTGGTTCTCCCGGAAACTGGAAACGAACCATCTTCATTCGGCAATCAACATTGGCGTAACAAGAAGCCAACCAATCCATGCCCATAATAACGTCAAAATCTACCATTTCTAGCTCATGCAAATCAATCATGGTACGACGATCACAAATCACAATCACACAATTCCTATATACTCGACTAGCTATTACCAATTCACCCACGGGTGTAGACACCTCAAAAGGTTTGATAGACTCCGGCTCAATTATAAATCGACCCGCAATATATGGAGTAACATAGGATAATGTGGAGCCCGGATCAATCAAAGCATATACATCATGAGAAAATACCGATAAAATACCTGTGACCACATCAGGAGAAGACTCAAGATCTTGGCGTCCAGCCAAAGCATAAATACGGTGCTGAGGACCGCTAGTACTGGGAGCTCTGCCCCTACCCCTACCATGGCTGACTGGCGCATGTGAACCTAGCCCCGTAGGGCGTACAGATGCCGAAGATCCGGCTACCGACCCTGATGGCTGGGTCCTACATCTACCCTGTACTGAGGGGCAATCACGCATAATATGGACTGGCCGACCACATGAATAGCAAGCGTCTGAACCTGATCGGCACTGACCCCAATGCAACTTTCCACACTAAGAACATCGTGGTACGGGTGGCCTTGGCTGGCCTGAATCACCTCTAAACTGAGACCCCGAATAACCCTGACTCGGCTCGGAACGAGTAGATCTGTCAAATCTCTGCCCCGTGAACTGTGGAGGTGTACTGGTCATAGAAAAGCCTGAATGGCTGGGAAACTGCTGTCTGTGTCCGCCCCTGGACTCGCCCCTCGAACCCGAAGGTCTGGCCTTCTTGTTATGGCCCCTATCCTGCTCACGTTCATTTCTCCGCTGCTCTAGGTGTTCCTCTAATTCCTGAGCATGTGCCTGAATGCGTGCAATATCCATGCCATCCTGAAGGGACGCAGTTAAGCATTTATCCATCAAGTGTTGCCCTAGGCCTTTCACAAACCGGTGCACCCGATCGCCCATATCCGCTACCATGGCCAAAGCATACCTAGCCAAGGAATTGAAGTGGAGACTATACTCTGTAGCACTCATGCTACCTTGCCTCAGATTCAAGAATTTATCGGCCCTAGCTCGCCGAACTTCTGGAGGCATGTAGTGACGGAGAAAAGCATCGACAAACTCTTGCCATACCGGCGGAGGTGCATTGACTCCCCGCGAAGCCATCCAAACTATATACCACTGGATTGAGACATCCCTCAATCTGTATGACGCTAGCTCCACCGATTCGGTGTCTGAAGCATGTATCAACCAGAGCGTCCTTAGCATACCATCAATAAAGTCCTGGGGATCCTCCTCCAGTTTCGACCCAAAGAATTCCGGGGGTTTCAAAGCAATGAAGTCACGGGCCTTTGCACTAACAATCCTGTCACCTTGCCCTGCGCTTGGCCTCTGAGTCTAGGCCGCAACCAACTGAGTCAAAAAATTAGTAGCCTCTCTTACGTCTTGGCCCGAAGCATTCGGTGGAGGAGCTGGAGCTGGGGCTGAGGCTCCCACGTGCTCCTCAGTAATAGGCACTGTCTGGGAGGACTGAGATTGAGCCGCACTCTGGGACTTATCTTCCTCTACTACCGGTGGCGGTGCTCTTTCAGCCCGCTTTTATGCCACCGTCTTGCCCTTTTGGGCTGTTGTAGCCTTTTTCTTTTTAGGCATCTCTGAAATACACAACACACAATTTAGGAACAAGAATTTCTTACATCATAGCTCTATCGCACGATTCTTATGAAGAAAGAAGGTCATATATTCCTAAGATGTCCGCAGCTTCTCGTTCATAAGTGTGGCGCGCAACACACCCATAACCAAGACTCTACTAGACACGGCTCGTAGACACATCCTAGGACTGAACTGCTCTGATACCACTTTTGTCACGACCCGACTAGGGGCCGCGACGAGCACCCGGTGCTAACCCACCCGAGCACCCTCTTAGCTTACTCTTATACTTACATCTAGGTGAGCCACATAATTACACATGCATTTCCATTCATTCGTCAACTAGTCTCATATGGACAACCGCACATTTATATCATCATAGGCATTTATGCCACATCAATATTGTTATATCCCGTACTCTCGCATGTTCGAGAAAATTCGAAATAATCTTGATTTGTAAGGAATAAGGTTATATGTTGGCTTGAATTAATATATGTGTGTGTGTTGTCTATGAGAAATATTATTGTGGAGGTGTTGAAGAAGGCCAAGCGCAAAATTGAGATTTCGGAAATTAGTTTCGGAAATTACAAAACGAGATTTTTAATGATTGGGCTCAACAAAATGAAAACAATTTTGGGCCCAAATGTTAAGAGGTGGCCGGCCATGATGGCTTAGGCCCAAGCCCATGGGAAATTCTCCATGTGACAATTAATTGGATAAGGATTAACATTATATATGTGAAGCCTATCCTTAGAAGATTCAAGAAAAACAAAAGCAAGAACAAGAAAGAAAAAAAAAAGGGCATTCGGCCTAGAGAAAGAGAGAAACAAAAGAAAAGAAAAAAAATTCTCTAGCTTCCAATCTTGATTCAAAAACCTTGTTCCTCTTGAATTCTTAACAAGTGCAAGACGCTCTACAACGTGGTGTAATTAGTTGGCGAAGAAGGCAACGTTAGTGGCAAGTGAAAGTTGGAAGAAAAGGTAAGGATTCTATGTTCTTATTATGTTATGGAAGCTTTTATATGTGTTGTGACGTGTAGAAAGGAATGAAAGCATGAAATTGTAAATATATATAGATGTAGCCGTGTATGTGTGTGATGAAGTTTTGGCCGTGAGCCATGGTATAGGCAAGGGAAGGTGAATTGAATTCTATTTAGTCCGTTAGTTATGTCGTTGTGGCATTTGCGACGTAAATTAAGGTTTAATGACTTAGGACGGCGTTGAAATGGCATGTATGTTGTTATGGAAAATTATGTGTTTTACTATGGTTTTATGTAATCATGCAAGTATCGGATAGAGTATGGAATTGGCGAATTGTTTGAATCCTTAAGTGTTGCTTGAAACGTCATTGAAATGTATTTAAATAATCCTTAATTAGTTAATGGATATGGAAACCGTGGATATCAGCGTGGTATTGTGAAGTTGAAATGAAAGTTTTGCTTTATGAAGAAAAGAGGAATCTTTGCATTATAGTGCGATTTGTGATAGTTGTTTATATTGTTGGATGGGTTGTTGTTGTTGTTGATATATTGAGCCGAGCTAAGTCTCGGGGATGCTATAGGTATAGGGGAAATGCTGCCGAAATTTCGGTAGACAAATATAGACTTAAGTGATTTCCTAAAAGCTCGCAACTCACAATTGGTAAATATGACCAAATTGTAGATTTTGGCGAACTTGAGGCTTGATTTTGGAGACGTATACGGGGCGGAAAATGTATGTAAAGCTTATCCCTTCCTTCTTTTGGCATGTCCTAGGTATATGTGGTTGAGATTTGAGCCTCGGGGACAATTCTACTCATAGAAACCCGAGATTGATTTTTGATACTATTCATTCAGCGCAATTGAACTCCAAAAGGCGCATTTTGTTGGAAAAATGGTTAGGCATCCGTAACTTTCACAAATGTAATCCGATTGCTCTGAAACTTTCATGGATGACTCCGTAGAGTCTAATGTTCGTGATTTTTTTGCCCGCCACCTCGACTTGACCCGAGGTGGGCCCGCTATCCTCGACTCCTCTTCTATGGTCCTGTTTGTCTCGTTTTTGTACGCTAAGTCCAGGGAACTTATGGTTCTTGTTCCGACTACTAAACGGGAGTCATTTTAACTGTTCTGAGTGTGATTGAAGGTTTATTAAAACAACTGTGGAGACAGAAACCCTGATATACTCTGTATGGCTTTAGCCAATGCACTTTTGTCCGGAACTCACAGGTAGCTCCTAGTTATTATGCTGTTTACTATATGGTAGGTGCTATGACCACCTTTATGAGCCTTATAAAATATTTTTGACATCTAGAACGTTTTCGGAAATCTTACCTTGATATTCTGGATAAACTACATATCTTCTGTATTTTCCTGATATACGATTTTGGCATACGTGAATCTTGTGTGATGCATGAATTTGGCATGCGTGTGTGTGGTATTAGCCGCTGGACCCTCGACCGCGGCGTGTCCGACATTGACCGCTGGACCCTTGACCGCGGTAAGCCGGATGTGTGGCATCAACCGCTGGACCCTTGACCGCGGTATGCCGCATTTGTGATATTGACCGCTGGATCCTTGACCGCGGTTTGCCCGATCTAGACCGCTGGACCCTCGACTGCGGTATGTCGAATTTGTGATAGTGACCGCTGGGCTTCTGGCCGCGGCAATTTTGTGTTTGATTTTCTATGTGTATAAAACAAAAAATGTTTTCCAAAAGAAAGCAAGCATTTTGGCATTCTGATTGCTGTATTGATCTTCCGGAACTTCTTGTGCCTGTTTTGTACGCCGGCTGCAACTCTTTAGTATTATGGTTATTGTGCTCACTTTCTATATAGCGTACTTCGGTTGTGACTTCGCTTTCTGTGTTATATGCTTTACATACTCAGTACATATTCCGTACTGACCCCCTTCCTTCGGGGGGGCTGCGTTTCATGCCCGCAGGTACAGATTCACGATTTGGTGACCCACCGGCGTAGGATTTCCCTTTTGCTGTTCGGAGTGCTCCCTTTGTTCCGGAGCTGATGTTTTGGGTACATACTCTTCTGATGTATATGTTTATGTTTATTCAGGGTACGGCGGGGCCCTGTCCCGCCATCTGATTCCGTTGTTCCGTACTAGTGGTCTGTAGACATAGACGTGGGTAATGTACAGTTTTGTCTGGACGTGTTGTGTGAATTGTGTTTGGGCGGCTCATCCGCCGTGGCAGCCTTACCGGTTGCATGTATGTATGTTTTGGTACGTTATGTACCGTCTGAAAGCCCAGCCGGCTTCTATGCAGTAGATATGGTTGTAGGCACCCGTGTGGAGCCACGTCTGGTAATTATTTATGTACAGGTCATTTGTATGTTGAATCTGGTAAATGAACGCGTAGGGGGTGCCCAGCTCGGGCACTAGTCACGGCCCACGGGGATGGGTCGTGACAAATATACATGGGCCAACGTGGCCGACAAAATGATATACAAAACATAGGCCGACAAGGCCAAACACATCTACCCACACACACACATTTCTACGAGCCTCTAAGAGTATAACATATCACATTAGCGGGACAGGACCCCGCTATGCCCATAATTATATACACAAAAGATTGAGTACCCAAAAGATATGGCTCCGAAGGAAATGGAGCTCTCTATGAAATCTCCGAATAAGCAGCTAAGGATCAAATCTGTCTCCCTGCGCACCTGCGGGCATGACGCAGCGTCCACAAACAAAAGGACGTCAGTACGAAGAATGTACTGAGTATGTAAAGCATGATCAACATCAATATAGAAGCATAATAGATATCATATGAAGATAGCATAGGAGGGGAGACAGTAATATCATCATCATGTCGCTTACTTTCATACACCGTCGTTCGCATCCCATAATAATACTCGTACCATACTTGTGCTCATATTCGTATACATTTCCTTATTCGTATTCCTATACATAGTCTTTTCACATTCATATTCATATTATATACATATTCATTTCATATACATAGCATTTACATAGCATACCCGACCTCATGGGATCGGTGTCTTATACATACTTGGCCAACCAAGGCTCAAGGTCATACATACCTGGCCCAACCAAGGCATCAGGGTTATCCGTACCCTCTGCAGAGGTGTGCGCGCGTTACGTAATCGTATACATACTTTATACATAATCATATACATATATATCCTACCCGGCGTTATAAGCTCGGGGTATCATTATAGCCCTTCATAGGCACATATACATATATCATAGCTCGTAAGCATCTTTAATCTCATTTTACTCTCATCATCATTTCTATCCTCATCACTATCATTACAGCTACATTATGGACTTACTCGTCAAGCGAGGAACATAGTATAATCATAGTACATATCAAGGGTCGTGAGCTTATGAGCTCGGAATGCGAACCATGTGGAGACAACATACTCATATAGAGGAATTTAGGAATTTGGCCAAGAACTATGCCTTATGAAAGAAGGGTTAGCCTTACATACCTTTCCGTCAAACTATTCTACACTTGCACGTTCCCTTACAATGCTAGCGTTTATACCTTCATTAATGTCATAACAATGGCCATTAGTCATTCACATTAACCACATTATCTAGATTCCTCAATTTGCCTCTAATTCACCCACATTCATGATTATAACACCCATCTTCGTCCATTCATCTAAAGTGTTTAGTTCATGATCTTAATACCATTTATAACACATTCATATCATAATACAACAACATTCATAACTCAATTCAAACTATTTCTCAAAATGTCACTATTCATCATTCATGACCTAGTTGACCACATTTTCTACAATCCATGTATTTTAATTCTTCAATACCTTAAACATCTTGTAAAAATCATGAATCTTACCTTAGAAGTTGTAGGAACAAGCTTTGGTTGATAATAATCTTCTTTGAGCAAAACCCTAGTTTTTCTCCATTTGGATTTCTTGACATGGATGATCCTTGATGACTCCCTTATCCTTGATTCACTTATCTTAATGTTATGGATGACTTATAATCCTTGTGTTGTTCTTGATTTTTTTTTATCTTGCTTCTAAGTCTTGAACCTTCTAATGTATATCTTATAATGACTTGGTCACATGACCAAGCACATGACCACTTAATGGGCTTGGATCAAGGCCATTATGCCAATTAATCTTATGGAAATTTAATACAAAGTTTTGGGCTTGGGCCACCATGGCCGGCCACTTCAATGCATTAGGCCTTAAATTTGCTTCTTATTTTACAAGCCCAATAATTTGTGGATCGTATTTTGTAATTCCCGGAACAAATTTCCAAAATTCCAAAATTACCCTTAGTCTTGTCCCACACTTCATGACTCTATTCTTTCGTGCATAACTCCTATGTTCAACAAAATATCAAATTGACCTTATATCTCAAGAATCCAATATAATTCAAGTCTTTCCAAACGTGTGAAAACACGGGTTATAACAAAGGTACTATAAGTCATGGGGCCACAAGCCCAAAAGATAACATACTTACGTCTTCAAACTAATCTCGAGTGCATGTGCCGATACGGCTATCCATAATAATGATACAACATAGTACAAGTCGAGATAATTATAAGATATCTAACTGTGCATATCTATCTACGATCCTCTACAGGAATACATGACATAAAGTGGTCGGAACAGGGCCCCGCCATACCCATACAAATGCATATGCAGCCATGCTGACTCACAGGGCGACTCCGGAGCAAGTGGAATGCCACGACTCTTCCTGCTGAGCTGGTATCCTTACTGAAAGATCCGTCAAGCTGTATCTCAAGACCTGCAGGCAAAAAACGCAGCGCCCCCAACAAAGGGACGTCAGTACGAGCAATGTACTGAGTATGCAAGGTGGAAAGTGAAACACAATAGCCATATACTAAAGATGAGAAGAATAAGAATCAACCTGGCATTTCTGAACTACCAATCGAAATCTAGCATATGTATACATACCTCTTCATCTTCTTGCGATCTTTACTAGGTTTGTATACCCTACCATAGTCCTGGTTACCTTATCATCAAACGTTATCTGAACATGTGTTGCGGCGTGCAATCCGATCCATATATGATACATGTCTCTCTCTATACTCTCGCATGCTTAACCATATCTATGTATAGTACTGTGCCTTTATTTTACTAATCATCCTATACTAACTGCCCAACTGATCAGTGGTAACTGGCCGACCGACTGCAGTCCGGTGGTAATCGCCCGTCCGATTATCGCTCGACGGTAGAGCGCAACTGCCCGATTGATAAGTGGTAACTACCCGACCGGCCGTAGCACGGTGGTAACTACCCGACTGGCTTCAGTCCAGTGGTAAATATATACATCTGCCCAACTGACCGTAGCACGGTGGTAATAACTGCCCAACTAGCCGTAGCCTGGTCGTAGACACATATCTGCCTAACCGGCCATAGCCCGGTGGTAACATCTGCCCGACTGGTCGTAGACCAGTGGTAATTATAATCAACATCAAAACTAAACTTCTATAAGTAAATTATAATGAACATCATAACTAAACTTCTACAAGTAATCTCTATGCACTTCCCGTGGTCATCGCTTAACCCGTAGGGTCTACATAATCCCATAAGACTTATAAGCACAACTCAGGCCATTGATACTTCTTCCAACTTGACTAGACTATAACCAAATCCTAAGATACAACATGAACCTCTCTTCGAACATTAAATACCTCATTAGGGATCCTCTACTAGCACTCTATTTATGTCCCACAACACATTCCTTAAGACACCTTCCTAAACTCGTTGGATTATTATGGAACTATCATCATCGCTATATCTCACCTTGAAGGAACAAGTCTCATAATGTGAGATCAATCACAATGAATAATTCCAAAGCTCATGAATAAGCTCAATAATATCATAAGGATCATGAGATTCATAGGCTTCTAGCATTTGTGGAAGCAACGATATTATGGGTATACTACAAAGGTTTACAACAAGGAATTATGCCTTTAGAAAGAAAGGGTTTAGCCTTAACATACCTGGAATCTTTCTCCTTGACCTTTCCAATTATCTCCTGACTTGTATTCTACATATAAAATCGTTCATACTATTATTAGGCTCACCATCATACACTTGTCTTAAGCCTTTAATTAAAATCCCTTTAGAATATGCCGAAATTCGGGCAGCACCTCCGCTGTTTATATGTCTAGCCCGAAATCTCAACTCAGCAACCAATAACAACAACAACAATACCAACATCAATAACATCATTTCGAACACCAATATGTATCATAAAACAGCCCACACGCTGTTTTCCAACTTCCATAACTAACCAACTTACTACACAATTATTTAACGACTTTATCTCCGTAAATAAACCTTAAATAATACCAAGAGAGAAAGATTCATACCTCTTTTCTTGTTAAGACAGAAATACCCGCAATATCCACGCTAAAATCCACTGCAAAACAATACTAGAATCACAACCATGCGTTTACCCGGACCTAAACCACCACTCCGCGACTTAAAAATTGCTCACTTTGTGTTTGCCTCTCTCTCTCTCTCTCTTCAATTTTTGGAAATTTCCAGCAAAATCTGATGTAAAAAGAGGGTTCTTACCCTTTTTATAAGGGTCAAATTCGGGCCGGTACTGTATCATTTTACTGTAGCAGCAATTTAGCCGTCGGTTACTGTAGCACGCGTTTCTGCTCTATCAGCTGAACTTGTAACGTCCATAATTCTCTACTCCGATGTCCTATCGACGAGGGGTTTATTGCGTTGGAAACTAGACTCGACGAACTTCTTTTTAGAATTTTGTTGCACTTCAAAACACTTCATATTCTAAGAGATATTCGTCCCTCAATTTGGACCAAAATTTTCACACGAAACATTACCCATCCTTTTTCCAAAGTCGTACTACTCCATTTCATCCACTCATTTCCTCATAAAATCTTCCGGTATACCTTATATAGGTCCTTCACTCATTAAATATACTTAATACTGCTTGCTCCTTATATTCCAAAGTGGTTTTACTTAACCATAGCTCAACGTACTTACGTTCAAATTTACTAAGTGCTTCTCCCAAAGTACAGGGTGTAACAACAAGTACCAACATGGGTACGCCAACAATATCATGAAGACTACACAAATCATATAGAATTATATCCTCATATCAACATCAACCCGTAAGATACTACAATATCACAATCAAGATGGAACAATGAATTCCAGTATCTACTAACAACACGCGGCATCAAGAAAACACAATAGAACAACCAAGTCACAACACAACGGGGTAGCTGTCCCCAATCACCCAACAGGGCCCAGCCTAAGAAAATATCAAACCTAACTTCATACCCAAAGGTTTACATACTGTCTCCAATAATATCATCTAAATATATGCTTTTCTAGACGAAGTTTCACCAAGGGTAAGCCATAACCTACCTGGATGGCCGAATAGCAAACACTAATCAATCACTCTATGCCTTGCCCTTTTGCCGAGCCTTAAGATCAAAGAAGTCTAGGCATATTCCAAATCTAGATTAGAAATCATGAAGATCGATACTAATATTGCAATCATTCAATTTAGGTCAAAACCAACCGTAGCATTTTGGGTAAAATATCAAATTAAACATTAGGTGATCAAAACCCATCAACTAATTGCTTATTTTACTCAAAGATTCACTAAATTTCGAAATTTTAGTAGAATTCCCAATTTTGGGTATGAACCCTAACTCTTAGATTCAAGGATTCAACCCTAATAATAGAAGATATATGATTAACATCCCTAGATACATCATAATATAGCATAAACCAAATCAATTTCATCATTGAAAAGCCTTAGTAGAGTATTCATTAAATCTACTTTTATCTTCCATTACTAAGGAATTAACAAGGAAAGAGGAATCTATGATGATTAGGAAAAAGAAATTATTAAAGAGGTTAGTAAGACTTACCACCAAGAGTTTTCTCCAAGATTCTTCTAAAACAGTCCCCAGGAGCTCAATTTTGTAATGGGAATAAATGATAGACTAAGGGCTTATTTAATACACATGTAATGAAATAACAGGCCCGATACCGCCACGGCGGCATCGGGACCGCCACGGCATCACTGTCCAAGCGCCACCGCAGTCCGCCCCAACGGTCTGGGCAAAAGTCACTTGGCTGCCCCAGCAGCCATCCCACCATAACAGCGGTGCCGCTGGGACAGCACTGGTTCTGCACTGGCGGAAACTAGGCATCAGATTCCCATAAAATTTTCTAAGTGTCAATCGAAATCCCGAACCACTCCTGAGTCCATCTGCTCACAAACCACATACACAGACCTACATAAAATCACCCTACGAATGCACTCCTGGCCTCGAAATTTCCAATGGAGGTCTCGTTGACCAAGTCAACCCCAAATACCTCATTATCGACTTCCCAACCCATGTCCCAAAATGCATCCGAGTGCATTGAAAACCGAACAAGATATACACACAAGTTATAATCGACCATTCAGACATCTCAGAATTGATGGATTTTCAAAAAATGTCCGTTTACCCAAAAGTCAACTTTGAGTCAACTCTTTTTCGCTTGAAGCACAAATTTTACAAAACGTCATCCCGAATCAAATCTAGACACCTTAGGAAGCAAGTCAACGGTCCCCTCAGGTCAAAAATGAGCTAACCCAGCTCGAAAAGGGATCAAAAGGGATCAAAAGGGTTGAGAACTCAATAACGACCAAACGGGTCGTTAAAAGGTCTCCTTCAGATTGCTAGTTCATCGATAATGAAGAACGTAACTTTCATCACTTTGTAATCTCAAACTCATTCACCTCCTCTCCATCCAAATTACACTTCTATGTTTCACGAGTTTTCGCCCGTCATCCTATTTTACATAGTTTTCACTAAGCATCTCGTGCTTTCTCCATTAACTACTAAATTTTTCTTTACTTACTTGATGATCCTATAGTCGTAAAACTTTCTAGAGGATGTTTTCCACATCTTAGTCTTACCTTTCACCTTGTACGTTCCTCTGTGATAGTTTATTATCCTAATATCCATATTTTCATGTAACTTCATGACATCTTTGCCAATATTGAACTATGGATAAGAAAGCTTCAGTCAATATATAAATTTTTGAGTAACATACGCCGTCCTTCCGCCTTTTCTAACCATTTATGATCCCATTGATTCCCAAACAATATAACTATCTTTGTACGAATCTTGGAATTTCAAATTGTATCGTCATGGACATTAAGCACCATAATCCTTATAATTCACACTCCTTTCCTATTCCATTATTTGCCTTTTACCTTTTTGTATTGTAGACCATTCGTATAATGCAACTTAAGTATCATACTAAAACATATACGTATCCTTCCCATACCTTCCATATAAAGAAATACAACTTCTATCTAGTCACACCATCGCCTTATCAATCAAGCATCTCTAAGGTTGCTAACCAATCCAAATATAAGCGCGGTCTCTTACTATTATCCGATCGAGAATGCCACATAAGTATCTCTTTTTAGCTTTACTCCTTTCCCTCTTTTGGGCCTCATCTACAATGATTTAAAAGATACCTTTATTATGTAACATATGATATTTCAAGATCACACTCATGTAAAAACAGATATTTTATCAAGATGGTAAATATACCTTCCATCATAAGTCACACTAATCTTGCGATCCCGATGCATGTGATTCTTGCCATGGCTTTACCCTAGAGCCCTGATCTGGCACAAATCAATCTAACATGGGCTGTGGAAGTCCTCCAACCTGTTGTCCTTCTACTTGCTGTCTATCACTGCCCGAGAATCCTACAAAAGTGCCCATTATTTCAACTCTCATAGTCAGTCCACTACCCTCATCTGGTTCTTGTTCCGTAGATGCTGGCGAGTCCTGGTTAACTGACTCCCAAGATTGTATACTTCTCAATTCCTAAAATGACCCTACAACCTTTGGTGCACTATTACAATACGGTGTCTGAGGATCCACCGATCTAGTCAACACTTGTGCTGCCCCCTTACCTCTCGCTCAATTTGGTTCATAAGGGAAACTGGTGATATTGGAGCTCTTTCTTCTACTGGCTTCTCTAATACCACCGGGGTTAGAATGTCCCGTCATGATGACTCATTCCGTATCTTAGACGGATCTGTCTTGGCAGAAGGCATCATCTTAGATGGGTCCGCCTCAATAAATGACATAACCTCAGATGAGTTTGTCCCAATAAAGAAATTTGCTCCCTCTCTCAAGTCGTCTATAGTCGTTTCCTTGAAATTCATCTCCTGACAATGAAATAAACGAAGGTTAGGATTAGGAATTTCATTTCCTATGACACGGCTCTATACCACGATCTAGGACAAGAAAGAAGATAACCATCCTAAATTCCCCCGCAACATCCAGTTTATTAGTGTGGCGCGCAATACACCTAGAAACAAGACTCTACTAGACATGACTTGTAGACATCCCTAGGACACACCTGCTCTCTGATACCAAATTTGTCACGACCTAAATGGGAGGACCGTAACGGGCACCCGACCTTACTTGCCAAGCACCACCATGACATATATCCATAACCGTACTAACATACATAAGTGGGCCAGGAGGGCCTCGATGAGACATCTGAATAATCATATAGAATACTCAACAAGGAATGACCCCAATACGATAAACATGAAATATACAGGCCTACAAGGCCGACATGATCATCCGTACAAAACATCAAAATACATGACATATGTCTACAAGCCTCTAAGGAGTACATAATCATCACAAGGTCGGGACAGGGCCCCACCATACTCGTAAATATGTATACGTATCTATACTGACTCAGCAAAGCAACTCCGGAACAAGTGGAGTGCAATGACACTGTCTGCTGAGTTGGTATTCTACTGGGAGGGCTGTCAGACTGTATATCAAGACATGCGGGCATGAACACAGCATCCTAAGGCAAAAGGACGTGAGTACGAATAAATTACCAAGTATGTAAGGCATGAAAATAATAAAAAGAGACATAAGAGTAACATGAGAAGAGAAAGAGTCAACCTGTATGTCTGAATGCCTCTGAGGGCCTTGATATGCATAAGTATCATACATGTGCGTATATAACGCCTAGTCATACATATATATGCGTATATAACACCCCCAAGCTTCTGTGGGCATCCTATCATATCATATCAGCCTCTGTGGGTATAGTCATCATTATATAGCCAGCTGATCAGGTGGTAGTGCATATACAATGCCATAACCTTTTCCATAACCCATGTAGATATCATATAGTATATATGTATATAACGCTTGTGGGTCATGGAATATACATATATATAATGCATGAGTATGATAAGAGTACATTCTAAATCTATCGGAGTGACGTAAGGTTGTTGCACCTCCGATTAACATTATGGAACTAACTTCATCAACACAACTTGCTTTTGAGGATCAATAAGCCATAAGACATTGTAGTATCATCATATAGAGGGCAAGAAACATAAGCTTCAAGTATTTCTAAGAGCCATTATGAATATCGTTCGTTTACGTTTCGTTTCATTCAGGTAATGCCAAAAGAAGGAAGAATAGCCTTAACATACCTAAATAATCTCCTTCTCAATCCACAACCAAGCTCAACATAATCCTCTTACGTCTACAGCAAATTAAATGATATTGTCATCAACCTATACGGTCATGACTATCGCATTTCGCTAATCATATAACCTATGGAAAAATGGGGAACAGATCCCTTATTTATACTACATCCCAGAGACTACTACGCATCATCAAACAGCCCAACAACAACAACAACGACGACAAAATAAAAAATGATTCAACATAAGCTTCTCTGATTACCTTAACAACCATATTGAGCGGTGATATGCCGCATATTTGCGTCACATTTAATGATTTGAATGGCGGTTATTACTCGTGTTTCAAGAAATTTTGCGTTATTTTTACGTGTTTTTATTATATTTCAGGTATTACGAGGTCCCTAGAGCCTAAGTGTGGAAAATAAGCAAAAAAGAGGAAAAAGAGTTGATCACTAGAAAAATTGGTGATTCTGGAAATTCTAGTTAGAGATTAAGCCTGCGCGTTCGCGTAGGTACTGCAAGCCATCGCGTCCACGCGGGTCGGTGACTCTACGCGTTCGCGCGCAGGTGTCACGCGATCATGCTGGAGAAGAGCAGTGGTGATAACGTCATCCACTAGTTCGTGCTACCACGTGTTGCATTCGCGTTGAAGTTCTTAAGGCCCAGTCCAAGCAGAACTTGGATTTTGAAGATTTTTTGTATTCCAGTTCATTTAAAAGCCAACTGAGAGCATTGTAAAATTATCTTTGGCATAAAACACAAGTTTGGAGGCTAGGGTTCCTACTCTTATTTCTTTCTTTTATTCAAACCTTGTTTATGGGAATTTCCTGGTGACAATTGAGATTGAAACTCTTGTTGTGCTTATTTATTGATCGACATTATTTTTAATCAAGTAAGTTATTGTTATTTTAATTATTCTTGTTCTTCAATGTTTCTCAAGGGAGTAGCTAACCCTAGGACTCGCCCATTTACTTTGTTTGAAACTCAGAAGAAGAAGAACGGGGTTGGGATAGAATAATTAACATTAATTTGGGGCGTTAACCCTCATCTAATGGAAATTGACCTAGGAATAGGCGATACCACTTGTAGCCATAGTCGAGTGTTCTTAATGCTCCTAATCTCTTTAGGGATATTCAATTAGGTAGTCTAGTTAATCTTCGGGAGAATTTAATTTAGAGTCATTATCCGAGGCTAATTAACACAATATTACCATTTTCTGTAATTCGTGAAATATATTGGATCGTTACTTCAGAAGTAGTTTCCTTTATTCCTTTCTTATGGCCATTTATCAATTTACTTGCTTTCTAGATGTATGTTATATTTTCTTATTTTATCAAAACCATATTTAAAAAACTACCATTGATGTGTTCGGCCTAGCTGTTGTTGGTGATAGTTCTTAATCTGCTTAAACGTCTACATATTGTTCTCTGTGGGATTCAAACCCAACCTTGTTGGGTTACTATATTTGACAACGTTCGTGTTATGCCATTAAAAGGTGTAATTTGGGTGTATCAAATTTTGGCTCTGTTTCTGGGGAACAATTGGCGTATTTTGGCTAATTTAGGAAATAAGTTAATTTGCTTTGAACCGAACCTGTGAATATTTGTATAGTTGTTTTCTGTGTTTTATTTTATATTTAGAAAATAAAAAACAAAAAAAATGACATCTCTCCATGAAAACTTGTTTAGTAGTGATCTTTATTGTGAGCATGGCCAAATTGGTGAGTTCAAACTCATGATGGAGTGCCCTGCTAGGTGAGGGTAACGAAAAATCAAAAAGCCTTGGAAGAATACTTGAAAACTAGTCTCCAACTTGGTTTGATGACCGAAGAAGAAAATCCACCATGGGCATTCGATCCAGATCAAATTCAATATGAACTCTCCAATGCTCAAGTTGAAAAAGTAATCCCTTTGTTGGGGGTCAATCATGAAGATGAGTTTATTAGGGATGCCAAAGAAAAAGTAAATCAGAGTCAACCTTTGTTCTGAAAAATATGGTTGTTGTTGACTCCAATCTGGGGGAAGAAGAGGATGTTGTAATTCAAGAAGTTCAACTACCATATATTTTGCAATTTGAAAGCTCAATACGGGAAAACGACATTCCTCACTTGAAAGCCAAAATCTGTAAGATGAAAAATATTATGCTTGGCTTGTTCATCTACTTACCATCCCCCACCGCTCGTGGTCACAAACTTGAATCCAAGTTGGGTGCCCAATTCATAAGCTCCAAATGGCGACAAAAGCGATAAAGTTGGTAATAGTAGTGTCGCGACGTTAAATCAAGCGTTTGGTGGGAGGCAACCCATCGTTTTTGAATTTTTGAAATATTTTATTTTATTGTTTATTGACTAACCTACAGAGTTTTAGAATTTTAGGAGCTAATTTGAGCAGGGCAACAATTTTCATACAATACCCTGGAAATAACTGCGCAATCTAGAAAAAAGGGATCAGAAAAAAAAAAAAAAAACCTCTGCGCGAACGTGCTAGCTGTCTAAGTGAACGTGCCTATTCCGAGGTCCCGGTTAAGTTAAAGGTTGGAAAATAAAAAAAAAGACTCTTCAAGAATTTCTCTCAAACTCAACTTCAAATCTTTAATAATTCTTCAAGTTGCAACTACCAGGTATGTGATTCTCTCACTCCCTTGTTCATAGAGTTGTTTTTATCTTCTTGTGATGTGAAAATTTGTGGAAGAAACTAATATTTACTTTTTCTTGTTTAAACACTAGAATTGGGTGAAATTGTTGAATCTTGTGTGAAATCATTGTTGTTAGTTGTTGTGTAAGTGAGATGAGAGTGCTTGGAGTTGATTGTTGACAAACTGTTCGAAAAAATTACTCTGAGAATGTTGAAACACTGTTAGCGCAATCGCGCAGGTCCCTAGTTCTATCGCGCTGAAGAGAAAAACAAAATATCGCGAACGCTTCCCTGTTGAGCGCGAACGCGCATAGTAAAATTGTGCAGTGCAAAAATAAAATGCTTGCACAGAGTTGCCAAAAACTTTTGTGACCCAGTTCTTTGATCTAACTGCCTCATTATACATTGTTTTAGGTATCCATACTTATGTTTGACATGTGTGTTCATTTTGTAGGTACTCTAGTTTGAAAAATGACTGCAACATCCAGTGTTGCCCAAGTGCCCGAGATTGAATACTATGATGCCACCACCTTTCAGTCAATAAAATGTTCTAAGCTCTATGATAGACTGTTGTGAAAGAGCTTCGTCCAAGAAAGGGGCATCGTAACAGAAAATTTAGAAGAAAAAATTCCCGAGTTATATGGAAGGCTGGTAACAAGTGGATGGATACGCTTTGTGGATGAACTGATCAAGGAAAATTATACCATTGTGAGGGAATTCTATGCAAATGCTGCAGAGGCAGACATTACAGATCGGGTGATTGTCAAAGTGAGAGGCGTGGATGTCCTGTGCAATGCTTCCCGAATCAATGCCTACTATGATCTGTAGGATGGTGATAACCGTGAGATGGTGCAGAGGTACGAACAAATGCGTAAACAATGGTTTGTGACCCACCTTCACGGTGGAGAGCAACCAAAGTGGTTGACCACCATGCAAAGAAAGATTGACTCCACAGAGTTCACTGCTGAGGCCAAAACTTGGCTAGATATTGTGACATCCAGGGTGTTGCCTTCTAGACATGATTTAGAGGTGCCCCTTTAGATGGATAAACTAATTTGTACTGTGATTGAAGGGTTAGCCGTGGACGTGCGGAGGCTTATTATGCAAGAAATAAGGGAGGTGCTGCTTGAAAGGACTAAAACTCTATTCTTGCCGTCGTTGATCGCCTATTTGTGGTCCCATGATGGGGTGCCCACGAGGCTAGGCGACAAAGAAGAGAGGGCCCGGTAATGTTCCGAAGAAAAGGAAGATTGACATAGCAATTTTGGACAGTTCACCTCTACTGCATCGAATTCGACCTTTCCCCTTCCGTTGATGGGGCGCCTGCTCCTACTCCAGCAATACCTCCCTTACCGCCACTACATGAGGCCTCTAGGCTTTTCCAATATATTTCCACCCAGGTCCATAGGGTCGACATTCAGATTCAAGAGCTAGTGGCTAGTCTCCCTTCGAGCCCACCTGGAGAGGGCATATCTTTAGCTCTTTCTAGATCTGGTGGTCCAACATTAGCAACATTAGGAACCCCTCAGCTTTTCTTTTTTCAGAGTTATTTTCCTAAGGGGTTTTGGGTTTTATTTTTTATTGACACTGGCATGTTTAGGTTGTTGTTTAGATTGAATAGAGTAGTTTTGACTTATTTGGTATTGTTCTATAACTGATTGCTGTTGTTTGTGGTTTGTTGAAAATTTTGGACAACTCGAAAATTTTGAAAGATGCATACTTAGAACAGCTATTGATTAACATGATTGATTCTTTGTATGACATTAATTATTGGGGTATTGTGTGTAATGAATGATTACTTAGGAGGTCACAATTGTAAAAATAATCTTCCTTATGCCAGTGTGTGTGTGAGTTGTTAGTTTCATTCTATTTAGGCATGTATAAGCTAGAACTTGCCCGGTTAGTCGTGTTTAATTCTGAAAGTTAATTTGGTTGTGAAATGAGCTTAGGCTTTCTTTGTGTAAATAGTCACTTTGACTAAATAAGCCGTACCAAAAATTGCAAATATCCTTAGTTTTCCTTTTTTGAGCCTTTTGACCTTTTTCTTGGCTAGCCAATAATGAAACCTTACCCTTTGATAATGAATCGATCTTCGCACCCATTCCCTCTTTGATGCTACTAGATAGATAAGGCGAATAGCCTAAGTTGGGGGTGGAATAAATGTGGACTAGATGTTTATAACATAAGTGGGGGTGGTATAAGTTTGCTAGTTGAGAATCGATGCGGTGAATGTTCATATATAAAAAAAGGAAAAAAAAAAGAACTGGGATTTTGACTATTTTTTCTATTCCAGTTCATTTAAAAGCCAACTGAGAGCATTGTAAAACTATCTTTGGCATAAAACACAAGTTTGGAGGCTAGGTTTCCTATGTTTATTTTCTTTCTTTTATTCAAACCTTGTTTATGGGAATTTCCTGGTGACAATTGAGATTGAAACTCTTGTTGTGTTTATTTATTGATCGACATTATTTTTAATCAAGTAAGTGTTACACCTCGGAAAATTTCCCGTTGGTACGCAAGTAAACGAACTAGTGATGTGTGCGAGGAGTCCAAGTGTATAATGTTTCCTGAGCAATGTTCGTATATGAACGAGAATGATTAGAATGAAAAGTCGAGAGATGTGAAAAGTTGAAAGTTGGTAAAACTGCCCAGTGGTCGTAAAGTGCAAAATACGGACCGTAAAATGGAATACGGTCCGTAAACTGGCAGTCGTAAATTTCCATGCAAGGTTTCAACTTTCTGCCCAGCTGAGAAGTGGTAAAATACGACCTGGTGGACGGACCGTAAAGTGATTTACGGCCCATAAACCATGGTCGTAAATCACCATGCATGCAACCAAAGTTTTTGGTTCTACTTAAGGTTAAAGACGACCATGAGGGACGGTCCATAAACTGGAATACGGACCGTAAAGCTCCATGGATGACCACTGTTCACCTCAGCACAGATTTTCAATTCATTAATATGAGGACCAAGACTTGTTTTATCTCATTTCTACATTACACCACTTCTCTCTAAAACCTCTCTCTACATTTATTATACAAGTTTTCAAGGATATTTGAGGATCAACAACATAAAACAAGGTGAATCAAGAGTAAGAACATCATCAAAGATCATCTAGGTCAAGAAATCCAAATGGAGAAAAACTAGGGTTTTGCTCAAAGTGGAGTATGATTTTTACATGATGTTTAAGGTATTGAAGAGTTGAAATACATGGATTGTAGAAAATATGGTCAAGTAGGTCATGAATGATGAATAGTGGCATTTTGAGGAATAGTTTGAATTGAATCATGAATGTTGTTGTGTTGTGATATGAATGCATTATAAATGGTACTAAGATCATGAAATAGACACTTTAGACGAATGGACGAAGTTGGATGTTATGACCATGAATATGGGTGAATTAGAGGCAAATTAAGGAATCTAAATAATGTGGATAACGTGAATGACTAATGGCCATTGTTATGATATTAATGAAGGTATAGACGCTAGCATTGGAAGGAAGCGTGCAAGTGTAGAATAGTCCGACGAAAAGGTATGTAAGGCTAACCCTTCTTTGATAAGGCATGGTTCTTTGGCCAAACTATTAAATCCTCTATATGAGTATGTTGTATTCAAGTGATTGACACTCCGAGCTCATAAGCTCACGACCCTCGATACTTGCTACGAATGTACTACGCACCCCATTGACCAGTAAGCATATGATAGAGATGTAGCGAAAATGATGATGATAGTGATGACGATGATAATAATAATGATGCTAAAGGTGCCTACGGGCTATTATATTCACATGTGCCTATAAAGGGCTATAATGACACCCCGAGCTTATAATGCCGGGTAGAATATATGTATATGGATGTATATATATATATATATGTATGTATATGATTACGTAACGCGCGCACACATCTGCAGATGGTACGGATAACCCTGAAGCCTTGGTAGGGCCAGGTAGAAATAACATTGAGCCTTGGTTGGCCAAGTATGTATGAAACACCGAACCTTATGGTCGGGTACGCTATGTATGTATATAAGTGTATGGCTATGTATATAATATGAATATGAATGTGAAAAGACTATGTATATGAATGCGAATAGGGGCATGTATACGAATACGAGCACTATTATGAAATACGCATGAGAAATGGAAAGTCCCTATGAAAGGCAGGTAAGTGCCATGATGATGATATTATTGTCTTCCCTCCTATGCCACTTCATATATTGTCTATGATGCTTCTATATTGATGTTGATCATGTTTTACATACTCAGTACATTCTTCGTACTGACGTCCTTTTGTTTGTGGACGTTGCGTCATGCCCGCAGGTGCACAGGGAGATAGACTTGATCCATAGCTGTTTATTCAGAGATTACATAACGGAGCTCCATTTCCTTCGGAGCCATAGCTTTAGGGTACTTAATCTTTTGTGTATATAATTATGGGCATAGCGGGGTCCTGTCCCGCTCATGTGATGTGTTATACTCTTCCTAGAGGCTCGTAGTCATGTGTATATGGTTAGACATGTCCGGCCTTGTCGGCCTATGTTTTGTATATCATTTTGTCAGCCACGTTGGCCACGTACATTGATGTGGCATATATGTGTTACACCTCGGAAATTTCGCCGTACTTGTATGATGAGTGGAATGATGAAAAGAATTAAGTGAATGATGTTTTATTAAGTCGGGAATGGCTAATTAAGAATTTTTGGAAATAAGAAAGTCGCGGAAATTTTTTTCAGCACAGTGGTCGTATATGGCACTATACGGCCCGTAAAATCTCAACTTTCTGTAAATGTTGAATATGGTTAAATACGACCCAGTTTACTTCCCGTAAACTGGTTTACGGACCGTCAACCAGGTCCTAAACTACCATGTCCATCAGCCAAAACTTTTTGTCATTGAATGGTTAAATACGACTTGGAGGACGGCCCGTAAACTTGTTTACGGACCGTAAACCTCAGTCGTAAATTGCCATAATCCCCAGCCAACCTTTCTGTTTCTGGGATGCTTAAAAACGACCATAGTGGACGGACCGTAAATCAAAATACGATCCGTATATGGTGGTTTACGACCACTGTTCACCCCGACCAGAATTCATTAAAGATCAGATTTTGTGATTTTAAAAAGGGACTTAGGCTTCATATTACTTCATTATTCACCCAACAACTCAAGAGACCTCTAGAACATTCCAAATAATTCCTCCACAAGAATTCAAGAGAATTAAAGAGAATATCAAGACCAACAACACTAATTTCATGGAATCAAGTGTAAGAACACATCAAAGGATTTTCTAAGTCAAGAAATTCCCAAGAAGGTGGAACTAGGGTTGTGGCTAATTGGAGTATCTCAACTTAAGGATTGTTCAACCATCATCCAAGGTAAGTTTCATGATTATTCCATGTTGTTTGAAGTATTGGAAAGCTTAGACACTTGAAATGTAGAAGAACATAGAAATGGGTCATTATTGAGTGAATAGTGACATAAAGGAATGATAGTGGAATTGAACTATGAATATTGAAGTGTTGTGAATACAAATACGTTATAAATGATGTTCTTATCATGAAACAAGCATTAAATGCATGAAAACACAAGGATGAGCTAGAAGTAGAAATAAAGGAAAATTGGAGGAAAATGGTGGGTTTTGCCAAATATACGCAAATGAAGATTGTCAATCATGATATTGCGAATAATATTATGAATATTGGGAGTTGGTATAGAACGTGAGAAAATTAGTATGAGCGAAGGAAGCGTTGTCTGACTTCTCCTAGAATTAGCGACGCGTTCTTATAGTTAGCTCACTAATGTTGATACGAATTCTCTTATGAAGGTAACGACGTGATATCGACGGAGAACAAGTGAGCCATATCTTAGCTAAACGACCAAGGTATGTGAGGATAGTCCTTCTTTCTAATGGCATGAATCCTTTAACTTGAATCCCTATTCCTTTCATAAGTTCTTGCATTCTAAGAAGTTAAAAGCTTATACTTATGAATGTCTATATGAGATGGGTTATACGATGTGATGACACTAGGATGAGGATGATGATATTCCTTGCCTACACTCACCTTATGTACTAGTCCTTCCAAGGTGGAGCGGAATGTCCATGATGGTTTCATAATGTAATCGGGGGATCACGACCTTACGTCACCCCGATAGAGTAAAGTTGATCATGAGTCTTATATACGTATTATGATAAGATAAGTATTTTATGATAAGCATATTACTATGAGCATTTATATTGAGCATGTCATGAGCATTTCACACCGGGCCTAGTTAGCCGGGCCGACACCGCTTCGGCGGGCGGCGATATGGATACACCACGACCTACGGGCGTGGGCAGACACCACTAGTGGGCGGCATGAGATGGTACCCCAGACGCGGGAGGCCTGGACGCGGGCTAATATAATTGATTATCACACCATTCCGACATGGACGGGAAGCTTGCATATGATGCATACATGTTATGATGATGAGTATGAGTAAGATAGCATGCATTACTTCATTTATGATTATCAGTCAGATCCATATTTCTCATGTTGATGTTATTCCCATATTACTGATGTTTCCTTTCATTATGTACGCCTCTCATACTCAGTACAATATTCGTACTAACGTCCTTTCTTCGGACGCTGTGTTCATGCCCACAGGTAGACAGGGAGAGGAGCTTGGCCCAGGTCCTCAGT
The DNA here is from genome assembly GCF_019175385.1 of Lycium barbarum. Lineage (NCBI taxonomy): Eukaryota > Viridiplantae > Streptophyta > Magnoliopsida > Solanales > Solanaceae > Lycium > Lycium barbarum. Next base: position 57,826,424 of record NC_083342.1, on the reverse strand, counting down.
AGCTGTCAGCTGATAGATAGCACTCCATTGTTCGGAGGTGCTTATGACTATTCTTTTGATGTACATTCATATATGAATATTTTAGGCATGACGGAGTCTTGTTCCGTCCATGTATTCATTTTGTTAGTAGAGGCTCGTAGATACGCAGTGTGGGTTAGATGGTCTCACAAGATGTTTTCATATGTATGTATATTATTTTGATGGCCGAGAGGCAAATGTATATAAAGTATTTATGTTTTGATTAAATATGATTTTCCTACAATTGATATGTAAAATTGATAAAAGAGTATTAAATGAGCAAGATAAGTATTAGAGTGAGCGGTGCTCGGTAACTAGCTCCGGGTACCCGTCGCGGCCCCTAGCTGGGTCGTGACAGAAGTGGTATCAGAGCAGTTCGCCCTAGGAAGTGTCTACGAGCCGTGTCTAGTAGAGCCTTTTTTATGGTGTGTTGCGCGCCACGCTAATAAACAAGAGGCTACGGGGCATTTAGGAAAATGACCATCCTTCTTCTCATGAATCGTGCGATAGAGCCATGTCTAGGATTATATCATCCCTAAAAGTGCGTTATGGTTTCAGAAAAATGCCGCCGAAAGGAAAAGCTACAACTGCCCATAAAGGCAAAGCTATGACGAAGAAGCAGGCAGAAAGGGAGCCTCCGGCGGGGGTAGAGGAAAGTGAATCGCAAAGTGAGGTTGTGCCCAATGTAGAAGAGCAGGGAGGAGCCTCAGCTCCGATTCCTCCACCAGCTGCTTCGGGTCAACAAGTGTTCGAGGCTATACATTTATTGACGCAGTTGATTGCCGCTCAGGCACAACGACAGAATGCGGGCCCAAGTGATCGTTCAGCTAGTACAAGAGCCCGTGATTTCCTTACTCTGAATCCTCCAGAATTTTTCGGGTCGAAGCCAGATGAGGACCCACAAGGTTTTATCGATGAAATGCTGAGGACGTTAACACTTATGCATGCTTCTGAGACTGAATCTGTAGAGTTGGCCTCATATAGACTTCGCGACGTGGCGGTACTATGGTATAAGAATTGGGTGATATCAAGAGGGGAGAATGCACCACCTCCGGTGTGGCAAGGGTTTGTAGATGCCTTTATTCGTCACTACTTGCCACCTGAAGTCCGCCGAGCTAGAGCGGACAGGTTCTTGAATTTGAAACAGGGAAGCATGAGTGCCCGAGAGTATAGTATGCAATTCAATTCATTGTCCCGGTATGCTCCGACTATGGTGGCTGACATGGGAGACCGAGTCTATAGATTTGTGAGTGGTTTAGGACTACACTTGTTCAGAGATTTCCTGACAGCCTCTTTGCAAGAAAGGATGGATATTTCCCGGATACAGGCCCATGCTCAGAACCTCGAGGAACGACAACGACAGCAGAGAAGTGATCGTGAGGGTGATAGAAGACAAGGTAAGAGGGATAGATCTATGGGGGAGAGCAGTGAGTACCGAGGGGGACCGAGACAGACATATTCTAGGCACTCAGGTCAGTCAGTGACTAGTGCACCTCCTAGATTCTCAGATAGGAGGGTTGATCATTCTACTCAGTCAGGCCAGGGGCAGAGTTCGAGGGCCTCAGATTCGCAGTCCAGGGGAGACTTTAGCCAGAGGAGACCTCCAGTGCCGCGGTGTAGCCAGTGTGGCAAGTTACATTACGGACAGTGTCGTCAGGGTTCGGATGCTTGTTATGCTTGCGGGCAAGTCGGTCACATGATGAGAGATTGCCCCTCAACAAGAGATAGAGCTGGGACTCAGCCTACAGGTTTAGCAGCGGGTTCTTCTTCAGCACGCCCGACAGCACAGACTCCTCAGACTACAGCAGGCAGAGGCAGAGGTAGAGGGGGAGCATCTACTTCAGGTGTTGTTCAGCTCCATGTGTATGCTTTAGCTGGGCGACAGGATCTTGAGTCTTCCCCAGATGTTGTCACAGGTACCCTGATTATATTTTTCCGTGACGTATATGCTCTGATTGATCCAGGTTCTACCTTCTCATATATTACTCCGTATATCGCTGATTCTGTTGGGGTGAGACCCGAGCCGATTAAACCTTTCGAGGTATTCACTCCGATTGGTGATCCTGTAATAGTGAGGCAAGTATATAATGACTGTGTAGTCATTATATGTGATCGCCAGACGACAGCGTATTTGATTGAACTTGAGATGATAGATTTTGACGTAATTATGGGTATGGACTGGTTGGCAACGTGCTATGCTAATGTTTGTTGCCGGACAAAGGTAGTTCGATTCCAATTTCCGGGAGAGCCCATACTCGAGTGGAAGGGTAATGCAGTTTCCCCAAAGGGTAGGTTTATTTCCTACCTTAAGGCGAGAAAGATGATAGCAAAGGGTTATATTTGTCATCTAGTTCGCGTTCATGACACGGAAGTGGAAGTGCCAACTTTTCAGTCTGTCCCGGTAGTGAATGAATTCCCAGATGTGTTTCCCGACGAGTTACCAAGCCTTCCTCCAGAAAGGGAGATCGACTTTGCTATTGATGTACTACCAGACACCGAGCCTATTTCTATTCCTCCGTATCGGATGGCTCCAGCAGAACTGAAAGAGCTAAAAGCATAGCTAAAGGATTTACTTGAGAAGGGGTTTATAAGGCCTAGTTCCTCGCCATGGGGAGCACCAGTCTTGTTCGTAAGGAAGAAAGACGGATCGCTACGAATGTGCATCGACTACAGGCAGTTGAACAAAGTGACGGTGAAGAACAGATATCCCCTTCCTAGAATTGATGACTTGTTCAATCAGTTGCAAGGTGCTAAATGGTTTTCCAAGATAGATCTGAGATCGGGTTATCATCAGGTGAGAATTAGGGAAGCAGATATTCCCAAGACTGCCTTCAGGACAAGATATGGTCACTACGAGTTTCGAGTAATGTCGTTCGGATTGACGAATGCCCCGGCAGTGTTCATGAATTCAATGAATAATGTGTTCAGGCCGTTCTTGGACCTTTTTGTAATAGTGTTCACCGACGATATTTTGGTGTACTCTCGCACAGAATCAGAACATGCAGATCATCTAAGAATTGTTCTTGGCGTTCTTCGAGATCGAGAATTGTATGCAAAGTTTTCGAAGTGCGAGTTTTGGCTTAATTCTGTTGCATTCCTAGGTCATGTTATTTTAGATGATGGTGTTCGAGTTGACACTCAGAAAATAGAAGCTGTGAAGACTTGGCCAAGGCCTACGACGCCTCAAGAAGTTCGTAGTTTTCTGGGTTTGGTAGGTTATTATCGATGATTCGTAGAGGGCTTCTCATCTATTTCAGCCCCATTGACAAAGTTAACCCAGAATTCAGCTAAATTCCAGTGGAGTGATGCCTGTGAACGTAGCTTCCAAGAGTTGAAAAACAGGCTGACCTCAGCGCCAGTGCTAACACTTCCAGAAGGATCAGATGGCTATGTAGTATATTGTGACGGCTCCAGTGTGGGATTAGGATGTGTGTTGATGCAGAACGGAAAAGTTATTGCTTATGCTTCGAGACAGTTGCGAAAACATGAACAGAATTATCCCACTCATGATCTTGAGCTAGCTGCGGTCATTCATGCATTGAAAATATTGACACACTACTTATATGGTGTGCACGTGGACATCTATACGGATCACAAAAGCCTTGAATATATTTTCAAACAGAAGGAGTTGAACCTGCAGCAAAGGAGATAGTTAGAATTACTGAAGGATTATGATGTGAACATTCTATATCATCCAGGGAAGGCGAATGTAGTTGCAGATGCACTTAGCCGCCGATCAATAGGTAGTTTATGTGGAGTTCCTTCGGAAAAGCGAGAAATGGTTCGTGAAGTCCATCGGTTAGCAAGTCTCGGCGTACGACCCATTGATTCAGGAAATGCAGGTATTAGCGTCAATGACCCCACAGTTTCATCCTTGAATCTAGAAGTGAAGGACCGGCAGAATGAAGATCCTCAGTTAATCCACTATCGAGATCTATCTCAGGAAAAGGAAGAGTCTCCATAGAAGGGGTTCTTAAATATCGAGGCCGGCTATGTGTACCGAATGTGGAAAACTTGCGCCAACGGATTTTAGAGGAAGCACATTATTCTCGGTATTCTATTCATCCAGGTGCAACCAAGATGTACCACGATCTCAAATTGGTATACTGGTGGGATGGCATGAAGGGAGACATAGCAGAATTTGTAGCACAATGTCCGAATTGCCAGCAAGTAAAGGCCGAGCATCAAAAGCCAGGAGGGTTATTGCAAGCAATGGAAATTCCTACGTGGAAATAGGAAGAGATTAACATGGATTTTGTGGTAGGATTACCCCGTACGCGAGGGAAGTATGATTCTATATGGGTGATCGTGGATAGACTCACTAAAGCAGCTCATTTTCTCCCCGTTAGAACCGCATATTCAGCGGAGTATTATGCTAAATTGTATCTCAAGGAGATTGTACGACTTCACGGTATTCCTTTGGCCATTATCACAGACAGAGGGGCACAGTTCACAGCCAAGTTCTGGAAGTCCTTCCAAGAAGGTCTAGGTACCCAAGTTAAGCTCAGCACGGCGTTCCATCCGCAGACTGACGGACAAGCTGAGCGCACTATTCAGACCTTAGAGGATATGCTACGGGCATGTGTATTGGACTTTGGCGGTAATTGGGACGAGAATCTGCCTCTTATTGAATTTTCCTATAATAACAGCTATCATTCCAGCATTCAAATGTCCCCGTATGAAGCCTTATGTGGAAGAAAATGCAGATCTCCAATTGGATGGTTTGAAATCGGAGAAGTACAATTGATAGGCCCCGACTTGATCCAACAAGCAGTTGAAAAGGTTAAAGTGATTCGAGACCGACTGTTAACAGCTCAAAGTCGCCAAAAGTCTTATGCAGATAATCACCGACGAGATTTGGAATTTCAAGTGGGCGATTGGGTGTTCCTGAAGGTATCGCCGATGAAGGGAGTGGTGAGATTTGGCAAGAAAGGAAAACTAAGTCCCAGATATATCGGACCCTACCAAATCATTCGCAAGGTGGGTCTAGTAGCCTACGAATTGGACTTGCCTTCAGAGCTCGAATCCGTGCATCCAGTATTCCATGTTTCGATGCTCCGCAAGTGTTGTGGAGACCCAACAAGAATAGTCCCGATTGATGATGTGCAAGTAACAGAGGAGCTAACATACGAGGAGATGCCCATTGCCATTTTGGATAGACAAGTGCGAAGGCTTCGGAATAAAGAGGTTGCTTCATTCAAAGTTCTATGGCGGAACAATAATAGGGAAGAAATGACTTGGGAAGCGGAGGAGAAGATGAAATCCATGTACCCCCATTTGTTCCCATCCCCAGAAGAGATTCAAGATGAGACGTCGATGGTGTAAGGTATGTATGTTTTAATTTTAAGTTTTTGGTCGTGTGTGGCCATAAATGTGTTGATATTGTGATATAGCCCTGTGAGGCAAAGATATTGTGGGTGTTGTAATGGAAAGGTAGTATCCAACTTACAAAGGAAACTCTGGCAAAAAATTTCCAGAATCCCCGAGTGTCGAACATTCGAGGACGAATATTCCAAAAGGGGGGAAGAATGTTACACCTCAGAAATTTCGCCCTACTTGTATGATGAGTGGAATGATGAAAACAATTGAGTGAATGATGTTTTATTAAGTCGGGAATGGCTAATTAAGAATTTTTGGAAATAAGAAAGTCGCGAATTTTTTTTTCAGCACAGTGGTCGTATATGGCACTTTACGGCCCGTAAAGTGATTTACGGACCGTATAGTGCAGTCGTCCTCCAGCTTGTCAAAAATCTCAACTTTCTGTAAATGTTGAATATGGTTAAATACGACCCAGTTTACGGCCCGTAAACTGGTTTACGGACCGTAAACCAGGTCGTAAACTACCATGTCCATCAGCCAAAACTTTTTGTCATTGAATGGTTACATACGACTTGGAGGACGGCCCGTAAACTGGTTTACGGACCGTAAACCTCAGTCGTAAATTGCCATAATCCCCATCCAACCTTTCTGTTTCTGGGATGCTTAAATACGACCACAGTGGACGGACCGTAAATCAAAATACGGTCCGTATATGGTGGTTTACGACCACTGTTCACCCCGACCAGAATTCATTAAAGATCAGATTTTGTGATTTTAAAAAGGGACTTAGGCTTCATATTACTTCATTATTCACCCAACAACTCAAGAGACCTCTAGAACATTCCAAATAATTCCTCCACAAGAATTCAAGAGAATTAAAGAGAATATCAAGACCAACAACACTAATTTAATGGAATCAAGTGTAAGAACACATCAAAGGATCTTCTAAGTCAAGAAATTCCCATGAAGGTGGAAATAGGGTTGTGGCTAATTGGAGTATCTCAACTTAAGGATTGTTCAACCATCATCCAAGGTAAGTTTCATGATTATTCCATGTTGTTTGAAGTATTGGAAAGCTTAGACACTTGAAATGTAGAAGAACATAGAAATTGGTCATTATTGAGTGAATAATGATATAAAGGAATGAGAGTGGAATTGAACTATGAATATTGAAGTTTTGTGAATACAAATACGTTATAAATGATGTTGTTATCATGAAACAAGCATTAAATGCACGAAAACTCAAGAATGAGCTAGAAGTAGAAATAAAGGAAAATTGGAGGAAAATGGTGGATTTTGCCAAATGTACGCAAATGACGATTGTCGATCATGATATTGCGAATACTATTATGAATATTGGGAGTTGATATAGAACGCGAGAAAAGTAGTATGAGCGAAGGAAGCGTTGTCCAACTTCTCCTAGTATTAGCGATGCGTTCTTATAGTTAGCTCACTAATGTTGATACTAATTCTCTTATAAAGGTAACGACGTGATATCGACGGAGAACAAGTGAGCCATATCTTAGCTAAACGACCAAGGTATGTGAGGCTAGTCTTTCTTTCTAATGGCATGAATCCTTTAACTTGAATCCCTATTCCTTTCATAAGTTCTTGCATTCTAAGAAGTTAAAAGCTTATACTTATGAATGTCTATATGAGATGCGTTATACGATATGATGACACTAGAATGAGGATGATGATATTCCTTGCCTACACTCACCTTATGTACTAGTCCTTCCAAGGTGGAGCGGAATGTCCATGATGGTTTCATAATGTAATCGGGGGATCACGACCTTACGTCACCCCGATAGAGTAAAGTTGATCATGAGTCTTATATACGTATTATGATAAGATACGTATTTTATGATAAGCATATTACTATGAACATTTATATTGAGCATGTCATGAGCATTTAACACCGGGCCTAGTTGGCCGGGCAGACACCGCTTCGGCGGGCGGCGATATGGATACACTACGACCTACGGGGGTGGCCAGACACCACTAGTGGGCGGCATGAGATGGTACCCCAAACGCGGGAGGCCTGGACGCGGGCTAATATTATTGATTATCACACCGTTCCGACATGGACGGGCAGCTTGCATATGATGCATACATGTTATGATGATGAGTATGAGTAAGATAGCATGCATTACTTCATTTATGATTATCAGTCAGATCCATATGTCTCATTTTGATGTTATTCCCATATTACTGATGTTTCCTTTCATTATGTACTCCTCTCATACTCGGTACAATATTCGTACTGACGTCCTTTCTTCGGATGCTGTGTTCATGCCCACAGGTAGACAGGGAGGGGAGCTTGGCCCAGGTCCTCAGTAGCTGTCAGCTGATAGATAGCACTCCATTGTTCGGAGGTGCTTATAAATATTCTTTTGATGTACATTCATATATGCATATTTTGGGCATGACGGAGTCTTGTTCCGTCCATGTATTCATTATGTTAGTAGAGGCTCGTAGATACGCAGTGTGGGTTAGATGGTCTCACAAGATGTTTTCATATGTATGTATATTATTTTGATGGCCGAGAGGAAAATGTATATAAAGTATTTATGTTTTGATTAAATATGATTTTCCTACAATTGGTATGTAAAATTGATAAAAGAGTATTAAATGAGCAAGATAAGTATTAGAGTGAGAGGTGCTCGGTAACTAGCTCCGGGTACCCGTCGCGGCCCCTAGCTAGGTCGTGACATTATGCCTATGGTGATATAAATGTACCGTTTTCCAATTGGGACTTGTTGACGAATGAATGGAAATGTATGTATGATTATGTGGCCCACCTAGAAGTAAGTATAAGAGTAAGCTAAGAGGGTGCTCGGGTGGGCTAGCACCGGGTGCTCGTCGCGGCCCCAAGTCGGGTCGTGACAAAAGTGGTATCAGAGCAGTTCAGTCCTAGGGTGTGTCTACGAGCCGTGTCTAGTAGGGTCTTGGTTATGGGTGTGTTGCGCGCCACACTTATAAACAAGAAGCTGCGGACATTTTAGGAATAAATGACCTTCTTTCTTCATAAGAATCGTGCGATAGAGCTATGATGTAGGAAGTTCTTGCTCCTAAATCGTGTGTTGTGTATTTCAGAGATGCCTAAAAAGGGAAAGGCTACGGCATCCCAAAAGGGCAAGACGGTGGCAGAGAAGCGGGCTAAGAAAGCACCGCCATCGGATGTAGAGGAAGGTGAGTCCCAGAGTGCAGCTCAATCTCAGTCCTTCCAGACAGTTCATATTACCGAGGAGCGTGAGGGAGCCTCAGCCCTAGCTCCAACACCTCCAGCTCCTCCACCAGATGCTTCTGGCCAAGATGTGAAAGAGGCCATTAATTTGTTGACCTAGTTGGTTGCGGCCCAGGCTCAGAGGCAAGGTTCAGGGGTATGGTGATAGGGTTGTTAGTGCAAGGGCCCGTGATTTCATTACTTTGAACCCCCCGGAATTCTTTGGGTCAAAGCCGGAGGAGGATCCCCAGGACTTTATCGATGGTATGCTAAGGACGCTCCGGTTGATACATGCTTCAGACACCGAGTCGGTAGAGCTAGCGTCATATAGATTGAGAGATGTCTCGATCCAGTGGTATACGGTATGGATGGCTTCACGGGGAGCAAATGCACCTCCCCCGGTATGGCAAAAGTTTGTTGATGATTTCCTCCGTCACTATATGCCTCCAGAAGTTCGGCGAGCAAGGGCCGATAAATTCTTAAATTTGAGGCAAGGTAGTATGAGTGCCCTAGAGTATAGCCTCCGCTTTAACTCCTTGGCTAGGTATGCTTCGGCCATGGTGGCAGATATGGGCGACAGGGTACACCGATTCGTAATGGGCCTAGGGCCACACTTGATGGATAAATGCTTGACTGCGTCCCTTCAGGAAGGTATGGATATTGCACGCATTCAGGCACATGCCCAGAACTTAGAAGAAAGCCTACAACAGCGGAGGAGTGAGCGTGAGCAAGATCGGGGACATAGCAAGAGAGCTAGATCTTCGGGTCAGGCAAGCGAGTTTAGAGGCGGACACAGGCAGCAGTTCCCTAGACATTCAGGCTATTCTATGACCAGTGCATCTCCTCGGTTTCCAGGCCAGAGCCTCGATAGACCTGCTCGTTCAGGGCCGAGTCCCAGTTATTCAGGACCTCAGTTCAGAGATGATTCAGGCCAGTCAAGGCCACCTGTACCACGATGTTCCCAGTGTGGGAAGTTGCATTGGGGTCAATGCCGATTGGGCTCGGATGGTTGCTATTTATGTGATCAACCAGGCCATATCATGCGTGATTTCCCCTCAGTACAGGGTAGAGGTAGGACCCAGCCATCAGGGTCGGTAGCCGGATCATCAGCATCTGTACGCCCTACGGGGCCAGGTTCACATGCGCTAGTCGGCCATGGTAGAGGTAAAGGCAGAGCTCCCAGTACTAGCGGTCCTCAGCACCGTATTTATGCTTTGGCTGGACGCCAAGATCTTGAGTCTTCTCCTGATGTGGTCATAGGTATATTATCGGTATTCTCTCATGATGTAGATGCTTTGATTGATCCGGGCTCCACATTATGATATGCTACTCCATATATTGCGGGTCGATTTATAATTGAGCCGGAGTCTATCAAACCTTTTGAGGTGTCTACACCCGTGGGTGAATCGGTAATAGCTAGCCGAGTATATAGGAATTGTGTGATTGTGATTTGTGATCGTCGTACCATGATTGATTTGCATGAGCTAGAAATGGTAGATTCTGACGTTATTATGGGCATGGATTGGTTGGCTTCTTGTTATGCCAATGTTGATTGCCGAATGAAGATGGTTTGTTTCCAGTTTCCGGGAGAACCAGTCTTAGAATGGAAAGGGAATGCGGCATCACCAAAAGGTAGGTTTATTTCCTATCTAAAGGCAAGAAAAATGATCACAAAAGGGTGCATTTATCATCTAGTACGAGTTCAAGATGTAGAAGCTGAGTCGCCAACTCTACAGTCAGTTCCAGTGGTGAACGAATTTCCGGATGTGTTCCCGGAAGAGCTTCCAGGCCTTCCTCCCTAACGGGAAATTGATTTTTCCATTGATGTGTTGCCAGGCACCACACCTATATCTATTCCCCCATATAGAATGACACCCGCGGAATTGAAAGAGTTGAAGGAGCAATTGAGGGACTTGCTTGATAAAGCCTTCATTAGGCCTAGTTCATCCCCATAGGGAGTACCCGTATTGTTCGTCCGAAAGAAGGATGGCTCCTTGAGGATGTGCATTGATTATCGGCAATTGAATAAAGTGACGATTAAAAACAAGTATCCTCTTCCGAGGATCGATGATTTATTTGATCAATTGCAAGGTGCCAAATGGTTTTCAAAGATTGATTTGAGGTCCGGGTACCATCAAGTAAGGGTTAGGGAGAAAGATATCCCTAAGACAGCTTTCAGAACAAGATATGGCCATTTCGAGTTCCGAGTAATGTCGTTTGGGTTAACTAATGCACCGGCAGCATTTATGGGCTTAATGAATAATGTATTCAGACCTTTTCTGGATCTATTCGTGATTGTATTCATCGACGATATCCTGGTGTATTCTAGATCCGAGACAGATCATGTGGAGCATCTGCGTACAGTCCTTGGAGTTCTGCGAGCTCGAGAGTTGTTTGCAATGGTATTCGGGTGGATAGCCAAAAGATTGAGGCCGTGAAGACTTGGCCAAGGCCCACGACTCCTACGGAGGTTCGTAGCTTTATGGGCTTAGCAGGTTATTACAGAAGATTTGTTGAAGGTTTCTCTTCTATTTCTGCACCGGTCACAAAGTTGACTCAGAAGTCAGCTAAGTTTCAATGGACAGATACCTGCGAGCATAGCTTCCAAGAGTTGAAAGATAGATTGACTTCTGCCCCAGTCTTGACACTTCCAGAGGGATTGGAAGGGTATGTTGTTTATTGCGATGCTTCAGGCGTCGGGCTAGGTTGTGTACTGATGCAACACGGTAAGGTGATTGCGTACGCTTCTAGGCAATTACGGAAGCATGAACAGAATTACCCGACCCATGATTTAGAATTAGCCGCAGTGGTCCATGTATTAAAGATATGGCGACATTATTTATATGGTGTCCATATGGATGTTTATACAGATCATAAGAGCCTTCAGTATATCTTCAAGCAGAAAGAGTTGAATTTGCGACAACGACGATGGTTGGAGTTGCTAAAGGATTACGATGTTGATATCTTGTATCACCCCGGAAACGCTAACGTTGTGGCTGATGCTCTTAGCCGCAGATCCATGGGAAGTCTAAGTGATGTACGACCAGAAAATAAAGAGATGGCCCGTGAGCTTCAATAGTTAGCGAGCCTAGGAGTCCGAGTAGTGGACTCAGGTAGCAGCGGAGCTACTATTCAGAATTCAGCAGTTTCATCGCTAGTAGCGGAAGTAAAAGAGCGACAATATGAGGATCCCATGCTAATGCAGTACAGAGATACACTCCCTCAGAAGGAGGAGTCCTCATTTGATATTTCGGGAGACAGAGTTCTCCGATGTCGAGGCAGGTTATATGTTCCCGATGTGGTAGGTCTACGTCACCAAATATTGAGGGAAGCTCATTGTTCCCGTTACTCCGTACACCCCGGAGCGACGAAAATGTATCATGATCTTAAGTCTATATACTGGTGGAATGGAATGAAGAAAGATATAGCGGAATTCGTAGCTCAGTGTCCTAATTGCCAACAAGTGAAGATTGAACACCAAAAGCCGGGTGGATTATTGCAAGCTATAGAAATCCCAACTTGGAAGTGGGAAGTGATTAATATGGATTTCATTACAGGGTTACCGTTCTCGACGTAAATATGATTCCATATGGGTGATTGTGGATAGACTCGCAAAGTCGACTCATTTCTTACCGGTCAGGATGACCTATGTGGCAAAAGATTATGCGAATCTTTATCTTAAAGAGATAGTGAAACTCCATGGCGTTCCAGTATCTATTATCTCCGATAGAGGGACCCAGTTTACAGCTAAGTTTTGGAGATCGTTCCAAGAGGGTCTAGGGACCCAAGTGCGCCTAAGCACGACATTTCACCCACAGACCGATGGGCAAGCTGAACGCACTATTCAGACTCTCGAGGATATGTTACGAGCATGTATGATAGACCTTGGAGGAAATTGGGATGACCATTTGCCACTCATTGAGTTTGCTTACAATAACAGTTATCATTCTAGCATTCAAATGGCACCGTATGAGGCTTTATATGGGCGAAAGTCTAGATCCCCGATTGGGTGGTTTGAAACTGGAGAGGCCAAGTTGATAGGGCCATATTTGGTCCAGCAAGCTATAGATAAAGTTAAGCTCATACAAGATCGGTTGTTAGCGGCTCAAAGTCGCCACAAGTCTTATGCGGATATTCATCGAAGGGACTTAGAGTTCCCAGTTAAGGATTGGGTATTCTTGAAAGTGTCGCCAATGAAAGGCGTTATGAGGTTTGGCAAAAAGGGGAAGCTCAGTCCCCGGTATATTGGACCATATGAGATTGTGCACAGAATAGGCAAAGTGGCCTATGAGTTAGATCTACCTTCGAAATTGGAGTCAGTCCATCCAGTATTTCATGTCTCGATGCTTCGAAAATGTGTTGGAGATCCTACTAGGATCGTCCTAGTGAATGATGTGCAAGTGACAGAGAAATTGACTTATGACGAAGTACCCATTGCCATATTAGACAGGCAAGTACGGAGGCTTAGGAACAAGGAAGTGGCCTCAATTAAAGTTCTGTGGAGGAATAGCAATCGAGAGGAGATGACATGGGAAGCAGAAGAAAGTATGCGATCTAAATACCCACATTTATTTCAGCCCGTGGAAGAAGCCCAAGATGAGACGTCAAGATCATAAGGTATGTATATTTCCTTTTATGCTTTTGGGTCATGTGTGGCCAAAATTTTTATGTTCTTACGTTGTGGACCTGTGTGGCATCGATATTAAGGGTTGTAGTGGCAGGATGGTAGCGCCATATTATAAGGGGAACTCTGGCGAAATTGTTTTAGAATTCCCCGAGACTTTAACATTCGAGGACGAATGTTCCTAAGGGGGGAAGAGTGTTACACCTCGGAAAATTTCCCGTTGGTACGCAAGTAAACGAACTAGTGATGTGTGCGAGGAGTGCGAGTGTATAATGTTTCATGAGCAATGTGCGTATATGGACGAGAATGATTAGAATGAAAAGTCGAGAGATGTGAAAAGTTGAAAGTTGGCAAAACTGCCCAGTGGTCGTAAAGTGTAAAATATGGACCGTAAAATGGAATACGGTCCGTAAACTGGCAGTCGTAAATTGCCATGCAGGGTTTCAACTTTCTGCCCAGCTGAGAAGTGGTAAAATATGACGTGGTGGACGGACCGTAAAGTGATTTACGGCCCGTAAACCATGGTCGTAAATCACCATGCATGCAGCCAAAGTTTCTGGTTCTGCTTAAGGTTAAAGACGACCACGAGGGACGGTCCGTAAACTAGAATACGGACTGTAAACCTCCATGGACGACCACTGTTCACCTCAGCACAGATTTTCAATTCATTAATATGAGGACCAAGACTTGTTTTATTTCATTTCTACATTACACCACTTCTCTCTAAAACCTATCTCTACATTTATTATACAAGTTTTCAAGGATATTTGAGGATCAACAACATAAAACAAGGTGAATCAAGAGTAAGAACATCATCAAAGATCATCTAGGTCAAGAAATCCAAATGGAGAAAAACTAGGGTTTTTCTCAAAGTGGAGTATGATTTTTACATGATGTTTAAGGTGTTGAAGAGTTGAAATACATGGATTGTAGAAAATATGGTCAAGTAGGTCATGAATGATGAATAGTGGCATTTTGAGGAATAGTTTGAATTGAATCATGAATGTTGTTGTGTTGTGATATGAATGCATTATAAATGGTACTAAGATCATGAAATAGACACTTTAGACGAATGGACAAAGTTGGATGTTATGACCATGAATATGGGTGAATTAGAGGCAAATTAAGGAATCTAAATAATGTGGATAACGTGAATGACTAATGGCCATTGTTATGATATTAATGAAGGTATAGACGCTAGCATTGGAAGGAAGCGTGCAAGTGTAGAATAGTCCGACGAAAAGGTATGTAAGGCTAACCCCTCTTTCATAAGGCATGGTTCCTTGGCCAAACTATTAAATCCTCTATATGAGTATGTTGTATTCAAGTGATTGACACTCCGAGCTCATAAGCTCACGACCCTCGATACGTGCTACGAATGTACTACGCACCCCATTGACGAGTAAGCATAAGATAGAGCTGTAGCGAAAACGATGATGATAGTGATGACGATGATAATAATAATGATGCTAAAGGTGCCTACGGGCTATTATATTCACATGTGCCTATGAAGGGCTATAATGACACCCTGAGCTTATAATGCCAGGTAGAATATATGTATATGGATGTATATATATATATATATATATGTATGTATATGATTACGTAACGCGCGTACACATCTGCAGATGGTACGGATAACCCTGAAGCCTTGGTAGGGCCAGGTAGAAATAACATTGAGCCTTGGTTGGCCAAGTATGTATGAAACACCGAACCTTATGGTCGGGTACGCTATGTATGTATATAAGTGTATGGCTATGTATATAATATGAATATGAATGTGAAAAGACTATGTATATGAATACGAATAGGGGCATGTATACGAATACGAGCACTATTATGAAATACGCATGAGAAATGGAAAGTCCCTATGAAAGGCAGGTAAGTGCCATGATGATGATATTATTGTCTTCCCTCCTATGCCACTTCATATATTGTCTATGATGCTTCTATATTGATGTTGATCATGTTTTACATACTCAGTACATTCTTTGTGGACGCTGCGTCATGCCCGCAGGTGCACAGGGAGACAGACTTGATCCATAGCTGCTTATTCAGAGATTACATAGCGGAGCTCCATTTCCTTCGGAGCCATAGCTTTTGGGTACTTATTCTTTTGTGTATATAATTATGGGCATAGCGGGGTCCTGTTGTTATGTCCCGTGTTTTCGTATAATTGGAAATCGAGAAATAATTACGACTTGGGTGTTAGAAGGACATAATTTGATTTTAGTAAATGTGACTATGTTGGTTATGGAATCAATAATGTCAAGACCTCGGGGAAGGCCGAGGATAAATTTGGGATTTCAGAAATTAGTTTCGGGAATTACAAAACGGGACTTTTCAAGAATTGGGCCAAAGAAATTATAACTCAAATGAAGCCCAACAATTGAAGGGGGCCGGCCATAGCAAGTGGCCCAAGCCCACTTTTAAAGGGTCATGTGCTATGCACATGACCCCTAAATGGATATATATGTGATATACTTAAGAATTATCAAGAAAACTAGAACAAAATCAAGAACACCAACAAGAAAGGGCTTTCGGCCGTAGCTAGGAAAAAAAGAGAAAGAAAATTCCCAAGTTCTATTGTTGATCCAAAAATCCTAATTTTTGCATATTTGTGAAGTACTCAAGGCCCTCTTCAACGGGGTATAATTAGTTTGGCGCAAGAACGACGTTTACGACAAGTCGGGTTTTCAAAGAAAAGGTAAGAATTTTGCCCCTTTAATGTTATAGAATTGATGTGAATATGTTAAGGATTGAGACTAGACGAGAATCCCGTAACTTGGATGTAAATAGAAAGCCGTGGGTGTGTGTGTATAGTGTGTATTGGCCGTGAGCCATAGGGAGGAAAAATGATGTGAATTGATCTTGTTTAAGTTGGTATAATGCGTTGTTGTGACCCTTACGTCGTAAATGATTGATTGATGAATGAAATTGGCGTTGGAAAATGATTTTGGATATTATCGGAAAGTGTATACCTTTGGTATAATTGTGTATATCATTGTATATTTAGGGTGCTAAATACTTTAAATATGAGTTATAGTTGATGTTAATGAATTCGGAATGAAACGACGCAAGTTAGAACCTTCGTTATAAGTTTTGATGTACTTGAAGGAATTAGGGAAAGTAATGAATTTTGGACGATTTTGTATATAGTTTGGAATATGTTTGGGATGTGTTTGAATAATCGCGAATGAGTAAATGAATATAATGATGTGGATATAGATTTGGAGTTTTGGAAGTTTGAATGAAAAGTTGCCAACTTAGGTAATAAGGTAGGACTTTGAAGGTAGAGTGGTTTGATTGTGATTTGTGTTGTTTGTTGATGTGTGGGCTGCTGTTGTTGTTGTATTTTGAGCCGAGCTAAGTCTCGGGGATGTTAGATTTATAGGGGAAGTGCTGCCGAAATTTCGGTAGGCAAAAATTAAGTTAATGGCATTTTTCAGCCTAAGAATCTCAATTGGTAACTTTGACCATTTGCAGATTTTAGACGGAACGGGACTTGACTTTTGGGAGAGCATACGACGTCTGTAAGGTATGTAAAGCTTCCCACTCCTTCATTTGGCATATCTTAGTGTGTTAGACGAATATGAGAACTTCCGGAGCATTTCTGCTCCTCGAAACCCGATCCACAGAAAAGTTACTATTCATTCAATTCGATTGAAGCCTAAGGGCTCTATTTTGGCTAGAATGCCACCACTCGTCCGAAACCTATCGAAATGTGGTCGGGTAACCTAGAAACGACCATGTATGACCTTTGGCATATAAATATTCGTAAAGATAAGTTCGCCACCTCACTTTGACTCGAGGTGGGCCCGCTACCCTGAAACGCCCTATTTGTCTTATTGGGCTATCTTTGTGAATAAAGTTGGATACGATACTTTCGATTTTGAAACTCCCTCCTATGAGATGTATTTTGAATATTATGATACGCTAAGTTACGTTTTGAGCTATACGTACTATTTGGAAATGTTTTGTGAAATGAAACCTTATATCGACTAAGTATTCGACTATTTTGTATTATGAAATGACTTATGGGATTACTCTGCTTTGAAAGACTATTTTGAAGTATGATTTGCATTTGTTTGCTCACGACTCCGCTCGTGCCTTATTATGACTTCGTTCACCGGTTCCCGGGCCGGTTTTGATTCGTGCGCCTTATGATAATTCGGCCGTATGCTGTGTTACGGTTCCCGGGGCTTCGCCATAGGGCCGGGTTCCGTTTGGAGTTATGCTGTGATATGGCTCGTGATGCGATACGCTCACCTATGATTATGTTTGTGTTCGGGGATGTACGGAGATTTGAAACCTTCTGGTGTTATGCTGTGGGTGGCGCCAGCGTCGGAGTGGCGACCACGTTCCTAAGCGTTTGCATGATTTCAATTGCTTTATGTATACGTATATGACTTCGCTACAGATTTTGACATACCCAATTGTACTCCACTTTGACATTTGATTTGCTTTCGGTTTTGATCCATATTTCTGTACTCCGTGCTTTACATACTCAGTACATATTTCGTACTGACCCCCTCTCTTCGGGGGCTGCGTTTTATGCCCGCAGGTGCAGATATCGGTGATCCTCCGCAGTAGGCATCACTTCTTGCTATTCCGGAGTACTCCTATTTGATCCGGAGTCCACTTTTGGTACAGACTCTTTTTGCTTTGTATATATTCGGTATATTTGACTATTTGGGTACGGCGGGGCCCTGTCTCGCCATATGTCTTTGTTTTGAGTTCGTAGAGGCCTGTAGTCATATATGTGGGGCGAGGGTCCTGTATATGTTGGTCTGATTTTGTTTTCTGGTCTTAAAGCGGTCCGTTTGTCATGATGGCCCCAAATGGCCCCTATGCTTATATTTGCACTTTTGACCGGCGATGTCTATTCCGCCGTTCAGTTTGTATTTGATATGATATTTTGATTTGGCACGACCGCTTAAGACATATTTGATATAAATTATGTTCGATATGATTTCGAAAAATTATGAAATAAGTTTGGATTTGAAAATGAATGTGTGATTCGGTCCGGGTACCCAGGTAGGGTGCCAGTCGCGGCCCACGGGGCTGGGTCGTGACAAAAGTGGTATCAGAGCAAGGGTTGTCCTCGGAATATCTACAGGTCGTGTCTCGTAGAGTCTTATTTATCGATGTGTTGTGCACCACATCTATAAACATGGAGCTACAGGGCATTTAGGATGTTACTTTCTTTGGAATCTTAGATCGTGCGATAGAGCTGTGCTATTAGGATGATTTTGATCTGACTCGCCTTTGTGTTTGCAGTGATGCCTCCGAAGAAGGCAACGGTGGCCCAGAAGGGCAAGGCGAGGATTGGAGAGACTAGTCAGGCACAGCGAGCTACCCGGGCTCGTGTTTATGATTTGCCTGAGGATGTGCCTCATTCTGAGGGGTCTGCTACACCCCCACTAGTACAGCCTGGAGCAGGACCTTCAGCAGCTCCAGAGGTCCGTGTACCCGCACCTGAGACTCCAGCTCCTCAGCCAGGGGCGGAGGATAGGACCCTGAGAGAGGCTGTACAGTTGCTGACTACATTGGTGGCAGGACAGGCTCGCAGACGCGGGCGGAGGGACGACGATGACGATGACAGGCGGGACAGCCTGAGAGTTCGGGAGTTTTTGCTATGTGGCCCTCCAGAGTTCTTCGGGTCTAAGCCCGACGAGGACCCCCATTACTTTATTCGGGGGATGCGACGCTCACTGGACTTGGTCAGGGCTTCAGAGACCGAGTCGGTTGAGCTGGCTTCGCACAGGCTTCGAGATGTGGCTACCCACTGGTACGAGACTTGGGAGCTGTCTAGAGGAGAGGGTGCCCCTCCAGCCACTTGGGATCAGTTTGTGACAGCATTCACCCGCCACTTTTTGCCACCAGAGTTACGGCGGGCACGGGCTGATCGATTTTTACGTCTGCAGCAGAGGGGTCGGAGTGTTCGCGAGTATAACCTTGAGTTTGATTCTCTGGCCCGATATGCACCGGCCGTGGTAGCAGATATGTCCGATCGGATGCACTGATATGTTATGGGATTCGACCGGTATTTGGTTGATAGCTGTATGGCAGTGTCATTGCAGGCAGACATGGACATTTCCCGACTTCAGGCCTATGCGATGGGTATGGAGGACCGTCGCAGGTCTGATCCGGCTGGCAGAGATCGAGATAGGAGGCCGCCCAAGAGGGCTAGGTCCGCAGGTTATGCTGGAGATTCTCGAGGCGGACAGCCTCAGCAGCAGCAGTCAGACAGGCATTTTCCTCCCTCCGGCCGGGGTACTCAGTCAGGCAGCCGGAGATTCGATAGTACGGGACCGTCTGGGGCCGGTCAGAGCTCCAGAGCGGCAGGTTCGCAGGCATCTAGGGGTTCCAGCCAGGCCAGACCACCCAGGCCCCGTTGTCCTCATTGCGGGAAGTCTCATCCCGGGGAGTGTTACCGAGCGACTGGAGCTTGCTTTTCTTGTGGTGGTCAGGGCCACTTTATGAGAGACTGTCCATTGGCTAGCGGTTCTGGTAGTGCTGCCCAGCAGACAGGGTCAGTCGCCGGTTCTTCATCTGTTCCATCTGTTGCACGCCCTAGAGGGCGGGGTATTCCAGCACCGGCAGGACGCGGTCGAGGCCGCGGTGGCGCTTCAGGTTCTAGCGGTCCCTCGAACCGCATATATGCTTTGGCCAGCCGCCAGGATCAGGAGGCTTCGCCAAACGTCGTCACAGGTACATTACTGGTTTTCTCCAGATCTGTATATGCATTGATTGACCATGGCTCTACCTTATCATATATTTCCCCGCTCGTTGCTAGTGAGATTGGGATAGTGTCTGAGCCTATAGAGCCATTTGAGGTAGCTACGCCAGTTGGGGATTTTATTGTAGCGAGACAGATCTATAGGGATTGTTCTGTGACCATTTATGATCGTAGCACTAAGGCTGATTTGGTAGAGTTAGACATGCTCGAGTTTGACGTCATTATGGGCATGAACTGGTTGTCTTCCTGTTATGCTAATGTCGACTACCAGAAAAAGGTAGTCCGTTTTCAGTTTCCAGGGGAACCAGTCATAGAGTGGTTCGGATCTACTGCGTCGCCGAGGGGTAAGTTTATTTCATACCTCAAGGCTAAGAAGATGATCCAGAAGGGGTATATCTATCATTTGGTTCGTGTGTACGACACTGCCGCGGAGGTACCTACCCTTCAGTCTGTTCCGGTCGTCAGCGAGTTTCCATATGTTTTTCCTGACGAGCTTCCTGGCCTTCCGCCTGAGCGGGAGATTGATTTTACTATTGAGTTGATGCCGGATACGCAGCCTATATCTATTCCTCCGTACAGGATGGCACCAGCTGAGTTGAAGGAGTTGAAGGAGCAGCTGAAAGATTTGCTGGATAAGGGTTTTATCAGGCCCAGCACATCACCCTCGGGAGCGCCGGTATTGTTTGTCAGAAAGAAGGATGGGTCGTTGCGGATGTGTATTGACTACCGGCAGCTGAATAAGGTGAGTATTAAGAATAAATATCCCCTCCCCCGGATTGATGATTTGTTTGACCAGCTGCAGGGTGCTAGACAGTTTTCAAAGATAGATCTGCGTTCTGGTTATCATCAGGTGCGAGTACGGGAGTCAGATATCCCGAAGACTGCTTTCAGGACCCGGTACGGGCATTATGAGTTCAGAGTTATGTCTTTCGGGCTGACTAATGCTCCAGCAGTCTTTATGGATCTGATGAACCGGGTATTTCGGCCTTTTCTGGATATGTTTGTTATTGTGTTTATCGATGATATTCTGATTTACTCGCGATCAGCCGAGGAGCATTCAGATCATTTGAGGACGGTACTTGGTATCCTCCGTCAGCAGAAGTTATATGCTAAATTCTCTAAGTGTGAGTTCTGGTTGACTTCTGTGGCATTCTTGGGCCATATTGTCGGCGTAGATGGTATTTGGGTCGACACGCAGAAGATTGAGGCTGTGCAGAACTGGCCCAGGCCTACTACACCGACAGAGGTGCGCAGTTTTCTGGGATTGGCTGGGTATTATCGCAGGTTTGTGGAGGATGTTTCTTCTATTGCAGCACCACTGACGAGGCTTACCCAGAAAGCAGAAAAATTCCAGTGGTCGGATGCCTGCGAGCGCAGCTTTCAGATGCTGAAGGAGAGATTGATTACAGCACCAGTTCTGGCTCTTCCAGAGGGATCTGACGGGTATGTTGTCTATTGTGACGCCTCTGGTATTGGGATAGGATGTGTATTGATGCAGCACGGTCGAGTCATAGCCTATGCTTCCCGGCAGCTCAGACCGCCCGAGAAGAACTATCCCACTCATGATCTTGAGTTGGCCGCGGTGATTCATGCCTTGAAGATTTGGCGGCATTATTTATATGGGGTCCATGTGGATATCTATACGGACCATAAGAGTCTCCAGTATATTTTTAAGCAGAAGGAGCTAAATTTACGACAGCGGAGATGGCTTGAGTTACTAAAGGATTACGACGTCGATATTCTGTACCACCCAGGGAAAGCCAACGTGGTAGCTGATGCGCTTAGCCGCAAGTCCGTAGGCAGTCTGGCTGATGTTCCATCTGATAAGAGGGATTTGGTTCGCGATATTCATCATCTGGCCAGCCTCGGAGTCCGTTTGGTGGATTCTGGAGATTCTGGGATTTTTGTTCGCCCAGTTGCTGAGTCATCTATTATTCAGGAGGTAAAGCAGCGCCAGTTTGAGGATCCTCTTTTGATCCAGTACAGATATTTGGCCCTTAATAAAGCGAAGACTCAGTTTGAAATCTCGCCTGAGGGAGTATTATTGTACGACGGCAGATTCTGTGTACCGGACGTTGCGGGCTTACGGCGGCAGATTATGGGCGAGGCACACTATGCCCGGTATTCTGTTCATCCTGGTTCCACTAAGATGTATCGGGATCTCAGGTGTTTGTATTGGTGGGACGGCATGAAGAAAGACGTTGCTGAGTTTGTTAGTCAGTGCCCGAACTGCCGGCAAGTCAAGATCGAGCACCAGAAGCCCGGTGGATTGTTACAGGAGATGGAGATTCCAGCCTAGAAATGGGAGATGATTAATATGGACTTCATTGTTGGGTTGCCACGTACTCTACGCAGGTACGACTCTATTTGGGTTATTGTGGACAGGCTGACGAAATCAGCCCATTTCCTTCCGGTCCGGACTACTTATTCAACTGAGGATTATGCCAGACTATATATCAGAGAGATAGTCAGACTTCACGGAGTCCCTGTATCTATCATTACTGACCGAGGTGCCCAGTTTACAGATAATTTCTGGAGGTCATTTCAGGAGGGATTAGGGACTCAGGTGAGTCTCAGTACAGCTTTTCACCCTCAGTCCGACGGGTAGGCCGAGCGCACTATTCAGACGCTCGAAGATATGTTGCGGGCCTGCGTTATTGATTTCAGAGGCAGCTGGGATGATCATTTGCCGCTTATTGAGTTTGCCTATAATAATAGTTATCACTCCAGCATTCAGATGGCACCGTATGAAGCCCGGTATGGCAGGAAATGCAGATCTCCTATTGGTTGGTTTGACGTGGGTGAGAGTAAGCTGATTGGGCCAGATGTGATCCAGGAAGCCGTAGATAAAGTAAAGCTTATTCGAGAACGGTTATTGGCTGCTCAGAGTCGACATAAAGCTTATGCAGATAGACGACGTCGACCGTTAGAGTTCCAGATTGGCGACTGGGTATTCCTGAAGGTGTCGCCCATGAAGGGTGTCATGAGATTCGGTAGAAAGGGTAAGTTGAGCCCCCGGTACATTGGGCCGTATCAGATCGTTCGAAAGATAGGCGAGGTCGCCTATGAGCTAGACTTACCATCCGACTTGGAGGCCGTACACCCGGTGTTTCATGTGTCTATGTTGCGGAAATGTATTGGTGATCCTTCCAGGATATTCCCAGTAGATGATCTTCAGGTGACGGAGCAGTTGTCTTATGACGAGCAGCCTGTATCTATTCTGGATCGTCAGGTGAGGAGGTTGCGCACTAAGGTGGTGCCTTCTGTCAAAGTCCTGTGGCGCAATAATAACCGAGAAGAGATGACTTGGGAGGCGGAGGATGAGATGAAGAAGAGATACCCCCATTTATTCCCTACGCCTCTTGTAATCTAGACTTTTGTATTTGTTGTACCAGTGAACGGATGGACCATGTGTGCTATATATAAAATGGTTTTCCCGTTATGTTTGTGAGCCTTCATAAGATTTATTTAACATTCGGGGACGAATGTTCTTAAGGGGGGGAGAATGTTATGTCCCGTGTTTTCGTATAATTGGAAATCGAGAAATAATTACGACTTGGGTGTTAGAAGGACATAATTTGATTTTAGTAAATGTGACTATGTTGGTTATGGAATCATTAATGTCAAGACCTCGGGGAAGGCCGAGGATAAATTTGGGATTTCGGAAATTAGTTTCGGGAATTACAAAACGGGACTTTTCAAGAATTGGGCCAAAGAAATTATAACTCAAATGAAGCCCAACAATTGAAGGGGGCCGGCCATAGCAAGTGGCCCAAGCCCACTTTTAAAGGGTCATGTGCTATGCACATGACCCCTAAATGGATATATATGTGATATACTTAAGAATTATCAAGCAAAATAGAACAAAATCAAGAACACCAACAAGAAAGGGCTTTCGGCCGTAGCTAGGAAAAAAAGAGAAAGAAAATTCCCAAGTTCTATTGTTGATCCAAAAATCCTAATTTTTGCATATTTGTGAAGTACTCAAGGCCCTCTTCAACGGGGTATAATTAGTTTGGCGCAAGAACGACGTTTACGACAAGTCGGGTTTTCAAAGAAAAGGTAAGAATTTTGCCCCTTTAATGTTATAGAATTGATGTGAATATGTTAAGGATTGAGACTAGACGAGAATCCCGTAACTTGGATGTAAATAGAAAGCCGTGGGTGTGTGTGTATAGTGTGTATTGGCCGTGAGCCATAGGGAGGAAAAATGATGTGAATTGATCTTGTTTAAGTTGGTATAATGCGTTGTTGTGACCCTTACGTCGTAAATGATTGATTGATGAATGAAATTGGCGTTGGAAAATGATTTTGGATATTATCGGAAAGTGTATACCTTTGGTATAATTGTGTATATCATTGTATATTTAGGGTGCTAAATACTTTAAATATGAGTTATAGTTGATGTTAATGAATTTGGAATGAAACGACGCAAGTTAGAACCTTCGTTATAAGTTTTGATGTACTTGAAGGAATTAGGGAAAGTAATGAATTTTGGACGATTTTGTATATAGTTTGGAATATGTTTGGGATGTGTTTGAATAATCGCGAATGAGTAAATGAATATAATGATGTGGATATAGATTTGGAGTTTTGGAAGTTTGAATGAAAAGTTGCCAACTTAGGTAATAAGGTAGGACTTTGAAGGTAGAGTGGTTTGATTGTGATTTGTGTTGTTTGTTGATATGTGGGCTGCTGTTGTTGTTGTATTTTGAGCCGAGCTAAGTCTCTGGGATGTTAGATTTATAGGGGAAGTGCTGCCGAAATTTAGGTAGGCAAAAATTAAGTTAATGGCATTTTTCAGCCTAAGAATCTCAATTGGTAACTTTGACCATTTGCAGATTTTAGACGGAACGGGACTTGACTTTTGGGAGAGCATACGACGTTTGTAAGGTATGTAAAGCTTCCCACTCCTTCATTTGGCATATCTTAGTGTGTTAGACGAATATGAGAACTTCCGGAGCATTTCTGCTTCTCGAAACCCGATCCACAGAAAAGTTACTATTCATTCAATTCGATTGAAGCCTAAGGGCTCTATTTTGGCTAGAATGCCACCACTCGTCCGAAACCTATCGAAATGTGGTCGGGTAACCTAGAAACGACCATGTATGACCTTTGGCATATAAATATTCGTAAAGATAAGTTTGCCACCTCACTTTGACTCGAGGTGGGCCCGCTACCCTGAAACGCCCTATTTGTCTTATTGGGCTATCTTTGTGAATAAAGTTGGATACGATACTTTTGATTTTGAAACTCCCTCTCCTATGAGATGTATTTTGAATATTATGATACGCTAAGTTACGTTTTGAGCTATACGTACTATTTGGAAATGTTTTGTGAAATGAAACCTTATATCGACTAAGTATTCGACTATTTTGTATTATGAAATGACTTATGGGATTACTCTGCTTTGAAAGACTATTTTGAAGTATGATTTGCATTTGTTTGCTCACGACTCCGCTCGTGCCTTATTATGACTTCGTTCACCGGTTCCCGGGCCGGTTTTGATTCGTGCGCCTTATGATAATTCGGCCGTATGCTGTGTTACGGTTCCCGGGGCTTCGCCATAGGGCCGGGTTCCGTTTGGAGTTATGCTGTGATATGGCTCGTGATGCGATACGCTCACCTATGATTATGTTTGTGTTCGGGGATGTACGGAGATTTGAAACCTTCTGGTGTTATGCTGTGGGTGGCGCCAGCGTCGGAGTGGCGACCACGTTCCTAAGCGTTTGCATGATTTCAATTGCATTATGTATACGTATATGACTTCGCTATAGATTTTGACATACCCAATTGTACTCCACTTTGACATTTGATTTGCTTTCGGTTTTGATCCATATTTTTGTACTCCGTGCTTTACATACTCAGTACATATTTCGTACTGACCCCCTCTCTTCGGGGGCTGCGTTTTATGCCCGCAGGTGCAGATATCGGTGATCCTCCGCAGTAGGCTTCACTTCTTGCTATTCCGGAGTACTCCTATTTGATCCGGAGTCCACTTTTGGTACAGACTCTTTTTGCTTTGTATATATTCGGTATATTTGACTATTTGGGTACGGCGGGGCCCTGTCTCGCCATATGTCTTTGTTTTGAGTTCGTAGAGGCTTGTAGTCATATATGTGGGGTGAGGGTCCTGTATATGTTGGTCTGATTTTGTTTTCTGGTCTTAAAGCGGTCCGTTTGTCATGATGGCCCCAAATGGCCCCTATGCTTATATTTGCACTTTTGACCGGCGATGTCTATTCCGCCGCTCAGTTTGTATTTGATATGATATTTTGATTTGGCACGACCGCTTAAGAAATATTTGATATAAATTATGTTCGATATGATTTCGAAAAATTATGAAATAAGTTTGGATTTGAAAATTAATGTGTGATTCGGTCCGGGTACCCAGGTAGGGTGCCAGTCGCGGCCCACGGGGCTGGGTCGTGACACCTGTCCCGCTCATGTGATGTGTTATACTCTTCCTAGAGGCTCGTAGTCATGTGTATATGGTTAGACATGTCCGGCCTTGTCGGCCTATGTTTTGTATATCATTTTGTCGGCCACGTTGGCCACGTACATTGATGTGGCATAGATGCCTATGGTGATATAAATGTACCGTTGTCCAATTGGGACTCGTTGACGAATGAATGGAAATGTATGTATGATTATGTGGCTCACCTAGATTTAAGTATAAGAGTAAGCTAAGAGGGTGCTCGGGTGGGCTAGCACCGGGTGCTCGTCGCGGCCCCGAGTCGGGTCGTGACAGTAAGTTATTATTGTTTTAATTATTCTTGTTCTTCAATATTTCTCAAGGGCGTAGCTAACCCTAGGACTCGCCCATTTACTTTGTTTGAAACTCGGAAGAGGAAGAACAGGGTTGGGATAGAATAATTAACATGAATTTGGGGTGTTAACCCTTATCTAATGTAAATTGACCCAGGAATGGGTGATACCACTTGTAGCTCTAGTCGGGTGTTATTAATGTCCCTAATTAACACAATATTACCATTTTCTATAATTCGTGAAATATATTGGATCGTTACTTGAGAAGTAGTTTCCTTTATTCCTTTCTTGTGGCCATTGATCAATTTACTTGCTTTCTAGATTAGATGTTATATTTTCATATTTTATAAAAACCATATTTAAAAAACCACCATTGATGCGTTCGGCCTAGCTGTTGCTGGTGATAATTCTTAATCTGCTTAAATGTCTACATATTGTTCTCTGTGGGATCCGACCCCAACCTTGTTGGGTTACTATATTTGACAATGTCCGCGTTATGACATTAAAAGGTGTAATTTGAGTGTATCAAGCGGCAAACTCATTTTATAAATAACGAAACCTAATTTGAATCCAATTTTGGTTCTATAAATTAGTCTACAACCTTCATAACATTATACTTATTTTTACCATATCCTTTTTAGCCTAAAACATCACAATGATAATCTCTAAAACAGTTCGTACGTGTTAACTCCTCAACCTTCACTTTCGAGTCCTAGTTTCGCATGTTTTCCTTCTTCATTTCCTTCAATTAATACATGAGTAATCTTAACAACAATAGCAAAACATATCCATGCTATATTAAAAAATTTCAAGCAATTAGAAACCATATTTACACCTTCAAAATAGTCCAACAAAACAGTAGCCATACTTTAGGCTATTTCAAAGAAATCTTGTAGTGTTTTGCCTCAAAAAACTTCACCCACATGGAATTTAAGCATATTCACAACCAATAACATGCTATAAATACCTTAATAAGTAGCTATGGACCATAATCCAACCATTTTTTAGCTCACAACAACCCTTAGTAGAAAAACACATCATAGACTTGTTGTTCTTTTTGGTTTCCAACACTTTGATGATGATTGGATTGTTTTCCCTTTGATTTGGCTTAGGAACCATGGCGATATGTTAGGAAAGGGGTTGGGGGAGTTCCTGGACGATGTTTGATGGAAAATTATGGAAAAATGAGACTGCTTCATCTTTTATAGCAAAGAAGGTCGGCCACCACCTAAGTGGGTCCTAAAAGGGGCTGCCTTCGCTGTCTTGCAAAAATGCAAATATCTCTCTACTCTGATGTCGCATTGATGAACGGCTTAATGCATTGGAAACTAGACTTGTAGATCTTAAATTTGGTGGGTGGAACACCCCGTAACTCCAAGTATATTGGGAGAAAATCTCGGTGACATTAGCCCCAAATTTAAGCAAAATTTATGAACGTAACTTGCGATACTTTTCGCCGACTTTTATTTTACAACTTGCTTGACTTCAAAACGTAACATACGAATATTATATGATTCAAGTATCTTAAAACAAGACATCCTTATCATATTAAGCACTCCTAGTTTAACCCTGAAAGTACGGGTTAAAACACCTTTGATTCGTTTAACACCGAAACCTTATGGTACATGCTTAACATTTGCTGAAAGTCTTTCTTAACCTTATAGTAGTTTGCTGAAAGTCTTTCCTCTCTGGGCTTACGTTCATTTAATTATGACAGAAACTCCGCAAAAATTTATGAGGTGTAACACTGGAAAACTCTTCTATCATGATATCTGTCCCTTGTATTCGAGCCAAAATTGTTCGGACTTTATGTATTTCTACTATTCAGACTTATGCACTTACTTAGTAGCTTTTATACTGTGTTTTGACTAGATTCCTTGGATTTTTGTTGTGTTTTCACACTAATACACTTTATATGATGTGGAGACGGCTTAGATACTTCTGTTTCTTTTGGTATGCTTAATATGAATGATTGAATAAGGGAAGGGTTTGCCTACCCGATGGAATTTTGTTAGGTGGTCACACGCCCCCTGATTTGGGTGTTGACAAGTTGGTATCAGAGTCCTAGGTTACCTAGTCTTACAACTACAAGAGCATGTCTAGTAGAGTCTTGCGGATCGATATGATGAGTTTCGTACTTATCTGTGAGAGGCTATAGGACAATTAAGAAACTTCCAATTCTTTTATTCCTTTCATACTGCTTCATTAAAATTGGTATTTAGTCAATTCAAACTAGTATCTGAATTTCTTTATCATATTCTCTCACAGATAGTGGGAACTCATCCTTAAGTACTTATCCGAACGGTTTGTCTATGACGTGTACTGGTATGGTCCGAGATGTGTCATCCTGATTCGGACGCTTGACAAAATTGCATTTCTAACTATGTCTTGAGGATTCAGTTCTGTGGGATCGTGGTTAACGCTCGTTTATTATGGGGGTTTTCTTCAGAAATGGAAGAGATGGTACAGAGGGTTACATGATCTCAATATTTTAAGCATTGGGTTGCTCGGAAGTTGGAGAGGTGCATTTCTGGCGTAACAAGAATGATTTGTTCGAGGTATGATTAGCGACTCTGGCTGACTTTTTTACAACATGGTTGTAACGACCCGTTTGGTTGTTATAGCGCTTTTGACCCATTTACCCCTGTTGACCCTTCCCTGAGCCTTATTAGTATGATTTTAACCCGTGAGAATGGGTGGTACGGTCCCCGAGGTGATCAGGCGGTATTGATGATGACTTTTGGGACATAGATCCTTAAAGTGAAAAATGTTTGACCAATCGTTGACTTTTGGGTAAACGATTTTTTTTTTGAAAATTAGTCGATTCTGAGAGGTTCGGATGGTCGATTATGACTTGGTGGGATGTTCAGTTCGGTCTTTGAGGCACTCGAGAGCATTTTGGGTTATTTGTTGGAAAGTTGGTCCTTGGCCATTAGGTGTTGACTAGATTAATTAGACCTCCGTTGGAAATTCCGAGACCACGAGTGAGTCCGTAGTGTAATTTTATGTATGATTGCACGTCTGGTCTGTATTTGGGAGGTCTCGGGTGATTGTCGAAATTTGGGATTGAGTTTGTGAAAACCAAAATTTTTTTTGGTGTCTGTAGTCCACCGTCGCGGCACCCTATGCACGGTAGCGGACCCGCCTCAGCGAGGCCTGGTCCGCTATGGCGCGTTGTAAGGAATATGTCACGACCCAACCGGAGGGCCATGACGGGCACCCGCAGCTAACCCACCCGAGCACCTCACATCATACTTTCACAATCATATCTAGGTAAGCCACATGGCTAACTCATAATTCATGTGCATCAATAACACAAATCTTATCGGGAAAGAGTACCTTTATATCAACTTCATCAACTATACCCATAAACATATACACAAGCCGACGAGGCTAACAAAATGATATACAAAATGTGAGCCGACAAGGCTAAGAGACATCTAGCTATACACAACTGTCTACGAGCCTCTAAGAAGAGTATGTAACATCATAAAGATGAGATAGGGCCCCGCCATGCCCATATATATATATATACCTAAAAGAATAGTACCAACAGCTACAGCTTTGGATCAAATGGAGCTCCTCTAAGCAGTCTCTAAATAAGCAATCTAAGGATCAAGTCTATCTCCCTGTCCAACTGCGGGCATAACGCAGAGCCCACAAACAAAAGGACGTCAGTACGGACAATGTACTGAGTACGTAAGGCATAATCAATAGGATAATAGAAGCATGAAAAGTAACATAAGATGGAAGAGTCATGGGATTATAGAGCCATTTATACCTCCAGCGACGTTCATCATATTTACTTACCCTTTATCTAATGGGAACCTTCCATTACATACACTTACATATATAGTAGTACTCTACCCGGCCATAGAGGTTCGGTGTTTCACATACCTGACCATGACAAGGCTCGGTGTTATACATACCTGGCCCTACCAAGGCTCAGTGTTATCCATACCCAACTGCAGTGGTGCGTGCACAATATACATCATACCCGAGCACATAGGCTCGGTGTTACATATTGGCCATATATATATATACTTACCTATACACCTAGGAGTACTTACGTAGCGTTAACATCATTATTATCCATATATTTTTCTTTAGAGGGTCAACTATCGTAGAATGAGACCAACGGTATCATGAGGATATCAAGAACTATGAGCCCTTGGGATTCTAGGAATGAAATCATCATGGAAGACATTATGGATTTCACATGAAGGTACACGACAAATGGGAACGTGCCTTAAGAAGGAGGGTTAGCCTAACATACCTTTTCGTCTTCTTAATTACTTAACGTTCATCTCAAAAGTTTGAGAGATCTACATTTAAAAGGATTCATACCATGGTTAAGTCTTAAAGACACTCTTGACTAATAGGCTGGAATCTTTTTTTTTTATATTGATGATTTGAAAGATTGAAAGCTAGGGTTTATACCCAAATTGCGGGTTTTGACTTGAATGATGAAATTGACCTAATCTTGAGTTAATTTAGCAATTGAAGAGTAGAATTGAACCTCCGGAACGTTGGGTTACCAATTTCACCTTTGAAATACCCATTTTACCCTTATGCGCCTATTGTCCCCCTTTTTTCCATTATTGATTTTGATTCGAAAAATAGTATAGCAATATGGGTATCGCTTTTTCTTTTTTCTAACTTAGAATACGATAATGGATAGACTTTGAGTACTTGGAGGATCTCCGAAGAGGCAAGGCAAAGGTGTGATTGTTCATGGCTCCCGCTCGGCTTCCAGGTAGGTTACGACTTACCTTGTGATTAGACTTCTGTTAGCAAAGCATATGTAGAGTTAGAGATTGTCGAAAAAAGCATGTTATGCCTTCGGGTATGAAGTTTGGATGGATTAACTAGGTTAGTATTGATGTTTGATTGTGGGCTTGTTGTCTAATATTGATCTATCGGTTTGTTGCCACGCGTGTGATATTAGACATGATACTTTGTTGCTTTATCGTGATTGTGAAACCGTTATCTCTCACTTATTAGGTATCATCTTAGATAGAGGAAAGAACTTGACTTATTCTTGATATTGTGATATGTGTCCATGTGTGACACGATTGATATTGATATGTTGTCATTGACATTGACATTATGCATAGCACTCATTCTCATCTTTCATGGTACACTGATATGAGCTATGACTTGGTACTAATAATGATGATGAGAGGCTGATGCTCGAGGTCTTTTCCGGGATTGAGAGAGTATCTGATGCTCGAGGTCTTTGCTATGATCGCGAGAGTAGTACATGGACTTCACGGGTCCTCCATGGGTCATGACTGTCGAGGCATGGAGGTATTCCGCCCGGAGCATGTGTGTATAGAGATTACATTGGCCATCGCATATCATTGCAGTGCATATGCACTCATTATTACATTCACTTACTTGTTGGATTATGTGTTGATATTTCTCTACTTGAGTGGTTATTCTTGGGCTGTGTTGTGTTTATACTTTCTTTTTAGCATGTCTATTCTTCAGTCTCTTCCAGTATATATGTGAGCTAACAGTTGTTCGCCTATGATACGTAGCAGTACATAGTGTTTGTGCTGATACTACCTTGCTGCATTCTTTTATGAGTGCAGAGTACGTGATATTTTCCACATCCATTCTTCGTGACTGATCCCGAGGCTTTACTATTAAGTGTCTAGGGTGAGCATGCTTGATGGGTCCGCAGCCCGGAGACTCTTTCTTTATACTTGTCTTTTCTTGCATTCTGAGACAGTATTCGTATTTTGAGACTTTGTATTATTCCAGACTTGTAGTTGATTAGTAGTGGCTCTTGTACTGTATTCAGACTAGTTCCTTGGGGTTGTATTAGTATTGTATTCCGCACTTATTTATATTTATGTTGGAGACTTATATTTCTATTTTCCTATTTATTTTATTGTTGTTAAATTAATGATTAAGGGGCGGGTTCGCCTACTAAGGTGGGAAACGGTAGGTACCCGCATTACTAAGCGATTTTGGGTCGTGACAAGTTGGTATCAGAGCCTTAGGTTACCTGGCCTATAAGTACAAGAGCATGTCTAGTAGGGTCTTGCGGATCGGTACAATGAGCTCCTTACTTATCTACACATTTAGGAAACTTCAAATTCCTTCATTTTTTTATGCTACTTTATTCAAATTAGTTTTCTAGAACATTTGAATTGGTATCTGAATTATTTCTATTCTCTCACAGATGGTGAGGACACGAGCTACTATCGCTAGGGATGAGGTTCCCGAGCCCATTGCTGGGGCCGGTACGAGAGGACGAGGACAAGCTAGAGGCCGCGGCTAAGCTAGAGGTAGTGGTGCTGCACCGGCCAGGGACAGGGCCCTGTGGCTGGACAGATGTTATATCCCGTATTTTTGCGTGTTCGGGAAAATTCGAAATAATCTTGATTTGTAAGGAATAAGGTCATATGTTGATTTGCATTAATCTATGTGGGTGTTGTTCATGAATAATATTGCTGTGGAAGTGTTGAGGAAGGCCAAGGGCAAAATTGGAATTTTGGGAATTAGTTTCGGGAATTACAAAATGAGAATTATAATCAATTGGGCTCAAAAAATAAAAGATGAAAATGAGGCCCAACAAGAGAAGGGGTGGCCGGCCATCACCATGGCCCAAGCCCACCAATTAATAAAAATTTTCCATGTGCTAATTAATTATAAAGGGATCACTTATCCCTTAGAAGATTCATGAAACTAACAAGGAGAAAAACAAGAACAATAAGAGCTCAAGAACAAAGGCCATTCGGCCATGAGCTCTCCATTTTCACCCCTCAAAATGTTGATCCAAAAATTATTGTCTTGTGGTTTTCCCACTAAATTGAGTGTCCTCTACAACTTGGTGCAATTGTTTGGGAGAATAGAGCACTTGTTCCATCAATCTCACACTTGGGCTAAGTGAAGAAGACTAAGGAAAAATGTAAGAATTCATCCCTTTTATTTGTGTTATGAAGTTTTGTTTGTGTTGTAGTATGTGGGAATGAGTTGATTGTATGGAAAAATGGAAGATTTCAAAGTGGGTATGGAATATAGTGTATAGCCGTGAGTGTATATATGTGGTATACATATATGAGTTGAATTTTATGTTATATTCTAATTGTGTGTATGATGGAATTCATATTGAGAATGAAAGTGGAATAAATTTGGTTGAAGTTGGAAATGTATAGGTTGGCCGTGTGGTATTTGAAGTTGGAATGAGAATGAATTAATTTGGTTTAATATGTCAGTTGTGTTGTTGTGATGCTTGCAATGTAAATAAAGGTAAAATGATATAAGTTTGCATTGAAATGGAACGTAGAAGCTTATGTCGTTTAGGTATGATCGTACGACATTGTGAGAATGAAGTTGTTAGGGTGCAAATTATGATGGTTATTGATGAACTTGGAAGATGGAATCATGTTATGAATATGTATGTCAAAGGTTAGAAGTTTTTAATGAATTATGACTTTGGTGGAAAGTTGTATATTTTATATATCGTATGAATATTTTGTGGAAACGATATGAAATGCTTCTAAATTATATTGTGATGATCTAGATTAATGGTGAATGAGAAACCATTGAGATTAGTTTGGAAATTGAAGTTGAAATGAAGGTTATGACATTATGTTGGAAAGATAGCTAGTTAAGTTAGATTGTGTTTATAGTGATTGTTGTTGTTGTTGTTGATGTTGTTGTTGGGTTGTTGTTGATTGTTTTGGCCGAGTTGAATTCTCGGGGACGCTACATGTATAGGGGAGATGCTGCCCAAATTTCTGTAGAAAAGTGTTGACTTTAGATTTAAGCCTAAAGCCTTATGGTTAACATTTGGTAACTGTGACCATTTGCAGATTTTGGACGAGACGGGAACTGAACTTGGAAAGGCGTAAAGTGCGTAAAAGGTTTGTAAAGCTACCCCGATCCTTCTTTTGGCATGCCCTAGGTATACTAGGAGCAGATTCGGGCCTCAGAAGATATTCTGCCCGTCGGAATCCGCGTTTGAAATTATCACTTTTTCGTTCAATAGGATTGACCCCTTTAAGTATACTTTATTGAAAAAAATTATGCAAACTTCTCCAAACTGCCTAGAAAGTTATGGAACATCCCTAAGACCTCTGTAGATGACCCCACAAGTTTAAAATACGTAAATTGAGCCCGCCGCCTTGTTTGTCCCGAGGCGGACCCACTATTTCCGATTTTACCCTTATGACGATTTGTAACTTGATTTCAAGCGATTTTTAAGAAAACGTCTTAACTACTTTTCCAACTACTAATGATACTTATTCTGGATACTATATTGAGTCTCCGTAAAGGTACGATATTTTGTATTACGTTTAGCTCCACTATTCCCGCTTTGCTCTCTTATCGTACTATTGCCTTATTTTCGAACAATATAAAATAAAATGTTTTAACTATCCTTTCAACTACTAAGGAAAATCGTTTACTGACTCCCTCGAGTTTGGTAAGCCATTTTGGAATATGAAAATGATTTCAGGA
Source organism: Lycium barbarum (assembly GCF_019175385.1). Taxonomy (NCBI): domain Eukaryota; kingdom Viridiplantae; phylum Streptophyta; class Magnoliopsida; order Solanales; family Solanaceae; genus Lycium; species Lycium barbarum. Next base: position 57,791,252 of record NC_083342.1, on the reverse strand, counting down.
GGACTATTCTTCCGTAACTCATTATGATATATGACATACACTTGCTATGATTCCGTCCGACTTCATTGATTTGATTTTTCATTCGATCTGCCTCATTGAGTCTCTGGAAATCTATGATATTTTTATTGCATTTAGTCTCTCACTACTCCATTCGTGGATGCCTCAATGTTTCCCACACTGAGCCCGGGCCAAGATATGTTGTCAAGCATATTCCACTGCATTGTTCGCCGTGCCTCGATGTGAGGGGGCAGGTATATATGTACATGGGTTTTGGAGTATGCAGTGCCATGTACACACATTCTAATATGATATGATCTGATATGGCCATCTGATATGATATGTTATGTTACGGGGTTATCCCCTACTCTATTCCGCATGTATGGTGGCACCAGCGTCGGGGGGTGGCCACGATCTGTTTGACGAGCCCTTGACAGGGGCCGGACATGATATGATGTATGTTTCTGAACACACTCCTCATGTTTTGAAAATATGCATTTGATACTTCGGATGTCAGACTCACTTCTCGGTAAGTCCTGTTGCGGTTATGATCTTGTTCTGTATTGGGACCAGGTACGACATATGTTTTTCAACAAATACTATTTATGCTTTATGATCAATATTTTGCTAATCTGGATATTCTGTCCATTTTCTGTACCTTCTGTTCTGATTATGACTTTGTTTACTACGTTCTGTGCTTTACATACTCGGTACATATTTCGTACTGACCCCCTTTCTTCGGGGGCTGCGTTTTCATGCCGCGCAGGTACAGAAGATAGAATTGCTGACCGCCTGCCTAGGACATCTATTCTGCTATGTTGGGAGCGCTCTTTTGTCCAGAGCCTATATGTTGGTATAGTCCGTCGCTATTACATATATGTATGGTATTCAGGGGTATGACGGGGCCCTGTCCCGTCTTATGATTTTGTTATGATCTGTAGAGGTCTGTAGACATACTTGTATGGGTTCTGTATATGTTTGGGTATGATATGATCTGTGACAGCCTCATCGGCTTCCATGTACGGTGTCGGTTCATTTATGGTTATTATTAACGCCAAGCGACTTCTATATTTGAAATATTCTGTCGTTTGCTAATTTGGGTTATTGGGTACGTTTGAGTGTCCAGCACGGACACTAGTCGCGGCCTACGGAGTTGGGTCGTGACAGAAGTGGTATCAGAGCGGTTCGTCCTCGGAGTGTCTACAGACCGTGTCTAGTAGAGTCTTGTTTATCGGTGTGTTGTGCACCACATCTATAAGCAAGAGGCTACAGGACATTTAGGGTGTTACCTTTCTTTGATTCTTAGATCGTGCGATAGAGCCAGCCGTAGGAAATGAATTTCTTTCTTTATTAACCCTTGATTGCAGCTGGAGAATGGTATCGACGTAAGACAGCGACTGCTGATATTGGAAGCTACACAGTACTCCGGTAAGTAATGATATGAAAGGTGTATGCTGGGTAAGGTGTGTGGAATACGATTGAAACATAAAGTTGAAAATTAAAAAGGAAAGTGTAGCAGGTGCAGTTTGAGTTGGGCATGTGAGGTAAGCCTCGGCATATTTATACTTTTATCTGAAATTGTTAGCCCCGTGTGGCTGTCATGCGACGTGATATGATATGTATATACGTATATGTGCTGGCCCTGTGAGGCATGGTTGGTATTTCCTGTGTACAGGTTTTGGGATAGTAAGAAATACAGAGGAACCTCTGCCTAAATTTTTCTAGAAATACAACAAGGAAAATGAGATATAAATTCTTAACATATCTTAAAGGTCGATACCGATAGGGTAAGTCTCTTATGTTGGGTTAAAAGTTTAAGAGATACCCTCCATGTCATTCGTAAGAAGCGTTATCCTCATATGGAAAATCATATCTCGAGAAAGCATATACGAGTAGCGAATTCAATTTATTTGGAGGGACCAGAAATATGTTCTAACCCCATTTTGTTTTAGCATATCCCATGTGAAGGGCAAAATATGCGGAAGGGCAAAAATGTCCGACGAGAAAGTTTCCTCTAATTGGAAAAATACAAAGTGTATGACAAGCAGTCAGGAATTGAGCGGTTCGCTCACGACTCAAATATATATATAAACGTGGAGGTAATTAGGTGAATTAAGTACTAAAAGATTCCGCGAAGTTCGTCGGACTCTAGCTTCTTTTGCTGGTGGTCGGAAGATACCCTACAGTAATATTTTATCAGTTTTTCTCGACTGGTTGGAGATGGAATTTGTGGAATAAAAACCTAAACTCGTGGGCTGTCTAGAAACATATATATGCATGAAGGTAAATATTGAGGGTTTACAGGGGGCGACACGGTAACCATATAGTCAGAAAAGGTAAAAGAATTCTCGCTAGGTCGGGGTGGGACCCGTTACGAGAACATTTTGAAAAGTTGTTAAGACCCCGATTTGTCTTAAATTACGTGACAAAGGCTGTGCGGGGCAATCGATGTAATTATACCGGTCTTAACGTGCCTAAATGCATTAAAGTTGTAAGGTTAAGCGTGCCAGGGCCAGAGCAATTCTGGGATGGGTGACCCCCTGGGAAATGTGCAACATTTTTGCAAACATAGGTATAAGAGACGAATAGGAAATTCGGGGTAACCTAAAGGGAATTAGGATATGTGGAATGGTTAGAAACTTTATAGGGGTCACACGAGCTGAGACGGGTTAGATTGTTAAAAAGAAAGAAAAAGCAGCGCAGCCCTGAAATTAGAGTAAATTCGAACAAGTGATTGAAGATGTGTTGTAAAAGAAATGGGAGTGATATATATATACGTATGTGTAGGGGCCCCATTTATGACCATGTCGATTGATTGGTTAACCCTAATAGCCAGTGTTGTAACATACGGGAATCATTAACTGGATAGAACTTACGAGAAAAAGGGAAAGGTGTGGTATCACTGTACGAAATAGATTGATACTTGTTTTGCTACCGGTTGGGATTGAAAGATCCTAATACAATGATGAATTATGTGAATATCGAATGATTCGATTGTCGAGCAAATAGAATGACAGGTAAGGAATGGGTATGAAGGAAGAATGTGATTATTATGAGATAAACAACTACGTTAATTATATTACTTGAGTACCAGCTATCGGATAAGATTGCGTACTATATACTTGTGATTCTGTTAATGTCGCGAAGAAAAAATTAAGTAGCAGGTCAGAAAGAAAAGATATGGATATGGTAGGAGTATCACCCTAAAAAGGGGGGAGCAAATGAAAGTAAAGTAAAGTAAGTATAAATGAAAACAATTGACATGCAGAAGATTGAAGCGATAAAGGATTGGCCTAGGCCTTTGACGTCAATTGATATACGTAATTCTCTGAGAATGGTCAGATTATAGCCTATGTTCCCCGACAGCTCAGACCGCACGAGGGAAAATTAATTCGCTCATGATCTGGGACTAGCTACGGTGATTCGTGCTTTAAAGATATAGCGGCATTACTTATATGGGGCCTGCGTTGATATTTATACGAATCCTAAGGGCTGCCAGTATACGTTTTAAGAAAAAGGGAGCCGAACTCCCGGCAGAGAAGATGGTTCAAATTATTGAAAGATTATGATGTTAATATTTTGTGCCACCCTAGAAAAGTTAAAGCTGTGACAGACGCACTTAGTCGTGAGTCTACGGACGGCTTGACCGGCGTACATTCAGAAATAAAGAATTGGTCTGTAAAACTCTTTAGTCAGCTAGCCTTGGGGTCCGTTTGGTCGGTTATGAAGATATTGGAATTTCGTCCGAAGAAGTTACCGAATTATCGATCATGGGAAGGGTAAAGCAGCGTCAGTTTGAGGATCCTATTCTGGTGTCGTACAGAGATACGACCTTTGACAAGGAAAAGGTCCAGCTCGAAGTTTTACCGGATGAGTATTGTTATACCGAGGCAGATTATGTGTGCCCGACATCGTAAGGCCTGTTGACCAGTGCCCAAATTGTCAGCAAGTTAAAATTAAGTATCAGAAACCAGGTGGACTGTTTCAGGAAATGGAAATTCCGACTTGGAAGCGGGAGATAATTAATATGGATTTCATTATAGGTTTGCCTCGCACCCCACAGAAGTATGATTTCCATACGGGGTATGGTTGATAGGCTAACAAAATCAGCCCATTTTCTCCCCGTCAGAACCACTTATTCAGTTGAGGATTATGCCAGGCTATATCTATTAAAGGAATAGTGAGACTCCACAGAGTTCCTATATCTATTGTCACTGACGGAGATACTCATTTTATGACTAATTTCTGAAGATTTGTTTTCAGGAAGGATTAGGGGCTCAGATAAGTCTGAGCACAGTATTTCAACCTCAGAGCAACAGACAGCCCGAGCACACTATACAGACGCTAGAAGATATGTTGCGGGCATGTGTTATTGATTTCAGAGGTAGCCGGGATGACCACCTGCCATTGATCGAGTTGCTTATGATAACAGCTACTATTCTAGCATTCAGATGGCCCTATGAGGCTTCGTATGACAGAAAATTCAGGTCACTGATTAGCTAGTTCGATACTGGCGAAACAGAATTTATCGGTCCAGATATGATCCAGTAGGCCGTTGATAAAGTGAAACTTACCCGACGGAGACAATTAGCAACTTAGAGTTGTTAGAAGTCATACGCAGATAAACGGCGTCGACCCTTGGAATTCCAGGTCGGCGATAGGGTATTTTTGAAGTATTGCCTATGAAAAGCGTAACGCGAAAGAGTAAGCTCAGTCCGCAATATATCGGGCTTTATCAGATTATTTAAAGGATGGAGAATGTCACTTACGAGCGAGATCTACCATTTGATCTTGAAACGGTACGTCCGGCATTTCATGTATCCATGTTCCGTAAATGTGTTGGTGATCCCTCCAGAACATTTCCAGTGAATGATATTCAAGTGACGGAGGAATTGTTTAATGAAGAACAATCTATAATTATTCTGAATCGCCAGAGGCAGAAATGACGCCCTAAAGATATACCCCCTTGTTAAGGCCTTATGGTAAAAAGCAATGACCTTGAAAGTAGAGGACGTAATGAAAAAGAAGTGCCCTCACTTATTTCTTATGCCCACAGGTAATTTAAATTCCTTACTATATTCAAGGCGAATGTGTATCACTTGTGCGGGCCGTAAAAGAAACTCCCCCGAAGTACTTACAGACCCTATAGGACCAGTCTAACATTCGAGGACGAATGTTCAAAAGGGGGGGAGGATGTTATATCCCGTATTTTTGCGTGTTCGGGAAAATTCGAAATAATCTTGATTTGTAAGGAATAAGGTCATATGTTGATTTGAATTAATCTATGTGGGTGTTGTTCATGAAAAATATTCCTGTGGAAGTGTTGAGGAAGGCCAAGGGCAAAATTGGAATTTCGGGAATTATTTTTGGGAATTACAAAATGAGAATTATAATCAATTGGGCTCAAAAAATAAAAGATGAAAATGAGGCCCAACAAGAGAAGGGGTGGCCGGCCATCACCATGGCCCAAGCCCACCAATTAATAAAATTTTTCCATGTGCTAATTAATTATAAAGGGATCACTTATCCCTTAGAAGATTCATGAAACTAACAAGGAGAAAAACAAGAACAATAAGAGCTCAAGAACAAAGGCCATTCGGCCATGAGCTCTCCATTTTCACCACTCAAAATGTTGATCCAAAAATTATTGTCTTGTGGTTTTCCCACTAAATTGAGTGTCCTCTACAACTTGGTGCAATTGTTTGGGAGAATAGAGCACTTGTTCCATCAATCTCACACTTGGGCTAAGTGAAGAAGACTAAGGAAAAAGGTAAGAATTCATCCCTTTTATTTGTGTTATGAAGTCTTGTTTGTGTTGTAGTATGTGGGAATGAGTTGATTGTATGGAAAAATGAAAGATTTCAAAGTGGGTATGGAATATAGTGTATAGCCGTGAGTGTATATATGTGGTATACATATATGAGTTGAATTTTATGTTATATTCTAATTGTGTGTATGATGGAATTCATATTGAGAATGAAAGTGGAATAAATTTGGTTGAAGTTGGAAATGTATAGGTTGGCCGTGTGGTATTTGAAGTTGGAATGAGAATGAATTAATTTGGTTTAATATGTTAGTTGTGTTGTTGTGATGCTTGCAATGTAAATAAAGGTAAAATGATATAAGTTTGCATTGAAATGGAACGTAGAAGCTTATGTCGTTTAGGTATGATCGTACGACATTATGAGAATGAAGTTGTTAGGGTGCAAATTATGATGGTTATTGATGAACTTGGAAGATGGAATCATGTTATGAATATGTATGTCAAAGGTTAGAAGTTTTTAATGAATTATGACTTTGGTGGAAAGTTGTATATTTTATATATCGTATGAATATTTTGTGGAAACGATATGAAATGCTTCTAAATTATATTGTGATGATCTAGATTAATGGTGAATGAGAAACCATTGAGATTAGTTTGGAAATTGAAGTTGAAATGAAGGTTAAGTACATTATGTTGGAAAGATAGCTAGTTAAGTTAGATTGTGTTTATAGTGATTGTTGTTGTTGTTGTTGATGTTGTTGTTGGGTTGTTGTTGATTGTCTTGGCCGAGTTGAATTCTCGGGGACGCTACATGTATAGGGGAGATGCTGCCCAAATTTCTGTAGAAAAGTGTTGACTTTAGATTTAAGCCTAAAGCCTTATGGTTAACATTTAGTAAATGTGACCATTTGCAGATTTTGGACGAAACGGGAACTGAACTTGGAAAGGCGTAAAGTGCGTAAAAGGTATGTAAAGCTACCTCGATCCTTATTTTGGCATGCCCTAGGTATACTAGGAGCGGATTCGGGCCTCAGAAGATATTCTGCCCGTCGGAATCCGCGTTTGAAATTATCACTTTTTCGTTCAATAGGATTGACCCCTTTAAGTATACTTTATTGAAAAAAATTATGCAAACTTCTCCAAACTGCCTAGAAAGTTATGGAACATCCCTAAGACCTCTGTAGATGACCCCACAAGTTTAAAATACGTAAATTGAGCCCGCCACCTTTTTTGTCCCGAGGCGGGCCCACTATTTCCGATTTTACCCTTATGACGATTTGTAACTTGATTTCAAGCGATTTTTAAGAAAACGTCTTAACTACTTTTCCAACTACTAATGATACTTATTCTGGATACTATATTGAGTCTCCGTAAAGGTACGATATTTTGTATTACGTTTAGCTCCACTATTCCCGCTTTGCTCTCTTATCGTACTATTGCCTTATTTTCGAACAATATAAAATAAAAATTTTTAACTATCCTTTCAACTACTAAGGAAAATCGTTTACTAACTCCCTCGAGTTTGGTAAGCCATTTTGGAATATGAAAAAGATTTCAGGAGGACTATTCTTCCGTAACTCATTATGATATATGACATACACTTGCTATGATTCCGTCCGACTTCATTGATTTGATTTTTCATTCGATATGCCTCATTGAGTCTCTGGAAATCTATGATATTTTTATTGCATTTAGTCTGTCACTACTCCATTCGTGGATGCCTCAATGTTTCCCACACTGAGCCCGGGCCAGGATATGTTGTCAAGCGTATTCCACTGCATTGTTCGCCGTGCCTCGATGTGAGGGGGCAGGTATATATGTACATGGGTTTTGGAGTATGCTGTGCCATGTACACACATTCTGATATGATATGATCTGATATGGCCATCTGATATGATATGTTATGTTACGGGGTTATCCCCTACTCTGTTCCGCATGTATGGTGGCACCAGCGTCGGGGGGTGGCCACGATCTGTTTGTCGAGCCCTTGATAGGGGCCGGACATGATATGATGTATGTTTCTGAACACACTCCTCATGTTTTGAAAATATGCATTTGATACTTCGGATGTCACACTCACTTCTCGGTAAGTCCTGTTTCGGTTATGATCTTGTTCTGTATTGGGACCAGGTACGACATATGTTTTTCAACAAATACTATTTATGCTTTATGATCAATATTTTGCTAATCTGGATATTCTGTCCATTTTCTGTACCTTCTGTTTTGATTATGACTTTGTTTACTATGTTCTGTGCTTTACATACTCGGTACATATTTCGTACTGACCCCCTTTCTTCGGGGGCTGCGTTTTCATGCCGCGCAGGTACAGAAGATATAATTGCTGACCGCCTGCCTAGGACATCTATTCTGCTATGTTGGGAGCGCTCTTCTGTCCAGAGCCTATATGTTGGTATAGTCCGTCGCTATTACATATATGTATGCTATTCAGGGGTATGACGGGGCCCTGTCCCGTCTTATGATTTTGTTATGATCTGTAGAGGTCTGTAGACATACTTGTATGGGTTCTGTATATGTTTGGGTATGATATGATCTGTGACAGCCTCATCGGCTTCCATGTACGGTGTCGGTTCATTTATGGTTATTATTAACGCCAAGCGACTTCTATATTTGAAATATTCTGTCGTTTGCTAATTTGGGTTATTGGGTACGTTTGAGTGTCCAGCACGGACACTAGTCGCGGCCTACGGAGTTGGGTCGTGACAGAAGTGCTATCAGAGGGGTTCGTCCTCGGAGTGTCTACAGACCGTGTCTAGTAGAGTCTTGTTTATCGGTGTGTTGTGCACCACATCTATAAGCAGGAGGCTACAGGACATTTAGGGTGTTACCTTTCTTTGATTCTTAGATCGTGCGATAGAGCCAGCCGTAGGAAATGAATTTCTTTCTTTATTAACCCTTGATTGCAGCTGGAGAACGGTATCGACGTAAGACAGCGACTGCTGATATTGGAAGCTACACAGTACTCCGGTAAGTAATGATATGAAAGGTGTATGCTGGGTAAGGTGTGTGGAATACGATTGAAACATAAAGTTGAAAATTAAAAAGGAAAGTGTAGCAGGTGCAGTTTGAGTTGGGCATGTGAGGTAAGCCTCGGCATATTTATACTTTTATCTGAAATTGTTAGCCCCGTGTGGCTGTCATGCGACGTGATATGATATGTATATACGTATATGTGCTGGCCCTGTGAGGCATGGTTGGTATTTCCTGTGTACAGGTTTTGGGATAGTAAGAAATACAGAGGAACCTCTGCCCAAATTTTTCTAGAAATACGACAAGAAAAATGAGATATAAATTCTTAACATATCTTAAAGGTCGATACCGATAGGGTAAGTCTCTTATGTTGGGTTAAAAGTTTAAAAGATACCCTCCATGTCATTCGTAAGAAGCGTTATCCTCATATGGAAAATCATATCTCGAGAAAGCATATACGAGTAGCGAATTCAATTTATTTGGAGGGACCAGAAATATGTTCTAACCCCATTTTGTTTTAGCATAGCCCATGTGAAGGGCAAAATATGCGGAAGGGCAAAAATGTCTGACGAGCAAGTTTCCTCTAATTGGAAAAATACAAAGTGTATGACAAGCAGTCAGGAATTGAGCGGTTCGCTCACGACTCAAATATATATATAAACGTGGAGGTAATTAGGTGAATTAAGTACTAAAAGATTCCGCGAAGTTCGTCGGACTCTAGCTTCTTTTGCTGGTGGTCGGAAGATACCCTACAGTAATATTTTATCAGTTTTTCTCGACTGGTTGGAGATGGAATTTGTGGAATAAAAACCTAAACTCGTGGGCTGTCTAGAAACATATATATGCATGAAGGTAAATATTGAGGGTTTACAGGGGGCGACACGGTAACCATATAGTCAGAAAAGGTAAAAGAATTCTCGCTAGGTCGGGGTGGGACCCGTTACGAGAACATTTTGAAAAGTTGTTAAGACCCCGATTTGTCTTAAATTACGTGACAAAGGCTGTGCGGGGCAATCGATGTAATTATACCGGTCTTAACGTGCCTAAATGCATTAAAGTTGTAAGGTTAAGCGTGCCAGGGCCAGAGCAATTCTGGGATGGGTGACCCCCTGGGAAATGTGCAACATTTTTGCAAACATAGGTATAAGAGACGAATAGGAAATTCGGGGTAACCTAAAGGGAATTAGGATATGTGGAATGGTTAGAAACTTTATAGGGGTCACACGAGCTGAGACGGGTTAGATTGTTAAAAAGAAAGAAAAAGCAGCGCAGCCCTGAAATTAGAGTAAATTCGAACAAGTGATTGAAGATGTGTTGTAAAAGAAATGGGAGTGATATATATATACGTATGTGTAGGGGCCCCATTTATGACCATGTCGATTGATTGGTTAACCCTAATAGCCAGTGTTATAACATACGGGAAACATTAACTGGATAGAACTTACGAGAAAAAGGGAAAGGTGTGGTATCAATGTACGAAATAGATTGATACTTGTTTTGCTACCGGTTGGGATTGAAAGATCCTAATACAATGATGAATTATGTGAATATCGAATGATTCGATTGTCGAGCAAATAGAATGACAGGTAAGGAATGGGTATGAAGGAAGAATGTGATTATTATGAGATAAACAACTACGTTAATTATATTACTTGAGTACCAGCTATCGGATAAGATTGCGTACTATATACTTGTGATTCTGTTAATGTCGTGAAGAGAAAATTAAGTTGCAGGTCAGAAAGAAAAGATATGGATATGGTAGGAGTATAACCCTAAAAAGGGGGGAGCAAATGAAAGTAAAGTAAAGTAAGTATAAATGAAAACAATTGACATGCAGAAGATTGAAGCGATAAAGGATTGGTCTAGGCCTTTGACGTCAATTGATATACGTAATTCTCTGAGAATGGTCAGATTATAGCCTATGTTCCCCGGCAGCTCAGACCGCACGAGGGAAAATTAATTCGCTCATGATCTGGGACTAGCTACAGTGATTCGTGCTTTAAAGATATAGCGGCATTACTTATATGGGGCCTGCGTTGATATTTATACGAATCCTAAGGGCTGCCAGTATACGTTTTAAGAAAAAGGGAGCCGAACTCGCGGCAGAGAAGATGGTTCAAATTATTGAAAGATTATGATGTTAATATTTTGTGCCACCCTAGAAAAGTTAAAGCTGTGACAGACGCACTTAGTCGTGAGTCTACGGACGGCTTGACCGGCGTACATTCAGAAATAAAGAATTGGTCTGTAAAACTCTTTAGTCAACTAGCCTTGGGGTCCGTTTGGTCGGTTATGAAGATATTGGAATTTCGTCCGAAGAAGTTACCGAATTATCGATCATGGGAAAGGTAAAGCAGCGTCAGTTTGAGGATCCTATTCTGGTGTCGTACAGAGATACGACCTTTGACAAGGAAAAGGTCCAGCTCGAAGTTTTACCGGATGAGTATTGTTATACCGAGGCAGATTATGTGTGCCCGACATCGTAAGGCCTGTTGACCAGTGCCCAAATTGTCAGCAAGTTAAAATTAAGTATCAGAAACCAGGTGGACTATTTCAGGAAATGGAAATTCCGACTTGGAAGCGGGAGATAATTAATATGGATTTCATTACAGGTTTGCCTCGCACCCCACGGAAGTATGATTTCCATACGGGGTATGGTTGATAGGCTAACAAAATCAGCCCATTTTCTCCCCGTCAGAACCACTTATTCAGTTGAGGATTATGCCAGGCTATATGTATTAAAGGAATAGTGAGACTCCACAGAGTTCCTATATCTATTGTCACTGACGGAGATACTCAGTTTATGACTAATTTCTGAAGATTGGTTTTCAGGAAGGATTAGGGGCTCAGATAAGTCTGAGCACAGTATTTAAACCTCAGAGCAACAGACAGGCCGAGCACACTATACAGACGCTAGAAGATATGTTGCGGGCATGTGTTATTGATTTCAGAGGTAGCCGGGATGACCACCTGCCATTGATCGAGTTGCTTATGATAACAGCTACTATTCTAGCATTCAGATGGCCCTATGAGGCTTCGTATGACAGAAAATTCAGGTCACTGATTAGCTAGTTCGATACTGGCGAAACAAAATTTATCGGTCCAGATATTATCCAGTAGGCCGTTGATAAAGTGAAACTTACCCGACGGAGACAATTAGCAACTTAGAGTTGTTAGAAGTCATACGCAGATAAACGGCGTCGACCCTTGGAATTCCAGGTCGGCGATAGGGTATTTTTGAAGTATCGCCTATGAAAAGCGTAACGCGAAAGAGTAAGCTCAGTGCGCAATATATCGGGCTTTATCAGATTATTTAAAGGATGGAGAATGTCACCTACGAGCGAGATCTACCATTTGATCTTGAAACGGTACGTCCGGCATTTCATGTATCCATGTTCCGTAAATGTGTTGGTGACTCCTCCAGAACATTTCCAGTGAATGATATTCAAGTGACGGAGGAATTGTTTAATGAAGAACAATCTATAATTATTCTGAATCGCCAGACGCAGAAATGACGCCCTAAAGATATACCCCCCTGTTAAGGCCTTATGGTAAAAAGCAATGACCTTGAAAGTAGAGGACGGAATGAAAAAGAAGTGCCCTCACTTATTTCTTATGCCCACAGGTAATTTAAATTCCTTACTTGATTATATTCAAGGCGAATGTGTATCACTTGTGCGGGCCGTAAAAGAAACTCCCCCGAAGTACTTACAGAGACCCTATAGGACCAGTCCAACATTCGAGGACGAATGTTCAAAAGGGGGGGAGGATGTTATATCCCGTATTTTTGCGTGTTCGGGAAAATTCGAAATAATCTTGATTTGTAAGGAATAAGGTCATATGTTGATTTGAATTAATCTATGTGGGTGTTGTTCATGAAAAATATTGGTGTGGAAATGTTGAGGAAGGCCAAGGGCAAAATCGGAATTTCGGGAATTAGTTTCGGAAATTACAAAATGAGAATTATAATCAATTGGGCTCAAAAAATAAAAGATGAAAATGAGGCCCAACAAGAGAAGGGGTGGCCGGCCATCACCATGGCCCAAGCCCACCAATTAATAAATTTTTTCCATGTGCTATCACTTATCCCTTAGAAGATTCATGAAACTAACAAGGAGAAAAATAAGAACAATAAGAGCTCAAGAACAAAGGCCATTCGGCCATGAGCTCTCCATTTTCACCACTCAAAATGTTGATCCAAAAATTATTGTCTTGTGGTTTTCCCACTAAATTGAGTGTCCTCTACAACTTGGTGCAATTGTTTGGGAGAATAGAGCACTTGTTCCATCAATCTCACACTTGGGCTAAGTGAAGAAGACTAAGGAAAAAGGTAAGAATTCATCCCTTTTATTTGTGTTATGAAGTTTTGTTTGTGTTATAGTATGTGGGAATGAGTTGATTGTATGGAAAAATGGAAGATTTCAAAGTGGGTATGGAATATAGTGTATAGCCGTGAGTGTATATATGTGGTATACATATATGAGTTGAATTTTATGTTATATTCTAATTGTGTGTATGATGGAATTCATATTGAGAATGAAAGTGGAATAAATTTGGTTGAAGTTGGAAATGTATAGGTTGGCCGTGTGGTATTTGAAGTTGGAATGAGAATGAATTAATTTGGTTTAATATGTTAGTTGTGTTGTTGTGATGCTTGCAATGTAAATAAAGGTCAAATGATATAAGTTTGCATTGAAATGGAACGTAGAAGCTTATGTCGTTTAGGTATGATCGTACGACATTATGAGAATGAAGTTGTTAGGGTGCAAATTATGATGGTTGTTGATGAACTTGGAAGATGGAATCATGTTATGAATATGTATGTCAAAGGTTAGAAGTTTTTAATGAATTATGACTTTGGTGGAAAGTTGTATATTTTATATATCGTATGAATATTTTGTGGAAACGATATGAAATGCTTCTAAATTATATTGTGATGATCTAGATTAATGGTGAATGAGAAACCATTGAGATTAGTTTGGAAATTGAAGTTGAAATGAAGGTTATGACATTATGTTGGAAAGATAGCTAGTTAAGTTGGATTTTGTTTATAGTGATTGTTGTTGTTGTTGTTGATGTTGTTGTTGGGTTGTTGTTGATTGTTTTGGCCGAGTTGAATTCTCGGGGACGCTACATGTATAGGGGAGATGCTGCCCAAATTTCTGTAGAAAAGTGTTGACTTTAGATTTAAGCCTAAAGCCTTATGGTTAACATTTGGTAAATGTGACCATTTGCAGATTTTGACGAAACGGGAACTGAACTTGGAAAGGTGTAAAGTGCGTAAAAGGTATGTAAAGCTACCGCGATCCTTCTTTTGGCATGCCCTAGGTATACTAGGAGTGGATTCGGGCCTCAGAAGATATTCTGCCCGTCGGAATCCGCGTTTGAAATTATCACTTTTTCGTTCAATAGGATTGACCCCTTTAAGTATACTTTATTGAAAACAATTATGCAAACTTCTCCAAACTGCCTAGAAAGTTATGGAACATCCCTAAGACCTCTGTAGATGACCCCACAAGTTTAAAATACGTAAATTGAGCCCGCCGCCTTGTTTGTCCCGAGGCGGGCCCACTATTTCCGATTTTACCCTTATGATGATTTGTAACTTGATTTCAAGCGATTTTTAAGAAAACGTCTTAACTACTTTTCCAACTACTAATGATACTTATTCTAGATACTATATTGAGTCTCCGTAAAGGTACAATATTTTGTATTACGTTTAGCTCCACTATTCCCGCTTTGCTCTCTTATCGTACTATTGCCTTATTTTCGAACAATATAAAATAAATTTTTTTAACTATCCTTTCAACTACTAAGGAAAATCGTTTACTGACTCCCTCGAGTTTGGTAAGCCATTTTGGAATATGAAAAAGATTTCAGGAGGACTATTCTTCCGTAACTCATTATGATATATGACATACACTTGCTATGATTCCGTCCGACTTCATTGATTTGATTTTTCATTCGATATGCCTCATTGAGTCTCTGGAAATCTATGATATTTTTATTGCATTTAGTCTGTCACTACTCCATTCCTGGATGCCTCAATGTTTCCCACACTGAGCCCGGGCCAGGATATGTTGTCAAGCGTATTCCACTGCATTGTTCGCCGTGCCTCGATGTGAGGGGGCAGGTATATATGTACATGGATTTTGGAGTATGTTGTGCCATGTACACACATTCTGATATGATATGACCTGATATGGCCATCTGATATGATATGTTATGTTACGGGGTTATCCCCTACTCTGTTCCGCATGTATGGTGGCACCAGCGTCGGGGGGTGGCCACGATCTGTTTGTCGAGCCCTTGACAGGGGCCGGACATGATATGATGTATGTTTCTGAACACACTCCTCATGTTTTGAAAATATGCATTTGATACTTCGGATGTCACACTCACTTCTCGGTAAGTCCTGTTTCGGTTATGATCTTGTTCTGTATTGGGACCAGGTACGACATATGTTTTTCAACAAATACTATTTATGCTTTATGATCAATATTTTGCTAATCTGAATATTCTGTCCATTTTCTGTACCTTCTGTTCTGATTATGACTTTGTTTACTACGTTCTGTGCTTTACATACTCGGTACATATTTCGTACTGACCCCCTTTCTTCGGGGGCTGCGTTCCGCGCAGGTACAGAAGATAGAATTGCTGACCGCCTGCCTAGGACATCTATTCTGCTATGTTGGGAGCGCTCTTTTGTCCAGAGCCTATATGTTGGTATAGTCCGTCGCTATTACATATATGTATGCTATTCAGGGGTATGACGGGGCCCTGTCCCGTCTTATGATTTTGTTATGATCTGTAGAGGTCTGTAGACATACTTGTATGGGTTCTGTATATGTTTGGGTACGTTTGAGTGTCCAGCACGGACACTAGTCGCGGCCTACGGAGTTGGGTCGTGACAGAAGTGGTATCAGAGCGGTTCGTCCTCGGAGTGTCTACAGACCGTGTCTAGTAGAGTCTTGTTTATCGGTGTGTTGTGCACCACATCTATAAGCAGGAGGCTACAGGACATTTAGGGTGTTACCTTTCTTTGATTCTTAGATCGTGCGATAGAGCCAGCCGTAGGAAATGAATTTCTTTCTTTATTAACCCTTGATTGCAGCTGGAGAACGGTATTGACGTAAGACAGCGACTGCTGATATTGGAAGCTACACAGTACTCCGGTAACAAATGATATGAAAGGTGTATGCTGGGTAAGGTGTGTGGAATACGATTGAAACATAAAGTTGAAAATTATAAAGGAAAGTGTAGCAGGTGCAGTTTGAGTTGGGCATGTGAGGTAAGCCTCGGCATATTTATACTTTTATCTGAAATTGTTAGCCCCGTGTGGCTGTCATGCGACGTGATATGATATGTATATAGGTATATGTGTTGGCCCTGTGAGCCATGGTTGGTATTTCCTGTGTACAGGTTTTGGGATAGTAAGAAATACAGAGGAACCTCTGCCCAAATTTGTCTAGAAATACGACAAGGAAAATGAGATATAAATTCTTAACATATCTTAAAGGTCGATACCGATAGGGTAAGTCTCTTATGTTGGGTTAAAAGTTTAAGAGATACCCTCCATGTCATTCGTAAGAAGTGTTATCCTCATATGGAAAATCATATCTCGAGAAAGCATATACGAGTAGCGAATTCAATTTATTTGGAGGGACCAGAAATATGTTCTAACCCCATTTTGTTTTAGCATAGCCCATGTGAAGGGAAAAAATGTCCGACGAGCAAGTTTCCTCTAATTGGAAAAATACAAAGTGTATGACAAGCAGTCAGGAATTGAGCGGTTCGCTCACGACTCAAATATATATATAAACGTGGAGGTAATTAGGTGAATTAAGTACTAAAAGATTCCGCGAAGTTCGTCGGACTCTAGCTTCTTTTGCTGGTGGTCGGAAGATACCCTACAGTAATATTTTATCAGGTTTTCTCGACTGGTTGGAGATGGAATTTGTGGAATAAAAACCTAAACTCGTGGGCTGTCTAGAAACATATATATGCATGAAGGTAAATATTGAGGGTTTACAGGGGGCGACACGGTAACCATATAGTCAGAAAAGGTAAAAGAATTCTCGCTAGGTCGGGGTGGACCCGCTACGAGAACATTTTGAAAAGTTGTTAAGACACCGATTTGTCTTAAATTACGTGACAAAGGCTGTGCGGGGCAATCGATGTAATTATACCGGTCTTAACGTGCCTAAATGCATTAAAGTTGTAAGGTTAAGCGTGCCAGGGCCAGAGCAATTCTGGGATGGGTGACCCCCTGGGAAATGTGCAAACATTTTTGCAAACATAGGTATAAGAGACGAATAGGAAATTCGGGGTAACCTAAAGGGAATTAGGATATGTGGAATGGTTAGAAACTTTATAGGGGTCACACGAGCTGAGACGGGTTAGATTGTTAAAAAGAAAGAAAAAGCAGCGCAGCCCTGAAATTAGAGTAAATTCGAACAAGTGATTGAAGATGTGTTGTAAAAGAAATGGGAGTGATATATATATACGTATGTGTAGGGGCCCCATTTATGACCATGTCGATTGATTGGTGAACCCTAATAGCCAGTGTTATAACATACGGGAAACATTAACTGGATAGAACTTACGAGAAAAAGGGAAAGGTGTGGTATCAATGTACGAAATAGATTGATACTTGTTTTGCTACCGGTTGGGATTGAAAGATCCTAATACAATGATGAATTATGTGAATATCGAATGATTCGATTGTCGAGCAAATATAATGACAGGTAAGGAATGGGTATGAAGGAAGAATGTGATTATTATGAGAAAAACAACTACGTTAATTATATTACTTGAGTACCAGCTATCAGATAAGATTGCGTACTATATACTTGTGATTCTGTTAATGTCGCGAAGAGAAAATTAAGTTGCAGGTCAGAAAGAAAAGATATGGATATGGTAGGAGTATAACCCTAAAAAGGGGGGAGCAAATGAAAGTAAAGTAAAGTAAGTATAAATGAAAACAATTGACATGCAGAAGATTGAAGCGATAAAGGATTGGCCTAGGCCTTCGACGTCAATTGATATACGTAATTCTCTGAGAATGGTCAGATTATAGCCTATGTTCCCCGGCAGCTCAGACCGCACGAGGGAAAATTAATTCGCTCATGATCTGGGACTAGCTACGGTGATTCGTGCTTTAAAGATATAGCGGCATTACTTATATGGGGCCTGCGTTGATATTTATACGAATCCTAAGGGCTGCCAGTATACGTTTTAAGAAAAAGGGAGCCGAACTCGCGGCAGAGAAGATGGTTCAAATTATTGAAAGATTATGATGTTAATATTTTGTGCCACCCTAAAAAAGTTAAAGCTGTGACAGACGCACTTAGTCGTGAGTCTACGAACGGCTTGACCGTCGTACATTCAGAAATAAAGAATTGGTCTGTAAAACTCTTTAGTCAGCTAGCCTTGGGGTCCGTTTGGTCGGTTTTGAAGATATTGGAATTTCGTCCGAAGAAGTTACCGAATTATCGATCATGGGAAAGGTAAAGCAGCGTCAGTTTGAGGATCCTATTCTGGTGTCGTACAGAGATACGACCTTTGACAAGGAAAAGGTCCAGCTCGAAGTTTTACCGGATGAGTATTGTTATACCGAGGCAGATTATGTGTGCCCGACATCGTAAGGCCTGTTGACCAGTGCCCAAATTGTCAGCAAGTTAAAATTAAGTATCAGAAACCGGGTGGACTGTTTCAGGAAATGAAAATTCCGACTTGGAAGTGGGAGATAATTAATATGGATTTCATTACAGGTTTGCCTCGCACCCCACGGAAGTATGATTTCCATACGGGGTATGGTTGGTAGGCTAACAAAATCAACCCATTTTCTCCCCATCAGAACCACTTATTCAGTTGAGGATTATGCCAGGCTATATGTATTAAAGGAATAGTGAGACTCCACAGAGTTCCTATATCTATTGTCACTGACGGAGATACTCAGTTTATGACTAATTTCTGAAGATTTGTTTTCAGGAAGGATTAGGGGCTCAGATAAGTCTGAGCACAATATTTCAACCTCAGAGCAACAGACAGCCCGAGCACACTATACAGACGCTAGAAGATATGTTGCGGGCATGTGTTATTGATTTCAGAGGTAGCCGGGATGACCACCTGCCATTGATCGAGTTGCTTATGATAACAGCTACTATTCTAGCATTCAGATGGCCCTATGAGGCTTAGTATGACAGAAAATTCAGGTCACTGATCAGCTAGTTCGATACTAGCGAAACAGAATTTATCGGTCCAGATATGATCCAGCAGGCCGTTGATAAAGTGAAACTTACCCGACGGAGACAATTAGCAACTTAGAGTTGTTAGAAGTCATACGCTGATAAACGGCGCCGATCCTTGGTATTCTAGGTCGGCGATAGGGTATTTTTGAAGTATCGCCTATGAAAAGCGTAACGCGAAAGAGTAAGCTCAGTCCGCAATATATCGGGCTTTATCAGATTATTTAAAGGATGGAGAATGTCACTTACGAGCGAGATCTACCATTTGATCTGGAAACGGTACGTCCGGCATTTCATGTATCCATGTTCCGTAAATGTGTTGGTGATCCCTCCAGTGAATGATATTCAAGTGACAGAGGAATTGTTTAATGAAGAACAATATATAATTATTCTGAATCGCCAGACGCAGAAATGACGCCCTAAAGATATACCCCCCTGTTAAGGCCTTATGGTAAAAAGCAATGACCTTGAAAGTAGAGGACGGAATGAAAAAGAAGTGCCCTCACTTATTTCTTATGCCCACAGGTAATCTAAATTCCTTACTTGATTATATTCAAGGCGAATGTGTATCACTTGTGCGGGCCGTAAAAGAAACTCCCCCGAAGTACTTACAGACCCTATAAGACCAGTCTAACATTCGAGGACGAATGTTCAAAAGGGGGGGAGGATGTTGTATCCCGTATTTTTGCGTGTTCGGGAAAATTCGAAATAATCTTGATTTGTAAGGAATAAGGTCATATGTTGATTTGAATTAATCTATGTGGGTGTTGTTCATGAAAAATATTGGTGTGGAAGTGTTGAGGAAGGCCAAGGGAAAAATTGGAATTTCGGGAATTACAAAATGAGAATTATAATCAATTGGGCTCAAAAAATAAAAGATGAAAATGAGGCCCAACAAGAGAAGGGGTGGCCGGCTATCACCATGGCCAAAGCCCACCAATTAATAATTTTTTTCCATGTGCTAATTAATTATAAAGGGATCACTTATCCCTTAGAAGATTCATGAAACTAACAAGGAGAAAAATAAGAACAATAAGAGCTCAAGAACAAAGGCCATTCGGCCATGAGCTCTCCATTTTCACCCCTCAAAATGTTGATCCAAAAATTATTGTCTTGTGGTTTTCCCACTAAATTGAGTGTCCTCTACAACTTGGTGCAATTGTTTGGGAGAATAGAGCACTTGTTCCATCAATCTCACACTTGGGCTAAGTGAAGAAGACTAAGGAAAAAGGTAAGAATTCATCCCTTTTATTTGTGTTATGAAGTCTTGTTTGTGTTGTAGTATGTGGGAATGAGTTGATTGTATGGAAAAATGGAAGATTTCAAAGTGGGTATGGAATATGGTGTATAGCCGTGAGTGTATATATGTGGTATACATATATGAGTTGAATTTTATGTTATATTCTAATTGTGTGTATGATAGAATTCATATTGAGAATGAAAGTGGAATAAATTTGGTTGAAGTTGGAAATGTATAGGTTGGCCGTGTGGTATTTGAAGTTGGAATGACAATGAATTAATTTGGTTTAATATGTTAGTTGTGTTGTTGTGATGCTTGCAATGTAAATAAAGGTAAAATGATATAAGTTTGCATTGAAATGGAACGTAGAAGCTTATGTCGTTTAGGTATGATCGTACGACATTATGAGAATGAAGTTGTTAGGGTGCAAATTATGATGGTTATTGATGAACTTGGAAGATGGAATCATGTTATGAATATGTATGTCAAAGGTTAGAAGTTTTGAATGAATTATGACTTTGGTGGAAAGTTGTATATTTTATATATCGTATGAATATTTTGTGGAAACGATATGAAATGCTTCTAAATTATATTGTGATGATCTAGATTAATGGTGAATGAGAAACCATTGAGATTAGTTTGGAAATTGAAGTTGAAATGAAGGTTATGACATTATGTTGGAAAGATAGCTAGTTAAGTTAGATTGTGTTTATAGTGATTGTTGTTGTTGTTGTTGATGTTGTTGTTGGGTTGTTGTTGATTGTTTTGGCCGAGTTAAATTCTCGGGGACGCTACATGTATAGGGGAGATGCTGCCCAAATTTCTGTAGAAAAGTGTTGACTTTAGATTTAAGCCTAAAGCCTTATGGTTAACATTTGGTAAATGTGACCATTTGCAGATTTTGGACGAAACGGGAACTGAACTTGGAAAGGCGTAAAGTGCGTAAAAGGTATGTAAAGCTACCCCGATCCTTCTTTTGGCATGCCGTAGGTATACTAGGAGCGGATTCGGGCCTCAGAAGATATTCTGCCCGTCGGAATCCGCGTTTGAAATTATCACTTTTTCGTTCAATAGGATTGACCCCTTTAAGTATACTTTATTGAAAAAAATTATGCAAACTTCTCCAAACTGCCTAGAAAGTTATGGAACATCCCTAAGACCTCTGTAGATGACCCCACAAGTTTAAAATACGTAAATTGAGCCCGCCGCCTTGTTTGTCCCGAGGCGGGCCCACTATTTCCGATTTTACCCTTATGACGATTTGTAATTTGATTTCAAGCGATTTTTAAGAAAACGTCTTAACTACTTTGCCAACTACTAATGATACTTATTCTGGATACTATATTGAGTCTCCGTAAAGGTACGATATTTTGTATTACGTTTAGCTCCACTATTCCCGCTTTGCTCTCTTATCGTACTATTGCCTTATTTTCGAACAATATAAAATAAAATGTTTTAACTATCCTTTCAACTACTAAGGAAAATCGTTTACTGACTCCCTCGAGTTTGGTAAGCCATTTTGGAATATGAAAAAGATTTCAGGAGGACTATTCTTCCGTAACTCATTATGATATATGACATACACTTTCTATGATTCCGTCCGACTTCATTGATTTGATTTGTCATTCGATATGCCTCATTGAGTCTCTGGAAATCTATGATATTTTTATTGCATTTAGTCTCTCACTACTCCATTCGTGGATGCCTCAATGTTTCCCACACTGAGCCCGGGCCAGGATATGTTGTCAAGCGTATTCCACTGCATTGTTCGCCGTGCCTCGATGTGAGGGGGCAGGTATATATGTACATGGGTTTTGGAGTATGTTGTGCCATGTACACACATTCTGATATGATATGATCTGATATGGCCATCTGATATGATATGTTATGTTACGGGGTTATCCCCTACTCTGTTCCGCATGTATGGTGGCACCAGCGTCGGGGGGTGGCCACGATCTGTTTGTCGAGCCCTTGACAGGGGCCGGACATGATATGATGTATGTTTCTGAACACACTCCTCATGTTTTGAAAATATGCATTTGATACTTCGGATGTCACACTCACTTCTCGGTAAGTCCTGTTTCGGTTATGATCTTGTTCTGTATTGGGACCAGGTACGACATATGTTTTTCAACAAATACTATTTATGCTTTATGATCAATATTTTGCTAATCTGGATATTATGTCCATTTTCTGTACCTTCTGTTCTGATTATGACTTTGTTTACTACGTTCTGTGCTTTACATACTCGGTACATATTTCGTACTGACCCCCTTTCTTCGGGGGCTGCGTTTTCATGCCGCGCACGTACAGAAGATAGAATTGCTGACCGCCTGCCTAGGACATCTATTCTGCTATGTTGGGAGCGCTCTTTTGTCCAGAGCCTATATGTTGGTATAGTCCATCGCTATTACATATATGTATGCTATTCAGGGGTATGACGGGGCCCTGTCCCGTCTTATGATTTTGTTATGATCTGTAGAGGTCTGTAGACATACTTGTATGGGTTCTATATATGTTTGGGTATGATATGATCTGTGACAGCCTCATCGGCTTCCATGTACGGTGTCGGTTCATTTATGGTTATTATTAATGCCAAGCGACTTCTATATTTGAAATCTTCTGTCATTTGCTAATTTAGGTTATTGGGTACGTTTGAGTGTCCAGCACGGACACTAGTCGCGGCCTACGGAGTTGGGTCGTGACAACAGAGGCGCTCGCAGTCAGCTTCACCAGAGTGATAGCCAGAGCATTTGCCAAAGCATCAGCACCAGTGTCAGCCCGCGCGAGGGCAGATAGTTGGGGGCGGTATGGGGACAGCCCAGACTTACCCCGAGGTCATGTCCAATCCAGTATTCCAAGACACTATGGCCCGTATCCTTCTTCATCTCGATGCCCAGCATGCCGTGGGTTGTGCCACTACTATAGGTGGTTCAAACACCAGAGTAGGAGTACGGACTCTTGAGCAGGGACAGACACCGGGGATGCAGCCTGCTTCTGCCATGGACCCATGCATTGATGGTATACCATCCCTTAAGGGTGCTCCTAGGCTAGTAGTAGGCCAGGTCTTGACACTTGGGGATCAGGAGCCATCGACAGATTCTTGATGATGGAGCCACCCAGATTCTTCAGCACGCCTAGCGAGGATGCGTATGAGTTCATTATGGATATGCATGAGAAGATATACAAGATGGTTATTATGGAGACGCATGGTGTGGATTATGTGTCCTTCCAGTTTCGCGGGGACGCGAAGAAATAGCGGAGGTATATTATTGAGGGCAAACCTGTTGGTTCACCTCCACTCACCTGGGAACAGTTTCACTAGGCTTTCTGGGAGAAATACGTACCATGTACTTTGAGGGATTAGCGCACGGATGAGTTCACTCATTTGTAGTAGAGGGGTATGTCGATGGCAGAGTATGAGGCCTGGTTCCTATTTTTGCTCTATATGCAACGCAGTTGCTTCCGATAGAGGCAGAGAGGGATCTGAGATTTGTGGGTGGACTTGTGCTTCCACTTCACATTGTTTGTCTTCAGCTTGTAGCCATGGGGCCTTCCTTTCAGGCAGTAGTGGATCATGACGCGGGTGTCGAGTCAGCCAAGGCTCAATCTTTTAGAGTGACTAGTGGGAAGAGGCCTCATCAGTATGGCGGATACAGTGGTTCTAGTTCTAGAGGCGAGGGTCAGTCTTCCAGGACATATCAGTCACACCCCAGCCGCACCATTCAGTCCATACTTCAAGTATCTTCTGGTGGCCCTTCTGGACAGAGTAGTTATGGGTCCGAGCAGGCTTCTGGAGGTTCATTTGCTCGACCAGCTGACTGAAGTGGTCCTTTTAGTTCTTCAGTCTCAGTGTATCAGCCTCCAGTACCTAGAGCTTTTTTTGCTTGTGGTGATCCTTGTCACATCGCGAAAGAGTGCACCCGACCTAGATAGAGTGGGACCCATCAAGGTTCCTGATTCCAGACCCTTAGGACTCCAGCATCTTCTGGTAGCCGGGGTGGTTCTTCAGCAAGAGGCGGTGCGCATTCAGTCCACGGTGGTTCGTATTCATCAAGGGGTGGACAGAAGTCTGGTAGGGGTTATTCCTAGGTCTACAAGAGAGGAGCGCTGTCAAGACCCAATTTAACTAAGTCGCGCGGGCATGTACCTTTCCCACCTCGGTAGGCGAACCCTTATCCCAACAATAAAAAAATCATAAATAAATACATAAATAAGAGGAAGAGATAAAAATACATAGGTCTGACATATGAATATATAATAAGTGCGGAAGTAAATCAAAAAACTACCCTAGTATCTGGTCTGGTCATGCAAAAGCATCTAACTAATATCTATAAGATTGGAAGCTGTAATAATACATGAATAGTCTCAAATATGTCTCAGAATAGTAAAGTAAGACATAATAAATGGAGAGTCTTCGGGAAGCGAAGCGTCCACGTGCTCACCCCAACAGACTCGAATCAGGAACCTCGATGTTACCCCTCAAAAATTTTCGCGTCATTTGCGTTGTAAGTAAATTAACGTAATCTCGAAGAGGTCATGGAACCCTTATAAGGTTAAGAAATACTCTTAACAAGTGTTAAGCAAGTATCTAAAGGTTCCAGGATCAAGCAAATCGAAGAAAATAAGTTTGTCAAAAATTTGGTAAAATTTGGCAAATTTTGGATCGAAATTTGGCGTCAACTTCAGAGAGGTATATCTCCAGGTATATCAGGAGTTTTAAGGTGTTTCAAGAGCCTAAAATGAAGTTCGTGAGTGTATTTTCCAACGCAATATACCGTTCTTCAATACGACATCAGAGTAGGGGGTTATGGGTATTTTATAATGGACTGGTAGAAGCCGTGAACCTATGCGGAAATTCTAGAAGTCAGTTAAAAGGCCCACCAATTTCGGCCCACCAGCCCACCCGATTTTTTACCACTATACATACCGCCTTAGTCACCTAAATCACCTCATTTTTTACCATTTCTAATCCCCACACTTCTCTAGAACCTCCGACAACATTCATCCAATATCCTTACACCAAAACATAGCAAATTTAAGAGTTCCTACATCAAATTAGGCTTGAGTTTGTAAGATTAATAACGAATCTCGCCGAATCAAAGAAGGGCCACGACTTTGGGGCTCATATTTCCTCCAAAACAGAACCTTCTAGAACCTAGGAGCTCTCTCCAACACTCCAAACCATTCCAAATAAAATCAAGGGAAGATCAAGCCATAAAATCCTTAACTAGTTCATGGAAGGAGCTTGTTCGCACTTCTAAATGAAGTTGTGGTGGATAAGATTTAGGGTGAATTATGTGAGGTGAAGTTCTTAAAGTTATAAGGTATGCTTTTCATCTTGAGTTTGATATTAAGTCATTTCTTTTGAGTATTTTAATGGCTTAAAGTAAAGGAAAGCATGGCATAAAGGTCGTAGAGAGATATGTTGATGTTGTTGGCTTATGGACTGATTTTCGAAGGAAAGTTTCGGACGAATTTGTATATGTTTATCATGTAGTATCTTGATTACTTTATGGTTGATGTTGTTAATGATGTTTGGGAGTTGTTTTGGAATTTGGAAGAATTAGATAATATAGGGAAAATGTTGTCCGATTTTCGTTGACTCATTTATTAGTCTAGTTTGATCTTATGAGAGTTTCAATGGCTTGACCTTGGTATGAATTATCTTGAATGTAGAATTGCAAGTTTAGAAGGATAAGCGTTAAGTAGTTAAGGATCGACAAGGTGTGTTAAGGTTGTTCCTTCTTTCATTGGCATGATTCCATATATGGTAAAAAAAAAATGTAGTGAACCTTATGATAAGGGAATTGTAAAATTAGAGCTTGTCATATTATTGCATATTTTTCGAGTGTTATGCTATTCTTTCTGAGGGGCCATATCTCCTCCCTGTGTCCTTGAATTTATAGAGAGACAGATGAAGTATGTTATAGTATCAGTATTTTCAGCATATGCATGATATACATATATTTTCTTTGGCCTAGCCACTTGGTCAGTGAAACACTTTCTTTTGCCTGGCCTATGGGTCAGTGAGACAGATTGCCTGGCCTATGGGTCAGTGAGACAGATTGCCTGGCCTACGGGTCAGTGAGACAGATTGTCTGGCCAACGGGCCAGTGAGATTTTACAGTTGCCTGGCCAACGGGCCAATGAGATTTTACAGTTGCCTGGCCGCTTGGTCAGTGAGATATATAATAGTATTATTTTGCATTTCATATGAGACAGGTCAGGTGAGATATTCCGGGCATCTTTTGGCTTCCAGATTGTATTGTTTTAGTTCAGTTTCAGTTATCGCTTGCCTTACATACTCGGTACATTTTTTCACACTGACGTCCCTTTTTCCAGGGGCGCTGCATTCATTCCTGCAGGTACAGATCGACAGACCGATAGACCACCCCAGTAGGCAAGATCTGATATCAGCTGATTGGTGAGCTCCCTTTTGTTCGGAGTTGCCAGGTCTTTGGAGTCTCTCTCTTTGATTTCAAATTGTATGGGCCGGGGCCCTATCCTGACCATGGTACAGTCATACTTTCCCTAGATTCTTGTAGACGAGTCCTGTATATAGTATGTCTATGTGATAGCCTTATCGGCTTGTATATGTCTGTTGGATACTGTTGGTTTTGTATAATTAAAGCAGCCTCGTCGGCTTGCTTAGTTGTGTATATATATTTTGGGTCTGTGTGCCAGTTCAAACAAGACAGTCAGTAGTTATATATATATATATATAGAGCTTCAGATTTGGAGTGATTCCCTTGGGCCTAGTTTGGCATCGAGTGTCGGTCACGCTGCTGCCGATTCGGGGCGTGACACTCGAACTCCCAACCACGAGAGGTAAACGTCAATCCCACCTGATACTCTGCATTCATAAAAGAATGGAGCAAGTGCAGGTTAGTATAAACAACACGTGTTGGTAGGTATCATCGGCCGACTAAGATTAGCTAACACATACTAAGATAATATAGTAAGATAAGTAGGTAAATCGACAAAGTATAAGTCAACGCGAGCTAGTGACCAAATACAAGTCATCACCTATGCTATAGCATATAAACCCAACTGTGCCTAGTCTCAGTATAGTCAATCTGAACCAGTACATCACAATAGCATCACAACAAGTCATCGCCTATGTTATAGCATCTAAGCCCAACTGTGCCGCGTCTCAGTATAATCAACACCGAATCCGTGTATCACAAGGTATCACAACCATCACAGTAATATCACAGGAATATCACTGGAAGCCAAATGATCCAATGCAATGCAGTAATGTGTGATGTGAGAGTGCAATGCATATGCAATGTACATATGTACTCCGATGATGGAACATCGCATCTCGGAAGCATAACCCGTGAGGGACCCGGAAGTCCATGTACCTCATAATTTCGGCAACAAACTCAGCAATCGCTACCTCACGGTTTTTGAAACAACCTCGGCAACCGCTACACTCATACCTCAATTCCGAGATAAACATCGGACATCGGTCCTTACATCACTCTCATCAACTGAGCCCAACTCATAATAGTATTTCCTCAAGTATCATCAATGTTTCAACAATATATCATGAAGGATGAGAATGTGTGCAATGTATGAGTTCAATGTCAATAATCAAATCAATCTCAACAGTACCACACATGGCATACAAGTAATATCAATGATAAGGCTACACAATAAGCCACAATGGAATCTCAATTCTCAACAATACCTCCCAGGGCACGTAAGTAATATCAATGATAAGGCTACACAATAACCACAATGGAATAACAATTCTCAATAGTACCTCCCAGGGCACACAAGTAATATCAATGATAAGGCTACACAATATGCCACAATAGAGTCACAATCCTCGTCTAAAAGAAACAACAAGTAAGGTGCTACAATATCATCAACAAGAAATATCACTAGTGACCAATATCTACCATCTCCATGTGGCAACGAGCCAACAACAATAGAACAAGATAAATCTCAACACAATGGGGTGGCTAACCCTAATCACACAACAGGGCCCAACCTAAGACAATATCCAACCCAACTTCATACCCGAAGGTTTACATGCATTCTCTGACAGTATCGCCTAAATATATGCTTCGCTAAACTAATTCTCACCATAAGGTAAACCATAGCCTACCTGGAAGGCCGAACAACAAAGTCTCCACAATCACACCTTAGTCTTTCCTTTGAGCATCGAGATAATGAAAGTCTAAACAAATCCGAATCATAGAATTAGAATCAAGAAGGACATCATTCAAACCCTACTTCTATTCCAGACCCAAATTCCCAACCTGTTACACCTTGAAAATTTCCCGCGAACGTACAGTGGGTAGGCTAACAAAGGGGCATTGCGTATACAGTGTTTTAATAAGAAGGGAACGACGTTTGACGACCCTAGGTAAGGTTCCAAAGACAATTTCAATAAGAGATAGGTTATGCTCCATAATGACTAATTATAGGTTCTGAAAATGTTGAAAGTTGCAGATTTGCACTTTGGCCAGTTGAACGTAAAATGGAATAAGGACCGTAAACTGGTATACGGCCCGTAAACTGCCATGTCGTATTTCAACTTCCAAAACATCAACTTTCTGTCAAATGTTCAAAATGGTTAAATACGACTTGGAATACGGACCGTAAATTGAAATACGACCCGTAAACTGCGATCGTAAATCACCATGATCTCCAGCATACTTTCTGGTTCTGTTATGCTTAAATACGCCCACAGAATACGGACCGTAAAATGGAATACGGCCCGTAAACTAGGTTTACAACCACTGTGCACTTTCGACGACTGTTCATTCCAGATCAGATTTTGGGTTATTAAAAAAG
The DNA here is from genome assembly GCF_019175385.1 of Lycium barbarum. Lineage (NCBI taxonomy): Eukaryota > Viridiplantae > Streptophyta > Magnoliopsida > Solanales > Solanaceae > Lycium > Lycium barbarum. The sequence goes on along the minus strand of NC_083342.1, from coordinate 57,762,202 downwards.
GGACCAAGTCTATTATTCATTTCCACACTTCACCCCTTCTCTCTAAAACATCTCTCTACATTTATTCTACAAGAATTCAAGGATTATTAGTGATCAACAACATAAACCAATTGAATCAAGTGTAAGAAAACCCATTAAAGATCATACAAGTCAAGAAATCTCATTGGAGATGAACTAGGGTTTTTGCTCAAGTGGAGTATTATCAACCAAGGCTTGTTCCTACGACATCTAAGGTAAGATTCATGGTATTTCTATTTTTTTTAGGGTATTTGAGTGGTGAAATACTTGGATTGTAGAAGGGTATAGAAAAATGGGTCATGAATGTGGAATAGTGTCATTTTGAGAAATAGTTTGAATTGAGTTATGATTCTTGTTGTATTGTGATGTAAATGTTATAAATGATGTTGAGAACATGAGATGAGCAATGTACGTGAATGGACATAGTCGTGTGTTATAGCGATGGATGTGAGTAATTGAAAGCAAATTGAGAAATAGGGATAATGTGGATGAATAATGACTATTGTTATGGTATTGTGAATGTATTATTGGCGTTTGGGAGTTGATATACATTATGGAGGAATGTCGTATAAATAGAGGAGATGTTGTCCGATTTTCTCTAGCTTTAGTCATATATGCTAGCTGTCGATTCTAATGATAGTATGACTTTAATGAAGGTAGAAATGCGATCGTCAAAGGAGAACGTGCAAGTGTAGAATAGTTCAACGGAAAGGTATGTAAGGCTAACCCTTCTTTCATAAGGCATGGTTCTTTGGACAAACATCTAAATCTTATATGAGGCTATGATATTCTTCAAATGATTCGATCTTCCGAGCTAGTAAGCTCACGATTCTTGATACGCTACCATTGTACTAAATCCCTCGTATGACGAGTAAGCCTATAAAGATAAATGTGATGAATGACGATAATAGTAATAATGATGTTGATGATGATTTAAATAGTAAAGATGCTTATGAGCAATTATGTATATGTGTCTATGTATGACTATTATGGAACCCCGAGATTATGAGGCCAGGTAAGATATGTAAATAAGTATGTATATGATTACGAAATGTGCGCACACCTCTGCAGATGGTATGGATAACCCTGACGCCTTGGTAGGGCCAGGTAGATGCAACCTTGAAGCCTTGGTAGGGCCAGGTATGAGTAACCTTGAGCCTTGGTTGGCCAAGTATGTATGAAACACCGATCCTGCATGGTCGGGTATGCTATGTAAATGCTATGTATATGATATGGATACGAGTATGAATACGAATGTGATATGATATGAACGTGAATAAGGCTATGTATACAAAAATGTGTACAATATGGAACGAATACGATTTGGAGGTAAGCACACAAATACGCATTGGAAATGGAAAGTCCTATGTGAGGCAAGTAAGTGCCTATGACGATGATATTACCGTCCCCCATCTTGTGCTATTTTCTCATGTTGATTCATTATGCTTCTATATTGATATTGATCATGCTTTACATACTCAGTAAATTCTTCGTACTGACGTCTTTTTGTTTGTGGACGTTGCGTCATGCCCGCAGGTGCACAGGGGGACAGACTTGATCCATAGCTGTATTCTCAGGGACTACATAGCAGAGCTACATTTCATTCGGAGCCACAACTTTTGGGTACTTATTATTTTGTGTATATAATTATGGGCATAGCGGGGTCCTGTCCCGCTTATGTAATATGTTATACTCCCCTTAGAGGCTCGTAGACACATGTATATGGTTAGATATGTCTGGCCTTGTCGGCCTATATTTTTTATATCATTTTGATAGCCTTGTCGGCTCATATACATTGACGTGGTATAGATGCTGTTACACCCCGGAAATTTTCCGTTAGCATGTGCAAAATAGGCTAATAAGGATAAAATATGTGTGTGGCATTTTGAAGGCAAGTAATAAGGTCCCGTAGATTGGTATCGAGGAGTTGAACAACTTTTACGAAGGTTCCATAAGGATCGGAAATGAGACCAAGTCAAGAAAATAAGCTTCAGTGAACTGGGAGTATACGGTCCATTATACGGACCGTAAAAGTGTTTTACGGTCCATTATACGGACCGTAGAAGTGTCACAGAAGAGGCTGGCTGAAGGGTGAGTTTTACGGTGTACTATACGGACCGTATAACGGTTTGACGGTCCGTAAAATGAATCGTCAAAGTGTCACAGAATGAGGTTGAAAGAAGGTCGATTTTACGGTGAATTATACGGACCGTATAACGATTATACGGCTCGTCAAATGGTTACAGAAAGGGGTGATCTCTGGGTCCATTTTACGGCCAGTTATACGTATAAATTTATACGAACCGTATAACGAACCGTATAATGACATCGGGACTGAAGTTGAATTTTATAAAATATGATCCAAGTGTCATTTGCTTCATTCCCACTTTCTACTACACGATCCTCTCTCTCTCTAGAATATTCTACACTCTCCCAAACCAAGAACACAAGTAGAAATCTAAGATCAAATTCATCAATTCACCATAACCTAGTGCAAGAACACATCAAAAGGGATTATTTGAGTCAAGAAATTCCTAGAAGGAGGACTTAGGGTTTTGTTGGAGCGAAGCATTTCAACTCAAGGGTTGTTCAATCACCATCCAAGGTATGTTTCATGACCTTATTAAGTTACTTAAGTGTTAGAAACATAGGAAAAGCTTGAATTGTAGAAAGACATAGAAAAATGGGTGAATAGTGCCACCATTGAGTGATGATGGAATTGAATCATATAATTTGAAGTGTTAAGGTTATGAATATGCTAGAAATGATGATTTTACCATGAAATAAGTATTAAAGGTGTGAAAACACGATGATAAGCTAGGTAGGAAATTATGGAAAAATTGGAGGAAAATGGTGAAATGTGATGAGTCGATATGAATGATGGTTGTTGGTGGTAATGTTGTGGGTATTATTGTGAATGTTGGGAATTGATATAGACGATGGGAAAAGTATAATAAACAAAGGAAGTGCTGCCCAATTTTCTTTAGAAAATAGCGACGCGTTCTTATAGCCCACTAACTAACGATAATTCGAATTCCCTTATGAAGGTAACGACGCGATATTGCAGAAGAGCAAGTGAACGGTATTCTAGCTAAGCAACCAAGGTATGTCAGGCTAGTCCCTTTCTTCAAATGGCATGAATCCCATAGCATAAAATCCCCTTCTTTCCATGAGCTAATAGATATGATATGATAATGCTAAAGCGATGATTATGTCCTCATTGTCTACACTCACCTCATGTATTGTTTCCTTCGAGGTGAGGCAGAACGGAAAGATCCTATGCACGGCAAGTAAGTGCCTTTGACGATGATATTACTATCTCCCATATTGTGCTATTTCTCATGTTGCTTATTATGCTTCTATATTGATATTGATCATGCTTTACATACTTAGTACATTCTTCGTACTGACGTCTTTTTGTTTGTGGACGCTGCGTCATGCTCGCAGGTGCACAGGGGGACAGACTTGATCCATAGCTGTATTCTCAGAGACTACATAGCAGAGCTACATTTCATTCGGAGCCACAGCTTTTGGGTACTTATTCTTTTGTGTATATAATTATGGGCATAGCGGGGTCCTGTCCCGCTTATGTGATATGTTATACTCCCCTTAGAGGCTCGTAGACACGTGTATATGGTTAGATATGTCTGGCCTTGTCGGCCTATATTTTTTATATCATTTTGATAGCCTTGTCGGCTCATATACATTGACGTGGTATAGATGCTGTTACACCCCGGAAATTTTCCGTTAGCATGTGCAAAATAGGCTAATAAGGATAAAATATGTGTGTGGCATTTTGAAGGCAAGTAATAAGGTCCCGTAGATTGGTATCGAGGAGTTGAACAACTTTTACGAAGGTTCCATAAGGATCGGAAATGAGACCAAGTCAAGAAAATAAGCTTCAGTGAACTGGGAGTATACGGTCCATTATACGGACCGTAAAGGTGTTTTACGGTCCATTATACGGACCGTAGAAGTGTCACAGAAGAGGCTGGCTGAAGGGTGAGTTTTACGGTGTACTATACGGACCGTATAACGGTTTGACGGTCCGTAAAATGAATCGTCAAAGTGTCACAGAATGAGGTTGAAAGAAGGTCGATTTTACGGTGAATTATACGGACCGTATAACGATTATACGGCCCATCAAATGGATCGTCAAATGGTTACAGAAAGGGGTGATCTCTGGGTCCATTTTACGGCCAGTTATACGGACCGTATAAACTTATACGGACCGTATAACGAACCGTATAATGACATTAGGACTGAAGTTGAATTTTGTAAAATATGATCCAAGTCTCATTTGCTTCATTCCCACTTTCTACTACACGATCCTCTCTCTCTCTAGAATATTCTACACTCTCTCAAACCAAGAACACAAGTAGAAATCTAAGATCAAATTCATCAATTCACCATAACCTAGTGCAAGAACACATCAAAAGGGATTATTTGAGTCAAGAAATTCCTAGAAGGAGGACCTAGGGTTTTGTTGGAGCGAAGCATTTCAACTCAAGGGTTGTTCAATCACCATCCAAGGTATGTTTCATGACCTTATTAAGTTATTTAAGTGTTAGGAACATAGGAAAAGCTTGAATTGTAGAAAGACATAGAAAAATGGGTGAATAGTGCCACCATTGAGTGATGATGGAATTGAATCATATAAGTTGAAGTGTTAAGGTTATGAATATGCTAGAAATGATGATTTTACCATGAAATAAGTATTAAAGGTGTGAAAACACGATGATAAGCTAGGTAGGAAATTATGGAAAAATTGGAGGAAAATGGTGAAATGTGATGAGTCGATATGAATGATGGTTGTTGGTGGTAATGTTGTGGGTATTATTGTGAATGTTGGGAATTGATATAGACGATGGGAAAAGTAGAATAAACAAAGGAAGTGCTACCCAATTTTCTTTAGAAAATAGCGACGCGTTCTTATAGCCCACTAACTAACGATAATTCGAATTCCCTTATGAAGGTAACGACGCGATATTGCAGAAGAGCAAGTGAACGGTATTCTAGCTAAGCAACCAAGGTATGTGAGGCTAGTCCCTTTCTTCAAATGGCATGAATCCCATAGCATAAAATCCCCTTATTTCCATGAGCTAATAGATATGATATGATAATGCTAAAGCGATGATTATGTCCTCATTGTCTACACTCACTTCATGTATTGTTTCCTTCGAGGTGAGGCAGAATGTCAGAAATTGCTTCATAAAGAGATCGGGGGATCACGACCTTACGTCACCCCGGTAGAGTACAAATGATCATGAGCTCACGCATGTATTATGATAAGATAAGCATGTTTTTAAAAGTATATGATGATAAGTATTTTATGTTAAGCATGTCATGATTGCATTTACACCGCGCCTAGTTGGCCGGGCAGACACCGCTTCGGCGGGTGGCTACACGGATACACCATGACCCTCTCGGGCATGGGCAGACACCACTAGTGGGCGGCATGAGATGGTACCCCGGACGCGGGAGGCCTGGACGCGGGCTTATATTATTGGTGATCACACCGTTCCGACATGGACGGGCAGCTTGCATGATATGTATACATGATATGATAAAGAGTATGAGTAAGACAGCATGCATCATCCTTCCTATGATTACGATTCAGCTTCACATGTTCACTTTGATGTTCATTAGGTTGTTATTGTTTCTCTCTTCATTATTTATGCCTCTTATACTCAGTACAATGTTCGTACTGACGTCCTTTTCTTTGGACGCTGTGTTCATGCCCACAGGTAGACAGGGAGACGAGCTAGATCCAGAGCCACAGGGGCAGTCAGCTGTTGAGAGCACTCCATTGTTCGGAGGTGCTTGTGATTTCTTTTGTGTATACGTACATATATATATATCCATTTTGGGGCATGACGGAGTCTTGTTCTGTACATTGTATAGCACGTCAGTAGAGGCTCGTAGATGCGCAGTGTGGGTTAGATGGTTCCACAAGATATTACTATATGTATATACTATCTTGATAGTTGTATGGAAAATGTATGTAAAACAAGTATGTTTCTTGTAAAGTATGATATTCACATGTTTCGTCTATAAATTCTGAAAGAAGTATTTAATGAGTAATTGAGTATTAAGAAGAGCGGTGCTCGGTGGTTAGCCCCGGGTACCCGTCGCGGCCCCTAGCCGGGTCGTGACAAAAGTGGTATCAGAGCAGTTCAGTCCTAGGAAGTGTCTACGAGCCGTGTCCAGTAGAGTCTTGTTTATGTTGTGTAGCGCGCCGCATCAATAAACAGGAGGCTACAGGGCATTTAGGAAAATGACCATCTTTCTTTTCAGAGATCGTGCGATAGAGCCGTGTGTAGGATTTTATTCTCTTCTAAAAGTGCGTTATGATTTCAGAATGCCGCCAAAGGGGAAAGCTACAGCTGCCCAGAAGGGCAAAGCTACGACACAGAAACGAGCAGAAAGAGAGCCTCCGGCGAATGAGGAAGAGGGTGAATCCCAAAATGAGGCATTGCCTAATGTAGAAGGGCAAGGAGGAGCCTCGGCTCCGGTTCCTCAACCAGTTGCTTCGGGTCAACAAGTGACCGAGGCCATACACTTATTGACTCAGTTGGTTGCCGCCCAGGCACAACGACAAAGTGCGGGCCCGAGTGATCGTTCAGCTAGTACAAAAGCCCGTGATTTCATGACTCTAAATCCCCCGGAGTTCTTTGGGTCTAAGCCGGATGAAGACCCGCAAAACTTTATTGATGATATGATGAGAACCCTAAAGATTATTCATGCTTCCGAGACAGAATCCGTAGAGTTGGCTTCTTATAGACTCCACGATGTGGCAGTGCTATGGTATAACAACTGGATGGCATCAAGGGGAGAAAATGCACCCCCTCCGATTTGGCAAGAATTTGCGGATGCTTTTGTTCGTCATTACTTACCACCCGAGACTCGCCGAGCTAGAGTGGACAGGTTCCTGAATTTGAAACAAGGGAACATGAGTGCCCGAGAGTATAGTATGCAATTCAATTCTGTGGCCAGGTATGCTCCGAGTATAGTAGCCGATATGGGCGATCGTGTGTACAGATTCGTGAGTGGTTTCGGGCCACATTTGTTCAGAGAATGCTTGACGGCCTCTTTGCAAGATGGGATGGATATTTCCCGAATACAGGCCCATGCACAGAATCTTCAGGAACGACGACAATTACAGAGAAGTGATTATGACAGTGATAGGAGACAAGGAAAAAGGGCTAGATCGATGGGAGCAAGTAGCGAATATAGAGGGGGGTCGAGGCAGATGCATTCTAGGCACTCAGGTCAGTCAGCGACCAGTGCCCCTTCTAGGTTCCCAGATAGGAGGGTTGATCGTTCTTTTCAGCCAGGACAGGGCCAGAGTTCGAGAGCCTCAGATTCCCAGTTCAGGGGAGATTTTAGTCAGCGGAGACCTCCAGTACCGCGGTGCAGTCAGTGCGGTAAATTGCATTCCGGGCAGTGTCGTCAGGGTTCAGATGCATGTTACGCCTGCGGGCAGGTTGGTCACCTTATGAGAGATTGTCCTTCCGCGAGAGGCAGAGCAGGGACTCAGCCCACAGGTTCAGCAGTGTGTTCTTCTTCAGCACGCCCGACAGTACAGACTTCTCAGACTACAGCAGGTAGAGGCAGAGGTAGAGGGGGAGTATCCACTTCAGGTGCTGTTCAGCCCCGCGTATATGCTTTAGCCGGGCGACAGGATCTTGAGTCCTCCCCAAATGTTGTCACAGGTACATTGACTATATTTTCCCGTGACGTGTATGCCTTGATTGATCCAGGCTCTACTTTCTCTTATATTACTCCGTATGTTGCTTGTTGCATTGGGGCGAGGCCTGAGTCAATTAAGCCCTTTGAGGTACTTACTCCGGTTGGTGAACCCGTGATAGCAAAACAAGTATACAAAAATTGTGTCGTTGTTATGTGTGACCGCCAGACTAGAGCCGATTTGATTGAGTTAGAAATGGTCGATTTCGATGTAATTATGGGTATGGACTGGTTGGCGTCATGCTATGCTAATGTTGATTGCCGGACGAAAGTGGTCCGATTCCAATTTTCGGGAGAACCCGTACTTGAATGGAAAGGTAACACTGCATCCCCAAAGGGTAGGTTTATTTCCTACCTTAAGGCGAGGAAGATGATAGCAAAGGGTTACATTTATCATCTAGTTCGAGTTCATGATATCGAGGCAGAGCCGCCAACTTTTCAAACAGTTCCGGTGGTAAACGAATTTCCAGACGTATTCCCAGATGAACTCCCAGGTCTTCCTCCAGAAAGGGAGATTGATTTCGCTATCGATGCATTACCTGACACCGAGCCTATTTCTATTCCTCCGTACCGAATGGCACCAGCAGAGTTGAAGGAATTAAAGGTACAGGTGAAGGATCTACTTGAGAAAGAGTTTATAAGGCCTAGTTCATCGCCATGGGGAGCACCAGTCTTGTTCGTAAAGAAGAAAGATGGATCTCTGCGAATGTGTATCGACTACAGGAAATTGAATAAGGTGACAGTAAAGAATAGATACCCTCTTCCCAGAATTGATGATTTGTTTGATCAATTGCAAGGTGCTAAATGGTTCTCCAAGATAGATTTGCGATCGGGTTATCATCAGGTGAAAATCAGGGAAACAGATATCCCCAAGACTGCCTTCAGGACGAGATATGGCCATTATGAGTTCCGAGTATTGTCGTTCGGGTTAACGAATGCCCCGGCAGTGTTCATGAACTTGATGAATAATGTGTTCAGACCATTTTTGGATCTCTTCGTGATAGTATTCATCGATGACATCTTGGTATATTCTCGCACAGAATCAGAACATGCAGATCATTTAAGGATTATCCTTGGCGTTCTTCGAGCCCGAGAATTATATGCAAAGTTCTCAAAGTGCGAGTTTTGGCTTAAATCTGTGGCATTTTTAGGCCATATTATTTCAGGTGATGGCATCCGAGTCGACACTCAGAAAATCGAGGCTGTGAAGACTTGGCCAAGGCCTACGACACCGACAGAAGTTCGTAGTTTCCTGGGTTTGGCAGGATACTATAGGAGATTCATAGAGGGGTTTTCCTCCATTTCAGCTCCCTTGATGAAGTTAACTCAAAAGTTGGCAAAATTTCAATGGAACGACGCTTGTGAGCGCAGTTTCCAAGAATTGAAAGGCAGGTTGACTTCCGCCCCAGTGTTAACACTTCTCGAAGGACCAGATGGCTATGTGGTATATTGTGATGCTTCCGGCATGGGATTAGGATGTGTATTAATGCAGCATGGCAAGGTTATTGCATATGCCTCGAGACAACTGCGTAAACATGAACAGAATTACCCAACTCATGATCTTGAATTGGCCGCCGTTATTCATGCTTTGAAAATATGGAGGCATTACTTGTATGGAGTGCACGTCGATATATATACAGATCACAAGAGTCTCCAACACATCTTTAAGCAGAAGGAGTTGAATCTGCGACAGAGACGGTGGTTAGAATTGTTGAAGGACTATGATGTAAATATCATGTATCACCCCGGAAAAGCAAATGTGGTAGCCGACGCGCTTAGCCGTCGATCGATGGGTAGTTTATGTGGAATTCCCTCAGACAAGGAAGAAATGGTCTGTGAGCTTTATCGATTAGCCAAACTTGGAGTGCGTGCAATTGATTCGAGTAGAGCAAGTATCAGCATTAATGACCCCACAGTTTCATCTTTAAATGCAGAAGTGAAGGAACGACAATATGAAGATTCTCAACTAAGTCGTTACCGAGACCTATCTTGTGAGAAGGAAAAGTCTCCATTTGAAGTTTCCATGGATGGAGTTCTACGATATCAAGGCAGGCTATGTGTGCCGGATGTGGCAAATTTGCGCCAACGGATCTTAGAGGAAGCACATCATTCCTGGTATTCTATCCATCCAGGTGCAACTAAGATGTATCATGACCTCAAACTAATATACTGGTGGGATGGCATGAAGAGGGATGTAACAGAATTTGTAGCGCAATGCCCAAATTGCCAGCAGGTAAAAGCAGAACATCAGAAGCCAGGAAGGTTGTTACAAGCCATGGAAATCCCTATGTGGAAATGGGAAACCATCAATATGGATTTTGTTGTAGGATTACCCCGTTCACGAGGGAAGTATGATTCTATATGGGTGATCGTGGACAGGCTCAAGAAATCAGCTCATTTCCTCCCAGTCAGAACTACGTACTCGGCGGAAGATTATGCCCGGTTATATCTAAAGGAAATTGTGCGACTCCATGGAATTCCTTTAGCCATTATTACGGACAGAGGGGCACAGTTCACAGCCAAGTTTTGGAAGTCGTTTCAAGAGGGTCTAGGTACCCAAGTCAAATTTAGTACGGCATTTCACCCACAGACCGACGGGCAGGCCGAGCGTACTATTCAGATCCTGGAAGATATTCTACGAGCATGAGTGCTGGATTATGGTGGTAGTTGGGATGAGCATCTACCCCTCATTGAGTTTGCTTACAACAATAGCTACCATTCCGGTATTCAAATGGTCCATATGAAGCTTTGTACGGAAGAAAATGCAGATCTCCAGTTGGCTGGTTTGAAATAGGAGAATCACAATTAATAGGTCCCGACCTGATTCAACAAGCGGTCGAAAAAGTCAAGATTATTCGGGATCGATTGCTAACAGCCCAAAGACGCCAAAAGTCTTATGCAGACAATCGCCGACGAGACCTGGAATTTCAAATTGGTGATTGGGTGTTTTTGAAAGTGTCGCCGATGAAGGGAGTGATGAGATTTGGCAAGAAAGGGAAACTAAGTCCCAGGTATATCGGACCCTATGAAATTGCTCGTAAAGTGGGTCAAGTAGCTTATGAATTGAAATTGTCTTCGGAGCTTGAATCAGTTCATCCAATATTTCATGTTTCGATGCTCCGCAAGTGTATTGGGGACCCCACAAGGATTGTTCCGGTAGAATATGTGCAAGTGACAGAAAAGCTAACATACGAAGAGGTACCTGTTGCTATTCTAGACCGCCAGTCAAAGTTCTATGGCGAAACAATAATCGAGAAGAAATGACTTGGGAAGCGGAAGAAAAGATGAAGTCCAAGTACCCCCAATTGTTTCAAATCCCAGAAGAGACTAGACATGAAGCAACGACGAATTGAGGTATGTACGCTTTATTTCTATGATTTTGGTCGTGTGTGACCATAGATGTATTGATATTGTAATATAGCCATGTGGGGAAATGATATTATGGGTTGCTGTGACAGGTTAATAGTGCCAGATTATAGAGGAAACTCTGGCGAAATTTCTGTAGAATCTCGAGTATTTAACATTCGAGGACGAATGTTCCAAAAGGGGGGAAGAATGTTACACCCCGGAAATTTTCCGTTAGCATGTGTAAAATAGGCTAATAAGGATAAAATATGTGTGTGGCATTTTAAGGCAAGTAATAAGGTCCCGTAGATTGGTATCGAGGAGTTGAACAACTTTTACGAAGGTTCCATAAGGATCGGAAATGAGACCAAGTCAAGAAAATAAGCTTCAGTGAACTGGGAGTATACTGTCCATTATACGAACCGTAAAAGTGTTTTACGGTCCATTATACGGACCGTAGAAGTGTCACAGAAGAGGCTGGCTGAAGGGTGAGTTTTACGGTGTACTATACGGACCGTATAACGGTTTGACGGTCCGTAAAATGAATCGTCAAAGTGTCACAGAATGAGGTTGAAAGAAGGTCGATTTTACGGTGAATTATACGGACCGTATAACGATTATACGGCCCGTCAAATGGTTACAGAAAGGGGTGATCTCTGGGTCCATTTTACGGCCAGTTATACGGACCGTATAAATTTATACGGATCGTATAACGAACCGTATAATGACATCGGGACTGAAGTTGAATTTTATAAAATATGATCCAAGTCTCATTTTCTTCATTCCCACTTTCTACTACACGATCCTCTCTCTCTCTAGAATATTCTACACTCTCCCAAACCAAGAACACAAGTAGAAATCTAAGATCAAATTCATCAATTCACCATAACCTAGTGCAAGAACACATCAAAAGGGATTATTTGAGTCAAGAAATTCCTAGAAGGAGGACCTAGGGTTTTGTTGGAGCGAAGCATTTCAACTCAAGGGTTGTTCAATCACCATCCAAGGTATGTTTCATGACCTTATTAAGTTATTTAAGTGTTAGAAACATAGGAAAAGCTTGAATTGTAGAAAGACATAGAAAAATGGGTGAATAGTGCCACCATTGAGTGATGATGGAATTGAATCATATAAGTTGAAGTGTAAAGGTTATGAATATGCTAGAAATGATGATTTTACCATGAAATAAGTATCAAAGGTGTGAAAACACGATGATAAGCTAGGTAGGAAATTATGGAAAAATTGGAGGAAAATGGTGAAATGTGATGAGTCGATATGAATGATGGTTGTTGGTGGTAATGTTGTGGGTATTATTGTGAATGTTGGGAATTGATATAGACGATGGGAAAAGTAGAATAAACAAAGAAAGTGCTGCCCAATTTTCTTTAGAAAATAGCGACGCGTTCTTATAGCCCACTAACTAACGATAATTCGAATTCCCTTATGAAGGTAACGACGCGATATTGCAGAAGAGCAAGTGAACAGTATTCTAGCTAAGCAACCAAGGTATGTGAGGCTAGTCCCTTTCTTCAAATGGCATGAATCCCATAGCATAAAATCCCCTTCTTTCCATGAGCTAATAGCTATGATATGATAATGCTAAAGCGATGATTATGTCCTCATTGTCTACACTCACCTCATGTACTGTTTCCTTCGAGGTGAGGCAGAATGTCAGAAATTGCTCCATAAAGAGATCGGGGGATCACGACCTTACGTCACCCCGGTAGAGTACAAATGATCATGAGCTCACGCATGTATTATGATAAGATAAGCATGTTTTTAAAAGTATATGATGATAAGTATTTTATGTTAAGCATGTCATGATTGCATTTACACCGCGCCTAGTTGGCCGGGCAGACACCGCTTCGGCGGGCGGCTACACGGATACACCATGACCCTCTCGGGCATGGGCAGACACCACTAGTGGGCGGCATGAGATGGTACCCCGGACGCGGGAGGCCTGGACGCGGGCTTATATTATTGGTGATCACACCGTTCCGACATGGACGGGCAGCTTGCATGATATGTATACATGATATGATAAAGAGTATGAGTAAGACAGCATGCATCATCCTTCCTATGATTATGATTCAGCTTCACATGTTCACTTTGATGTTTATTAGGTTGTTATTGTTTCTCTCTTCATTATTTATGCCTCTTATACTCAGTACAATGTTCGTACTGACGTCCTTTTCTTTGGACGCTGTGTTCATGCCCACAGGTAGACAGGGAGACGAGCTAGATCCAGAGCCATAGGGGCAGTCAGCTGTTGAGAGCACTCCATTGTTCGGAGGTGCTTGTGATTTCTTTTGTGTATACGTACATATATATATATCCATTTTGGGGCATGACGGAGTCTTGTTCCGTCCATTGTATAGCACGTCAGTAGAGGCTCGTAGATGCGCAGTGTGGGTTAGATGGTTCCACAAGATATTACTATATATATATACTATCTTGATAGCTGTATGGCAAATGTATGTAAAGCAAGTATGTTTCTTGTAAAGTATGATTTTCACATGTTTCGTCTATAAATTCTGAAAGAAGTATTTAATGAGTAATTGAGTATTAAGAAGAGCGGTGCTCGGTGGTTAGCCCCGGGTACCCGTCGCGGCCCCTAGCCGGGTCGTGACTGATGCCAACCATGATATGAAAGCATTGTCGTCCAATGGGACTAGCATGAATGATGAATACAAATGTATGTTTAATTATGTGGCTCACCTAGATGTAAGTATAAGTGTAAGTCAAGGGGTGCCCGGGTGAGCTAGCACCAGGCGCTCGTCGCGGCCTCTAGACGGGTCGTGACAAAACCTATGGAATAGGGTTTATGAACTAGAAAGGTGAAATTAGGAATCTAAAGATCTCAACAAAAAACTAAAGCTCTAGGTGATAGATTCCCATTAATATCAAGCTAGGAGAACCAACAATTTATTGAAATTCAGATTCTAGGCAAAACCTCCAAATTTAGGTATAAACCCTAACTCCCAATTCAATAATTAGACCTTAACCAAGAAGTAAACATGTTACTATATCTTATATTCATCAAATCCATGTTAAATAAAGCTAACCAAACCACTAATTTCAGATTTATAGCCAAGAAATCATTTAGGAAGAAACTCATTAAAACCCACTAATAATACTCAACTTATTGACGAATTAAGTTAGAACTATGAATTTCTATGCCGATTTAATGATCAAGGAATGAAGTATAAGGTTCAGGAAACTCACCACAAAGCTTAGCCGCTTCAAGAACTCCAAAAACCCTCTCCAATAGCCTTTAGACGAAATGGGGAAATGTCTAGAGACTTTGGGTGTCACGACCCAAACTAGAGGACCATGACAGGCACCTGACCGTACTAGTCAGGCACCACCTGACATGCATCTGTAACATCAAAATAAACATAAGGGGCCGATAGGTCTATCACATGACTCCCAATAAACTCATAAGGAACATGTGTGTATCAACTAATCTGAAAGACTCAGCTTGTATGAATATGCTGAACATACTGCATAAGCCGATAAGGTTATCATAACCCCCTGTGACAGCATGTGAAACCATAAGTTTGGACATCATCTGACCACACATAACTATCTACAAGCCTCTACTAGAAAACATAACTCAACGTGGCCGGGATAGGGCCCCGCCATACCCATACACATGTGCATACATAGGTATATATATACATAAGACCATGCTGACTCCTGGCATCTTCGGAACAAATAGAGTGCATCAACCTCATCCGCTGAGCTAACATTCTAATAGATGGATCACCAACCTGCATCTCAGAACCTGTGGGCATATAATGCAGCCCCCCAAACAATAGGGGAGTCAGTACGAATAATTTATTGAGTATGTAAGGTGTTATATCCCGCATTTTGTGCAATCGGATAATTCAAGACAATTGCGGGAAGACAACAAGCAAGGCCATATTTTATTTTGTTTGGCATATGAGTTGCTTATGAAAAATTTAGAAGTGGAAATAATGAGGAAGGTCAAGGGCATAAAGGGAAATTTGCAATATGACTCGTGGATATACGGAGGAAGACAAAGCGTAAATTTGGAATTTGGAAAAAAATAAATTTTCATGAAGTGCAAAACACAAAAAAATGGGCTTGGCTAATTGGGCCATGTTTGGCCATTCACCTAGTAGTGGGCTTAAGCCCACATGGGGCTTTAATGAACAAATTTAAAAGATGACTAAGTCATCTTTATTTTTCATAATTCTCTAGAAATTTCAAGAGTCTTGAAGAATAAGAGAGAGGGAGAAACACTTCAAAGGCCATTTCGGCCATAACAAGAGCAACAAGAACTTTGGGAATTTTTCATCAAAAATCTACCTCTTCGAGCTAAACAATTCCTTGAAGGGTTCTAAACATAGTGAAGAGTTCTTTGGAGCAAGGAAAAATACAAAGCTTGACAAGTCTTCAATAGTAATCCAAGTGAAGGTTCAAAGTAAAAAGGTGAGGTTTGAACTTTTTCTTATGTGTTGTGGCTGCATAAGTATGTGGTGGTGTATGAAAATGGATGAAATTTATGTGATGGAAGTGTGTATGTGTGTGGCCGTGACTTGCATAGTCAAGCCGTGTGTGTGTGTTGTGTGTTTTGTTGTGTTATGTTGTGTGTTGGTTATTGTTGTAAAGTGTAGAAAATATGGAAATTCATGAAATTATGTATATGGGGTGTGTTGGCCGAATGGTGTGGGTTATGGAAAGGTGTGGTGAATTAATTTTACTTAGTATTGTAATTGTTGTTATGGTAAGTTCCATGATGTAAAATAAGGATTTAATGGTTAAGGAGTGAAATTGTGTTGATTGTGGATTCTAGATTGCTAATGAAAAGCTTAATGATCTTAGAGAAATCATGGTAGTTGGAGACTTGCTTTAGAGATTATGTAAATTGAAAATAATGTTCTTGAATGTATGGAAGATAATGTTGTTAGTGTGGTGTTGTTGGTATATGAATTATAATGTTGTTAATGTTCTTATTGGAGTTGGAAGGTTTTCAAGGAAGTAGTATATTGATTGAGTTGTTACAATGTAACTTGGAATGAATATGGAAATTTTTAGTATGGTCGTTGATATTGTGTTGTTAGTTTGGCCGGGTCGAATTCCCAGATTGTTGTTGATTGAAATTGGGCAAGTTGAACTTGGTGGGATGGAGTAGTTTACAGGGGAAGTGCTGCCGAAATTTCGGTAGCCAAGTATCATTTACGAATTCAATTCTAAAGGCACTAATCATGTTTGGTAAACTTGACCAATTTGTAGATTTTGGCGGATTTGCGAGTTGAATTTGGGATAGCCAAAGGAGCGGAAAGAGGTATGTAAGGTCTCACTTTCCTTCTTCGGCATGTCTTAGACATAATAGGGTTGAATACAAACTTCGGGGATGATCCTATTCCTAGAAACCCGAGATTGAAATTAACCCTTTTTCATTCAATAGAATTGACTTAAATTTTTCATATCTTGTTGAAACAATGGCCCCTACTTCTATAACTTGCCAAATGAAACCGGATTTTGATAAAACCTTCATAAGTGACTCCATGAACCTTATTATATGCAATTTGGATACGCCACCCTGGTTGACCCGAGATGGGCCCACTATTCCCAAATTCCCTCCTATTGTTCCATTTAGCTTATTTTCGTACTATAATCAAGGGGAACTTTTAGATTACTATTCCGACTACTAAACAATAGTTGTTTAACTAATCTATTGACCCTAAGGTATGATCTTCTCCCCAATAGCTCAAAAAGTTCTCCAAACGCCCGCATTTTCCCAAAACAAAGTCTGTGGCAAAGTAAGTTTTTTTGTCAATTACGATGAGTATGTTCTACAATGACATGGATGATGTCAGGGAAGGAAATGTTCATATGATGAATACGACAATGATGATTCCATGATTAAAGGTTCCAAAGTACATGAAACGATACCTTATGATCCTGTTCTATGTTCTCTCATGATGTTATCCTTTATGGATAGTCTCGCCTTATAATTGTTGTTCCCTCAAGGTGAGACCTGACGACCATGACGATTTCATAATGTAATTGGAGGCTACCGACCTTACGTCACTCCGATAACGTTATAGCTTCTTTTTGGGCTCGCTTGCATGCTATGGTATATATGTATATATGTATATGTACACGGGGAAGAAGGGAGCAGGGCAGAGCGCTATAGACGCGGGGTTACACATGGTACATGTAGCCGTATTTGACTTGATATCATCCCGGACGCGGGATATTTACACACATTCATGGTTAAATGGATCGGCTGCCGACGCCTCGGCAATATATATATTATGTTTTATTTTCATATATGAACACGAAATGTTTTTTTTAAAGACAGCTTAGCATGCATGGCATTTGCCCTGGGTGGCACATACATGTACAGGTTACTCTGTTATCGCTCTATATGTCCTATGATTTCATTACGTATTGGTTGCAATTTATATTCCTCTCTTTACTATTTTCATGCCTTACATACTCGGTACACTATTCGTACTGACGACCCTTCTTGTGGACGCTGCGTTTCATGCCGCGCAGGTCAGCAGGTAGACGGACCTGATTTCTAGAAGTTCTATCAGCGGTTATCGGCAGCGCTCCAGTTGTCCCGGAGCCTCAGTTCTTGGTACTATTTTGTGTATATATGTTCGGGCACGGCAGTACTCGGCCCTTCCTATGTATATGTATACTATGTTTAGAGGCTCGTAGACAGATATGTACAGTTAGATGTCTTGTACTTTTGCTGGTCCTCGTTGTTGTATAAAGTGCAAACCGAGTTTGTTAGCCTATGTTTATAACTATGCTACTAGTGTTAATGGTAAGTAGAACAGAAAAAAAAATATGGTGCAGTTCATACGGCCCACTTAGTAACAAGAATACAATACGAAATAGGGGGTGCTCGGTACAAGTATCAGGTACTCGTCACGGCCCCTAGTTGGGTCGTGACAGAAGTGGTATCAGAGCAGTTCGGTCCTAGGGGTTTGTCTACGAGCCGTGTCCAGTAGAGTCCTGTTTATGGGTGTGTAGCGCGCCAAACTTATAGGCAGGAGGCTGCGGGGCATTTAGGAAATATGACCTTCTTTGCATTCTAGATCGTGCGATAGAGCTATAGTAAGGGTTTTTCCTTCTTCCTAATCCGGTGTTATATTTTCAGCGATACCTGCGAAGATGAAAGCGATAGCCGCCGAGAAGGGCAAGACGGTAGCGGAAAGGCGGACTGAATGGGAGTCACCGGTAAATATTGAAGAAGGCGAATCTCATAGTAAGGCCCCCTCTCGTGCTGATCGCACTCCGCAGACATTAGGGGAGCAAGAAGGGATTTCCATTCCAGTTTCAGCACTCCCCGCTCCCCTACCTGATGCTTCACTACAGGAGATGAGACGGGCCATCCTTCTGCTAACTCAGATAGTAGCTACTCAAGACCAACAACAAGGCATAGATTCTGGTAATAAGGATCGCAGAAAAAGGGCTAGACCTTCCGGAACGAGAAGTGAGTATAGAAGGAGGCAGGCACCGCAGCAGTCGGGGTATTCAGGACCAGATCAGAGTGCTCGAGTTTCGGGGCCCCGGCATAGAGCCAACGTTAGTAGCACGGGGCTACCCCCACCGCGGTGCGCGCGATGTGGCAGGCCACACTCTGGGCAGTGTTACTTAGATATAGGTGCCTATTTTGTCTGTGGTCGGGCTGACCATTTGATGCGTGATTGCCCACGGAGGTACGATAGAGACCAAACTCAGCCCGCCGGATCAGGTCAGGGCTATGGAGTTTTGGGTTCCCAGTGTGGCGGTGAGCTTAATCAGCGGAGACCACCCGTATCACGCTGCCCTCAGTGCCGTAGATTCCATGCAGGGCCGTGTCGCGCGGGTTTGGGTATTTGTTATACTTGTGCTAACTCAGGTCATTATATGCGCGACTGCCCATTTCGCCGTGACAGAGGGAGGGTTCAGCCCACGGAGGTAACACGCGACTCACAATCATTGGCGCACCCTCCAATGCAAAGGTCCCAGATAGCAGTAGGCAGCGAAAGAGGCCGAGAAGGAACACACAGTTCGAGTGGACCCCAGCATCATACCTATGCACTAGTTGGCCGACAGGATCCTGAGCCATCCCCTGATGTAGTTCCAGGTATATTATCAGTATTTTTCTACAATGTACAAGTATCGATTGATCCAGGTTCTACGTGTCAGATATCGCACCCTAAATCGCTGAACATATTAGGGAGGGGAAACCCGAGCTAAATCAAACGAGCTGGGATGTCTATGCCTGTTGCGACTAAGGTGTTTTCTCCACTACTGGGAATGTGGATATTTAGGACAAAAATTAGCCATACACATAGGAAAAAGGATGAATACTGGGGACTGCGGAGGTTAGAATTGTAATTAAAAGAAAAGATTTGTTACGCGGACGTTTTGAAAACTGCTAAGACCCCAACTTGTCCCATATTAGGTGATATAGGTAGTACGGGGCAGTTGATATAATTATACCAGCATTCACGCACTAAAATGCACCAAAGTTTCAAGGTTAAGCGTGCTAGGGTGAGAGCAATATCAAGATGGGTGACCCCCTGGGAAAAAATGCTGAAAATTTCATAAATGTGGAAACAAGAGAGGAATGTGAAATTAGGTAGCCCAATGTAAATGAGAGTGTGTGGAGTGATTAGAAGCCCTACAGAAGTCATGTAAGCTGAGACGGACTAGACTAGCAGAAGAAGAGCAAGCATGACAGAGCTTCAGGATTAAAGAAAGTTGATTAGTGTTTGGAAGTGATTGTAAAGGAAAAAAAATAATGGTGGAAAGGTATATACGAACATGACATCTTATCTGTGACTGTAGAACCCTAACAAGCAGTGTCGCGATGCATAGAATGTGCTAGCTGAATGCAATTCAAAGGACGTAATGAAAGGTATGAGTATGGATGTCACCGGGTAAGACCGATGCCGCACCCACAAGGCTAGAACGGCCTAATGCGATGATATACGGGAACATATCTAACAAGGGGATAAACGTGACAAACCCTATGCAGAGGGAATTACGACTGTAAAAGATCGCGGAAGACAACGATTGCTTAAAGGGCATAGGCGTGTGTAGGCCCTCTTAATAAAGGAGGGGAGAACATGTTGGACCTAAAATGGACTATGACGATTCAAGAACCAACAAAAGGGACTTGTTGGCGCAGAGCCAGCGTTCGGAGCTAGCTCAATTGGCCTGCGACATAAAGGCAATCTAAGCTCCTAAAATGGACATGCTAAGCGACATGTGAGATATCTACGAAGGAGACCTCCCCGAAGTACTATAATACACTATGAGGTCGTTTAACATTCGAGGACGAATGTTCTAAAGGGGGGGAGGATGTTATATTCCGCATTTTGTGCAATCGGATAATTCAAGACAATTGCGGGAAGACAACAAGCAAGGCCATATTTTATTTTGTTTGGCATATGAGTTGCTTATGAAAAATTTAGAAGTGGAAATAATGAGGAAGGTCAAGGGCATAAAGGGAAATTTGCAATATGACTCGTGGATATACGGAGGAAGACGAAGGGTAAATTTGGAATTTGCAAAAAAATAAATTTTCATGAAGTGCAAAACACAAAAAAATGGGCTTGGCTAATTGGGCCATGTTTGGCCAACCACCTAGTAGTGGGCTTAAGCCCACATGGGGCTTTAATGAACAAATTTAAAAGATGACTAAGTCATTTTTATTTGTCATAATTCTCTAGAAATTTCACGAGTCTTGAAGAATAAGAGAGAGGGAGAAACACTTCAAAGGCCATTTCGGCCATAACAAGAGCAACAAGAACTTTGAGAATTTTTCATCAAAAATCTACCTCTTCTAGCTAAACAATTCCTTGAAGGGTTCTTAACATAGTGAAGAGTTCTTTGGAGCAAGGAAAAATACAAAGCTTGACAAGTCTTCAATAGTAATCCAAATGAAGGTTCAAAGTAAAAAGGTGAGGTTTGCACTTTTTCTTATGTGTTGTGGATGCGTAAGTATGTGGTGGTGTATGAAAATGGATGAAATTTATGTGATGGAAGTGTGTATGTGTGTGGCCGTGACTTGCATAGTCAAGTCGTGTGTGTGTGTTTTGTGTTGTGTTGTGTTATGTTGTGTGTTGGTTATTGTTGTAAAGTGTAGAAAATATGGAAATTCATGAAAATATGTATATGGGGTGTGTTGGCCGAATGGTGTGGGTTATGGAAAGGTGTGGTGAATTAATTTTACTTAGTATTGTAATTGTTGTTATGGTAAGTTCCATGATGTAAAATAAGGATTTAATGGTTAAGGAGTGAAATTGTGTTGATTGTGGATTCTAGATTGCTAATGAAAAGCTTAATGATCTTAGAGAAATCATGGTAGTTGGAGACTTGCTTTAGAGATTATGTAAATTGAAAATAATGTTCTTGAATGTATGGAAGATAATGTTGTTAGTGTGGTGTTGTTGGTATATTAATTATAATGTTGTTAATGTTATTATTGGAGTTGGAAGGTTTTGAAGGAAGTAGTATATTGATTGAGTTGTTACAATGTAACTTGGAATGAATATGGAAATTTTTAGTATGGTCGTTGATATTGTGTTGTTAGTTTGGCCTGGTCGAATTCCCGGATTGTTGTTGATTAAAATTGGCCAAGTTGAACTTGGTGGGATGGAGTAGTTTACAGGGGAAGTGCTGCTGAAATTTCGGTAGCCAAGTATCATTTAAGAATTCAATTCTAAAGGCACTAATCATGTTTGGTAAACTTGACCAATTTGTAGATTTTGGCGGATTTGCGAGTTGAATTTGGGATAACCAAAGGAGCGGAAAGAGGTATGTAAGGTCTCACTTTCCTTCTTCGGCATGTCTTAGACATAATAGGGTTGAATACAAACTTCGGGGATGATCCTATTCCTAGAAACCCGAGATTGAAATTAACCCTTTTTCATTCAATAGAATTGACTTAAATTTTTCATATCTTGTTGAAACAATGGCCCCTACTTCTATAACTTGCCAAATGAAACCGGATTTTGATAAAACCTTCATAAGTGACTCCACGAACCTTATTATATGCAATTTGGATACGCCACCCCGGTTGACCCGAGGTGGGCCCACTATTCCCAAATTCCCTCCTATTGTTCCATTTAGCTTATTTCCGTACTATAATCAAGGGGAACTTTTAGATTACTATTCCGACTACTAAACAATAGTTGTTTAACTAATCTATTGACCCTAAGGTATGATCTTCTCCCCAATAGCTCAAAAAGTTCTCCAAACGCCCGCATTTTCCCAAAACAAAGTCTGTCGCAAAGTAAGTTTTTTTGTCAATTACGATGAGTATGTTCTACAATGACATGGATGATGTCAGGGAAGGAAATGTTCATATGATGAATACGACAATGATGATTCCATGATTAAAGGTTCCAAAGTACATGAAACGATACCTTATGATCCTGTTCTATGTTCTCTCATGATGTTATCCTTTATGGATAGTCTCGCCTTATAATTGTTGTTCCCTCAAGGTGAGACCTGACGACCATGACGATTTCATAATGTAATCGGAGGCTACCGACCTTACGTCACTCCGATAACGTTATAGCTTCTTTTTGGGCTCGCTTGCATGCTATGGTATATATGTATATATGTATATGTACACGGGGAAGAAGGGAGCAGGGCAGAGCGCTATAGACGCGGGGTTACACATGGTACATGTAGCCGTATTTGACTTGATATCATCCCGGACGCGGGATATTTACGCACATTCATGGTTAAATGGATCGGCTGCCGACGCCTCAGCAATATATATATTATGTTTTATTTTCATATATGAACACGAAATGTTTTTTTTTAAAGACAGCTTAGCATGCATGGCATCTGCCCTGGGTGGCACATACATGTACAGGTTACTCTATTATCGCTCTATATGTCCTATGATTTCATTATGTATTGGTTGCAATTTATATTCCTCTCTTTACTATTTTCATGCCTTACATACTCGGTACACTATTCGTACTGACGTCCCTTCTTGTGGACGTTGCGTTTCATGCCGCGCAGGTCAGCAGGTAGACGGACCTGCTTTCTAGAAGTTCTATCAGCGGTTATCGGCAGCGCTCCAGTTGTCCCGGAGCCTCAGTTCTTGGTACTATTTTGTGTATATATGTTCGGGCACGGCAGTACTCGGCCCTTCCTATGTATATGTATACTATGTTTAGAGGCTCGTAGACAGATATGTACAGTTAGATGTCTTGTACTTTTGCTGGTCCTCGTTGTTGTATAAAGTGCAAACCGAGTTTGTTAGCCTATGTTTATAACTATGCTACTAGTGTTAATGGTAAGTAGAACAGAAAAAAAAATATGGCTCAGTTCATACGGCCCACTTAGTAACAAGAATACGATACGAGAAAGGGGGTGCTCGGTGCAAGTATCGGGTACTCGTCACGGCCCCTAGTTGGGTCGTGACATAAGGCATGCAAACAGGATATACGTAAGAATCATGAAAGTAATCTTAGAATTTATCTATACATAGCTGAATGTATTTGTGTGACTGTATATCTGGAAGTGTTTGTATAGCTCTATATAACTGAAAGTGCCTCTGAGGGAGTATGATATGCGTGCTTTATTTCAAAAATCATTCATATATCATAGTATAACTGTTAGTGCTGTGAAACGTACTGTTACACCTCGGAAATTTCTCCGTACTTGTATGATGAGTGGAATGATGAAGAGTTTGAGTGAATGATGTTTTATTAAGTCGGGAGTGGCTAATTAAGAATATTTGGAAATAAGAAAGTCGCGGAAAATTTTTCAGCCCAGTGGTCGTATATGGCACTATACGGCCCGTAAAGTGATTTACGGACCGTATAGTGCAATCGTCCTCCAGCTTGTCAAAAATCCCAACTTTCTGTAAATTGTGAAAATGGTTAAAAATGACTTGCAGGACGGCCCGTAAACTGGTTTACGGACCGTAAACCTCAGTCGTAAATTGCCATAATCCTCAGCCAAACTTTCTGTCTTTGAAATGATTAAATACGGCCATGGAGGACGGACCGTAAATCAAAATACGGTCCGTATATGGTGGTTTACGACCACTGTTCATCCCGACAAGAATTCATTAAAGATCAGATTTGTGATTTTTAAAGGGGACTTAAGCCTCATTTTAACTCATTATTCATTCAACCAACTCAAGAAACTTCTAGACCTCTCCACATACTTCATCTATAGAAATCCCAAAAAAATCAAAAGAACACAAAGACCAACAACACCAAATTCATGAAGTCAAGTGTAAGAACACAACAAAGGATCATCTAAGTCAAGAAATCCCACAAATGGTGGAACTAGGGTTTTGGCTAATTGAAGAATT
This sequence comes from Lycium barbarum, assembly GCF_019175385.1. Lineage (NCBI taxonomy): Eukaryota > Viridiplantae > Streptophyta > Magnoliopsida > Solanales > Solanaceae > Lycium > Lycium barbarum. The sequence continues at coordinate 57,737,763 of NC_083342.1, read as the reverse complement.
TCAACTTAAGAATTGTTCAACCATCATCCAAGGTAAGTTTCATGATTTTTCCATGTTGTTTGAAGTATTGGAAAGCTTAGACACTTGAAATGTAGAAGAACATAAAAATGGGTCATTATTGATTGAATAGTGACATAAATGAATGATAGTGGAATGGAACTATGAATATTGAAGTGTTGTGAGTACTAATACGTTATAAATGATGTTTATATCATGAAACAAGAATTAAATGCATGAAAACGCAAGGATGAGCTAGAAGTAGAAATAAGGGAAAATTGGAGGAAAATGGTGGATTTTGCCAAATGTACGTAAATGACGATTGTCGATTATGATATTGCGAATAATATTATTAATATTAGGAGTTGATATAGAACGTGAGAAAAGTAGTATGAGCGAAGGAAGCGTTGTCCGATTTTTCTTAGAATCAGCGACGCGTTCTTATAGTTAGTTACTAATGTTGATATGAATTCTCTTATGAAGGTAACGACGTGATTTCGACGGAGAACAAGTGAGCGATATCTTAGCTAAACGACCAAGGTATGCGAGGCTAGTCCTTCTTTCTAATGGCATGAATCTTTTAGTGTGAATCCCTATTCCTTTCATGAGTTCTTATATTCTAAGAAGTTAAAAGCTTATACCTATGAATGTCTATATGAGATAAGTTATACAATATGATGACACTAGAATGATGATGATGTTATTCCTTTCCTACACTCACATTATGTACTAGTCCTTCCAAGGTGAGGCAGAAGGTCCATAATGGTTCCATAATGTAATCGGGGGATCACGACCTTACGTCACCCCGATAGAGTAAAGTTGATCATGAGTCTTATATACGCATTATGATAAGATAAGTATTTTATGATAAGCATATTACTATGAGTATTTACGTTAAGCATGTCATGATTGCATTCACACCGGGCCTAGTTGGTCGGGCAGACACCGCTTCGGCGGGCGGCGATACGGATACACCACGACCTACGGGCGTGGGCAGACACCACTAGTGGGCGGCATGAGATGGTACCCCAGACGCGGGAGGCCTGGACGCGGGCTAATATTATTGATTATCACACTGTTCCGACATGGACGGGCAGCTTGCATATGATGCATACATTTTATGATGATGAGTATGAGTAAGATAGCATGCATTACTTCATTTATTATTATCAGTCAGATCCAGATGTCTCATGTTGATGTTATTCCCATATTATTGATGTCTCCTTTCATTATGTTTGCCTCTCATACTCGGTACAATATTCGTACTGACGTCCTTTCTTCGGACGCTGTGTTCATGCCCACAGGTAGACAGGGAGGAGAGCTTGGCCCAGGTCCTCAGTAGCTGTCAGCTGATAGATAGCACTCCATTGTTCGGAGGTACTTATGGCTATTCTTTTGATGTACATTCATATATGCATATTTTGGGCATGACGGAGTCTTGTTCCGTCTATGTATTCATTATGTTAGTAGAGGCTCGTAGATACGCAGTGTGGGTTAGAGGGTCTCACAAGATGTTTTCATATGTATGTATATTAATTTGATGGCCGAGAGGCAAATGTATATAAAGTATTTATGTTTTGATTAAATATGATTTTCCTACAATTGGTATGTAAAATTGATAAAAGAGTATTAAATGAGCAAGACGAGTAGTAGAGCGAGTGGTGCTCGGTAACTAGCTCCGGGTACCCGTCGCGGCCCCTAGCTGGGTCGTGACAGAAGTGGTATCAGAGCAGTTCGCCCTATGAAGTGTCTACGAGCCGTGTCTAGTTGAGTCTTGTTTATGGTGTGTTGCACGCCACGCTAATAAACAAGAGGATACAGGGCATTCAGGAAAATGACCATTCTTCTTCTCATGAGATCGTGCGATAGAGCCATGCCTAGGATTATATCATCCCTAAAAGTGTGTTATGGTTTCAGAAAATGCCGCCGAAAGGAAAAGCTACAGCTGCCCAGAAAGGCAAAGCTTCGACGAAGAAGCGGGCATAAAGGGAGCCTGCGGCGGAGGTAGAGGAAAGTGAATCGCAAAGTGAGGCCGCGCCCAATGTAAAAGAGCCGGGAGGAGCCTGAGCTCCGATTCCTCCACCGGGTGCTTCGGGTCAACAAGTGTCTGAGGCCATACATTTATTGACACAGTTGGTTGCCGCTCAGGCACAATGACAGAATGCGAGCCCAAGTGATCGTTCGGCTAGTACATGAGCCCGTGATTTCCTTACTCTAAACCCTCCAGAATATTTCGGGTCGAAGTTGGATGAGGACCCACAAGGTTTTATCGATGAGATGTTGCGGACGCTGAAACTTATGCATGCTTCTGAGACCGAATCCGTGGAGTTGGCCTCATATAGACTTCGCGACGTGGCGGTGCTATGGTATAAGAATTGGCTGATAACAAGAGGAGAGAATGCTCCACCTCCCGTGTGGCAAGAGTTTGCAGATGCCTTTATTCGTCATTACTTGCCACCTGAAGTCTGCCGAGCTAGAGTGGACAGGTTCTTGAATTTGAAGCAGGGAAGCATGAGTGCCCGAGAGTATAGTATGCAATTCAACTCATTGGCCCGGTATGCTCCGACTATGGTGGCTGACATGGGAGACCGAGTCTATAGATTTGTGAGTGGTTTAGGACCACACTTGTTTAGAGATTGCCTGACAGCCTCTTTGCAAGACGGGATGGATATTTCCCGGATACAGGCCCATGCTCAGAACCTCAAGGAACGACAACGACAGCAGAGAAGTGATCGTGAGGGTGACAGAAGATAAGGTAAGAGGGCTAGATCTATGGGGGAGAGCAGTGAGTACCGAGGGGGACCGAGACAAACGCATTCCAGGCACTCAGGTCAGTCAGCGACCAGTGCACCTCCCAGATTCTCGGATAGGAGATTTGATCGTTCTACTCAGGCAGGCCCGGGGCAGAGTTCGAGGGCCTCAGATTCGCAGTCTAGGGGAGACTTTAGCCAGAGGAGACCTCCAGTACCGCGGTGTAGCCAGTGTGGAAAATTACATTCCGGACAGTGTCGTCAGGGTTCGGATGCTTGTTATGCTTGCGGGCAGGTTGGTCATATGATGAGAGATTTCCCTTCAGCGAGAGATAGAGCGGGGACTCAGCCCACAGGTTCAGCAGCGGGGTCTTCTTCAGTGCGCCCGACAGCACAGACTCCTCAGACTACTGTAGGCAGAGGCAGAGGTAGAGGGGGAGCATCTACTTCAGGTGCTGTTCAGCCCCGTGTATATGCCTTAGCTGGGCGACAGGACCTTGAGTCTTCCCCAGACGTCGTTACAGGTACCCTGACTATATTTTCCCGTGATGTATATGCTCTGATTGATCCGGGTTCTACCTTCTCATATATTACTCTGTATATCGCTGATTGTGTTGGGGTGAGACCTGAGCCAATTAAACCTTTTGAGGTATTCACTCCGGTTGGTGATCCTATAATAGCTGTCACGACCCAACCCCGTAGGCCGTGACTAGTGCCCGATCTGGGCACCCAAACCCATCTATCAAATGCATTCAAGTATATAGCAGAAGCCGACGAGGCTATATTCCAAATTTAGATAATTTCCAAAAACATTTCAGCAGAGTTTCCTTTGTTTTACAGACTATCCAAAATAACCCTGCGCACAGAAAATACCAACAAAGGCCACACCGGCCAACAAGGCAACATGTAAACATATGCGGACCAGCCGCCGCGGCGAATGGGATCGCCCCAAACACATCATATACACACATCCGAACAGAAAGACCCCAACCCACAAACATGTCCACAGACCTCTAAACAGACCGACATAATCATATGACGGGACAGGGCCCCGCCGTACCCAAATAGTCAAATATACAGAAATATATACATAGCAAAAGATGTAGGTACCAAAAGTGGACTCCGGATTAAAAGGGAGCCCTCCGAAATAGCAGAAAGTGGGGCTTACAGTGGTGGATCACCTGTGTCTGTACCTGCGGGCATGAAACGCAGCCCCCGAAGAAAGAGGGTCAGTACGAAAGATGTACTGAGTATGTAAAGCATAGAGTACAGAAATATGAGCCACAACTGAAAGTAAACAGGATACAAAAGGGGGAATACTAAACAGTATATCAGAATCTATATCAAAATCATATATACATAATGCAAACCAAATCATGCAAAGCTCAGGAACCTGGTCACCACTCCGACACTGGTGCCACACACAACATAGCACCAGAAGGTTCAAATCTCCGTACATCCCCGAGCACACATATCATCATAACATATCACCAGCCATATCACAGCATAACACCAAACGGAACCCGGCCCTATGGCGAGGTCTCGGGAACCGTAACACAGCATACGGCCAAATTTATCATAGTGCGCACGAATCCTAACCGGCTCGAGAACCGGTGAACGAAGTCATAATAAGGGCACCAGCGGAGTCGTGAGCAAACAATGCAATTTATAAGTCAAAACATCTTTTGAAACTTGATAATATCATATGCTAATTCATTAATCAACTAGTTCGAATAGTTAGTCAATACGGGGTTCGTTTAACAAAATATTTCCAACATAGTATTTATGGTTCAAAATATAATCTAGAATACTGTGGCAGTCAAAACATTATTCTATGATAGCCAAATTCATAAACAAAAGTGTTTTGCTGACATTATACAAAAATGAGAATAATAGAGTCAACAAGGAAGTCTCGATGCTAGCGGGCCATCGCGGGTCAAGTCGAGGTGACGGACATGAATCACGAACATTTAGGGTCTATGGAATCATACATGGAAGATCCGAAGCGATTTGATTACATTTGCATAAGTTTCGCACATTTAATTACTTTGCAAGCAAAAGAAGGACTTTAAGGTTCAATTCAATTGAATGAACAGTGCTCGATTTCAAATTCTGATTTCAAGGAACAGAATTGCCCTCGGGGCTCCGATATCAACCTAGGATACTTAAGACATGCCAAAAGAAGGAATAGGGTAGCCTTACATACCTTATAAGCGTCTTACGCTCGCCCCAAACTCAATTCCCGTTTCGCTCAGAATCTGCAAATGGTCAAAGTTACCAATTAGGGATTTCAATGCTTAAGAATTCACTTAACCACATATTTGTCTACCGAAATTTCGGCAGCATTTCCCCTACATATATAACACCCCCGAGACTTAGCTCGGCTCAAATACATCAACACAACAACCCACAATATCACAGACATCATAAGTCATAACAAAATCACTCTAACGTCAATATTCTTCCTTTCTATATAAATCGACAACTTTCATTCAAACTTCACGATACCAAACTAATGTCCACATTATTGTATTCATTTACTCATTCAAGGTTATTCAAACACACCCCAATAATATTCCGAGCAATATACACAAGTTCGAATGATTCGTCACTTTCCATATTCCATCCGAAACGTCAACAACTACGACGAACATACTAACTCGCATTGTGTCATTCCAAATTCATTAACAACAACCATAATCCACATTTAAAGTCTTACTTTCACACTTATATAAGAATATACAAAAATCATATAAATTCCCATAAGAACCTGCAACCATTTTCCAATGCCAATTCAACTCGTTAAACATTCATTTACGCCATAAATGCCACAACGACGCAATTAACAACTAAACAAAATCAAATTCACCTCCTTCCACACTATCATGGCTCACGGCCAAACACACCCTCTATACACACACACGCCATTCACAAACACCACAAAATTCCATAATCTTCATGCCACTTTAATCACTATAACATATATATCCATTCCCTAACATAAAAACATAGAAATCTTACCTTTTTCTTGAAATTCCGACTTGCCGCAAACGCCGCTCTTTCGCCTAACTAATTGTATCACGTCGGAGAGCGCCTTGAACTTACTACAATACAAGAAGGACAAGATTTTTTTATCAAGATTGGAGGCTAGAAAAAAAAAATCTTTTCCAAAGGGTTCGGCCGAGAGCCTTATTTGGAGCTCAATGGTTCAAGATTTTATTTCTTGAACTTTCTAATAGCTAAGGATGAATATATATATTCTTCTTGTCTTGATAAGAAGCACAAGCAAATAACATGACCTATTTGTGGGTTTGGGCTTGCACATGGACGGCCACCCCTTGTGGTTTGGGCCTCAATTTTCTTTTATTTTGTTGAGCCCAATTCGTTAAAACTCTCATCTTGTAATTCCCGAAACTAATTCCCGAAATCCCAATTTTGCCCTTGGACATCCTCCATATTTCCACACCAACATTTTTCATAAACAACCTAGGTATATTAACAAAAATCAAAATATTGCCTTATAACATACAAGTCTTAATTATTCTTACAATTTCCAATTATGCAAAAACACCGGACATAACATTCTCCCCCCCTTTAGAACATTCGTCCCCGAATGTTAAATTAATCTTATAAAGTCTTATGAGCATAACGGGGGAGTCCCTCTCTTATAGGTAGTACACATAATTCATCCATCGATTAATACAACAAGTTTAAAAGTTTAGATTACCTGTGGGCGTAGGAAACAAGTGGGGATATTTCCTCCTCATCTCCTCCTCTGACTCCCAGGTCATCTCTTCCCGGTTGTTGGTGCGCCATAGGACTTTAACAGAAGGCACTTCCTTGGTGCGTAGTCTCCTGACTTGCCGATCCAGAATAGTTATAGGCTGCTCTTCATAAGACAAATGCTCCATTACCTGAATATCATTCACTGGGAATATTCTGGAAGGATCACCAATACATTTTCGCAGCATGGACACATGAAATACCGGGTGCACTGCCTCCAAATCGGATGGTAAGTCTAGCTCATAGGCGACCTCGCCTATCTTCCGAATGATCTGATACGGCCCGATATACCGCGGGCTTAATTTACCCTTTTTACCGAATCTCATAACACCCTTCATAGGCGACACCTTCAGAAATACCCAGTCGCCAATCTGGAACTCTAATGGTCGACGTCGTCTGTCTGCATATGCTTTCTGTCGACTCTGTGCAGCCAATAATCGCTCCCGAATAAGTTTTACTTTATCCACTGCTTCCTGGATCACATCTGGCCCAATTAATTTGGTTTCGCCCACATTGAACCAACCAATAGGAGATCTGCATTTCCTGCCATAAAGAGCTTCGTACCGTGCCATCTGAATGCTGGAGTGATAACTGTTATTATAGGCAAATTCAATAAGCGGCAAATGATCATCCCAGCTGCCTCTGAAATCAATAACGCAGGCCCGCAACATATCTTCCAGCGTCTGAATAGTGCACTCGGCCTGCCCGTCGGACTGAGGATGAAAAGCTGTACTGAGGCTCACTTGAGTCCCTAATCCCTCCTGAAATGACCTCCAGAAATTTGCCGTAAACTGGGCACCCCGGTCAGTAATAATAGATACAGGGACTCCGTGAAGTCTGACTATCTCTCTGATGTACAATCTAGCGTAGTCCTCAACCGAATAAGTAGTCCGGACTGGAAGAAAATGGGTTGATTTCGTCAATCTGTCAACAATAACCCAAATAGAATCATACCTGCGTGGAGTGCGCGGTAACCCAACGACGAAATCCATATTAATCATCTCCCATTTCCAAGCTGGAATTTCCATCTCCTGTAATAACCCACCGGGCTTCTGGTGTTCAATTTTAACCTGCTGGCAATTCGGGCACTGACTAACGAACTCTGCAATATCTTTCTTCATACCGTCCCACCAATACAAACTTTTGAGATCATGATACATTTTAGTGGAACCAGGATGAACAGAATACCGCGCATTATGCGCCTCGCCCATGATTTGTCGCTGTAAGCCTGCAACATCCGGAACACAGAATCTGCCTTCATATAATAATACCCCTTCAGGTAAAATTTCAAATGGAGTCTTGTCTTTATTAAGGGCCACATCTCTGTACTGAACCAGGATGGGATCTTCAAACTGACGCTGCTTTACCTCTGCTATAATAGATGATTCAGCAACTGCACGAACAGAAATCCCAGAATCTCCAGAATCCGCCAAACGAACTCCAAGGCTGGCCAACTGATGAATTTCACGAACCAAGTCTTTCTTATCAGATGGTACATCAGCTAAACTGCCCATGGACTTGCGGCTAAGTGCATCCGTTACCACATTGGCTTTCCCAGGATGGTACAGAATATCAACGTTATAATCTTTCAATAATTCAAGCCATCTTCTCTGCCGCAAATTTAGTTCTTTCTGCTTAAAAATATACTGGAGACTCTTATGGTCCGTATAAATATCAACGTTGACCCCATATAAATAATGCCGCCAAATCTTCAAAGCATGAATCACCGCGGCTAACTCAAGATCATGAGTGGGATAATTCTTCTCGTGCGGTCTGACCTGCCGGGAAGCATAGGCTATGACTCGACTGTGCTGCATTAACACGCAACCTATCCCAATACCAGAGGCATCACAGAAGACAACATACCCGTCTGATCCTTCTGGAAGAGCTAACACTGGGGCTGTAATTAATTTTTCATTCAACTGCTGGAAACTGCGCTCGCAGGCATCGGTCTACTGAAATTTTGCTGCTTTCTGAGTAAGCTTCGTCAGTGGTGCTGCAATAGAAGAAAAATTTTCCACGAACCTGCGATAATATCCGGCTAACCCCAGAAAACTGCGCACCTCTGTCGGTGTAGTAGGCCTGGGCCAATTCTGTACAGCTTTAATTTTCTGCGTATCGACCCCAATACCGTCTGCTCCGACAATATGCCCCAAGAAAGTCACAGAAGTTAACCAGAATTCACATTTGGAAAATCTAGCATATAATTTCTATTGACGGAGAGTGCCAAGTACCGTCCTCAAATTATCCGAATACTCCTCTGCTGATCGTGAATAAATCAAAATATCATCGATAAACACAATCACGAACATGTCCAGGAAAGGCCGAAATACCCGATTCATCAGATCCATAAATACTGCTGGAGCATTAGTCAACCCGAAAGACATAACTCTGAATTCATAATGCCCGTACCGGGTCCTGAAAGCAGTCTTTGGGATATCAGATTCTCGCACTCGCACCTAATGATAACCTGAGCGCAGATCGACCTTTGAAAAATATTTAGCACCCTGCAACTGATCAAACAAATCATCAATCCGGGGGAGGGGATATTTATTCTTTATAGTCACCTTATTTAATTGCCGGTAATCGATACACATGCGCAGTGACCCGTCTTTCTTTCTTACAAATAATACCGGCGCTCCCCAGGGTGATGTACTGGGTCTGATAAAGCCTTTATCCAACAAGTCTTTCAGCTGCTCTTTCAACTCCTTCAATTCAGCCGGTGCCATTCTGTACGGAGGAATAGATATAGGCTGCGTATCCGGCAACAACTCTATAGTAAAATCTATCTCCCGCTCGGGCGGAAGACCCGGAAGCTCATCAGGAAATACGTTTGGGAATTCATTAACGACCGGAACAGACTGAATGGTAGGTGTCTCAGCTGTAGTGTCGTGCACACGAACCAAGTGATAGATATAGCCTTTCTGAATCATCTTCTTAGCCTTGAGGTACGAAATAAACTTACCCCTCGGCGATGCTGTAGACCCGAACCACTCTATAACTGGTTCCCCTGGAAACTGAAAACGGACTACCTTTTTCTGGCAGTCAACATTAGCATACCAGGAAGCTAACCAGTCCATACCCATAATGACATCGAATTCCAGCATATCTAATTCTATCAAATCAGCTTTAGTGCAGCGATCACATATAGTCACAGAACAATCCCTATATACCTGCCTCGCTATAATACAATCCCCAACCGGTGTAGCCACTTCAAATGGCTCGATAGGCTCAGACACTATCCCAATTTTACTAGCAACGAGCGGGGAAATATATGATAAAGTAGAACCAGGATCAATCAGTGCATATACAGATCTGGAGAAAACCAATAATGTACCTGTGACGACATTCGGCGAGGCCTCCTGATCCTGGCGGCTGGCTAATGCGTATATGCGGTTCGAGGGACCGCTAGAACCTGAAGCACTGCCACGGCCTCGACCGCGTCCCGCCGGTGCCGGCATACCTCGCCCCGCAGGGCGTGCAACTGATGGAGCAGATTATGAACCAGCGGCTGACCCCGTCGGCTGAGCCACACTACCAGAACCGCTCGCCAACGGACAATCTCGCATAAGATGGCCCTGACCACCGCATGAAAAACAGGCTCCAGTAAGTCGATAACACTCTCCCGGGTGCGATTTCCCGCAATGGGAACAACGGGGCCTGGGTGGTCTGGGCTGGCTGGGACCTCTAGCTATCTGTGACCCTGATGCTCTGGAGCTCTGACCGGCTCCAGACTGTCCTGCACTGTCAAATCTCCTACCGGCTGGTTGTGTACCCCAGCCTGACGAAGGAGGATGTCTGCCTGACTGCTGCTGCTGAGGCTGTCCGCCTCGCGAATCTCCAGAATAACCTGCGGATCTGGCCCTCTTGGGCGGCCTTCTGTCCCGATCTCTGCTAGAATAATCAGCTATATGTTGGTCCTCCATACCCAGGGCATAATCCTGTAGTCGGGAAATATCCATGTCTGCCTGCAATGCCACCGCCATACAGCCATCAATCAAATAGCGGTCTAACCCCATTACGTATCTGTGCATCCGATCGGCCATATCTGCTACTATGGCAGGTGCATACCGGGCCAAAGAATCAAACTCCATATTACACTCACGGACGCTCCGACCCCTCTGCTGCAGATGCAAAAATCGGTCAACCCGCGCCCGCCGTAACTCTGGGGGAAAAAAGTGGTGAGTGAAAGCAGTCACGAACTCGTCCCAAGTAGCTGGGGTAGCACCCTCACCCCTGGATAGCTCCCAGGACTCATACCACTGAGCAGCAACATCCCGTAGTCTATGCGAAGCCAACTCAACAGACTCAGTCTCTAAAGCCCTGACCAAGTCTAGTGAGCGCCGCATCCCCCGGATAAAGTCATGGGGGTCCTCGTCGGGCTTAGACCCGAAAAACTCTGGAGGGTCGTCGTTGCCTTCTTCGGAGGCATCACTGCAAACACAATAACGAATCAGATCAAAATCATCCTAATAGCACAGCTCTAACGCACGATCTAAGATTCCAAAGAAAAGTAACACCCTAAATGCCCTGTAGCCTCCTGTTTATAGATGTGATGCATAACACACCGATAAACAAGATTCTACGAGACACGGCCTGTAGACATTCCGAGGACAAACCGCTCTGATACCATTTTTGTCACGACCCAACCCCGTAGGTCGTGACTAGTGCCCGATCTGGGCACCCAAACCCATCTATCAAATGCATTCAAGTATATAGCAGAAGCCGACGAGGCTATATTCCAAATTTAGATAATTTCCAGAAAGATTTCAGCAGAGTTTCCTTTGTTTTACAGACTATCCAAAATAACCCTGCGCACAGAAAATATCAACAAAGGCCACACCGGCCAACAAGGCAACATGTAAACATATGCGGACCGGCCGCCGCGGCGAATGGGATCGCCCCAAACACATCATATACACACATCCGAACAGAAAGACCCCAACCCACAAACATGTCCACAGACCTCTAAACAGACCGACAGAATCATATGACGGGACAGGGCCCCGCCGTACCCAAATAGTCAAATATACAGAAATATATACATAGCAAAAGATGTAGGTACCAAAAGTGGAATCCGGATCAAAAGAGAGCCCTCCGAAATAGCAGAAAGTGGGGCTTACAGTGGTGGATCACCTGTGTCTGTACCTGCGGGCATGAAACGCAGCCCCCGAAGAAAGGGGGTCAGTACGAAAGATGTACTGAGTATGTAAAGCATAGAGTACAGAAATATGAGCCACAACTGAAAGTAAACAGGATACAAAAGGGGGAATACTAAACAGTATATCAGAATCTATATCAAAATCATATATACATAATGCAAACCAAATCATGCAAAGCTCAGGAACCTGGTCACCACTCCGACACTGGTGCCACACACAACATAGCACCAGAAGGTTCAAATCTCCGTACATCCCCGAGCACACATATCATCATAACATATCACCAGCCATATCACAGCATAACACCAAATGGAACCCGGCCCAATGGCGAGGTCTCGGGAACCGTAACACAGCATACGGCCGAATTTATCATAGTGCACACGAATCCTAACCGGCCCGGGAACCGGTGAACGAAGTCATAATAAGGGCACGAGCGGAGTCTTGAGCAAACAATGCGATTTATAAGTCAAAACATCTTTTGAAACTTGATAATATCATATGCTAATTCATTAATCAACTAGTTCGAATAGTTAGTCAATACGGGGTTCGTTTAACAAAATATTTCCAACATAGTATTTATGGTTCAAAATATAATCTAGAATACTGTGGCAGTCAAAACATTATTCTATGATAGCTAAATTCATAAACAAAAGTGTTTTGCTGACATTATACAAAAATGAGAATAATAGAGTCAACAAGGAAGTCTCGATGCTAGCGGGCCACCGCGGGTCAAGTCGAGGTGACGGACATGAATCACGAACATTTAGGGTCTATGGAATCATACATGGAAGATCTGAAGCGATTTGATTACATTTGCATAAGTTTCGGACATTTAATTACTTTGCAAGCAAAAGAAGGACTTTGAGGTTCAATTCAATTGAATGAATAGTGCTCGATTTCAAATTCGGATTTCAAGGAACAGAATTGCCCCCGGGGCTCCGATATCAACCTAGGATACTTAAGACATGCCAAAAGAAGGAATAGGGTAGCCTTACATACCGTATAAGCGTCTTACGCTCGCCCCAAACTGAAGTCCCGTTTCGCTCAGAATCTGCAAATGGTCAATGTTACCAATTAGGGATTTCAAGGCTTAAGAATTCACTTAACCACATATTTGTCTACCGAAATTTCGGCAGCATTTCCCCTACATATAACACCCCCGAGACTTAGCTCGGCTCAAATACATCAACACAACAACCCACAATATCACAGACATCATAAGTCATAACAAAATCACTCTAACGTTAATATTCTTCCTTTCTATATAAATCGACAACTTTCATTCAAACATCACGATACCTAACTAATGTCCACATTATTGTATTCATTTACTCATTCAAGGTTATTCAAACACATCCCAATAATATTCCGAGCAATATACCAAAGTTCGAATGATTCGTCACTTTCCATATTCCATCCGAAACGTCAACAACTACGACGAACATACTAACTCGCATTGTTTCATTCCAAATTCATTAACAACAACCATAATCCACATTTAAAGTCTTACTTTCACACATATATAAGAATATACAAAAATCATATAAATTCCCATAAGAACCCGCAACCATTTTCCAATGCCAATTCAACTCGTTAAACATTCATTTACGCCATAAATGCCACAACGACGCAATTAACAACTAAACAAAATCAAATTCACCTCCCTTCCACACTATCATGGCTCACGGCCAAACACACCCTCTATACACACACACGCCATTCACAAACACCACAAAATTCCATAATCTTCATGCCACTTTAATCACTATAACATATATATCCATTCCCTAACATAAAAACATAGAAATCTTACCTTTTTCTTGAAATTCTGACTTACCGCAAACGCCGCCCTTTCGCCAAACTAATTGTATCACGTCGGAGAGCGCCTTGAATTTACTACAATACAAGAAGGACAAGGTTTTTTGATCAATATTGGAGGCTAGAAAAAAAAATCTTTTCCAAAGGGTTCGGCCGAGAGCCTTATTTGGAGCTCAATGGTTCAAGATTTTATTTCTTGAACTTTCTAATAGCTAAGGATGAATATATATATATTCATTTTGTCTTGATAAGAAGCACATGCAAATCACATGACCTATTTGTGGGTTTGGGCTTGCACATGGCCGGCCACCCCTTGTGGTTTGGGCCTCAATTTTCTTTTATTTTGTTGAGCCCAATTCGTTAAAACTCTCGTCTTGTAATTCCCGAAACTAATTCCTGAAATCCCAATTTTTCCCTTGGACATCCTCCATATTTCCACACCAACATTTTTCATAAACAACCTAGGCATATTAACAAAAATCAAAATATTTCCTTATAACATACAAGTCTTAACTATTCTTACAATTTCCAATTATGCGAAAAAACGGGACATAACAATAGCGAGGCAAGTATATAAGAACTGTGTAGTCATTATATGTGATCATCAGACAAGGGCTGATTTGATTGAACTTGAGATGATAGATTTTTACGTAATTATGGGTATGGACTGGTTGGCATCGTGCTATGCTAATGTTTTTTGCCGGACAAAGGTAGTTCGATTCCAATTTCCGGGAGAGCCCATACTTGAGTGGAAGGGTAATACAGCTTCCCCAAAGGGTAGATTTATTTCCTACCTCAAGGCGAGAAAGATGATAGCCAAAGGTTATATTTGTCATCTAGTTCGGGTTCCTGACACGGAAGCGGAAGTGCCAATTTTCCAGTCTGTCCCGGTAGTGAATGAATTCCCAGATGTGTTTCCCGACGAGTTACCAGGCCTTCCTCCAGAAAGGGAGATTGATTTCGCCATTGATGTATTACTAAACACCGAGCCTATCTCTATTTCTCCTTATCGAATGGCTCCAGCAGAACTGAAGGAGCTAAAAGCACAGCTAAAAGATTTACTTGAGAAGGGTTTCATCTGGCCCAGTTCCTCGCCATGGGGAGCACCAGTCTTGTTCGTAAGGAAGAAGGACGGTTCGTTACGAATGTGTATTGATTACAGACAGCTGAACAAAGTGACGATGAAGAACAAATATCCCCTTCCTAGAATTGACGACTTGTTCGATCAATTGCAAGGTGCTAAATGGTTCTCCAAGATAGATCTGAGATCGGGTTATCATCAGGTGAGAATTAGGGAAACGGATATTCCCAAGGCTGCCTTCAGGATAAGATATGGTCACTACGAGTTTCGAGTAATGTCGTTCGGGTTGACGAATGCCCCGGCAGTGTTCATGAATTTAATGAATAATGTGTTCAGGCCATTTTTCAACCTTTTTTTGATAGTGTTCATCGACGATATTTTGGTGTACTCTCGCACAGATTCAGAACATACAGATCATCTAAGAATTGTTCTTGGCGTTCTTCGAGATCGGGAATTGTATGCAAAGTTTTCAAAGTACGCGTTTTGGCTAAATTCTGTTGCATTCCTGGGTCATGTTATTTCAGATGATGGTGTTCGAGTTGACACTCAGAAAATAGAAGCTGTGAAGACTTGGCCAAGACCTACGACGCCTACAGAAGTTCGTAGTTTTCTGGGTTTGGCAGGTTATTATCGAAGATTCGTAGAGGGCTTCTCATCTATTTCAGCCCCATTGACAAAGTTAACCCAGAAGTCGGCTAAATTCCAGTGGAGTGATTCCTGTGAGCGTAGCTTCCAAGAGTTGAAAAATAGGTTGACCTCCGTGCCAGTGCTAACACTTCCAGAAGGATTAGATGGCTATGTAGTATATTGTGACGCCTCAGGTGTGGGATTAGGATGTGTATTGATGCAGAATGGGAAAGTTATTGCATATGCTTCGAGACAGTTGCGAAAACATGAACAGAATTATCCCACTCATGATCTTGAGCTAGCTGCGGTCATTCATGCATTGAAAATGTGGAGACACTACTTATATGGTGTGCACGTGGACATCTATACGGATCACAAAAGCCTTCAATATATTTTCAAACAGAAAGAGTTGAACCTGCGTCAAAGGCGATGGTTAGAATTACTGAAGGATTACGATGTGAACATCCTATATCATCCAGGAAAGGCGAATGTAGTAGCAGATGCACTTAGCCGCCGATCGATGGGTAGTTTATGCGGAGTTCCTTCGGAAAAGCGAGAAATAGTTCGTGAGGTCCATCGGTTAGCAAGTCTCGGCGTACGGCCAATTGATTCAAGAGATGCAGGTATTAGCGTCAATGACCCCACAGTTTCATCATTGAATCTAGAAGTGAAGGAACGGCAATATGAAGATCCTCAGTTAAGCCACTATCGAGATCTATCCCATGAAAAGGAAAAGTCTCCATTCAAAATTTCCATAGAAGGGGTTCTTAGATATCGAGACAGGTTATGTGTACCGAATGTAGCGAACTTGCGCCAACGGATTTTAGAGGAAGCACATTATTCCCGGTATTCTATTCATCCAGGTGCAACCAAGATGTACCACGATCTCAAATTGATGTATTGGTGGGATGGCATCAAGCGAGACATAGCAGAATTTGTAGCACAGTGCCCAAATTGCCAGCAAGTAAAGGCCGAGCATCAAAAACCATGAGGCTTATTGAAAGCAATTGAGATTCCTACGTGGAAATGGGAAGAAATTAATATGGATTTTGTGGTAGGATTACCCCGTACGCGAGGGAAGTATGACTCTATATGGGTGATCGTTGACAGACTCACAAAAGCAGCTCATTTTCTCCCCGTTAGAACCACATATTCAGCGGAAGATTATGCTAAATTGTATCTCAAGGAGATTGTACGACTTCACGGTATTCCTTTGGCCATTATCACAGATAGAGGGGCACAGTTCACAGCCAAGTTCTGGAAGTCCTTTCAAGAAAGTCTAGGTACTCAAGTTAAGCTCAGCACAGCGTTCCATCCGCAAACCGACGGACAAGCCGAGCGTACTATTCAGACCTTAGAGAATATGCTACGGGCATGTGTATTAGACTTTGGTGGTAGTTGGGATGAGCATTTACCTCTTGTTGAATTTGCCTATAATAACAACTATCATTCCAGTATTCAGATGGCCCCGTATGAGGCCTTATATGGAAGAAAATGCACATCTCCAATTGGATGGTTTGAAACCGGAGAAGTACAATTGATAGGCCCCGACTTGATCCAACAAGCAGTTGAAAAGGTTAAAGTGATTCGAGACTCAAAGTCGCCAAAAGTCTTATGCAGATAATCGCCGACGAGACTAGGAATTTCAAGTGGGTGATTGGGTGTTCCTGAAGGTATCGCCGATGAAGGGAGTGATGAGATTTGGCAAGAAGGGAAAGCTAAGTCCCAGATATATCGGACCCTACCAAATCATTCGCAAGGTGAGTCGAGTAGCCTATAAATTGGACTTGCCTTCAGAGCTTGAATCCATGCATCCAGTGTTCCATGTTTCGATGCTCCGCAAGTGTATTGGAGACCCAACAAGAATAGTTCCGGTTGATGATGTGCAAGTAACAGAGAAGCTAACATACGAGGAAATTCCCATTGCCATTTTGGATAGACAAGTACGAAGGCTTCGGAATAAAGAGGTTGCTTCAGTCAAAGTTCTATGGCGGAACAATAATCGGGAAGAAATGACTTGGGAAGCGGAGGAGAAGATGAAATCTATGTACCCCCATTTGTTCCAATCCCCAGAAGAGATTCAAGATGAGACGTCGATGGTGTAAGGTATGTATGTTTTAATTTTAAGTTTTTGGTCGTGTGTGGCCATAAATGTGTTGATATTGTGATATAGCCCTGTGAGGCGAAGATATTGTGGGTTGTTGTAATGGAAAGGTAGTGTCCAAATTACAAAGGAAACTCTGGCAAATTTTTTCTAGAATTCCCAAGTGTCGAACATTTGAGGACGAATGTTCCAAAAGGGGGGAAGAATGTTACACCTTGGAAATTTCTCCGTACTTGTATGATGAGTGGAATGATGAAGAGTTTGAGTGAATGATGTTTTATTAAGTCGGGAGTGGCTAATTAAGAATTTTTGGAAATAAGAAAGTCGCGGAAAAATTTTCAGCCCAGTGGTCGTATATGGCACTATACGGCCCGTAAAGTGATTTACGGACCGTATAGTGCAATCGTCCTCCAGCTTGTCAAAAATCCCAACTTTCTGTAGATTGTGAAAATGGTTAAAAACGACTTGCAGGACGGCCCGTAAACTGGTTTACGGACCGTAAACCTCAGTCGTAAATTGCCATAATCCTCAGCCAAACTTTCTGTCTTTGAAATGATTAAATACGGCCATGGAGGACGGACCGTAAATCAAAATACGGTCCGTATATGGTGGTTTACGACCACTGTTCATCCCGACAAGAATTCATTAAAGATCAGATTTGTGATTTTTAAAGGGGACTTAAGCCTCATTTTAACTCATTATTCATTCAACCAACTCAAGAAACTTCTAGACCTCTCCACATACTTCATCTATAGAAATCCCAAAAAAATCAAAAGAACACCATGACCAACAACACCAAATTCATGAAATCAAGTGTAAGAACACAACAAAGGATCATCTAAGTCAGGAAATCCCACAAAGGGTGGAACTAGGGTTTTGGCTAATTGAAGTATTTCAACTTAAGAATTGTTCAACCATCATCCAAGGTAAGTTTCATGATTTTTCCATGTTGTTTGAAGTATTGGAAAGCTTAGACACTTGAAATGTAGAAGAACATAAAAATGGGTCATTATTGAATGAATAGTGACATAAATGAATGATAGTGGAATGGAACTATGAATATTGAAGTGTTGTGAGTACTAATACGTTATAAATGATGTTTATATCATGAAACAAGCATTAAATGCATGAAAACGCAAGGATGAGCTAGAAATAGAAATAAGGGAAAATTGGAGGAAAATGGTGGATTTTGCCAAATGTACGTAAATGACGATTGTCAATTATGATATTGCGAATAATATTATGAATATTGGGAGTTTATATAGAACGTGAGAAAAGTAGTATGAGCGAAGGAAGCGTTGTCCGATTTTTCTTAGAATCAGCGACGCGTTCTTATAGTTAGTTACTAATGTTGATATGAATTCTCTTATGAAGGTAACAACGTGATTTCGACGGAGAACAAGTGAGCGATATCTTAGCTAAACGACCAAGGTATGCGAGGCTAGTCCTTCTTTCTAATGGCATGGATCTTTTAGCTTGAATCCCTATTCCTTTCATGAGTTCTTATATTCTAAGAAGTTAAAAGCTTATACCTATGAATGTCTATATGAGATAAGTTATACAATATGATGACACTAGAATGATGATGATTTTATTCCTTTCCTACACTCACCTTATGTACTAGTCCTTTCAAGGTGAGGCAGAAGGTCCATAATGGTTCCATAATGTAATCGGGGGATCACGACCTTACGTCACCCCGATAGAGTAAAGTTGATCATTAGTCTTATATACGCATTATGATAAGATAAGTATTTTATGATAAGCATATTACTATGAGTATTTACATTAAGCATGTCATGATTGCATTCACACCAGGCCTAGTTGGCCGGGCAGACACCGCTTCGGCAGGCGGCGATACGGATACACCACGACCTACGGGCGTGGGCAGATACCACTAGTGGGCGGCATGAGATGGTACCCCGGACGCGGGAGGCCTGGACGCGGGCTAATTTTATTGATTATCACACCGTTCCGACATGGACGGGCAGCTTGCATATGATGCATACATGTTATGATGATGAGTATGAGTAAGATAGCATGCATTACTTCATTTATGATTATCAGTCAGATCCATATGTCTCATGTTGATGTTATTCCCATATTATTGATGTCTCCTTTCATTATGTTTGCCTCTCATACTCGGTACAATATTCGTACTGACGTCCTTTCTTCGGACGCTGTGTTCATGCCCACAGGTAGACAGGGAGGAGAGCTTGGCCTAGGTCCTCAGTAGCTGTCAGCTGATAGATAGCACTCCATTGTTCGGAGGTGCTTATGGCTATTCTTTTGATGTACATTCGTATATGCATATTTTGGGCATGACGGAGTCTTGTTCCGTCTATGTATTCATTATGTTAGTAGAGGCTCGTAGATACGCAGTGTGGGTTAGAGGGTCTCACAAGATGTTTTCATATGTATGTATATTAATTTGATGGCCGAGAGCCAAATGTATATAAAGTATTTATGTTTTGATTAAATATGATTTTCCTACAATTGGTATGTAAAATTGATAAAAGAGTATTAAATGAGCAAGACAAGTAGTAGAGCGAGTGGTGCTCGGTAACTAGCTCCGGGTACCCGTCGCGGCCCCTAGCTGGGTCGTGACACGTACAACCCGATCCATAGATGTTTGTTACACCTCGAAAGTTTTTCGTGAGCCAACAATGAATAGACCAACGAAGGGCATGAGTGTGCGATGTTTTACTTAGAAGGGGATGACTATTTATGAACTTTGGAAATAAGAAAGTTGCAGAATTTCATTTCAGCCCAATGGTTGTAAAATGGAATACGACCCGTAAAGTGATTTACGGACCGTAAAGTGCCATCGTCCTTCAACATTCCAAAATTTCAACTTTCTGTCAAATGCATCAAATGGTTAAACACGACTTGGAATACGGACCGTAAATTGAAATACGGCCCGTTAACTGAGTCGTAAACTGCCATGATCTTCAGCCTACCTTTCTGGTTTTGATATGCTTATATACGGTCGTGGAGGACGGACCGTAAACCAGTATACGGCCCGTAAAGTGGGGTTTACGACCACTGTATACCCCGAATGCTGTTCATTAAAAATCTGATTTTGAGTTATTAAAAAGGGACCCTAAGCTCATTTTATTTCATTTCTCACCTACACGGTTCAAGAACTCTCTAGAGTAATCCAAAACACTTCATCCACAAGAATTTAAGAGAATCAAAGGGAGATCAAGAACAACCACATTAAATCCATGAAACAAAGTGTGTGAAACTCAAGTGAAGTTCATCCAAACCAAGAAGTTCCAAAAGAGGTGAAGTACGGTTTTAGTGCTAAAGGAAGAACTCCACTCTAGGCTTGTTCCACCACCATCTAAGGTAAGTTTCATGACTTTATCATGTTGTTTAAGGTATTGGAAAGCTAAGATGCTTGAATTGTAGAAAGACATGGAAAATGGGTCTTAAAAGGGAGAATAGTGTCATAATTGAATAGTAGTCGAATAAAACCATAAACGTTGATGCGCCATGATTATGAATATGTTGTAAATGATGTTTAGACCAGGAAATAAGCATTATATATGAGAAAACGCGATAATGAACTATAACCCTAAATGTGGAGAAAATGGAGAAAAATGGTGGATGTTACTCAACGTATATGAATGACGATTGTTGATACGATATTGTGAAGTGTTGTTGTAAATGTTTGGGAGTTGAAATAGAACGTGGGAAAAGTAGTAGAAACAAAGGAAATGCTGCCCAATATTTTTTTCCTAGAAATAACGATACGTTCTCATAATCGATTAACTAACGTTAATGCGAACTCTCTCGTGAAGGTAGCGACGTGATATTAGAGGAGAACACGTGAACGATAGCTTAGCCAAACGTCAAAGGTATGTAAGGCTAGTCCTTTCTTTCTATGGCATGAATCCCATGATACGATTTTTCATCCTTTCCATGATCCTCCTATATTCCGGAAAGCTAAAAGCCTAAGATTATGAGTAGCTACATGAGTCAAGAGATATGATATGACGTTCTTATAAAGTAAATGATGTCGTTCCTTGTATACACTCAACTTATGTACAAATCCCTTCAAGGTGAGGCGGAATGTTCATAAATGTTCATAATGGAATCGAGGGTTCACGACCTTACGTCACCTCGATAAAATATAGTTACTCTAGAGGCCTTATGCATGTACGATGATAAGCATATTATTATAAGTATTTTATGATGAGCATGTTATAATCATATTACACCGGGCCTAGTTGGTCGGGCAGTCACCGCGAAAGCGGGCAGCTTATACGATACACCATGGCCAGTTGGCATGGGCAGACACCACTAGTGGGCGGCATGAGATGGTACCCCGGACGCGGGAGGCCTGGATGCGGGCTAGTGTTACTGATTATCACACCGCACCTATATGGTCGGGCAGTTTATATATATATGATATGCATACATGAGATGATGATAAGCTTAAAAGTAAGTCAGCATGCATTACTTTTCATGTAATTCCCAGTCAGGTACAGTTGCTCCATACTTGATGCCTCCCTTATTTCCTTGATGTATTATTATTGTTCATGCCTCTCATACTCAGTACAATATTCGTACTGACGTCCGTTTTCTTTGGACGCTGGGTTCATGCCCACAGGTAGACAGGGAGGTGAGCTCGATCCAGATTCTTAGTAGCTGCCAGTTGATTGCGAGCACTCCATTGTCCGGAGGTGCTCATGATTGTTCTTTTGGTGTATGTATATTTTGGGCATGGTGGAGTCTTGTTCCACCCATATGTATAGTATGTCAGTAGAGGCTCGTAGATGCGCAGTGTGGGTAGATGGTCTCATGAGAGGCTTTTATGTATATGTATATATTATTTTGATGGCCCAGAGGCTTATGTATATGAAAGTATTTTTATGTTCTCAAATGAAAAGATGATTTTTTTATGTTCTAAGCATGAATTGATAAACAAGCATTAAATGGGTAAGGTGAGTAGCAGAACGAGTGGTGCTCGGTGGCTAGCCCCGGGTACCCGTTACGGCCCCTAGCTGGGTCGTGACAATGTTAGTGCTGTGGAACATGCAGTCCGATCCATATATCATATCATCTCGCGTCCAGGGTTACCTTATAACGTACCCACTGCAGTGGTGTGCACATCTACGTGTCGTACCCGGCCGACTATAGCACGACTCTGTGTGAGAAAATAGTTGTACATATATATGTATGCATGATAGACTTGTGAAATATCACTCTGAACTCTGGAACTCTAGACATGAACTATGCCTGAATGTACATACGAAGCCAAAGATACAAGTATCTCTAAAGCATCTAGGAATAGAATTCGGTGGAACTTGATCGTTTACTTCTTTCGTTTGTATCATAAACATCAAGCTAAAATGAAAAGAAGGGGATAGCCTTAACATACCTGGTCTTAGCTCAACGGCTCAAGAACTCAACTCGTATCTGCTCCTCGACCTATATCATAACAATAATGATACTATCATTAACTATACCAACGATTCTCTTAATCATATAACGAAAATTTAACTTATCCTAAAAAAAAATGGGCAGTATCTCCCCCGTTCTTCTCATTTCCCCAAACTCCATATATCAACAGCAATAACCAGAACAATCCAACAAGTGTATACATCAATAACAAGATACAATGTAGCAATAACAAGTCATAAACATTTCATAACAAGCCACAAGCCCGGATAAGATCACTACTAAAAAAATGGGAAAAACCGACGGATTGCGTCGGTTTTTTTAATGAAACCGACGGGAAACCGACCCTTTACGGTCCGTTGGTTTACATAGCCTCGCATTTTGGAAACCGACGAACCACGTCGGTTTTTTCCGACGGACTGAGTCGGTTTTTTTAATTTCTGATTTTTGATCTTATAATAAACAATATATATTTTATGAAAAAACTGCGTCGGTTTTTTATTTATATTTTTTTATTTTAAATAAAAAACTGACACTGTGCGTCGATTTTTTCTTAATATTTAAGAATTAATTTCCAGAAAACCGACGGACTAAGTCGGTTTTCTAGAAAATTTCAAAAATTAATCCGCAAGCCCAGATAAGATCACTACTAAAAAAATGGGAAAAACCGACGACGAAAATCGACGGACTGCGTCGGTTTTTTTAATGAAACCGACCCTTTACGGTCCATCGGTTTACATAGCTGCGCTTTTTGGAAACCGACAGACCACGTCGGTTTTTTCTAACGGACTGCATCGGTTACGTGGTCCGTCGGGTTTTATCCAATAATTTTAAAAAATAAAAAAACCGACGGACTGAGTCGGTTTTTTTAATTTCTGATTTTTGATTTTATATTAAAACAATATATATTTTATGAAAAAATCGACGCACTGCGTCGGTTTTTTATTTAAATTTTTTATTTTAAATAAAAAACTGACACAGTACGTCGGTTTTTTCATAATATTTAAGAATTAATTTCCAGAAAACCGACGGACTGAGTCAGCTTTCCGTCGGTTTTCTGAAAAATTTCCAAAATTAATCCGCAAGCGCGGATAAGATGACTACTAAAAAAACGGGAAAAATCGACGATGAAAACCGGCGGACTGCGTCGGTTTTTTTAATGAAACCGACGGGAATCCGACCTTTTACGGTCCGTCGGTTTACATAGCCTCGCTTTTTGAAAACCGACAGACCACGTCGGATTTTCCGACGGACTGCGTCGGTTACGTGGTCCGTCAGGTTATATCCAATAATTTAAAAAAATAAAAAAACCGACGGACTGAGTCAGTTTTTTTAATTTCTGATTTTTGATCTTACATTAAAACAATATATATTTTATGAATGGTTTTTTATTCAAATTTTTTTATTTTAAATAAAAAACCGACACAGTGCGTCGATTTTTTCATAATGTTTAAGAATTAATTTCCAGAAAACTGACGGACTGAGTCGGTTTTCTGGAAAATTTCCAAAATTAATCCGCAAGCCTGGATAAGATCACTACTAAAAAAACGGAAAAAACCGATGGACTGCGTCGGTTTTTTTAATGAAACCGACGGGAAACCGACCCTTTACGTTCCGTCGGTTTACATAGCCTCGCTTTTTGGAAACCGACGGACCACGTCGGATTTTCTGACGGACTGCGTCGGTTACGTGGTCCGTCGGGTTTTATCCAATAATTTAAAAAAATAAAAAAACCGACGGACTGAGTCAGTTTTTTTAATTTCTGATTTTTGATCTTATATTAAAACAATATATATTTTATGAACGATTTTTTATTCAATTTTTTTTTATTTTAAATAAAAAACCGACATAGTGCGTCGGTTTTTTCATAATATTTAAGAATTAATTTCCAGAAAACCAACGGACTGAGTCAGTTTTCTGGAAAATTTCCAAAATTAATCCGCAAGCCCGGATAAGATCACTACTAAAAAAATGGAAAAAACCAACGGACTGCGTCGGTTTTTTTAATGAAACCGACGGGAAACCGACCCTTTACGGTTCGTCGGTTTACATAGCCTCGCTTTTTGGAAACCGACGGACCACGTCGGATTTTCTGACGGACTGCGTCGGTTACGTGGTCCGTCGGGTTTTATCCAATAATTTAAAAAAATAAAAAAACCGACGGACTGAGTCAGTTTTTTTAATTTCTGATTTTTGATCTTATATTAAAGCAATATATATTTTATGAACGATTTTTTATTCAATTTTTTTTTATTTTAAATAAAAAACCGACATAGTGCGTCGGTTTTTTCATAATATTGAAGAATTAATTTCCAGAAAAACGACGGACTGAGTCGGTTTTCCGGAAAATTTCCAAATTTAATTTCCAGAAAACCGACGGCAGTCCGTCGGTTTTCTGGAAAATTTCTTGCATGCAATTCTTGCATTTTTTGCAGTCACACCTGCACAGAAACCAGTACCAAAAGCTGCTCAAAACTAGCATTAAAATACTCCAAATCAATTCTAAAAGAGCTACAACACATAAAATCACCCTAAGTAACAATCAAACATATCAAACAATATCTAAACACATTAAATACAATCTAAATAGACCTTCAAAGTTCAAAAATATTTACATGTACAACCAAAAGTACCATTAACTAATTCCATAAAGCATAAAACATAAGTCCATTATGAAATCCAAACTAAAACATAAGCCCCACGACTATATAAATGAACTCTAACAACTTCCGGTTTCAAATACTTTGTCACGACCCAACCCCGTGGGCCGCGACCAGTGCCCTAGCTGGGCACCTATACGTACCCGATACCCAAATTAGCATATCAACAAAATAATATAATAATAATATTAGTGGACGCTACAGAATTTAGCATAAAAAAACAGACTTGGCACACATAGGCCGATAAGGCCATCATAGAACAAAGTATCCCGAACATATGTACAGAACCCACACAGATATATCCACAGACCTCTACAGAACATATCATAATCATAAGACAGGACAGGGCCCCGTCATACCCAGAACAATGTACATATCCAGATAGCAGTGACAGACTGTACCAAAAGTGGGCTCTGAAGAAGAGAGCGCCCCAAAATAGCAGAAGTGGGATCCTAAACAGATGGATCAGCGAACCTGTCGTCTGTACCTGCGCGGCATGAAAACGCAGCCCCCGAAGAAAGGGGGTCAGTACGAAATATGTACTGAATATGTAAAGCGGAATCACAGAAGTCAAATCATAATGATTTCAGAAAATGAGTACAAAATCCAGAGTGTCAAATGCATATTTCCAAAACAGACAGAATGTGTACAGAAACATATGTCATATCATATCCGGTCCCTGCCACGGGACTCAGCAGACAGAACGTGGCCACCCTCCCGACGCTGGTGCCACAATACAGAGGAATCAGAAAAAGGGGTGTGGCCCCGTATCATAAAATGTCATATCAAAATGGCCATAACAGATCAGATCAGAAAAGGCGGACATGGCACATCATATTCCACAGACCCATGTACGCGTGTACCTGCCCCCTCACATCGAGACGCGGCGAACAATGCAGAGAATCACGCTTGACAACATATCCTGGCCCGGGCTCAGTGTGGGAAACATTGGGGCATCCACGAATGGAGTAGTGAGAGACTAATGCAATTTAAAAATACCATAATTGTTTTCAAAGACTCGAAGAGGCATATCAAAGATAAACAAATCCAATGAAGTCGGACGAAATCATAATAGATGCATTTTAGGTATCATAATAAATTACAGAAATATAACCTCCCTAAAGTCATTCCGAGTGTCAAGATAATTTATAAGATTTAATAGAATATTTAAAACAATATTCGTTATGCGATTAGTAGGGTATTCAAAATATTTCTTTCAAAAATCGCTTAAAAAGGAAGCTTTAGCACATTAAGGGCAAAACCGGGAATAGTGGGCCCGCCTCGGGACAAATAAGGCGACGGGCTCAAACTGTGCCCTCTAAGCTTATAGTATCACTTAAAAAGGTTCTACAAACATTCTATGACTTTCCAAGTAATTTGGAGCAAAGTTGCATAATTTTCCGGAAAAGCATACTAAAGTGGTTCAATTCCACTGAAGGAAAAACTGAGATTTTCTCTTGCGGATTCCGAGGGCCAAGAGGTCCTTCGAGGCCCGGATCCGGCCCTAACACACTAAGGGCATGCCAAGGGAAGAATTGGGGTTGCTTTACATACCTTTCAAGCTCTTTACGCCTTTCCAAACTCACTTCCCGTTTCGTCGAAAAACTGCAATTGGTCAAGTTTACCAATTGTAAGCTATGAATACCAAAGTTTCAACTTAATGCATATTTGGCTACCGAAATTTCGGCAGCACTTCCCCTATACATATGGCACCCCGAGAATTCAACTCGGCTAGAAATCATCAACAACAACCCAAACGACAACATCAACATCAACAAAGAACATTAAAAACACAATTATCCTTCAACTAGTCATTTTTCTCACAAGTTGACATAACCTTCATTCTAACCCAAACTTTCAAACTAACATCATTGATTTCACATCCATTATCACTCAAGATCATCACAATATAGATTTAGAGACATTTCATATCATTTTCCTTAAGTTATACACTTGATATACATAATATAGAACTTTCCGCCAAAATCATAACTTATGCAAAACATCAAATCTTTGGCATACAACTTCATAACACGTTTCCAACTTCCAAATTCATCAATGATTATCACTATTAGCAACCAAACAACTTCATGTCCTTGATGTCGGAAAATCATACCAAAACGACATAAGTGTTTACATTCCAATTCGATACAAACTTATATCATTCTAACTTCATTTACAATATAAACATCACAACAACACTCTAACACATTAAACAAACTTAATCAATTCCATTCCATAGCCAACATACCACACGGCCAAGAACCCCCTTTGCCAACTTCAACTAAATCATTCAACTTTCAATCCCAATATGTATTTCATCACAATCACAACTAGAATATAACATGGATTCAACACATTATAGGTATACAATACACCCATACCCACGGCTACATGTACATACCCCACACCCACCTTGCAAACTTCCATTTTCCCATACAATCAACACATTTCTATATACTACAACACAAACAAAACTCAACAACACAATAAAAAGGTAGAAATTCTTACCTTTTCTTCAAGTCTTCTTCACTTGGAGATATGATCACTTTGGTGATACTAATGCTCCCCACTCCAATCCAACTATACCAAGTTACAAAGGAACCTTGACTTAGTAGGAAATCAACAAGAAATAAATTTTTGGAGAAATATTTTTGGTAGCTAATTTTCTAGGCCAAACCCGAGAACCCTCCTTGCTCTCTCTATTTTTTTGTTCTTGCTTATCTTGTTCTTGACTTGTCTTGATAATTATCCTAACATATACTAGTTGATCACATGACTAGCACATGATCAACTAGATGGGTTTGGGCCAAATTCAATGGCTTGGCCGGCCACCCCTACTCTCTTTGGGCCTCAATTTGTTTCACATTTTACAAGCCCAATAATTTGTGAATCATATTTTGTAATTCCCGAAACTAATTTCCGAAATTCCAAAATTACCCTTAGCCTTGTCCCACACTTTCATGACTCTATTCTTTCATGCATAACTCTTATGTTCAACAAAATATCAAATTTGACCTCATATCTCAAGAATCCATTATTTATCGAATTTTTTCCAAACGTGTGAAAACACGGGTTATAACATCCTCCCCCCCTTTAGAACATTCGTCCTCGAATGTAAAATTAATCTTATAGGGTTTGAAAACACTTTGGGGGAGTTCATGGTTACAAACAACACATATGACATACGATTGGCATTGAAATGAAATTAAGCAGGGGTTTAAGGTTACCTGTGGACACAGGGAACAGATGAGGATATTTCTTCTTCATTTCTTCCTCGGACTCCCAGGTCATTTCTTCCCTATTGTTGTTCCTCCACAGCACCTTAACAGAGGCTACATCTTTGTTCTGGAGCTTTCTTACCTGGCGGTCTAGAATGGCTACGGGCTGCTCCTCGTAAGATAACTGCTCCGTCACCTGAATATCATCTGCAGGAAATATTCTGGAGGGATCACCGATGCATTTGCGGAGCATAGATACATGGAATACCGAATGTACCGCTTCCAAATCAGATGGCAGATCTAACTCATAGGCGACGTTACCAATTTTCCGCACAATCAGATAAGGCCCAATATAACGCGGACTAAGCTTACCCTTTCTGCCGAACCGCATTACGCCTTTCATAGGCGATACCTTCAGAAATACCCAATCACCAACCTGGAATTCCAAAGGACGACGCTGTTTATCAGCGTATGATTTCTGTCGACTCTGGGCTGCCAATAGTCGCTCTCGGATAAGTTTCACCTTATCAACGGCCTGCTGGATCATATCTGGGCCAATTAACTCTGGCTCGCCAATATCAAACCAGCCGATAGGTGACCTGCATTTCCTACCATATAAAGCCTCGTACGGAGCCATCTGGATGCTGGAATGGTAGCTGTTATTATAAGAAAATTCAATCAATGGCAAGTGATCCTCCCAGCTACCTCTGAAATCAATAACGCAGGCCCGCAACATATCTTCAAGCGTCTGGATAGTGCGCTCGGCCTGTCCGTCACTCTGAGGATGGAAAGCTGTGCTCAGGCTCAGCTGAGTCCCTAATCCTTCCTGAAAAGATCTCCAGAAGTTCGCTGTGAACTAAGCACCTCTGTCAGTGATAATAGATATAGGAACTCCGTGAAGCTTCACAATCTCTCTAATATAGAGCCTGGCATAATCCTCGGCGGAATAAGTAGTCCTGACGGGAAGGAAATGGGCTGATTTCGTCAGCCTATCCACAACGACCCAGATGGAATCATACTTCCGTGGAGTGCGAGGCAAACCTGTAATGAAATCCATATTAATAACCTCCCACTTCCAAGTCGGGATTTCCATCTCCTGCAATAGTCCACCCGGTTTCTGATGCTCAATCTTGACCTGCTGACAATTAGGGCACTGGGCGACGAACTCTGCAACATCCCGTTTCATACCGTCCCACCAGTATAAGCATCGAAGATCATGGTACATCTTCGTAGACCCAGGATGGACCGAATAGCGAGCATAATGTGCCTCGCTCATAACCTGCTGCCGAAGGCCTGCAATATCAGGTACACACAACCTGCCTCTGTATAACAAAGTGTCGTTCGGTGAAAACTCGAACGGAGTCCTCTCCTTATCATAGGCTGTGTCTCTGTACCGAGCTAAGACGGGATCTTCGTATTGTCGCCTTTTAATATTGTTCCTGATGGATGACTCAGAAACCCCTCGAACAGAAATATGGGTATCTCCAGAATCGGCCAGGCGAACCCCGAGACTAGCCAACTGCTGAATATCACGGGCTATCTCTCTCCTGTCTGGCTGTAGATCGGCCAAACTGCCCATAGACTTCCGACTGAGCGCATCTGCAACAACGTTAGCCTTACCCGGATGATACAAAATATCCACGTCATAATCTTTCAGAAGCTCCAGCTACCTCCGCTGCCGCAAATTAAGCTCTCTCTGTCTGAAAATATACTGGAGACTCTTATGATCAGTATAGATATCCACATGAACGCCATATAAATAGTGTCTCCATATCTTCAGAGCATGAATCACCGCTGCGAGCTCCAGATCGTGGGTAGGATAATTCTTCTCATGCTTTTTGAGCTGCCGGGAAGCATACGCTATAACTCTGCCGTGCTGCATCAATACACAGCCTAACCCCATACCAGAAGCGTCACAATAAATAACATACCCGTCCGGTCCCTCTGGAAGAGTCAGAACTGGGGCTGTAGTCAGCTTCTCCTTCAGCAACTGGAAGCTCCGTTCACAAGTGTCAGACCACTGGAACTTAGCTCCCTTCTGAGTCAGCCTTGTCAAAGGCACTGAAATCGAAGCAAACTTCTCCACAAACCTCCTGTAATAACCTGCTAACCCCAGGAAACTGCGTACCTCTGTGGGCATCGTAGGTCTGGGCCAATTCTTCACGGCCTCAATCTTCTGTGTGTCCACCCGGACACCATCAGCTGCAATAATATGCCCCAAGAAAGCCACTGAAGACAGCCAGAATTCACACTTAGAAAATTTGGCATATAATTTCTGATGCCAGAGTACCCCTAATACCAATCTCAGATGATCTGCGTGCTCTGCCTCAGACCGAGAATAAACCAGGATATCATCAATGAATACAATTACAAACATATCCAAGAATGGCCTGAATACCCGGTTCACCAAATCCATGAATACTGCGGGGGCATTCGTAAGCCCAAAAGACATAACCCTAAACTCATAATGCCCATATCGGGTCCGGAAAGCTGTCTTAGGGATATCGGCCTCTCGTACTCGCACCTGGTGGTAACCGGATCGAAGATCTATCTTCGAAAAACACTTAGCGCCCTGCAACTGATCAAACAAATCATCAATCCTGGGGAGGGGGTATTTATTCTTTATAGTTACCTTATTCAGCTGCCGATAATCAATACACATACGCAGCGACCCGTCTTTCTTACGCACAAATAATACCGGGGCTCCCCAAGGCGAAGTACTGGGTCTGATGAAACCCTTATCCAACAAATCTTTCAGCTGCTCCTTCAACTCCTTTAATTCTGCAGGCGCCATTCTGTACGGAGGAATAGAGATAGGCTGAGTTTCTGGGAGAAAGTCAATAGAGAAGTCTATCTCCCGCTCTGGAGGAAGACCTGGAAGCTCGTCGGGGAAAACATCTGGAAACTCATTAACCACGGGGACTGACTGAAGTGTCGGCATCTCTGCTCCCAAGTCTTGCACCCGTACCAGATGATAGATATAACCCTTTCTGATCATTTTCTTCGCCTTAAGGTACGAAATAAACTTACCCTTCGGCGATGCTGTATTACCAGCCCATTCTATAACTGGCTCCCCGGGAAACTGGAAGCGAACCACCTTATTCTGGCAGTCAACATTAGCATAACAGGAAGCTAGCCAATCCATACCCATAATAACATCAAATTCAGTCATATCTAACTCTACCAGATCTGCCTTAGTATCTCGGCTACATACAATCACAGAACAGTCTTTATAAACCTGTTTCGCTACAATAAAGTCCCCTATCGGTGTGGCTACCTCAAATGGCTCTATAGGTTCAGACATAATACCAATTTTACCGGCAACGAGTGGTGAAATATGTGATAAAGTCGAACCTGGATCAATTAGTGCATACACAGACCGAGAGAAGACCAATAAAGTACCTGTAACGACATTAGGAGATGCCTCCTGATCCTGGCGGCTGGCCAAAGCATAAATGCGGTTCGAAGGACCGCTAATACCAGAAGCTCCACCACGGCCTCTGCCGCGACCCGCTGGTGCTGGAAAACCCTGCCCCATAGGGCGCATAGCCACTGATGAAGATGAAGACCCAGCGGCTGATCCGGTAGGCTGCGCTGCACCACCTGAACTACCCTTATACGGGCAATCTCTCACAGAATGTCCCTGACGACCACAAGAAAAGCATGCACCGGTGGCCCTGTAGCACTCTCCCGGATGATATCTGCCACAAAGAGAACACTGAACCCTGGGTGGCCTCATCTGACCAGAACCCCTATCTGTCCGCGAACCTGAAGCCCTGGAGCTCTGGCCCGCTCCTGAATACCCTGGGCTATCGAACCTGCGACCTGTAGGATGGGGAGGCGCGCTCTGCGCCGGCTGAGATGAAAATCTGCTAGGCTGCTGCGGCTGTTGGGGTTGTCTGCCCCGAAAATCTCCAGATGACCTGGCCCTCTTGGGCTGTCTCTGATCCTGGACCCTGTCAGGCTGATGTCCTCCTCTGCCCCGATCCTCCATGCCCTGGGCGTGGGCCTGAATACGGGCAATGTCCATACCGGGCTGAGCAGCCAATACTAAGCAGCTATCAACAAAATACCGATCCAGCCCCATAATATATCTGTGCATCCGGTCCGCCATAGTAGCCACCACAGTAGGTGCATATCGGGCCAAGGAATCAAACTCCAAACTATAGTCCCGGACACTGCGGCCCTTCTGCCTCAATAATAAGAATCTATCAGATCTGGCTCGTCGCAACTCTGGGGGCAGAAAATGTCCAAGAAATGCCTGAGAAAAATCGCCCCAAACTGCTGGGGGAGCGCCGTCCCCTCTGGATAGCCCCCATGACTCGTACCAGTTTGCCGCCACATCATATAACCGGTACGAAGCTAACGCGACTGACTCTGTCTCGAAAGCATTAATCAAATCTAGAGTGTGTCGCATCTTCCGGATAAACTCCTCAGGATCCTCCTCGGGCTTTGTCCCGAAGAATTCTGGAGGACTACAAGTCAAAAACTCACGGGCTCTTGAACTATCACGTCTGACTGCCCGGTCACCTCCCAGTCCATGCCCCTGAACCTGCCCTGCCACAAGTCTAATCAGCAACTAGACTGCCTCCCTCATAGACTGATCCTCAGTGCCTGGCCGTGGAGCTGGAGGCTCAGGTACTGGAACTGCGGGAGCTGGCGGTGGAGCCGCCCCCCGATCTGCGGCTGCGGCCGCTCCAATCTCCTCCACGAGTGGCGGTGTAGAAGAACCCTCTGTCTGGGCAAAGTCTCCGGAGCAATATGTGCCTGGGCCCTGGTAATCCTCTGGACCCGGCTAGTCTCTCCCAAGGCTGCTGACTTGGCCTTTTGGGCCGCTGTTGCCTTTTTTGGAGGCATATCTGCAAATATAGCCACTCGTTAGGGAGGGGTCATCCTGATAACACAGCTCTATCGCACGATCTAAGACAGAAAGAAGGGTAGTATCCTAAATGCCCTGTAGCCTCCTGTTTATAGGTGTGGTGCACAACACACCGATAATCAAGACTCTACTAGACACGGTCTGTGGACATTCCGAGGACGAACCGCTCTGATACCACTTTTGTCACGACCCAACCCCGTGGGCCGCGACCAGTGCCCTAGCTGGGCACCTATACGTACCCGATACCCAAATTAGCATATCAACAAAATAATATAATAATAATATTAGTGGACGCTACAGAATTTAGCATGAAAAAACAGACTTGGCACACATAGGCCGATAAGGCCATCATAGAACAAAGTATCCCAAACATATGTACAGAACCCACACAGATATATCCACAGACCTCTACAGAACATATCATAATCATAAGACGGGACAGCGCCCCGTCATACCCAGAACAATGTACATATCCAGATAGCAGTGACAGACTGTACCAAAAGTGGGCTCTGAAGAAGAGAGCGCCCCAAAATAGCAGAAGTGGGATCCTAAACAGATGGATCAGCGAACCTGTCGTCTGTACCTGCGCGGCATGAAAACGCAGCCCCTGAAGAAAGGGGGTCAGTATGAAATATGTACTGAATATATAAAGCGGAATCACAGAAGTCAAATCATAATGATTTCAGAAAATGAGTACAAAATCCAGAGTGTCAAATGCATATTTCCAAAACAGACAGAATGTGTACAGAAACATATGTCATATCATATCCGGTCCCTGCCACGGGACTCAGCAGACAGAACATGGCCACCCTCCCGACGCTGGTGCCACAATACAGAGGAATCAGAAAAAGGGGCGTGGCCCCGTATCATAAAATGTCATATCAAAATGGCCATAACAGATCAGATCAGAATAGGCGGACATGGCACATCATACTCCACAGACCCATGTACGCGTGTACCTGCCCCCTCACATCGGGACGCGGCGAACAATGCAGAGAATCACGCTTGACAACATATCCTGGCCCGGTCTCAGTGTGGGAAACATTGGGGCATCCACGAATGGAGTAGTGAGAGACTAATGCAATTTAAAAATACCATAATTGTTTTCAAAGACTCGAAGAGGCATATCAAAGATAAACAAATCCAATGAAGTCGGACGGAATCATAATAGATGCATTTTAGGTATCATAATAAATTACAGAAATATAACCTCCCTGAAGTCATTCCGAGTGTCAAGATAATTTATAAGATTTAATAGAATATTTAAAACAATATTCGTTATGCGATTAGTAGGGTATTCAAAACATTTCTTTCAAAAATCGCTTAAAAAGGAAGCTTTAGCACATTAAGGGCAAAACCGGGAATAGTGGGCCCGCCTCGGGACAAATAAGGCGACGGGCTCAAACTGTGCCCTCTAAGCTTATAGTATCACTTAAAAAGGTTCTACAAACATTCTATGACTTTCCAAGTAATTTGGAGCAAAGTTGCATAATTTTCCGGAAAAGCATACTAAAGTGGTTCAATTCCACTGAAGGAAAAACTGAGATTTTCTCTTGCGGATTCCGAGGGCCAAGAGGTCCTTCGAGGCCCGGATCCGGCCCTAACACACTAAGGGCATGCCAAGGGAAGAATTGGGGTTGCTTTACATACCTTTCAAGCTCTTTACGCCTTTCCAAACTCACTTCCCGTTTCGTCGAAAAACTGCAATTGGTCAAGTTTACCAATTGTAAGCTATGAATACCAAAGTTTCAACTTAATGCATATTTGGCTACCGAAATTTCGGCAGCACTTCCCCTATACATATGGCACCCCGAGAATTCAACTCGGCTAGAAATCATCAACAACAACCCAAACGACAACATCAACATCAACAAAGAACATTAAAAACACAATTATCCTTCAACTAGTCATTTTTCTCACAAGTTGACATAACCTTCATTCTAACCCAAACTTTCAAACTAACATCATTGATTTCACATCCATTATCACTCAAGATCATCACAATATAGATTTAGAGACATTTCATATCATTTTCCTTAAGTTATACACTTGATATACATAATATAGAACTTTCCGCCAAAATCATAACTTATGCAAAACATCAAATCTTTGGCATACAACTTCATAACACGTTTCCAACTTCCAAATTCATCAATGATTATCACTATTAGCAACCAAACAACTTCATGTCCTTGATGTCGGAAAATCATACCAAAACGACATAAGTGTTTACATTCCAATTCGATACAAACTTATATCATTCTAACTTCATTTACAATATAAACATCACAACAACACTCTAACACATTAAACAAACTTAATCAATTCCATTCCATAGCCAACATACCACATGGCCAAGAACCCCCTTTGCCAACTTCAACTAAATCATTCAACTTTCAATCCCAATATGTATTTCATCACAATCACAACTAGAATATAACATGGATTCAACACATTATAGGTATACAATACACCCATACCCACGGCTACATGTGCATACCCCACACCCACCTTGCAAACTTCCATTTTCCCATACAATCAACACATTTCTATATACTACAACACAAACAAAACTCAACAACACAATAAAAAGGTAGAAATTCTTACCTTTTCTTCAAGTCTTCTTCACTTGGAGACATGATCACTTTGGTTATTCTAATGCTCCCCACTCCAATCCAACTATACCAAGTTACAAAGAAACCTTGACTTAGTAGGAAATCAACAAGAAATAAATTTTTGGAGCAATATTTTTGGTAGCTAATTTTCTAGCCCAAACCCGAGAACCCTCCTTGCTCTCTCTATTTTTTTGTTCTTGCTTATCTTGTTCTTGACTTGTCTTGATAATTATCCTAACATATACTAGTTGATCACATGACTAGCACATGATCAACTAGATGGGTTTGGGCCAAATTCAATGGCTTGGCAGGCCACCCCTACTCTCTTTGGGCCTCAATTTGTTTCACATTTTACAAGCCCAATAATTTGTGAATCATATTTTGTAATTCCCGAAACTAATTTCCGAAATTCCAAAATTACCCTTAGCCTTGTCCCACACTTTCATGACTCTATTCTTTCATGCATAACTCTTATGTTCAACAAAATATCAAATTTGACCTCATATCTCAAGAATCCATTATTTATCGAATTTTTTCCAAACGTGTGAAAACACGGGTTATAACATACTTCTTATCCCGACAACGAGAACAAGCACACCTAATTACCCCTTCATTTTGAAAAGGGTGAAGTGACATTGCATGTGTGTAAACTTGTCAACAAATTCATCGTGTACACCCACACGATCACTATTATTTATATTATACATCCACATACGATACATCTACAAAAATAGACCCACAAATTATTGAGGTTATAGAAATATATTTTAACTTAAGAATTCTAACTTAAAATATAACTTAAGAAAACACAATCCCAACCAATTCTAACTTTGAAATCTCAATAACAATTCTAACTTTAATAACTTATGGATTCTAACTTTAATATAACTTTTAAAAGCACAATCTCAACCAATTCTAACTTTGAATTCTCAATAACAAATCTAACTTTAATAACTTATGGATTCTGACTTTAATAAGACTTTTAAAAGCACAATCCCAAACAATTCTAACTTTCAATTCTCAATAACATTTCTAACTTTAATAACTTATGGATTCTAACTTTAACAACTTATGGATTATAACTTCAATATAACTTTGAAAAGCACAATCCCAACCAATTCTAAAAATTGAAAAGTAAATCTAGCCAAATAAAGTCTACATTTTAGTTTTGAGGTTATAGAAATATTATAACTTAACATTCTAACTTTGAAAAGCACAATCACAGCCAATTCTAACTTTGAATTCTCAATAACAATTCTAACTTTAATAACTTTTGGATTCTAACTTTAATATAACTTGAAAAAGCACAATCCCAACCAATTCTAACTAAGCTAACACAAATACATTGACAATGAACATAAAAATTAGCACAATCTCAAGCAAATATATATATATATATATATATGAAAAATAAACTAGTCAAATAAAGTTTACATTTTTTCACAAATTTAACAATAATTTAAGAAAGCACAACACCAACCAATTCTAACTTTCAATTCTCAATAACAATTCTAACTTTAATAACTTATGGATTCTAACTTTAACAACTTATGGATTATAACTTCAATATAACTTTGAAAAGCACAATCCCAACCAATTCTAAAAATTTAAAAGTAAATCTAGTCAAATAAAGTCTACATTTTAGTTTTGAGGTTATAGAAATATTATAACTTAACATTCTAACTTTGAAAAGCACAATCATAACCAATTCTAACTTTGAATTCTCAATAACAATTCTAACTTTAATAACTTATGGATTCTAACTTTAATATAACTTTGAAAAGCACAATCCCAACCAATTCCAAAAATTGAAAAGTAAATCTAGTCAAATAAAGTCTACACTTTAGTTTTGAGGTTATAGAAATACTATAAGTTAACAATTCTACTTTGAAAAGCACAATCTCGATCAATTCTAATTTTGAATGCTCAATAAAAATTCTACTAACTTATGGATTCTCACAAAAAGCACAATAAAAAAAAAACTAGTCAAATAAAGTATACATTTTTGCACGAATTGAACATCAATAATATTACAAACAATGATAACTAAGCTAACATAAATACATTGACAATGAACATAAAATATAGCACAATCTCAAGAAAAAAAAAAAAACGAAAAGTAAACTAGTCAAATAAAGTTTATATTTTTTCACAAATTCAACATTAATAACATTACAAATGATGTTTAACAAAGCTAAATAGACTAACATTAGGCCTAAAATCTACTAATAAAACTAAAATTGAAAGAATTTTAAAAGCCCTAATTTAAAAGAAACTACCTCAAATTACAAGTTAAAAACGGGGCTGGGGTAGGTGGGGTTGGGCTGCGTAGGTAGCGATGGGTGGGCGGCGGGTAGCTGCAGGTGGCGGGCATGGGCAGAGGGGGGTGGGCGGCGGGTTAGGGTTTTTTTATTTTAGAGAGAAGTGGGCTTTTTTTTGGGGAAGATAGCAAATGATATGCCAAACCCGTTTCTATCATATTGTTAAAAAAAACGACGGAAAAACCGACGCGGTTCGTCGGTTTTTTTAAAATGTTGACCAGCCTTTAACCTAAAAAAAAAATTAAAAACCGTAGTCCGTCGGTTTCTTAAAAAAAATCATTTATTAATATTTTACAAAACAAAATGAATTATAAATTATTTAATATATTTTTAAAAAATTAATTAATTTTTTTAATAAAACCGACGTGGGACGTCGGTTTTTGTTAAAAAAAATTGGCGGAAACATAATTTCAAAATTTTACGGAAAAATTTTAATTATAAAAAAATAGAAATACACAAAATCGACGCACTGAGTCGGTTTTCCGTCGTTTTTTTGTCCGTCGAATTTTGCCTATTTTTTAGTAGTGGATTATCAAACACACTTCTCTAATTTTTCTTTCCTTCAAAATACATACCAATGACAACAACAACAATATACTTAAGTTACTCCAACAATTTCCAGCCACAACACAAGCCAAAAATATACCTCAAATCAGCCCACATAACAACAATAATAACTTATCCAATTTCTCGCAATTAATTTTGTAGTTCTCATCTCACAATTTAGCTATTATAGGGATAAACTTAAATATATCAAGAATAGGAGAATTCTTACCTTAAATGCCATGAACTACTCTTCTTCAATATTACTTTACTTTGATCAAATCTCCAATTTACTAAAACCCCGAAGAACAATAGGTGTTGAATTACATAATCGATGCTAGAATCACCAGCCGACGTGGACATAATCTCCGAGTCTTCCCTTGTATTATTTTTGCGTAGAAATTTAGTATATTCATTGAGAAGTATTTTA
The DNA here is from genome assembly GCF_019175385.1 of Lycium barbarum. Classification (NCBI taxonomy): domain Eukaryota; kingdom Viridiplantae; phylum Streptophyta; class Magnoliopsida; order Solanales; family Solanaceae; genus Lycium; species Lycium barbarum. The sequence goes on along the minus strand of NC_083342.1, from coordinate 57,698,366 downwards.
CTTGCTCTCATTTCGTTTATGGACAAAGTGCAGCACATACATAAGTTATTTTCTCATAGAAGGATACTTAAAACTAAATAACCCAATTTATTCTTTCTTGGTGGAGAGTGGGGTCCACCATTCATTCATGTTGGGCTCATTAAAATCACTCTTGTCCTACACATGTCCACCAACAGGTCCTATCCATATAATTAGTCATATGATACATTACTCGCAAGACACCACGTGGAAAAGATAATCCAACACTTATCCACTTTTTTTTTTTTTATTACATCACTTTGTTCCCCACTAAATTGGTCATTAATTTCCTATTCCCAATTCAGTTAAATATTAATCACCTTTAACCAACTTCATATACTCATTATTATACCCATGTGATATAGCACTTGTCCATAACCTCATTTGCCACACATAACAAATTATTTGCAATCATTGTCGTCACACTTTTTTTTGGTCTTAAATCATTTTGGGACATCATTCCTTGTATACATTGAGTTCTTGATTTTCATGCTTCAATATGACAAAATCCTCCGGGCTCGGGTAAATTTGCTCATATTGGACGGTTAAATTTCCTAGTCCAAAAATCCGGAGTATTATAGCTTGGATCGTATTTCATTCAAATAAATATCGAACCTCAACGAAACTTATTTTCTCCGATTCTTTTAACCCCTAACTTTCACGACACTTGCTTATCACTTGTTAAACATAACATAAACACTTATAACTTCAAAGATAATCCTGTCCTTTGAGCTTATATGACTAACTTATGATGCAACTTCACGTACGAAAATACATGATGTAACATAGGGGTTTTTATCACTTAACCCATTTAGTTACTGCTCGACACCCGCTTCCGCGACCAGCAGACCGCTACAGTGGCACCGCTTCGGCGGTACCATGACTGCTACAACAGTCATGCCTAAAACCACAATGGCCGCTTCCGCAGCAGGGTGACCGTGATAGCGGTACCACTGCCGCGGTGCTGATGCCGCCAAAACGGGCACCAGACAATAGAAATCCAAAAATTTCACATTCTCAACCTGAATTTCTTACTATCTCCCGAGGCCATCTGCTCATAAACCAGATATGAAGACATACACAAAAACACGCTACGAACGCACTCGTGGCCTTGGAATTCCAAACGGAGGTATTGTTCACCGAGTCAACTCTCGATACCTCAAAATCAACTTCCAACCCAAGTCCGAAAATGCACCCGAGTGCATTAGGAGCCGAACTGAATATACGCACAAGTTCTAAAAGACCCTTCGGACCTCTCGAAATCAACGGATTCTTGAAAAAGGCCCGTTTACCCAAAAGTCAAATATAAGTCAAAGGGTTTTCATTTAAAAGCCAAATTCCCCAAAACATACCCTAATCAAGTCTGATGACCTTGAGAAGTGTGCCAACGGTCCCCGCTGGTCAAATATGAGCTAATAAAGCTCGAAAAAGGATCAAAAGGGTCGGTAACACAATAACTACCAAATGGGTCGTTACATCAGATACCAATTAAATAATCGCTCATCCTCGAGCGACAGGAAGAGAGGATGGGAAGTCCCTGAATCGGCAATAATTGAGGATATCGGCTACGCGGGTCGGACTTTTACTTATAAGGATTATTCTCATCGAACAAAACTGATTCCCAACGAATGATATAGGCCTATCAGAATGGTACTTCCTCAACGTAGAAAAATGAAAGATTGGACGAACACCTGACAGACCTAGTGAACAACTAACTCAAAAAACACACGATCAATAAAACCGATAGTCTCAAACAGGACAATGCACCTCGGGCTCACTTACTAGTCACAACTCTCTAACCTTAGCTCAAGCTCCAATTCTCATATCTCCATACTCGAATTTCCCTCGCAACTGATCCTCGAAATAACGAATTGTTTTACTCGAATTCTCTGATTTGTTAAAATCGATACTCTGAACTCGATTAATAGGCCTCACAAATACTTTCCCATACCAATGCAATCCTCTGAAACATGGTCACAAACCATAGCCCATTCTGAATCGATAAAATACTTTGATTCTGCTAACTCCTTCTCCCAAATCATCTAAAGCCGTTCCTCGCACCGCGATTTCTTAGAAACATATGGACACACATACCAAAATTCTGAAATCATAGCTTACTCTCACCAGAAAAAATCCTTGATTCATCTGAGATCCCTACGCAATTCCATCAAAACTGATCTTACAGACAGCCAACTTGGCTAGTTCTAAGTCTTCTTAAATCTTTAGATCACAATAACATACCAATACTACTCAATATCTCGTCGAGCCGAGTCCGTCGGAACCCAACTGATCACTATAAAGACATCTTGCACAACAGTTCCTCCTCAAATTTGTACTAAGCTCATTGTATACCATTATCTTACCCAAGTAATTGTTCTCAGAAAATGTCATCAAATCCACTAGAAAACCCTAACAAAGCTCGGTAAATCTGTCATACCTCAAATCTGAGTCGAAACTCTTCGAATGCTTAGATATTTTCTTGGAAATATAATCATAGACTTTTAAGCTTAACTCGAACAATGCTGACCCTGAGTAAATGCACAACTCTCTAATATCAGCAATAGTCATAAGAACTGACTCTGAATTTTGAAACCAGTCACAGTCACACCACGCATAACAAATCCTGTATGTGACCCTCGATTCTACAAGTTGAGTCCTATCAAAGTTATCAACTTGGTACCGAAGAGCTATACCTTACGATTCCAATATTTATGCTTCTCAAACATTACCCGACATGCAAATCCGATACAACCCTAAACTTTTCGACGCAAAACTTGAAGCCTCATATAATATAATACTTATATAACTATCGAACTTCTCATAGTGTCACCTCGATATGCTCATAAATTCTCCAAAAGTATCCAGTCTTACACTACCGCTATAAATCTCAGGCAATTACTTCCAAGTCCTTAATATCCAAAAGCGCTTACCCAAACTGTCCAATCAATATTACTTGCAATCATACTTTATTACCACGAGTAGGGTCTCACCTCAAAAATATAACTCTAGTTCTCACATGATAGGGATTGCACAAATCTTCTCTTAAAGCACGCTAACTCATCCACTGTAGAATGTTATGAAATTTTCCAATGGTGTACCACTAAGCCACTTCTTATAAATCTCAACATGTCGGTTTACTAAAATAAGCTTATCACTAGCTGCCGATCATAATCTCACAGAATTTTCCTCATATCTCTAAGTCCATTTCTGTAGACTTCCTTCCTTAAGCTCACGCAACCATCACACCTCATCTTCTAAACATATAATAGTGTTTTGTCTTCTCCAGGTCAGATCATCCGAAAACGTATCCTTAAATCATCCTTTTGGAAAGCTTATGCCCATATTTGGCTTAAGGGTCCTTCTTAAAACTTGCTCAACTTCCCATGTACTACTCATATAACTTTTCATATGTCCTTTAAAAAACCCCGGCACGTGAGCCCCACCTTAGCTTACGGTTACGAGGGCTTTTCATCAAGTAACGCATGAACTAATTTGCATTATACGATCTCCAAATGTCATATATATATATATATATTCTTATACTCAGATCATATAATCTTCATCCCTGATCCATGTATAACTTTGCTCTCCTTTGAGCTCATACTAAGCCGTCTACAGTCTTGGTAACGTGCAATTTTTTGGGGTGTAACAGCGACAGAGTGCGGGTCCCAGTGATAGAGTGACTATTGCCAGAGCCTGTGATTTTATGATTTTGAACCCGCCAGAATTTTTTAGGTCAAAGTTAGATGAAGACCCGCAGGGTTTTATAGACGAGATGTTGAGGACATTGAGGATTATACATGCTTCAGATACAGAGTCAGTGGAGTTGGCGTCTTATAGGTTGCGGGATGTTGTCGTTCTTTGGTATAATAACTAGGTTTCTTCAAGAGGGGAAAATGCACCTCCCCCAGTTTGGCAAGTGTTTGTAGACACTTTTATTCGCCATTATTTTCCACCTGAAATCCGTCGAGCTCAAGCGGATAGGTTTCTGAATCTAAAGCAAGGGAATATGAGTGCTTGAGAGTACAGTCTTCGCTTTAATTCATTGGCCCGGTATGCTCTAACTATGGTGTCCGATATGGGAGACCGAGTACATCGATTTGTGAATAGCTTAGGGCCACATTTGATCAAAGATTGCTTGACAACTTCACTACAGGAAGGGATGGACATCTCCCGTATTTAGGCTCCCGCTCAGAATCTAGAAGAGCAGCAGCAGCCACACCAAGGTGAGCGTCATATTGATAGAGGGCATAGTAAGAGGGCCAAATCTGCTGGTGCTAATAGCGAGTGTATAGGGGGTCAGAGACAGTTATATTCCAGATATTCAGGCCAGTCTGCAACTAGTGCACCTTCACAGTTTGGGCAGGAGATTTGACTGCCCCATTTATTCAGGACAAGGTCAGAACTCGAGAGTTTCGAGTTCCCAGTTTGGAGGTGATCCCAGTCAGAGGAGACCACTATTACCACGATGCAGCCAGTGTAGTAGATTACATTCGGGTCAGTGTCATCGAGGCTCACATGCTTGCTATGCCTGTGGTCAGGTTGGGCATATGATGCGTGATTGTCCATCGATGGGTGGTAGAGTTGGGGCTCAGCCTATAGGATCAGTAGTAGGTTCTTATTCATCCGTGTGCCTAGTAAGGGAGACTCCCTAGGCTTCAGCAGGTCGTGGTAGAGGCAGAGGGGTGGTATCTAGTTCAGGTGGCTCTCAGCCTCGTATTTATGCCTTAGCCGAGCGATAGGATCTTGAGTCCTCCCTTGATGTTGTCACAGGTATATTATTCGTATTCTCTTATGATGTTTATGCCCTGATTGATCCGGGTTCTACCATGTCTTATATCACTGACATTACCAGCCGTATTGGGGTGAAACCTGAGCTAATCAAATCTTTTGAGGTATCAACTCCGGTTGGTGATCCAGTAATAGCTAGACAAGTATACAAAAATTGTGTGATTGTGGTATCTGACGTCAGACTATAGCTGATTTGATTGAGCTGGAAATGTTAGATTTTGATATGACTATAGGCATGGATTGATCGGCCTCTTGTTATGCTAATGTGGATTTCAGAACAAAGATGGTTCGATTCTAATTCCATGGAGAACCAGTGCTTGAATGGAAAGGTAACATAGCGTCTCCAAGGGGTAGGTTTATTTCCTATATCAAAGCAAGGAATATGATTGCAAAAGGTTATATTTACCATTTGGTCCGGGTTCATGACACCGAAGCAAAGCCGCAAACTCTTCAATCCATTCCGGTAGTAAATGAGCTTCCAAATGTATTTCCAGATGAACTTCCAGGCCTTCCACCAGAACGGAAAATTGATTTGACCATTGATGTGCTGCCGGACACCGAACCTATATCTATTCCTCTTTATAGAATGGCTCCAGCTGAATTGAAGGAGCTAAAGGCACAACTGAAGGACTTGCTTGAGAAGGGATTTATTAGACCCAGTTCATCGCCATAGAGAGCACCTGTCTTGTTCGTGAGGAAGAAAGATGGTTCTTTGCGAATGTGTATTGACTATAGGTAGTTGAACAAGGTAACAATAAAGAATAAATATCCACTTCCGAGGATCGAAGATTTATTTGATCAATCACAAGGTGCTAAGTGGTTTTTCAAGATAGATCTAAGATCATTAAATCACCAAGTGAGGGTCATGGAATTTAACATTCCGAAAACGGCTTTCAGAACTAGATACGGTCATTATGAATTTCGGGTAATGTCATTTGGGTTGACTAACGCTCTGGCAGTGTTTCTAAATTTGATGAACAATGTGTTTAGGCCTTTCCTATATTGTTTTGTAATCGTGTTCATCGACGATGTTTTGGTATATTCTCGGTCAAAAACAGAGCATGCCGACCATCTACGTATTGTCCTTGGAATTCTTCGGACTTGAGAATTATATGCAAAATTTTCAAAATGTGAGTTCTGGTTGAATTCTGTAACTTTTCTAGGCCATATTATTTCAGCTGATGGCATCTGAGTGGATACTCAGAAAATTGAAGCCATGAAGACTTGGCCAAGGCCTATAATGCCTACAGAGGTCCGTAGCTTTCTGGGATTAGCAGGCTATTACAGAAGATTTGTGGAAGGATTTTCCCCTATTTCAGCGCCATTGATGAAGCTAACTCAGAAATCAGCAAATTTCAGTGGATCGATGTTTGTGAGCGCAGTTTCCAGGAATGAAAAGATAGACTGACTTCAGCCTAGTCCTGATACTTCCAGAAGGTTATGTTTATTGTGATGCCTCCAGTGTCGGATTGGGCTGTGTGTTGATGCAGCACGGAAAGGTTATAGCCTATGCCTCCAGACAGTTGAGGAAACATTAGAAGAATTACTCGACCCATGATCTTGAATTAGCTGTGGTTATTCATGCACTAAAGATATGGAGACATTATTTGTATGGGGTACATGTTGATATTTATACAGATCATAAGAGTCTCCAGTATATCTTCAAGCAGAAGGAGTTGAATCTGCCGCAGAGGCGATGGCTAAAGTTATTGAAGGACTATGATGTGAGTATCTTATATTACCCTGGGAAGGCAAATGTGGTGGCCGACGCTCTTAGCCGTAAATTAATGGGTAGCCTATGTGATGTTTAGTCGGAGAAGAAAGAATTAGTTCGTGAGCTCCACCAGTTAGCTAACCTAGGAGCCCGTTTAATGGACTCGGGCAATGCAGGAGTTGCTGTGCATAATCCATTTGTTTCATTCCTGGACATGGAAGTGAAAAGGAGCCAATATGAAGATCCCCAGTTGAGTCACTATAGAGATACACTTCCTCAGAAAGATAAGTCACCATTTGATGTTTCTGCAGATGGAGTTCTCAGGTACTGAGGCAGGCTATGTGTTCCAGATGTTGCAGGACTACGTCGTCAGATTCTAGAAGAAGCTCATTTCTCCCATTATTCTATTCACCCAGGAGTGATAAAGATGTACTACGATCTCAAGTTAATGTATTGGTGGGATTGAATGAAGAAAGATATAGAAGAATTTGTAGCTCAGTGTCCAAATTGCCAACAAGTGAAAATTAAGCATCAAAAGCCAAAAGGATTGTTGCAAGCTGTGGAAATTCCAACCTGGAAATGGGAGGTGATAAACATGGATTTTATTGTATGTTTGCATCATACTCAGCGTAAGTATGACTCCATATGGGTAATCATGGACAGACTTACAAAATCAGCTTATTTTCTTTTAGTCAGAACTACATACTCAGCAGAAGACTATGCAAAGTTGTATTTTAAGAGATAGTGTGAATTCATGGTGTCCAGTATCCATTATCACAGATAGAGGAGCACAATTTACAGCTAAATTCTAGAAATCCTTTGAAGAAGGTTTGGGAACTCAAGTGAGACTCAGCATAGCATTTCATCCATAGACCGATGGGCAAGCTGAACACACTATTCTGACCTTGGAAGATATGTTACAGGCATGTGTATTGGATTTTAGAGGTAATTAGGATGATCATTTGCCACTTATTGAATTTTTCTATAACAACAGTTATCATTCCAGTATCCAGATGGCTCCGTATGAAGCTCTGTATGGAAGGAAGTGTAGATTTCCAATTGGATAGTTTGAAGTTAGAGAGACACATATGATAGGTCCATAATTGGTTCAGCAAGCGATGGAAAATAGCAAGCTCATCCGAGACCGATTGTTGATAGCTCAAAGTGGCCAAAAGTCTTATGCGGACAATCGCCGACGGAACATGGAATTCCAAATTAATGATAGGGTATTCCTGAAAGTGTCTCCGATGAAATGTGTAATGAGATTCGGCAAGAAGGGCAAGCTCAGTCCTCGATATATTGGACCTTAAAAGATAGTGTGCAAGGTGGGCCAAGTGGATTATGAACTAGATCTACCTCTAGAGCTTGAATCAGTCCATCCAATTTTTCATGTGTCAATGCTCTGTAAAATGTGTTGGGGATCCTTCCAGAATCGTGCCAGTAGATGATGTTCAAGTTACTAAAAAGTTTGCTTATGAAGAAGTACCTATTGCCATACTAGATAGGCAAGTACGGAAACTTCGAACTAAGGACGTAGCTTCAGTTAAGGTTCTGTAGAGAAACAATAATAAATAGATGATGACTTGGGAAGCATAAGAAGACATGAAGTCTAGATATCCGCACTTATTTCCACCCCCAGAAGAGGCACAAGATGAAACGCCACTGTTTCTAGGAATGTAATGCTTTCTCTTAATGTTTTTGGTCGTGTGTGGCCATGTTTTCTTGCTGTTGTTGTTGTACCCCTGTGAGGCGATGTTATTTTAGGTTGTTGTGACAGGATGGTAGTGCCATATTACACGGAAAACTCTGGCGAAATTTCTATAGAATCCCAGAGAACTTAACATTCGAGGACAAATGTTCTTAAGGGGGGAGAATGTTACACCTCGGACATTCCGTGTTGTCATACTGTGAATAGACTAACAAAAGCTCATGGCGAACATGAAGCCCTTATTACATTAAGGAGAGTATTGAGTAGCTTTGAAGTATATACGATAAGATTTTGATGTCATATGACTCGGAGAAACTAAGTTCATCGAGGAGAAGCAAAGTATAAGTTGTGTTTGGGAAAGGTCTCGCAAGTTATCGAGTTAAGGATTATTTAGTAATGTCTTGAGGGGAAGTTATAAGGATCCTTAGACGGTTAATGAAGTATTAAACAAGTGCTAAGAATGTTCTATAAGGATTAGAAATTAAATGAATCGACGAGAACAAATTCGGGGAGAGGGTGAGTTATACGACCAATTATACGGTTCGTATAATGGTCCGTGTAACAGTCACAGTGAAGGGTCATCACTGGAGAGATTATACGGTCACTTATACGGACCGTATAAGTGTCCGTATAATCCATAGCGGGCAGTTTTTAAATTTTATAAAAAGAGGACCCCAAGTTCTTATTTTTCATTTCACTCATTCTCCACACTTCAAGAGAGCTCTAGAATATTCATACACCATACTAAAACAAATCCAAGGGGGAAATCAAAGATTAAACACCAACAATCAAGTAAATCAAGTGCATGGGTGCTCACTAGGGTTTGTAGAAGTCAAGGATTCCTTTTTGTGTTCATGTTGGGGTTTTCTCAACTAGAGTACCTTCATCCAAAGACCATTCCTACATAATCAAAGGTAAGCTTTACAATTATTTCATGTTATTAAAGGTATTGACTGGTTAAAATACTTGGATTAGAGAAGAATGTAGAATATGAGCTCAAATATAGAAATAAGGGCATTTTTAGTAGTAAGCTAATTTGTGTCACACCCCGATCTTACTAGGGTGTGATGGGTACCCGACCCTATACTCGGAGCCGAGCGAACCCGCTGACTCATATTACATACATAATATCTTTGGACTCTTTATTCAATTAAGAATGAAATACATAGTAAGGTTTCAGAAACTTTTTTTTTCATCGTACTCAAATCAAGCAAAATCTGTAATCATATGGGGTTTATCACATAACACAGAATGACACGTCGGCTGATGGGGCCGCTTACAAACTGACATTCTATACCCACGACTCTGTCTTCAAAGTCTCTAACTTCGAACAACACATCATAGCATAGTACTCTGACCCGGCAACACTCCAGGGCAAATGGAGCTTGCCAACTCCGCTGGAACGTCTTCTATCATAGCTTCTACTCATCTGGGTGTACCTGCGCGGCATGAAACGCAGCCCCCGAAGAAAGGGGGGTCAGTACGAGCAATGTACTGAGTATGTAAGGTATGAATAGTAACATAGTAAGGGATGTAATTATAAACCATACATAATGGGAACGTAGAGCATATCATGAGATAAAAGAGTAACCTGTACATCTGAGTGCCTCTTAGGGCGGATGCCATGCATGCTTAGCTTTATTTGAAAAACATTTCTTGTTCATATATAGAAAATAGAACATATCATAGCGCCGAACCACGTCGGCTCCCCCACATATGTCCCGCGTCCGGGATGATAAGTTACGCCAACTGACCAGGTGGCAATGCTTCTATAGCGCCACATATGTCCCTTTTCCCCATATTCCCCATATACATATACATATATCATGTTCATGTGTCATATACATATATCATATAAGCCGCATGCATGAGCGCCCAAAGAAAGTCATGTATCCACCGGAGTGACATAAGCTCGGTAACCTCCGATTACATTATGGAATAACCATGGTCGCTTTGTCTCACCTTGAAGGAACAATTATTGTAAGATGAGACTAGCAACGAATAATAGCGTACATAAACCGATACCTGAAGACTCAGAAACAAGTTTCGGGTAGATCCGATTTAGTATAAGAAAGGTATGAGCGTTTGAAGTACAGAACCTTCTACGAACGTTTCAGAAGCTATTTTTAGAAAATCAACGCAATAATCATACCAAGTACCTTTAAACATGAAATCATTCTTGTCATAGTCATCATAGAAGCATTCTCATCCTTGACACCATCAATGTCATTGTAAAACATATCCATCGTTATTGTCATAAAATCTTACAAAATCATAAACCTCTGTTTTGGTAGAATACGGACACTTTGGAAAAACATTTACGAGTTATTGGGAAGAGAATCATGCCTTGGAATCGTAAACATCTAACTTTTGAAAAACAAGTAAGATATGGAAACAATTTTGAAATCATAACATCGGGATCATGCCATTGAAAGAAAGGGACAAGCCTTAACATACCTGCTCTACGTCCTATTAGCTACGCTTAATTGTCCAAGCTCGTTATCGCTAGTCTACATTCAAGAAGATTTACATAATCATTAGGTTCATCGTCACACACACTTGTCTTAGTCTTTCAAATAAATTCATTTATATTCTACCGAAATTTCGGCAGCATTTCCCCTGTAAATACACCATCCCCGAGAATCTAACTCGGCCAATTTATCAACAACAATCTGAGAATTCAACTCGGTCACATTATCAACAACAATACCAACAATCATACTAACAACTGTACTAATCAATCCAAAATATATTCTAACATTAACAACTCTTGTCGCACAATTCAACGACATTTCATTTATATTCAATTCCATCACATATAGTCAAGCCAACATCAATGCTTACACATTCAAATACTTTCCCAAGACTTTACAAACACAATTCAAGATTACTTCAAGCAAGTCATACAATATTCAAAACAATCTAGCCAATATGTCATTTCACCCGAAACCTTCCAAATGCAACAAGAACCATAACAACACACTTCCTTCTTTCAAATTCAATTACAACAACCCAACTTACAATCTTCCAAACACATGTCTCATTTCCAAATTCATGAAGTATATTTACAACCTACACATTAGCAACTCTATTCTTATAATTATAAGGAACCAATCTAATGTCACATTAACTTCTTCCATAATCCACAAACGATTACAACTTCATTTCCAACCATTAAATCCTCATTTTACATCATAGAATCCACAACTACAACAATCAAAATACTAAATAAAATCAATTCATCTTATCTCACCCACATAGCTCCTATTCGGCCAACTCCCACACATATATATTTCATGAATTTCATCCACTTCTACACACAACAACATGCATAAATCATCCATAACATATATAAAAGAAGATTGAACCTTACCTTCCTTCACTTGTCTTCTTACTTGGCTAGGGTTTATAAATCACCCAAATGAATGCCTGGCTTGCTCCAACAACTCCCTCATGTTAATTAGGGCCTTCAAATTAGTTGAAATGCTAGAAGAAATTAATTTTTCTTGATCAATTTCCATGGCTCAATTTTCGCCAACCTTGGCCGAACCCCCATCTCTTCTTCTTCTCTTTTTTTTTCTCCAAGCTTCTTGATTTAAAATGATGACTATGTCTTATTTAGTCATCTATATATATATCTTCTACCAACACAAGGTGGACACATGACCCGTTTCTCCATTTTTCTTGAAGTTTCTTGAAAATAAACAAAGAAGACTAATTGTCTTCTTATGCAAGCTTTGGTCCATATCTATTTATAATTAGCCCCCATTTAATAAAATATGGCATGTGCCACACGGCCAACATGGCCCCTCCAAGAACCTTCCCGAATATTTTGTGAAATTCCCATTTTGCCCCTAGCCTTCCGCAATATTACCATGAGTCATTTTGTGAATTTCCCTTTTTACCCTTAACCTACCACGACCACCTTGAAATATCCAAATGTATAAAATACGGGATATAACATCCTCCCCCCCTTTAGAACATTCGTCCTCTATTGTTCAACTGATCTTATGGGGTCTTGTAGCACTTCGAGGGGGGGGGTGTCTTTTATAGTTGTCCTTTTCTTCGAGCCCATCCCTTATCTTTTACCCTATTTTCCTCATAATAAAACTCCTCGGTCTCTACATGAGTCCTTATTCCACGTCATGGGTTTTCTAACCCACTGCGCCAACTCATTATAATTGTCGTTGTCATCAAAATATCCTTTGAGTCTGATATAATATGTTCTCCCGCCCCCCCCCCCCCCCCCCTCTTTTTAAGGGGCTCCTTATACGCCAACCGCCCTTTTTTTGAAGTCTTCATTTATAATTACCTTCAAGTATCCTCGTCTACAATAATTACCTTATTCCTCGTCTTTCTTTTCAACTCTATGCATAACACATCGAAAACTCCTTACCATAAGTTTTTCTTTCGTTTTATGACCATATCATCATTCTTGTCAACATTCCCATATCTTTTCATCCACTATTAGTCCTTTCACTCATTTAGCTCACATACTCGTAAGTCTTATTGACTACGCCTTTACGTTGCAGCTGTGCGTCTATGTTGTCTTAAGCGTCCTGCTACCTTTGCTCTCAGCACTGAGTCCTTGCAGGTTATATTCTCTCTATCTTCGCTTATCAAACCCTTAACTATATTCACGGCGCTACGACTGAGCGGTCTTCCATGTACATCCCTTGCATTTCGTTCCATTTCCTCTAAGATTAAATCTTTCAGACTCACATGAATTCTCGACCCATACCATTAATTTCCCCAATCCATAGTGTCAACCCATCATCCTTATTCTTTTCTCAGTGCGTAATCGGGTTCCTATCGCTAACTCGTTGGGATATCCTCTTACTCCTTGGGTTAAAGATTTCCAGTTATTTGCTCCTAAATGTCCTTCAACTAGCCTATTACCATACCTTTTTTATTTTCACCCTTAACCTTCCTTGGGTTCCTTCCTCCTCGAGCACCTTTCTTCTCTTGTTATCTGTAGTATCGACTCTAGAGTTCATGAGATATTCCTTTTTACGCGTAAATCCGTCCTATTCTCAAGTTATCCTTTCAGTAAAGCTCTTCCATGCCTGAGGCAACCACATTAATATGGCTGCACATTTATTCCTCTATATACCTCTCAAGGGCCTAAATCTCTTAGCATCATCGTAAGGCCTAAGCATTCTTTCTCTTACTTCACGTTCTTTGTCATAACTACTATTACTTTAGACCTACTTATTGAAATTGGTTCTCGAGCCTCACAAATTCCTCTTTGTACTATATTACCACACTTTATCCTTTTCACGTACCTACCTTTGAATTTTTTACCCAAGTAATCTCGTGCTTTGCCGGTAATTTCTCTCGGGGCTCCACTCACTATGATTTCTTACCTTTCACCTTCTCCTGACACTTTGATCTCTTTATCTTCCATCTACTCACTCCCTATCTTTTCCAAATATCGTTGTATTAGGACTTTTCAATCTTAACCCGTAGTGAACATAGCATTAGTTTAGCTCGTAACGCTTGTACCGTTTATTTTTGTTGTCACTTGAACTCCGGTACCCTTACTCGATTGATGCCTTCCATACCGTAACACAGGTGGCTGGGATACACATGCCCACCGATACAATCACATATGGGATATGATACGTATTTATATATATATAATTGCTACCAACTAGCCCACAAAATACTTCCAAACGCTATTCAAGCCTATCCTAACTTCCAGAGCTGTGACGCACTTTCTGTCTCTTCTCCAGTCTAGCCTACCTCGTCTTACAAGACCTCTTAAGGTTTCCAGCCATCCCGTATACTCTAGTTTCCCTTAGGTTACTCTAACTTCTCATTTGTCTCTTATGTCTGGATATATAGAATTTCTTACATACTTCCCAGGGGGTCACCCATCCTAAAGTTTCTCCCACCTTAGCACGCAGATATAATCGCGTCCGCTTCCACACATGACCTTTATTACATGATCTAGAGCAAATTAAAGCCTTACAGATTTCGAGACATTTTCGTAACATGTCCTTTCTTTTACAATTACTGTTTTACCCTTTTTAATTCCCAATGTTCACCTCCCACCTGTGTATGACTACTTCCTGTCCTGGGCTTCCAGATCCTTGATGGTAGTGATCGCACCTTCATCGCCATGGCAAATCCATAACCTTTCTGAAACAACGCATCTCACTTATTGCCTATTTACAGTATTTCCTTTCCACGCTTCTTCCTGTTAGGCGTATCCATTCTGGCAGAATCTCCTTTACCATTCCTACTTTTCAAAATCTGTACGTAGCAAATATCGACAATACCTCACAGAACATACGGCTATATAACATACGACTATATAACATATTCCAGCCAATCAGGGCTTCCAGTTCCAGGTAACAGTACGAATATATCGGTACTTACCCCTGTGTCTTTCCATATCGCCGCTCATCTTCTTCCGTCATACGTAAGGCTTATATAAGGAATCTCATTTTCCTATGACTTGGCTCTATCGCACGATCTAAGACAGAAAGAAGGTCAACAATTCCTAGATGCCCCGCAGCCTCCTGTTTATAAATGTGGCCGGCTTCACACCCATAAACAGGACTCTACTGGACACGACTTTGCAGACAACCCCTAGGACGACCTGCTCTGATACCACTTTGTCACGCCCCGATCTTACTAGGGTGTGATGGGCACCCGACCGCATACTCGGAGCCGAGCGAACCCGCTGACTCATATTACATACATAATATCTTTGGACTCTATATTCAATTAAGAATGAAATACATAGTAAGCTTTCAGAAACTTTTTTTTTTCATCGTACTCAAATCAAGCAAAATCTGTAATCATATGGGGTTTATAACATAACACAGAATGATATGTCGGCTGATGGGGCTGCTTACAAACTGACATTCTATACCCACGACTCTGTCTGCAAAGTCTCTAACTTCGAACAAGACATCATAGCATAGTACTCTGACCCGGCAACACTCCAGGGCAAATGGAGCTTGCCAACTCTGCTGGAACGTCTTCTATCATAGCTTCTACTCATCTGGGTGTACCTGCGCGACATGAAACGCAGCCCCCGAAGAAAGGGGGTCAGTACGAGCAATGTACTGAGTATGTAAGGCATGAATAGTAACATAGGAAGGGATGTAATTATAAACCATACATAATGGGAACATAGAGCATATCATGAGATAAAAGAGTAACCTGTACATCTGAGTGCCTCTTAGGGCGGATGCCATGCATGCTTAGCTTTCTTTGAAAAACATTTCTTGTTCATATATAGAAAATAGAACATATCATAGCGCCAAACCACGTCGGCTCCCCCACATATATCCCGCGTCCGGGATGATAAGTTACGCCAACTGACCAGGTGGCAATGCGTCTATAGCGCCACATATGTCCCTTTTCCCCATATTCCCCATATACATATACATATATCATGTTCATGTGTCATATACATATATCATATAAGCCGCATGCATGAGCGCCCAAAGAAAGTCATGTATCCACCGGAGTGACGTAAGCTCGGTAACCTCCGATTACATTATGGAATAACCATGGTCGCTTTGTCTCACCTTGAAGGAACAATTATTGTAAGATGAGACTAGCAACGAATAACAGCGTACATAAACCGATACCTGAAGACTCAGAAACAAGGTTCGGGTCGATCCGATTTAGTATAAGAAAGGTATGAGCGTTTGAAGTACAGAACCTTCTACGAACGTTTCAGAAGCTATTTTTAGAAAATCAACGCAATAATCATACCAAGTACCTTTAAACATGAAATCATTCTTATCATAGTCATCATAGAAGCATTCTCATCCTTGACACCATCAATGTCATTGTAAAACATATCCATCGTTATTGTCATAAAATCTTACAAAATCATAAACCTCTGTTTTGGTAGAATACGGACACTTTGGAAAAACATTTACGAGTTATTGGGAAGAGAATCATGCCTTGGAATCGTAAACATCTAACTTTTGAAAAACAAGTAAGATATGGAAACAATTTTGAAATCATAACATCGGGATCATGTCTTTGAAAGAAAGGGACAAGCCTTAACATACATGCTCCACATCCTATTAGCTACGCTTAATTGTCCAAGCTCGTTATTACTAGTCTACATTCAAGAAGATTTACATAATCATTAGGTTCATCGTCACACACACTTCTCTTAGTCTTTCAAATGAATTCATTTATATTCTACCGAAATTTCGGCAGCATTTCCCCTGTAAATACACCATCCCCGAGAATCTAACTCGGCCAATTTATCAATAACAATCTGAGAATTCAACTCGGCCACATTATCAACAACAATACCAACAATCATACTAACAACTTTACTAATCAATCCAAAATATATTCTAACATTAACAACTCTTGTCGCACAATTCAACGGCATTTCATTTATATTCAATTCCATCACATATAGTCAAGCCAACATCAATGCTTACACATTCAAATACTTGCCCAAGACTTTACAAACACAATTCAGGAATACTTCAAGCAAGTCATACAATATTCAAAACAATCTAGCCAATATGTCATTTCACCCGAAACCTTCCAAATGCAAAAAGAACCATAACAACACACTTCCTTCTTTCAAATTCAATTACAATAACCCAACTTACAATCTTCCAAACACATGTCTCATTTCCAAATTCGTGAAGTATATTTACAGCCTACACATTAGCAACTCTATTCTTATAATTATAAGGAACCATGCTAATGTCACATTAACTTCTTCCATAATCCACAAACGATTACAACTTCATTTCCAACCATTAAATATTCATTTTACATCATAGAATCCACAACTACAATAATCAAAATACTAAATAAAATCAATTCATTATATCTCACCCACATAGCTCCTATTCGGCCAACTCCCACACATATATATTTCATGAATTTCATCCACTTCTACACACAACAACATGCATAAATCATCCATAACATATATAAAAGAAGATTGAACCTTACCTTCCTTCACTTGTCTTCTTACTTGGCTAGGGTTTATAAATCACCCAAATGAATGCTTGGCTTGCTCCAACAACTCCCTCATGTTAATTAGGGCCTTCAAATTAGTTGAAATGCTAGAAGAAATTAATTTTTCTTGATCAATTTCCATGGCTCAATTTTCGCCAACCTTGGCCGAACCCCCATCTCTTCTTCTTCTCTTTTTTTTCTCCAAGCTTCTTGATTTAAAATGATGACTATGTCTTATTTAGTCATCAATTATATATATATATATATATATATATATATATATATATATATATATATATATATATATATATATATATATATATATCTTCTACCAACACAAGGTGGACACATGTCCCCTTTCTCCATTTTTATTGAAGTTTCTTGAAAATAAACAAAGAAGACTAATTGTCTTCTTATGCAAGCTTTGGTCCATATCTATTTATAATTAGCCCCCATTTAATAAAATATGGCATGTGCCACACGGCGAACATGGCCCCTCCAAGAACCTTCTCGAATATTTTGTGAAATTCCCATTTTGCCCCTAGCCTTCCGCAATGTTACCATGAGTCATTTTGTGAATTTTCCTTTTTACCCTTAACCTACCACGACCACCTTGAAATATCCAAATGTATAAAATACGGGATATAACAATTTGAGTCATGATTCTTAGTATGAGATGAGCATAATCTTGTTATGAATGATGCTAATGACATTGAGGAAGTGTTATGTGAAGAACGAATATGATGTTGTATTGTACTCATAGTTATGGATGGTGTGAAGGTGAATTTGAGAAGTGAACAACATTTAACTTGAGAAATCTATTGATTATGATATTACGAGTGTCGCTATTGATGTTTGGGAATTGTTATATTATATGGAGAAAGTTGTTGAAACAAAGGAAATGCTACCCAATTTTCGTTAGCCCTTAGTCACTTTAGCTTAGTCTTAAGCGTGTTTATAATAATCTAACCATGGTACGAATTCTCTTGAATGTAGAGTTGTGAGCTTGGAATGAGAACGCTTAGTCGTTAAGGAGACGTAAAGGTATGTAAGGCTAGTCCCTTTTCTTTCAAAGGCATGACTCCTCTACTACGATTTCCTTTCTTATATTTCCATGACCTTCTTACATTCCAAAGTTGAAAGTCTAAGATTATTAAGAGTTCCTTATGAGCTAGAGATAAGACATGCCCTATGATAATGATGATGCTATTATGAGTTGAAAATTTTATTTCATGATCTCATTGATGTTATTTCTTGTTGTTGTCTCACCTCATGATATTGGTTCCTTCAAGGTGAGACCTAGCGGTGATGTTTGATCCATAAGATAATCGGAGGTTCCCGACCTTACGTCACTTCGATAGACTTACAGCTTTTACTTGAGCTCTCATGCATGCTTCATATTATGTATATATAAGACTACACCATGCCTAGTTGACCGGGTAGTCACCACTACGATAGGCATAGTGGGCAGCTATGATGATGATTACACCGTGCCTAATTGGCCGGGCAGACACCACTAGTGGCCGGCTTGAGATGTTTACCCTAGATGCGGACTAATGATGATCACACCGTACCTATATGGTCGGGCAGTTTATATATATGTGTATACATAATATGATGTTTTTTTTTGTTAGCATGCATGATTCCGCCTTAGGAGGCAATCAGTTACAGGTTATCTCTTCATCTCGTGTTCTCTTACTTCTTTATCATGTTGATATGTATGCCTTACATACTCAGTACATTATTTGTACTGACGTCCTTTTCTTTTATGGACGCTGTGTTCATGCCCGCATGTAGACAGGGAGACGGCGCAGACGCTTAGGAGCTTATCAGCAGTTGTACAGGAGCACCACACTACTCCGGAGGTGCAGCCTATTGGTATATTCTTTTGTGTACATATTGGCGCATGGCGGGGTCCTGTCCTGTCCTTGTGATTTCAGTATTCCAGTTAGAGGCTCGTAGATACTCATGTGTGGGTAGTAGATGTTATGTGACCTCTTCGGTGGACATTTTGTATATCATTTAGTAGCCTCATGGGCTTATGCACACATACACGTTTTGGGAGGTATTGACGAACGTTTTATGATAAGTTTTGTAGTGAGAATGATGTATGTCTAGGTTGAGTATGATAGATAGCATGATGAGTGGTGCTCCGTAGCCAGCTCCGAGTAACCGTCATGTCCCACTAGTTGGGTCCTTACAACAGCATAACCAAACATACCAACTCGACACTGAACCCTTATGTCTATACTACCATGCATGACCGCAACATAATCCTCAAACCAACTAGCTCTCGATTCCACGATATCCTTATCATTCCTCTAAACATGAAGACCCGATGAACATACGCTTTACTGAAGGACCAGGACCACAGTTGCCGAACATCTTAAGTCTCCACTACTCATAAGTAACATTTCATTCCGATCTAACACCGAGAACCACCTTCCTGGAAGAACCCACAAACCACAACCATATAGCCACGTCGAAGCCCAACTTAACTTCTCACGACCGAATACAAAATCCACTTTCATACAAATTGCAACCTTGACCTGAAGAGCACATCATATACCAATTGTTTCCTTCCTAATAGAGGAGATTAATCTATCCAAATCCTCTTTCTTACGCCTCCGTCGCATTAACAAGATACTGCTTATACCCAAATACCCTAAGAAATCTTACTTTGCTAATCGTTTCTCACAAAAGTCGTCCTTCATGTCCTTATTCTAAACTTCTCTTCTTTATTACATGAGGTCACTATACCTCTGCCCAAATTCGATGATCCTTACCGAACTTACACTTATGCCACGCACACCATCATACTACCCTGACGGAGTTGAAACTTATTCCCAAAACCAATCATATCTCTAACAAATCATTCTTGTTAAGTCATAAATGCACTTCTGCGACTTCCAAGCAACCCAACACTGGCAACATGGAGGTCATGTGATCCTTTATACCATCTCTCCCATTTATTAAGAAAATCCCCCACAATGAATGAGTCTTAACAACCCTCCTACTCAACTGAAACCTCAAGTCATAGTCGGATACTGAACTTAGTCACGCGTCCAAATCAGGATGACACATCTCGTACCATACCAAGCCATGTCATAATAAAACTACTCGCATAAGAATTTAGGAACGAGTTTTAACCATTCGTGGGAGAATAAGACAAGGAAATTCATATACCAATAGGAATTCACTAGATACCTATTTTAATGAAATAGAATGAAAGAATTGAAAGTTTCCTAATGTCCTATAGCCTCTCACAGATAAGTACAGAGCTCATCGTACCGATCCTCAAGATCCTAGTAGACATGCTCTTGTACTTATAGACCGAGTAACCTAGGGCTCTGATGCCAACTGTCACGACCCAAATTACGGATCATGTGGGCACCTACTCCATCCCACCTAGTAAGCGAACCCTTCCCTTTATTTAATCATTTTCTATTATCACATGCGGATACGATGTAGTAAACGCAATCTCAATATCATAGATAATTACTAAGTGTGAAAATGCGAGTGGCACCCCAAGGATCTGGTCTATATCAGTACAAGAGCTACTACTCAATACACAAGTCTAAATCAATAAGTACAAATGTCTTAATATTGCCATAAAAGACTCATAACAAGATAAGAAATAATGTCCGGAAAGTAAAAGATAGATCCAATGAGGAATGGAAACTAGGGCTGCAGATTTGGCAGTGGCTCACTCTAAGTGTCCAATGAAACTACCTTGGGGACCACTCATGAGGGTCTGGCGTGGATCTTGTCTCAAACCCTACACCCTGAAAAGAAGTGTAGGAAGGTAGCATAAGTACAAACATCAAACCTTACACCCCGAAAAGAAGTGTAGCAAGGTAGCATCAGTACAAACAATGTTGAATAAGCATCATAGGCCGACTAAGATTAGTTCACGCATATAAGCATAAATTCAACAAGATAAGCAGATAGGCACATAATAATCACTCAAGTTACAGAATATCACCTACCGAATCATAGCCTAAGGTGAAGCTTCTAAACCCCCAGTCTTTCAAGTCTTAATAACTCTAGAACTAACACAATACCATCACAACAAAATCAATAGATAATAACCTATGCAATGCAATGAATGTAAGTGATGGAATGAGGTGTAGTGGCCAATGCAAGTAACCTATACACACATGCTAAAGGCATTGTTCGCATAATAGTATGACCCGCAAGGGACCCATGGTGTGCATGTACTACTCGTGGTTCAATACCTAAAGTAACATAAAGAGTCTATATCAACCCTTTCCTTCCAAAACACAACAAATATACCTCATGGTTCAATACCTAAAGTAACGGCAACAAGCCCACATAATCAGAATTCAATACCAACCTAAGAGTATATCCAACCCAACATCATTTCTGAAGACCTATTCATGCTTTCTGTCACAAATTCTACTACATATGCATTTCATTAATCAAAGTCTAACTAAAGTAAACCGTAACCTACCTCGATGCCGAACAGGTGCCACGAAATAATCCATTTGAGCCTTTCCTTTCTTCGAAGAGCCTCAGAATGATTAACATCAATCAAGTACAAATTCTATGTTAGAATGCTAATCTAAGGATACCCATAATGCCATAGTTTTACCCAAAACACAAAATGGACCCAAAATAGCACAACCCGAGCCACAATGGCAAAACTGTAATTTCAATTAAAAATTGAGTTCAATATATTCAAAATAGTACCCTATGAGTCAAAGCGAGTCTAGCGATACCCATATTGCTTTACTTTAATTCGAAACCCCAGAAAGGTAACCTCGAGCCCGCAAGGGCAATACTGGAAATTTATTTATAAATTAGTTTACCCATAGATTAATTAGTATAGATCCAGAAAACCCATTCAAAAAGCCATCATCTTGATCTTCAAACCCATGATTTTCCACTTTCCAATTTTTAGGTTCAAAACCCCAATTTTCCTCAATCAAACTCGGATAAAAATCGATAACCAACGAAAGTAATCATGGGGAAACACCAAAATAAAGGTTATATACTTACCCCCTCATTGATATGAGAACAACACCGCAAAAATCACCTCAATCTGAGCTCCCAAACTTGTTAGAAAAGTAACTAAATCCCGAACAAGTGGAGAAAAGAAAATGCAGCAGCAGCTTCGGTCCAAATCAGGTACTAGTTAATCACGAAGATCACTTTGACCACTCCAATAAAATCCTTGCAAAATTCCACCAAAGATATCCTTTAGAATCACCCAATTTGTCCTTAAAATAGAGAGATAAGATGTTTTCAAGTTTTGGAAAGAATGCAGAATTTTGAAGGGCGAATTCAGGGGCAAAATTACACCAGAAAACCAACAGTGAATTTCTTTAGTAAAATTGTCATTTCTCCCTCATATGAAGGCGAAACGTGACTAGTCTTGTTGCTATAGCTCAAAAATTACGTTACGGATCTAACAGTTCAATCGAAACACAAAACAAAGGTCGTTGTCTCATTATGGTACCCTTTTTTCTCAAAACGACGTCAAAACCAAAAACAAACACCATACAACCCAAACGCATCCGAAACTCATCGGAAACTAACAAAAATTTGTGGACAAGTCCAAAATCATTATACAAACCTGTTCAAACCCTCAAAACATCAAACCGAGACAGTCTTGATCCGATTTTGATCGTGGTCAACTTCAAATAATCTCAAAAGCTAATTTCTCAACCAACCACCTAAATCACACATGAACGCCTCGGGAACCGAACCAATGACTTGACTAAGCCAAAAATTATATTCTGCACCTAAAGGAACGGTCGAAATTCGATTATGGGCATATTTACCCAAAAATCAACTTTTGGTCAAACTTCTCAAACTTAAGCCTTCAAAATTAAAAAACTTAGATTTTCTTCTCCAATTCTCATCCGATCACCTCGGGAAAGGCGCCACCCATTCCCACAAGACATTAACATCAAAACAAAGCTAACAGGAACAACAAATCTCTGATCCAGGTCTTATTTCTTCCCGTGATCATCTTTTCACCATAAATAGGCATATTAAATACTAAACCTGACTTAATTGTCAAATACCAACCAAACGAACTCTAAAATTAGCTCCGTAAATTTTCAAAGGTCATAAATAATATTCCAAATCTAACGGAATCTTCAGATCGCCAATCAGAGCATGTTTTACCACAATAAAAAATCTATCGAAATAATTGAATTTCAGAATTTAGAAAGTGAAACCTTCTACCAAAGTGAACCAAATGATATGCGTTTGACTTCACATTTGGCTAGCAAGTCAAAATAATTATAACAGAGCTTTTGCAATAGACAACCTGCAAAGCAGAGACCGGTTCTCAAAACGACTGATTGGGTCGCTACATCAGATACCAATTAAATAATCGTTCGTCCTCGAATGATAAAGAAGAGCATGAAAGTTGACTGCAACTAAGGAATCTCTAATATAAAAACACGGAAGCTTCCATGGCACGAACTACGCCAAAATCACTGCCGTTCATCTTATCAGTCAAAACTTTTCTAACTTACCTAAAAGACCCAATTTCTATATTTCCATACTCGAGTTTCTCTCACAACTGATTCTCAAAATAAAGAAATGCTTTTGCTAGAATTCTCTGATTCGATAAAACTATTATATCTGTCTGAATAGCTGCTCTCGATAAAATATAATCAAGTCCGCTCGCAAACCCTCATAAAGCTCGGTAAACTTGTCATACCTTAAATCTGAACTGTAACCCATCAAATCCATGCAGGTAATATGCTAGGAAACCCATAAGTCCTTTTGGAAAACATACATAGTCCATCAAGCTTAATTCGAACAATTCTGACCTAGAACGAATGCACAACCCTTGAATACCACTAATAGTCACTCGAACTGACTCCAAACTTTCTGAAATCAATCACAGTCCTGTCACCCATCTGGGGCGACTAATTCTAGTCCTTTAATATTCTGAAAATGCTCACACAAGCTATCCGATTAGTAATGCCCACCACATAAAACACTATAATGAATACAATCTCTTCTCGAAAATACAACTCTAACCTTCACATTATGGGGATTTTCATAATTCCTCTCTTTTAACCAACACTAACTCATCACTGTAGGGTGTAACGAAATTATCCAACTGTGTATCACACGAGCCACTTCCATAAGCCTTAACATGTCGGTTACCTGAAATTTGCTTCTCACTAGACACTGATCACGAGCCTCACGAAACTCTGTCATATCACTTAGTCCATTTCTGTAGAATCCCTTCTTTAAGCGTACTCACAATCACAACTCATCTAAAATATGTAAGGCAACATCTCCACAACCTATATTGACCCAAGTAATCCCGAAGATGTACCTTATTTTTACCGATTCTCGATCAACTATACCTTTTCCCGACTCTTCAATTCCCTAATTCTAATCAAATCATAATCATGGTCACCGTCCAACCATTTCTCGAACCCACTCGATAGAATACTGCATAATCACAAGTCTTGCAAACTAGCCTGGTCAATCCAGGAGATAGTAGCATGTTACACACTCTACACCCTAGAGTTCCCTTAACTCACTTAACTCTAAAACTGAAAGCTTTCTAAAACCAGCATATCACATATACAGTCCTACTACTGCTCTGACATATATCCACCAAGGTGCCTTTCCCCAAATTCCCTTGACTCAAATTCTAATTCAAATTAATTCAAATCTCATCATTAATTTACCAGTTCAATGCCATTAAACGCTACTCGCCCGTGAAGAATCACCTCTTGTCTTACTTGTCGAATCGGAACACCTCTAACCATTCACTCGATTATCCCTTTCATTTGATCAACTTAACCGAGAAGTAGTAGGAACTAGCCGAACTTACACAATAGGTACAAGGCTCTCAACCCTAATCCAATATTATATGCAACACCCGATAGTTCCTTGAGTACTAAAACTTTGCACTTCACCAACACTAAAGTCGTTCTTATTATCAAACCACCAGCTCCCATTAGCCCATGGCATAACTAAATATGGCAACTCGACACTGAAACCTTATGTCTACACTACCATGCATGACCGCAACAAAATCCTTCCACCAACTAGCTCTCGATTCCACGATATCCTTATCATTCCTCTAAACACGAAGACTCGGAGAACATACCCTTTACTGAAGGACCGACACCACCGCTGCCTAACATCTTAAGTCTCCACTCGTCATAAGTAACATTATTTTTCGATCTAACACTGATAAACACCTTCCTAGAAGAACCCACAAACCACTACCATATAGTCACGTTGAAGCCCAACTTAACTTCTCACGACCGAATACGAAATCCACTTTTGTACAAATTGCAACCTTAACCTGACGAGCACGTCAGCTACCAATTGTTCCCTTCATAATAGCGGAAATTAATTAATCTAAATCCTCTCTCTTACGCCTCCGTCCCATTAACACGAAACTGCTCATACCCAAATACCTTAAGAAATATTACTTTAAGAAATCTTACTTTGCTACTCGTTTCTTACAAAAGTCATCCTTCGGGTCCTTATTCTCAACTTCTCTTCTTTATTACATGCGGTCACTATACCTCTGCCCAAATCCGATGATCCTTACCGAACTTACAATCGTGCCACGCACACCATCATACTACCCTAATGGAGTTGAAACTCATTTCTAAAACCAATCGCATCTCCAACAAATCATTCTTGTTAAGTCATAAATGCACTTCTGCGACTTCTAAGCAACCCAACATTGGCAACATCGAGGTCATGTGACCTTTTGCACCATCTCTCCCATTTCTTAAGAAAACCCCCCACAATGAACGAGTCTTAACAACCCTCCCATATAACTGAAACCTCAAGTCATAGCCGGATACTGAACTTAGTTGTGCGTCCAAATCAGGATGACACATCTCGTACCATACCAAGCCTTGTCATAATAATACCACTCGTATAAGAATTTAGAAATGGGTTTTCACCATTCGTGGGAGAATAAGACAACGAAATTTAGATACCAATTGGAATCGACAAGATACTAATTTGAATTAAGTAGCACGAAAGAATAAAAGAATATGAAGTTCCCTAATGTCCTATAGCCTCTCGCAGATAAGTACGGAGCTCATCGTACCGATCCACTAGACATGCTCTTTTACTTATAGATTGAGTAACCTAGGGCTCTGATACAAACTGTCACGATCCAAATTACGGATCGTGCGGGCACCTACTCCGTCCCACCTGGTAGGCGAACCCTTCTTTTTATTTAATATTTTTTGGTTACCACATGCGGATACGAAGTAACCAACGCAATCTAAATATCATAGATAATTAAAAAGTGCGAAAATACGACTAACACCCTAAGGATCTGGTCCACATCCGTACAAGAGATACTTTTCAATACACAAGTCTAAATTAATAAGCAAAAATGTCTGAATATTACCATACAAGACTCATAACATGATAAGAAATAATGTCCGAAAAGTAAAAGACAGATACAATGAGGAATGGAAACTCAGGCTGCAGATCAGGCAGTGGCTCACTATAAGTCACCAATTAACCTACCTCAGGGACCACTCACGAGGGCCTGGTATAGATCCTGTCTCAAACCATACACCCTGAAAAAAGGGTGTCGCACGGTAGCATCAGTACAGAGAATACTGAGTAAGCAATCATAAGCCGACTAAGGTTAGTTCACACATATAAGCATAAATTATACAGGATAAGCAGATAGGCACATAATAACCACTCAAGTTACAGAATATCATCAACCGAATCAGAGCCTAAGGTGAAACTTCTAAACCCCCATTCTTTAAAGTCTCAATAACTCTCGAACTAACATAATACCATCACAACAAAATCAATAGATAATATCATATGCAATGAATGCATGTGATGGAATGAGATGTAGTGGCCAATGAAAGTAACCTGTACACGCATGCTAAAGGCATTATTCGCATAATAGTATGACCCGCAGGGGACTCATGGTGTCCATGTACCACTCGCTCCAGAATAGACCTCGGATCACGAGTTCACAACTAGGCCACATCCTCAACCCCTGTAAAATGTGCCTTATATATATATATATATATATATATATATATATATATATATGAAACACAAACTCAATTGTAAGCATGGTAATACAATGAAATCAAGTGCCAATGAAAGTACAAGTCACAATGCCATAAGCCATATCAAGTCTTAGATAAATCAGCTCAACTATGGAATGAATCATACAAACGATCTCAATCAACATAAGGTGTCTATATCAACCCTTTCCTTCCAAAACATAACAATTACACCTCATGGTTCAATACATAATGTAACGGCGACAAGCCCACATAATCAGAACTCAATACTGTTATATCCCGTATTTTGTGCATTGGGACATTTTAAGCCAAACGCGATAAGTTAAGGACAAGGATATTTTCCGGTTGAGCCATGAGTGGGAGGCATGTGTCCACCTTTTATGGGCTATGTATTTATATATATAGATGAGTGATGACAAAGCAAGACTCATTCTTCATCTTCATAATTCAAGAAACTTCAAGAAAGAAACATAGTAGTATTCGGCCATGGCTAGGAAATTGATGCCATAGAAATTGATAAAAAAAATAAAAAATCTTCTAGTATTTCAACCAATTGGAAGGCCCTTATTAACGTGGAGTAGTTGTTGGAGCAAGCAAAGCATTCATTGTGCAAGTTGTAGACCCTAGCCAAGTTGAGAAGTTAAAGGATAAAGGTAAGATTTAATCTCCTTTTCTATGTGTTAGGGATGATTTGTGAGTATTGTATTATGTAGAAATGGATGAAATTCATGAAATATGTGTGTGTTGGTTGTGGCCGAATAGGGGCTATGTTGGTAAGATGTGATGAATTGGTTTTATTTAGTATTTTTGGTTGTTGATGTTGTGGATTCCATGATGTAAATGTAGGTTTGATGGCTTGAAATAAAGTTCTAATCGTTGTGGGATTGTTTTAGAAGTTAATGTGACGTTAGCATGGTTTCTTATATTTGCATGAATAATGTTGTTAACGTGTGGTTGTTGGTATAATTCATGAACTTGGGAAGCGAGGAATGTGTTGTTGTTGTTCTTATTGAGTTTGGAAGATTATAAGTTGGGTTGTTGTGGTTAATTTGAATGTAAATGAAATACCGTCGAATTAGGTAGAAAGGGTTGCTAACATTAGAATACATTTTGAATTAATTGTTGAAGTTGTTAATGTGGTTGTTGGTATTGTTGTTGATGATTTGGCCGAGTTGAATTCTCGGGGTTGGTTGAAAATATAGGGGAAATGCTGCCAAAATTTCTGTAGGTGAATGGCTAGCTTAGAATCAGATTTCTAAACACCTATAGCTAATGTTTGCTATCTTCTGACGTTGTTGTAGATCTCGGGAAAATCGAGACTTAAGTTCGGATTAGCTTAGGAAGCGAGCAAGGTATGTAAGGCTTACCCTTTCTTTCTTTTGGCATGTCGTAGAGCTAAGTAAGGTATGACACACATGTTGGGGTAACTCTATTCTTTGATTCCGAGCTTGTTTACGATTCTTATTCACTTCTTGACACGAGCATACTTGGTATATTCGAGTCTGTTGTATGATTGAATAACGAGCAAAGCATAAAGCGTCCCTATTCCAAAAAGGGTTCTGTAAGGATTAATGCCCTTAACTTTCATAGACGGTCTCAGATTGTTTTGAAACGTTCAGAGTTTTCTATAATGAATAGCGTCCATAACTTTCATATGCTAACTCGGATTGCTCTGAAACATTCAGGTTTCTGTAATGAATAACGTCCATAACTTTCTGATCCTAACTCGGATTGACTTGAAACGTGTTTATGATCCTTCAAGTGTCGATTAGTGTACTTACCTATCGAGTCTTAAAAATTGATTTATATGCATATAGTTTCTCACTACTCTGCTCGTGCATGTCTCAATATGTCTTTCACTGAGTCCCGGGCCAGGACATGTTCTCGTGCGCACTCCACTGCATTGTTCACTGAGTCCCTCACTAGAGGGCCGGGACACGTTATATGTATATGTATATGATGATATGATGATATGATCATACGGGGTGGCGGCCAGGATGGCATATGATGACTCTGTTCACCGAGTCCCTCACTAGAGGGCCGGGACACGTTATGTATATATGATATATGATGTTGACATTGCATGACTTTATCCACCGAGTCCCTCACCAGAGGGCTGGGACACGTTATATGTATATATGATGTATGATGTTGATATGCATGATTTTCATTTCATAAGGAAAATGTACTGATGTTTTTTTAACAGTTATACTGGCTCCTGGTAAAGCTCTATTTTAGATATGATCCTTTTTACTGTATCTCATGCCTTACATGCTCGGTACATATTCCGTACTGACCCCCTTTCTTCGGTATGCTAAACACAAGTATGATAAGTGTCCACCTGGTTGAGTCGTGTCAGTACAGGTTGAACGATAGATAGTATGATATGGGGTGCTCGGTAGCTAATACTGGGTACCTATCATGGCCCTCTGGTTGGGTCGTGACAGAAGTGGTATCAGAGCGATTCATCCTCGGAATTTCTACAGGCCGTGTCTAGTAGAGTCTTGTTTATCGGTGTGTGGTGCACCACATCTATAAACAGGAAGCTACGGGACATCTAGGATGTTATCTTTATTTCTTACTCTAGATCGTGCGATAGAGCTGTATTATCAGGATGGTTCCTCTCTAACGAATCGCTGTGTCTACAGCGATGCCCCAAAGAGAGCGATAGCGTCAGTGCCTAGAAAGATCGCTTCTGATTCTTTTTCCTGCAGGTGATTGTAGATCGACGAAAGATGAAAAGGTCAGCTTCAGGTAGTGGGGGTGCTAAGAAGGCCCCTAGAGTATCTTCAGGACCGAGTAGGAGGAGCCCCAACTATTCTATTGAGACTGATCCTTCGGAGGATCCGGCGACGACTCCTCAAGAGTTTCTGACTTCCAGGGTGGAGGACCCCGCAGAGGACAGTTACGATACAGATCCATCCGAGTATTCTTCTGGGACACCGGAGGAGGAGATTTCCGGGGCCATGCCAGCTACCCCTGGGGTGGAGCACTACGTTAGATAGGCCTTCCCGGTGAGTGTTACGGACTACTCCAGTCCCATATCCTGGCCGGTAGTAAACAGGGAATTGCCCGGTTATCTATACTCCTCAGATTCAGATACGAGCGATGACGAAAGTCAAACGAGTAGATGGCGGGTAGACGATGATGAGGAGCACACTTCACATTCCAACCCACCATATCAGACTAGAGACCGGTCGGCTACAGGTATATGAGTCCTCTTTGGAAATTTTTATGTATGTGTAACTTTTGTAGAGTAATATTTAATGGTAGCGAGCTGAAACCCAAATAGGCCGATGACCCAGTATTTATAAGTAACGGCGACTAAGGTGTCTTCGCCACCAGTGGGAATCTGGAAACCCTGGATGAAAGGTAGTCATACATACAGATGAAAAATTAATATTGAGGATTTAAAAGGCTAACACGATAATTGTATAGTCAGAAAAGTAAAAGACCCTCTCTAGTTCGGAGGGAGACACGTTACGAGAATATTTTGGAAGTTGTTAAGACACCGACTTGCTCCAGATTACGTGATGGAGGTCATGCGGTGAGGTGGATGCAATTATACCAGCATTAACGCACCGAATTTCATCAGAATTTCGAGGTTAAGCGTGCTGGAGTGAGGGAAATTTTAGGATGGGTGACCCTTGGGAAGTGCACTAAAGGTTCCATAATTGTAAACAAAAGAGACAAATAAGAAGTTAGGGAAGTCTAAAGGAAATTGGAGTATGCGGAGTGGTTAAAAACCTTAAAGGAGTCGCGTAGGCTGAGGCGGAGCTCCCGGTTCTAGCGGTCCTTCGAACCGCATATATGCCTTAGCCAGCCGACAGGAACAGGAGGTGTCACCAAATGTGGTTACAGGTATATTATTGATCTTCTCCCGAGATGTATATGCATTGATAGATCCAGGCTCTACTTTATCATATGTTTCCCCCCTGGTAGCTAGTAGAATTGGAATAGAACCCAAACCGATAGAACCGTTCGAGGTAGCTACACCGGTAGGAGATTCCGTTATAGCAAGGCGAGTATATAGAGACTGCCCGGTAGATATATGTGGCCGTTGTACCAAAGCGGATCCGATAGAGCTAGATATGACTGAATTTGATGTTATTATGAGTATGGACTGGTTAGCTTCTTGTTATGCCAACATCGACTGCCAGAAGAAAGTGGTTCGCTTCCAGTTTCCAGGAGAACCCATTTTAGAGTTGACAGGAAGTACAGCATCGCCGAGGGGTAAGTTTATTTCATACCTCAAGGCCAGAAAGATGATTAAGAAGGGGTATATTTGTCATCTGGTTCGTGTGCATGACACGAAAGCAGAGGCACCCACTCTTCAGTCAGTCCCGGTAGTCAATGAATTTCCGGATGTATTCCCAAACGGGCTTCCAGGTTTTCCACCTGAGCGGGAAATACAGTTCACGATAGATGTGTTGCCAGATACTCAGCCTATATCTATTCCTTCCTACAGAATGACACCTGCAGAACTGAAAGAATTTAAGGAGCAGCTGAGGGGTTTGTTAGAGAAGGGCTTCATCAGGCCCAGTACATCACCTTGGGGAGCACCGATACTGTTCGTGAGGAAGAAAGATGGATCGCTATGGATGTGTATTGATTATAGGAAGCTGAACAAGGTGGCTATAAAGAATAAATATCCCCTCCCCAGGATCGACGATTTATTTGACCAATTGCAGGGTGCAAAGTGTTTCTCGAAGATAGACTTGCGGTCAGGCTACTATCAGGTGCGGATAAGACAGGCAGATATTCCAAAGACCGCATTCAGGACCCGATACGGGCACTACGAGTTTAGGGTAATGTCTTTTGGGTTTACCAACGCCCCAATAGTGTTTATGGATCTGGTGAAACGAGTATTCAAGTCGTTCCTAGATATGTCCGTAATTGTATTTATTGATGATATCCTGGTCTTTTCGCGATCAGAAGAAGAGCATGCTGATCACCTGAGGGCGGTACTTGGGGTACTTCGGCACCAGAAATTGTATGCTAAATTCTCTAAATGTGAATTCTGATTGACTTCAGTGGCATTTTTGGGGCATATCATTAGAGCTGATGGCCTTCGGGTGGATACACAGAAAATTGAGGCCGTAAAGGCTTGGCCGAGACCGACAACCCCTACTGAAGTACGTAGTTTTCTGGGGTTGGCAGGATATTATAGAAGATTTGTGGAGAAGTTTGCTTCGATTGCAGCGACATTAACGAAGCTGACTCAGAAGGCAGCTAAGTTCCAGTGGACTGATGCTTGTGAACGAAGCTTCCAGTTGCTAAAAGAAAAGTTGACTACAGCTCCAGTTCTGACTCTCCCTGAGGGACCAAACGGTTATGCCATTTATTGCGATGCTTCCGGTGTTGGGATAGGTTGTGTATTAATGCAGCATGGCAGGGTTATAGCCTACGCCTCCCGGCAGCTCAAAAAGCACGAAAGAAATTATCCTACTCATGATCTGGAGCTAGCAACAGTAATTCATGCTTTAAAAATATGGAGACATTATCTATATGGCATCCATGTTGATATTTATACGGACCACAAGAGCCTTCAGTATATCTTTAAGCAGAAGGAGCTGAATTTGCGGCAAAGAAGCTAGCTAGAGTTGCTGAAAGACTACGATGTTGATATTCTATATCACCCTGGAAAAGCCAACGTAGTAGCAGATGCACTCAGCCGTAAGTCTATGGGCAGCTTGACGGACGTGCAGCCAGGAAAGAAAGAAATTGTTCGTGAGATTTACCAGCTAGCTAGTCTTGGAGTCCGTTTAGCTGATTCTGGAGACACTGGGGTTTCTGTCCGAGAAGTTGCTGAATCCTCTATTATGGAAGGAATAAAGCGACGTCAATATGAGGATCCTGATCTGGCACTATAGAGACACAGCCCTTGAAAAGGAGAAGACTCCATGCGAGATTACACCTGATGGGGTGCTACTACATAAAGGCAGAATTTGTGTACCTGAGGTTGCGGGGCTACGGCGGCAAGTTATGGGAGAAGCACATTATGCCCGTTATTCTGTCCATCCAGGATCAACAAAGATGTACCATGACCTCAGATGCTTATATTGGTGGGATGGTATGAAAAGGGACATAGCAGAGTTTGTTGCTCAGTGCCCAAATTGCCAGCAGGTTAAGATCGAGCATCAGAAGCCTGGTGGGTTATTACACGAGATGGAGATTCTGACTTGGAAGTGGGAAGAAATTAACATGGATTTCATCACAGGTTCACCACGCACTCCACGGAAGTATGACTCCATATGGGTTATTGTGTTTGGCTGACAAAATCAGCCCATTTTCTTCCAGTCAGGACTACCTACTAAGCCGAAGACTATGCAAGGTTATATATTAAGGAGATAGTAAGACTTCATGGAGTTCCTGCATTTATTATATCCGACAGAGGTACTCAGTTTACAGCAAACTTCTGGATATCATTTCAGGAAGGATTGGGGACCCAGGTAAGTCTTAGTATCGCATTCCACCCGCAATCTGATGGATAGGCCGAGCGTACTATTCAGACGCTAGAGGATATGCTGCGGGCCTGTGTTATTGACTTTAAGGGTAGCTGGGATGATCATTTACCACTTATTGAGTTTTCTTATAATAATAGCTACCATTCTAGCATCCAGATGGCACCGTATGAGGTCCTGTATGGCAGGAAGTGTAGGTCACCGATCGGTTGTTTCGATGTTGGCGAAACTAAGTTAATCGGCCCAGATATAATTCAGCAGGCAGTTGATAAAGTGAAACTTATTCAGGAACGGTTACTGGCAGCCCAGAGTCGACAGAAATCATATGCCGATAATCGACGTCGACACTTAGAGTTCCAGATTGGCGATTGGGTATTTCTGAAAGTGTCACCCATGAAGGGTATAATGAGATTCGGTAGGAAGGGAAAGCTCAGTCCAAGGTATATTGGACCGTATCAGATCATCCGTAAGATAGGCAAAGTTGCCTATGAATTGGACCTACCATCTGATTTGGAAGTAGTGCATCCAGTCTTCCACGTGTCAATGCTTCGCAAATGTATAGGCGATCCTTCCAGAATATTTCCCCTAGAGGATATCCAAGTGACAGAGGAGTTATCCTACGAAGAGCAGCCTATAGCCATACTGGATCGTCAGGTGAGAAGATTACGTACGAAAGACGTAGCTTCCGTTAAGGTATTGTGGTGAAACAATAACCGGGAGGAGATGACCTGGGAAGCCGAAGAAGAGATGAAGAAAAAGTATCCTCACTTGTTTCCTACACCTACAGGTAATCTAAACTCCTAAATTGGTTATGCTGATAGATGAATGAACTATATGTGATAGCTGTAAAAGGGATTCCCCCGAAGTGTTTATAAGACCCTATAAGACTAGTTCAACATTCGAGGACGAATGTTCTAAAGGGGGGGAGGATGTTATATCCCGTATTTTGTGCATTGGGACATTTTAAGCCAACCGCGATAAGTTAAGGACAAGGCTATTTTCCGGTTTTGCCTTAATGCACAAGTTGCTTATAAGTATTATTGGTATGGAATATCAAGGGCAAAGTTGGAATTGGGAATTAATTATTTCATGAAATGAAAAAAAAAAAAGCCACAAGTGGCCGTGTGGCTTGGGGTGGGCTCCCACCCATGGCTTGGCAAATTGCCTTGAGCCATGAGTGGGGGGCATGTGTCCACCTTTTATGGGCAATGTATTTATATATATAGATGAGTGATGACAAAGCAAGACTCATTCTTCATCTTCATAATTCAAGAAACTTCAAGAAAGAAACATAGTAGTATTCGGCCATGGCTAGAAAATTGATGCCATAGAAATTGATCAAAAAAATAATAATTTTCTTCTAGTATTTCAACCAATTGGAAGGCCCTTATTAACGTGGAGTAGTTGTTGGAGCAAGCAAAGCATTCATTGTGCAAGTTGTAGACCCTAGCCAAGTTGAGAAGTTAAAGGGTAAAGGTAAGATTTAATCTCCTTTTCTATGTGTTAGGGATGATTTGTGAGTATTGTAGTATGTAGAAATAGATGAAATTCATGAAATATGTGTGTGTTGGTTGTGGCCGAATAGGGGCTATGTTGGTAAGATGTGATGAATTGGTTTTATTTAGTATTTTTGGTTGTTGATGTTGTGGATTCCATGATGTAAATGTAGGTTTGATGGCTTGAAATAAAGTTCTAATCGTTGTGGGATTGTTTTAGAAGTTAATGTGACGTTAGCATGGTTTCTTATATTTGCATGAATAATGTTGTTAACGTGTGGTTGTTGGTATAATTCATGAACTTGGGAAGCGAGGAATGTGTTGTTGTTGTTCTTATTGAGTTTGGATGATTATAAGTTGGGTTGTTGTGGTTAATTTGAATGTAAATGAAATGCCGTCGAATTAGGTAGAAAGGGTTGCTAACGTTAGAATACATTTTGAATTAATTGTTGAAGTTGTTAATGTGGTTGTTGGTATTGTTGTTGATGATTTGGCCAAGTTGAATTCTCGGGGTTGGTTGAAAATATAGGGAAATGCTGCCCAAATTTCTGTAGGTGAATGGCTAGCTTAGAATCAGATTTCTAAACACCTATAGCTAATGTTTGCTATCTTCTGACGTTGTTGTAGATCTCGGGAAAATCGAGACTTAAGTTCGGATTAGCTTAGGAAGCGAGCAAGGTATGTAAGGCTTACCCTTTCTTTCTTTTGGCATGTCGTAGAGCTAAGTAAGGTATGACACACATGTTGGGGTAACTCTATTCTTTGATTCCGAGCTTGTTTACGATTCTTATTCACTTCTTGACACGAGTATACTTGGTATAGTCGAGTCTGTTGTATGATTGAATAACGAGCAAAGCATAAAGAGTCCCTATTCCAAAAAGGGTTCTGTAAGGATTAATGCCCTTAACTTTCTTAGAAGGTCTCGGATTGTTTTGAAACGTTCACAGAGGTTTCTATAATGAATAACGTCCATAACTTTCATATGCTAACTCGGATTGCTGTGAAACGTTCATAGAGGTTTCTGTAATGAATAACGTCCATAACTTTCTGATGCTAACTCAGATTGACTCGAAACGTGTTTATGATCCTTCAAGTGTCGATTAGTGTACTTACCTATCGAGTCTTAAAAATTGATTTATATGCATATAGTTTCTCACTACTCTGCTCGTGCATGCCTCAATATGTCTTTCACTGAGTCCCGAGCCAGGACATGTTCTCGTGCACGCTCCCCTGCATTGTTCACCGAGTCCCTCACTAGAGGGCCGAGACACGTTATATGCATATGTATATGATGGTATGATGACATGATGATATGATCATACGGGAGTGGCGGCCAGGATGGCATATGATGACTCTATTCACTGAGTCCCTCACTAGAGGGCCGAGACACGTTATGTACATATGATATATGATGTTGACATGCATGAATTTATCCACCGAGTCCCTCACCAGAGGGCCGGGACACGTTATATGTATATATGATGTATGATGTTGATATGCATGATTTTCATTTCATAAGGCAAATGTACTGATGTTTTTTTAACAGTTATACTGGCTCCTGGTAAAGCTCCATTTTAGATATGATCCTTTTTACTGTATCTCATGCCTTACATGCTCGGTACATATTCCGTACTGACCCCCTTTCTTCGGGGGCTGCGTTTCATGCCCGCAGGTACCGACGCTCGTTACGGTGACCCGTTAGCCTAGGACATCCATTTGGCTATTTTGAAGTGCTCCCTTGTTCCGGAGCCTATACTTTTGGTACAGATCCTTCTGTTGTGAATATGTATATATATATATATGTCTAATTAGGGTACGGTGGGGCCTTATCCCGCCATATGACACTGTTATTACTCTTAGAGACCTGTAGACATGTATGTGGGTCATGGGTGGTCATCGTTCAGTTATGTCAGTGTGGATTATATTTTGGCAATTTCCCTGCATTACGATAGCCTGACCGGCTTGTGTGCGATATCATATGTGACAGTTTTATACAGCGTTTTGTCTTGTATTTATAAAAGCCCTTAATATGCTAAACGCAAGTATGATAAGTGTCCGTCTGGTTGAGTCGTGTCAGTACAGGTTGAACGATAGATAGTATGATATGGGGTGCTTGGTAGCTAATACTGGGTACCTGTCATGGCCCTCTGGTTGGGTCGTGACAAATACCAACCTAAAAGTATATCCAATCCAACATCGTTTCAGAAGATCTAATCATGCTTTCTCCTGTCAATTCTACTACATATGCATTTCACTAATCAAAGTCTAACTAAAGTAAGTCGTAACCTACCTCGATGCCGAGCAGGTGGAACAAAATAATCCACTTGAGCCATGACTTTCTTCTTCGGAGAGGCTCGAAATGACTAACGTCTATCAAGTATGAATTCTACGTTATAATACGAATCTAAGGATACCCATAATTCCATAGTTTTACCCAAAATAAAAAAATGGACTCAAAATCACCAAACCCGAGACACAATGGTAAAACTGCAATTTCAATGAAAAATCGGGTTCAATATATTCAAAATAGTACCCTACGAGTCAAAACGAGTCTAGCGATACCCATTTTCCTATACTTTAATTCGAAACCCCAAAACAAACCCAAAAAGGTCACCCCGAGCCCACAAGGGCAAAACTGAAAATTTATTTCAAAATTAGTTTATGCATAGATTAATTAGTATAGATCCAAAAAAACCCATTAAAAAATCTATCATCTTGATCTTCAAACCCATGATTTTCCAATTTTGAACTTTTAGATTCAAAACCCCAATTTTCCTAATCAAACTCGGATAAAAATCGATAACCAACGAAAATAATCATGGGAAAACACCAAAATAAAGGTTATATACTTACCCCTTCATTGATATCAGAACAACACCACAAAAATCACCTCAATCTGAGCTCCCAAACTTGTAAGAAAAGTAACTAAATCCCGAACAAGTGGAGAAACGAAAACGCAGCGGTTGTTTTGGGCCAAATTAGGTACTAATTGATCACGAAGCTCACTTTGACCAGTCCAATAAAATCCTTGCAACAATCCACCCAAGATAGCCTTTTGAATCACCTAATTTGGCCTTAAAATGGGAGAGATATGATGCTTTCAAGTTTTGGAAAGAATGCAGAATTTTTAAGGGCAAACGTAAGCGCAAAATCGAATTTTTTTGTAAAATTACACCACAAAACCAGCAGTGAATTTCTTTAGTAAAATGGTCATATGCCTCATAGGATATTGAAACGCGACGAGTCTTGTTGCAATAGCTCCGAAATTATTATACGGATCTAACGGTTTAATCGAAATATAAAACAAAGGTCATTTTCTCATTATGGTACCTTTTATGCAGAGAACGACGTCGAAACCAAAAACAAACACCATACCACCCAAACACATCCGAAACTCATCGGAATCTAACCAAAATTTGTGCACAAGTCCAAAATGATCATAAAAACCTGCTCAAACTCTCAAAACATCCAAACAGGATCGTCTTAACCCGATTTTGATCGTGGTCAACTTCAAATCATCTCTAAAGCTAGTTTATTAAACAACCACCTAAATCACACCCGAACCCTTCAGGTACCGAACCAATGACTCGACTAAGTCATAAATCACATTTCGGACCTAAAGGAAATGTTGGAATTTGATTACGGGCACATTTGGCCAAAAGTCAACTTTTGGTCAAACTTCTCAAACTTAAACCTTCAAAATTCTAAAACTTAGATTTTCTTCTCCGATTACCATCCGATCACCTCGGGAATGGCGCCATCCATTTCCACAAGCCATAAACATCAAAATGAAGCTAACAGATACAACAAATCTCAAATCCAGGTCTTATTTCTTCCCGTGACCGTCTTTTCACCATAAATAGGCATAACAAATATTAAAGTCGACTTTTAATTGTCAAATACCAACAAAATAAACTCTAAAATTAGCTCTGTCAATTTTCAAAGGGCACAAATAATATTCCAAATCTAACAGACAATTAGAGCACATTTTTCCACAATAAACAATTTATCCAAATAATTGAATTCCGAAATTTACAAAGTTAAACCTTCTCCCAAAGTGAACCAAATTATATCCGTTTGACTTCAAATTTGGCTAGCAAACTAGAGCATCAATTCACAAAATGACTGACCGGGTCGTTACAGATTAACGGCGGGCACTCGCCCTATTTCCATTTCGCTATATAGGATGGCACCTACTGAGTTGAGAGAGTTGAAGAAGCAGTTGTAGGATCTTTTGAGTAAGGGATTTATTAGACCGAGTGTCTCCCCTTGGGGTGCTCCTTTGTTAATTGTGAAGAAGAAAGATAGGACGATGAGGATGTGTATAGATTACCGTTAGTTGAAAAAGGTCACTATTCGTAATAAGTGTCATATTCCTCGAATTGATTACTTGTTCGACCTGCTTCAGGGTGCTTCTGTATTTTTGAAGATTTATTTGAGGTTAGGCTATCACTAACTGAAGATTCGGGCCGAGGATATTCTGAAGACGGCCTTTACGACTCCTTATGGTCATTACGAATTCCTTGTTATGTCTTTTGGGCTTTCGAACGCCTCGACAGCTTTCATGGACTTGATGAATGGCATTTTTAAGCCATATTTAGATTCCTTTGTCATAGTCTTCATCGATGATATCTTGGTTTATTTGAAAAGTAGGGAGGAGCATGAGCATCATTTGAGGATTGTCCTTGGGTTATTGAGAGAGAAAGAGCTTTATTCCAAGTTTTTGAAATGTGAGTTTTGCCTTGATTTAGTGGCATTCCTGGGCCATGTAGTGTTAAAGGACGGGATCTTGATTGATCCCAAGAAGATTGAGGCCATTAGGGATTGGG
The DNA here is from genome assembly GCF_019175385.1 of Lycium barbarum. Lineage (NCBI taxonomy): Eukaryota > Viridiplantae > Streptophyta > Magnoliopsida > Solanales > Solanaceae > Lycium > Lycium barbarum. The sequence continues at coordinate 57,658,342 of NC_083342.1, read as the reverse complement.
CGAGGACCACTACAGTGACTGAGATTCGTAGATTAGTAGGTTTGGCTAATTACTACCGTTGGTTCGTTAAAGGGTTTTCTTCTATTGCTTCTCACCTGACCCGATTGACTCTGAAGGAGGTTCCTTTCTCGTGGTTCGATGGTTATGAAGAGAGTTTCCAAAAGCTCAAGACATTATTGACCACTGCCCCGATTTTTGCATTACCTGTGGAGGGTAAGGATTTCTCAGTTTAGTGGATGCATCCCGTGTTAGTTTGAGCACCGTCTTGATGCAAGAGAGAAAGGTTATTGCCTATGCTTCTAGGAAATTGAAGATCCATAGGAAGAACTACCCTACTCATGATTTAGAGTTGGCAGCGGTAATCTTCGCTTTGAAGATTTGGAGGCATTATCTATATGGGGTCCGTTGTGAGGTATTTACCGATCATCGCAGCCTTCAATACTTGTTCAGGCAGAGAGATCTTAATTCTAGGCAGCGTAGGTTGATGGAGCTACTGAAGGATTATGATATCACTATTCTTTACCATCCGGGTAAAGCTAATGTGCTAGCTGATGCATTGAGCCGAAAGGCAGCGAGTATGGGAAGTTTAGCTCGGTTAATTGCTTTGGAGCATCCTTTAGCCATGGAGGTTCAGACTCTGGCTAGCAAACTTGTGCGACTTGATATTTGAGATCCTAGCAGAGTTTTAGCATATGTTAAGGCGAGGTCATCTCTCTTGGAGAAGATCAGGGCTCATCAGTTTGATGATGCTAAGTTATGTAAGATTCGTGATAAGGTTTTGAGAGGTGAGGCCAAGGAGGTCGTGCTTGATGATGAGGGGATTTTAAGGATCAAGGGACATGTGGGTGTTCCTCGTGTGGGTGGTATTATTCGATTGTTATTGGAGGAGGCTCATAGCTCTAGGTATTCTATTCATCCAGGGTCGACTAAGATGTATCGTGATTTGAGACAGCACTACTGGTGGGGTCGGATGAAGAGAGAGATTGCAGATTTCGTTGCTCAGTGTGGTAATTTCAAACAAGTCAAGTATGAGCACCAAATGTTACACCACGAGAAATTTCGCGCTGCCAAGGTCGTAAACAGCTTAGTATGGGCTTGAGGAAGAGTAAAGTTATGCGAGGATTAAGGAGAAAGTTTATATTATAAGAGTGTAATAATATGTATATATGATATGTTGAGACCATATGGGGTGAATCGGTTCATATGTCACTTGACGAAAAGCCATCGTTATTGTAAGCCAAGTGGGGCCCACATGTCCGGAGTTTTATAAAGGACATATGAAGAGATATATGAGTTGTACATAGGAAGTTGACCAAGTCCTAAGAAGGACCCTTAAGCCAAATATGGGCATAAGCCCTCCAAAAGGACGATTTCAGGGAATATTTTCGGATGATCTAGCCAAAAGAGGCCAAAACGCCATTATAAGTTTGGAATTTGGAAAAACACCAAAAACGAAAGTTGTAGATAGTTGAATTATCTTTCCATAAATAGGTCCTGAGCCCTTATACCATATCGGGATCAAGAGTTATCACCTTTTTACTGAACGAACGCGCAGTTAGAAAAATTAAGGCTACGCGAACGCGCCCAAAGGGGCCGCGAATGCGCTGAAGGAATTTTAAGTCGGTCCAGGCAGAACCTGGACCACTATTTAAAGGGGTAGACCCCTTCATTTTCGTCCCAAACCACCCCAAACTCTCTCTAACCTTCCAGAATGTTCCCTAACTTTCCATCATCAACTTTTTAGCACGAAATCAGGTATAATTCCCAAATCCCGGTCTAGACGGCGTATAGTTGCGACTACAAAATTGTGTATTGAGGCGTTGTGGCTTAAGCTCAAGGTGGAAGAGTGAATATATAGGAATATTACCAAGAGAAAGGTATGGATCTTTTCCTATTTATGTTAATACCGGCTTATTTACGAAGATAGCGTGGTCAAATAATTGTATAACGGGTTAGTTAGTTATGGAAGTTGGAAAATAGTGTGTGGGATGTTCTATGAAATACTTTGGTGTTGGAAATAATGCTATTGATGTTGGTATTGTTTTTGTTATTGTTGGTTGTTGCATTGAGAATTCGGGCTAGGCATATAAACAGGGGAGATGCTGCCCGATTTTTGGCAGAATATAAAATAGTTTGATTTGAAACTTGGAATAAGTGTGCACTAAAGAGGCTAACGGTAGGGTAAATCCTCTTAAATGTATACTTGCGAGCTCGGGCGAATAAGCGTAGCTAATAGGAGACCGATGAAGTATGTTAAGGCTTATCCCTTTTTTTTTCAAAGGCATGATTCCTATGTTATGATTCCATAAATGTTTCCATAACTGCCTTGTTTTCAAAAGCTCGAAGTTCATGACTCTTAAAGCCTCTTATCATGTTAAATGGAATATGTTCTATGATGATTGTGACGATGATGATGATTATCTTCTTTTGAAACTCCAAAGATATGATTTGAGAGCATTATGAGATTATCGATCCATTCCATGAATCCCTTAACCGTACTTATTGTTGATGGTCTCACCTCATGTTACCCGCTCCTTCGAGGTGAGATATAGCGATGAAAGCGATTCTATTTCCAGTGCTACCTAAGTTCATGATTCTCGAGACTCCCGTGACATCGCTGATTTCATCTTGCGATGGTTGATCAGCTGGGGATAACACCGAATCCCGAAAGGGCCGGGTAAGATAACATCGAGCCCAAAAGGGCCGGGTAAGATAACACCGAGTCCTGAAAGGGCCGGGTAAGATAACACCAAGTCCCGAAAGGGCCAGGTAAGATAACACAGAGTCCCGAAGGGTCGGGTAAGATAGCACCGAGCCTATATGGCCGTGTAAGATAACACCATGTAAGATGCTATATATATGTATATATATATATTACTGCGCCTTAACGGCCAGACGAGATATTATATATGGATATGTATGGAAAAGTCTTTTTTTTAAAAGCTAAGCATGCACGACATTCGCCTTAAAAGGGCATTCAGAGGCACAGGCTGATCCTTTTTATGTTACTTATCCTCATACGTTCATTATGTTATTTTCATGTTTGGTATCTCTTAATATGTTATGCCTTACATATTCAGTACATAGTTCGTACTGACGTCCTTTCTTGTGGACGATGCGTTCATGCCCGCAGGTGTAGATAGACGAGACAAGGTTCTTCCATAGTAGGTTGCCTTCAGGTACCAGTTCTGATTGGTGAGCTCCATTTCATCCTGGAGCATTGCTGAGTCTATATATATATATATATATATATATATATATATATATATATATATATATATATATATATATGTATGAGTTTGTTCAGGGTATGTCGGGGGCCCTGTTTTGACTTGTATACCTCAGTCATATTCATTGAGGCTTTGCAGACAGTTCCTGTGTACAGCATAGTCATAGTGTGACAGTAGTAATGTCAGCATCATGGGTCTATTTACTTATGCATGATATTATGTTCATATTTGGCCTCTTGATCTTATTGTTGCCATTCGAGACATAGAGGATGTGAGTTGTAAGTTGGTTCGCTCGGTTTCCGCAAGGTGTCGGGTGCCAATAACACCTTACCTAGGGTGGCGTGTGACAAAGTGGTATCAGAGCAGTTCTGTCCTCGGGTTGTCTGCAAGTTGTGTCTAGCAAAGTCCTGTTTATGGGTGTGAAGCCAGCCACACTTATAAATAAGAGGCTGCAGTGCATCTAGGAATCATTGAGCTTTCTTTCCATCTTAGATCGTGCGATAGAGCCAGAGTCTAGGAAAGATCTCTTCTGATCCTTTTCCTGCAGGTAAGTTCAGACCGACGAGAGATGAAGAGATTAGCTTCAGACAGTAGGGGTGCTAAGAAGGCCCCTAGAGTATATCCAGGACTCCAGAATCCAGGACCGAGTCGGAGGAGCCTCAGTTATTCCATTAAGACGGATTCTTCGGAGGACCCAGCGACGATTCCTCCAGAGTTTTTGACTTCCAGGGAGGAGGACCCCCCTGAGGGCAGTTATGACACAGATCCGTCCGAGTATTCGTTTGGGACACCGAAGGAGGAGATTCTCGAGGCCGTACCAGCTGCTCCTATAGGAGAGCACTACGTCAGACCAGCCTCCCCGGTGAGTGTTACAGATTACTCTAGCCCTCTATCCTGGCCATCGGTAAACCAGGAGTTACCCTGTTATCTATATCCTTCGGGCTCAGATGAGAGAGATGATGAAGGCCAGATGAGCAGATGGTGGGTAGACGATGACGAGGAGCACACTTCACCTTATAGTCCACCAGATCAGACTAGAGACCGATCGACTACAGGTATATGAGCCTTTATTAGAATTCTCTATGTATGTGTAATTGTTGTAGACTAGTACTTAACAGCGGCGAGCAGAAATCAAAAGGGGCTGATAGCCAAGCATTTACAAGTAACGGCGACCAATGTATTTTCGCCAGCATTGGGAATCTGGAAATCTAGGATGAAAGGTAGACGTACTCATAGGTAAAAGGTGAATATTGAGGATTGAAAAGGCTAAAATGGAAACTGTGTAGTCGGAAGAGTAAGAGATCCTTTCTAATTCGGAGGGAGAGGCATTACGAGAACATTTGGAAATCTGTTAAGACTTCAACTTGCTCCAGATTATGTGATGAAGGTCATGCGGTGAGGTGGACGCGATCATACCAGCATTAACGCACCAGATTTCATCAGAGTTTCAAGGTTAAGCGTGCTGGGGTAAGAGAAATATTAGGATGGGTGAGCCTCTAGGAAGCGTACTAAAAGTTCTATAAATTTATACATAAGGGACGAATGAGAGGCTAGAGTAACCTAAGGGAAATTGGAGTATGCAGAGTGGTTGGAGACCTTAAGAAGTCGCGTAGGATGAGGTGGACTAGACCGGTGAAGAGAAAGAAGGTGCATCACAGCTCTAGAACTAGGATGGGTTTAAGTAGCGTTTGGAAATACTTTGTAAGCGAGGCGTTAGAATATATATATATATATATATATATATATATATATATATATATATATATGAATGCGTGTGATATCCCATATGTGGCTGTATCAACGGGTAGGTGTATCCCAGCAACTGACGTTGCGGTATATTGAAGATATTGATCAAACAGGGTAGTAGAGTTCAAGTGACAAACGTTACCAGGTAAGCTGATGTTACTTTCACTACATGCTAGGTTTAGAAAGTTCTAATGTAATGACATCCGGTAAAGGAAGAAAGTGAGTGTATGGAAGGTAAAGAGACCAAAAATGTGGAAAAAAAATGTAAGAAACATGAGGAAGATTTTCTAAAAGATGACTTAAGAATAAGACGGATTTGCACGTTTAAAGGAATATTTCACGAACTTCGGAGCCGATACTGTAAATAACAACAGGAGAAGGGCGCTCGAGGAGGAAAGAACTCAAGAAAGGTTAAGGGTGAAAGTAGCGAAGGTATACTAATGGGCTGATTGAAGAAAGAGGAGAGCATCTAGGAATAAAGTAACTGGAAACCTTGAACCACGGGGGTACACAAGATATGTTAACGAGTTGGCGGTAGGAAAATCTATCAATCACTGAGATAAGAACGAGGATGATGGGGCAACACATATGAATAGAAAATTAATGACATGAGGCAAGAATTGCTGTAAAGACCGAGAGATTCGATTATAAAGGAAATGGAGTGTAATGTGAGGAACGTGCATGGAGGACAACCTGGCTGTGACATCAGAAAGACAGTCTCGATGAACGAGGATAGAGAGAGTGTACATTGTAAGAATTCCGTGCTAAGAGCAAGAAGTAGCAGGACTCTCGAAAACTTGGATGCACAGCTGTAACACAAACGCGTAGTTAAGAAGAATTATAAACAAGTGAGTTAAATGGGCGAAAGGACTAGTAATGGATGGAAGGGTATGGAAATATTGACAAAAGAATAATGATATAGACATAAATGGAAGAAGAACTCAGGGTAAGAAGTTTTAGATATGTTATAAGCAAAGTCGGGAAGATAGACGAGGAGTAAGGTATAATGGAAGACTTCATAAATGACGTGGTGAATCTCAATGTCCCCATTAACTTGTGGGTCTAGGAATCGTTAGTCATAAAAGACAGAGGTGTGAAAAGACGGAAAAGAGGGCATCGGAATTAGATCTAACCATTATAAGTATTCCAATTGAATACGAGAGTGTAACTAGCAAAAAGATAGATAAATCAGACCATACGATGAAAAAAACCTGGCCTTGAGAAGATCATGAAGGATGGCAGATAAGTAGTGAAGACGCTGGATACTCGAAGGTTATTGGTATATAAGGACCTCCTTAAGGGGGGAAGAGCATATTAGACTTGAAAAGAACTAGGATGCTCTCAAGCTCCAAAAGAAGAAATTTATTAGCTCGAGGCGTATTGGCATGCCAGGAAGGTATAAAAAAAAAAGCAAAAAGAAGTTGACAATAAGTGTACCATGAGGCGGACATAGGAAGAAAGTATGGAAGACACCTTAAGAGAACGCTGCTCTTATGAATGGAAATAAAAGAGTTCACCGGATATTAGAAAACATTTCATGGATTACTAATTATACGGAACATGAGAGCATATGCTATGGAGTTATATGAACCGTCAACGTGAAGCTATGCCTAACTACAGTTGGAAGAAGGTCACACCGGAAAGTCAACAAGGAATAACGACTAACGAATTGATCGTCGATACAAGAAAATCGAAGATAAATATACTTGCATTGCAAGAGAGTCGTAATAGAAGAATTGCCATAGTCCTATGCTTCTGGGGATTGTATTGATAGATGTGAGGGAAGAAAGTAAAGAAAAAGTTGTAGCAGCAGCTCAAAGATATGAGCTATGAAATTAGTTGAACTTGGAATATGAGTTGCCATAAGTGTAACTGTACTGTGAAGGATAGTAAAGGGTAAAGAACTATTATGTATATACATACCTCGGATATTGATATAAATGGTCATGGAAAGAAACTGGGAGGAATAATGTAAGGAACATAGCCATTATGCTCATTAACGATAAAGTAATGTTGGATAGACATTTGGAGTATCAGGATGAGAGAGATTGGGACGAGGATGCGAAGAATCAGAAGAACGGACTAATGAGCTACAAGGAGTTAGTATAACGCGTGTAAAAAAAAGAAAAAAAAAAGAGATAGCCCGAGATGGTACCGAAGAGATAAACGCAAAGAGGGCGTTGTATATGAGAAAGGTAGTTTCCCACAGACAGGGAAACAAGGGACGAGAAAAAGAGAATACTTATAGGACGATGAATAGTTACGGCACGGCAAGTCAAGGCTACAATAATGGAGACAGAGCGAGAGCGAGATACTAGTTAAATTCCGATCATGTACATGAGGGCAAAGAAGTGAAGGAAGTTGACTGAAGGCAATACAAGAGTTAAGGAAGAATGCGAAGAGACTGACCCAAGTTACAGTTTAAGCAACTGGTAATTGGACCCTAAAGGGAGAGAAACTGTTCTAAAGAATCAAAAATGATGTCGTGGGTTGGACAACCTGCAACATTCGAGGACGAATGTTCCTAAGGGGGGAAGGATGTTACATCCCGGGAAATTTCGCGCTGCCAAGGTCATAGACAGCTTAGTATGGGCCTGAGGAAGAGTAAAGTTATGTGAGGATTAAGGAGAAAGTTTATATTATAAGAGAGTAATAATATGTATATATATGATATGTGGAGACCATATGGGGTGAATCGGTTCATATATCACTTGCCGAAAAGCCCTCGTTACTGTAAGCCAAGTGGGGCCCACACGTCGGGAGTTTTATAAAGGACGTATGAAGAGATATATGAGTAGTACATGGGAAGTTGATCAAGTCCTAAGAAGGACCCTTAAGCCAAATATGGGCATAAGCCCTCCAAAAGAATGATTTAGCGGAACATTTTCGGATGATCTGAGTTGAAGAGACCAAAACTCCATTATAAGTTTGGAATTTGGAAAAACACCAAACCCGAAAGTTGTAGATAATTAAATTTTCTTTGCAACCATAGGTCATGGGACCTCTTACCATATCGGGATCAATAGTTATGACATTTTTACTGAACGAACGCGCAGTCAGAAAAATTAAGGCAGCACGAATGCGCCCAAAGGGGGCGCGAACGCGCTGAAGGAATTTTAAGTCGATCCAGGCAAAACCTGGACCGCTATTTAAAGGGGCAGACCCCCTCATTTTCATCCCAAACCACCCCAAACTCTCTCTAACCTTCCAGAATGTTCCCTAACTTTCCATCATCAACTTTTTAGCACAAAACCAGGTATAATTCCCAAATCCCGATCTAGACGGCGTATAGTTGCGACTACAAAATTGTGTATTGAGGCGTTGTGGCTTAAGCTCAAGGTGGAAGAGTGAATATATAGGAATATTACCAAGATAAAGTTATGGATCGTTTCCTATTTATGTTAATACCGGCTTATTTACAAAGATAGCGTGGTTAAATAATTGTATAACGGGTTGGTTAGTTATGGAAGTTGGAAAACAGCGTGTGGGCTGTTTTATGGAATACTTTGGTGTTGGAAATAATGTTATTGATGTTGGTATTGTTATTGTTTTTTTTGGTTGTTGAATTGAGAATTCGGGCTAGGCATATAAACATGGGAGATGCTGCCCGATTTTCGGCAGAATATAAAATAGTTTGATTAGAAACTTGGAAAAAATGTGCACTAAAGAGGCTAACGTTAGGGTAAATCCTCTTAAATGTAGACTTGCGAGCTCGGGCGAATAAGCGTAGCTAATAGGAGACCGATCAGGTATGTTAAGGCTCATCCCTTTTTTTTTCTCAAAGGCATGATTCCTATGTTATGATTCCATAAATGTTTCCATAACTGCCTTGTTTTCTAAAGCTCGAAGTTCATGACTCTTAAATCCTCTTATCATGTTAAATGGAATATGTTCTATGATGATTGTGACGATTATGATGATTACCTTCTTTTGAAACTCCAAAGCTATGATTTGAGGGCATTATGAGGTTATCGATCCATTCCATGAATCCCTTAACCGTACTTATTGTTGATGGTCTCACCTCATGTTACTTGCTCCTTTGAGGGGAGATATAGCGATGATAACGATTCTATTTCCAGTGCTACCTAAGTTCATGATTCTCGAGACTCCCGTGACATCGTCGATTTCATCTTGCGATGGTTGATCCTTCAAGGATTGATATGATAATAATGGTAATGCTAATGATGATGTTGATTTCATTTATACATTTATATATATATATATATATATATATATATATATATATATATGTGTGTACGTATGTTTGTATGCGTTGCATCCCACTGATCAGGTGGGGATAACACCGAGTCCCGAAAGGGTCGGGTAAGATAACATCGAGTCCCGAAAGGGCCGGGTAAGATAACACTGAGTCCCGAAAGGGCCATTTAAGATAACACCGAGTCCCAAAAAGGCCGGGTAAGATAGCACCGAGCCTATATGGCCGGGTAAGATAACACCATGTAAGATGCTATATATATGTATATATATATGCGCCTTAACAGCCAGATGAGATATTATATATGGATATGTATGGAAAAGTCTTTTTTTTTTAAATCTAAGCATTCACGACATTCGCCTTAAAAGGGCATTCAGAGGCACAAGCTAATCCCTTTTATGTTACTTATCCTCATACGTTCATTATATTATTTTCCATGTTTGGCATCTCTTAATATGTTACTATTCATGCCTTACATACTCAGTACATTGTTCGTACTGACGTCCCTTTTTGTGGACGCTGCGTTTATGCCCGCAGGAGTAGATAGACGAGACAAGATTCTTCCATAGTAGGCTACCTTCAGGTACCAGTTCTGATTGGTGAGCTCCATTTCTTCCTGGAGCACTGCCGAGTCTATATATAGATGATTTTGTTCAGGGTATGTCGGGGGTCCTATCCAGACTTGTATACCTCAGTCATGTTCATTGAGGCTTTGTAGACAGTTCCTGTGTAGAGCATAGTCATAGTGTTACAGTAGTAATGTTGGTATCATGGGTCTATTGTACATTTACTTATGCATGATATTATGTTCATATTTGGCCTCTTGATCTTATTGTTGCCATTCGAGACATAGGGGATGTGAGTTGTAAGTTGGTTCGCTCAGTTTCCGCAAGGTACCGAGTGCCAATCACGCCTTACCTAGGGTGGGGTGTGACACCAAATGTCACGACCCAACCCCGTGGGCCGCGACTGGTATCATAACTGGATACCCATACGTACCTACCTGACAGAATCGGCGTACCAGACATAATATTTCAAATAGGTGTTTACAGATTCAATTCAGTACAGATACGGCGCGCGCGAAAATATATACATATGCATACTGAAACTTTTGCATAAGCCGATGAGGCTAACAAAGCAGACGGAGTCACAAAATCGTACGCACCTACCTGAACAGATGTAACCCGTAACCCACTTACATATCTACAGGCCTCTAACAGACATACAGAATCAGATGACGGGACAGGGCCCCGCTGTACCCAGAATTGTCATACATACAGAATATACAGATGTCAGAAGATATATACCAAAAGTATTCGCTCCGGATCAAAGGAGCTCTTCAAAATAGCAGAATCTGAGTCCTAGACTGGCGGTGTATCTCCAGGTGCCTCTGTACCTGCGGGCATGTAACGCAGCCCCCGAAGAACCGGGGGTCAGTACGAAAAATTTACCGAGTATGTAAAGCGGAAATGTATCAAACATAATCATAATCTGGACCAGAAACACAGAAATATAATAGACAGAATCATAAGCCGAACAGACAGACGGAAGTATACCGGACAGAGTCATAATCCAGACGGACAGACAGAATCATGGTCCAGACTGACAGACAGAATCATAATACATACGGACAGACAGAATCACAATACATACGGACAGACAGAATCATAATACATACGGACAGACAGAATCACAATACATACGGACATACAGACGTGTGCCGGACAGAATTATGCATGCAGAGTCATACAGAATCATACAGAGTCATGTGCTTATATAAATGCTGATAGCACATACATACATACATACAGATCCCGGCCCTGTCACGGGGGCGCGGTAAACAGAACCCGGCCCTCTTAGTATGGGACGCGGTGGACAGACAGAATCAGATAATGTGCCATCCTGGCCGCCATCCCCATACACAGATCATAATATCATACTGAAATAAACAGATCCCGGCCCGCACACCGAGGGACGCGGTGAACAATGCAGAGGAATATGCACGATAACAGAACCTGGCCCGGGACGCAGTGAAGGAAGCATTGAGACATCCACGAACAGATTAATGAGAAACCACACACATACAGACTCAATCAAACTGAAGTATTCCAAGCGGCGAGTCAAATCAGAGTATTCGGATGGTATTCATAATACGCGCCTATATCCTACTTGGGAAGGCACGACAGATTATCACCAGAATCATATTTTCAGATGTCAAAACCATTTTGCAAGATTTATATAAAAACAGTCATATCATGGTCAAAAGGATAGTTCAGATGTTGCCTGTGAAAAACGGACAGAAAGAAGGCAATTTAGGTCATACAAGAGGTATCGGGGCTCCGTGGGCCCACCTCGGACCAACTCGAGGTGACATACGTAAATGACTGATAAAAGACCTTATGAGATCATCCATAATCATTTAGAAGTATTCCGACTCCGTTTAAGGAAAGTTTCATACAAAAGTTCACTTTAAAGACATTTTATAAGGAAATGGTTTCAATCTTACTGAAGGAATTGGAGCGGATTTCCATCTCGAATTCCGAGGAACGGAGTCGTATTTAAGGCTCGCGGTCGAGCCTATCATGTTCAGAACATGCCTAAGAATAAAGGGGAAGGCTTTACATACCTCGATTACGCCTTACGCTCGCTTGGCTTCGATTCCAATTTCGTCCAGAATCTAGAACTGGTCAAGTTTACCAATTGTCAAATTTAAGCTTCTCAATAATCCAAACTTATTACATCCTTGCCTACCGAAATATCGGCAGCATTTCCCCTATATATATATCATCCCCGAGACTTAGCTCGGCTTAGTTTATCAACACAGCAACCCAGAAACAACATCAATGACAACAACAAGCATTAAAACACATAATATGGCATAACTAGCTATCATTCCGGCATAACACAATATCTTTCATTCCGACCTTACACTTCCAAACCAATCTTATTATTTTCATATTCATCACTTATCAAGATCACTACAACATGATTCGGAGGCATATCATATCGTTTTCACCAAATATACATAAGGTATACACGATATACAAGTTTCCTAGCAAAACCATAATTCACCTACAACTTCCATTTTTTTTGCAAACATGTTCATGACACGTTCATACCTTCCAACTTCATGAATGACAATCATAACTTGCCTCTTACTACTTTCATTTCCACATTTACATAAACCATAATAAAGTTAAATAATTTCCTTCAACAACTTAATAACCATTCTTCCATAACAACAAAAACGATTATTCTTTCATTCACTTCACAATTAACATGCTAACAAAATTTAGTTCACCTTCCAACATCAACACACACCACACGGCCACATACTATATTCTTCAACATCCATTTATTCATTCAACTTTCATTTCTAATACAATTCCCACATTAACAACAACTGGATTTCAACATAAATTCAAGTCACCATTAACATGGAATCCAAGCTTATATACGGCCAACATGCATACAACCCCAACACACAAAATTTTTATGCTTTTCATTCATTTACACACACTACATCATACATACATCTCCCATAACATAACAAAAGCATAAAATTCTTACCTTTCCTTCAAGTTCTTCACTTGCTACAAAAATCACTTTCTTGCCAAGATACTTATACCACCTTGTAGAGGACCTTGCACTTAGTAGTATTACACCAAAATTACAATTTTTGGGTTCAAGATTGAAGGGCTAGAATTTTTTTCTTTTTCTTTCCTTTCTTTCTCTCCCTCACCCGAAACCTCCTCTTCTTTTTGTTCTTGCTTTGTTTTTTTTTTCTTGCTTTCTCTTGAAGCTTCTACAAGATATAGATGACTTAATAGATAATTGTCACATGGAAAAAATAATTCCATGGACTTGGGTCAATGCTTGGCCGGTTGGGCCTCTCCCAATTGGGCCTCATTTTCTTTTTTTTTTTTTGAGTCCAATAGGCTAGATTTTTGTAATTCATGGAGCAAGTTTCCCAAATTCCAATTTTTCCCTTGGCCTCCTTTCGTAATCCCACACCATTGTATTCACGACCGACACATTCATACCAAGTAAGGTCCAAACATGGCCTTATTCATTACAAGTCAAGTTATCTCAAATTTTTCGAATATACAAAAATACCGGATGTAACATCCCCCCCCTTTAAAACATTCGTCCTCGAATGTTAAATTGACCTCATGGGGCGTCATACTATTTCGGAAGGGTCCTTTTTATAACCGTCCTTTGTCGACTTTTCGATACGGATTTTTTTACCAATATGGTGGAGTAATTCTTCACATTACTGACTCATATTCACTCATAACGGGTTTTCTCATATCCCATATAATCGCTGGGCCATGAATTGTATTCTAGTAACAGATGAATGCTTTTCGCTCTTTCACAGACATTGTGTCCCTTCTTCCTTTCCTTCCAAGCTTTTCAGACATCATAATCCATATCCCTTCTTGATACACTCCTCGGTTATTTCCACATCATAGTATTCCTATGTCATACCAATCAGATTCACAACTGGGATCGGGCGCATAGAAGCATATCAGACAGATTCGCAATCGGAGGCAGACGTACTAAATTATGGCAGACAGATTCGTAGTCAGAATCAGACGTATGGGAGTATGTCAGACAGATCCGTGTTCAGAGTCAGACGGACAGAAATGTATCAGACAGATTCGTGATCAAAGTCAGACGTACAGAGATGTATCAGACGAATTCATTATCAGAGTCGGACATACAGAGATGTATCGGACAGAGTCGTAATCAGAGTTAGACATACGGAGATATGTCAGACAGATTCATATCCAGAGTCAATCGGACAGAGGTATATCAGACGGAAACGTAATCGGATTCAGAAGTACAGAGGCGTAATAGACAGAGCCTTATCAGAATCAGAGGTGTAGAAGTACAACAAACAGAGTTTTGATTAGAATCAGACCACTCCTATTAAGGCTCCAATGATTCACGAAAATTTCCCTTTGTCGGCATCTCGTTATTCACCCCGACCATTGTATCATAGATTATCTCATCGGAACCTGTTCACTCATTCATAAACTTGTTCGTCAAATTGTCGTACAAATCTTCTTACGCGTCGCTTGTCAACTCATTCAAGGATTCCGTTTATTCACATTTTTTATTCTTCATCTTTCCTACTGTCCATACTCATTTTCTTTTTCGGATATCGTCGCACTAGACTAAGTGGTAACGTAACCGGAGTTTATCTTTTATATATATTTTTGACAACATTCGTATCCTCATCTTTGCTTGGTTTCATGTATTCAGTTTAGTAAAACCTTTCGTCTATCACAACATTAGTCGCCGGGACTCGGGTCTTGATCCACATGGGCACCAGACGAAGGTCATACACATACAAATACACACATACATATATGTTTACTAATATCTTACTTGCGAACGTCTCCGACCGTTATTCAAATTCGCTCAATATCTCGAGCGGTATTGCTCTCCTTCTTTTCGCTCATTTAGTCCGCACCGGTCTGCGCGACTCATGTAAGGGCACTAGTTACTCCACACATTCGCTCTTTCTTTAGGTTACCCTAAATTTCCATTTATATCTATCATACTTACACTTGTGAAAAAGTTTGCATTACTTCCCAGGGGGGTCACCCATCCCAGAATTGCTCTGGCCTTAGCACGCTTAAACTCGAAACTTTCATGCATTTTGGCGCGTTACGGCTAATATAATTTCGTCGATTGCCCCGCACGACCTTTGTCACGTAATTTAGGGCAGATCGGGGTCTTGATATATTTTTGGGAAATTCTCATAGTGGGTCCCACCCCGGGCTAGACCATACAATTTCCATATCGCCCTTCCGAATTCTCAATGTTTATCAGGTTAACAATTACCTTGCTCTTATTAATACCCAGAAGAAGAAAATCACATAATATGATAAAGTATAGACCCATTGATACACATATTCCTCGAGAAAAGATCACTAACATACCTGGGTGCGCACTTGAAGACGCTCCTGGGTCCTGCCGGCCGGTCAAAGCAAATACGCGGTTCGAAGGACCGCTGTAACCAGAAGCTGCACCTCGACCTCTGCCACGACTCGCTGGTGCTGGTGCTCCTCGCCCTGTGGGGCGTATGGCTGCCGAAGGAGAAGATGAGCCAGCAACGGACCCAGTAGGCTGGACTGAGCCTGAACCACCCTTATGCGGGCACTCTCTCAGACGATGATCTGGGCTGCCACAAAAATAACAAGCGCCTGTAGCGCGATAACACTCCCCCGGGTGGAGTCTCCCACAGTAAGAACAAGGGGGCATAGGTGGCCTCGATTGACTGGGACCTCTGCTCACCTGTGAGCCTGGAACTCTGGAGCTCTGTCCTGAGAACTGTGGGGGCGTACTGTGTGCTGGCTGGGACGAATACCTGTTACCCCGCCGCTGAGAAAACTCGCTCTGAAATCCCCCTGAATACCCGGCCGATCTGGCTCTCTTAAGCCGGCTCCTGTCGTGACCCCTATCAGGCCGACGTTCCCTACGTCGGTCCTCCATGCCCTGGGCGTGCGCCTGTACCCGGGCAATATGCATCCCTGGCTGAGAAGCCACCGCCAGGCAACTATCAATCAAATAAGGGTCCAGCCCCATCACGTACCGGTGCACCATGTCGGCCATCTCAGCTACTATAGCGGGTGCATACCTAGCCAGTGAGTCAAACTCTAGGCTATACTCTCGAACACTTCTACCGTTCTGTCTCAAGTTCAAGAATCGATCAACCCTAGCTCTCCGCAGCTCTGGAGGTAGAAAATGATCAAGAAAGGACTTGGTAAACTCGGCCCATACTGCTGGGGGAGCATCGTCACCCCTGGATAGTTGCCAGGACTCATACCAGTTCGCCGCTACCTCATATAACTGATACGAAGCCAACTCGACGGACTCAGTCGGCGAAGCCTTAATCAACCGTATCGTACTCTCCATCTTTCTAATGAACTCCTGGGGGTCCTCTTCGGGTTTTATCCCGGAGAATTCTGGAGGATTACATGTCAAAAACTCACGAGCCCTGGAGCTTTCATATCTGTCCGCACGACCACCCCCAAATCCATGCCTGCGAACCTGCTCTGTCATTAGTGTGGTCAATAACTGAACCGCATCTCGCATGGCCCTGTCCTCCGCCCCTGGCTGTGGAGCTGGAGGCTCGGGCACTGGAACCCCGGGAGCTCGCGGTGGAGCCGCCCTCTGATCAGCAGCTGCTGCTGCCCCAATTTCCTCTGATAAGGGCGGTGTAACAGAACCTGCTGACAGGGGCTCATCCTCAAGTACCGTCCGCGCACTGACCCTGGTAACTCTCTGGGCCCGGCTGGTCTCTCCTACCTCCACCCCCGTTTTGCCCTTCTGGGCAGCTGTTGCTTTCTTCGGAGGCATCGCTGAAAACATAACAAATCGTCAGGAGGGGATCATCCTACTAATACAGTTCTATCGCACGATCTAAGATTCAAAGAAGGGTAACATCCTAGATGCCCTGTAGCCTCCTGTTTATAGATGTGGTGCACAACACACCGATAAACAAGACTCTACTAGACACGACCTGTAGACATACCGAGGACTAACCGCTCTGACACCACTTCTGTCACGACCCAACCCCGTGGGCCGCGACTGGTATCCTAACTGGATACCCATACGTACCTACCTGACAGAATCGGCGTACCAGACAGAATATTTCAAATAGGTGTTTACAGATTCAAGTCAGTACAGATACGGCGCGCGCGAAAATATATACATATGCATCCTGAAACTTTTGCATAAGCCGATGAGGCTAACAAAGCAGACGGAGTCACAAAATCGTACGCACCTACCTGAACAGATGTAACCCGTAACCCACTTACATATCTACAGGCCTCTAACAGACATACATAATCAGATGACGGGACAGGGCCCCGCTATACCCAGAATTGTCATACATACAGAATATACAGATGTCAGAAGATATATACCAAAAGTATTCGCTCCGGATCAAAGGAGCTCTTCAAAATAGCAGAATCTGAGTCCTAGACTGGCGGTGTATCTCCAGGTGCCTCTGTACCTGCGGGCATGTAACGCAGCCCCCGAAGAACCGGGGGTCAGTACGAAAAATGTACCGAGTATGTAAAGCGGAAATGTATCAAACATAATCATAATCTGGACCAGAAACACAGAAATATAATAGACAGAATCATAAGCCGAACAGACAGACGGAAGTATACCGGACAGAGTCATAATCCAGACGGACAGACAGAATCATGGTCCAGACTGACAGACAGAATCATAATACATACGGACAGACAGAATCACAATACATACGGACATACAGACGTGTGCCGGACAGAATTATGCATGTAGAGTCATACAGAATCATACAGAGTCATGTGCTTATATAAATGCTGATAGCACATACATACATACATACAGATCCCGGCCCTGTCACGGGGGCGCGGTAAACAGAACCCGGCCCTCTTAGTATGGGATGCGGTGGACAGACAGAATCAGATAATGTGCCATCCTGGCTGCCATCCCCATACACAGATCATAATATCATACTGATATAAACAGATCTCGGCCCGCTCACCGAGGGACGCGGTGAACAATGTAGAGGAATATGCACGATAACAGAACCTGGCCCGGGACGCAGTGAAGGAAGCATTGAGACATCCACGAACAGATTAATGAGAAACCACACACATACAGACTCAATCAAACTGAAGTATGCCAAGCGGCGAGTCAAATCAGAGTATTCGGATGGTATTCATAATACGCGCCTATATCCTACTTGGGAAGGCACGGCAGATTATCACCAGAATCATATTTTCAGATGTCAAAACCATTTTGCAAGATTTATATAAAAACAGTCATATCATGGTCAAAATGATAGTTCAGATGTTGCCTGTGAAAAACGGACAGAAAGAAGGCAATTTAGGCCATACAAGAGGTATCGGGGCTCCGTGGGCCCACTTCGGACCAACTCGAGGTGACATACGTAAATGACTGATAAAAGACCTTATGAGGTCATCCATAATCATTTAGAAGTATTCCGACTCCGTTTAAGGAAATTTTCATACAAAAGTTCACTTTAAAGACATTTTATAAGGAAATGGTTTCAATCTTACTGAAGGAATTGGAGCGGATTTCCGTCTCGAATTCCGAGGAACGGAGTCGTATTTAAGGCTCGCGGTCGAGCCTATCATGTTCAGAACATGCCTAAGAATAAAGGGGAAGGCTTTACATACCTCGATTGCGCCTTACGCTCGCTTGGCTTCAATTCCAATTTCGTCCAGAATCTAGAAATGGTCAAGTTTACCAATTGTCAAATTTAAGCTTCTCAATAATCCAAACTTATTACATCCTTGCCTACCGAAATTTCGGCAGCATTTCCCCTATATATATATCATCCCCGAGACTTAGCTCGGCTTAGTTTATCAACACAGCAACCCAGAAACAACATCAATGACAACAACAAGCATTAAAACACATAATATGGCATAACTAGCCATCTTTCCGACATAACACAATATCTTTCATTCCGACCTTACACTTCCAAACCAATCTTATTATTTTCATATTCATCACTTATCAAGATCACTACAACATGATTCGGAGGCATATCATATCGTTTTCACCAAATATACATAAGGTATACACGATATACAAGTTTCCTACCAAAACCATAATTCACCTACAACTTCCATTTTTTTTGCAAACATGTTCATGACACGTTCATACCTTCCAACTTCATCAATGACAATCATAAATTGCCTCTTACTACTTTCATTTCCACATTTACATAAACCATAATAAAGTTAAATAATTTCCTTCAACAACAAAACGATTATTCTTTCATTCACTTCACAATTAACACAATTAACATGCTAACAAAATTTAGTTCACCTTCCAACGTCAACACACACCACACGGCCACATACTATATTCTCCAACTTCCATTAATTCATTCAACTTTCATTTCTAATACAATTCCCACATTAACAACAACTAGATTTCAACATAAATTCAAGTCACCATTAACATGGAATGCAAGCATATATACGGCCAACATGCATACAACCCCAACACACAAAATTTTTATGCTTTTCATTCATTTACACACACTACATCATACATACATCTCCCATAACATAACAAAAGCATAAAATTCTTTCCTTTCCTTCAAGTTCTTCACTTGCTACAAAAATCACTTTCTTGCCAAGATACTTATACCACCTTGTAGAGGACCTTGCACTTAGTAGTATTACACCAAAATTACAATTTTTGGGTTCAAGATTGAAGGGCTAGAATTTTTTCTTTTTCTTTCCTTTCTTTCTCTGCCTCACCCGAAACCTCCTCTTCTTTTTGTTCTTGCTTTGTTTTTTTTTTCTTGCTTTCTCTTGAAGCTTCTACAAGATATAGATGACTTAATAGATAATTTTCACATGGAAAAAATAATTCCATGGACTTGGGTCAATGCTTGGCCGGTTGGGCCTCTCCCAATTGGGCCTCATTTTCTCTTATTTTTTTTTTAGTACAATAGGCTAGATTTTTGTAATTCATGGAGCAAGTTTCCAAAATTCCAATTTTGTCCTTGGCCTCCTTTCGTAATCCCACACCATTGTATTCACGACCGACACATTCATACCAAGTAAGGTCCAAACATGGCCTTATTCATTACAAGTCAAGTTATCTCGAATTTTTCGAATATACAAAAATACCGGATGTAACACCAAAGACCTGGTGGTGTGTTTCCGAGGATGCCCATTCTCGAGTGGAAGTAGGAGATGATTGCCATGGATTTTTTTATGGGTCTTCCGAAGACCCTGGGCAAGTTCGATTCAATTTGGGTTATTGTTGATCGGTTAACTAAGTCTGCTCATTTCATCTAAGTTCAGAGTACTTATAATGCAGAGAGGTAGGCCTGGATTTACATCCGAGAGATAGTGCAATTGCACGGGGTTCTTGTTTCCATTATTTTCGACCCTCGGTTTACCTCCAATTTCTTGAGGACATTGCAGCCAAAGTTGGGTACTCAGTTAGATCTTAGCACCGTATTTCATCCATAGACTGATAGTCAATCCGAGCAGACTATTCAGGTGCTTAAGGATATGTTGAGAGCCTGTGTTATTAGTTTTGGTGGCCATTGAGACCAGTCCTTACCCTTGGCAGAGTTCGCTTCCAACAATAGCTACCATTCAAGTATTGTTATGGACCATTCGAGGCTTTATATGGTAGGAGGTATCGTTCTGCTATTGGGTGGTTTGATGCTTTTGAGGTTCGACCTTGAGGTACAGATTTGCTGAGGGAGTCTTATGACAAGGTGAAGCTTATCCAAGAAAATCTTCTGGCAGCTCAGACTCAGCAAAAGATGTATGCGGACCGGAAGGTTCGGGATCTAGAGTTTATGAAGGGTGAGCAGGTTCTTCTAAAGATTTCACCCATGAAGGGTGTTATGCAATTTGGGAAGAAGGGCAAGTTGAAACCCAGGTACATTTGTCACGACCCGGCTAGGGGCCGCGACTGGTACCCGGGGCTAACCACCGAGCACCGCTCTTCTTAATACTCAATTACTCATTAAATACTTCTTTCAGAATTTATAGACGAAATATGTGAAAATCATACTTTACAAGAAACATACTTGCTTTACATACATTTGCCATACGGCTATCAAGATAGTATATACATATAGTAATATCTTGTGGAACCATCTAACCCACACTGCGCATCTACGAGCCTCTACTGACGTGCTATACAATGGACGGAACAAGACTCCATCATGCCCCAAAATAGATATATATATATATATATGTACGTATACACAAAAGAAATCACAAGCACCTCCGAACAATGGAGTGCTCTCAACAGCTGACTGCCCCTATGGCTCTGGATCTAGCTCGTCTCCATGTCTACCTGTGGGTATGAACACTGCGTCCAAAGAAAAGGACGTCAGTACGAACATTGTACTGAGTATAAGAGGCATAAATAATGAAGAGAGAAACAATAACAACCTAATGAACATCAAAGTGAACATGTGAAGCTGAATCATAATCATAGGAAGGATGATGCATGCTGTCTTACTCATACTCTTTATCACCGAGTAACCACCGAGCACCGCTCTTCTTAATACTCAATTACTCATTAAATACTTCTTTCAGAATTTATAGACGAAACATGTGAAAATCATACTTTACAAGAAACATACTTACTGTTATATCCCGTATTTTTGAACGTCATATTATTAACTGAGGTGGGGCCCACACGTCAATATTTTTTTGGGACACGTGACAAGTTATATGAATCGCATGTGTAAAGTAAAACACAACTTGTGAAGGGCCTTGGGGCCAAATCAAATTGGAAGCCCTCCAAACGAATTTTTTTAAGAAAACGTTTTCGGATGACCTGACTTGGAGGGGCAAAAACGGCATTATAAGTCTGGAATTGTGGAAAACGCCCAGAAATAAAAGTTGTAGATAATTGAAATAGCTTTCCAACAGTAGGTCGTGGGCCTATAGGTGACATCGGGATAAGGAGATATGAACATTTTAAGGCGGAAAGGTCAAGCTGGGCAGTGAAATGGGCCCAACCCGATTCCAATCCGGGTCAGGCCCATTTCCTTGTTATTTAAGGGAGGTTTCAGCCTCCTCCTCCACATTTTCAGATCAGAAAAGATCCAGAAAATTCTATAGAGAGAGAGAGAGGAAAGACTTAGAGAGATAAATAAAGTTTGATCAAAATTTGAGCCCCGAATCCCGAAGCCCATGAAGAGAAAAGTGTTCTACGTCGCGTTGCCTTCGATTTGAGCTAAAAATCTACTAAAAATAAGAGGGTGGACGTGGTAGCTGTGCACTTAAGGTATGATTAAGGCTCTTTTTCATTGCCAACAAGTTTATTTAAAGTTTCAACGGAATAGAACGGGAAAATAGCGATATAAATTCGTCCGTTGGCATTGAAATTGATTGTAGAAGATTATGTCATTTTAATATGATTTTATGATATTATGGAAATGAAGTTGTTAAGATGTGAATTATTATTATGGTTGATGAAATTGGAAGGTGGAAATATGTTATGAATATGTATGTTGAAGATTTGAAGTTTTGGATGGATTATGGTTTGGTGGAAAATTTGTATATTTTGTATATCATGTGAATATTGTATAGAAATGATATGAAATACTTCCAAATCACATTGTAATGGTCTTGATTAATGATGAATATGGAAATGTTGATACTAGTTTGGGTTTGTGAAGTTGAAGTGGAAGTTGTTGGACCATGTGGAAAACAAGGCTAGTTATGCCATACTATGTGTTTTGTAATGCTTGTTGTTGTTAGTGATGTTGTTGTTGGGTTGCTGTGTTGATATATTAAGCCGAGCTAAGTCTCGGGGATGTCGTATATATAGGGGAAATGCTGCCGAAATTTCGGTAGGCAATTATGTGATTAAGCTTAGATTCTCGAAAAGCTTGAAATTGACAATTGGTAAACATGACCATTTGTAGATTCTGGACGAAATTGAAGCCAAGCGAGCGTAAGGCGCAATCGAGGTATGTAAAGTCTTCCCCTTTGTTCTTTGGCATGTCCTAGATGTACTAGGTCAAGATCGGAGCCTCGGGGGCGATTCTGCTCAGAGAAACTCGAGATTGATTTTTGATACTATTCATTCAATTCAATTGAATTTCAAAAGGCGCATTTTACTAGAAAAGTGGTTAAACCTCCATAACTTGTACAAATGTAACCCGATCACTATGAGACCTTCCTGGATGACTCCGTAGAGTCTAATGGGCGTGATTCTTGTCCGCCGCCTCGACTTGGCCCGAGGTGGGCCCGCTATTCCCCGATGCCTCTCTTATTGTTCTGTCTGTCTTATTCCCATACGATAAGTCGAGGAAACTTATGGCTATTGTTCCGACTACTAAACGGGAGTTATTTTAACGAACCTGAATTGATTTAATGTTCATGGAAACAATTACGGGGACAGAAACCCTAATATAAATTCTGTATGGCTTTAGCTAATGTACTCGTGTCCGGAGCTCGCAGGTAGCTCCTGGTTATTATGTTGTTTACTATACGATAGGTGCTATGACCACCTTTATGAGCTTTATAAAATATTTTTTTGACATCTAAAACGTTTTGAAAATATTACCCTGATATTTTGGATAAACTACTTACCTCCCGTACTTACTAATATACGATTTTGGTATACCTGAATCTTGTGTGATGTATGATCCTGGCGTGTGTGATTATGTTGGGAAAGTGATAATTTGGCATTCTGTATGGTTGTTTTCTGTTTTACCGAGTCCCGGGCCGGTTATGTGAATATGCGCATATGTAATATTGGCCGCTGGACCCTCGACCGCGGTGTGTCCGACATTGACAGCTGGACCCTTGACCGCGTCATGCCGGACGTGTGGCATTGACTGCTGGACCCTTGACCGCGTCTGCCGCACTTGTGATTGTGCCTGACATAGACCGCTGGACCCTTGACCGCGGTATGTCAAATGTGTGATTGTGACCGCTGGACCCTCGACCGCGGTATGTGTGATTGTAACCGCTGGACTTTTGGTCGCGGTATGTGTGATTATAACCGCTGGACCCTTGGCCGCAGTACGTGTGATAGTGACCGCTGGGTACTTGGCCGCGGTATGCGTGGTAGCGACCGCTGGACTTATGGCCGCGGAAATTGTGCGTTGATTCCTTTATATGTGTGAAACAAAAATGTTTTTCAAAAGAAAGTAAAGCATTTTGACATTCTAACTGCCGTATTTGCCTGCTGGAACCTCTTGGGTATGACTTGTGCACTAGAGGCGACCCTGTGGCGACCTGGTTATTCGTGCACACCCCAGTGCACTGTCCATTGCGCCCCTCACTAAAGGGCCGAAACCTGAGGTAAATATATACTACCTGTGCTTGTGTAAGTTTATGATTCTGCATGCATGGTTCTGCCTGTTACATTTCTGGACAGCGGATTCGGAGAATGATTCTGTTGGTGTTGCTTCTGCATGATTGAGCCGGACTATGCTTCAGTCGGTTATAGTTCTACACCCCTAGCTTCTGTTGCGGGTATGTCAGTAGCACTCTGTGCCCCGATCCGCACGATGATCTTGCCAGTTAGGATTTGTACCTCTGTTTCATATCACGATTCAGACGGCTACACCCCGTGCTTATGATATATATCGTGGTCCTGGCCACACACTCTGTATTTCCGTTTCGAACTCGGATCCGATACTACCTGTTCTATTTCTATACTTCTGGCTCGGTTTTGCTTATATTGTTATATTTCCGCTTTACATACTCGGTACATTTCCGTACTGACCCCCTGTTCTTCGGGGGCTGGGTTTCATGCCGCGCAGGTACTCCCAGTTGAGTTGAGGACAGATGGAAGATGTTCCAGTGCAGATGGCAAGCTCCATTTGTTCCCGGAGTGTTGCCGAGTCAGATTCTTTATGTTATGCTTTTGGGATCTTACTAGAGACTTTGCAGACAGTATCGTGGGTATTGGTTGTCGGTCTGTGTACGTAATGAATTTTGTATAATCACAAGTTTGTTCGGCTTGAAAGCCACGAGAAAGAATATTTCTGAAAGAAACGTTTTGCTATGTACTTTATTATTTGTTTTAAAGAAAAAAAAAGAGTTGACGTGATTTTATGTGCAGCGAGAGTTTGAGGGTTCGCTCGGCCCTAAGTAAGGGTCGGGTGCCCATCACACCCCAGCGAGGTCGGGGTGTGACACTTACTTTACATACATTTTCCATACGGCTATCAAGATAGTATATACATATAGAAATATCTTGTGGAACCACACTGCGCATCAACGAGCCTCTACTGACGTGCTATACAATGGACGGAACAAGACTCCGTCATGCCCCAAAATGGATATATATATATGTACGTATACACAAAAGAAATCACAAGCACCTCCGAACAATGGAGTGCTCTCAACAGCTGACTGCCCCTATGGCTCTGGATCTAGCTCGTCTCCTTGTCTACCTGTGGGCATGAACACAGCGTCCAAAGAAAAGGACGTCAGTACAAACATTGTACTGAGTATAAGAGGCATAAATAATGAAGAGAGAAACAATAACAACCTAATGAACATCAAAGTGAACATGTGAAGCTGAATCATAATCATAGGAAAGATGATGCATGCTGTCTTACTCATACTCTTTATTATATCATGTATACATATCATGCAAGCTGCTCGTCCATGTCGGAACGGTGTGATCACCAATAATATAAGCCCGCATCCAGGCCTCCCGCGTCCGGGGTACCATCTCATGCCGCCCACTAGTGGTGTCTGCCCATGCCCGAGAGGGTCATGGTGTATCCGTGTAGCCGCCCGCCGAAGCGGTGTCTGCCCGGCCAGCTAGGCGCGGTGTAAATGCAATCATGACATGCTTAACATAAAATACTTATCATCATATACTTTTAAAAACATGCTTATCTTATCATAATACATGCGTGAGCTCATGATCATTTGTACTCTACCGGGGTGACGTAAGGTCGTGATCCCCCGATCTCTTTATGGAGCAATTTCTGACATTCTGCCTCACCTCGAAGGAATTAGTACATGAGGTGAGTGTAGACAATGAGGACATAATCATTGCTTTAGCATTATCATATCATATCTATTAGCTCATGGAAAGAAGGGGATTTTTATGCTATGGGATTCATGCCATTTGAAGAAAGGGACTAGCCTCACATACCTTGGTCGCTTAGCTAGAATACCGTTCACTTTCTCTTCTGCAATATCGCGTCGTTACCTTCATAAGGGAATTCGAATTATCGTTAGTTAGTGGGCTATAAGAACGCGTCGCTATTTTCTAAAGAAAATTGGGCAGCACTTCCTTTGTTTATTCTACTTTTCCCATCGTCTATATCAATTCCCAACCTTCACAATAATACCCACAACATTACCACCAACAACCATCATTCATATCGACTCATCACATTTCACCATTTTCCTCCAATTTTTCCATAATTTCCTACCTAGCTTATCATCGTGTTTTCACACCTTTAATACTTATTTCATGGTAAAATCATCATTTCTACCATATTCATAACCTTAACACTTCAACTTATATGATTCAATTCCATCATCACTCAATGGTGGCACTATTCACCCATTTTTCTATGTCTTCCTACAATTCAAGCTTTTCCTATGTATCTAACACTTAAATAACTTAATAAGGTCATCAAACATACCTTGGATGGTGATTGAACAACCCTTGAGTTGAAATTCTTCGCTACAACAAAACCCTAGGTCCTCCTTCTAGGAATGTTTTGACTCAAATAATCCCTTTTGATGTGTTCTTGCACTAGGTTATGGTTAATTGATGAATTTGATCTTAGATTTCTACTTGTGTTCTTGGTTTGGGAGAGTGTAGAATATTCTAGAGAGAGAGAGGATCGTGTAGTAGAAAGTGGTAATGAAGAAAATGAGACTTGGATCATATTTTATAAAATTCAACTTCAGTCCCGATGTCATTATACGGTTCGTTATACGGTCCGTATAACTGGCCGTAAAATGGACCCAGAGATCACCCCTTTCTGTAACCATTTGACGATCCATTTGACGGGCCGTATAATCGTTATACGGTCCGTATAATTCACCGTAAAATCGACCTTCTTTCAACCTCATTCTGTGACACTTTGACGATTCATTTTACGGACCGTCAAACCGTTATACGGTCCGTATAGTACACCGTAAAACTCACCCTTCAGCCAGCCTCTTCTGTGACACTTCTACGGTCCGTATAATGGACCGTAAAACACTTTTACGGTCCGTATAATGGACCGTATACTCCCAGTTCACTGAAGCTTATTTTCTTGACTTGGTCTCATTTCCGATCCTTATGGAACCTTCATAAAAGTTGTTCAACTCCTCGATACCAATCTACGTGACCTTATTACTTGCCTTCAAAATGCCACACACATATTTTATCCTTATTAGCCTATTTTGTACATGCTAACGGAAAATTTCTGGGGTGTAACATTCTTCCCCCCTTTTGGTACATTCGTCCTCGAATGTTAAATACTCGAGATTCTACAGAAATTTCGCCAGAGTTTCCTCTGTAATCTGGCACTATTAACTTGTCACAGCAACCCATAATATCTTTCCCCACATGGCTATATTACAATATCAATACATCTATGGTCACACACGACCAACATCATAGAAATAAAGCGTACATACTTCAATTCGTCGTTGCTTCATGTCTAGTCTCTTCTGGGATTTGAAACAATTGGGGGTACTTGGACTTCATCTTTTCTTCCGCTTCCCAAGTCATTTCTTCTCGATTATTGCTCCGCCATAGAACTTTGACTGATGCTACCTCTTTGTTCCGAAGCCTTCTCACTTGTCTGTCTAGAATAGCAACAGGTACCTCTTCGTATGTTAGCTTTTCTGTCACTTGTACATCTTCTACCGGAACAATCCTTGTGGGGTCCCCAATACACTTGCGGAGCATCGAAACATGAAATACTAGATGAAATGATTCAAGCTCCGAAGGCAATTTCAATTCATAAGCTACTTGACCCACTTTACGAACGATTTCATAGGGTCCGATATACCTGGGACTTAGTTTCCCCTTCTTACCAAATCTCATCACTCCCTTCATCGGCGACACTTTCAAAAACACCCAATCACCAATTTGAAATTCCAGGTCTCGTCGGCGATTGTCTGCATAAGACTTTTGGCGACTTTGGGCTGTTAGCAATCGATCCCGAATAATCTTGAATTTTTCGACCACTTGTTGAATCAGGTCGGGACCTATTAATTGTGATTCTCCTATTTCAAACCAGCCAACTGGAGATCTGCATTTTCTTCCGTACAAACCTTCATATGGAGCCATTTGAATACCGGAATGGTAGCTATTGTTGTAAGCAAACTCAATGAGGGGTAGATGCTCATCCCAACTACCACCATAATCCAGTACACATGCTCGTAGCATATCTTCCAGGGTCTGAATAGTACGCTCGGCCTGCCCGTCGGTCTGTGGGTGAAATGCCGTACTAAATTTGACTCGGGTTCCTAGGCCCTCTTGAAACGACTTCCAAAACTTGGCTGTGAACTGTGCCCCTCTGTCCGTAATAATGGCTAAAGGAATTCCATGGAGTCGCACAATTTCCTTTAGATATAACCGGGCATAATCTTCCGCCGAGTACGTAGTTCTGACTGGGAGGAAATGAGCTGATTTCGTGAGCCTGTCCACGATCACCCATATAGAATCATACTTCCCTCGTGAACGGGGTAATCCTACAACAAAATCCATATTGATGGTTTCCCATTTCCACATAGGGATTTCCATGGCTTGTAACAACCCTCCTGGCTTCTGATGTTCTGCTTTTACCTGCTGGCAATTTGGGCATTGCGCTACAAATTCATCTACATCCCTCTTCATGCCATCCCACCAGTATATTAGTTTGAGGTCATGATACATCTTAGTTGCACCTGGATGGATAGAATACCGGGAATGATGTGCTTCCTCTAAGATCCGTTGGCGCAAATTTTCCACATCCGGCACACATCGCCTGCCTTGATATCATAGAACTCCATCCATGAAACTTCAAATGGAGACTTTTCTTCTCACCAGATAGGTCTCGGTAACGGCTTAGTTGAGAATCTTCATATTGCCGTTCCTTCACTTCTGCATTTAAAGATGAAACTGTGGGGTCATCAATGCTGATACTTGCTTTACTCGAATCAATTGCACGCACTCCAAGTTTGGCTAATCGATAAAGCTCACGGACCATTTCTTCCTTGTCTGAGGGAATTCCACATAAACTACCCATCGATCGACGGCTAAGCGCGTCGGCTACCACATTTGCTTTTTCGGGGTGGTACAGGATATTTACATCATAGTCCTTCAACAATTTTAACCACCGTCTCTGTCACAGATTCAACTCCTTCTGCTTAAAGATGTGTTGGAGACTCTTGTGATCTTTATATATATCGACGTGCACTCCATACAAGTAATGCCTCCATATTTTCAAAGCATGAATAACTGCAGCCAATTCAAGATCATGAGTTGGGTAATTCTGTTCATGTTTACGCAGTTGTCTCCAGGCATATGCAATAACCTTGCCATGCTATATTAATACACATCCTAATCCCATGCCGGAAGCATCACAATATACCACATAGCCATCTGGTCCTTCGGGAAGTGTTAACACTGGGGCGGAAGTCAACCTGCCTTTCAATTCTTGGAAACTGCGCTCACAAGCGTCGTTCCATTAAAATTTTGCCGACTTTTGAGTTAACTTCGTCAAGGGAGCTGAAATGGAGGAAAACCCCTCTACGAATCTCCTATAGTATCCTGCCAAACCCAGGAAACTACGAACTTCTGTCGGTGTCGTAGGCCTTGGCCAAGTCTTCACAACCTCAATTTTCTGAGTCTCCACTCGGATGCCATCACCTGAAATAATATGGCCTAAAAATGCCACAGATTTAAGCCAAAACTCGCACTTTGAGAACTTTGCATATAATTCTCGGGCTCGGAGAACGCCAAGGATAATCCTTAAATGATCTGCATGTTTTGATTCTGTACGAGAATATACCAAGATGTCATCGATGAATACTATCACGAAGAGATCCAAAAATGGTCTGAACACATTATTCATCAAGTTCATGAACACTGCCGGGGCATTCGTTAACCCGAACGACATTACTCGGAACTCATAATGGCCATATCTCGTCCTGAAGGCAGTCTTGGGGATATCTGCTTCCCTGATTCTAACCTGATGATAACCCGATCGCAAATCTATCTTGGAGAACCATTTAGCTCCTTGCAATTGATCAAACAAATCATCAATTCTGGGAAGAGGGTATCTATTCTTTACTGTCACCTTATTCAATTGCCTGTAGTCAATACACATTCGCAGAGATCCATCTTTCTTCTTTACGAACAAGACTGGTGCTCCCCATGGCGATGAACTAGGCCTTATAAACCCTTTCTCGAGTAGATCCTTCAACTGTACCTTTAATTCCTTCAACTCTGCTGGTGTCATTCGGTACAGAGGAATAGAAATAGGCTCGGTGTCAGGTAATACATCGATAGCGAAATCAATCTCCCTTTCTGGAGGAAGACCTGGGAGTTCATCTGGGAATACGTCTGGAAATTCGTTTACCACCGGAACTGTTTGAAAAGTTGGCGGCTCTGCCTCGATATCATGAACTCGAACTAGATGAGAAATGTAACCCTTTGCTATCATCTTCCTCGCCTTAAGGTAGGAAATAAACCTACCCTTTGGGGATGCAGTGTTACCTTTCCATGCAAGTACGGGTTCTCCCGAAAATTGGAATCGGACCACTTTCGTCCGGCAATCAACATTAGCATAGCATGACGCCAACCAGCCCATACCCATAATTACATCGAAATCGACCATTTCTAACTCAATCAAATCGGCTCTAGTCTGGCGGTCACACATAACAACGACACAATTTTTGTATACTTGTTTTGCTATCACGGGTTCACCAACCGGAGTAAGTACCTCAAAGGGCTTAATTGACTCAGGCCTCGCCCCAATGCAACCAGCAACATACGGAGTAATATAAGAGAAAGTAGAGCCTGGATCAATCAAGGCATACACGTCACGGGAAAATAAAGTCAATGTACCTGTGACAACATTTGGGGAGGACTTAAGATCCTGTCGCCCGACTAAAGCATATACGCGGGGCTGAACAGCACCTGAAGTGGATACTCCCCCTCTACCTCTGCCTCTACCTGCTGTAGTCTGAGAAGTCTGTGCTGTCGGGCGTGCTGAAGAAGAACCCACTGCTGAACCTGTGGGTTGAGTCCCCGCTCTGCCTCTCGCGGAAGGACAATCTCTCATAAGGTGACCAACCTGCCGGCAGGCGTAACATGCATCTGAACCCTGACGACACTGCCCGAAATGCAATTTACCGCACTGACTGCACCGCGGTACTGGAGGTCTCCGCTGACTGAAATCTCCCCTGAACTGGGAATCTGAGGCTCTCGAACTCTGGCCCTGTCCTGGCTGAAAAGAACGATCAACCCTCCTATCTGGGAACCTAGAAGGGGCACTGGTCGCTGACTGACCTGAGTGCCTAGAATGCATCTGCCTCGACCCCCCTCTATATTCGCTACTTGCTCCCATCGATCTATCCCTTTTTCCTTGTCTCTTATCACTGTCATAATCACTTCTCTGTAATTGTCGTCGTTCCTCAAGATTCTGTGCATGGGCCTGTATTCGGGAAATAGCCATCCCATCTTGCAAAGAGGCCGTCAAGCATTCTCTGAACAAATGTGGCCCCAAACCACTCACGAATCTGTGCACACGATCACCCATATCGGCTACTATACTCGGGGCATACCTGGCCAGAGAATTGAATTGCATACTATACTCTCGGGCACTCATGTTCCCTTGTTTCAAATTCAGGAACTTGTCCGCTCTAGTTCGGCGAGTCTCGGGTGGCAAGTAATGACGAATAAAAGCATCCGCAAATTCTTGCCAAACCGGAGGGGGTGCATTTTCTCCCCTTGATGCCATCCAGTTGTTATACCATAGCACCGCCACATCATGGAGTCTATAAGAAGCCAACTCTACGGATTCTGTCTCGGAAGCATGAATAATCTTTAGGTTATCATCATATCATCAATAAAGTTTTGCGGGTCTTCATCCGGCTTAGACCCAAAGAACTCCGGGGGATTTAGAGTCATGAAATCACTGGCTTTTGTACTAGCTGAACGATCACTTGGGCCCGCACTTTGTCATTGTGCCTGGGCGGCAACCAACTGAGTCAATAAGTGTATGGCCTCGGTCACTTGTTGACCCGAAGCAACTGGTGGAGGAACCGGAGCCGAGGCTCCTCCTTGCCCTTCTACATTAGGCAATGCCTCATTTTCGGATTCACCCTCTTCCACATTCGCCGGAGGCTCTCTTTCTGCTCGTTTCTGTGTCGTAGCTTTACCCTTCTGGGCAGCTGTAGCTTTCCCCTTTGGCGGCATTCTGAAATCATAACGCACTTTTAGAAGAGAATAAAATCCTACACACGGCTCTATCGCACGATCTCTGAAAAGAAAGATGGTCATTTTCCTAAATGCCCTGTAGCTTCCTGTTTATTGATGCGGCGCGCTACACACCATAAACAAGACTCTACTGGACACGGCTCGTAGACACTTCCTAGGACTGAACTGCTCTGATACCACTTATGTCACGACCCGGCTAGGGGCCGCGACGGGTACCCGTGGCTAACCACCGAGCACCGCTCTTCTTAATACTCAATTACTCATTAAATACTTCTTTCAGAATTTATAGACGAAATATGTGAAAATCATACTTTACAAGAAACATACTTGCTTTACATACATTTGCCATACGGCTATCAAGATAGTATATACATATAGTAATATCTTGTGGAACCATCTAACCCACACTGCGCATCTACGAGCCTCTACTGACGTGCTATACAATGGACGGAACAAGACTCCGTCATGCCCCAAAATAGATATATATATATATATATGTACGTATACACAAAAGAAATCACAAGCACCTCCGAACAATGGAGTGCTCTCAACAGCTGACTGCCCCTATGGCTCTGGATCTAGCTCGTCTCCATGTCTACCTGTGGGCATGAACACAGCGTCCAAAGAAAAGGACGTCAGTACGAACATTGTACTGAGTATAAGAGGCATAAATAATGAAGAGAGAAACAATAACAACCTAATGAACATCAAAGTGAACATGTGAAGCTGAATCATAATCATAGGAAGGATGATGCATGCTGTCTTACTCATACTCTTTATCATATCATGTATACATAACATGCAAGCTGCCCGTCCATGTCGGAACGGTGTGATCACCAATAATATAAGCCCGCGTCCAGGCCTCCCGCGACCGGGGTACCATCTCATGCCGCCCACTAGTGGTGTCTGCCCATGCCCGAGAGGGTCATGGTGTATCCGTGTAGCCGCTCGCTGAAGCGGTGTCTGCCCGGCCAGCTAGGCGCGGTGTAAATGCAATCATGACATGCTTAACATAAAATACTTATCATCATATACTTTTAAAAACATTCTTATCTTATCATAATACATGCGTGAGCTCATGATCATTTGTACTCTACCGGGTTGACGTAAGGTCGTGATCCCCCGATCTCTTTATGGAGCAATTTCTGACATTCTGCCTCACCTCGAAGGAATTAGTACATGAGGTGAGTGTAGACAATGAGGACATAATCATCGCTTTAGCATTATCATATCATATCTATTAGCTAATGGAAAAAAGGGGATTTTTATGCTATGGGATTCATGCCATTTGAAGAAAGGGACTAGCCTCACATACCTTGGTCTCTTAGCTAGAATACCGTTCACTTTCTCTTCTGCAATATCGCGTCGTTACCTTCATAAGGGAATTCGAATTATCGTTAGTTAGTGGGCTATAAGAACGCGTCGCTATTTTCTAAAGAAAATTGGGCAGCACTTCCTTTGTTTATTCTACTTTTCCCATCGTCTATATCAATTCCCAACATTCACAATAATACCCACAACATTACCACCAACAACCATCATTCATATCGACTCATCACATTTCACCATTTTCCTCCAATTTTTCCATAATTTCCTACCTAGCTTATCATCGTGTTTTCACACCTTTAATACCTATTTCATGGTAAAATCATCATTTCTAGCATATTCATAACCTTAACACTTCAACTTATATGATTCAATTCCTTCATCACTCAATGGTGGCACTATTCACCCATTTTTCTATGTCTTCCTACAATTCAAGCTTTTCCTATGTTTCTAACACTTAAATAACATAATAAGGTCATGAAACATACCTTGGATGGTGATTGAACAACCCTTGAGTTGAAATTCTTCGCTCCATCAAAACCCTAGGTCCTCCTTCTAGGAATTTCTTGACTCAAATAATCCCTTTTGATGTGTTCTTGCACTAGGTTATGGTTAATTGATGAATTTGATCTTAGATTTCTACTTGTGTTCTTGGTTTGGGAGAGTGTAGAATATTTTAGAGAGAGAGAGGATCGTGTAGTAGAAACTGGGAATGAAGAAAATGAGACTTGGATCATATTTTATAAAATTCAACTTCAGTCCCGATGTCATTATACGGTTCGTTATACGGTCCGTATAACTGGCCGTAAAATGGACCCAGAGATCACCCCTTTCTGTAACCATTTGACGATCCATTTGACGGGCCGTATAATCGTTATACGTTCCGTATAATTCACCGTAAAATCGACCTTCTTTCAACCTCATTCTGTGACACTTTGACGATTCATTTTACGGACCGTCAAACCGTTATACGGTCCGTATAGTACACCGTAAAACTCACCCTTCAGCCAGCCTCTTCTGTGACACTTCTACGGTCCGTATAATGGACCGTAAAACACTTTTACGGTCCGTATAATGGACCGTATACTCCCAGTTCACTGAAGCATATTTTCTTGACTTGGTCTCATTTCCGATCCTTATGGAACCTTCGTAAAAGTTGTTCAACTCCTCGATACCAATCTACGGGACCTTATTACTTGCCTTCAAAATGCCACACACATATTTTATCCTTATTAGCCTATTTTGTACATGCTAACGGAAAATTTCCGAGGTGTAACAACATTGGTCCATTCGAGATTCTCCGTCATATTAGCGATGTTACTTATAAGTTAGCCTTGTCACCAGGACTGTCAGGTGTCCATCCGATTTTTCATGTGTTCTATGCTGAAGAGGTACCATTCAGACAGGTTTTATCTCATTCGTTGGGATTCTGTGTTGCTTAATGATAATCTGTCTTATGAAGAGGAGCCTATTGTCAAGACCCGACTAGGGGCCGTGACGAGTACCCGATACTTGTACCGAGCACCCCTTATCTCGTGTCATATTCTTATTACTAGGTGGCCACATGAACTATACCATATATATATGTTTTACTTAACATTAGCATTAGCAGCATAATTATAAATACAGGCCATTAAACTTTACTAACATTGGAAATCTTAAGATAATACTTGGCTACCGAAATTTCGGCAGCATTTCCTCTGTAAATACTCCATCCCACCAAGTTCAACTTGGCCAATTTCAATCAACAACAATCCGGGAATTCAACCCGGCCAAACTAACAACACAATATCAACGACCATACTAACAATTTCCATATTCATTCCAAGTTGCATTATAATAACTCAATCAATGTACTACTTCCTTCAAAACCTTCCAACTCTCATAAGAACATTAACAACATTATAATTCATATGCCGACAACACCATACTATCAACATTATCTTCCATACATGCAAGACATTATATTAAATTTTACATAAACTTCTAAACCAAGTCTCCAACTACTACCATTTCACTAAAGTCATCCAACCTTCATTTTCAACATAGTATCCATAACAACGCAATTTCACTCCTTAACCATTGAATCCTTATTTTACATCATGGAACTTACCATAACAACAATTACAATGCTAAGTAAAATTAATTCACCACACCTTTCCATAACCTACACCATTCGGCCAACACACCGCATATGCATGTTTTTATGAATTTCCATATTATCTATACTTCACACAACATAACACAACACACACACACACACACACACACACACAGCCACACACCTACACTCTTCCATCACATGAATTTTATCCATTTTCATACACCACATCATACATAAACATCCAAAACATATAAAGGATAATAAATTCTTACCTTTTCTTCTAATCTTCCTTCTTGAATACAACTTGCAACTCACAAGAACATGTGATTTCTTGCTCCCATGAACACTCCAACTTGCTAGGGACCCTTTAATTGGTAGGAAATTATTTTTTGGAGAACATTTTTCCAAAGTTCTTGTGGAACTTGAGGTTGGCCGAATGGCCTTCAAGTTTTTCTCCTTATTTTTCTTGTTCTTTGTTTTCTTGAATTCTCTAGAAAATTTGATGAATTAAGATGACTTCCTACATATATATCCACAAGTCTTTCACCAATTTTCATTATTTATAAATAGGTCCCCCAAAATAAAAATATGGTCACATGATCCCTCTCTCTCCTTTTCTAGAAGATCCTTCCATTTTCTTGGATTTTCTTAAAATAAATAAAGAAGACTAAATGTCTTCCTTTGTCAGATTTAGTCCACATTTCCTTATAGTGTGTAATTAGCCCCCACTAATTAATAAAAATGTGGGCATATGCCACCCATGCCACACGGCCATATTGGAATTTTTCCAAGAATTCTTCTTGAACACTTGTGAAATTACCATTTTACCCTTCGTCTTCCTCCATAATTCCACGGGTCATATTGCACATTTCCCTTCTCGCCCCTAGCCTTTCTTAATATTTCCACTTCGAAATTCTTCATAAGCGACTCATATGCTTAACAAAATAAAAGTAAGTCCTTACTTGTCATCTCCCCGCAATCACCTTGAATTATCCGATTGTACAAAAATGCGGGATATAACATCCTCCCCCCCTTTAGAACATTTGTCCTCGAATGTTAAACTATCCTCATAGTGTATTATAATACTTCGGGGAGGTCTCCTTTGTAGAAGTTTCTCATATCACTTAACATATCCATTTTAGAAGCTTAGGTTGCCTTTAAGTCGTAGGTCAATTGATTTAGCTCCGAACGCTGGCTCTGCGTTAACAAGTCCCCTTTTACTGGATCTTGCATCGTCACAATCCATTTTAGGTCCAACATGTCCTCCCCCCCCCCCCCCTTTATTAAGAGGGTCTGCACACGCCTATGCCCTTTAAATAATCGTCTCATTCGTGATCTTTTACCATTTTAGTTCCTTCTTCATAGAGTTTGTCACGTTTATTCCCTTGTTAGATATGTTCCCGTACATCACCGCATTAGGCCTTTCTAGCCTTGTGGGTTCGGCATCGTTCTTACCCTGTGACTTCCATACTCATACCTCTCATTGCGTCCTTTGAATTTCATTCAGCTAACACATTCTATGCATCGCGACACTACTTGTTAAAATCCTACAGTCACCGATAATAGGTCATGTGTATATATATATATATATATATATATATATACCTTTTCACCACTATTTTACTTACAAACACCCCCAAGAGCTAGTCAAACTTTCTTTAACCCTGAAGCTTTATCATGCTCTCTTTCCTTCTGTTAGTCTAGTCCGCCTCTGTCTGCAGGACTTCTATAGGGTTCCTAACCACTCCAAACACTCTAATTTACGTTGGGCTACCTAATTTCACATTCGTCTCTTGTTCCCATACTTATGAAAATTTCAGCACATTTCCCAGAGGGTCACCCATCCTGAGATTGCTCTCACCCTAGCACGCTTAACCTCGAAACTTTAACGCGTTTTTGGGTCTTAGTATTAGTATTTTACCTCCATTCTCCCGGACTATCTTTATCACATCACCAGGGGTGGGTTGGGGTTTAACAACTTCCGAGACGCCCTCATAACGAAATTTTTCCTTTCAATTACTATTTTATCCTCCGTAATCACTATTACTCACCTTTTTCTTACGTATACAGCTACTCTTTGTTCCGACTCCCCAATTTCCCATAAGTTCAATAATGTAAGAGCGGTACATGATAAGGTAGGGTCTAGATCCATTAACACACGCATATAATTAAGAAAATACTAACAGTGTACCCGTAGCCGCGTCTGGGAAGGTTCAGGATCCTGCCGTCCTGTCAATGCATATATACGGTGCGGGGGGCCGACTAAACCGGGTGTCCCTCCTCTACCTCGGCCACGGCCTGCTGGGGCCTGGGAAGATTGTCCAGGAGGGTGCACAGACGATGATGAACCGGCTACCGATCCCATGGGTTGACTCGCACCTCTACCTCGCATCGAGGGGCAGTCACGCATCATATGCCCCGTCTGTCCACAAGAATAACAAGCATTCGAACCCAGGCAGCACTGTCCCGAATGCATCCTACCACACCGGTTACACTGGGGTGGGGGCGGCCTCGTCTGACCAGATCCACTGCCATACCGGGGGCTCGAAATCCTGGACTGCTCCTGTGTCTGACCCCCTCTATATTCACTGCTGGCTCCAAAAGATCTGGCCCTTTTTCTGGAGCTCCTATTCACATAACGCTCGCTCTTCTGCAACGAATGTTGTTCCTCCAGGTCTTGGGCGTGGGCCTGGATACAGGAAATGGTCATCCCGTCCTGGAGTGAAGCTGTCAAACATTCCTTAATTAAGTGTGGCCCCAGTCCACTCACAAATCGGTGTACGTGATCCCCCATATCAGCTATCATGGCTGGGGCGTACCGGGCCAACGAGTTAAAATGAAGGCTATATTCTCGAACACTCATATTTCCCTGTTTAAGATTCAAAAACATATCAGCTCGAGCCCGTCGAACCTCTGGCGGTAAGAAATGTCGTAGAAATGCCTCCGTAAACTCCTGCCAGACTGGGGGAGGGGCATTTGCTCCCCTAGAGGATATCCAGCTGTTATACCACAATACTGCTACATCCCGCAACCTGTACGATGCCAATTCCACTGACTCTGTATCTGAAGCATGTATTATTCTCAGTGTCCTTAACATCTCATCTATGAAATTCTGCGGGTCTTCCTCTGGTTTCGAGCCATAGAACTCCGAAGGTTTTAGGGTAATAAAATTCTGAGCCCTGGCACTCACTGCCCTGGCTCCCTCATCTGTGTCTTGCTGCTGGACTTGTGCGGCGCCTAACTGGGTCAATAACTGGATGGCCTCTGCCATCTGCTGGCCCGGAGCTGCTGGCGGTGGAACTGGAGGTGCGGGGGCTGGAGCTGGAACTCTTTCCTGCTCTGCTGATGCAGGGGAAGCAGGAGGCGTCTGAGGGGGAGCTTCAGTATAGGACTCGTCTTCTTCTGGCTCCTGTTCAACTCTTCTTCCAGCCGCCAACTTGCCCTTCTGGGCCGCCGTAGTCTTCCTCTTCTTCGGCATTACTGAAATCGTAATATAGAATTAAGAAAAGAACAAGGAAGCCTGGTAACATAGCTCTATCGCACGATCTAGAAGACAAAGAAGGTCATATTTCCTAAATGTCCTGCAGCCTCCTGTTTATAAGTGTGGCGCGCTACACACCCATAAACAAGACTCTACTGGACACGGCTCGTAGACAAACCCCTAGGACCGAACTGCTCTGATACCACTTCTGTCACGACCCGACTAGGGGCCGTGACGAGTACCCGATACTTGTACCGAGCACCCCTTATCTCGTGTCATATTCTTATTACTAGGTGGCCACATGAACTATACCATATATATATATATATATATATATATTTTGTTACTTAACATTAGCATTAACAGCATAATTATAAATACAGGCCATTAAACTTTACTAGCACCTTATACAGTGATGGGAACCACAAAAGCACAAAACACCTGACTGTACATATCTGTCTACGAGCCTCTAAGTATAATACATAGCATCTCGAAAAGGACCGGATACTGCCGAGTCCGGACATGTACACAAAGGTAGTACCGAATAGCTGGAGCCCCGAAAGAACTGGAGCACTCTCAATATACCGCTGGTGGAGCTCCTAAGGATCAAGTCCACCAACCTGCTCACCTGCACGGCATGAAACGCAGCGTCCGCAGGAAGGGACGTCAGTACAAATAGTGTACCGAGTATGTAAGGCATGAATAGTAAAATAAGATTATACTAGAAAGCATAAAACATAGCATAGAGAAGGAGGGATATAATATGTACCTCTGTTTGCCTCTTAAGGCAGATACTTATGCAATTTAACTTTACCTCTAGAAATAACATATAGTCATCTCAAGTACACTGCCCGACCGCGTAGGTACGGTGTAATACTGCCCGACCCCATAGGTACGGCGTAGTGCTGCCCGACCATAGAGGTACGGTGTAACTTTATCTGAGCATACCATGGGGTAAAGGAATAAGCTGTTCATCTGAATGACCCTTAGGGCGGATGCCATGCATGCTAGCTTTAAAAATAATATGTAAAAATCCGTAAGTAAACTGCCCGACCATATAGGTGCGGTGTAATGCTGCCCGTCCCAATAGGAACGGTGCATAGACTGCCCGTCCATGTAGGATCGGTGTGTGAGCCCGCGTCCAGGCCTCCCGCGTCCGGGGTATAAGCTGCCCACTATAGTGGTGTGTATGTCTGCCCGGCCGCCCGTGGGACGGCACGGTGTCATAAAGTAAATAATACATAAGTATAAAGCATGCATGAGAGCCCAAGTGAAAGCTACAACTCTATCGGAGTGACATAAGGTCGGAAACCTCCGATTGCATTATGGAATAATCATCATGACTTTGCCTCGCCTTGAAGGGACTAGTAATATAAGGCGAGACTATCAACGAAGAATAGCGTTAAGGGAAAACATAGGACAAGGTCATCATCATCATAAGTCACTTACTTGAAGTCTTTAGAAATTAGAGTCATAACCAAGGAGTAGCATTAAAGATCAATAACTAGCTTGACACTTTCATACTTATTTTGAGTCTTTAAATTAAGGCTCTTAGTCGTGGAATCACTCTTGTCATACTCATCATAGACATATTCCTTTCTTAACATCACCGCTATCATTTTTATCATAGAATACTCTCTTTAGAATAATTGTAACACTTATCGGGTAATAACTGAACATTAAGGAAGAATCCGGGATCAATGGGCCCACCTCGGGTCAAATGAGGCGGCATACTAAATTTACATATGTTACGTGTCATGGCGTTACTTGTGAGGGTTTTAAGGTAATCGGGTCCTCTTTATGCAAGTTCTAGAGGTTCAAGAAGGTTTTTCAACATTTTGCACAATTTCTAGTTCAATTCTACTGAAGGAAAAAGGGAAAACTTTAAGTGTAGATTCCGGGGAATAGGGTTGTCGCCGAGGCTCGTACCCGACTTATTACGTCTAAGACATGCCATAGAAAGAAGGGTGAAGCCTTACATACCTCTTTCCGCCCTTTTTGTTATTCCAAATTCGAGTAGCAAATCCGCCAAAATCTACAAATTGGTCAAATTTACCAAACTTCTATTAGAACTTTTAACATTGGAAATCTTAAGATAATACTTGGCTACCGAAATTTCGGCAGCATTTCCTCTGTAAATACTCCATCCCACCAAGTTCAACTTGGCCAATTTCAATCAACAACAATCCGGGAATTCAACCCGGCCAAACTAACAACACAATATCAACGACCATACTAACAATTTCCATATTCATTCCAAGTTGCATTATAATAACTCAATCAATATACTACTTCCTTCAAAACCTTCCAACTCTCATAAGAACATTAACAACATTATAATTCATATGCCGACAACACCATACTATCAACATTATCTTCCATACATGCAAGACATTATATTAAATTTTACATAAACTTCTAAAACAAGTCTCCAACTACTACCATTTCACTAAAGTCATCCAACCTTCATTTTCAACATAGTATCCACAACAACGCAATTTCACTCCTTAACCATTGAATCCTTATTTTACATCATGGAACTTACCATAACAACAATTACAATGCTAAGTAAAATTAATTCACCACACCTTTCCATAACCTACACCATTCCGCCAACACACCGCATATGCATGTTTTTATGAATTTCCATATTATCTATACTTCACACAACATAACACAACACACACACACACACACACACACACAGCCACACACCTACACTCTTCCATCACATGAATTTCATCCATTTTCATACACCATATCATACATAAACATCCAAAACATATAAAGGATAATAAATTCTTACCTTTTCTTCTAATCTTCCTTCTTGAATACAACTTGCAACTCACAAGAACATGTGATTTCTTGCTCCCATGAACACTCCAACTTGCTAGGGACCCTTTAATTGGTAGGAAATTATTTTTTGGAGAATTTTTTTCCAAAGTTCTTGTGGAACTTGAGGTTGGCCGAATGGCCTTCAAGTTTTTCTCCTTATTTTTCTTGTTCTTTGTTTTCTTGAATTCTCTAGAAAATTGGATGAATTAAGATGACTTCCTACATATATATCCACAAGTCTTTCACCAATTTTCATTATTTATAAATAGGTCCCCCAAAATAAAAGTATGGTCACATGATCCCTCTCTCTCCTTTTCTAGAAGATCCTTCCATTTTCTTGGATTTTCTTAAAATAAATAAAGAAGACTAAAT
The DNA here is from genome assembly GCF_019175385.1 of Lycium barbarum. Lineage (NCBI taxonomy): Eukaryota > Viridiplantae > Streptophyta > Magnoliopsida > Solanales > Solanaceae > Lycium > Lycium barbarum. The sequence continues at coordinate 57,616,085 of NC_083342.1, read as the reverse complement.
GTCTTCCTTTGTAAGATTTAGTCCACATTTCCTTATAGTGTGTAATTAGCCCCTACTAATTTATAAAAATGTGGGCATATGCCACCCATGCCACACGGCCATATTGGAATTTTTCCAAGAATTCTTCTTGAACACTTGTGAAATTACCATTTTACCCTTCGTCTTCCTCCATAATTCCACGGGTCATATTGCGCATTTCCCTTCTCGCCCCTAGCCTTTCTTAATATTTCCACTTCGAAATTCTTCATAAGCGACTCATATGCTTAACAAAATAAAAGTAAGTCCTTACTTGTCATCTCCCCGCAATCACCTTGAATTATCCGATTGTACAAAAATGCGGGATATAACACCTATAGCGATCTTAGATAGGCATATTAGGAAGTTGAGGTCCAAGTAGATAGCTCTAGCTAAGGTGAAATGGCAGCATCGTCCTATTGAGGAGGTTACATGGGAGATCGAGATCGAGATGCGTTCTACAAATCCCCAGTTGTTTGCTGACTCGAGTACTTTTCCCCGTTTCTTTCCTTGTTACTCGAGGACTAGCGATTGTTTAACTGGTATATGATGTAACGGCTTGTTTGGTCGTTATAGCAATATTGACCTATTTACCTCTGTTGACCCTTCCCCGAGCACTATTAGTATGATTTTGACCCACGGGGATGGGTGGTACGGTCCCTGAGGTTATCGGGTAGGATTTATGATGACTTTTGGGACATAGAGCCTTAAAGTGAAAAATGTTTAATCAATAGTTGACTTTTGGCTAAACAAATTTTTTTCAAAAATTTGTTGATTCCGAGAGGTCTGGATAGTCGATTATGACTTTGTGGGATGTTCAGTTCGATCCCCGAGGCACTCAGGAGTGTTTTGGGTTATTGGTTGGAATGTTGGTCATTGGCCATTGGGTGCTGACCCTGTTAATTAGATCTCTGTTGGGAATTTCGAGACCACGAGTGAGTCCATAGCTTATTTTTATGTATGATTGCACGTCTAATCTATATCTGGGAGGTCTCGAGTGATTGTCAGATTTTGAGATTGAGTTAGTCAAAAACTATGAATTTTTCTAGTGTTTGGTGTCCGCCGTAGCGTCACCCTATGCACGGTAGAAGACCCGCCTCGGCGAGGCCTGGTCCGCTATGGTGAGTTGTGAGAAATCATGGTGAGTCGCCACAGCGGACGAAGATTCACTGTAGCGGACTCGCAGTAGAGTGTGCAGGGCTACTGGCGGGGTTCCGCTATAGCAGACAAGTGATTGTTACAGCTAACATTATGGACCAGATTGCTATTTAATGCTAAGTTAAAACCCTTCATTTCCTATCCCTACATTTATTGTTCCTAAGCATCTTTGAGGCGATTTGATGAGGTTTCAACCAGATTTCTCTTGAGGGTTAGTTCTCTAACATATATTTCATACCTTCCTTAAGCATGAATCCATGATAGAAAATCTATAGAACTTAAGAAGGAAGATGGGCTATGATGTTTACCTTATTATTTGATTTTTGGTTTGTCAAAATGATATTTGTTGATGGATTTGACTAATCTAAGTATGGAATTTGATGAATTAGTGACTAATACATTTGAATCTTCCTTTTATGTTGATGACGTGAAATATTAAAAGTTAGGGTTTTTACCCAAATTGGGGGTTTTGACTTGAATGATGAAATTGACCTAATCTTGAGTTAATTTAGCAATTGAAGAGTTGAATTGAACCTCTAAAACGTTGGGTTACCAATTTCAGCTTTGAAAAACTCATTTTGCCTTTGTGGGCCCATTTTCCCTTTTTTTCCATAGTTGATTTTGATTCAAAAGATAGTATAGCAATATGGGTATCGTTGTTTCTTATTTCCAACTTAGAATTCGATAATGGCTAGACTTTGAGTACTTGGAGGCTCTCTGGAAAATAAAGGCGAAGGTTTGATTGTTAGTGGCTGCCGCTCGGTTGCCAGATAGGTTACGGCTCACCTTGTGGTTGATTTCGGTTAGTGAAGCATACGTATAGTTAGTGATTATCGGAGAAAGCATGTTACGCGTTCGGGTATGAAGTTGGGATGGATTACCTAGGTTGGTATTGTTGTTTGATTGTGGGATCTTTGTCTTAAAGTGATCTATCAGTTTGTTGCCAAGAGTGTGATATTAGACTTGATACTTAGTTGCTTTATTGTGATTGTGAAACCCTTATCTCTTACTTCTTGGGTATCATCTTAGATAGAGGAAAGAACTTGACTTATTCTTGATATTGTGATATGTGTCCATGTGTGACATGGTTGATATTGATATGTTCTCATTGACATTGATATTATGCATAGCACTCATTCTCATCTTTCAGGATACACTGATATGAGCTGATACTTGGTACTGATGATGATTTTGAGAGAGATGAAAGGCCGATACCCGAGGTCTTTATCGGGATCGAGAGAATGTCTGATACCCGAGGTTTTTGCCGGCATAACGAGAGTAGTAGATGGACTTCGCGGGTCACCCATGGGTTATGACTATTGAGGCGTATAGGTATTTTGCCCAAAGCATGTGTGTACGAAGGTTACATTGGCCATCGCATATCATTGCATTGCATATGCACTCATTATTGCATTCACTTACTTGTTGGATACGGTGTTGATATTTTTGTACTTGAGTGGTTATTCTTGGACTGTGTTGCGCTTATACTTGATTGTGAGCATGTCTGTTCTTTAGTCTCTTCCTTTATATATGTGAGTTAACTGTTGTCAGCCTATGATACCTACTAGTACATAATGTTTGTAGTGATACTACCTTGAGTGCATTCTTTTATGAGTGCAGAGTACGTGACAGGTTCCGCATCCACTCTTCGCGATTGATCCCGAGGCTTTGCTGTTAAGTGTCTAGAGTGAGCATGCTTGATCGATACGCAGCCCGGTGACTCCTTCTTTACACTGTCTTTTCTTGCATTTTGACACAGTATTCGTATTTTGAGACTTTGTATTATTCTAGACTTATAGTTGATTATTAGTGGCTCTTGTAATGTATTCAGACCAGTTCCTTGGGGTTGTATTAGTATTGTATTCCGCACTTATTTATATTTACGTTTGAGACTTATATTTCTATTGTCCTATTCACTTTATTGTTGTTGAATTAATGATTAAGGGATGGGTTCGCCTGTCAAGGTGGGAAATGGTAGGTGTCGCATGACTAAGTGATTTTGGGTCGTGACAATGGTGGACCAAAATAGGACTAGGTAGCTCTTATCCTCCCGCGCCAAAGCAATAGATTGGAGATCTGTAATCCCGGTCATGTAAGTCCTCATAAGAAGCCATCTTGATACTGAATGATAACTGCAAATATGTGCAAACTCATTGAGGGGTAAATGATCATCCTAATTCTCTTTGAAATCTAGTATACATGCCTGTAGCATACACCCGAGCGTCTCAATCGTACGCTCGGCCTGGCTATCTGTCTGGGGTGAAAACTACACCAGGCTCTTCTTGTATTACCAAACCTCTCCTGAAGTTTACTGTAGACACAACTCCTTTATCAAATATAATAGACATTAGAATGTCATGAAACCGCACGGTCTTCTTAGTATACAAACAACTTTGCATAATCCTCGGTTGCGTGAATGGCTCTGTTTAGCAAGAAATAGGTTAACTTTGTAAGTCTATCGACCATCACCATTTGGAGTCATATTTCTGATAAGAGCGGGGGGAATCCATAACGAAATTCATATTAATCATCTTCATTTTCATGTCCAGATCTCTATACTTTGTACTAGCCCTCTAAGCCTCTGATGCTCTATCTTTACTTGCCGACAATCAGGACACTGTACCACAAACTCTCAAAGTCCTTCGTCATATCATTCCACCAATATATATATATTTGATATCATGGTACATCTTCGTCGAACCAGGATGAATAGAATAGCGGAACTAATGTACCTTCGTCACAATCTTGCCTTAATGACTAACTATATCTAGGGCATAAATTCAACTTCTACATCGGAGAACTACGTACACTTTTAGCTCAAGCATTGGCTTCTCTTGCCATAGAACTTTTTCTTTCAATACCGCTGACTCTGGACCATCCTATTGTTGTTCTTTTACCTCTGTCACAAGGGACAATTTTGTTACATTCTACATCATAGCTCTACCATCATCGAATCTATTATTCAAACTCCCAAGCTTGCTAACTGATTGAGCACTTTGGCTAACTTACTCTCTTCTCGGCTTCTAAGTAAGCCAAGCTACCCATAGATATCATCTTATATTGCCCTGAAGTTTGTCAGCTTATTGCATGAACTTCTTCTTTAAGCTATATTAGGACAAAATCTACATACTGCTACTCTTTCACTTTTACCACTAAGGATAATACCTCTAGGTTCTGAATGGTAACTCTGCTGTTATCTTTGTTCAATGTTATTTTACCACTTTCGTGGGGATACTTCCACAGTAATTTAGCTTCTGAGTCGCTTCCTTCTCGAGGAGGATCATACTCAACTATATCATCTTGGTCCATCTTTACTTACTTCTTAATCCCAAGGACTGTTACTCTCTATAAGAGGACTCGTGTATCTCTGTACTATCATGACTCATCCTAGAGGACCATTATTAATAAGGGAAATTCATCCCAAATTCAGCTAAATCAGCGTGGAGATATACTGGAGGTTCTTATGATTATAAAGATGTCACGCTATATCTCAAACGCGTGCTCAACTATGACTAACCCTAAGTCATGGGTTCGTAATTCTCCTTGACTTTCGCAACCGCTCTTAAGCGTAGAGGATCTCATTTCCTTATTCATTCAGAATACATACATTACGAGTACGTTAACGTTTCTTAGCCTTTACTAATCTGGAGTTCCTTATATACATGTCCTCAGGCATAATTTTGGGTTTTGATTTGGTTCTTTATTCGACCAGCATATCTAACAATAAGTTGCCGACATACTTCCTTATTGGCTACATACCCATATTCTAAAGGGATTGACTTTATTGGTCAACTTTTTTGTTTTGCAACCCATACTTTAAATCACTATACTCGGAGTAAACTCTCTTCCTTCGTCTCTTAGCTAACACCTTTTGTCAATATACTTTCAGAGTGAAACTTCTCGTTCATATTAGGCTGCAAGCTCATTATTATATATCGTTGTAGGATCTTAGGTGCCCTTCAACTACCCACAATTATTCTTAACTACTCCCACTTCCATCCTTACTCTGATAGTATTAATTCTGTACACGAGCTTTAAATATTAGCATTAAAACTAGGCTGCATGGCCTTTTTTACTTCTGAAGTGTTGTACACTAGATCTTATTTGCCATTACTCTTGTTTGAAATACCTTCTGAGAGTTACGATAATTAACTTGCGAAACTGAAACTTTAGGCTCTAGAACTATTCTATAATGTACAATTCTGTATCGTCTGACGGCTCATCTGGCCTCTTGACTAGCCTCTTTCTGGGCTTTACATAATTCATCTCCCGTTGTTGACTATACTTACCCTTTCATTCATTAATTCTGAATAACCTCTCTTGGGCCTATACATTTTTGTATTTGTTTATACTTTTTACCATTCTTTTCTGAGCCTCATATATCTGACTGCTCTTACTATTTCTTAAAACCTCTAGCCAGAAGGTCTCTACTATTATTCTCTTAGCATTTATATTTACATAGTCATCGCACATCCGTATAATCTGGATAACACAATCTTATTGGCCTTGAAACTCTTTGTTGTGATCCTTCTTACTTACTCAATCGCTAAACCAACATGTGATTCTGTTTTGATACCTTATCATACTATCTCTCCCTTTTGGGAGGATGGCCACCCCTTGCACTCAAGGATTACATTCCTGAGAAGTCATATTATTACCTCAACACCTTCCACAACTCTTCGAACTTTAATAACTTACAACTTGCCTTAGAACAATTCTCTCTTACTAGAGAAAACTGAATCGCTTACTTTAATAGAATTCCACGTATTTATTACTGACGTGCTCAGTCTTGATAAATTTCATCTGTTACTCAAGACGTTAGTCTAAGGGGGGCTCATTTTTTGATAACCTTCAAAGGCTGCTCTTCCTCAATTCAATCCCTTACTTCCTAATAGTTTACCTTGCGATTTTCGCAATACCTACTGGTATAACAATCTGTCGAGTCTCTGACTCATATTAAGTTGGCTTAGGGTACTTCTCAATATCGATACTTCCTAAATCAGGGAACTAAATCATCTGATTGATATATTTTGTTGACACTTTTCAATTCAAATCTCGTAATGGAGACTTAGTCTCATAACATATTCCTCTTCACACGTCACGACCCAATTTCACTAAGTCGTGCGGGCACCTACCTTTCCTACCTCGGTAGGTGAACCCTTATCCCAACAATCATAACATAAGTACAGAGAAAGAAAATAAAAATAATGCAAGTCTCACAATAATAATATAAAGTGCGGAAAGTAGTGAAATACAACTCCAGTATCGTGGTCTAGTGATACAAGAGCTCTACTAAACTATAAGTCTGAATAATACATAAAATTCTCAATTCATGTCCTGGAATAGGAAGTAAGACAAAGCAATTGCAGAAGTATGATAAGATGGAAATTGCAGAAGCATTGCACACACATGAACTCTTTGGTATCAAGGCTGCAGTGTGTGGTATTAGCACTTGGTACTCATTCCACTGCAAATTTGGTATCAAGGAGGGAGTGTGGTGAGATTCATGAAGGTTTTGAAGGCAGGAGGATAGATATTGATAATTCAAGTACAGACATCAGTCTTGAATCTAAATTTGAGGGTCCTGTGCAACAGTGTGAAAAAGGTGAGTTTCACAGAAGTTACATAAGGATGGCATGTGTACATGATTCAGATCTGGTGTCATGGGATTTAAGGCAATTTTCTACAAGTCCAATCAGTCTTTATATGATGGAAAAACTTCATGCATTGGTATCAGCACTTTGTGCTCAATCTGCAGAAGAATTGTCATCTAATGGAGAATGCCTTGGCTGCATCAAAGGGATTTATACATTAAGAATTCACCTATACTGCTGCATACATAATTTCAAGAAGGTAACAAGAAACAACAGAGGAACAACAAGCAAAGGACAAACTTGGGACACAACTACATCAGTAGCAGCTGTATGGCCATGCAGAATTGGTTTTTCTGCATTTCCAGGTGACAGGTTGTGCGTACATATCTTACAAGGTGTAAATTCATACAAGGAACCTTGGAAGCTGTTCATCAACACAAAGATCAATAGGACCACTCTAGTATTCTGCAGTATATCATGTGTATATTGCGGTATATCAACTGGTTTATTGAGTGTCAAACAGGAGTTATTGTTAGTTAAAGGCTACATAATTGCAGACATGAGGTTGGACAAGATTGCAGGGGCTGTTATACACGTGTATCATGCTGGTATACACAAATATACTGCGGATATACGTAGACTGATGACCAAGTTGTGCATCAAGGTTTCAAACTTGGGACAGAAATTGGTTGACATGCAGGAGAAAATCATTCACATTGGCTTACAGGATGGGATTAGAAGATTTCTTCTTCAAGTTCTAGTTTTTTACTACTTTGTTATGTTAGTCATTTGTAGTACCAACTTAAGCCATCATATAAGACTTAAGTTGGTCATTAGATTAATCATGATTTCTATTGGTCTATATGACCACCTTTGTAAAGACATTACCTTGCTTTGTTTTTGAGAAAATATATAAAATCAGCCCTAGGCCACAAGCCTAGTGGAATTTATTAAAAAAAGAAAGACAAAGAAATAAAGAGGAGTCTTCAGGTTGTGAACGTCATCATGCTCACCATGAATGGACTCAATAGCAAACTCGAAAATCAACCACAAAGAGATGAACTGAAACCTGGCAAGTACTCTGCATCCATAAAAGAATGCAGCAAGTGTAGGTCAGTACAAACAACAAGTATTGGTAGGTATCATAGGCCGACTAAGACGAGCTAATGTATATGAAGACAATAAAGTAAGAATAACATGTAAACAGTAAAGTACAAGTCATTACTAGACAAGTATCCACAATACCAATCACAACCTATGTTATAGCATCTAAGCCCAAGTGTTCCAAGCTTTAGAATAATCACCAACGACCAAACTATGACTACAATATCCCGTCCCTATTTAGTCAGATACAAGGATCCAACACAATCCATATCAAATCCAACAACAATCCAAATCACGCTCAGCATATAATAGAGACAACAAAATGCAATAGAAATATATGCCAAGTCTCAGTATATCAACTCTGAATCCATCAATCACAACCACATCACGCATCTAAACCTAATTGTGCTAAGTCTCAGAGATTTCAATCACAAGTCCATATCATAATCAACCAAGAGAGTTGATAAGATACAATGAAAGATGTATATGACATATATGTAATGCATATACTCGTACACCTGTACTCCGACGATGGAACATCACGTCTTGGCAGCACAACCCATGGGGGCCCCGCAAAGTCTATGTGTCAGTCACTCCGCACACAGCCTAGAGATGACTCAACGTGAAATACTAGTCACTTCGCACACAGCCCAGAGATGACTCAACATCCAATATGGGTCAGATGGATAAGTGTTTCTGTATCTGTCACTCCGCACACAGCCCAGAGATGACTTAATATCCAATATGTCTCAAAAGAATACCGGTCACTCCACACACAGCCCAGAGGTGACTCGTGTCAATATGTCTCAATGCATCTGTATTTTCTTCTCATTTCCCATCATCAGTACCATATCAAGGCAATATCAATATATCATGAAAATGAGTATGAACACAATGCAAATGTAATATCAATAAACCAAATCAATCCCAAACAGTACCACACATGGGCACAAAAGTAATATTATCAATAAGGCTACACAATATGACAAAACAGATTCACAGTTCTTATCTCAACATTAACAAAGAAAGGTACCACAGTATCATAACCATGATATATAACTAAGCACCAATATGTCACGACCCAACTGGAGGGCCATGACGGGCACCCGGTGCTAACCCACCTGGGCACCTCTTATCGTACATTTTCATTCACATCTAGATGAGCCACATGGCTTACTCATAATTTACATACATCAATAGTGCTAATCTCGTTAGGCAACAGTACATTTATATCATCGTCAATAGCAATGCCCATATCCATATACATAAGCCGACGAGGCTATCAAAAAGATATACAAAATATGAGCCGACAAGGCTACAAGACATCTAACCATACACAACTGTCTACGAGCCTCTAATAAGAGTAGGTGACATAGTATAGGCGGGACAGGACCCCGCCATGCCCATATGTATGTACACAAAAGAATAATACCTAAAAGTTGTAGCTCCGGATGAAATGGAGCTCCTTTATGCAGTCATTGAATAAAGAATCTATGGATGAAGCGTGTCTCCCTGTCCACCTGCGGGCATGACGCAGCGTCCATAAACAAAAGGACGTCAGTACGAATAATGTACTGAGTATGTAAAGCATAATCAACATGATAGTAGGAGCATAATAGACAGCACAAGAAATATCATAAGATGGGAGAATCAGGAGGTAATAGAGTCATTCGTACCTCTAGTGGCCTTCATCGTATCAACTTACTTGTCTTTTATAGTGACCTTCCATTTCTAATGCTAACTCGTGTACATACATACATATATATATTCGTATTCATATTCATATTCATATTCACATTCATACTCGTACCCATACCATACTCGACCATGAAGGTTCGGTGTTTCGCATACCCGGCCATGACAAGGCTTGGTGATTATACATACCTGGCCCTACCAAGGCTCAGTGTTATTCATACCCAATTGTAGTGGTGTGCACGCGATTGGTATCATACCCGGCCATATAAGCTCGGTGTTACATAATAGTGATGCATACTTAGGCACGTATACATAAGAGTCCATAAGTATCATCAACATCATTATCATCATCGTTTTCATTACGTCTATCCTTGGAGGATCAACTATCATATAAAGAATGCAATGGAATCATGAAAGTATCAGGGATCATGAGCTTTAGTAACTTTAGAGATAGAATCATTCGGAGGTCATGATGGAACTCATGAAAGGATATATATAGCCAAGGAACCATGCCTTATTGAAAGAAGGGTTAGCCTTACATACTTCTTCGTCTTCTTACCTATTTAACGTTCACCGTTGAAGCTTGAATAATCTACATTTAGAAGGATTCACACCATGGTTAAGCTTTAATGATACTCTTAAGTTCAAACTAGAATTATTCACGATCTAATGAAAATTGGGCAGCATTTCCCCTGTTTCGTCAACTTCCACCATTTACAAAACAACTCCCAACAACCACAATAACATCCATAATACACTCACAATATCATAATCAAGCAATCACAATCCATTAAACCTTTAAATTCTATCCGTGTGCTCAACTTATACCAACAACTCCACACCCATTTTAACACATTTTCATATAGCGCTTCTTCATCACCATTATTACCTTGCATAACATGATTATATCCATATCATACTAAGAATCATGACTCAATTTAGTTTACTACTCATAAAAGCTACATTTAGACTTCATTTTCTACCTTCTTCTTCTACCCAAGTTTTGCTACAACCAAACATTCTCATTAACATGAAATAAGCATGGAAACTAACCTTTTTATTCCATATAAACAAGCTTTGGAGCAGCTATCAACTTGTGCAAAAACCCTAGCTACAATGCCCAAGTATTTCTTGAAATCTACCAACCCTAGGGAACCTTCTAACACATGAACACTTGATTCTTGCTATTAGATCTTTGTAATCTCTTGGGTTTGGGTGTAATATGCTTAGAGAAGGGTTTTGGAGTTTTTGGAGAGCTTGGAAGAATGCGGGAAATGAAAATGAGCAAGGGTCGTCCATGTTATTAAATAAAAATTTTGACCCGATCGGATTTATACAGCCTATTATATGGGTCGTATAACTTATATGGTTCGTATAATCAGGCCATATAATACCACCAGGCCACACCCTTCTCTTGAGCAAACCTACGGACCATTATACAGGCCGTATAATTTATACGGTCCATACAACTGGAAAATGTCGGTTTTTCATTCTCGTCGACTCGTTTGACTTCCAATCCTCGTGGAACATTCTTGGCACTTATATAACACTTCATTAACCATGCAATATGTCCTATAATAGGCCCTCAAGATATTTCCAAATAAACATTATCTCAATTATAGCGGAAACCTTTCCGAACGCGATTTACATTTTCACTTCCCTCAACGAACTTAGGCTCATATATTCATATAACTTCATACTCTTATGATATGCACTCTAAGCAATCTAATACCTCCCTTAATCTCGTAAGGGTCATATAGTCGCCTTAATCTCACATTAGCCTATTCACAAGGCAACAAGTCCGATAATTTCCGAGGTGTAACGCAATATCCTATATCTCAACGTGGCGACGAGCCAACAAGTACATAGAACATATAAGTCAACAACGCAATGGGGTGGATAGCCCCGAAATCTTACAACAAGGCCCGACCTAAGGCAATATCCATCTCAACTGCATACCCAAAGGATTACATGCATTCTCTAACAATACCATCTAAACATATGCTTCGCTAATTGAAGTCTCACCATAAGGTAAACCTTAACCTACGTGGAAAGCCGAACAACAAACTCGAACGATCAAACCTTAGTCTTGCCCTTCTTTTGTGCCTCGTGATAGTGAAAGTCTAATCATATCCGAATAGGAAATTAGAATCAAGAAGAATCAATACTCACAACCTTATTTCTGTTCAAGTCCCAAATCGTATCTCATGGAATGGAAAAACTAGCCTTTCAAGGGTAACAGAGGAATTCGAAGGCTAAATATTAAATTCATACTCTAAGTGATCAATTCTCATCAAACATTGGCTAGATTAACTCTTAGATGAGGAAAATTCGGATTCTAGATGAAACCCCAAATTTGGTATAAACCCTAGCTTAAAATCCCACAAATTGGTCACTAGGAAGGAAGGAATCGTGATTATGTAGTCACTAATCAACAATTTCATACTTAATCAAGCCGAATCCACCAACAATTCAAGGTTTTATAATCAAAAACTCATTGGAGGAAGAAACCCAAAAACCCTCTTTAATCGTCAAGTTAATCACCAATAATGGAAGGCATAAGCTTATCAACAATGAATTCATCAATTTCCTATGGCTAAACTAACCAATTTCATCATCAATTTCCCATTAGGAGGGCTAAAACCCTTTAAAGAAGAAACCATAAAAACCCCCGTTTTATTCATCATGTTCTATGAATTTACTATCATGGATTCATACTTAGAGAAGGTAAATGAAAGGAATAGAGATTAGGGAACTTACCCTTAAGAGAAATCTGACCCAAATCACCTCAAATCTCCTCCAAGATGCTTAGGAATTGTTATATTAATAATGGGAGGAATAAAGGTTTCAAAAGGGCATTTGAATAAGAACCTGCCCCGTAGGCCGCTTTTGCGGCACCGCTCTTGCGGTCAAGAGGCCGTCCTTGTGGCACCGCTTTTGCGGCTACTTGACACTAGAAATTTCTGGTGCTATCCAAACTTGGAATCGACACTCAGAACTACCCCGGAACCTCACGGACACAAACCAAATAAGCATACACATGTAAAATCATGCTACGAACTCACCCGCGCACTCGGAATTCTCAAAAGAAGCCTCGTTGAACAAGTCAAGTCCTAAAAGCAACTTTCCAACCCATCCCGAAATGCAACCAAGTGCATTGGGAACCAAACCAAACCCACCAATCAGTTACAAATGATCATCCGGACCTCTCGGAATCGATGGATTTCCAACAAAATTCTATTTACCCAAAAGTCAACTACGAGTCAAATGGTTTTCACTTAAAAGAAAACTTTTCGAAAAGTCATATCACAACTCACTCCCATGGTTAGGGAACCGTGTCACCTATCCCCGCGGGTCAAAATTGAATTAAATAAGCTCGAGGACTGTTCAAAGGGGGAAATGGTCAAAATGCAATAACGACTGAACGGGTCATTACTCAGATACCAATTAAAGAATCGCTCGAGCGAAGAAAGAGAGTATGAAGGCTGATGGTAACCAAGGAATCATTATCATAACAACACGGAAGCCTCCACGACACGAAGTATGCCAAAATCACGGCCCGCTCAACTTATTATTCAAAACTGCCTCTAACTTAGCCGAAGGGCCCGATTTCTATATTACTATACTCGAATAATCTCACAACTTCTTCCCGAATAATATAGTCGCATTTACCAGAACTCTCTGATTCGACATAACCATGCCTCTGGAGTGATCAATAGTGTTACACCTTGGAAATTTCATGTCATCGCATAGTGAATGAACCAACGTGAGCTTAAGGATAATAGGAAGTTCTTAAGATTATGCGGATAATTAGTGATTTTCGAATGCATACGTTAAGATCTTGAAGTTATATGAATTGATGAGATAAGATTTGATAAGGACAAGTGGAGTATAAGTGAGGTTTAGGAAAGGTTCCGTAAAATTTTGTGTTAAGGATTGTTTGGTAAGGCTTTGAGGACGATTTATAGGGATGTTTAGATCATTAATGAAGAGATATATGAGTAGTACATGAAAAGTTGAGCAGGTCCTAAGAAGGACCCATAAGCCAAATATGGGCATAAGCCATCCAAAAGGACGATTTAAGGAAACATTTTCGGATGATCTGACTTGTAGGGGCCAAAACACCATTATAAGTTTATAATTTGGAAAAACACTAAGAATAAAAGTTGTAGATATTTGAATGATATTTCTAACCATAGGTCGTGGGCCCTCACAAGATATCGGGATCAAGAGTTATGACCTTTTTACTGAACGAAATGACGAGAACAACTTCGGAAGGAACTGTGAGTTCCATGACCATATTTCACGGTCTGTGAAACTTTCCACCGACTGTATACTGGTCCGTGGAATAGCCAGAAGAGATGATGGTCCTCTGGTGGTGAACCACGACCTGTTCCACGGACCATACAATATTCCACGGACAGTGAAAGTGTCCGTGGAAGTCCCGACGAGCTGAATAGTTTCTGGTTATATAAATGTGTTCCCACTTCATTAAATTCATTTCCCACATTCTTTCTTCATCTCTCAAGACCTCTAGAAATTTCCATACACTTCATCCACAAGAATTCAAAGGAAATTGATGATAAACTTCATCAAACCAACAAGAATCAAGAGTATAAAACCCATCAAAGTCATCTAAGCCAAGAAATTTCAAAGGAAGTGAGTTAGGGTTTTTGGTGCAAGTATTGCTACTCAAGACTTGTTCCTACAATATGTAAGGTATGTTTTATGATATTTTCATAAGGTTTAAGATATTGTGAAGTTGAAAAAATTGGATTGTTGAAGAATATAGAAAATGGGTCATAAATGTGGGAATAGTGCTATTGTTGAGTAGTAGTTTGGAATGAATCATGAATATGGGTATGTTGTGATTGTAAGTAGATTATGAATTACATTAGAACATGGAATAAGTATTATATGTGAGAAAATGCAATAGTGAACTATAACCACCATTATGGAGAAATTTGAGTAAGATTGTGAATTGCGAATAATATAGATGGATGACGAATGTTGTCTATTATATTGAGAACGTTGTTATGAATGTTTGGGATTTGATATAGAATATGGGAAAAGTTGCATAAACAAAGGAAATTATGTCCAAATTCTCCTAGAAATAGTAGGCACGTTTACGTAACCGATTGGCTAGCGTTCATGTGACTTCTCTTGAAGGTGGAAACGTGGGCATCAAAGAAAAATAAGCAAGTGATATATTAGTAAACGACAAAGGTATGTGAGGCTAGTCCTTTATTTCTATGGCATGAATCCTATGGTATGATTTTCCTTCTTCTCTATGAACTCTCTATATCCCGGAAAGCCAAGAGTCTATAATCATTAATAGCCAAATGAGATAAGAGCTATGTTATGAGTCCAATAATGATGACGCTAAGTCTAAGTATAGAGATATTAGAGTTCATGATATGATGTTCCTATAACGTTAATGAGGTCATTTATTGTTTACACTCACCTCATATATTGTTTCTTTCAAGGTGAGGCAGAATACTTATAAATATCCATAATGGAATCGGGGGTTCACGACCTTATGTCACCTCGATAAAGTATAACTATCCATGAGCTATTATGCATGCATTATGATAATAGTATGATAGGCCTACGATATGCACATGATGATGATATTACACCGTGCCTATATGGCCGGGCAGACACCGCTAAGGCGGGCAGACACACACCACTATAGTGGGCAGCTTATACCCCGGACGCGGGAGGCCTGGACACAGGCTTATACATTATAACACCGTACCTATATGGACGGGCAGTTTATACATTATCACATTGTACCTATATGGACGGGCAGCTTATACATCATCACATCGTACCTGTATGGAAGGGCAGCTTATACATTATCACACCATACCTATATTGACGGGCAACTTATACATTATCACACCGTACCTACATGGACAGGCAGCTTATACATTATCACACCGTACCTATATAGACGGGTAGCTTATACATTCATGCATATATGATATAATGATGGATGTGAAGTAAGTCAGCATGTGCTATTTCTTTCATAAGTGACGGTCATATGCAGCTGCTTCCTTAATGATGCTTCTTTTATCTTATTGACGTACTATTATTGTTTATGCCTCTCATACTCATTACAATTTTCGTACTAACGTCCGTTTTCTTGGGACGTTGTGTTCATGCCCACAGGCAGACAGTGATGTGATCCTAATCCAGACTCATAGGAGCTAGCAGCTGATTGAGAGCACTCCATTGTTCGGAGGTGCTTATGATTATTCTTTTGTGTACATGTATATGTTGGGCATGACGGGGTCTTGTCCTATCCTTATGTCTAGCACTCCAGTAGAGGCTCGTAGATACGCAGTGTGGGTTATATGGTCTCACAAGGTCACTTCTGTGTATGTGTATATATGTGTACATTATCATTTTTATAGTCGAGAGGCGTATGTATATAAAAGTACTTATGTTCTCAAAAGAGAAATGATTTTCTTATGCTTTGAGTCTGAATTTGATAAAAGAATGTTTAATAAGTATGATGAGTAGTAGAACGAGTGGTGCTCGGTGGTTACCCCCGGGTACCCGTCGCGGCCCCTAGCTGGGTCGTGACAAATAGGTCTCACATACTGTCACGACCCAACCCCGTGGGCCCTGACTGGTGCCCGAGCTGGACACCCATACACACCTACTTACCTAATCGACATATCCATATCTTATTCATATTCAACATATATTAACTTATACAGATATTAACCTGAAGCGATCGCATATAACATACATACTATACAGGAACCGCTAAGGCTGTCGTGGAACATATCATCCGAAGCATATACATCAGCATATATACATACAAGCCATTAAGGCTATAGAGATTTTAGAGTTCATGATACGATGTTCCTATAACGTTAATGAGGTCATTTATTGTTTACACTCACCTCATATATTGTTTCCTTCAAGGTGAGGCAGAATACTTATAAATGTCCATAATGGAATCTGGGGTTCACGACCTTATGTCACCTCGATAAAGTATAACTATCCTTGAGATATTATGCATGCATTATGATAATAGTATGATAGGCCTATGATATGCATATGATGATGATATTACACCGTGCCTATATGGCCGGGCAGACACCGCTAAGGCGGGCACACACACAAAACTATAGTGGGCAGCTTATACCCCGGATGCGGGAGGCCTGGACGCAGGCTTATACATTATCACACCGTACCTATATAGACGGGCAGCTTATACATTATCACACCGTACCTATATGGACGGGAAGCTTATACATTATCACACCATACCTATATGGACGGGCAGCTTATACATTTATGCATATATGATATGATGATGGATGTGAAGTAAGTCAGCATGTGTTATTTCTTTCATAAGTGACGGTCATATACAACTGCTTCCTTAATGATGCTTTCTTTATCTTATTGACGTACTATTATTGTTTATACCTCTCATACTCAGTAAAATGTTCGTACTGACGTCCGTTTTCTTTGGACGCTGTGTTCATACACACAGGTAGACAAGGAGGTGATCCTGATCCAGACTCATAGGAGCTAGCATCTGATTGAGAGCACTCCATTGTTCGGAGGTGCTTATGATTATTCTTTTGTGTACATGTATATGTTGGGCATGACGGGGTCTTATCCCGCCCTTATGTCTTGCACTCCAGTAGAGGCTCGTAGTTACGCAGTGTGGATTATATGGTCTCACAAGGTCACTTCTGTATATGTGTATATATGTGTACATTATCATTTTGATAGCCGAGAGGCGTATGTATATAAAAGTACTTATGTTCTGAAAAGAGAAATGATTTTCTTATGCTTTGAGTATGAATTTGACAAAAGAATGTTTAATAAGCATGATAAGTAGTAGAACGAGTGGTGCTCGGTGGTTAGCCCCGCGTACCCGTCACGGCTCCTAGCTGGGTCGTGACAAAAGTGGTATCAAAGCAGTTCAGTCCTAGGAAGTGTCTACGATCCGTGTCTAGTACAGTCTTGTTTATGGTGTATTGCGCGCCACGCTAATAAACAAGAGGCTAAAGGGCATTTAGGGAAAATGGCCATCTTTCCTCTTATGAGATCGTGCGATAGAGCCGTGTATAAGATTTTATCCCCCCTAATAGTGTGTTGTGATTTCTGAAATGTCGCAAAAAGGAAAGGCTAAATCCGCCCAGAAGGGAAAGACTACGATGAAAAGGCGGGCAGAAAGAGAGCCGCCAATGAATGTAGATGAGGGTGAATCATATAATATGGCTCTATCTAATGCTTCTTCTGCTCCGCCTATTATCGTGGAATAATAAGGGTGCTTCGGGTCAACAAGTGACCGAAGCCATTCATCCATTGACGTAGTTGGTTGCCGCCCAGGCACAACGGCAAAATGTGATTTCAGGTGATCGGGCAGCTAGTACCAGAGCCCGTGATTTTATGAGTTTAATCCTCCGGAGTATTTCGGGTCAAAACCGGATGAAGACCCGCAAGGCTTTATTGATGATATGCTGAGAACTTTGAGGATTATTCATGCCTCCGAGATTGAATCCATGGAGGTGGCATTGTATAGACTCTGAGATGTGGCGGTGTTGTGACACAATAATTGTGTTACGTCCCGTATTTTTATACATTGGGACAACCCGGATTAACTATGACAATTAAGGGCCAAGACTATTCCGGGATTTGAAGTGGGACTTTTGACCATTTGATTTTATTTTGAGACATAAGTTAAATATGAAATTGAGGGCATTGGACACTTAGGAAAAATTGGGACCACAATTCATAAAATTGGAATTTAAAAATCTTGCACCAAAAGCCATGGTGGCCGTGTGGACTTGAAATGGTCCCACACATTGTGTGGCCAATTTTAATTGGTCCAACACATGTGTGGGCCATAAACAAAGGGAGATATTTGTGGATACTTAAAAA
The DNA here is from genome assembly GCF_019175385.1 of Lycium barbarum. Classification (NCBI taxonomy): domain Eukaryota; kingdom Viridiplantae; phylum Streptophyta; class Magnoliopsida; order Solanales; family Solanaceae; genus Lycium; species Lycium barbarum. The sequence continues at coordinate 57,597,606 of NC_083342.1, read as the reverse complement.
AAAGAAGACTAAGTCATCTTTCTCATTTCCCACTTCTACACTTAAAGAAAAATAACAAGACTTGGAGAGCCTCCACTCCCCCATGGTTCTCGGCCACAACCAAGAAAAATCAAGTCCCATTTTTGCCTCTCTAAAATTATTTCTTTGGTATAAACCCACTATTTGGAGGTCCCTAAGTAGCGTGGAAGTATTGTTTGGGTCATTCAACCACTCATTTTGCCCATTTGCAAACCCTAGCCTATTGGTGGATTGGAGAATAAAGGTGAGTTCTAATCTTGTTTTTGGAGTTATAAATGTTGTATGCATATTGTAGTATGCTAAAATGGATAAAAATCATGAAATATGAAATGTTGAAGTTGGGTCTTGTGTTGGGTGTGTTGACCGTGTGAAGTATATGTGTGTGGTGTGGTATTGGATTGATGAATTAATTGCTTGTAGCATATTGATTGTCGTAGAGTGGAGAAGAGAATAAAAATCATCGATACATGTATATATGTAGTGTAGCCGTGTATATATCCTCCAAATGGTAGCAAAGAATGAATTAATATCGCTTAGCGTCGTAATGGTTGTTGTGATGATCTGTATGTTAGAAATGAGAGTTAAATGTCCCGAATTGATATAGTAAGCGTTGCCGACTGATTTGGAGAACTTTGTGCATTTAATGCAATCCTTATATATGAGAACCATTAACATATGAATATGTGTAGTGTGAACGAATGTGAGTCATAGATTATGCCGAATATCGCATTATTATCGCTTAAGCGCTTTCGTGTCGTCGTTACGAAGTTTGGAATTGAGCATTTAATGACTTAAGATTGATGTTGAGATTGTACGGGTTGATTTGAGGGTTATTGTGCGTTGATGTAATTTGTATATTTTATGAAAATGGTATCGTTATATTGTGAATTGTGATACAAAACATGAATTGAAAGTCGGAAGTGTGCCCAGTGGGCTGCTCACGGGTAGGGGCTGTTTTCGGCCAAAAATTTTGAGAAATTGTGGATTGTTGGAAAAATTATGTGAATTGTTTAGAATGTTCTCGAATGTTGTTAGTATGAGTTTGGGTTAATAATCGAATGTACGAACGATATTGTGGCTTGAAAGTAAGCCATTGAATTGAATAATTGGAAAGTTGTCGAATGGTGTAAAAGAGAGCTACTATTATTATTTTGCCTTTCGAATTGATTATCGATGTTGCTAGGTTGGTTATTGTGGTTGTTGTTGTTGATTTTGAGCGATTTAAATTCTCGGGATGGCCTATTTACAGGGGAAATGCTGCCGAATTTTCTGTAGAATTTAATGTTAGTTGGAATAAATGGCTTAAGTGCCTATGTTTAATATTGGATATTCGTTGGCATATTTGTAGACCTTGGGGAGCCTGAGGCGTAGATTGGAATTTACTTTAGATTGGCCATCTTGGAGTGCGTACGAGGTATGTAAAGCAACCTCCCTTCTTTTTGGCATGTCTTAGTTTTACATAGGCTAGATTAGAGCCTTAAGGAAATTCCAAATCCGAAATCCGAGCATGATATGATCTATATATGTTCCTTGGCACTCTTATGTATGATTTGATGAAATATGAACCTTTATGTATTTGAAATAATCGCTTTCCGAACTTTGCGCAAAAAGGTTTCACTTTAAAGAACTTCGAAATTTCTGAATGCCATACATTTCACATAAATGCTCGGATTGCTCCAATATTTTTATAAAAGTTTGCATTATGTATGATACGTATGTTTTCCATAGGCGGGCCCGACTTGGGTAAATACCCGTCCGTGGGTCCCGCGACTTTCCTTTATGTAATTCAGAGAATCTTTGAAAGAATTTGGTATGATTATTATTCCGATTTCAAATATGATCATTTTACTTATGTTTGAATTTATGATAATGATTTTATGCATATGACTACTCACGACTCTACTCGTGCATTCTGTTATTCCTTTCGCTGAGTCCCGGGCCGGTTCTGTTGTCCTGCGCATTTTGATATACTCCGGAGTTATGCTGTGTTTATGGTTCACCGAGCTACTCGCAAAAGAGGGTCGGGTTCCACCTATATTTGGTGTTATGCTGTGTATGGCGTTATGTTGTGATGTGATATGTGACGGGGATACGGAGATTTGAAACTTTCTGGTGTTATGCAGTGTTATGGCGCCATCGACGGGTGGGCGACCATATTCTTCTGTACCCTATGCATTACTTAGATATTTTTGAAAGTAAGCAAATTTTGATATGTTGGATTTGCACTTATGTTTGGTACTTCCATTTCGTTTATGTCTCAGATTTGCTTTCTTTATATTCTGCTTTGCATACTCAGTACATATTTCGTACTGACCCCCTTTCTTCGGGGGCTGCGTTTCATGCCCGCAGGTACAGATGCACAGTTTGGTGATCTACCCATTTAGGACACCCTCTTCTGTTGTTTGGAGCGCTCTTCTCATTTCAGAGCACACATTTTGGTATATATTCGTTCGCTATGTATATATGTATTTGTTCAGGGGCACGGCGGGGCCCTGTCCCGCCATATGATTCGGTTTGTCTGTTTAGAGGTCTGTAGACGTATTTGTGGGTGTGTGTGCCTACTTCTGTACGGATGTGTTTGCATGACTCTATTCGTTATGGTAGCCTCATCGGCGTGCATTTTGTATATGTTTGTGGCAGCCTTGTCGGCGTGCATTTGTATATGCGTTTTGGGCCGTTGTGCCATTTGACAGCCTTGTCGGCTTTTGACATATTTGATAGCCTTGCCGGCTTTTTGATATATGTGCATATGTTCGACGATGTATATTCCGCTGCTTCTTCTGGTTCTGATATAATGTTTTGTACACGCAATCGCGCAAGATATTATTCGTTCTCAACTCTGTTTAAAAATGATGATTTAGTTTCTATGTCCGTTTGGGTGCCCAAGTAGGGCACCAGTCGCGGCCCACGGGGCTGGGTCGTGACAAATTGGTTAGCATCAAGACAAGAAAATGCGCCCCCTCCCGTATGGCAAGAATTTATAGATGCTTTCATCTGTCATTACTTGCCGCCCGAGGTCTGCCATGCTATAGAAGATAGATTTCTAAATTTAAGGCAAGGAAACATGAGTGCTCGGGAATACAGCCTTCAATTTAATTCCTTGGCTAGATATGCCCCGACTATGGTGGCCAATATGGGAGATAGGGTACACAGGTATGTGAGTGGCTTAGGGCCATATCTATTCAAGGATTTCTTGACGGCCTCGTTGCAAGGTGGGATGGATATTTCCCGAATACAAGCCCATGACCAGAACTTAGAGGGACGACAGCAACCACAAAGGGGTGGTCGTGACAGTGATAGAAGGCAAAGCAAGAGGGCCAGATCTCCGGCCAGTCGGTGACTAGTGCACCTCCTCGATTTATGGGAAGGAGATTTGATCGCTCCTTTCGTTCAGGACAGGGTCAAAGTTCATGGGCCCCAGGTTCATAGTTTAAGGGAGATTATAGTCAGAGGAGACCTCCAGTATCGCGATGTAGCCAGTGCGGTAGATTACATTCCGGACAGTGTCGCCAGGGTTCGGATACTTGCTATGCCTGTGGCCAGGTTGGGTACATGATGAGAGATTGCCCATCGATGAGTGGCAGAGTTGGGGTCCAGCCTACAGGATCAGCGGCTGGTTCTTCTTTAGTGCGCCCGGTAGGGCAGACCTCTCAGATTCCAGCAGGCCGAGGTAGAGGCCGAGGGGGAGCATCTACTTCAGGTGCCACTCAACCCCGTGTGTATGCTTTAGCCGGACGACAGGATCTTGAGTTCTCCCCAGATGTGGTTACAGGTACATTATGCATATTTTCCCATGATGTGTATGCCTTGATAGATCCGGGTTCTACTTTTTCTTATATTACTCCGTATGTTGTTGGTCGTATTAGGGTGAAACCCGAGCCAATTAAGCCTTTTAAGGTATCTACTCCGGTTGGTGATCCCGTGATTGGTAGACAAGTGTATAAAAATTGTGTAGTTGTGATATGTGATCGCCAGACCCAAGCCGATTTAATTGAGCTGGAAATGTTGGATTTCGATGTGATTATGTGTATGGATTGGTTGGCATCGTGTTATGCTAGCGTTGATTGCCGGATGAAAGTTGTTCGATTTCAATTTCCGGGAGAGCCCGTGCTCGAATGGAAGGGTAATACAGCGTCTCCAAAGGGTAGGTTTATTTCCTACCTTAAGGCAAGAAAGATGATAGCTAAGGGTTATATTTATCATCTAGTCCGTGTACATGACACCGAAGCAAAGTCGCCAACTTTTCAATCTGTTCCGGTAGTGAATGAATTTCCGGATGTATTTCCTGATGAACTTCCAGGCCTTCCTCCAGAAAGAGAAATTGATTTCGCCATTGATGTGCTGCCGGACACCAAGCCTATTTCTATTCCTCCGTATCGAATGGCCCCGACAGAATTGAAAGAGTTAAAGGCACAGCTGAAAGATTTGCTTGAGAAGGGGTTTATTAGACCCAGTTCATCACTGTGGGGAGCACCTGTTCTATTTGTAAGAAAGAAATATGGCTCCCTATGAATGTGCATCGACTATAGGCAGTTGAACAAGGTAACGATAATGAACAAATATCCTCTCCCAAGGATTGATGATTTATTTGATCAACTACAGGGTGCCAAATGGTTTTCTAAAATAGACTTGAGGTCAGGTTATCATCAAGTGCGAGTTCGAGAGGAAGATATTCCTAAAACAGCTTTCAGAACTAGATATGGCCATTATGAGTTTCGGGTAATGTCGTTTGGGTTAACTAATGCTCTGGCCGTGTTCATGAATTTGATGAATAATGTATTCAGGACACTCTTGGACTTATTCATGATAGTATTCATCGATGATATTCTGGTGTACTCCCGTACAGAATCAGAACATGCAGATCATTTATGTATTGTTCTTGGGATTCTTCGAGCTCGAGAATTATATGCAAAATTTTCAAAGTGAGAGTTTTTGATGAATTCTGTAACATTTCTGGGCCACGTTATTTCAGGTGATGGCATTCGAGTCGACACTCAGAAAATTGAAGCTGTGAAGACTTGGCCAAGGCCTATGACGCCTACAGAAGTTCGTAGTTTTCTGGGATTGGCAGGCTATTATAGAAGATTCGTAGAGGGCTACTCATCTATTTTCGCCCCATTGACGAAGCTAACCTAGAAGTCAGTTAAATTTCAATGGAATGATGCTTGTGAACGCAGCTTCCAAGAGTTGAAGGACAGATTAACTTCAGCTCCGGTCCTAACACTTGCAGAGGGGCCAGATGGTTATGTTGTGTATTGTGATGCTTTCGGCATTGGGTTAGGGTGTGTATTGATGCAGCATTGTAGAGTTATTGCTTATGCTTCGAGACAGATACGGAAACATGAAAGGAACTACCCAACTCATGATGTCGAATTAGCTGCAGTCATTCATGCATTAAAAATGTGGAGACATTACTTGTATGGCGTGCATGTTGATATTTATACAGATCACAAGCATCCTCAGTACATCTTCAAACAAAAGGAGTTGAATCTGCGACAGAGGCTGTGGTTAGACTCATGTAAGGACTGAATTACAGGAAACAGAACCATAATCGACACAAGCAGTACAAACATAAGTACATTATTCAGAATACCAAACTACTTATTTTTCAGAACGCAGATCGTATCTGCCGATGTCATATGTCAGAAGAAGTATAGAGAGTAAGTAAATCATCCAGAATATCCAAATACGTGTTTTCCAAACACAAATCATATATGCCGAAGTCATATGCCAGAAGAAGTACAGAAGATAAATGGCTTATCCAGAATATCAAAATGCTTACTCGAAACACAAATCATGCATGTCAGAAACGGTGTCCGGTCCCTTGCGGGACCCGGGGAACGTTGTCGCCACTCCGTCTTTGGTGCCACACACATCATACTCCAGAAGATGTACTCCGTAATCTCCGTCACACATAACACATCATAGCATATACACGGTACCCGGGAACCGGACATATATACACGAGAACCCGGGAACCGGACACATCATACTCCATAACATATACATGGTAACCGGGGACCGGACACATATACACGGTACCCCAGAACCAGACACATCATACTCCGGAATTGTATATATGGAACCCGGCTCTCAAGCAAGGGAATCGGCGAACCATACGCACGATACATACCGGCCCGTGACTCGGCGAAAGAGGTCATGACACATGCACGAGCAGAGTAGTGAGAAACTATATGCATATAAATCAAGACTCGATTGATTAGTATACTTACCGACGTCTGAAGGCTCAGAAACAAGTTTCTGGTCAATACGACTTAGTATAAGAAAGTTATGAGAGTTTGAAGTTTTACCACAGGATTCAAGCAATTGGAAACCATTTACGAAAGTTAGGAACGTTAACACTTACAGAACTCTTCCGAAAGCATATCAAAAGTGAATAAGAATCATATACAATCTCGGAATCAAGAGCAGAGTAACCCCAAGATGTATATAATACCTTAGTCGGCTCTAGGACATGCCAAAAGAAAGAAAGGGTAAGCCTTACATACCTGCTCCACGTCCTATTAGCTATGCTTAATTGTCCAAGCTTGCTAGTCTACATATAAAAGAATTCACATAATCGTTAGATTCATTGTCATTCACTTTCCTTAGCCTTTCAAATGAATTCACTTATATTGTACCAAAATTTCGGCAGCATTTCCCCTGTAAATGCAACATCCCAGAGAATCTAAATCGGCCAATTTAACAATAACAAACCCGAGAATTTAACTCGGCCAAATTATCAAAAATAATACCAACAATCATATCTCCAACTTCAACAATTGTTTCAAAATACATTCTAACATTAACAATTCTTTCTACACAATCCGACGGCATTCCATTTTTATTCAACTCAATCACATATATTCAAGCTAGCACCAATGATCCCACATTCAAGTATTTATCTGAAATCATTCTAACATACTCAAGAACACTTTGAACAATCACACAATATTCAAACAATCCAATTAACATACTACTCCACCCGAAACCTTCCAAATGCAACAAGAATCATAACAACACACTTCCTTCTTTCAAATTCAATTACAACAACCCAACTTACAATCTTCCAAACACATGTCTCATTTCCAAATTCATGAAGTATATCAACAACCCATACATTAACAAATTTATTCTTACAAATATAAGAAACCATACTAATATCACATTAACTTCTTCAATAATCCACAAACGATTTCCACTTCTTTTCAAACCATTAAATCTTCATTTAACATCATAGAATCCACAACACAACAATCCAAAAATACTAAATAAAATTAGTTCTCCACTCCCACACAACACAACATATGCACGGCTACAACTTCCACACCATAATTTCATGAATTTCATTCATTTCCACACAGTACTACATGCACCAATTATCCATAACATATGTAAAAGAAGATTGAACCTTACCTCTTCCACTTGACTTATCAATTCTCGGCTAAGGTTGGTGTTTTGCTCAAATGAGTGCTTTGCTTGTTCCAACAACCACTCCATGTTGTTAAGGACCTTCAACTTGCTTGGAATACTAGAAAAAATATTTTTTTTGATCAACTTCTCAAGAGATGAATTTTTGGGGGTATGGCCGAATACCCCTTGCTCTTCTTTTTTTTTTTTTTTTCTTTTCCAAGGTTCTAGAGTTTTTGTGTAGAATATGACTAATATGTCATATATATATATATGCTCTCCTAATTCATCCATGTGGTCCAAGCCCACCCTACATTGGACGGCCACATGGCCAAAATTGTCCATTCAAGATCTTTCCTGAATTGTTGTGAAATTCCCATTTTGCCCCTAGTCTTTCTACAATATTACCATGAACCATTTTGCGAATTTCCCTTTTTACCCTTAGCCTTTTTCAATATTTCCATACTAATAATATTCATAAATAATATTCATAACAACTTGTACATTAAAATAATTTTTGAAAATGGTCTTGCCCTTAACTTACCACGACTATCTCGAGATATCCGAACGTACGAAATACGGGCTATAACATCCTCTCCCCCTTTAGAACATTCGTCCTCGAATGTTCAACTGACCTCATGGGGTGTCATAATACTTCGGGATGGTCCTTTTTATAGTTGTCCTTTTTCTTCCTGCCCATTCCTTATCTCTCACTCTATTTCCTTTATAATCGAACTTTTTAGTCTTTACATGAGCCCTCATTTTGTGTCATGGGTTTTCCAATCCATTGCGTCAATTCATTATCCTCGCCTTGCCTAGACCATCTCTTCTCTGTTACTGTTTCGTCACAATGCCTTAATAGAGGCCATGTCTTTGGTATGCAAGCTTCACTTAACAATCCAATATGGCTACAGGATGTTCCTTGCTCTCATTTAATCTACAGTATTGCAGTCTCGCTTATCATGCTATAAATATTCATCTTCCTTTGGTGTTCTCTTTCCTTCGCCCCCCGTTTCTTTATGTCTTTTTCACTATTCCCTTTAATCTTTCATTCCAATTATTTATCCAAAAACGTATATATGTAATGTTTCTTTACCATTTATTACCCTTCGCAGTCCAGTTACACTTATGGTAACTAATGATCCGAGTTCACTTATCTTCTTAGTTCGCGGCATCTTTGAGTTCTTGCTACAACTTTTTCTTGACTTCCTTCCCTCACATTTCTCGACACAAGTATACTTGTCCTTGGTGCCTTTGTATCGGCGCTGTGTTCTTTCTTTCTTTCAAAATTTCCAAACTACCAATCGTGGACTCTTTCGTTATAATAGTCGTTGTCGTCCAAAATATCCTTTGAAGCTTATCATTTCCTCGATCATCCCTTATGCACTCAGCTTGTAGCCATTTTCTTGCTCTTTATATTACTCTTTACAACACGTCATTACGTACTTAGGTACGGTGCCAAATTGGCCCGATGTGAGGAATTCAAATCATGGCATAATCATATCATAATTCATGTTGGCATGAAGTATTTTCTTAAGGTATATTTCATCCTTTCCTTTCCTGTCGGTCTCATAGTACCCTCATTGTCAACTCGTTTTTATCTCTTTCATGTATTCTTTTGGTATGCCGATATGTTTTGAATTCTAGCCCCGAGCTATTAAATTTCCTCCTTGGACTTGAGGCCTAATATAATATGTTCTCCCCCCCCCCCCTTTTAATGGGCTCCTAATATGCCAGCAGTCCTTTTGTGAAGTCTTCGTTTATACCTTACTCCTCATCTTTCTTTCCAACTCTGTGCACAACATATCGAAACTTCTTACCATAAGTTTTTCTTTCATTTTGCACCTATATCATCATTCTTATCAATATTTCCATATCCTTCCATCCACTATTAATCCTTTCACTCATTTAGCTCACTTACTCGTGATTCTTCTTAACCATGCTTTGTGTTGCAACCACGCATCCATATTTTTCAAGCGTCCACTACCTTTGCTCTTAGCACAAAATCCTTACCGTTTACACTCTCCCTATCCTCGCTCATCGAATCCTTGGACTATACTTATGGCATTATGACCGAGCGGTATTCCATACACATTCTTTATATTTCACTCCATTTTCTCTAAGATCAAGTCCTTCAGACCTCACATGAATTCTCGCTCCACACCTTAAATTTTCAAATCAACAGTGTCGACCCATTATCCTTATTTTTCCTTGGTGCGTAATTGGGTTCCTACTGCTACCTCGTTAAGGTATCCTTCTTACGCCTATGGTTAGTGGTTTCCAATTGCCCTGCGCCTACACGCTTTCCTCTTCCTTTGACCAACCCATTTATATATTTTTCCTACTTTCATCCTTAACCCTCTTGGGTTTCTTCCTCTTTGAACACTCTTCTTCTTTTGCCATTTGTGGCATTGGCTCTGAAGTTCGCAAAATATTTACTTTAAGCTCGCAAATCCGTTTCATTTCTAAGTCATCCTCTCAGGAGAACACTTCTATATCTGAGGTAATCACATTAATGCGACTGCACATTTATCCCTTTATATACCGAATCCCCTAACATCGTCACAAGGCTTTATCATTCTTTCTCTTACTTCACATTCCTTGTCGTGGTCACTATTCCTTCAGTCCCACTTATTGAAATTGGTTCTCGAGCCTCACACATTCCTCTTCTGTTCCATATTGCCGAACTTTACCTTTTTCACGTGCCTATCTTTGAATCTTTACCCAAATAATCCCATGTTTTGCCGGTAGTTCCTCTCGGGGCTTTTCCCCACTAAGGTTTCTTACCTTTCATCTTTTTCCGACACTTTGATCTCTTTATCTTCCATCTACAGTCTTTCCTTCTTTTCCAGATATCGTTGTGTTAAGACTTTTCCATTCTTAACCTGTAGCGAAAATAACATCAGCTTATTTTATAACACTTGCACCATTTATTTTTGCTGCCACTCGAACTTCGGTACCCTTACTCGGTTAATGCCTTTTTTACCGTTGCGTCGGTTGCTAGGACTCACATGTCCACCGATACAAGCACATGTGGGATATCCTACGCATTCATATATATACATATATAATTACTATCAACTAGCCCGCAAAATACCTCCAAACGTCATTCAAGCCTATCCAAATTTCAGAACTATGTTGCACCTTCTGTCTTTCCACCGGTCTGGCCTGCCTCGTCCTATGTGACCTCTTATGGTCTCCAACCACCCCGTATACTCTAGTTTCCCTTAAGTTACTCCAACTTCTCATTTGTCCCTTATGTCTGGATATATAGAATTTCTTGCATACTTCCCAGGGGGTCACCCATCCTAAAATTGCTCCCACCTTAGCACGCTTAACCTCAAAACTTTGGTGGGATCTGGTGCCTTAATGCTGATATAATCGCGTTTGCTTCCTCGCATGACCTTTATTACATGATTTGGAGCGAGTCGAGGTCTTACAGATTCCGAGGCATTTTCGTAGCACGTCCTTCTCCTTTACAATTACTATTTTACCCTTTTCAATTCCCAGTGTTCACCTTTCACTTATATGCATAACTACCCTTCGTCCTAAATTCCCAGATTCTTGATGGTGGCGAATATACCTTCATCGCCGTTACTTTTCAGCCAAACACTTGGTTATCAGTCTGTTCGGATTTCTACTCACCATCCTTACATAATAATCTACAGCAAAACTGGTTGTCGACTTTCTCTGAATCCTCCAACAGATCTTGCTCCTGTTAAGCCTCGAATGTTATCCATTTTAATCCTTCGAACTGTCAATCGTCTTTCTCACAGTTGTTCTTCAAACCATGCCGAATCCATAACCCTTATGAAACAACTCCTTCCAGTTATTGTCCTTTTATGATATTTCCTTTCCACGCCCTTCCTATTAGGTATTTCAGATCAATTAACCTGATTTTGAAAATTTTTGACCGGGTCTCCTCTACAAATTCTTACCATTCAAATCTGTGCGCAGCAAATACCAACAATACCATATAGAACATACGGCTATATGACACATCCCAACCATCCAAAGCTTCCAGTTTCGGATAACAGAACAAGTATATCAAAACTTACCTTTATGACTTTTCCATATCATCACTTACCTTTTTCCGTCGTATGTAAGGCTTACATAAGGAATCTCATTTCCTATAACTTGGCTCTATCGCACGATCTATGATAGAAAGAAGGTCAACAATCCCTAGATGCCCTGTAGCCTCCTGTTTATAAATGTGGCGTGCTTCACACCATAAACAGGACTCTACCGGACACGACTTTGTAGATAACCCCTAGGACAACCTGCTCTGAGACCACTTTGTCACACCCTAACCTTACTAGGGTGTGATGGGCACCCGACCCTTACTTAGGGCCGAGCCAACCCTCTGACCCTTAGTACACACATTATCTTGTCGGACTTTTAAATCAAATAGAATGAAATGCATAGTAATACTTTCAGAAATATTATTTCCGTTATTCTCAAATCAAACCAAAGTACATAATCGTATATAATTTATATCATAACACAGGGTGACATATCCGCTGATGGAGCCGCTTACAAAACTGACATACTACACCCACGACTCTGTCTGCAAAGTCACTAACTTCGAACAAAACATCATAGCATAATACTCTGACCCGGCAACCCTCCAGAGGAAAATGAAGCTTGCCAACTTCGTTGGAACATGTTCTGTAATCACTTCTACTCATCTGGGTGTACCTGCGCGGCATGAAACGCAGCCCCCGAAGAAAGGGGGTCAGTACGGAAAATGTACTGAGCTTGTAAGGCATGAATTACAGGAAACAGAACCATAATCGACACAAGCAGTACAAACATAAGTACATTATTCAGAATACCAAACTACTTATTTTTCGGAACGCAGATCGTATCTGCCGATGTCATATGTCAGAAGAAGTACAGAGAGTAAGTAAATCATCCAGAATATCCAAATACTTGTTTTCCAAACACAAATCATATATGCCGAAGTCATATGCCAGAAGAAATACATAAGATAAGTGGCTTATCCAGAATATCAAAATGCTTACTCGAAACACAAATCATGCATGTCAGAAACGGTGTCCGGTCCCTTGCGGGACCCAGGGAACGTGGTCGCCACCCCGTCTTTGGCGCCACACACATCATACTCCAGAAGATTTATTTCGTAATCTCCGTCACACATAACACATCATAGCATATACAAGGTACCCGGGAACCGGACATATATACACGATAACCCGGGAACCGGACACATCATACTCCATAACATATACACGGTAACCGGGGACCGGACACATATACACGGTACCCCAGAACCGGACACATCATACTCCGGAATTGTATATATGGAACCCGGCCCTCAAGCAAGGGACTCGGCGAACCATACGCACGATACATACCGGCTAGGGACTCGGCGAAAGAGGTCATGACACATGCACGAGCAAAGTAGTGAGAAACTATATGCATATAAATCAAGACTCGATGGATAAGTATACTTACCGACGTCTGAAGGCTCAGAAACAAGTTTCGGGTCAATCCGACTTAGTATAAGAAAGTTATGAGCGTTTGAAGTTTTATCACAGGATTCAAGCACTTGGAAACCATTTACGAAAGTTAGGAATATTAACACTTACAGAACTCTTCCGAAAGCATATCAAAAGTGAATAAGAATCATATACAAGCTCGGAATCAAGAGCGGAGTAACCCCAAGATGTTTATCATACCTTAGTCGGCTCTAGGACATGCCAAAAGAAAGAAAGGGTAAGCCTTACATACCTGCTCCACGTGCTATTAGCTACGATTAATTGTCCAAGCTTGCTAGTCTACATACAAAAGAATTCACATAATCGTTAGATTCATTGTCATTCACTTGCCTTAGCCTTTCAAATGAATTCACTTATATTCTACCAAAATTTCGGCAGCATTTTCCCTGTAAATGCAACATCCCCGAGAATCTAACTCGGCCAATTTAACCACACCAAACCCGAGAATTCAACTCGGCCAAATTATCAACAATAATACCAACAATCATATCTCCAACTTCAACAATTGTTTCAAAATACATTCTAACATTAACAATTCTTTCTACACAATCCGACGGCATTCCATTTTTATTCAACTCAATCACATATATTCAAGCTAGCACCAATGATCCCACATTCAAGTATTTATCCGAAATCATTCTAACATAACTCAAGAACACTTTGAACAATTCACACAATATTCAAACAATCCAATTAACATACTACTCCACCCGAAACCTTCCAAATGCAACAAGAATCATAACAACACACTTCCTTCTTTCAAATTCAATTACAACAACCCAACTTACAATCTTCCAAGTACATGTCTCATTTCCAAATTCATGAAGTATATGAACAACCCATACATTAACAAATTTATTCTTACAAATATAAGAAATCATACTAATATCACATAACTTCTTCAATAATCCACAAACGATTTCCACTTCATTTCAAACCATTAAATCTTCATTTAACATCATAGAATCCACAACACAACAATCCAAAAATACTAAATAAAATTAGTTCTCCACTCCCACACAACACAACATATGCACGGCTACAATTTTCACACCATAATTTCATGAATTTCATTCATTTCCACACACTACTACATGCACCAATTATCCATAACATATGTAAAAGAATATTGAACCTTACCTCTTCCACTTGACTTATCAATTCTCGGCTAAGGTTGGTGTTTTGCTGAAATGAGTGCTTTGCTTGTTTCAACAACCACTCCATGTTGTCAAGGACCTTCAACTTGCTTGGAATACTAGAAGAAATAATTTTTTTGATCAACTTCTCAAGAGATGAATTTTTGGGGGTATGGCCGAATACCCCTTGCTCTTCTTTCTTTTTTTTTTTTTTTTCTTTTCCAAGGTTCTAGAGTTTTTGTGTAGAATATGACTAATATGTCATATATATATATATATATATATATATATATATATATATATATATATATATATATATATATATATATATATATATGCTCTCCTAATTCATCCATGTGGGCAAAGCCCACCCTACATTGGACGGCCACATGGCCAAAATGGTCCATTCAAGATCTTTCTTGAATTGTTGTGAAATTCCCATTTTGCCCCTAGCCTTTCCACAATATTACCATGAACCATTTTGCGAATTTTCCTTTTTACCCTTAGACTTTTTCAATATTCCATACTAATAATATTCATAACAACTTGTACATTAAATTTTTTTTGAAAATGGTCTTGCCCTTAACTTACCACGACTATCTCGAAATATCCGAACGTACCAAATACGGGCTATAACAACAATAGTTGTCATTCTAGTATTCAAATGGCTCCGTATGAATCTTTATATGGAAGGAAGTGCAGGTCTCCAATTGGATGGTTTGAAACAGGAGAAGTACAGTTAATAGGCCCTGAATTGATTCAGCAAGCGGTAGAAAAAGTCAAGGTAATCCGAGATCGATTGTTCACAGCCCAAAGTCGCCAAAAATGTTATGCGGACAACCGCCGGTGAGATTTGGAATTTCAAGTTGATGATTGGGAATTTTTGAAAGTGTCACCAATGAAATAGGTGATGAGATTTGGCAAGAAAGGAAAGTTAAGTCCTCGATACATTGGACCTTACAAAATTATCCACAAGGTGGGTCATGTAGCCTACGAGTTGGACTTACCTTCAGTGCTTGAATCAGTCCATC
The DNA here is from genome assembly GCF_019175385.1 of Lycium barbarum. Classification (NCBI taxonomy): domain Eukaryota; kingdom Viridiplantae; phylum Streptophyta; class Magnoliopsida; order Solanales; family Solanaceae; genus Lycium; species Lycium barbarum. The sequence continues at coordinate 57,582,492 of NC_083342.1, read as the reverse complement.
CCGTCTTCCATGTCTCAATGCTCCGCAAGTGTGTCAGAGATCCCACAAAAATTGTTCCAATAGATGATGTGCAAGTGACAGAAAATCTAGCATATGAAGAAGTACCTATTGCCATCTTAGACAGGCAAGTACGAAGACTTCGAAATAAGGAGGTAGCTTCGGTCAAGGTGTTGTGGTGAAACAACAACCGAGAAGAAATGATGTGGGAAGCATAGGAGAGTATGAAGTCCAAGTACCCGCGCTTATTCCAACCCGCTAAAGAGATTCAAGATGAAACACCAACGTTATGAAGTACGTATGCTTACTTTTCATGCTTTTGGTCGGGTATGGCCATAAATATATTAATTTTGTATTGTAGTCCTGTGAGGCAATGTTATTATGGGATGATGTGACAGGACGGTAGTGCCATATTACAGGGGAACTCTGGTGAAAATATTTGTAGAATTCCCGAGTGTTAAACATTCGAGGAAAAATGTTCCAAAAGGGGGGAAGAATGTTACACCTTGGAAATTTCATGTCGTCGCATAGTGAATGAACCAACGCGAGCTTAAGGATAATAGGAAGTTCTTAAGATTATAAGACGGATAATTAGTGGTTTTAGAATGCATACGTTAATATCTTGAATTTATATGAACTGATGAGATAAGAATTAATAAGGACAAGTGGAGTATAAGTGAGGTTTAGGAAAGGTTCCGTAAAATTTTATGTTAAGGATTGTTTGGTAAGGCTTTGAGGATGAGTTATAGGGATGTTTAGATCATTAACTAAGAGATATATGAGTAGTACATGGAAATTTGAGCAAGTCCTAAGAAGGACCCATAAGCCAAATATGGGCATAAGCCATCCAAAAGGACGATTTAAGGAAACATTTTCGAATGATCTGACTTGGAGGGGCCAAAATGCCATTATAAGTTTAGAATTTGGAAGAACACTAAGAATGGAAGTTGTAGATAATTGAAAGATATTTACAACCATAGGTCGTGGGCCCTCACAAGATATCGGGATCAAGAGTTATGACCTTTTTACTGAATGAAACGACGAGAACAACTTTGGAAGGAACTGTGAGTTCCACGACCATGTTTCACGGTCCGTGAAACTTTCCATGGACCGTATACTGGTCCATGGAATACCCAGCAGAGATGATGGTCCTCTGGTGGTGAACCACGACCTGTTCAACGGACCATACAATATTCCACGGACCGTGAAAGTGTCCGTGGAAGTCCCGACGAGCTGAATAGTTTCTGGCTTTGTAAATGTGTTCCCACTTCATTAAATTCATTTCCCACATTCTTTCTTCATCTCTCAAGACCTCTAGAAAGTTCCATACACTTCATCCACAAGAATTCAAAGTAAATTGATGATCAACTTCATCAAACCAACAAGAATCAAGAGTATGAAACCCATCAAAGTCATCTAAGCCAAGAAATTTCAAAGGAAGTGAGTTAGGGTTTTTGGTGCAAGAAGAGTATTGCTACTCAAGGCTTGTTCCTACAATATCTAAGGTATGTTTTATGATATTTTCATAAGGTTTAAGATATTGAGAAGTTGAAACACTTGGATTGTTGAAGAATATAGAAAATGGGTCATAAATATGGGAATAGTGCTATTGTTGAGTAGTAGTTTGGAATGAATCATGAATATGGGTATGTTGTGATTGTAAGTAGATCATGAATGAAATTAGAACATGGAATAAGTATTATATGTGAGAAAATGCAATAGTAAACTATAACCACCATTATGGAGAAATTTGAGTGAGATTGTGAATGGCGAATAATATAGATGGATGACGAATGTTGTCTATTATATTGTGAACGTTGTTATGAATGTTTGGGAGTTGATATAGAATATGGGAAAAGTTTCATAAACAAAGGAAATTCTGCCCAAATTCTCCTAGAAATAATAGGTACGTTTAAGTAACCGATTGGCTAACGTTCATACGACTTCTCTTAAAGGTGGAAACATGGGCATCAAAGCAAAACAAGCAAGTGATATATTAGTAAACGACAAAGGTATGTGAGGCTAGTCCTTTCTTTCTATGGCATGAATCCTATTGTATGATTTTCCTTCTTCTCTATGAACTCTCTCTATCCCGGAAAGCCAAGAGTCTATAATCATTAATAGCCAAATGAGATAAGAGATATGTTATGAGTCCAATAATGATGATGTTAAGTCAAAGTATAGAGATTTTAGAGTTCATGATATGATGTTCCTATAACGTTAATGAGGTCATTTATTGTTTACACTCACCTCATATATTGTTTCTTTCATGGTGAGGCAGAATACTTATAAATGTCCATAATGGAATCGAGGTTTCATGACCTTATGTCACCTCGATAAAGTATAACTATCCATGAGATATTATCCATGCATTATGATAATAGTATGATAGGCCTATGATATGCACATGATGATGATATTACAACGTGCCTATATGGCCGGGCAGACACCGCTAAGGCGGGCAGACACACACCACTATAGTGGGCAGCTTATACCCCGGACGCGGGAGGCCTGGACGTAGGCTTATACATTATAACACCGTACCTATATGGATGGGCAGCTTATACATTATCACACCGTACCTATATGGAAGGGCAGCTTATACATTATCACACCATACCTATATTGACGGGCAGCTTATACTTTATCACACCGTACCTACATGGACGGGCAGCTTATACATTATCACACCGTACCTATATGGATTGGCAGCTTATACATTCATGCATATATGATATAATGATGGATGTGAAGTAAGTCAGCATGTGCTATTTCTTTCATAAGTGACGGTCATATGCAGCTGCTTCCTTAATGATGCTTCATTTATCTTATTGACGTACTATTATTGTTTATGCCTCTCATACTCATTACAATTTTCGTACTAACGTCCGTTTTCTTTGGACGCTGTGTTCATGCCCACAGGCAGACAGGGAGGTGATCCTGATCCAGACTCATAGGAGCTAGCAGCTGATTGAGAGCACTCCATTGTTCTGAGGTGCTTATGATTATTCTTTTGTGTACATGTATATGTTGGGCATGACGGGGTCTTGTCCCATCCTTATATCTAGCACTCCAGTAGAGGCTCGTAGATACGCAGTGTGGGTTATATGGTCTCACAAGGTCACTTCTGTATATGTGTATATATGTGTACATTATCATTTTGATAGCCGAGAGGCGTATGTATATAAAAGTACTTATGTTCTCAAAAGAGAAATGATTTTCTTATGCTTTGAGTATGAATTTGATAAAACAATGTTTAATAAGTATGATGAGTATTAGAACGAGTGGTGCTCGGTGGTTAGCCCCGGGTACCCGTCACGGCCCCTAGCTGGGTCGTGACAAATAGGTGTCACATACTGTCACGACCCAACCCCGTGGGCCGTGACTGGTGCCCGAGCTGGACACCCATACACACCTACTTACCTAATCGACATATCCATATCTTATTCATATTCAACATATATTAACTTATACAGATATTAACCTGAAGAGGTCGCATATAACAGACATACTATACAGGAACCGCTAAGGCTGTCGTTGAACATATCATCTGAAGCATATACATACAAGCCGTTAAGGCTATCATAGCAAATAGGATCGCTTAGACGCAAACCACAAACATAACCGCACAATAGCGACCCATGACCCATATATATGTCTACAGGCCTCTAACGAACATAACAGAATCATATGACGGGACAGGGCCCCGCCGTACCCCTAAATATACACATACATATATAACGGAAGAGTCTGTACCAAAATATGGGCTCCGGAACAAGGGAGCACTCCAAGGCAACATAACAGGTAGCCTATGCTGTCGGGTCACTCACACGAACGTCTGTACCTGCGGGCATGGAACGCAGCCCCCGAAGAAGAGGGGTCAGTACGGAATATGTACTGAGTATGTAAGGTATGAAATACAACTGAAAAGATCATAACTGCAATAGAGATTCCAGGGGTCAAGTATCATAACCAAGAAACTACTGTACCTTTGTAGTACGGAACAGAATCAAACATTTTCATGTCACATACCGTACCCGGCCCATTCTGGGACTCGGTGAATGAAACCATGTCATTATGTCATCATGAAAACATGTATACATATACCGTACCCAGCCCGTTATGGGACTCGGTGAATGAAATTATGCGCGCGAACATCATATATCATATACATACCGTACCCGGCCCATTAAGGGACTCGGTGGATAGAATCATGTTATCATGCTTTCATATCATCATGCATGCATATACATATACATATACATACCGTACCCGGCCCTCTAGTGAGGGACTCGGTGAATGAAGTCATACCGTACCCGGCCCATTAAGGGACTCGGTAAATGAAATAATGTGCACATATACCGTACCCGGCCCATCATGGGACTCGGTGCCATAATCATATCATCATATACATATACCATACCCGGCCCTCTAAGGAGGGACTCGGTGAACAATGCAGAGGAATACGCACGATAACATATCCTGGCCCGGCTCAGTGAAGGGCATATTGAGGCTTGCACAAACAGAGTAGTGCGAAACCATATGCACGTAAATCAAGACTTGATGTATAAGTGTACTTACCGACCCCTGAAGGCCCAGAAACAAGTTTCGGGTCGATCCGACTTAGTATGAGAAAGTTACGAGCGTTTGAAGTACAGAACGCTCTATAAGCATTTCGGAAGCCATTTTGGAACATCAAGGCCAAAATCAAGTCAAAAATCTTTTGGATATCACTATGGATCAAATCAAATAGATGTTTTGGAGTCTTATGCACGTATCAAAACATATCCAAGGCTCGATGGAACAATCAAATGTGTTAACATTTGGAAGGTCAAAACTATAGTCATATCATTTGTTTCTCAAATGCTATTCGGAAACATATTGGCCAAACTTCAGACATCATAGATACACATCATCGGACATCATGGATACATATCAAAACCATACGGAACAGATTATAGGAGATCAAGAACGTTAGCCATCCTAGGGGCTCTAAGAATAAGAATCTTTCCGAAACCATACATATACATCATATACTTATTTCATAAGGATCATGCCAAAGAAGAAAAGGTTAAGACTTACATACCTTGCCCGCTTTCTATGCTAATCGAAACTTAAGTCTTTCGCTTCGCAAGATCTACAACAATAGTCATATATACCAAAGATTAGCCATAAACACTTAGAGTCCAATTCTAAACCAACACTCCATCTACAGAAATTTCGGCAGCATTTCCCCTGTAATGCAACATCCCCGAGAATTCAACTCGGCCAAACATACAACAACAAATCCGAGAATTTAACTCAGCCAAAATATCAACAACAATACCAACAATTATTCTAACAATATTCACAATTGATTCAAACCACATACTAACATTAACAACTTCTTTCTACGAACTTCAACGGCGTTTCACTTATATTCACTTCATATTTGCTCAAACATTCAAGTACTAATTGGCAGCCATTCAAACACTATTCAAGAATACTTCAAACAATCCTTACAATATTCAAAATAATCCAACCCATATGCTATGCCATCCGAAACCTTCCAAATGGAACAAGAACAATAACAACACATTTTCTTGCTTTAATTTCATGAACTTCACAAACAACTCACACCTTAACAACATTATTTTCCCAATTACATAAAATCATACTAAAATCACATAAATTCCCACGTCAACCTACAACCAATTTCAATACCAATTTGAACCATTAAACTTCCATTATCAACCTAGAATCCACAACAACAATAATCAAAACGCTAGATAAAATAATTGGTTTATCATTACTACATCACACACACACATATATATATATATATATACACGGCCAACTCCACACCACACGGCTCAACACCACACACATTATTTCACAATTTTCATTCATTTCTACCTACTACAACATACATAACCATCCATAACATATAAAAAGAAGGTTAAATCTTACCTTTTTCCTTCAACTTCTCACTTGGCTAGGGTTGTGAACTTGCAACAATAAGAGGGATTCCTGCTTCAACAATTATACCACGTTAAAGAGGACCTTCAAATTAGTAGGAATACTAGAAGAAAATATTTTTTGGGATCAAAATTGAAGGCTCTTATTTTTTTCTTCTTTGGCCGAATGGCCTTGATGATGTGGTCTCAAGTTCTGTCTTGAATGTTCTTGAGGGAAAATGACAATTATATGGTGGATTACCCCTTTTTATTTGACTTGGGTCAAGTTCCCAAGTGGGCCTTGGCCCATCCCCTTGGCCGGCCACACTTGGGCCCTTTTTTTTTTTTTTCAAGCCCATTTATTTCATGACAATTTTTTTGTAATTCATGGAACTATTTTCCTAATCTCCAATTTTGCCCTTAGCCTTCCTCAATATTTCCGCATCAATATTTTCATGAACAACTTATGTATTAAACAAAACAAAACATAGCCTTATCTTCAACTTGTCTCAATTATCCCAAATTTCCCGAACGTGCAAAATACGGGATATAACACATACATCCCTCGAACAACACTAACCTTTAAACATAAACACCATCGTAGTCCACTCTGAACCGGTGGACCATTCTGATTCCCCTAACCTTTCCTTCACCCTTATCAAGTCGTTCTTCGCACCACAATTTCTTAGAAGCCCGCAAGAAAACCCGAAACCATGACTTACTTTTGCCAGAAAAATAATTCTTGCTTCATCAAAAAAATCAACGCAATTCCATCAAAATCGATCTTTCTCACAGCTAAGTTGGTCATTTCTAAGTCTTCTTAAACCTTCAAATCACTATAAAGGAACATATCACCGAATACCTCACTGAGTGAAATCCGTCGGAACTCAACTAATCACTACGAAGATCTATAGCAACCATAGTACCTTCTCGAATTATTACCATGCCCATTGCAACCCATTATACTAACTGAAAAGCTGACCTCGATAAAATATCTTTAGGTCCATTCGCAAACCCTGATAAATTCGATAACCTGTCATACCTCAAATCTAAACTAAACTCGTCGAATCCGCGAAAGTGATTTACTGGGAACCCATAAGTTCTTTTTGAATTATGAACGCAATTCATCGAGTTCTAATCAACCACACTGACCCGAAATGAATGCACCACCACTGAATCTCATTAATAACCACTTGATCTGACTCTGATTTCTGAAACCAATCACGGTCTTACCACGTATAAGAAATCATGTTTTTTACCCTCGTCTCCAAAAGCTGAAACATATTGAAGCTGTCCACTGATCACCGAAGAACTAGATCTTGTGAATGCAACCTTCGAGTTTTTCAACCCTTACCCAATACGCACATCTGACACTTCAACCATCGAATCTCCTATTTTAATACCTCGACAAGCCCGTAACATTTCTGAAAGAAATAACTCTCGCAACCTCTTACGTCAACCTAGCACAACAATCTCCAAGTCCTTAGTATCCAAATACATTCATCCAAGATAGCCAGTCAATATAACTCGTAACATATGACACTTACCACGAATACGATCCCATCTCGAGAATATAGTTCTAGCCCTCACACAATAGGGATTCCACAAATCTTTTCTCTTAAATCACGCTAACTCATCCGCTGTAGAATGTTACGAAACTTATCCAACGGTGTACCACCAAGCCACTTCTTATAAACCTCAACATGTCGGTTCCCTGAAATATGCTTATCACTAGTTGTGGATTACGAACCTCACAGAATTTTCCTCATATTATTTAGTCCATTTCTGTAGACTTCCTTCCTTAAGCTGACGCAACTATCACACCTCATCTGAATATGCAAGACAATGATGCTACAATCTAAATAGACTCAAGTAATCCCAAGATGTACCTCATTCTTGTCGTCTCTTAATCAACTATACCTTTTATCAACTCGTCAATTTCCCAATTTCTAATCAATTCATGATCATCGATACCGTAATCAATCCTCGAATGCACTCAATCGAATGTCGCATAATCATAAGTCTTGCAAGCCAGCCGAAACAATCCTGGAGATAGGATTATACCACACACTCTGCATATTAGAATTTTCTTAACGCTTATAACTCCAAACTGAACACTCTCTAAATCAAGCGTATCACATAACAGTCTTACTAATATCCTCATGTATCCCACAGAATCATCCTTGCCCGAATTGTCTTACTCAATCTTCAAAATGTTATCTCGAACTGAACTCAATTAACTCATCATTGATCTCAATTTCAAGTATCCTTGCTTACTAACCCCTTACTCAAAATCCTTAATGTTGCTAGCCCTCGAAGAATCACCTCTTGCCTCATTTATCGAATTAGAACACCTCTAACCTGTCACGACCCAGCCCCGTGGGCCATGACTAGTGCTTGAGCTGGACACTCATATACGTACCCATTAGATATAGTCAAATTGAAACTATGAACAATATGGAAACTTGAGATCGAACTCCAAAGGTTCATAACGTCATCATATATATGTCCAGATAAACTGTCTCCTGAGGAGTCACAACTAATCAAATCATAAGATGATATGCAAATCGACATGGCTGCCACTACATATCAATATCATATGCAAGCCGACAAGGCTGCCATTATAGAAGAACATATCCATAGCACATCGTATAGACACAGCTGAAAAAACTTATACACAACCCACACATATGTCTATAGACCTCTAAGAGTATCGATAGTGAAATATGACGGGATAGGGCTCCGCCGTACCCCTGGATTAACATATACAAATACATCATAAGATCTGTACCAAAGGTCTAGGCTCCGGAACAATAGAGCTCTCCACGACAGCTGAGTGGAAGTCCTATGCTGAAGGGTTACCAAACCGACTATCTATACCTGCGGGCATGAAACGCAGCCCCCCCTAAGAAAGGCGGTCAGTACGAGATATGTACTGAGTATGTAAAGCATGAAATACAGTAAAGAGGATCATAACTGAAATAGGGAGTACAGGAGAGTAGTATAACTTCCAGAATACCAAAACACTTGCCTTTTGAAACATAAATCATGCATGTCAATATCATATATCATACCCGGCCCTTTATGGGACTCGGTGAATAAAGTCATCAGATACCATCCTGGCCGCCATAAACATATCATCATATGATCATATCATATATATATATATATATACCGTACCCGGCCCTCTTATGAGGGACTCTGTGAACAATGCAGTGAAACTGCGCACGATAACATACCCGGCCCGGGACTCGGTGAAAGACATATTGAGGCATGCACGAGCAGAGTAGTGAGCAACCATATGCAAGTTAAATAATATTTGAGACTCGATAGAATGATCCAAACGAGCTATGAGACGAAAATCAAGACAATAGTCATATCAAGTACCTTTCGAAAGTCACTATGGATTATATCAAAATAGAACTTCTAGAATCATATACACGTATCAAGACATAATGAAATAGCTTCTGGAAATCAAGAACATTGGCCATCCTAGTGGCTCTAAGAACAGGAACTTCTTTGGAATCGTATGCACGTTGTCTGTTTATTTCATAAAGATCATGCCAAAAAGAAAGAAGGGTTAGCTTTACATACCTGTCGCAGATCAATCGTAACCAAGCTTGCTTCATCGCCCCTTTAGCCTATTTAATATGAGAGTAACACTATTGTTAACAAGCTACGACTTTCCGAACTTATAAATCTATAACTAATCACTTATGGGAATCATTCTTTAGTTCGTACTTTCTTGATTAGGATTTTTGTTTGTTAAGAACTTACCGAAAATTGGGCGGCATTTCCCCTACAAAAATTGCCTAACCCGAACTTCTAATTAATCTCCTGTTATCACAGCAATACCAACAACAACAACATATGAACATAAATCACACTTTTAATCTTTCAACTCAACAATTCCATTAATTCAATTATACCATAAAATGAGAATATCTTACCTTACTTTAATCGGAGCAAATTCTACACTCACTTGCAGCAATTGCACTATTTCTTCTTCCTCAATTCAATACCCAATGTTGCTAGCACCTCCTTGGATGTGCAAATTAACTTGGAAATAATTTTTTTTTAAGGATGGACTGCCATGGCCGTGAGCTGCCATGGCAGCCATGGCTATTGCTTCTTTCTCTCACTAGGTTGAAGATGAAATGAATATGGCAATGAAATGAATTATGGCAAAACTTAGTAATCACATATAAAGTATATATGCAGCCTATTATAGTTACACTTGCCCCACTCCATGCCTCATTATCATATTGTTTTTATTATAATATATTTTTTTAATTCGGTGGGGCCCACTTAATTGCCTAATTAGCTAGCTTAATTAATCTTAGTTAATCACTAGTCTCCACTTAATAATCTAATGATAGTTAATTAATCCCTAATCTCCATTAAAATTTCTATACTAATTGGAATTTATAACAAATCGTGCACTAATTAAAATCGAGGGTTAAAAGCACTTTATTTGATATCCCAAAATAATCTCGTCCTTAACTTATGTCGATTAGCTTATGAATAATTCGACGTAAAAAAATAGGGGGTATAACATCCTTCCCCCCTTTGGAACATTCGTCCTCGAATGTTAAACTTGTCCTGAACTCCCTATACTTCCTTAAGCGTTCTTTCACTGAATTATACTCTTCACATGACTCTTTTGTTGGTTGATTTCCTTCAATCTATCATAATGCATTTCAGATCTCTATGTAACCATTCTCGTAATATTTCCTCCTTCTGTTGCTTCTCGAGGTAATTATTCCACGTCGTTGTCTTTACTCTCCTCTTTATTTCGCAGTCGGTTGCTAGTTGTATTGCGAGCTCTTCTGTTGAAACGTTACCCTTTCTCTTGTCTGCATATTGTTCAGTTGTACTGTCACTGATTGATTCGGACTTGTATTCATGGTGCACTTAGTCATAACTCGACCCTTTCTTTTTCTATAGTTACTCCCTTAAGATGATGTATCGTTCACTTCACTTTATCTTCTAATCTTTAAATAAGATCTTGTAACGTGCAGACATTCCTCATCGATTTATTAGACTTTACAATCCTTGGAGTATTTGATACCTCCGGTAACTTGTAGACACTTCACAAACTGTACGAATAAAATGACATTTCCTAGGGTGTAACATTATTTTACTCCAATAACCTTGCTTTGTCCTGCTGGTACAGTCCGTATTCTGGAAGCTTCAGCATCATGTGTCACTTTTCGACTTTCTTTTTAAAGGTTTTTAACTATCACTTTTCTTTTAGCTCTTGATCTCGATCTTTAGGGTTGGCTATCAAGTAACAACTAACCTTAATCCAACTTGTAACATGTTAGGCATATTATCTCGTATCGTTTCTTTATTTTTGATTCCAGCTCTTGTATTGCCCCTTTCTCAAATTTTTCTCTTAGTTTCTCTATCACACATTATATTGCAATCTTTACACGAATATGCGAAGGTGCTCAAATCAGCCCGAGAAATACCTTAGCGTCGTCTCACTAGTCTTGATGCAGACCTTACATTCTTCTCTTATATCTTTCAATTGATATCGGGGCTCAACTATGGCTTTTGCCCTCAGTACTAATCCTATCTCGGTACTTACACCTTACACCTTTCCTTGATGTACCCAAAATATCATACCCGCATTGCTATTACTGAATCCTTACTCTTATTATCAAGTACACACTTGGTCTCATTCTTAGCATACAAATATTCGTAGATTGCATAACTATTCTTGTACAACTTGTATAAAGTATATTCAACCTCAGTCATAGTCTTTCCTTTTCCTGGTTCATTATGCTTTACATGACTCATCCGTACTAAAAATCGCTCGTATCCTATCTTATCGTACTCCTTTCCTTCCTTTATTCACCCCTTTGATTTTCTCATATCGTACTGTAGGAGATTTTCTATCCCTTCCCTCTGCTACTTATAAGTCACAATATCATTAGCAAACAACTCCGTTGCCAACATCTTAACCTCTAATCTAGTATAGCATTGCCATCCTTAATAATATCTCTTAAGTTACTCGTTACCATTTTCTTGTCATATTCTTCCTTTTTATAAGCATCTACTTTCTAATATCATATTATCCAAGATCTTTACAAATAATTCTCGACACTGTCTCAAATACCATCCTGAATTATATCCGTTTATTGCTGGCTTTCAGATCCTACTAACTTGTTTCAGCAAGGGATCTCACTTGCAGTTTAAGTATCCATATCAACCATATTGTAGTGTCAATTGTTTCCATCTTACACTTGCATTTCTTTTATCCGCTTTCCCCCCTTAAGGGTGTAATTATACCATTATCTATTTATATTCTCCTCTATATCTCTATTCCCAATCTCAAATTCATCTCATCTCTTTTCCAATTCACTTGGTATACTGTACCATATCCATGTCCTCCTTTATCATCTATAACTTTGATTATTCACATATGAAACCCTAATCAAAATCATGAAATGACGAGAACCTTCCTCTATATAGTACGAAATCTCATCCGATAATCTGTGTTCGAGTAATGCAACCAATGTATCAACTCACCCAAGGTCACATTCTACTGAATCCAATCGATAATTAATGAGTGTTTGTAGTCGTTCCAAGTTTTCAATTAGATAGAACTTATTTTACGATGATAAGTGTCCAAAGTTCTTGTAATATTATCTTTATCCCAACCTATATCATCTGTTTCCTTTGATAAATTTACAACACATTATTTGTTCCTCAGGCCTACAGTCTTTGTCCTTTAAAGGTTTCACTATTTCCGAGGTGAAATCATATACGCAGTACTCTTTTGTGACTTATGCTCTTTTACCCTTGTTGTGTACCCAACACTGGCTTCTAACTTACTCAAAATGATATCAAGTTTGTCTTAATAATGGTCTTATATTACCACCTTGTCGTTGTACTGCACCTTTAAGTTCGTGACTATATATTTCTCTTTTTATTTTATACCTGTACTCAATTGATTATGTCTATCTTGGGTGCTTCCTTTAGTATTCCTTTCATTTCTCCAGTCTATGTCTATCTTTTGTTCTGTGCACGAGGAATCTCATGCTACTCCTGTATCCTTCGGAAGACACCATTTATGCATAACCCCTTTTCTCATTCTCCAAACGTATTCTGTTCATCCCTGTTTGTTCTTGTCATAATAGTCATTTCCTAGCACTCATTCTTCCTCGTTGCTCGTGTTTCTGTAGTTTGGTCTTTCACAAGTTATGCCATTTATATTACTCGTGTTCTCAGCTATGTCATAACCTGTTACTACACTGTTATCTCGCTCGCTTTCTTCTTATTTCGTTCTTTCAATTAACTCCTTCTTCTCTTATGCTCGTCATCATTTCCGTTATCACCTAATCTTTTTTTTGAACTTTTCCTATAGAAGAACTTTATAAGTCTTTCTTGTTCGTTTTATAGCTCACCTTAATACCTTAATCACATTATATCGTGTTCGTAATCAATCCTATAGCGTAACACTTCTTAACCTTATTCACGATTCTTACTATGATTTAATTATACTCTGTGAAGTAAGCGTACTTAACCTTTCACCCTTTTTGCTTAATCTTACCCTTAATATCTCACAAGCTGTCTTATCAATACCTTCATATTTGTCATAATCCTTCCTCCTCCGTACTTTTATCTCAATCATACTATTACTCCTTTTAACTGTAAGCTTGTCATAATTTATCCCTGCTTATTAACTCAGTCGATACCTCAATATAATACTCTATTAAAATTTGCCCGCCTTTTCTAAATCATCTCTTATTATCACAAGCCCTTCAAAATTATCCTAGCATTTCCCTTTTCACCATATTAATATCGGCCTCATAATTACTATTACCCTCGATTCAATGGTCAACTTATTTCTCGAAGTCAGCTACACTCACCACTTAGTCAACTCCTATCATTACTGTTGACATGACCTTCAAGAGTATTACGAACATATATCTCATTCTCTTTTTATTTCTAAGAAAATTTTGGCAGAGTTTCCTCTGTATTTCTTACTATCCCAAAACCTGCACGCAGGAAATACCAACAATGCCTCACAAGGCCAACATATATACGTATATATTATATCATATCATAGCCACACAGGGCTCCCAATTTCAAGTAAAAGTGTAAAGATATCAAAACTTATCTCACATCTCGCACCTCGAGGCGTACCTGATCCTTTAACGATCTGTCCTGTTATACCTTCCTATCTACCTTCCCCTTTCATTTTTCCACTTTACATTTCAATCATACTTCAATATTCTTACCTCATCCGACATGTATCTTTCGCACCGTTGCTTACCTGTATACTTTGTAACTTCCAATATCATATGTCACTTTCTTCTGTCGATGTTGTTCTTCAACTGAAATCAAGGGTTAGTATAAGGAATTTCATTTCCTATGGCTGGGGTCTATCGTACGATCTTAGATATGAAAGAAAGGTAACATCCTAAATGTCCTGTATCTTCCTTTTTATAGATGTGGTGCACAACACACCGATAAACAAGACTCTACTAGACACGGTCTGTAGACACTCCAAAGATGAACTACTCTGATAACACTTTTGTCACGACCCAGCCCCGTGGGCCATGACTAGTGCCCGAGCTGGACACTCATATACGTACCCGTTAGATATAGTCAAATTGAAACTATGAACAACATGGAAACTTGAGACCGAACTCCAAAGGTTCATAACGTCATCATATATATATATCCAGATAAATTGTCTCCTGAGGAGTCACAACTAATCAAATCATAAGATGATACGCAAACCGACAAGGCTGCCACTACATATCAATATCATATGCAAGCCGACAAGGCTGCCATTATAGAAGAACATATCCATAGCACATCGTATAGACACAGCTGAACAAACTTATACACAACCCACACATATGTCTATAGACCTCTAAGAGTATCGATAGTGAAATATGACGAGACAGGGCCCCGCCGTACCCCTGGATTAACATATACATATATATCATAAGATCTGTACCAAAAGTCTAGGGTCGGGAACAATGGAGCTCTCCACGACAGCTGAGTGGAAGTCCTATGCTGAAGGGTCACCAAACCGACTATCTGTACATGCAGGCATGAAACGCAGCCCCCCCTCACCACTTAGTCAACTCCTATCATTACTGTTGACATGACCTTCAAGAGTATTACGAACATATATCTCATTCTCTTTTTATTTCTAAGAAAATTTTGGCAGAGTTTCCTCTGTATTTCTTACTATCCCAAAACCTGCACGCAGGAAATACCAACAATGCCTCACAAGTCCAACATATATACGTATATATTATATCATATCATAGCCACACAGGGCTCCCAATTTCAAGTAAAAGTGTAAAGATATCAAAACTTATCTCACATCTCGCACCTCGAGGCGTACCTGATCCTTTAACGATCTGTCCTGTTATACCTTCCTATCTACCTTCCCCTTTCATTTTTCCACTTTACATTTCAATCATACTTCAATATTCTTACCTCATCCGACATGCATCTTTCGCACCGTTGCTTACCTGTATACTTTGTAACTTCCAATATCATATGTCACTTTCTTCTGTCGATGCTGTTCTTCAACTGAAATCAAGGGTTAGTATAAGGAATTTCATTTCCTATGGCTGGGGTCTATCGTACGATCTTAGATATGAAAGAAAGGTAACATCCTAAATCTCCTGTAGCTTCCTGTTTATAGATGTGGTGCACAACACACCGATAAACAAGACTCTACTAGACACGGTCTGTAGACACTCCAAGGATGAACTACTCTAATAACACTTTTGTCACGACCCAGCCCCGTGGGCCATGACTAGTGCCCGAGCTGGACACTCATATACGTACCCGTTAGATATAGTCAAATTGAAACTATGAACAATATGGAAACTTGAGACCGAACTCCAAAGGTTCATAACGTCATCATATATATGTCCAGATAAATTGTCTCCTGAGGAGTCACAACTAATCATATCATAAGATGATACGCAAACCGACAAGGCTGCCACTACATATCAATATCATATGCAAGCCGACAAGGCTGCCATTATAGAAGAACATATCCATAGCACATCGTATAGACACAGCTGAACAAACTTATACACAACCCACACATATGTCTATAGACCTCTAAGAGTATCGATAGTGAAATATGACGAGACAGGGCCCCGCCGTACCCCTGGATTAACATATACATATACATCATAAGATCTGTACCAAAAGTCTAGGGTCGGGAACAATGGAGCTCTTCACGACAGCTGAGTGGAAGTCCTATGCTGAAGGGTCACCAAACCGACTATCTGTACATGCAGGCATGAAACGCAGCCCCCCCTCCCTCCCCCCCCCCCCCCCCCCCCCCCCCCGAGGAAAGGGGGTCAGTACGAGATATGTACTGAGTATGTAAAGCATGAAATACAATAAAGAGGATCATAACTGAAATAGGGAGTACATGAGACAAGTATAACATCCAGAATACCCAAACACTTGCCTTTTGAAACATAAATCATGCATGTCAATATCATATATTATACCCGGCCCATTATGGGACTCGGTGAATAAAGTCATCAGATACCATCCTGGCCGCCATAAACATATCATCATATCATCATATCATCATATATATATATATATATATATATATATATATATATATATATATATATATATATATATATACCGTACCCGGCCTTCTTTTGAGGCACTCTGTGAACAATGCAGTGAAACTGTGCACGATAACATACCCGGCCCAGGACTCGGTGAAAGACATATTGAGGCATGCACGAGCAGAGTAGTGAGCAACCATATGCAAGTTAAATCATATTTGAGACTCGATAGAATGATCCAAACGAGCTATGAGACGAAAATCAAGATAATAGTCATATCAAGTACCTTTCGAAAGTCACTATGGATTATATCAAAATAGAACTTCTGGAATCATATACACGTATCAAGACATAATGAAATAGCTTCTGGAAATCAAGAACATTGGCCATCCTAGTGGCTCTAAGAACGGGAACTTCTTTGGAATCGTATACACGTTGTCTGTTTGTTTCATAAAGATCATGCCAAAAAGAAAGAAGGGTTAGCTTTACATACCTGTCGCTGATCAATCGTAACCAAGCTTGCTTCGTCGCCCCTTTAGCCTATTTAATATGGGAGTAACACTATTATTAATAAGCTACGACTTTCCGAACTTATAAATCTATAACTAATCACTTATGGGAATCCTTCTTTAGTTCATACTTTCTTGATTAGGATTTTTGTTAGTTAAGAACTTAAAGGAAATTGGGCGGCATTTCCCCTATATAACTCGCCTAACCCGAACTTCTAATTAATCTCCTGTTATCACAGTAATACCAACAACAGCAACTTATAAACATAAATCACACTTTTAATCTTTCAACTCAACAATTCCATTAATCCAATTATACCATAAAATGAGAAGATCTTACCTTAATTTAACTGGAGAAAATTCTACACTCACTTGCACCAATTGCACTATTTCTTCTTCCTCAATTCAATACCCAATGTTGCTATCACCTCCTTGGACGTGCAAATTAACTTGGAAATAATTATTTTTTTTAAGGATGGACTGCCATGGCCATGAGCTGCCGTGGCTATTGCTTCTTTCTCTCACTAGGTTGAAGATGAAATGAAATATGGCAATGAAATGAATTATGGCAAAACTTAGTCATCACATATAATGTATATATGCAGCCTATTATAGTTACACGTGCCCCACTCCATGCCTTATTATCATATATTTTTTTTATTATTATAATATATTTTTTAAATTCGGTGGGACCCACTTAATTGACTAATTAGCTAGCTTAATTAATCTTAGTTAATCACTAGTCTCCACTTAATAATCTAATCATAGTTAATTAATCCCTAATCTCCATTAAAATTTCTATACTAATTGGAATTTATAACAAATCGTGCACTAATTAAAATCGAGGCTTAAAAGCACTTTATTTCATATCCCAAAATAATCTCGTCCTTAACTTATGTCGATTAGCTTACGAATAATTCGACGTACAAAAATACGGGGTATAACATAACCACTCGCACGACTATACCTTTTTATTCAATCACATAAGGCGAGTATTAACACCATTAGTAGCGAGATCTAGTCAAATTTACACAATGGATACAAGGCCCCTAACCTTAGTCCAACATTAGGTGAAACACCTAATTAATCCTCCTGAGCACTAAACTTTTGAACTTGCCCTATTAGCTCATGACACAATTGAAAATTCCAATTCATCCCTAAACTGTCAAGCCCACTCTACACTGAATAATTGCAACCAAGCTCTCACATCACTAATTCTTGTTTCAACGATTTCCTGTCTACCCTTAACCTTGAAGACACCAATCAACCTCATTGGTCACGCCTTTTACTGAAGGTTATAATATAATTCCCCCGCAATCCAAACATGACTTAAGTACCCATACTACCTCACCTCAAGTCTTACAAACCTTGATCCCCTGAACCAGATAGCAAGATGCCTCATTGTAATCCTTCAGTTCATGGATTTCATTTTAGATCACTTTTATCACTATCAACCAACAAACACTCAAATCCACTCAATCCTTTAAACTAACCATCCTTCTAAGCTGAACAAACCACCAACAATATCAATATTTCCCCTCAAATCTAGGTGAAACAACCAGTGACTCCTCAAGTCATTGGCTCTTCGCATTAGCCCATAATTGAAGTCATTTCCATCAGCCGATTACTAGCTCCTCAGAAGCCTACAACTTAGTCAAATTTACCGATCAAATGATGTCCCCATAGCATTCACTTAATAATAGAGTTGTCCTTTAACATCTACAAGTTAAGAACAAGAACGACTCCTTAGCACCATATCCTCAAGATATCACGTGAACCTACAAGTACAGTCGCTACCAAACCCTGCCTAATTATTCCCACAAAATTCAATCCGCCATAGGTTATAGCCAGAAGAGCACTCCCATCAGTACTATTCTGTCATGCCGAAACCCGCTTACCCTTTTTACAACCGAATACAAAATCCGCCCTCGTACATCCCACAACCCCATCCTAGCGAATGTGGCAGATACCAATATTTCCCTCCCTAAACCAATCTTATCATCGAGCAAACCGCTATTGCTAAGCCGTCAATGCACTTTGTTACTTCCAAGCTGTCACGACCCAGCCCCGTGGGCCGCGCCTGGCACCCTACCTGGGTGCCCAGACCAAATCGCATATTCATTTCCGAATCCAAACTTATTTCAGAATTTTCAAGAAGTTATATCAAACATAATTTATATCGAAAATATGTCTTAAGCGGTCATATCAAATCAAACTCAAACAAAGCGGCGGAATAGACATCGCCGGTCAAAATACAAATATATACAAAAGGGCCATTTGGGGCCATCATATCAAACAGACCGCTTTAAGACCCGAAAGCAGAATCAGACAATAGACACATAGGACCCTCGCCCCACATATATGACTACAGGCCTCTACAAACTCAAACAAAAACATATGGCGAGACAGGGCCCCGCCGTACCCAAATAGTCAGATATACCAAATATATACAAAGCAAAAGAGTCTGTACCAAAAGTGGACTCCGGATCGGATAAGAGTACTCCGGAATAGCAAGAAGTGAAGCCTACTGCGGAGGATCACCGATATCTGCACCTGCGGGCATAAAACGCAGCCCCCGGAGAGAGGGGGTCAGTACGAAATATGTACTGAGCATGCAAAGCACGGAGTACAGAATTATGGATCAAAACCGAAAGCAAATCAGATGTCAAAGTGGGGTACAAACTGGTATATCAAAATCCGTATCGGAATCATATACATATATTTTATGCAAATAAAATCATGCAAACGCTTAAGAACGTGGTCGCCACTCCGACGCTGGCGCCACACACAGAATAACACCAGAAGGTTTCAAATCTCCGTACATCCCCGAACATAATCATAATCATCGGTGAGCGTATCGCGTCCCGAGCCATATCACAGCATAACTCCAAACGGAACCGGGCCCTATGGCGAAGCCTCGGGAACCGTAACACAGCATACAACCGAATTTTATCATACAACGCACGAATCAAAACCGGCCCGGGAACCGGTGAACGAAGTCATAATAAGGCACGAGCGGAGTCGTGAGCAAACAAATGCAAATCGTATTTCAAAATAGTGTTTCAAAACAAAGTAAACTCATAAATCATATCCTATTATAAAATAGTCGAATACTTAGTCGACATAAGGTTTCATTTTGCAAAACGATTCCAAAATGGTCCATATGGTTCAAAACCTAGATTAGCGCATCGAATAGTCCAAACATACCCCGTGGAAGGATGTTCCAAAGATCAGAAGTGGTACGTTCAACTCTATTCTCAAAGATGGCCCGAAGGGTAAATCGGGCATTTTGGGGTAGCGGACCCACCTCGAGTCGAAGTGAGGTGGCGAACATATTTTTACGAGCAGTTATATGCCAAGGGTCATACATAATCATTTCTAGGTTACCCGACCACATTTCGATAGGTTTCGGTCGAATAATGGCATTCTAGCCAAAAGGGAGCCTTTAGGCTTCAATCGAATTGAATGAATAGTAACTTTCCTGTGGATCGGGTTTCGAGGAACAGAAATGCTCCGGAAGGTCTCCTATTCAACTAACACACTAAGATATGCCAAATAAAGAATTGGGAAGCTTTACATACCTCACAGACGTCGTAAGCCCTTCCAAAAGTCCCGCCCCGTTTCGTCAAAAATCTGCAAATGGTCAAAGTTACCAATTGAGATTCTTAGGCTCAAAAATGCCTTTAACTCCATATTTGCCTACCGAAATTTCGGCAGCACTTCCCCTATAAATCTAACATCCCCGAGACTTAGCTCGGCTCAAAATACAACAACAACAACAGCCCACACATCAACAAACAACACAAACAACAATCAAGCCATTCTAGCTTCAAAATTCCACTTTGTTATCTAAATTGGCAACTTCCATTCAAACTTTCAAAACTCCAATTCTACATCTACATAATTGTATTCATTTCCACATTCAAACTTATACAATCACAACCTAACTACAATTCAAGCCATACTCGAAATTACACCAAAATCCATTATGTTCCATAATTCTTCAAAACAATCAAAAGTGCACGACGAACATTCTAACTCACGTCGTTTCATTCCGAATTCATTAACATCATTATAAGTTCATATCTAAAGTATCTAGCACCCTAAATATACAATGATATACATAATGATACCAAGGGTATACGCTTTCCGATAATATCCAAAAATCATTTTTCAACGCCAATTTCATTCACCAATTAATCATTTACGACATAAGGGTCACAACAACACATTATACCAACTTAAAGAAGATCAATTCAAACCATTTCTTTCCTTCCATAACTCACAGCCAAACACACTACACACACACACCCACGACTTTCTATTTACGTTAAAATTACGGGATCTCCATCTACTTCCAATGCTTAACACATTCACATTAATTCTATAACATAAAAGGGCAAAATTCTTACCTTTCCTTGAAAACCCGACTTGTCGAAAACGTCGTCCTCGTGCCAAACTATTTATACCACGTCGGAGAACGTCTTGAGTACTTCACAAATATGTAGAAACCAAGATTTTTGAATCACTACACAAGCTTGGAATTTTTCTCTTCTTTTCCTTTTTCACTTCGGCCGAACCCCTTTTTTGGTGAGTTCTTGATTTTTTTTTCTAATTTTGTGATAAGTCAAGAGTAATCCATGTATATATCTACTTTAGGGGTCATGTGCATAGCACATGCCCCTTTAAAAATGGGCTTGGGCCACTACTATGGCCGGCCCCCCCTTCATTTGTTTGGGCTTCATTTGAGTTGTAATTTCTTTGGCCCAATTCTTGAAATGCCCCGTTTTGTAATTCCCGAAACTAATTTACGAAGTTCCAAGTTTACCCTTGGCCTTTCCCGAGGTCTTAGCATTTAAAGATTTCACAACCAACATAGTCATATTCACAAAAATTAAATCATTTCCTTTTTAACACACAAATCGTAATTATTTCTCGATTTCCAATTATACGAAAACACGGGACATAACATTCTCCCCCCCTTAAGAACATTCGTCCCCGAATGTTAGATTAATCTTATAAGGTCTTATGATCAAGGCAGGAGTGTCCCTTTTTAATAATGACATACATAATTTATTTTATCAATCAACACAACAAACTGAAAAAAGAAATTAGATTACCTGTGGATGTCGGAAACAAGTGGGGATATTTCTTCTTCATCTCGTCCTCCGCCTCCCAAGTCATCTCCTCCCGATTATTATTGCGCCACAGGACTTTGACGGAGGGCACTTCTTTAGTGCGTAGTCTCCGCACCTGTCGATCCAGAATAGATACAGGCTGCTCGTCATAAGATAACTGCTCCGTCACCTGAATGTCGTCAACTGGGAATATCCTGGCAGGATCACCAATGCATTTCCGCAACATAGACACATGAAACACCGGGTGTACGGCCTCCAAGTCGGATGGTAAGTCTAGCTCATAGGCGACCTCGCCTATCTTTCGCACGATCTGATACGGTCCAATGTACCGGGGGCTCAACTTACCCTTTCTACCGAATCTCATGACACCCTTCATGGGCGACACCTTCAGGAATACCCAGTCGCCAATCCGGAACTCTAACGGTCGACGTCGTCTATCTGCATAAGCTTTCTGTCGACTCTGAGCAGCCGATAATCGTTCTCGAATAAGCTTTACCTTATCTACAGCCTCCTGGATCACATCTGGCCCAATCAACTTAGTCTCGCCCACGTCAAACCAGCCAATAGGAGACCTGCATCTCCTGCCGTAAAGGGCCTCGTACGGAGCCATCTGAATGCTGGAGTGATAACTGTTATTATAGGCAAACTCAATAAGCGGCAAATGATCATCCCAGCTGCCCCTGAAATCAA
This sequence comes from Lycium barbarum, assembly GCF_019175385.1. NCBI lineage: Eukaryota > Viridiplantae > Streptophyta > Magnoliopsida > Solanales > Solanaceae > Lycium > Lycium barbarum. The sequence continues at coordinate 57,559,639 of NC_083342.1, read as the reverse complement.
TAACGCAGGCCCGCAACATATCTTCGAGCGTCTGAATAGTGCGCTCGGCCTGCCCGTCGGACTGAGGGTGAAAAGCTGTACTGAGACTCACCTGAGTCCCTAATCCCTCCTGAAATGACCTCCAGAAATTTGCTGTAAACTGGGTACCTCGGTCAGTAATAATAGATATCGGGACTCCGTGAAGTCTGACTATCTCTCTGATGTACAATCTGGCATAGTCCTCAGCCGAATAAGTAGTCCGAACCGGAAGGAAATGGGCTGATTTCGTTAGCCTGTCAACAACAACCCAGATAGAGTCGTCCATATTAATCATCTCCCATTTCCAGGCTGGAATTTCCATCTCCTGCAATAATCCACCGGGCTTCTGATGCTCGATCTTAACTTGCTGGCAGTTCGGGCACTGACTAACAAACTCAGCAATATCTTTCTTCATGCCGTCCCACCAATACAAACACCTGAGGTCCCGGTACATTTTAGTGGAACCAGGATGGACAGAATATCGTGCATTATGGGCCTCGCCCATAATCTGCCGCCGTAAGCCCGCAACGTCCGGTACACAGAATCTGCCGTCATATAATAATACTCCGTCAGGCGAGATCTCAAACTGAGTCTTTGATTTACTAAGGGCCACATCTCTGTACTGAATCAAAAGAGGATCCTCAAACTGGCGCTGCTTTACCTCCTGAATAATAGATGACTCAGCAACTGGACGAACAGAAATCCCAGAATCTCCAGAATCCACCAAACGAACTCCGAGGCTGGCCAGTTGATGAATATCACGAACCAAATCTCTCTTATCAGATGGAACATCAGCCAGGCTGCCCACGGACTTGCGGCTAAGCGCATCAGCTACCACATTGGCTTTCCCCGGATGGTACAAAATATCAACGTCGTAATCCTTTAGTAACTCAAGCCATCTCCGCTGCCGCAAATTTAGTTCCTTCTGTCTGAAAATATACTGGAGACTCTTATGGTCCGTATAGATATCAACATGGACCCCATATAAATAATGCCGCCAAATCTTCAAAGCATGAATCACCGCGGCCAACTCAAGATCATGAGTGGGATAGTTCTTCTCGTGCGGTCTAAGCTGCCGGGAAGCATAGGCTATAACTCGACCGTGCTGCATCAATACACATCCTATCCCAATACCAGAGGCGTCACAATATACAACATACCCATCAGACCCCTCTGGAAGAGCCAAAACTGGCGCTGTAATCAATCTCTCCTTCAGCATGTGAAAGCTGCGCTCGCAGGCATCCGACCACTGGAATTTTGCTGCTTTCTGGGTAAGCTTCGTCAGTGGCGCTGAAATAGAAGAGAAATCCTCCACGAACCTGCGGTAATACCCAGCCAATCCAAGAAAACTACGCACCTCTGTCGGTGTAGTAGGCCTGGGCCAATTCTGCACAGCCTCAATCTTCTGCGTATCGACCCGAATACCGTCTGCGCCGACAATATGACCCAAGAATGCCACAGAAGTCAACCAGAACTCGCATTTAGAGAATTTAGCATATAACTCCTGCTGACGGAGAATGCCAAGTACCGTCCTCTGTACACAGGAACTGTCTGCAAAGCCTCTATGAACATGACTGAAGTATACAAGTCAGGACAGGGCCCCCGACATACCCTGAACAAAATCATATATATATATATATATATATATATATATAGACTCGGCAATGCTCCAGGAAGAAATGGAGCTCACTAATCAAAACTGGTACCTGAAGGCAGCCTACTATGGAAGATCCTTGTCTCGTCTATCTACACCTGTGGGTATGAACGCAGCATCTACAAGAAGGGACGTCAGTACGAACAATGTACTGAGTATGTAAGGCATGAATAGTCACATATTAGGAGACACCGAACATGGAAAATAATATAACGAACGTATGAGGATAGAAACATAAAAGGGATCAGTCTGTGCCTCTGAATGCCTTTTTAAGGCGAATGTCGTGCATGCTTAGCTTTTAAAAAAAAGACTTTTCCACACATATCCATATATAATATCTCGCCAGGCCGTTAAGGCGCGGTAATATATACACACATATATATAGCATCTTACATGGTGTTATCTTGCCCGGCCATATAGGCTCGGTGTTATCTTACCCGGTCCTTTCGGGACTCGGTGTTATCTTACCCAGCCCTTTCGGGACTCGGTGTTATCTTACCCGGCCATGTAGGCTCAGTGCTATCTTACCCGGACCTTTCAGGACTCGATGTTATCTTACGCGACCATGTAGGCTCGGTGCTATCTTACCCGGCTCTTTCGGGACTCGGTGAGACCATCAATAATAAGTACGGTTAAGGGATTCATGGAATGGCTCGATAATCTCATAATGCCCTCAAATCATAGCTTTAGAGTTTCAAAAGAAGAGAATCATCATCATCGTCACAATCATCATATAACATATTCCATTTAACATCATAAGAGGCTTTAGGAGTCATGAACTTCGAGCTTTTGAAAACAAGGCGGTTATGGAATCATAACATAAGAATCAAACCTTTGAATGAAAGGGACGAGCCTTAACATACCTGTTCAACCTCCTATTAGCTACGCTTATTCGCCCGAGCTCGCAAGTTTACATTTAAGAGGAGTTATACTAACGTAAGACTCATCATCGCACACTTGTTCCAAATTTTCAAATCAAACTATTTTATATTCTGCCAAAAATCGGGCAGTATCTCCCCTGTTTATATGCCTAGCCCGAATTCTCAATTCAACAACCAACAACAACCACAACAATACCAACATTAACCATAATATTTCCAATACCAAAATACTTCATAAACATCCCATATGGTGTTTGTCCCGTATTTCCATCACATAATCATTTTATAACAATTTTGCAGCTCCTTCTCCGCAAATAAATTAAGATTAACGTTAATAGCAGAAGATTTATACCTTTCACTCGACAATATTGTCGTATCTTCACTTCTCCACCATGAGCTTAAGCCACGACACATAAATACACAATTTTATAGTTGCAACTATACGCCGTCTGGACCGGAATTTAGGAATTATACCTGGTTTAGGGCTTAAAAGTTGATGTTGGAAAGTTGGGGAATATTCTGGAACATTTGAGAGGTTTTGGGGGTGTGTTTGGGACAAAAAATGAGGGAGTCTCCCCCTTTAAATAACGGTCCAGGTAGAACCTGGACCGACTTAAAAACAGCTCAGCGCGATCGAGTTACCACGTGGCGCGTTCATGCTGAGTTACCAGGTCCCGCTCAGCGCGTTCGCACCACCTTCTAGCGCGTTCGCGCAGGGTTTTTTCTCTGCCCAGACAACCTATATTAAAACGTGCATAACTTTTGATTCCGATATCACATGGAAGCCCACGACCTATGGTTGGAAAGATCTTTAAATTATATACAACTTTCATTCTTGGTGTTTTTCCAAATTCCAAACTTGTAATGGAGCCTTGGCCTCTTCAAATCAGATTGCCCGAAAACATTTCATTAAATCATCCTTTTGGAGGGCTTATGAACCGATTCACCCCATATGGTCTCCAAACGTCATGCATATATATATATATATATATATATACTCAAATCATGTAATCTTCATCCCTAATCCTTGTATGACTTTACTCTTCTTTGAGCTCATACTAATCCTACAGTCTTAGTAGCACGAAATTTTTCGGGGTGTAACATCCTTCCCCCCTTAGAAACATTCGTCCTCGAATGTTGCAGTATTGCCAACCCACGACACCATCTTTGATTCGTTAGAACAGCTATTTTTCCTTTAGGGTCCGATTACCATTTGCTTAAACTATAACTTGGGTCAATCTCTTCTCATTCTTCCTTAACTCTTTTATTGCCTTTAGTCAACTTCTTTCACTTATTTTCCCTCATATACATGATCGGAAATTAACTTGTATCTCGCTCTCGTTCTGTCTTCGTTATTGTAGTCTTGACTTGCCGTACCGTAACTACCTGTTGTGCAAGTACTCCCTTTTTCTCGCTCCTTGTTTCCCTGTTAGTGGTAATTACCATTCTCATATACGGCGCCCTCTTTGCGTTTATCTCTTCGGTACCATCTCGGGCTATCCTTTTTATACCCGTTGATCTTAGACATACACTGCACCGACTTCCTGTAGTTCATTAGTCCGGCTCACTATTCCCTTACATCCTTGTCACTACCCCTCTTAATCTTACATTCCAAATGTTTATCCCATATGACTTTGTCGCTAATGAGCATAATGGTTATGCTCCTTTCTAAGGCCAGTTATATCAATATCCAAAATACATATATACTTAATGTTTCTTCACCATTTACTATCCGTCACAGTACAGCTACACTTATGGCAGCTCATAATCCGAATTTGTACAAATTTCTTAGCCCACAACATCGTTGATCTTTTGCCACAACTTTTTCTTTAACTTTCTTTCCTCACGCCTCGCGATACAATCTCAGGAGCATAAATAATAATTTTTACTCCATTTTTACTCTCTTCCAACATATATACATCTAGCTTCGATTTCCTTGCACCGGCGGTCACTTCATCCGTCGTTATTCCTTATTGGCTTTCTGATGTGGCCTTGTTGCAATTATAGTTGGGCATAGCTTCACGTTGATGGTTTAGCATATGTTCTCATGTTCAGTATAATTAGTGATCCATGAAATGTTTTCTAATATTCTGTGAACTCTTTTATTTCTATTTATAAGAACAGCGTTCTTCCTTTCCTTCAAGAATTTCCAAACTACCAATCGTTGTTCCTTTTTGCTACAATTGTTATCTCTTCCGGCGCTAAAATTCCCTTTTGTCGTCATCCCAAGTATCATTTGGATTCGTCATCCTTTCTGTCATCCTCTCTGTCATCCTTGTGAATTTGACTTGGAAACCTTTCTTGCTCTCTTTACAAACCTTTTAGGACATGTCGCTGCATACTTAGGTACGGTGCAATTTTGCCCGATACGGAGGTTCCAAACCATGGTCTAGAAATGTCGTAGCTCATGTCGGCGTGAAGCATTCTCTTAAGGTGTCTTCCATACTTTCTTCCTATGTCTGCCTCATGGTACATTTATTGTCAATTCATTTCCGCTTCATTATGATACCTTCCTGATGTGCCAATACGCCCCGAAGTCTGGCCCTGAGTTAATAAATTTCTTCTTCTGGAGCTTAAGAACGTCATTCAAGTCTAATATGTTCTTCCCCCTTATTAAAGAGGTCCTAATACACCAATAGCTTTTGAATATCCATCGTCTTCAATAATTATCTGCCGCCCTTCACGATCTTCTTAAGGCCGGGGTTCCGTCATCGTATGGTCTGAACTTATAAGGATTAATGTCACGACCCAACCCCGTGGGCCGTGACTGGTGCCCTACTTAGGCACCCCAAACAGACTCACAAACCAGATCATCATATTAAGACTCATTCAGACTTAACATACGTTGTTCGAACTGAAAACTAATAGCAGACGTCACACAAACATTGATCGAACACTTATCTTAAGCGGTCGCCCGTGCAGAACAGTCATATCAAAATCAGAAAGGTGACGGAATATAAATCGCCCAAATGCACACACACACGTACGAACTCATGGGCCGTCTTGGCCATAGTAGCATACGGGCCGCTTAAGAACGCAAAACAGATCCACATACAAACACACCGGACCCACGACCCACAAATATGACTACAGGCCTCTAAAACAAAACAGAACATACGAACATATGACGGGACAGGGCCCCGCCGTACCCACACGGCCACAAATGTACAGAAACACACACAGCAAAAGGTATGTACCAAAAGTTAAGCTCCGGATCAAGGGGAGCTCTCCAAAATAGCAGAATAGGTAGCCTAAACCGGAGGATCACCCAAACGAGCTTCTGTACCTGCGGGCATGAAACGCAGCCCCCGAAGAACAGGGGGTCAGTACGGGAGAAGTACTGAGTATGTAAAGCAGAAGGTACAGAAATCACAATCCTAACTAGAGTCAGAAGGAACAAACACAAACGACAAAGTAGCAAATCAAACCTGTACGGAAGATAAATGTACAAATGCAAATAAAAAATCATGTATAGGGCTTAGGAACGTGGTCACCCCCGATGCTGGTGCCACAACACATCATACTCCAGAAGTTTTTCAAATCTCCGTACAGTCTCCAGACAAATCGTATCACACACATATCACATCATCAGAACATATCAAATGCCATATCACATCATAACTCCATAGACGGTAACCGGCCCTATGGCGAGGCCTCGGAAACCGTAACATATCATACTTCCGAATATGGTATAGCGCGCACGATCACAAAGCCGGCCCGGGTACCGACGAACGAAATCATAGCGAATGGCACGAACGGAGTAGTGCAGAGACCATATGCCTATTAAAAGTAAATTACAGGACTCGACATATAATTACATATAGGCATATACCGATGCCAGAAGGCTCGGGGTAGGAGTCAGGGCGATCAAAATTTATATATGGAAGTTACGAAGTCCCAAACTGCAAAACATTTGAAAAGCAATTCACAGATCATTTCCGAAAATCTAACATCATTCATAGTGCAAAACGTTCAATAACGATATAGGAAATTTCAAACGGACCTTTGAGTCATAGGCAAATGATTACTTTTCATATCGAACGAAAATGAGCCAAACAAACCAAATAAGGGAAGCCTCGGGGCTTGCGGGACCACCTTGAGTCAAATCGAGGCGGCGGACACAAATCACAGACTTTAGGCTCCATAAAGCCATCTACGAAAGTTTCGGAGAGATTCGAACACAATAGCAAAAGTTATGAAGGTTTGAACATTCTTTCAACCAATGTAAGGAATAGGTTTCAATTGCGCTGAATGAATAGTGCCCAAACTTGAACTCGGATTTCCAAGAGCAGAATTATCCCCGAGGGTCCGATCTTGACCTAGTGTAACTAGGACATGCCAAAAGAAGGAAAGGTAAGCTTTACATACCTGGATTGCGCCTTACGCGCGTCAAATCTCAATTCCCGTTTCGTCCAAAAACTGCAAATGGTCACATTTACCAGTTACTATTCATGAAAGTTAACATCTTAATCTTTGGGCTATACTTGGTTACCGAAATTTCGGCAGCATCTCCCCTTTAAATCTAACACCCCCGAGACTTAGCTCGGCTCAAAATACATCAACAACAACAACCCAAACATCATCAAACAACATAAACCACAATCAACGCATTCTAACTTCATAGTTCTACCTTACTACACAAGTTGACAACTTTCATTCAAACTTCACAATTCCAAACTTATGCCCACATTACTGTATTCATTCACCCATTCAAGATTATTCAAACCCATCCCAATTACACTCCAAACCATATACAAAATTTCCCGAAGTTCATTACTTTCCATATTTCATCCAAAACATCAAAACTTATGACGAACATTCTAACTCGCATTGTTTCATTCCAAATTCATTAACATCAACCATAAGTCACATTTAAAGTCTTTAACATCATATATATACAACAATATATACAATTATACAAAAGGTATACACTTTCCCATAATGTTCCGAAATCATTTTCTAACACCAATTCAATTCACTAAACAATCATTTAAGTTATAAAGGCCACAACGACGCAACTAACAAACTTAAACGAAATCAAATTCATCTTGTCCTCCACAATTCATGGCTCACGGCCACATACCAACACATGCACACACACGGCTTTCTACACACACATCCAAGTTACGGGATTCTCGTCTATTCTCAATCCTTAACACATTCATGCCAATTTCATAACATTTGAGGGGCAAAATTCTTACCTTTTCTTGAATTTCCGACTTGCCGCAAACGCGCACCTTTCGCCAAACTAATTGTACCCCGTTGGAGAGGGTCTTGAGTACTTTACAACTATGTGAAAACTAAGATTTTTGGATCACCACAAGGCTTGGGGAATTTTTTTCTTTCTCTTTTCCTTAGGTTCGGCCGAGAGCCCTTGGTAGGTGTTCTTCAATTTTTCTTTTGTTTTGATTTAGTTCTTGATATCTCCAAAGGGGGACTTAATATATATCCAATTATAGGTCATGTGATAATCACATGACCACTCAAAATGGATCATGGGCCAAGCCTTGGCCGGCTCCCTTCAAGACTTTGGGCCTCAATTTGTTCCAATTTTTCTTGGCCCAATTCATTAAAAGTCCCGTTTTGTAATTCCCGAAACTAATTTCCAAAATTCCAAATTTACCCTCGGCCTTCCCCAATGTCTTAACATTAATGATTTCATAACCAACATAGTCACATCAACTAGAATCAAAATATTTCCTCATAACACACCAGTCTTAATTATTTCTCGATTTCCAATTATACGAAAACATGGGACATAACAATTAAATCCAATTCTGATGCTTTCTTTTCAATATTTTCACACCTCTGTATTTTATGACTAATGATTTCCCGGACCCGCAAGTTGATGGGGGCATCGAGATTCACCATGTTCTATATGAAGTATTCGATTATACCTTACTCCTCGTCTCTCTTCCCGACTTTTCTTATAACATCTCTGAAATTCTTCTTCCATTTATATCTATATCATCATTTTTTTTGTCAATATTTCCATACTCTTCCATCCACTACAGTCCTTTCACGCGTTTAGCGCACTTACTCATAATTCTTTTTAACTACGCGTTTGTGTTGCAGCTGTGCTTCTAAGTTTTTCGAGTGTCCTGCTACTTCTTGCTCTTAGCGCGGGATTCTTACAATTTACACTCTCTCCATCCTCATTAATCGAGCCTTTGCCTGTCTTTCTGATGCCACGGCCAGGTTGTCTTCCATGCACGTTCCTGACTCATTCTATTTCCTCGGGGATCGAATCTCTCGGTATTTACAAGAATTCTTGCCCCATGTTATTAATTTTCTAATCATTTGTGTAGCCCCATCATCCTCGTTCTTGTCTCGATGATTGATCGGCTTCCTATAAACAAATCGTTAAGATATCCTTCTTACTCCCATGGTTAAAGATTTCCAGTTACCTTACTCCTTAATGCTCTCCTCGTCCTTCGATCAACCTATTAGTACACTTTCCCTACTTTCATCCTTAGCCTCCTTAGTTTCTTTCCTCTTCGAGCGCCCTTCTCCTCTTATTGTTTACAGTATCGACTCTGATGTTCGTGGAATACCCCATTAAACGTACAAGCCTGTTCTATCCTTAAGTCGTCTTTTAGGGAAGCTTCTCCATTTCCGAGGCAACCATGTCAATATGACTACACATTTATCCCGTTATATACCTCTCAAGAGCTGGAAATCTCATAGCATCATTATAAGGCCAGATCACTCTTTCTCTTACTTCGCATTCCTAGTTGTGGTCACTATCTTTCCAGTCCCCTCTACCAATATTCATTCTCCTAATCCCGTACGTACATTTCTTGTCCGTGCTACCATACCCTATTCCTTTCACATACCTACTTTCAATTTTTTTTATCTAAATAGTCCCTTGCCTTGTCTGTCGTCTCTCTTGGAAACTTCACTGACCGTCATTTCTCACTTCTCTCTTCTTTTCTCAAGACATTCTAATATTTTCACTTCCAATATATATATATATATATATATACTCACTCCTTCCTTTCCCTGTTGTTCTTGCATTAGGACCTTCCAACTCTGACCTGCAGTAAGAATAACATCAACTTACCTTGTAACATCCGTACCATTTTCGCCACTTGAACTTCGTTACCTTATTCAATTAATGCCTTCCACATTCCGCAACGTCAGTTGCAGGGATACACATACATGTTGATACAGCCACATATGGGATATCATATGGATTCATATTATATATTTTCTAACGCCTTGCTTATAAGGTATTTCCAAACACTATTCAAACTCACCCTAGTTCTAGAGCTGTGATGCACCTTCTTTTTCTTCACCGGTCTAGTCCACCTCGTCCTATGCGACCCCTTAAGGTTTCCAACCACTATGCATACTCCAATCTGCCTTAGGCTACTCTAGCTTCCCATTTTTCTCTTAGGTCTAAATTTATAGAACTTTTTGTACTCTTCCAAGGGGGACATCCGTCCTAATATTTCTCTTACCCCATCACGCTTAACCCTGAAACTTTGATAAAATCCGGTGTGTTAGTACTTATATAATCGCACCCACCTTACTGCATAACCTTCATCATATAATCTAGAGCAAGTTGAGGTCTTAACTGTCACGACCCAGCCCCGTGGGCCGCGACTGGTGCCCTTCTGGGACACCCCAAACGAACTCACACCCAGATCATCGTAATCAGACTCGTCCAGACCCAACGTACGCTATTCGAACTCAACATCGTAATCAGACAACTACCGAACACTTATCCTAAGCAGTCGCCCGTACAGATCAGACAAATCACGAATCAGAAAGGAGGCGGAATATACATCGCCAAATTTCACACACACACATCAGAAGGGTGGCGGAATGCACATCGCCCCCAAGTACATACACATACATACTTACTCAGAGGCCGACTTGGCCATAGCAGTGTACGGGCCGCTTAAGATTGCAAAACAGACTCACATGCAAACACACCGGACCCACGACCCACAAATCTGACTACAGGCCACTAGACAAACAGAACATAAGACATATGAACATAGGACGGGACAGGGCCCCGCCGTACCCACTCATCCAAGTATGCAGAATACAGACACAACAAAAGATATGTACCAAAAGTAGGCTCCGGATCAAGGGGAGCTCTCCAACACAGCAGAAAGAGTAGCCTAAACTGGAGGACCACCCAAACGAGCTTCTGTACCTGCGGGCATAAAACACAGCCCCCGAAGAAACGGGGGTCAGTACGGGAGAGGTACTGAGTATGTAAAGCAGAAGGTACAGAAATCACAAACACAGCTGGAGTCAGAAAGAACAAACACACCGACATCGTAAACAAAGCAAACCTGCGCGGGAGGCGAACGTACAAATGCAAATCAAATCATGTATAGGGTTTAGGAACGTGGTCACCCCCCGACGCTGGTGCCACAACACATCATAGCTCCAGAAGTTTTCAAATCTCCGTACAATCTCCAGACACATCATATCACACACACATCATATCATCAGAACATATCAAATGCCATATCACATCATAACTCCATAAACGGTAACCGGCCCTATGGCGAGGCCTCGGAAACCGTAACACATCATAACTCCCGAATATAACATAGTGCGCACGATCACAAAGTCGGCCCGGGTACCGACGAACGAAATCATAGCAGACAGCACGAACAGAGTAGTGCAGAAACCATATGCATATCAAAAATAATTTACCGAACTCAACATATAATTTACACATAAGTATACACTGACACCAAGAGGCTCGGAGTAGGAATCGGATTGATAAGAGTAGACATATAGAGGTTACGAAGTTCCGAGCCGTCAAATTCGTAAGAAAACTGTTCATGAGTCACTCTTTCGGAATCCTCACATCATCCAAAGTACAGAACGTGCATTAATGGCACAGGAAGTTTCCAACGCATCCTTGGGTCATAAACAAACAGTCGCAGATTAAAACAGACACAAACGAATCAAACAAACCGAATAAGGGGAGCCTCGGGGCTCGCGGGCCCACCTCGGGTCAAATTGAGGCGGCGGACACAAATCGCAGGTTTTTGGCTTCATATAGTCATTTACAAAAGTTTCGAAGAGTTTCGGACTCAACAGCACAAGTTATGGAGGTACGAGCGTTCTTTTACCCAAATGGGACCAAAAGGTTTCAATCGCGCTGAATGAATAGTGCTTGAACTTGAACCTCGATTTCCGAGAGCACAGTTATTCCCGAGATTCTGAAATTTACCTAGTAGGTCTAGGACATGCCAAAAGAATAAGAGGTAGGCTTTACATACCTGGTTGGCGCCTTACGCTCCTCAAATCGCAGTTCCCGTTTCGTCCAGAAACTGCAAATGGTCACTTTTACCAGTTACTATTCATGAGAATTAACATATTCATCTTTGGGGCTAAACTTGGCTACCGAAATTTCGGCAGCACTTCCCCTATAAATCAAACACCCCCGAGACTTAGCCCGGCTCAAAATACAACAACAACAACAACCCACACATCATTACACAATACGAATCACAATCAAACACACTAACTTCACAATTGCACCTTATTTCATAAGTTGGTAATCCTATCTCCAAACTTCACAATTTCAACTTATATCCACATTATTGTATTCATTCATTCAAGATTATTTCATTACATAACAAACAAGTTCCAAACCATATACAAGCATCCCCAAAGTTCACTACTTTCCAATTTTCATTCAAACACCAAAAGTTACGACGAACGTTCTAATTTGCGTCGTTTCATTCCAAACTCATTTTCATCAACCATGAATCATATTCAAAGTCTTTAGTATCATAAATATACTATGATATACACAAATATACCAAGGGTATACACTTTCCGATAACGTCAAAAATTATTTTCTAATACCAACTCAATTCCTTAATCAATCCTTTACAACATAATGACCACAACAACACATTATTCAAACAAAACAAGCTCAAATTCTTAGGCCTTTCACCTCCCTCACTTTCGGCCAAACACACCCTTTATACACACACACACCATGCACAAACACAACCCCATTCCAAAATCTTCACACTAATTCAATCAACAACACATATACATCCATTTCATATCATTAAAACATAAAAATCTTACCTTTTTCTTGAGTTTCCGCCTTGCCGCAAACGTCGCTCTTTCTCCGAACTAATTGTATCACGTCGGAGAGCGTCTTGAGCACTTCACCACTATGTAAAACTCAAGATTTTTGAAACAACAACCAAGGTTGGAAATTTTTCCTTCTTTTTCTCTCTAGTGGCCGAAACCCCCTAACTTTGTGTTCTTTGATTTTTTTTCTTGTTATGGTCTTGATAAGGCCAAGCCTAAGTCATATATATCCACTTATAGGTCATGTGCATAGCACATGACCTTAATGAAATGGACTTGGGTTTTCTCCTTTGGGCCGGCCAATACTCAATTGGGCCTCAATTTTTGTATTGCATTTTTCTTGGCCCAATTCACTAAACGCCTCGTTTTTGTAATTCCCGAAACAATTTTCCGAAATTCCAAATTTACCCTCGGCCTTCCCCGAGGTCTTAACATTTATGACTCCATAACCAACATGTTCATATTCACCAAAATCAAAATATTTACTCAACGCACACAAGTCTTCTTTCTTTCTTGATTTCCCGTTATACGAAAATACGGGACATAACATTAACAGATTCCAAAACACTCTCGTAACGCATCTCCCTCCAAATTAGAAAAGACCTCTTTCTCTTCCAACTACACAATTACTATTTTGGCATTTTCAATCCTTAATATTCACCTTTCACCTATGTGTATGACTACCTTTCATCCTAGATTTCTAGATTCCCAATGGTGGCAAAAACACCTTGGTCGATGTTACTTATAAACACTTGGTTATCGGCCCCTTTGGATTTCGGCTCGCCGCTATTAAGTAATAATCAACAGCAAATACACATACATAGAAAATTCCAATAAAGGCTCATATACCTGTAGCCGATCGGTCTCTAGTCTGATCTGGTGGACTATAAGGTGAAGTGTACTCCTCGTCATCGTCTACCCTCCATCTGCTCATCTAGCCTTCATCATCTCTCTTATCTGAGTCCAAGGGATATAGATAACCAGGCAACTCCTGGTTTACCGACGGTTGGGATAGAGGGCTAGAGTAATCCGTAACATTCACTGGGGAGGTTGGTCTTACGTAGTGCTCGGCCATAGGAGCAGCGGGTACGGCCTTGGGGATCTCCTCCTCCGGTGTCCTAGACGAATACTCGGACGGGTCCGTGTCATAACTATCCTCTGGGGGGTCCTCCTCCCTAGGAGTCAAAACTCTGGAGGAATCGTCGCTGGGTCCTCCGAGGCTCCTCCGACTCGGTCCCAGAGCCTGGGATCCTGGATCTGATCTGGGGGCCTTCTTAGCACCCCCGTTGTCCGAGGCTGATCTCTTCATCTTTTGTCAGTCTGCACTTACCTACAGGAAAAAGGGGTCAGAAGCGATCTTTCCTAGACTCTGGCTCTATCGCACGATCTAAGACAGAAGGAAAGGTCAATGATTCCTAAATGCCCTGCAGCCTCCTGTTTATAAATGTGGCCAGCTTCACACCCATAAACAGGACTCTGCTAGACACGACTTGTAGACAACCCTAGGACAGAACTTCTCTGATACCAATTTGTCACACCCCACCCTTGGTAAGGCGTGATTGGCACCTAGCACCTTACGAAAACCGAGCGAACCTGTCACGACCCGACTAGGGGCCATGACGGGTACCCGGGGCTGACCACCGAGCACCACTCATTCTATTACTTATCATACCCATTATACGTTTCTTCATTATTTCGGTGCTCATAATCATAGGAAAACTATTTTCATTTGAAACATGCTTACCTTTATATACATAAGCCCTTCGGCTATTAAAGTAATATATATACATACGAGGTGAAGCCGTGAGACCATACTACCCACACATATGTATCTACGAGCCTCTACTAGAGTGCTAGACATAGGGACGGGACAGGACCCCGTCGTGCTCAAAATACATATGTAGATACACAAAAGAATAAGTCAATGGCACCTCCGGGATAATGGAGTGCTCTCAAATCAACTAGTAGCTCCTATGAGTCTGGATCACCTCCCTGTCTACTTGTGGGCTTGAACACAGTGTCCAAAGAAAACGGATGTCAGTACGAACATTGTACTGAGTATGTAAGGCATGAATGAAATGAACATATTAGAGAAATCAAAAGACATAAGATGAGGATGTAACCTGTGTAACCTTTGAGGATGGATACATTTCATACATATATAATATATAATCGTAGTACATGTACCATCGTAGCGCATACATCATCGTATCATATATATATCATCATCGTTAACCCGTGTCCGGGTAACCATCATATGCCGCCCACTAGTGGTGTCATTCCCGGCCCTCTAGACTAGGTGTAAACATAGCAGCCCGTCTTAGCGGTGACATGCCCGGCCATTTAGGCACGGTGGAATCGTATGCAGCCCGCCTTCGCGGTGACATGCCCGGCCAACTAGGCACGGTGGGATCGTATCGTCATATAGTCAACATAACTTATCATTATTATACAACTCATAGGCATATCATGACCTCATCATAACTTAGCATCATTATACATTTATCATCAAAACATACATTAGAACTTAAAGGCATCTATGGCTACGTCGGGGTGACATAAGGTCGTGAACCCCCGATTACATTAATGAGTGGTCATAATCATCATATCTCAACTTGAAGGGACTAACATTTTAAGGTGAGTGTACACAAGAAAAAACATTGACGGAACCATACTTCGGATCATTAATCCCATGGACATCGTATGTTAATCTAGGATTCCTTATACTTACTCATCGTCATCATTATCATCGTATTCATGACATATTTCTCATCTTTATCTCATAAGAAGCTCCTTATCAACGTTGATTCATAGTTCCCGAAATGTAAGAAAGTCATGGAGAGGTAGGGAAAATAATATCATAGGAATCATACAAGGATCATTAGCTTCGTAGGAATGTCATATCATGAGATTTAGGACCTCTAGACTTAGATTCATCATTCATCATTAACATGCTCGTATCGTATCCCTTTTCTTTATCACGTGCGTAAGTAGCTCCTTATAGCCATGGACTCGTAATTTCCGTTATTTAGGAATATTATGGAAAATTAGGAAGATTCATGCCTTAGAAGGAAAGGATTAGCCTTACATACCTCTTTCGTTTAGCTACTCTATCGTTTGATCATTCTTCTTCGTTGCTCGCGTTTCTACCTTCAAGAAAGTTTGTAGTAACATTAGCTAATTGATTATAAGAACATGCTTACTAAGGCTAGAGAAAATTGGGCAGCATTTCCTTTGTTTATATAACTTTCCTCATTTTACATATCAACTCCCAAACATCCATCACAACATTTACAATATTATAAACAACAATCATCATTTATCTACATTATCCACCTTTCACAATTTCACTTCAATTCCTCCATAATCGTGGTCATAGTTCACTATTGAGTTTTCTCACATATAATTCTTATCCCATATTCTAAATGTCACTTATAGCATACTTATAATCACAACATATCAATATTCATGATTCACTCCAAACTACTTACTCAAAAATGACACTATTCCCACATTCATAACCCATTTTCTATATCCTTCTACAATCCAAGTGTTTTAACTTTTCAACACCTTAAAAAACATGGAATAATCATAAAATTCACCTTAGATAATGGAAGAATAAGCCTTGAATGGAAATACTCTTCTTGCACCAAAACCCTAGTTCACTTCCATTGGAATTTCTTAGCTTAGATGAACTTTAATGTGTTTCATACACTTGATTTTATGGGTTTGATGAAGTTGATCATATATTTCTCTTGGGTTCTTATGGATGAAGAGTGGAGAGGGTTCTAGAGAATTCTTGAAGTGTGAAGTGAGGAAATGAAATGAATTAAATGAGAGAGGTCCTTATATCAACTTTTAAAATCTGTCTCGACATGAACATACGGACCAACATACGGTCCGTATAAATTATACTGACTGTATGTTTGGTCGTAATTTTGGTCCAGCGAGGGGTGCCAATCTGGGATAATTATACGGCCAATATAATTTATACAGACAATATAATTTATACGGCCAGTATGTTGGGCCGTATAATGGCCAGTTCTTCCGAAGTCATTCTCGTCGACTCGTTTGATCTCCAATCCTTATGGAGCCTTCTTAATAATTGTTTATCACCTCATTAAAAATCTAAGGGACGTTATACTTCTTCTCCAAGACACCATTAAGTCATTATTAACTCATTACTCGCAAATCGTCTTCCAATACAAAGCATATACCATGCCTTTCTTGGCAACTTCCGTCTCCTTCCTCGAATGTCTTTGAAACCTCATTTAAAGTCATCAAATGTTATTTCTTACTTATCAAAACATATTATACGTCGTTCCCTTCGTTAGTCTAGTCACTGTACTCTAACGGGAAATTTTCGAGGTGTAACAGAACCAACTTATAACTTACATCCTTCGTGCCTCAAATGGAAACAATAGGATCGAGAGGCCAAATACGAACATAATATAATGCATAAGTATATGTACATTGGACCCATGATGCCAACATTACTATCGTCACACTATGACTAAGCTGTACACAGGAACTGTCTGCAAAGCCTCTATGAACTTGACTGAGGTATATAAGTCGGGACAGGGCCCCCGACAATCCCTGAACAAAATCACACACACACACACACACACACACACATATATATATATATATATATAGCATCTTACATGGTGTTATCTTACTCGGTCCTTTCGGGACTCGGTGTTATCTTACCCGGCCCTTTCGGGACTCGGTGTTATTTTACCCGACCATGTAGGCTCGGTGCTATCTTACCCGGCCCTTTTGGGAATCAGTATTATCTTACCCGGCCATGTAGGCTCGGTGCTATCTTACCCGTCCCTTTGGGGACTCGGTGTTATCCCCAGCTGATCAGTGGGATTCAACGCATACATACACACATACATACATATAAATAAAAAATACATAAATGAAATCAATATCATCATTAGCATTACCATTATCATCAAACCTGTCACACCCCGACTTTACTAGGGTGTGATAGGCACCCGACCCCATATCTGGAGCCGAGCGAACCCGCTGACTCTTGTTACGTATAGAAACCCTTGAATCAGTAAAGAAAGAAATACATAGTAAACTCTCCAATTTTTTTTTTGTTTTTTCATAAGTAAGCTCTGACATCATGTAAGACTCGTGACATAAAACATAATAGCATATCGGCTGCTGGAGCCGCTTACAGACTGACAACCCAATACCCATTCCTTTGTCTGCAAAGTCTCTAACATAGAACAAAACATCATAGCATATACTTGGACTTGGCAATTCTCCGGGACAAATGGAGTTCGCCATCTCCGCTGGAACACCTTCAGTAAGTTCTTCTAATCATCTGGGAGTACCTGCGCGGCATGAAACGCAGCCCCCGAAGAAGAGGGGTCAGTACGAGCAATGTACTGAGTATGTAAGGCATGCATAATAACATACAGAAGGTATAGAACAAGGATACTAACATAAAGGAGACATAACGCATGTCATGAGGTGGAAAGTTAACCTGTACATATAAATGCCCTTTGGCGGATACCATGCATGCTTAGCTTTCCTTTAAAATCTTTCCTTGTTCATATGTATATACAAAAATAAGACATATCATATTGCCGAGGCGTCGGCAGCCGATCCATTTAACCATAAATATACACATCCCGCGTCCGGGACGATATCATGTCATATAATGCCAACTGATCAGGTGGATATGCGTTTATAACGCGCTGCCCTTATTTCCATCTTCCCCGTATGCGTAGACATACATGATGTACATATATTAGCGTCTATAGCGCTCTGGCTCTTTTATCATATACATATACGTGTGTCATGTACATACATCAGCGTCTATAGCGCTCTGGTTCTTTTATCATATACATATACTCGTAACATGCATACAACATGTTCAAGAGTCCAAGAAAACCATTTCCACGTCGGAGTGACGTAAGGTCGGTAGCCTCCGATTACATTATGGAACAATCGTGGTCGCCTTGTCTCGCCTTGAAGGAATAAGTATTTTAAGGCGAGACTACCAACGGAAAATAGCTTTAAGAGAGCATAAAATGAAATTATGGGCATTATAACCGTCAATTCATACGCTTTGGAGTCTTTTAGAAACCAGTGTCATGGCTACGGAATAGAATTAAGGTTTAACAACTAGTATAACACTTTCATATTCACATTGGGTTCTTAGCTCAAGATTCTTAGTCATGGAATCATTCTTGTCGTACTTATCATGGGCATATTCTCTTTTCTGACATCATAGCTATCTTTATCGTCACAGAAGTATTCTTGTCGGGATATATATAGTACTTGCCATTTGGTAATGGAATAAGGATCGAAGGTTTGTTTTGGATTCAGCTTCAAGGTAAGTCAAGCGGAACAATAAGGTAAATCCGGGAACAGTGGGCCCACCTCGGATCAAATGAGGCGGCGCACCAAATTTACATATGTTACATGTCATGGCGTTACTTGTGAGGGTTTTAGGGTAGTCGGGTTCTATTTATGCGAGTTCTAGATGTTTAGGAAATTCTTCCAACATTTTGCACACTTTTTAGTTCAATTCTTCTGATTGAAAAATGGGAAACTTTAGATGCGGATTCTGGAGGGTAGAAGGGTCCCCGAGGTTCTTATTCAACATATTACATCTAAGACATGCCATAGAAAGAAGGGTGAAGCCTTACATACCTTTTCTGCTTCTTATGCGACTTCAAATTCACGTTCCAAACCCGCCAAAATCTACAAATTGGTCATGTTTACCAAAACTTGATTAGAGCCTTTAGAAGTTGATTCTTTGAAGTAATACTTCGTCTGCCGAAATTTCGGCAGCATCTCCCCTGTAAATGTGCCATCCCACCAAGTTCAACTTGGCCAATTCTAATCAACAACAATCCCGGGAATTCAACCCGGCCAAACTATCAACAACAATGCCAACAATCATAATAACAATTTCAATTAACATACTACTTCCTTCAAGACTTTCCAACTCCAACAAAAACAATAACAATTAACAACACATTTCTCTTATTTTAGGTTCACAATTCTCATCAACAACCATGCATTGACAACCTTACTTATGCAATATACGAATTCAAGCTAGCGTCGCATTATTTCTTCATTATTCCGATAACGATTACCACTTCATCTTAAATCACCAAACCTTCATTTTTCACCATGAAATTCTCAATACAACAACTAAAACATTAAGTAAAATTAATTCACTACAATTTTCCAAAATATCACCATGTTCGGCCTCCACCACAACATGCATATTTTCATGAGTTTTCCATTCATTTCTATACGTTACAACAACAACCAACATATTTCATAAATTATTCCATTCTTTTTATACCACATAACATATGCACGGCCAACATACTACATACACACGGCCAACACACAACATGCAAGGTCTCATGGTTTTCATTCATTTCACATCATAGAATTCACAACGCAACAATCAAATTACTAGATAAAATTGATTTGTCACATCTACATTATACCACTTCCATTCGGCCACATGCATACTTACATATTCATCATGAAAACTTCCATCTTAGCATACTACAACACATATAAACCCTTCATAACACATAAGACAAGATTAAAACTCACCTTTCTTCTTCAACTTCTCCACTTGGTTAAGGTTCATGAATTGTCCATATAAGTGTCTTGCTTGCTCCAACAACTTCACCATGTTAAAGAGCATCTTCCAATTAGTAGAAAAGCTAGGAGAAAATAATTTTCCTTGGTCAATTTCCCATGGCTAAATTTCTAGAGCCATGGCCGAAACCCTTGCACTCTCTTCATTTTTTTTTTCTTTTGTTCTTCTTCTTTTGTCTTGAATTGGAAGACAAGCTCATTTATATATATATATATATATATATATATATATATATATATACCCAAGCATGTGAGGGGCACATGCCCCTCTCTAGAACTTTCTTCCTTTTTCTTGACTTTTCTTTTCTTTGAATTTTCTTACTTGGTCAAAGAAGACCAAGTGTCTTCTCTCTTTTTACACTTTAGCCCTTCCATATTTACACTTTGCCCCCTTCACTTATGAAATGGCCACATGCTCCTTTCTTTATTTCCTAGAGTTCTCTTCCCTTTTTACCCTTAACATTTCTCAATATTTCCATAACACTAATATCCACAATTGATATTTATAACCAACTTATATATTAAAATAATTTTTGAACGTAGCCTTTCCCTTAACTTGCCACGACTACCTTGGAATGTCCGAACGTATAAAATACGGGATATAACATCCTCCCCCCCTTTAGAACATTCGTCCTCGAATGTTCAACTGGTCTTATGAGGTGTCATAATATTTCGGGAGGATCCCTTTGTAGTCGTCCTTTCCTTCATGCTCACTCCTTGTCCTTTACTCCATTCCCTTTATAATCGAACTTCTCAGTTTTTACATGGATCTTCTTCCCGTGTCGTGGGTTTTCTACTTTGTTGGGCCAACGTATTATCCTTGTCTTTCTCAGATCATCTCTCTTCTGTTACTGCTCCATGACCATATCTTAACAAAAGCCACACCTTTAGATCTTTACCACAACTCCTCTTTAATCTCCCCTTTTTTTTTTTTTTTGTATCTCTCAATACAGGTACACTTGTCTTTGACTTCATGTGTTGGTGCTCGTTTCGTCTATCGTCATTCCTTGTACGCCCAATATGGTCTCCCCCCCTTTAAGGGGTTCCTTATATACTCATCTTCCTTAATGAAGTCTTCGCTTATACCTTTATCCCTTATTCGTCCTTTCACTTGCTTAGCTCACTTGCCCGTAATTCTTTCTTAACTACATGTTCGTATTGTAGCTGTGTGCCCATATTTCTTAAACGTTCTGTTACTCTCTTAAACCTCTAAGCATATTACTATGGCTACATACTTGTCCTTTTACAGATCTGTCACCTCAACAACATCACCATCCTAAGCATTCTTTCTCTTACTTCACATTCCTCTACCCTGGTCATCATTCACTTAGACCTACTTGTTGAAATCAACTCTCAACCTCCCCACAATTCTCCTTTTCCGACATTTAAGCTTCATATCTTCCATTTACTCACACTCTCTTTCTTTTCCAAGTATCGCTGTACTAAATCTTTCAATTCTAACCTACGGTAAAATAATAACGATTTACCTTATGACGGTGGCACCATTTATTCTTGCTGTCACTCGTACTTCTGCACCTTTACGTGATCAATACCTTTCCTCCCGTAGTTTCGGTTGCTGGGGCTCGCACGCCACCGATATAATTATTCGGGATATCTTACACATTCGTATATACATACATATTCACTATCAACTAGTTCACAAAATACTTCCAAGCGTTGTTCAAGCCTATCCTAATTCCAGGGCTATGATGCATTTTTTGTCTCTTTACCGAGCTAGTCTGCCTTGTTTCACGCGCCTTCTCATGATCTCCCGTCATCTTATATACCGTAGTTTCACTTAGGCTATTCCAGTTTTCCATTTGTCTTTTATGTCAGAATATGTAAAATTCCTTACAAACTTCGCAGGGGGTCACCCATCATGGAATTGCTCCCACCTGAGCACGCTTAACCCAAAAGCTTCACTGAAATTCGGTGCCTTAATGCCGATATTTTCGCGTTAGCTTCCTCACATGACCTTTATTGCATGCTCTGGAGCAAGTCAAAGTCTTACAGTTCCCAAAACATTTTCGTAACACGTCCCTTCTCTTGTAATTACCGTTTTACCCTTTTGGTTCCCGATGTTCACCTTCCGCCTGTGTGTATGACTACCTCCTGTCTTGGGCTTCCAGATTCCCGATGGTAGCGACCTTACCTTTGTTGCCACGCCCAAATCCATAACCTTTCTGAACCAACACATTTCACTTATTACCTATTCACAGTATTTCTTTCCCATACTTCTTCCTGTGGGGCGTACCCGTTCTGGCAGAACCTTCTTTACTGTTCCTATTATTCAAAACCTGTATGCGGCCAATGTCATCAATGCCTTACAGAACGTACAACTCTATGGCACATGCTCTCCATCTCGGCACTTGTCTTCTTTCATCATCACTGAGCGTCTGCGAGAATTGACAGTTAGTATAAGGAATCTTATTTCCTATGACTTGGCTCTATCGCACGATCTGAGACAGAAAGAAGGTCAACATTTCCTAGATGCCCCGTAGCCTCCTGTTTATAAATGTGGCCGGCTTCACACCCATAAACAGGACTCTACTGGACACGACTTTGCAGACAACCCTGGGACCGACCTGCTCTGATACCACTTTGTCACACCCCGACTTTACTAGGGTGTGATGGGCACCCGACCCCATATCTGGAACCGAGCGAACCCGCAGACTCTTGTTACGTATAGAAACCCTTGAATCAGTAAAGAAAGAAATACAGAGTAAGCTCTCCATTTTTTTTTTCATAAGTAAGCTCTGACATCATGTAAGACTCGTGACATAAAACATAATAGCATATCGGCTGCTGGAGCCGCTTACAGACTGACAACCCAATACCCATTGCTTTGTCTGCAAAGTCTCTAACATAGAACAAAACATCATAGCATATACTTGGACTTGGCAATTCTCCGGGACAAATGGAGTTCGCCATCTCCGCTGGAACAGCTTCAGTAAGTTCTTCTAATCATCTGGGAGTACCTGCGCGGCATGAAACGCAGCCCCCGAAGAAGAGGGGTTAGTACGAGCAATGTACTGAGTATGTAAGGCATGCATAATAACATACAAAAGGTATAGAATAGGGATACTAACATAAAGGAGACATAACGCATGTCATGAGGTGGAAAGTTACCCTGTACATATAAATGTCCTTTGGCGGATACCATGCATGCTTAGCTTTCCTTTAAAATCATTCCTTGTTCATATGTATATATAAAAATGAGACATATCATATTGCCGAGGCGTCGGCAGCCGATCCATTTAACCATAAATATACACATCCTGCGTCCGGGCATCCCGCGTCCGGGACGATATCATGTCATATAATGCCAACTGATCAGGTGGATATGCGTTTATAACGCACTGCCCTTATTTCCATCTTCCCCGTATGCGTAGACATACATCATGTACATATATTAGCGTCTCTAGCGCTCTGGCGCTTTTATCATATACATATACGTGTGTCATGTACATACATCAGCGTCTATAGCGCTCTGGTTCTTTTATCATATACATATACTCGTAACATGCATACAACATGTTCAAGAGTCCAAGAAAACCATTTCCACGTCGGAGTGACGTAAGGTCGGTAGCCTCCGATTATATTATGGAACAATCGTGGTCGCCTTGTCTCGCCTTGAAGGAATAAGTATTTTAAGGCGAGACTACCAACGGAAAATAGCTTTAAGAGAGAGCATAAAATGAAATTATGGGCATTATAACCGTCAATTCATACCCTTTGGAGTCTTTTAGAAACTAGTGTCATGGCTACGGAATAGAATTAAGGTTTAAGAACTAGTATAACACTTTCATATCCACATTGGGTTCTTAGCTCAAGACTCTTAGTCATGGAATCATTCTTGTCGTACTTATCATGGGCATATTCTCTTTTCTGACATCATAGCTATCTTTATCGTCATAGAAGTATTCTTGTCGGGATAGATATAGTACTTGCCATTTGGTAATGGAATAAGGATCGAAGGTTTGTTTTGGATTCAGCTTCAAGGTAAGTCAAGCGGAACAATAAGGTAAATCCGGGAACAGTGGGCCCACCTCGGATCAAATGAGGCGGCGCACCAAATTTACATATGTTACATGTCATGGCGTTACTTGTGAGGGTTTTAGGGTAGTCGGGTTCTATTTATGCGAGTTCTAGAGGTTTAGGAAATTCTTCCAACATTTTGCACACTTTTTAGTTCAATTCTTCTGATTGAAAAATGGGAAACTTTAGATGCGGATTCTGGAGGGTAGAAGGGTCCCCGAGGTTCTTATTCAACATATTACATCTAATACATGCCATAGAAAGAAGGGTGAAGCCTTACATACCTTTTCTGCTTCTTATGCGACTTCAAATTCACGTTCCAAACCCGCCAAAATCTACAAATTGGTCATGTTTACCAAAACTTGATTAGAGCCTTTAGAAGTTGATTCTTTGAAGTAATACTTCGTCTGCCGAAATTTCGGCAGCATCTCCCCTGTAAATGTGCCATCCCACCAAGTTCAACTTGGCCAATTCTAATCAACAACAATCCCGGGAATTCAACCCGGCCAAACTATCAACAACAATGCCAACAATCATAATAACAATTTCAATTAACATACTACTTCCTTCAAGACTTTCCAACTCCAACAAAAACAATAACAATTAACAACACATTTCTCTTATTTTAGGTTCACAATTCTCATCAACAACCATGCATTGACAACCTTACTTATGCAATATACGAATTCAAGCTAGCGTCGCATTATTTCTTCATTATTCCGATAACGATTACCACTTCATCTTAAATCACCAAACCTTCATTTTTCACCATGAAATTCTCAATACAACAACTAAAACATCAAGTAGAATTAATTCACTACAATTTTCCAAAATATCACCATGTTCGGCCTCCACCACAACATGCATATTTTCATGAGTTTTCCATTCATTTCTATACGTTACAACAACAACCAACATATTTCATAAATTATTCCATTCTTTCTATACCACATAACATATGCACGGCCAACATACTACATACACACGGCCAACACACAACATGCAAGGTCTCATGGTTTTCATTCATTTCACATCATAGAATTCACAACGCAACAATCAAATTACTAGATAAAATCGATTTGTCACATCTACATTATACCACTTCCATTCGGCCACATGCATACTTACATATTCATCATGCAAACTTCCATCTTAGCATACTACAACACATATAAACCCTTCATAACACATAAGACAAGATTAAAACTCACCTTTCTTCTTCAACTTCTCCACTTGGTTAAGGTTCATGAATTGTCCATATAAGTGTCTTGCTTGCTCCAACAACTTCACCATGTTAAAGAGAATCTTCCAATTAGTAGAAAATCTAGGAGAAAATAATTTTCCTTGGTCAATTTCCCATGGCTAAATTTCTAGAGCCATGGCCGAAACCCTTGCACTCTCTTCATCTTTTTTTTTTCTTTTGTTCTTCTTCTTTTGTCTTGAATTGGAAGACAAGATCATTTATATATATATATATATATATATATATATATATATATATATATATATATATATATATATATATATATATATATATATATATACCCAAGCATGTGAGGGGCACATGCCCCTCTCTAGAACTTTCTTCCTTTTTCTTGACTTTTCTTTTCTTTGAATTTTCTTACTTGGTCAAAGAAGACCAAGTGTCTTCTCTCTTTTTACACTTTAGCCCTTCCATATTTACACTTTTCCCCCTTCACTTATGAAATGGCCACATGCTCCTTTCTTTATTTCCTAGAGTTCTCTTCCATTTTTACCCATAACTTTTCTCAATATTTCCATAACACTAATATCCATAATTGATATTTATAACCAACATATATATTAAAATAATTTTTGAACGTAGCCTTTCCCTTAACTTGCCACGACTACCTTGGAATGTCCGAACGTATAAAATACGGGATATAACAATACCAATCCTTGAAAGATCAACCACCGCAAGATGAAATCGACGAGGTCACGTGTCACGCCCCAATCTTGATAGGGCATGATGGGCACCCGACCCCATACTCAGAGCCGAGCGAACCCCATTGGTTCTTGTTATGTTCATAATCTCACTGGACTCTTAAATCACAAAATGAAATGCATAATGAAAGTTTTTTAAAACATTCCTTTCATCGTTCTCAAATCAAGTAAAATCTGTGATCATGTGAAATTTGTAACATAATGCATAATGATACACTGGCTCGCAGAGCTGCTTACAAGACTGACATGCTATATACGTGACTCTGTCTGCAAAGTCTCTAACATGAATCAATATACCATAGCATAGATACTCTGACTCTGCAACACTCTAGAAGGAAATAGAGCTCGCCAATCTAGCTGGAACATCTTCTAGCAATATCCTTTACTCATCTGTATACACCTGCGTGGCATGAAACGCAGCGTCCACAAGAGGGGACGTCAGTACGAGCAATGTACTGAGTATGTAAGACATGAACAATGACATAGTAAGAAATACCGAACATGGAAAATAATATGATCGACGTATGGGGATAAAGTAATACAAAAGAGATCAACCTGTGCCTCTGAATGCCCTCTCAAGGCCAATGTCTTGCATGCTTAGCTTTTTAAGAACTTTTCCATACATATCCATATATAACATACATATATATGCATTCACATACACTTACAGTCACTATACATACATCTATCATATCCGTACCCGGCCCTTTCGGGACTCGGTGTGATCCGTACCCGGCCCTTTCGGGACTTGGTGTTATCCGTACCCGGCCCTTTCGGGACTCGGTGTTATCCGTACCCGACCCTTTCAGGACTCGGTATTATCCGTACCCGGCCCTTTCGGGACTCGGTCTTATCCGTACCCGGCCCTTTCGGGACTCGATCTTATCCGTACCCGGCCCTTTCGGGACTCGGTGTTATCCGTACCCGGCCCTTTCGGGACTCGGTGTAATATTACTTTGCTGAAAAAACTGAGTTGATGGGGTATTTATACCCCCCCCCCCCCTAGGTCGGTTCCACCGACTTACTCATGTGGGGCCCATGGAGCCATGTTGGCAGCTTAGGTTCTTGCTCTTAAAATGGCCATATATTTTGATCTCGATATGGTGTGAGGGCCCACGACCTACGGTTGGAAAGCTCTCTAAATTATCTACAACTTTCATTCTTTGTGTTTTTCCAAATTCCAAACTTATAATAGAGTTTTGGCTCCTCTAAGTCAGGTCATCCGAAAACGTATCTTTAAATCATCCCTTTGGAGGGCTTATGCCCATATTTGGCTTAAGGGTCCTTCTTAGGACTTGCTCAACTTCACATATACTACTCATATATCCCTTCATATGTCCTTTACAAAATCCCGACATGTGGCCCCCACCTTAACTTATGGTTACGAGGGCTATCATCAAGTAACTTGTTAACTGATTTACTCCATACGATCTCCAAATGTCATATATATATATATATATATATATATATATATATATATATATATATATATATTCATATACTCATATAATATAATCTTCATCCCTAATGCTTGTATAACTTTGCTCTCCCTTGAGCTCATACCAAGCCATCGACAGTCTTGGTAACGCAAAATTTTCCGGGGTGTAACATCACGGGAGTCTCAAGAATCATGAACTTAGGTAGCACTGGAAATAGATTGCTATGTCTCACCTCAAAGGAACGAGTAACATGAGGTGAGACCATCAACAATAAGTACGGTTAAGGGATTCATGGAATGGCTCGATAATCTCATAATGCCCTCAAATCATAGCTTTGGAGTTTCAAAAGAAGAGAATCATCATAGAACATATTCCATTTAACATCATAAGAGGCTTTAGGAGTCATGAACTTCGAGCTTTTGAAAACAAGGCGGTTATGGAAACATTTATGGAATCATAACATAAGAATCATGCCTTTGAAAGAAAGGGACGAGCCTTAACATACCTGTTCAACCTCCTATTAGCTACGCTTATTCGCCCGAGCTCGCAAGTCTACATTTAAGAGGAGTTATACTAACGTTAGACTCATCATCACACACTTGTTCCAAATTTTCAAATCAAATTATTTTATATTCTGCCAAAAATCGGGCAGCATCTCTCCTGTTTATATGCCTAGCCCGAATTCTCAATACAAAAACCAACAACAACCACAACAATACCAACATTAACCATAATATTTCCAATACCAAAATACTTCAAAACATCCCATATGGCGTTTGTCCCATATTTCCATCACAAAATCATTTTATAACAATTTTACAGCTCCTTCTCGGTAAATAAACTAAGATTAACGTTAATAGCAGAAGATTCATACCTTTCACTCGACAATATTGCCGTATCTTTACTTCTCCACCGTGATCTTAAGCCACAACGCGTCAAAATATAATTTTATAGTTGCAACTATACGCCGTATGGATCGAAATTTGGGAATTATACCTGGTTTAGGGCTTAAAAGTTGATGTTGGAAAGTTGGGGAATATTCTGGAACATTTGAGAGGATTTGGGTGTGTTTGGAATGAAAAATGAGGGAGTCTCCCACTTTAAATAACGGTCCAGGTTCTGCCTAGACCGACTTAAAAACTAGTCAGCTCGGCGCGTTTGCGCCACCTTCTGGGGCGTTCGCGCAGGGTCATTTCTCTAAAGATATCACATGGAAGCCCATGACCTATAGTTGGAAAGCTCTTTCAATTATCTACAACTTTCATTCTTGGTGTGTTTCCAAATTCCAAACTTGTAATGGTGCTTGGGCCTCTTCAAGTCAGATTGCCCGAATACATTTCCTTAAATCATCCTTTTGGAGGGCTTATGCCCATATTTGGCTTAAGGGTCCTTCTGAGGATTTGCTCAACTTCCCATGTACTACTTATATAATGTTTCATATGTCCTTTATGAAAATCCCGATGTGTGGGCCCCATTTGGCTTACAGTAACGAGGGATTTCGTCAAGTAACATATGAACTGATTCACCCCATATGGTCTCCAAACGTCATGCATATATATATATATATATATATACACTAAAATCATGTAATCTTCATCCCTAATCCTTGTATGACTTTACTATTCTTTGAGCTCATACTAATCCTACAGTCTTAGTAGCGCGAAGTTTTTCGGGGTGTAACAAAATGGATGACCTTTGTCCATAATTTTCATTTCGCACCTTCTCCACAAGTCTTGAGAGCTCCAAAATGTTCTCTCCACCATATTAACAAATATTCTGGGGAAATCTAAGATTTAAACACCAAGAACCAAGAGAATCAAGTGTAGATAAGCTCAGTAGGGTTTATAGAAGTCAAGAAATCCTTTGGTATTGAAGTTGGGATTTCTCTCAAGTGGAGTATATTTATCCAAATTTCATCCTCACATGATCAAAGATGTGTTTTACATTGATTTCATGTTATTAAAAGTATTTGAGTGGTTGAATGACTTTGATGAGGGAAGAAAATAGAATATGAGCTCAAATATGGAAATAATGATATTTTGAGTAGTAGGTTAAGTTGAGTCATGATTCTTCGTATGCTATGAGTATAATCTTGTTATTAATGATACTAAGGATGTTGCGGAAGTATTATATGTAAATGAATATGGTGTTGTGTTGTGATTATGGTTGATTCAGGTTGAATATGATAATGAGCAGGATAAGTGGTGCTCGGTAGGTTAGCTCCGGGTACCCGCCATAGCCCTCTAGTTGGGTCGTGACATTCTGGAGGATCTAAACTAAGAAAAGTCTTAACCCTCGAACTACCAGCTCAGTCTACCTAGTCAACACCAACTCCCTGCCGCTGAACCTGAATGGCTACCAATCTGGTCAATAACTAAATAGCATCCCGCATATCCTGGCCCGATGCAACTGGCTGAGGGTCTGGAGGCATTGGGGCTAGTGCTAGAGGCGGTGTAAGCGAAGTCTGGGATGGGCTCTCACTTTGAGACTCATCCCGAGCCCTAGTATCCCACTGAGTATGGCTAGTAGCCTTACCAGTCGCTCTATTACCCTTCTGGACAGCTGTAGCTTTCTTTGGAGGCATTGCTGAAATCAGAACAAATTATTAGAAAATGAACTTTTAAAACAAGGCTCTATCGGACAAACTAAGAGAGAAAGAATGACAACATCCTCAATGTCATGCAGCATCCTGTTTATAAATGTGGTGCACAACACACCCATAAACAAGATTCTAATAGACACGGTCTGTAGACAACCCTAGGACGGAACTGCTTTGATGCCACTTCTGTCACGACCCACGCAGGTGAGCCATGACAAGTGCCTGATCCCTAATGACCAAACAACTTTGTACTCGTACCTCGATAATAGTGAATAGTAAGGGCCCATAAATAACTCAAACTTAACTTCTACTGAATCGTGAAAGGATGACATCATGAACTCTGTACAATCTATATATATATATATATATATATATATATATATATATATATATATATATATATATATATAGAACTCTTGGATTGTGCTAATTCAAATTTAACTTCTTGTAGTCTTTGTTCTAATAGTCTTGCTTGTTCTAAGAGTTTCATTTTTTCTTGGATGAGTGTCTCTTTTTGCTAGTTGAATCTTCTGACGGTCTCAGTCATAGTAAAGCAGTGATCGCAAAAAATCACCTTGTCTGTGTCTTTTTGTATATTGTACTGAGGGATTCTGTCTGGATTTTGTCTGAGAGCTGGAGAAATATAATAATTTGGACCCAATACTCCTCTAGCATAGTCTAATGCCTCAGTGAAATCATTAAAGCCTTTAAAAAGAGGTTTTCTTATATCTTTAATAGAGTCTAAAACTTCTATCCAAGTCTGGAAAATACCATTAGTTCTACCATGGATTACAACATAAAATTTAAATTTCTTGTCTAAATTTTTGTCTATAAAATACTGACAAAATGCATTTAGAGTGGCTACAAAATGATTAGAGTCTTTTTTGTTATGTGATATCCACAAATTGTCTACTAAACATGTTTGTTGTTTGTCTATTACATATTCTGGTAATACCTTAAAAGTCAAATTAGATGGTGGAAAAAATATTGAATTATTGGCTCCAAAATATATTCTTTCTAAGGCGTTTTTGTCTAATGCAGATGTAGGTGTAAAATGAAGGTTATCTAGTACATTTTGTCTATAAGTGTCTTGGGTTGAGGCTATGCCTTTTCTCTTGTCTGCTGTCTGAGAACTTGACGGTCTCATGTTGTTCAAATAGAAAATCAATTAGATGTGATTTTTAATCTACTTAATTGGTCTTCTATATTATTATCTTTTCCTTTTATATGCTCGAATGTTAAATTATAAATTGAAATAGTATCCATAAAATTTAACCATCTTCGTCTACTACTACTTTTATCATTAATCTTTTGATAGAATTTGACTATACCTTCACAGTCTGTTCTTACTAATATTTCTTGTTTATTTAGTATATATAGTCTAAAACTATTTAGGCCATATATTACAGCTAAAATTTCAGCGTCTATACTACTCATATTTCCTTTTTCTCGGTACTTACCACTTTGATAAGCACATATCTTTTCTTCACTTTTATTGTTATATTTATTTGGTTTTGCCTTTAATACTGCTCCCCATCCTTCGAAGCTTCCATTTGTTTCTATAACTAAATAGTCTGTTTCTAGGGGCATATTGAAGTCTAGAATATTTTTTATTTTTTCTTTAATTTTTTGTTCTAATCTAATATCCTCTGTATTAAAGTGTTTTTGACCATTTGATCCCGTTTTTGAATACAATGGTCCTGCTATTTTTCCTAAGTCTTTTATAAAACTTTTAGCATAATTTATTATTCCTAGGAATTTTTATAATTCTTTAACATTATCTACTTTATTTGGCATTTCTAAGGCCTTTTTAGCTATATGAGGTTGCAATTTTATTTTTCCGTCTCCTAATACTACTCCTAAAAAGTTTATACGATTTTTACATAATTCCATCTTTTTTTTTTTGCTAATTATTATTCCATTTTCTACAAATAATCTAAATACTGTCTGTAGGTGTCCTAAGTGTTCTTTCATATCTTTACTAAATATTAATATATCATCTACATACACTAGGACAAATCTTTTGTAGTCTCCAAATATACTATCCATTTTTCTTTGAAAAATTGGTGGAGCCGTCTTTAATCCAAATGGCATTACTAACCATTCGAAATGTCCTTCAGGACAGGTAAATGCAGTCCATTCTATACTTTCTTCAGGCATTCGTACCTGCCAGTATCCTGATTTACAATCAAATTTACTAAAGATCTTTTTATTTTGTATTCTATTTATTAGTTCTGTTTTGTCTGGTAACTTATATTCATCTATTCTGCTGTTATCATTGAGTCTTTTGTAATTTATTACCATTCTTGCTTTTCCTCTTACTATCTCACCATGGTTTCTTACCATAAATGCGGCAGATCTATATTTAGAAGTAGATCTTCTTATTACTCCTAGATTTAATAATTCCTTTATTTGTATTTTAAAGTCTTCCACATCTTGGTTAGTTGCTTCTATTGAGGCTGTTTTAATTATATATTCTGGATTTATTATGTCTAATTTACATGCAATTTTGTTATTTTTCCAATGTTGTAAAGGTTTTTCTCCTATAATTTCTATCTTATCTAGTATCTTTATTATATTATCTAAATCTTTTTGTTTTTTTATAACTCCTATCCTTTCTATCCCTGTTTTAAAATTATATAATTCTGTTTCTATATCTATTAAAGTATAATTTTTTTCCTATTAAATTATCGTCCTCTAGTATTTCCTCTTCTTCTAGAATTAAATTCTTTATTTCTTTCTTGCTTTTACAGCATATATTGTTGTCTTGACAATCCTTACAACAACTCTCTTCTTTCCTTTGTAGGTTTATTTGGTCTGGAGTAGGGATCTTCTTATGTCTGATTCTAGTTTCAGCTTTATGAGCTTGTACTGGTGTATGAGTAATATTTTTTAGAAAAATTACTCCATCTCTTGTAATCATGCAACTTCCATTGTTATGTAACATAAAGTCTAATCCTATGACAAAGTCTATATTTATATTTAAGTCTCTTACCCATATTTTATCCATTTTATAACTAGGTTTATAAAATTCTGAACAAGTGTTGATAAAGCTAATGTATGCCTTATGAATATAATGTTTATATATATTATGAGTTCCATCCATTTGCATGGCTGCAACTGGTTTATCTAGAACTTTTATTAGGTTTAGTGGGACTATTCGTTTATTTATTATACATTTCGTACATCCCGAATCTACTAATGCTAATGTTTCTATTTCATAGTCATCTATTTTGATTATGGCGAGTATTTTTATTTTTCCTAATTTTTTGTCTTCATTACACACTAAGGCTCCATGGTCTTTTATGCTCATTAGTTCTGCCATTGAATCTTCTGGAATTGTTCTTAGTGGTCGTATATTAGATAAACCTATTTCTTCATCTTCACTATCTACTTCTTTTTGTTTTCCTTTTTCTAATTTATATAATCTGGTTTCTAATTCATTCATTCTAGTTTCTAATGTCATTATTCTTAGACTAATAGTAGGATCTTCTATTTATTTATTTTTTTTATGTTTTTCTTCTTTGTGTATTTTTGTCTTGAATTCTTTTTCTATACACATGATACATCCTTCTATAAAACAAATTTTACATTTTGGTCTTTTATCTCTACTAGGAAACCATTTACAAGAGAAACATGCATTACTATCTGCACCTTTATTTCTTTCAAAGTCGTGACTATAGTCTTCTGATATATTTGCTAAATTATCCATTTGAATTGGTTCTAGGTCTAGTTTTTCTAATCATATTTCATTGATTAATTCTTCTGCTTCTGAGTCTGATGAGTCTGTTTTAATTTTTTCTTCAGTATCTACTCTTACTATAGAGTATATACTTTCTGTGTCTGACATTTATTCATCTACATTTATTAAGGTTTCTAGAAAGTCTTCAACTAGCTGTGAATTTCGTGTCTTATTATTTATTCTTTTCGGACATGTATTTGCTAAGTGTTCTACACTCCCACAAGTAAAACATTCCAGTTTATTTTTATAATTTCTATTTGTTCTGTATTTTCTTATATGTCTATTTCTATCCTCTCTCCTTCTTCAAACCATGTAAGTTTATTTACTATGTTTTCTGTATAATCTCCCTATTATGTAAATTATTTCGTGATTGTATGAATATTATGTTTAAGTAATTATTTCCTTGTCATCATGAACCTGTTATTCTTAGTATATGGTTATTCTCTTAACTTCTTAATAGCCTCGATGGATTAACCTGTAAATTCCTAGGATTTACAGATGCCGTTTTAATGTCCAAATGATGAAGGACAATGTTGGCCGTGGTTACCGGGGTGTGGTTAAAGAAAACTGTTATTAAGAACAAAGGTTAAGAGAAAGAGATGAACAGTATAACAAGATTCATGACTGGACAGAGTCCAGATTAAAAAAAAAACCTGAGAGATAGACAGAAAATTAGAAATATAACTCCATGATAAGAGGAAATAGAGGAGTGAGGAAGTACCGAGTAGGATTGTTAAAATTTATTTGAAAAACAACATAAATTTCCTGCTTTGTCCTTTGAACTTTTCTTAATGAAAGAACTTTATTGAAAAAGTTACTACCCGCCAAAAGAACTTTATTGAAAAAGTTACTATCCCCCTCTAAGTTTGTATCAGAGCGAGATGATTTTTGAGAAGACCTTTCTCTGCTAGAAGAAGAAAGCTTTGGATTAAAGACGGCTCCACCAATTTTTCAAAGAAAAATGGATAGTATATTTGGCGACTACAAAAGAGTTGTCCTAGTATATGTAGATGATATGTTAGTATTTAGTAAAGACATGAAAGAACACTTAGGACACCTACAGACGGTATTTAGATTATTTGTAGAAAATGGAATAATAATTAGCAAGAAAAAGATGGAATTATGTAAAAACCATATAAACTTTTTAGGAGTAGTACTAGGAGACGGCAAAATAAAATTGCAACCTCATATAGCTAAAAAGGCCTTAGAAATGCCAGATAAACTAGATAATGTTAAAGAATTACAAAACATCTTAGGAATAGTAAATTATGCTAGAAGTTTTATAAAAGACTTAAGAAAAATAGCAGGACCATTGTATTAAAAAACGGAATCAAATGGTCAAAAACACTTTAATACAAAGGATATTTGATTAGTACAAAAATTAAAGAAAAAATAAAAAATATTCCAGACTTAAATATGCCCATAGAAACAAACTATTTAGTTATAAAAACAGATGGAAGCTTCGAAGGATGGGGAGCAGTATTAAAGGTAAACCCAAATAAATATAGCAATAAAAGTGAAGAAAAGATATGTGCTTATCAAAGTGGTAAGTACCGAGAAAATATCTCGTCTTTGGTAAAATGAATTTCCCAAAGGAGATTATTTCTAAAACTTAATACTTTTGTATGATTATTCAGTTCTTCTCTATAAGATGTGTCTAAATAGTTAATGTATTCAGTAAGGAACTTTCTTTCTAAGATTTACTAGTCTTTTTCAAGTAATATAAATCATGCGATAATGAAAACTTATATGTTTAGCAAAACGGTGTTATCTCATTAACTCTTGTCTAATAGTAAGTACATCTGCTTGCTTTCTTCTTCTAGCAGAGAAAGGTCTTCTCATGTAGTCTTAGAGGAGTCTCTTACCATAGATGCGGCAGATCTATGTTTAGAAGTAGATCTTCTTATTACTCCTAGATTTAATAATTCCTTTATTTGTACTTTAAAGTCTTCCACATCTTGGTTAGTTGCTTCTATTGAGGTTGTTTTAATTATATATTCTGGATTTATTATGTCTAATTTACATACAATTTTGTTATTTTTCCAACGTTGTAAAGGTTTTTCTACTATAATTTCTATCTTATCTAGTATCTTTATTATATTATCTAAATCTTTTTGGTTTTTTATTACTCCTATAATTTCTATCCCTGTTTTAAAATTATATAATTCTATTTCCATATCTATTAAAGTATAATTTTTTTCTATTAAATTATCGTCGTCTAGTATTTCCTCTTCTTCTAGAATTAAATTCTTTATTTCTGTCTTGCTTTTACAGCATGTATTGTTGTCTTGACGAAGAAGACTTCAAAGTACAAATAAAGGAATTGTTAAATCTAGGAGTAATTAGAAGATCTACTTCTAAACATAGATCTGTCGCATTTATGGTAAGAAACCATAGTGAGAATAGTAAGAGGAAAAGCAAGAATGGTAATAAATTACAAAAGACTCAATGATAACACCAGAACAGATGGATATAAGTTACCAGACAAACCAGAAATAATAAATAGAATACAAAGTAAAAAGATCTTTAGTAAATTTGATTGTAAATCAGGATACTGGCAGGTACGAATGCATAAAGAAAAAATTAGAATGGACTGCATTTACTTGTTCTGAAGGACATTTCAAATGGTTAGTAATGCCATTTGGATTAAAGACGGCACCATCAATTTTTCAAAGAAAAATGGATAGTATATTTGGAGACTACAAAAGATTTGTCCTAGTATATGTAGATGATATATTAGTATTTAGTAAAGACATGAAAGAACACTTAGGACACCTACAACCGGTATTTGGATTATTTGTAGAAAATAGATTAAAAAAAAATTGGGAGATAGACAGAAAATTAAACGGTAGCCGGAAAAGACTCATCAAATCCGTTGATGGCTGTCACTTTGCCAAAAAGTGAAGATGAGGGATGTTCATCTCTCCAGACAAGAAGAAGACTACCAAAGCCACTAACTCAAGGAGCTACTTCTACCAAGAAAAGCATACTTGCAGAAAAGAAAAAAAATGACAACATAGAAAATATAGTTAAAGAGACTTTGGAAAGATTTTTCCAAACAAAAGCAGAACAAGACAAGCATATAATTAAGAATCCTAGTCCATAATTATCTCCAAGTCCAAGGATGTCACCAGTCCATAGTTCAGATGAAGGAGATATGATAAATTTCCAGAACAGTACGTTTCAAGATTCACAAGACCCAAACGACGACGATTCAGGAATGAGTTTTGATTCTATTGCACAACATAACTTATACACATAATATATATATATATATATATATATATATATATATATATATATATATATATATATTATGAAATAGAAGAAATAATTATGAGACAAAAGTAGTGAAAGAAAAAGTTATGATGAGACAAAAGACTGAAAGATTCGTTGAACAAAAGCAACGACTAGAAGACATTTTGCGAAAAAGAGAGCTTTATTAAAGTAGCTTTAATAAAGCAACCACAGTAAATGGACAGCTCAACAAACAGACAAGAAAATAAAGTTTCTTTTAGAATAGTTCACGTGACGATGTGGCCCAAGGAGCACCCGACTGAACTCAAAAGATGCTTTAGTATTTTTAAATCCGAAGTTGAAGTTCGCCAGACGCCTATAAATAGCAGCATTTGTAGAGAAGCAAAGACATCACCAAGAAGAGCACCAACCACCTCTCTCTAAAAAACTTCCATATTCCCCTTCTCTTTCATCAAATGCTTCAATCCCTTGCCCAGTCCAAAGAGGAGAGACATCTATAAGATTTACCAATTATAATTATACACCACAAAGAGACATAGAAGAAGAAAGTACTATAGATGAGAATGAAACTACTGAGTCAACCTTTATGAACATAGAATTAATGCAAGAAGAATTTGAAGTAGACATAGCTATAGAAGAAGCAAAAAGACTTCATAAAGAAAATAAAAATATAAATTTTAGATGTAAAGGATGAAAGTTAGGAGATCTGAGAAACAATACTCAAAATACCCCCAACGTTTGACCAAAATCCCAACTACGCACCTAACCTTTGTGTTGGTCATATTACCCCCCTGGACAAATTTTTTCAGTATCAAAATGCCCCTTTTTTGCTGATGTGGACAAGAGCGTGAATGCACCGCTCAGTGACGCGTTATAGCCTTTAAAAAAAGCATCGGACATGTTTTAAAATGCCAACTGAACTGCCACATAGATAAATTTAAATTCCCTCCATTTTTAGGCTACTTCATCTTCTTCTTCACCCTATTTAATACCCATCTCCATTTTTTTTGTCAAAATAATACCCATTATAAATTCATAAATTAAACTCCGTTGCTACTTGTTGCTTGGTTGGAGATTCTTTGAGTTGATTTGGGGAGAAAATTAAACTCCATTGCTACGAATTTGGAGAAAGCTATGAAGAACACCAAGTGGGTTTCTTTAAATTCTTGATTGTTTGATCAAATTAATGGATGAACTTTGTTCTACTTGGTGTTAGGAAGCTTCCGTTCACATTTGGGTTTGTTTGGATTATAATCACTGTTTTCCAAATCAAATTAAAAAAAAAAACTGAAGAAAAAAAAAACAAAAAATCTGGAAAAAAAAAACAAGGTTGAAAAATCTAATCTTGTTAAAGAAAATCTGATTGGAAGTTGCTAGTTTTGAGTTGCTACTTGTTTCTTGGTTGGAGATTCTTTGAGTTGATTTGGGGAGAAAATTAAACTCCATTGCTAGGAATTAGGAGAAAGCTATGAAGAACACCAAGTGGGTTTCTTTAAATTCTTGATTGTTTGATCAAATTAATGGATGAACTTTGTTCTACTTGGTGTTAGGAAGCTTCCTTTCACATTTGGGTTTGTTTGGATCAGATTTTGAGGAAGTTGGTGTGATTTGTTTTTTCAACTCCTAATGAAGATGATGATGATGTTGATGAAGATGAAGGAGAATTGAGTATGGGTTTTCGGATCCTCATATTGAAAATGGAGTATGGAAAATTGAGATGTTTTTTAAGAAGAGTAGATGGATGAAGGAAAGGGGGAAATTAATAAAAAAAATGGAGGGAAATTAAAGATGTGGCACGTGGGCCAGGCGCGTGTGGACAAGCACTTGTTAATAATTGGGAGTTGTCATATTGGACTGCCACATCAGCAAAAAAGGGGCATTTTGATACTGAAAAAATATTTCCAGGGAGGTAATAGGACGAACACAAAAGTTAGGTGTGTAGTTGGGATTTTGGTCAAACGTTGGCGGGTATTTTGAGTATTTTCTCGAGATCTAACAATTGAAGAAACCAAAATCCAGACAGAATCCCTCAGTACAATATACAAAAAGACACAGACAAGGTGATTTATTGGGATCACTACTTTACTATGACTGAGACCGTCAGAAGACTCAACCAGCAAAAAGAGACACTCATCCAAGAAAAAATGAAACTCTTGGAACAAGAAAGACTGTTAGAACAAAGACTACAAGAAGTTAAATTTGAATTAGCACAATCCTAGAGTTCTCCATCTCAGAAAAAATGGATGAGACGGGTGTGCATTCCCCAATGAATGCAAATAGATCCACTGTATCGGATAGAGATACAGCTAGCTCGGTTAAAAATTCCTACGCACATTAATAAATTATTACCATTACACATTTTTTCGTATCCTTTGGTCTGTATTCCTATTTTTATATGTTTTCCAAATTCTACTAGATTCATTATAAAGTCTGGACTAAAATAAAAAATTCCTACATTATTTGTCATATCTACTTCTGTTATTCTGATTATTGACTTATTCATGTCTGACCATCTATCATCGTAAATTACTATTAGGACTTTATGTCACGACCCAACCGGAGGGCCGCGACGGGCACCCAGTGCTAGCCCACCCGGGCACCACTTAGATTACACTTACACTTACCTCTAGGTGAGCCTACATAATAAAACATATATTTCTATTCATCTATCATGCTAGTCCTATTGGACAACAATACCTTTATATCATCATTGGTATCTGTGTCATATCAATGTACATAAGCCGACAAGGCTAACAAAATGACATACAAAATATAGGCCGACAAGGCCAGACATATTGTTACACCCCGGAAAATTTTGCGTTACCGAGACTGTCGACGGCTTAGTATGAGCTCAAGGGAGAGAAAAGTTATACAAGGATTAGGGATGAAGATTATATTATCTGAGTATAAGAATATATATGTGACATTTGGAGATCGTATGGAGTAAATCAGTTAAAAAGTTACTTGATGATAGCCCTCGTAATCATAAGTTAAGGTGGGGCCCACATGTCGGGATTTTATAAAGGATGTATGAAGAGATATATGAGTAGTACATGGAAAGTTGAGCAAGTCCTAAGAAGGACCCTTAAGCCAAATATGGGCATAGGCCCTTCAAAAGGACGTTTTAAGAAAACGTTTTCGGGTGATCTGACTTGGAGGGGCCAAAACAATATTATAAGTTTGGAATTTGAAAAAACACAAATCATTAAAGTTGTATATAATTGAATTATCTTTCCAAACATAGGTCGTGGGCCCTCACACGATATCGGGATCAAGAGTTATGCCCCTTTTACTGAAAGAAGGTGCAGGCAGAAAAACTAAAGCTGCGCGAACGCGCACAAAGGGGGCGCGAACGCGCAGAAAGAAAATTAAGTCGGTCCAGGCAGAACCTGGACCGTTCTATAAAAGGGGGAGGCCCCCATATTTTCGTCCAAAACACCCCCAAACATCCCCAAACCTTCCAGAAAATTCCCCAACATCCCACCGCCAACTTTAGCCCAAAACCAGGTATAATTCCCAAATTCCGGTCCAGACGGCGTATGGTTGTAACTATAAAATTGTGTATTAATGCGTTGTGGCTTCAGCTCAAGGTGGAGGAGTGAATATATAGCATTCCTATCGAAAGAAAGGTATGAATCTCGTGCCACTAACGTTAATCTTAATTTATTTACGAGAGGGAGTTGGTAAATTGTTGTAAATTAATTCTATTGGTGGAAATATGCGACGAACACCATATGGGCTGTTCCATGGAGTAATTTGATATGGGAAATGATGTTATTGATGTTGGAATTGTTATTGTTGTTGATTGGTTGCTGAATTGTAATTTTGGGCTAGGCATATAAACAGGGGAGATGCTGCCCGATTTTCGGCAGAATATAGAATAGTTTGATTTTAAACTTGGAACAAGTGTGCAATAAAGAGTCTAACGTTAGTGTGAATCCTTTTAAATATAGACTTACGGTCTCGGACGAATAAGCGTAGCTATTAAGAGGTGGAACAGGTATGTTAAGGCTCGTCCCTTTCTTTCGAAGGCATGATTCCTATGTTATGATTCCATAAATGTTTCCATAATA
The DNA here is from genome assembly GCF_019175385.1 of Lycium barbarum. Classification (NCBI taxonomy): domain Eukaryota; kingdom Viridiplantae; phylum Streptophyta; class Magnoliopsida; order Solanales; family Solanaceae; genus Lycium; species Lycium barbarum. Next base: position 57,518,233 of record NC_083342.1, on the reverse strand, counting down.
GCCTTGTTTTCAAAAGCTTGAAGTTCATGACTCTTAAAGCCTCTTATGACGTTAAATGGAATATGTTCTATGATGATTGTGACGATGATGATGATTCTCTTTTTTTGAAACTCCGAAGCTATGATTTGAGCGCATTATGTGATTATTGAGCCATTCCATGAATCCCTCAACCATACTTATTGTTGATGGTCTCACCTCATATGACTCGTTCCTTCGAGGTGACATATAGCGATGATAACTATTCTATTTCCAGTGCTACCCAAGTTCATGATTCTCGAGACTCCCGTGACATCATCGATTTCATCTTGCGATGGTTGATCTTTTAAGGAATGATATAGTGACAATGGTAATGCTAATGATGATATTGGTTTCATTTATGTATTTTTATGTATGTATGTATGTATGCATTGCATCCCACTGATTAGTTGGGCATAACACCGAGTCCCGAAAGGGCCGGGTACGGATAACACCGAGTCCCGAAAGGGCCGGGTACGGATATGACATATGTATGTATAGTAAATGTAAGTGTCTGTGAATTCATATGTATGTATGTATGTATGTTATATATGAATATGTATGGAAAAGTTCTTAAAAAGCTAAGCATGCACGACATTCGCCTTGAGAGGGCATTCAGAGGCACAGGTTGGTCCCTTTAGTATTACTTTATCCCCATACGTCCATTATATTATTTTCCATGTTCGGTATTTCTTACTATGTCATTTTTCATGCCTTACATACTCAGTACATTGCTCGTACTGACGTCCCTTCTTGTGGACGCTGCGTTTCATGCCCGCAGGTGTATACAGATGAGTAGCGGATATTGGTAGAAGATGTTCCAGCTGGATTGACGAGCTCCATTTCCTTCCGGAGTGTTGCCGAGTCAGAGTATCTATGCTATGGTATATTGACTTATGTTAGAGACTTTGTAGACAGAGTCACGTATATAGCGTGTCAGTCTTGCAAGCGGCTCTGCAAGCTGATGTATCATTATGCATTATGTTACAAATTTCATATGATTACAGATTTTACTTGATTTGAGAACGACGGAAGGAATATTTTGAAAAGATTTCATTATGCATTTCATATTGTGATTTAAGGGTCCAGTGAGATTATGAACATAACGAGAACCAACGGGGTTCACTCGGCTCTGAGTATGGGGTCGGGTGCCCATCATGCCCTATCAAGATTGGGGTGTGACAAAGTGGTATCAGAGCAGTTCGTCCTAGGAGTTGTCTGCAAAGTCGTGTCCAGTAGAGTCCTGTTTATGGGTGTGAAGCCGGCCACACTTATAAACAGGAGGCTGCAGGGCATTTAGGAATCATTGACCTTTCCTTCTATCTTAGATCGTGCGATAGAGCCAGAGTCTAGGAAAGATCGCTTCTAATCCTTTCTCCTGCAGGCAAGTACAGATTGTCGAGAGATGAAGAGATCAGCTTCAGATAGTGAGGGTGCTAAGAAGGCCCCTAGAGTATATCCAGAACCCCAGGCTCTAGGACCGAGCAGAAGGAGCCTCAGTTATTCTATTGAGACTGATCCCTCGGAGGACCCAGCGACGATTCCTCCAGAGTTATTGACTCCCAGGGAGGAGGACCCCCCCCCCCTGAGGGCAGTTATGACACAGATCCGTCTGAGTATTCGTCTGGGACACCGGAGGAGGAGATTCCTGAGGTTGAACCAGCTGCTCCTATGGCAGAGCACTACGTCAGACCAGCCTCCCCGGTGAGTGTTACGGATTACTCTAGCCCCCTATCCTGGCCGTCGGTAAACCAGGAGTTACCCGGTTAGGTATATCCTTCGGATTTAGATGAGAGAGATGACGAAGGCCAGACGAGCAGATGGTGGGCAGACGATGACGAGGAGTACACTTAACCTTATAGTCCACCAGATCAGACTAGAGACCGATCAGCTACAGGTATATGAGTCCATATTGGAATTTTCTATGTACGTGCATTTCCTGTAGATTACTATTTAATGGTGGCGAGCGGAAACCCAAAGAGGCCGATAACCGCGTATTTATAAGTAACGGCGACCAAGGTTTGTTCGCTACCATTAGGAATCTAGAAATCTAGGACAGAAAGTAGTCATATACATAGGTGAAGGGTGAATATTGAGCATTGAAAAGGGCAAAATAGTAATTGTGTAATCGGAAAGAGTAAAAGACCCTTTCTAATTCGGAGGGAGATGTGTTACGAGAATGTTTTGGAATCTGTTAAGACTTCAACTTGTTCCAGATTATGTGATGAAGGTCATGCGGCGAGGTGGATGCGATTATACCAGCATTAACGCACCGAATTTCATCAAAGTTTTGAGGTTAAGCGTGCTGGAGTGAGAGAAATCCTAGGATGGGTGACCCCCTGGGAAGTGTACAAAAAGTCCTATAAATTGAGATCTAAGAGGAAAATGAGAAGCTAGAGCAGCCTAAGAGAGATTGGAGTATGCGGAGTGGTTGGAAACCTTAAGAGGTCGCGTAGGCCGAGGCGGACTAGATCGGTGAGGAGAAAGCAAGTGCATCATAGCTCTAGAATTAGGGTGAATTGAATAGCGTTTGGAAATATTTTGTAAGCAAGATGGTAGTAATTATAGATATATATACGTATGCGTATAATATCCCATGTGTGACCGTATCAACGGGTATGTGTATCCCAGCAACCGGCGTTGCGGTATATTAAAGGCATTGATCGAACAGAGTGATAAAGTTCTAGTGACAAAAGAATGTTACCAGGTAGGCTGATGTTATCTTCACCACAAGCTAGAACTGGAAAGTCCTAAGGTAATGACATCTGGAAAAAGAGGAAAGCAAGTATAAGGAAGGTAAGGAGATCAAAATGTCGAAAAACGTCAAAAGTAAGAAACATGAGTGAGTGAAGCCTCCAAGAGGGACGGCGGGCAAGCACGGGACTATTTGGGTAAAAATTCGAAGGTAGGCATGTGAAAGGGATAAAGTGTGGTAGTATGGAAGAAAAGAGGAATGGTGGGGCTCGAGAACCGAATTCAATAAGTGGGGCTAAAAGGATAGTGACCACGACAAGGAATGTGAAGTAAGAGAAAGAATGATTAAGCCTTGCAGCGATGCTAAGAGATTTTCAGCTCTCGAGAGGTATATAAAAGGATAAATGGGTAGTCATACTGACAAATGTGTAGTCATATTGACATGGTCGCCTCGGACAGGAGGAAGCTTTTCTAAAAGATGACTTAAGAATAAGACGGATTTGAACGTTTAAAGGAATATTTCATGAACTTCAGAGCCGATGCTGTAAATAACAAGAGGAGAATGGCGCTTGAGGAGGAAAGAACTCAAGGAAGGCTAAGGATGAAAATAGCAAAGGTATACTAATGGGCATTTAGCAGCAAAGTAACTGGAAATCTTTAACAATGAGAGTGAGAAGGATACTTTAACGAATTAGTGGTAGGAAACCGATTATTCATCGAGGAAAGAACAAGGATGATGAGTCGACACAATTGATTAGAAAATTAATGGCATGGAATGAGAATTCATGTGAGGTCCGAGAGATTTGATCATAGAGGAAATGGAATGAAATGTAAGGAACGTGTATGGGAGACCGTTCGGCCGTAGCATTTTAAAGATAGATAAAGGTTGGATGAACGAGGATAGAAATAAAGTGTTATACCCCGTATTTTAAACGTTCGGATATTCCAAGGTAGTCGTGGCAAGTTAAGGGTAAGGCTATTTTCAAAAATTATGTTAATGTACAAGTTGGTTATAAATATCAATTATGTACATGTATGGACAAAGCTTGCAAGAGAAGCCAACCAAGTCATCGTTTTCAAGAAAACTCTAGAAATTTCAAGAGAAACAAAGAAAAAAAGAAAAAGACACTTTGGAAGAAAAATAAAGGGCCAATTTCGGCCAAGCTTGGAGGAAACAAGAACCTTGGAAAAATTTCTCAAAAAATTACTCTCTACTAATTGGAAGGTCCCTAGCAAGGAGAAGAGGTCATTGGAACAAGTAGAACATTTATCGTTGCAAGTTCAACATTCTAGCCAAGTGGGAAATTGAAGAAAAAGGGTAAGGTTTCATCTCTTTTATATGTTATAAATGGTTTGTGCATGTTGTTGAATGTGGAAATCATTTGGAAATTTATGTGAATTTTATAAATTTTTTGTATTTAGGAGAATTGTATTGTTAAGGTGTGGGGTGAAAGTTAAGAAAACCTTAGTGGGTGAAACCCCCGCGAGAAATTAATGGTAAAAGTACGAGACCACTAGGATGAAGATTCAATAAGGCATGTGAGACGAGATAGGGTGAGGAAAAGGGAAACAAGGAGGAATGTGGAGAGGTTGAGAGCTGATTTCAACAAGTAGGTCTAAGAGAATGGTGACCAGGGTAGAGGAATGTGAAGTAAGAGAAAGAATGCTTAGGATGGTGATGGTGTTGAGTTGACAGATCGGTAAAAGGACAAGTATGTAGCCATAGTAATATGCTTAGAGGTTCAAGAGAGTAACAGAACGTTTAAGAAATATGGGCACACAGCTACAACACGAACACGTGGTTAGAAAGAATTACGAGCAAGAGAGCTAAGCAAGTGAAAGAACGAATAAAGGATAGAAAGGTATGGAAATGTGGACAAATGAGGACCTAGACAGGAAGTAAAAGAAAAGCTTAAGATAAGAAGTTTTCGATATGTTAAGCACAAAGCTGGAAAAGAAGGTGAGGGATAAAGGTATAAGCGAAGACTTCATAAAGGACTATGAGCATATAAGGAACCCCTTAAAGGGGGGGAGGCCATATTAGGCTTACGAGGAATAACGATGAACGAAATGAGCACCAACACATGAAGCCAAGGACAAGTATACATGTATCAAGAGATACAAAAAGAGACTAAAGAAGAGTTGTAGTAAGAATCTAAAGGTGTGGCTTTTGTTAAGAAATGGTCATGAAACAGTAACAAGAAAAGAGATGATCTGAGAAGGACAAGGATAATACGTTGGCCCAACAAAGTAGAAAGCCCAAGACACGGGAAGAAGATTCATGTAAAAACCGAGAAGTTCGATTATGAAAGGAATGAGGTAAAGGACAAGGAGTGAGCATGAAGGAAAGGACGACTACAAAGGGATCCTCCCGAAATATTATGACACCCCGTAAGACCAGTTGAACATTCGAGGCCGAATGATCTAAAGGGGGGAGGATGTTATACCCCGTATTTTAAACGTTCGGATATTCCAAGGTAGTCGTGGCAAGTTAAGGGTAAGGATATTTTCAAAAATTATGTTAATGTACAAGTTGGTTATAAATATCAATTATGTACATGTATGGACAAAGCTTGCAAGAGAAGCCAACCAAGTCATCTTTTTCAAGAAAACTCTAGAAATTTCAAGAGAAACAAAGAAAAAAAGAAAAAGACACTTTGGAAGAAAAATAAAGGGCCAATTTCGGCCAAGCTTGGAGGAAACAAGAACCTTGGAAAAATTTCTCAAAAAATTACTCTCTACTAATTGGAAGGTCCCTAGCAAGGAGAAGAGGTCATAGGAACAAGTGGAACATTTATCGTTGCAAGATCAACATTCTAGCCAAGTGGGAAATTGAAGAAAAAGGGTAAGAACTTAATCTTCTTTTATATGTTATGTATGTTGTGGTGTGTAGGAGCGAATGAAACTCATGAAAATTATGAAAATATGGATGTTGAATAGTTGTCCGTGTATATGTAGTTGTGGCCGTGTGGTCATAGTGTGATTTGGAAGAGAATGGATTAATTCTATGTAGTATGTTAGTTGTTGTTGCAATGTTTGGAAAAGGATGGAAATTCATGAAAATAGGGGTGTAGTTGTTGTGGCCGAAAATGGACTGTTTTGCATGTCAAAGAATGGACTAATTTTATTTAGTATGTTTGGGTTGTTGTGTTGTGGATTATGTGATGTAAATGAGAGTTTAATGATCCAAGTTGGTGTAATAGTTGTTGCGGGCTGTTTTTGTAAGCCAATTTGAATCAAATGTAGTTTCTTGTAATTATGATAATAATGTTGTTAAAGTGTGGTTTGTTGGTGTAGTTTGTGAATTTTGAAGAAAGAAATGTGTTGTGATATTTCCTTGGACTTGGAAGGTTTCGGGTTTTGTTGGAAAATTTTGTGGATTGTTGGAAATGTTATGGAATCATGTTTGTATGGTTTTGGATTGATTATATATGTTGATTAAGTTGTTGGAAGATCATGAGAATTGAATTGAATTGAATTGAATTGAAGTGAATTTGATTGAATTGTTGCTGGGATAATTGCTAGTATTGTTGTTGATTAGAATTGGCCAAGTTGAACTTGGTGGGATGGAGTATTTACAGGGGAAATGCTGCCGAAATTTCGGCACACAAAGTGTTGCTTTAAAGAATGAACTCCTAAATGCACTAACCAATGTTTGGTAAACATGACCAAATTGTAGATTTTGGCGGATTTGCAACTTGAATTTGGAGTAGCATAAGGAGCGGAAAGAGATATGTAAGGCTTTACCCTTCTTTCTATGGCATGTCTTAGATGTAATATGTTGGTTAAGAACCTCGGGGACCCTTCTACCCTCCAGAATCCGCATCTAAAGTTTCTCCTTTTTCAATCAGTAGAATTGAATTAAAAAGTGTGCAAAATGTTGGAAGAATTTCCTAAACCTCTAGAACTCACATAAATAGGACCCAACTGCCCTAAAACCTCACAAGTAACGCCGGGACATGTAATATATGTAAATTTGGTAAGCCGCCTCATTTGATCCAAGGTGGGCCCACTGTTCCCGGATTTACCTTAATGTTCCGCTTGACTTACGTTGAAGCTGAATCCAAAAGAAACTTTCGATCCTTATTCCATTACCAAATGACAAGTACTGTACCTATCCCAACGAGAATACTTCTATGACGATAATGATAACGATGACGTCAGAAAAGAGAATATGCCTATGATAAGTACGACAAGAATGATTCCACGAATAAAAGTCTTCAACTAAGAATCCAATGTGAATATGAAAGTGTTGTACTAGTTTCTACAAGACTTCAAAGCATATGAATTGACGGTTATAATGTCAATGATCTTATTCTGTGTCTCCTCTTAAAGCTATTTTCCGTCGATAGTCTTGCCTTATAATTATCGTTCCTTCAAGGTGAGACAAGTGACCCGATTATTCCATAATGTAATCTGAGGGTTTCGACCTTACGTCACTCCGATGGACACATGACTTTCTTTGGGCTCTCATGCATGCCAATTGTATGACATATGAATATGAATGTGAATATGTATATGTATATGTATATGGGAAAGGGGAAGGGCCACTATTATATCACCACCTGATTCAGTTGGATTTCGTCCCGGACGCGGGATATGGGAGAGCCGGATACGGCGTCTGTATTTGTGATATATATATATAATATGTTGGAACACTGTTGGGGAGGGGGGTGGGAGAGCCGATGTACTCGGCGTCTGTGAATGTAAAGGAAGGACACCGTTTTCTGAAATGTTCTGTTTTCTGTATATGTAAATAAGAAACACCATTTTTCTGAAAAAGAAACTAAACATGCATGACATCTGCAGAAAGGCAATCATATGTACATGTTACATCTGTCCCAGGATAAGTTCCATATGTCTATTCTGTCATTATTCATTCTGCATATTCCTTTATTATGTTACTATCCATGCTTTACATACTCAGTACATTGCTCGTACTGACCCCTCTTCTTCGGGGGCTGCGTTCATGCCGCGCAGGTACTCCCAGATGATTAGAAGACCTTACTAAAGATGTTCCAGCGGAGATGGCTAACTCCATTTGTCCCGGAGGATTGCCAGGTCCAAGTATATGCTATGATGTTTTGTTCTATGTTAGAGACTTTGCAGACAAAGCAATGGGTATTGGGTTGTCAGTCTGTAAGCGGCTTCAGCAGCAGATATGTTATTATGTCTTATGTCACGAGCCTTATATGATGTCAGAGTTTACTTATGAAAAAAAAAAAGATATATACATATTGGAGAGCTTACTATGTATTGCTTTCCTTACCGATTCAAGAGTTTCTATATGTAACAAGAGTCAGCGGGTTCGCTCGGCTCCAGATATGGGGTCGGGTGCCCATCACACCCTAGTAAAGCCGGGGTATGACATAAAGGTTCGATGAACGGGGACAGAGAGGGTGTAAACTGTAAGAATTTTGTGCTAAGAGCTGCAACACAAACGCGTAGTTAAGAAGGATTATGAGTAAGTGAGCTAAGCGGGCGAAAGGACTAGTAGTTGATAGAAGGGTATGGAAATGTTAAAAACAAAATATGAAAAAATGATGATAATATAGATATAAATGGAAGAAGAACTTAGGATAAGGGAGATTCTAGATATGTTATAAGCAAAGTCGGGAATAGAAAAACAAGGAGTAAGGCATAATCGAAGACTTCATAAAGGACGTGGCGAATCTCGATGTCCCCATTAACTTGTAGGTCTGGAAAACCGTTAGTCATAAAAAAAAAGAGGTGTGAAAAGACGGAAAAGAAGGCATCGGAATTGGATACCCTTATGAGTATTCCAATTAAACACAAGAGTGTGACTAGTAAAAAGGATAAATAAGGCAGACCATACGATGACGGAACCTCGGCCTTAAGAAAACGGTGAAGGGCGGTAGATAATTGCCGAAGACGATGGACATTCGAAAGATATTGGTGTATTTGGACCTCCTTAATAAGGGGGGAAGAACATACTATACTTGAAAGGAGCTATGACATTTCAAGCTCCAGAAAAGGAGATTTATTAGCTCGGGGCCAGAGTTTGAGGTTTGTTGGCATATCGTGAAGGTAACGAAAAGACATAGAAATGAATTGACAATAAGTGTACCATGAGGTAGACATAAGGAGAAGATATGGAAGACACCTTAAGAGGATGCTTCATGCCAACATGAGCTACGATATTTCTAGACCATGGTTTGAATCCCCCGTATCGACCAAAATTGTGCAGTACCTAAGTATGCAACGACATGTCCTAAAGGGTAATAAAGAGAGCAAGAAAGGTCTACAAGCTAAGTTCACAAAGAATAATGGAGAAAGGATAACAATTGTAACAAAAGCAACAAAAATTGGTAGTTCGGTAATTTTCTGAGGAAAGGAAGAACACTGCTCTTGTGGATGGAAATAAAAGAATTCACCGAATATTAGAAAACACTTCATGGATCGCTAATTATTCTTAACATGAGAGTATATGCTATGGAAATATATGAACTGTCAATGTAAAGTTGTGCCCAACTAGTATTGTAAAAAAAAGCCACATCAGAAAGCCAATAAGGAATAACGACGGATGAAGCGACCGTCGGTATAAGGAAATCGAAGCTATATATATATATGTGTGTGTGTGTGTGTGTGTGTGTGTGTTGTAAGAGAGTCGTAATGGAGTAAGGATTGTTGTAGCCCTATGTTTCTAGGTTGTATTGCGAGATTTGAGAGAAGAAGGTTAAAGAAACAGTTGTGGCAGGAGCTCAAAAATGTGGTGAGCTACAAATTTAGGTTGAACTCGGATTATAAGTTTGCCATATGTGTAACTGGACTGCGAAGGATAATCAATGGCGAAGAAACATTACGTATATACGTATTTTGGATATTGATATAACTGGCCTTGGAAAGGAACATAACCATTATACTCATTAGCGACAAAGTCATGATTGTACAAATATTTAGAATGTAAGATTGAGAGGGATAGTGATAAGATGTTAGAGAACAGGGAGCCGAACTAATGAACTGCAGGGAGTCGATGCAGTGTATGTCTAAGATCAACAGGCATAAAAAAAAAAGGATAGCCCAAGATGGTACCGAAGAGATAAATGCAAAGAGTGTGCCGTATATGAGCAAGGTAATTGCCCACTAGTAAGGAAACAATGAACGAGAAAAAGAGAGACTTACAGGCCGATGAATAGTTATGGCACGATAAGCATGACTACAATAATGGAGACAAAACGAGAGCGAGGTGCTAATTAATTTCCGACCATGTACATGCAAACAAAGAAGGGAAAGAAGCTGACTGAAGGCAATGAAGGAGTTAAGGGAAGATGAGAAGATACTGAACCAAGTTATAGTCTATGCAAACGACAACCAGACCCTTAGGGAAGAATAACGGTTCTAAGGAATCAAAGATGGTGTTGTGGGTTAGCAATACTGCAACATTCGAGGACGAATGTTTCAAAGGGGGGAAGGATGTTACACCCCGGAAAATTTTGCGTTACCGAGACTGTCGACGGCTTAGTATGAGCTCAAGGGAGAGCAAAGTTATACAAGGATTAGGGATGAAGATTATATTATCTGAGTATAAGAATATATATGTGACATTTAGAGATCGTATGGAGTAAATCAGTTAACAAGTTACTTGATGGTAGCCCTCGTAATCATAAGTTAAGGTGGGGCCCACATGTTGGCATTTTATAAAGGATATATGAAGATATATATGAGTAGTACATGGAAAGTTGAGCAAGTCCTAAGAAGGACCCTTAAGACAAATATGGGCATATGCCCTTCAAAACGACGTTTTAAGAAAACGTTTTCGGGTGATCTGACTTGGAGGGGACAAAACAATATTATAAGTTTGGAATTTGGAAAAACACAAAGAATGAAAGTTGTATATAATTGAATTAGATTTCCAACCATAGGTCGTGGGCCGTCACACGATATCGGGATCAAGAGTTATGCCCCTTTTACTGAACGAAGGGGCAGACAGAAAAACTAAAGCTGCGCGAACGCGCCCAAAGGGGGCGCGAACGCGCAGAAGGAAAATTAAGTCCGTCCAGGAAGAACCTGGACCGTTCTATAAAAGGGGGAGGCCCCCATATTTTCCTCCAAAACACCCCCAAACATCCCCAAACCTTCTAGAAAATTCCCCAACATCCCACCACCAACTTTTTATCCCAAAACCAGGTATAATTCCCAAATTCCGGTCCAGATGGCGTATGGTTGTAACTATAAAATTGTGTATTAATGCATTGTGCCTTCAGCTCAAGGTGGAGGATTGAAGATATATCATTCCTATCGAAAGAAAGGTATGAATCTCTTGCCACTAACGTTAATCTTAATTTATTTACGAGAGGGAGTTGCTAAATTGTTGTAAATTAATTCTATTGGTGGAAATATGCGACGAACACCATATGGGCTATTCCATGGAGTAATTTGATATGGGAAATGATGTTATTGATGTTGGTATTGTTATTGTTGTTGATTGGTTGCTGAATTGTAATTTTGGGCTAGGCATATAAACAGGGGAGATGCTGGCCGATTTTCGGCAGAATATAGAATAGTTTGATTTGAAACTTGGAACAAGTGTGCAATAAAGATTCTAACGTTAGTGTGAATCATTTTAAATATAGACTTACGAGCTCGGACGAATAAGCGTAGCTATTAAGAGGTGGAACAGGTATGTTAAGGCTCGTCCCTTTCTTTCAAAGGCATGATTCCTATGTTATGATTCCATAAATGTTTCCATAATAACCTTGTTTTCAAAAGCTCGAAGTTCATGACTCTTAAAGCCTCTTATGACGTTAAATGGAATATGTTCTATGATGATTGTGACGATGATGATGATTTTCTTCTTTTGAAACTCCGAAGCTATGATTTGAGCGCATTATGAGATTATTGAGCCATTCCATGAATCCCTCAACCGTACTTATTGTTGATGGTCTCACCTCATATTACTCGTTCCTTCGAGGTGAGATATAGCGATGATAACTATTCTATTTCCAGTGCTACCCAAGTTCATGATTCTTGAGACTCCGGTGACATCGTCGATTTCATCTTGCGATGGTTGATCTTTTAAGGAATGATATAGCGACAATGGTAATGCTAATGATGATGTTGGTTTCATTTATGTATGTATGTATGTATGTATGTATGTATGCATTGCATCCCACTGATCAGCTGGGCATAACACCGAGTCCCAAAAGGGCCGGGTACGGATAACACTGAGTCCCGAAAGGGCCGGGTACGGATAACACCGAGTCCCGAAAGGGCCGGGTACCGATATGACATATGTATGTATAGTACATGTAAGTGTATGTAAATGCATATGTATGTATGTTATATATGGATATGTATGGAAAAGTTCTTAAAAAGCTAAGCATGCACGACATTCGCCTTGAGAGGGCATTCAGAGGCACAGGTTGATCCCTTTTGTATTACTTTATCCCCATACGTCCATTATATTATTTTTCATGTTCGGTATTTCTTACTATGTCATTGTTCATGCCTTACATACTCAGTACATTGCTCGTACTGACGTCCCTTCTTGTGGACGCTACGTTTCATGCCACGCAGGTGTATACAGATGAGTAGAGGATATTGCTAGAAGATGTTCCAGCTGGATTGGCGAGCTCCATTTCCTTCCGGAGTGTTGCCGAGTCAAAGTATCTATGCTATGGTATATTAACTTATGTTAGAGACTTTGCAGACAGAGTCACGTATATAGCATGTCAGTCTTGCAAGCGGCTATGCAAGCCGATGTATCATTATGCATTATGTTACAAATTTCATATGATTACAGATTTTACTTGATTTGAGAACGACGAAAGGAATATTTTGAAAAGCTTTCATTATGCATTTCATTTCGTGATTTAAGGGTCCAGTGAGATTATGAACATAACGAGAACCAACGGGGTTCGCTCGGCTCTGAGTATGGGGTCGGGTGCCCATCATGCCCTATCAAGATTGGGGTGTAACACATATCTAACCATATACACATGTCTACGAGCCTCTAAGGAGAGTATGTCATAATCATATAGGCGGGACAGGACCCCGCTAGGCCCATAAATATATACACAAAAGAATGAGTACCAAAAGCTTTAGCTCCGAAAGAAATGGAGCTCCGCTATGTAGTCCTTGTATAATGTAGCTACGAATCAAATCTGTCCCCCTGGGCACCTGCGGGCATGACACAGCGACCACAAACAAAAGGATGTCAGTACGAAGAGTGTACTGAGTATGTAAAGCATGATCAATATCAAGATGGAATCATAATAAGAAACATAAGAAATAGCGTAAGATGGGAGACAATAGTATCATCGTCATAAGGACTTACTTGCCTTTCATAGGGACTTTCAATTTCTAGTGCATATTAGTGTACATACATCCGTATCCGTATCCGTTTCACATTCGTACTCGTATTCATATACATATACTTATTCGTATTCATACTCATATTTATATCATATAAATAACCATAGCATATACATAGCATACCCGACCACGAAGGTGCGGTGTTTCGTACATACTTGGCCAACCAAGGCTCAAGGTTTCACATACCTGGCCCTACCAAGGCTTCAGGGTTACATCTACCTGGCCCTACCAAGGCTTCAGGGTTATCCGTACCATCTGCAGAGGTGTGCGCGTGTTACGTAAATAGATACATATCCTACCCGGCCTCATAAGTTGGGGGTTCCATAATAGTCATACATAGATACACATACATAATAGCTCATAAGCATCTTACTATTATCATCACTATCATTATCATCATCGTTATCATCATCGCCATTATCATCATTATCATTACATCTATCCTTATAGGAATACTCGTCATATGAGGAACTTAGTACAATTGTAATACATATCGAGAGTCACAAGCTTAGTACCTTTTGAAGATAGAATCATTTGGAATGCATCATAGACTTATAGAAGATTTAGATAATTGGCCAAAGAACCGTGCCTTATGAAAGAAAGGGTTAGCCTTACATACCTTTCCGTTCCACTATTCTATCACTTGCACGTGCTTCTTCAATGCTCACATTTCTACCTTCATTAGAGTGCATACTAACATTGCAGAATTGATAGCTTAGCATTCATGACTAAAGCTAGGGAAAATTGGACAGCATCTCCTTTATTTATACGACTTCCTTCATATCATATACAAAGTCTATTCCACGTTCTCAATATCATTTACAACGTGCTTACAATCATAGCATATCAAGAATCACTACTCAACCCAAACTACTATTCACAAACATCACTATTCTCACATTCAAGACCCATTTCCTACATCCTTTTAGAATCCAAGTGTTTCAACTTTCAAATACCTTAAATAACATGGAAAGATCATAAAACTTACCTTAGATGTTGTAGGAATAGGCTTTGGGTGAAAATGCTTCACTTGAGCAAAACCCTAGTTCTCCTTCAATGGAATATTTTGTGGTCCTCTAACCCTTGGAAGCTTCCTAATACATACACACTTGGTTTTTGTCTTTGATCTTTGAGTTCTCTTGGACTTGAGTGAAATATGCTTAGAGAGGGGTTTTTGAGCTCTCAACACTTGTGAAAGATGAAAAATGAAATAAAAGAACCCAAGGCATCCATTTATACTAACACTGAAAATCAGTTCGTCGGGACTTCCACGACCACTTTTACGGTCTGTGGAACATTCCAAGGTTCATGGAAGTGGTCGTGGTTTACCACTGACCAGACGTCAACTCTGCTGGGCATTCCATGGACACTTTCACAGTCCGTGGAACATTTCACGGCTCGTGGAAGTGGTCGTGGTTCACCACTGACCTGCCACCATCTCTGCTGGGCATTCCACGGACCAGTATACGGTCCGTGGAAGGCTTCACGGCTCGTGAAACCTGGCCGCAGAACTCACAGTTTTCCCGAAGTTGTTCTCGTCGTTTCGTTTGATCTCCAATCCTTATATAACCTTCTTAACACTTGTTTGATACTTCATTAACCATACATTAGGCTCTATAGCAGTCCTTCAAGATATCGTCACATAAACATTAGCCCAATCATAGCGGAACCTTTCCGAACACGACTTACATTTCGCTTCCTTTAACAAACTAAAACTCACATATCCATAGAACTTCGAAATCTTATTGTATGCACCTCAAAATATCTAATCCTTTGTTTAACCTAGTAGGGATTTCATAATCACCTTAAGTTCACATCAACCCGTCCACAAAGCAACACATATGGATTTTCTGAGGCGTAACACTTTAGTTCCTAAATTTTTTCTAGTTAATCTTTTAAATCCTATTACTATTAATACCATATGCATTAACGTCCTTCTAGTATTTTTTTTATTTGTCTTAAAGCTTCTGGATTTATTAGATTTATATTAGTTACTTTAGTTCCTATGGCTGACAACTGCTCTTCTCTATAATGTCTATATAATTGTGTTGTTCTTGAGAACTGCCCTATGTTTTATAAAGTCTTTCGATTTAATAGTTTTAATTGATTTTGTTGGAAAATTTGTATGTCTTCGAATAATAATTAGCAATAAAAATATGGAATTATGTAAAAGCCATATAATTGTTTTGGAGTAGTACTAGGAGACGGCAAAATAAAATTGCAACCTCATATAGCTAAAAAGGCCTTAGAAATGCCAGATAAACTAGATAATGTTAAAGCATTACAAAAATACTTAGGAATAGTAAATTATGCTAGAAGTTTGTGGAAGAGACAAAGAGATAATTATTATTTTCTTGTATTTTTTCACTAAAATTTATGAATAAATCTACTAGTGTATTCAACTGTTTATCTTCACTATGTAATATATGGTCTCTGTTACTAAAATTACACTTTATAATACTATGATCTTTTAATACTCTATATTTCTTTTCTGGGTATATTCTTAAGTCTAAGTATTCTAGATTTTTTAATGTATCTATTTTTTCTAGCGTTATTTATTACCCTAGAGGAATCTTTATTTTATTGATTTTCTTCTGGTGCTCTATACTAGTTGTAAGTCTTTCTATATCTTCTCTTATACCTTGTAATCCCCACGTTATAGCAGAGATTATATCTTCGTTAATTAGGCTTTGTAACAATCTATTTTCTATTATTGATGATAATGTTTCTGAATTTATTACTTCTAATATGCGCTTAAGGCTTTTTCTACTTGTCTATATTCTCATCTTTTCTCTATATCTCTATATAAATACCAATATTTTATAGCTATTTGCTTCACAAAAGGTTGTGTTCTCATATAATTAGTATGGTCTAAATCGTTTTGGATTTTTCGAGGTCTTTCTAGATTTTATATATCCTAGTAACTTATATTCTAATCCTGATATTATATCTATTAATTCTTGTAGTCTTAACTGGTTTTCTTTGGTACTACTTAATCTAATATATTCTGGGTATATGTTATTTAATTCTTGTTTGACTTCTAAGTAATGATCTTGCATCTATTAGCCTAAAGGCATAAACTTTACTTTTTGTTCTAGCTGTCTAATATAATCTTCGGTTCTAAATATCTCGTCGATGGTAAAATGAATTTCCCAAAGGAGATTATTTCTAAAACCTAGTACTGCTGTATTATTTATTCAGTTCTTCTCTATAAGCTGTGTCTAAATAGTTAATGTGTTCAGTAAGGAACTTTCTTGAGTTTCTAAGATTTACTAGTCTTTTTCGAGTAATATAAATCATGCGATAATGAAAACTTATATGTTTAGCAAAACAGTGTTGTCTCATTAACTCTTGTCTAATAGTAAGTATAGGTGCTTGCTTTCTTCTTCTAGCAGAGAAAGGTCTTCTCATATAGTCTTAGAGGAGTCTTAGGTTCCAAAAATCTTCTCGCTCTAGTTGGAAGAAGGTCCATTTTTGAGACTATTTGGGTTGTCTTTAGTTCTATTTCTTTTGGTTTTTCTGTAATAACTTTAACTAACTTTTCTATTTCCGTCTTTGTAGGTAATTTTTTTAGATTAAATTTGATAATTAGAGTCTGGACTTTCTTTTCTTATTCTAATTCTTGTGTTTTTAAGTAATCAAGATTTTGTTCTAATTTTTCGAAAGATTTATTTTGCTTAGTCTGGGATGCTTCTACTACTTCTAATATTCTAGTAATGTCTTTATTATTTTCTTGTATTTTTTCACTAAAATTTATTCCATTTTCTACAAATAATCTAAATATCGTCTGTAGGTGTCCTAAGTGTTCTTTCATGTCTTTACTAAATACTAATATATCATCTACGTATACTAGGACAAATCTTTTGTAGTCTCCAAATATACTATCCATTTTTCTTTGAAAAATTGGTGGAGCCGTCTATGCCTTTAGGCTAATAGATGCAAGTTCATTATTTAGAAGTCAAACAAGAATTAAATATCCTATACCCAGAATATATTAGATTAAGTAGTACCAAAGAAAACCAGTTAAGACTAAAAGAATTAATAGATATAATTGTTACACCTCAGAAATTTCCCATTAGCGTACAGTGAATAGACTAACGAAGGGCACGACGTATACGATGTTTTGATAAGTAAGAAATAACATTTGATGACTTTAAATGAGGTTTCAAAGACATTCGAGGAAGGAGACGGAAGTTGCCAAGAAAGGCAAAGTATATGCTATGTATCGGAAGACGATTTACAAGTAATGAGTTAATGATGACTTAATGGTGTCTTGAAGAAGAAGTATAACGTCCCTTAGATTGTTAATGAGGTGACAAACAAGTATTAAGAAGGTTCCATAAGGATTGGAGATCAAATGAGTCGACGAGAAATGAGTTCGGAAAAACTGGGCATTATACGGCCCAACATACTAGCCGTACAAATTATATTGGCCGTATGTTTGGCCGTATAATCATCCCAGATTGGCACCCCATACTGGACCAAAAGTACGACCAAACATACGGTCAGTATAATTTATACGGACCGTATGTTGGTCAATATAATTTATACGGACGGTATGTTGTTCATGTTGGGACAGATTTTAAAAGTTGATATAAGAACCTCTCTCATTTAATTCATTTCATTTCCTCACTTCACACTTCAAGAATTATCTAGAACCCTCTCCACTCTTCATCCACAAGAACCCAAGAGAAATCTATGATCAACTTCATCAAACCCACAAAATCAAGTGTATGAAACACATTAAAGTTCATCTAAGCCATGAAATTCTAATGGAAGTGAACTAGGGTTTTGGTGCAAGAAGAGCATTTTCATTCAAGGGTTATTCTTCCATTATATAAGGTTAGTTTTATGATTATTCCATGTTATTTAAGGCGTTGAAAAGTTGAAACACTTAGATTGTAGAAGGATATAGAAAATGGGTTATGAATGTGGGAATAGTGCCATTTTTGAGTAAGTAGTTTGGAGTGAATCATGAATATTGATATGTTGTGATTATAAGTATGCTATAAGTGACATTTAGAATATGGGATAAGCATTATATGTTAGAAAACGCTATAGTGAACTATGACCACAACTATGGAGGAATTGAAGTGAAATTGTGAAATGTGGATAATGTAGATGAAGGATGATTGTTGTTTATAATATTGTGAATGTTGTGATGGATGTTTGGGAGTTGAAATTTAAAATGAGGAAAGTTTTATAAACAAAGGAAATGCTGCCCAATTTTTTCTAGCCTTAGTAAGCATGTTCTTATAATCGATTAGCTAATGTTACTATAAACTTTTTGAAGGTAGAAATGCGAGCAACGAAGAAGAACGATCGAACGATAGAGTAGCTAAACGAAAGAGGTATGTAAGGCTAATCCTTTCCTTCTAAGGCATGAATCTTCCTAATTTTCCATAATCTTCCTAAATAACGGAAATTAGGAGTCCATGACTATAAAGAGCTACTTACGCACATGATAAAGAAAAGGGATACGATACGAGCATGTTAATGGTGAATGATGAATCTAAGTCTAGAAGTCTTAAATCTCATGATATGACATTCCTACAAAACTAATGATCCTTGTATGAGTCCTATGATATTATTTTCCCTACCTCTCTATGACTTTCTTACGTTCCGGGAACTATGAGTCAACGTTGATAAAGAGCTTCTTATGAGATAAAGATGAGAAATATGTCATGAATACGATGATAATGATGACGATGAGTAAGTATAAAGAATCCTAGATTAACATACAATGTCCATGAGATTAATGATCCTAAGTATGGTTCCATCAATGCTTTTTCTTGTGTACACTCAACTTAAAATGTTAGTCCCCTCAAGGTGAGACATAATGATTATGATCATTCCATAATGTGATCGGGGGTTCACGAGCTTATGTCACCCCCGACATAGCCACAGTTGCCTTCAAGCTCTAATGTATGTTTTGATGATAAATGTATAATGATGCTAAGTTATGATAAGGTCATGATATTCCTATGAGATGTATAATAATGATAAGTTATGTTGATTATATGATGATACGATTCCACCGCGCCTAGTTGGCCGGGCATCTCACCGCGAAGGCAGGCTGCATTCGATTCCACCGTGCCTAAATGGCCGGTCATGTCACCGCTAAGACGGGTTACTATGTTTACACCGAGCCTAGAGGGCCGGGCATGACACCACTAGTGGGCAGCACATGATGGTTACCCGGACGCGGGTTAACGATGATGATATATGTGATACGACGATGTATGCGCTACGATGATACATGTACTACGATTATATATTATACATGTATTAAATGTATCCATCCTTAAAGGTTACGCAGGTTACATCTTCATCTTAGGTCTTATGATTTCTCTATTATGTTCATCTAATTCATGCCTTACATACTCAGTAAAATGTTCGTACTGACGTCCGTTTTCTTTGGGCGCTGTGTTTATGCCCACAGGTAGACAGGGAAGTGATCTAGACTCGTATGAGCTATTAGCTGATTTGAGAGAACTCCATTGTTCTGGAGGTGCCATTGACTTATTCTTTGTGTATATATATATGTATTTTGGGCACGACGGGTCCTGTCCCATCCCTATGTCTAGAACTGTAGTAGAGGCTCGTAGATACGGATGTGTGGGTAGTATGGTCTCACGGTTTCTCCTCGTATGTATATATATTATTTTAATAGCCGAAGGGCTTATTTATATAAAGGTAAGCATGTTTCAAATGAAAATAGTTTTCTTATGATTATAAGAACAAGAATAATGAAGAAACGTATAACTAGTATGATAAGTAATAGAATGAGTGGTGCTCTGTGGTTAGCCCCGGGTACCCGTCATGGCCCTAGACGGGTCATGACAAAAGTGGTATTAGAGCAGTTCAGTCGTAGGAAGTGTCTACGATCCGTGTCTAGTAGAGTTTTATATATGGTGTGTTGCGCGCCACATTAATAAATAGGAGGCTATAGGGTATTTAGGAAAAATGACCATCTTTCATCTTAAGAGATCGTGCGATAGAGCTGTGTTATAAGATTATCTCCTCCCTAATAGTGTGCTATGATTTCAGAAATGCCGCCAATGGAAAAAGCTACAGTCGCCCAGAAGGGCAAGACTTCGATGAAAAGAGAGGTAGAAAGAGAGCCGCCAATGAATGTAGAAGAGGGCGAATCACAAAATGAGGCTCCATCTAATACTTTTCCCACTCCTCCTATTATAGAAGAACAGGAAGGGGCATCAGCTCCAGCTCCTATGCCTCTAATTTCAACACCGGCTGCTTCGGGTCAACAAGTGACCGAGGCTATTCATCTATTGACGCAGTTAGTTGCCGCCCAGGCACAACGGCAGAATGCGGGTCCAAGTGATCGGGCAGCTAGTACCAGAGCCCGTGATTTCAGGAGTTTGAATCCTCCGGAGTTTTTCGGGTCAAAGCCGAATAAAGACCCGCATAGTGTTATTTATGAAATGTTGAGGACATTGAAGATTATTCATGCCTCCGAAACTGAATATGTGGAGTTGGCATATTATAAAATCTGAGATGTGGCGGTATTATGGTACAATAATTGGATATCATGAAGAAAAGAGAATGTGCCTCCTCCTGTTTGGCAAGAATTTGTAGATGCCTTCATCCGCCACTATTTGCCACCCGAGGTCCGCCGAGCTAGAGCGGATAGGTTCTTAAATTTGAAACAAGGAAATATGAGTGCCCGAGAGTATAGCCTTCAGTTTAATTCATTCGCTAGATATGCCCCGACTATGGTGGCCGACATGGGGGATAGAGTGCACAGATTCGTGAGTGGATTAGGGCCGCATTTGTTCAAGGATTGCTTGACGGCTTCGTTGCAAGATGGGATGGATATTTCCCGCATTCAAGCCCATGCCCAAAATTTAGAGGGACGACAACATCCACAAAGGGGTGATCGTGATATTGATAGAGGACAAAGCAAGAGGGCCAGATCTATAGGGGCAAGTAGTGATTATAGAGGAGGATCGAGGCAGACATATCCTAGACATTCAGGCTAGTCGGCGACTAGTGCGCCTCCACGATTTGCAGGTAGGAGATTTGATCGCTCCATTCCTTCAGGACAGGGTCAGTGTTCGAGAGCTTCAGGTTCTCAGTTTAGGGGTGATCATAGTCATAGGAGACCACCAGCGCCACGAGGTAGTCAGTGCGGTAAATTACATTCGGGGCCATGTCGCCAGGGCACAGATGCTTGCAATGTTTGTAAACAGACTGGGCACTTGATGCGTGATTGTCCCTCGAGGTATGGTAGAGGTGGGGTTCAGCCTACAGGATCAGTGGCTGGTTCCTCTTCGGTGCGCCCGGTAGGACAGACTTCCCAGATTTCAGCAGGTCGAGGTAGAGGCAGAGGGGGAGCATCTACTTCAGGTGCCACTCAGCCCCGTATGTATGCTTTAGCCGGACGATAGGATCTTGAGTCCTCCCCGGATGTGGTTATAGGTACATTATCCGTATTTTCCCATGATGTGTCTGCATTGATAGATTCGGGTTCTACCCTGTCTTATATTACTCCGTAAGTTGCTGGTCGTATTGGGGTGAAACCCGAGCCAATTAAACCTTTTGAGGTATCTACTCCGGTTGGTGATCCCGTGATAGCTTGACAAGTGTATAAAAATTGTTTAATTATGATATTGGACCGCCAGACTAAAGCTGATTTAGTTGAGCTGGAAATGTTAGATTTCGATGTGATTATGGGTATGGATTGGTTGGCCTCATGTTATGCTAATGTTGATTGCCGAATGAAAGTAGTTCGATTTCAATTTCTGGGAGAGCCCGTGCTTGAATGGAAGTGTAATACAGCATCTCCAAGAGGTAGGTTTATTTCCTACCTTAAGGCAAGAAAGATGATAGCTAAGGGCTATATTTATCACTTAGTCCGAGTTCATAATACCGAAGCAAAGTTGCCAACTTTCCAATCTGTTCCAGTAGTGAATGAATTCAAGGATGTATTTCCAGATGAACTTCCAGGCCTTCCTCCGGAAAGAGAAATTGATTTCGCTATTGATGTGTTGCCGGACACTAAGCCTATTTCTATTCCTCCTTACCGGATGACTACGGTAGATGTCACGACCCAACCCCGTAGGCCGTGACTAGTGCCCGATCTGGGCACCCGAACCCATCTATCAAATATTATCTCAAATTCTATTAACTCATTCTAGTATATGGCGGAAGCCGACAAGGCTTTATTTCAAATTTAGGTAATTTCCAGAAACATTTCGGCAGAGTTTCCTTTGTTTTACGGACTATCCAATATACCCTGCACGCAGAAAATACCAACAAAAGCCACAAAGGGCTAACCAAGCAATATATAAACATATGCGGACCGGCCGCCTCGGCGTATAGGATCGCCCAAACAACATATGCGGACCGGCCGCCTCGGCGTATGGGATCGCCCAAACGACATGTACATACATCCATACAGAAAGACCCTAACCCACAAACATGTCCACAGACCTCTAAACAGACCGACAGAATCATATGACAGGACAGGGCCCCGCCGTACCCATGAACGAATATAAACAAATGCACTAGTAAAAATATATATACCAAAAGTATAAGCTCCGGAAAGAGAGGAGCACTCCGAATAGCAGAAAGGGTGTCCTAAACAGGTGGATCACCAGGCTGTGCGTCCGTACCTGCGGGCATGAAACGCAGCCCCCGGAGAAGGGGGTTAGTACGAAATATGTACTGAGTATGCAAAACAGAAGGTACAGAAATAAATCTGAACAATAATCGAATCAGATATATAGAAAATAATACATATAAAAAAATATCAAAATGTTTATTTCCAAAGTATAAATTATGCATAGGGCACAGGAAAATGTGGTCGCCCGCCTGTCGATGGCGCCACAACATAGCATAACACCAGAAAGTATCAAATCTCCGAATCCCCGTCACACATCACAACACAGCATAACGCCAAACACAGCATAACGCCAAACATAAGTGGAACCCGGCCCTCGAGCAAGGAGCACGGTGAACCATAATCACAGCATAACACCGGAATGTATCACAAAGCGTGCGACAACAGAACCGGCCCGGGAACCGGCGAACGATATCATAGTAGGCACGAGCGGAGTAGTGAGGAATCATATGCATAAAATCATTATTATAAATCCGAAGGATAAGTAAAATAGTCATATTCGAAATCGGAATAATAATTATCACTTTTTGATTCAAAGTTGTCGAATTTACATAAAGGGCGTCGCGGGACCCACGGACGAGTATAGACCCGAACTGAGCCCGCCTATGAAAAACATACCCATTATACATCAAGCAAACTCCTATAAAAATTATTGGAGCGATCCGAGCCTCTATGCGAAAAATATGGCATTAAGAGATTACAAAATTCCTTAAAGTGAACATTTTCTATGCGGATTTCGGAAAGCGATTACTTCAAATACATCATGGTTCATATTTCATAAAAACATACATAAGAGTGCCAAAGAATATATATATGGATCATAACATGCTCGGATCTCGAATTTGGAATTCCCTTAAAGCTCTAATCTAGCCTATGTGAAACTAAGGCATGCCAAAAGAAGGAAGGTTGCTTTACATACCTCAAACGCTCTCCAATATGATCCAACTCAAGCTAAGTCCAAACTATGATTCGGGCTGCCCACGATCTAAAAATAAGCCATAAAATGCCAAACATTAGCTAAAGACTCTTTGGGCATTAAATTCCAATTTCGCCCTTAATTCTACAGAAATTTGGGCAGCATTTCCCCTGTAAATAGGCTACCCCGAGAATTTAACTCGGCCGTATCAATCAACAACAACAACAACAACCAACCTAACAACATCAATAATAAATTCGGAAGACAAAATAACATTAATAGCTCTCTTTTTCATCATTCGACAACTTTCCAAATATTCAATTCAACGGCTCACATTCAAGCCACCACATCGCTCACACATTTAATTATCCACCCGAGTCTTTACCAGTATATTCTAGGACATTCTAAACAATCCACATAATATTTCCAACGACCCGAAAATTTTTCCACTGTTTGGCCGAAAACAGTCCCCTTTTTCCATTCCTCATTTTCAAGTCATGTTTTGTACCACAATCCACAATATAACGATACGATTTTCATAAAATATACAATTTACGTCAAACGCACAACTAGCCTCAAAACAGCCCACAATTTCTCAACATCAATCTTGAGCCACTTAAACACTTATTTCCAACTAGAATTCGTTTCGACGATAACTAAAATACTAAGCGATAGTATTACGATCTTCGACACATTATAAAACTCACATTCGCCCGCGCCACACACATACACATGTTAATGATTCTTATATATACAAATTTTATTCAATGCACAAAGTTCTCCAAATCAGTCCTCAACGCTTACTATGTCAATTTGAGACATTAAATTCTCATTTCTAACCTACAAGTCATCACCATAACCATTACGACGCTAAGCGATATTTATTCCTTCTTTGCTACAATTTGGAGGCTATAAACACGGCTACACTACACATATACATGTATCGATGATTTTTATTCTTTTCCCCACTCAACACCAATCTAACATAATATAGAATTAATTCATCAATTCCATTTGTCACACCCATATACACGGCTAGAACACCCATCACACAACCCACTTCCAATCACACTATATTTCATGATTTCCATCCCTATTAACATACCAAAACATGAATAAATGTTCACAACACAAAAACAAGAGCAAAACATACCTTTCTTCTTCAATCCACCAAATAGTTAGGATTTGCAAATGGGTACAACTAATGGTTGGATGACCCGAACAACTCTTCCACGCTACTTAGGGACCTCAATATAGTGGGTTAACACCAAGGAAATAATTTTTGGGAAGCTAGAATTTGATTTGGTTTTCCTAAGGTTGGGCCGAAAACAGTGGGGGTTGGGAACTCTCTATTTTCTTGTTTTGTGCTAAGTGATGAAGTGAATAAATGAGGAATGAAGACTTGGTCTTCATCTTTTAAGTGGTTCACAAAATATCCACATTGCCCTGGGTCCACACAATGTGTTGGACCAATTAAAATTGGTCACACAATGTGTGGGACCCCTTTTTAATTCACACGGCCCCCATGGCATTTTCGCCACCACATTTTAAATTCCAATTTTATGAATTGTGGTCCCAATTTTCCCTAAGTGTTAAATGCCAACAATTTCATATATAACTTATTTTTCAAAATAAAATCAAGGTCAAGAATCCCGACTTTGTATCCCGAATTTTTTTTTTTTTTGTCCTTAACTTATCATAATAAATCCAGATTATTCCACTGTACAAAAATACCGGCTCTAACAGTAGAATTGAAAGAGCTTAAGGCACAGTTGAAATATTTGCTTGAGAAGGGGTTTATTAGACCCATTGTATCACCGTGGGGAGCACCTGTCCTATTTGTAAGAAAGAAAGATGGCTCCCTACGAATGTGCATCGACTATAGGCAGTTGAATAAGGTGACGATAAAGAATAAATATCCTCTCCCAAGGATTGATGATTTGTTTTATCAACTATAAGGTGTCAAGTGGTTTTCCAAAATAGACTTGAGGTCAGGTTATCACCAAGTGAGAGTTAAAGAAGAAGATATTCTCAAAACAGCTTTCAAAACGAGATATGGCCATTATGAATTATGACTGATGTTGTTTGGGTGAACTAATGCCCCGACAGTGTTCATGAATTTTATGAATAATGTATTCAGGCCTCTCTTGGATTTATTCGTAATAGTATTCATTGACGATATTCTAGTATACTCTCGTACAGAATCAGAACATGCAGATCATTTACGTATTGTTCTTGGAATTCTTCGAACTCGAGAATTGTATGTAAAATTTTCAAAGTGCGAGTTTTGGCTGAATTCTATGACATTTTTGGGTCATGTTATTTCAGATGATGGCATTAGAGTTGATACTCAGAAAATAGAGGGTGTGAAGACTTGGCCAAGGCCTATGATGCCTACAGAAGTCCGTAGTTTTCTGGGATTGGCAGGTTACTATAGAAGGTTCGTAGAAGGATTTTCCTCTATTTCAGCCCCATTGACGAAGCTAACCCAAAAGTCAGCTAAGTTTCAGTGGAACGATGCTTGTGAACGCAGCTTTCAAGAGTTAAAGGACAGATTAACCTCAGCTCCAGTCTTGACACTCCCAGAAGGGCCAGATGGTTTTGTTGTATATTGTGATGCTTCCGGTGTTAGGTTAGGATGTGTGTTAATGCAGCATAATAAAGTCATTGCTTATGCTTCGAGGCAGATGCGGAAATATGAAAAGAACTACCCAACTCATGATCTCGAATTGGCTGTAGTTATTCATGCATTAAAGATGTGGAGACATTACTTGTATGATGTGCTTGTTGATATCTATGCAGATCACAAGAGTCTTCAATATATTTTCAAACAGAAGGAGTTGAATCTGCGGCAGAGGCGGTGGTTAGAATTATTGAAAGATTATGATGTGAGTATTTTATACCACCCTGGGAAGGCAAATGTAGTAGCTGATGCGCTTAGCCACCGATCGATGGGCAGCCTATGTGAAGTTCCTTCGGAGAAGAAAGAATTAATTCATGAGCTTCACCAACTACCTAATCTTGGAGTACGTCTAATTGATTCAGGTAGTTCAAGAATTGGCATTAATAATCCCACAGTTTTGTCCTTGAATATGGAAGTAAAAGAGAGTCAATATGAAGATCCTCATTTGAGCCATTACAGAGACATGTTTCATGAAAAAGAGAAGTCTCCATTTGAAACTTCTATGGATGGAATTCTTAGATACCGAGACAGGTTATGTGTTTCGAATGTTGCAGAATTGCGCCGTCGAATTCTAGAAGAAGCTCATTATTCTCGGTATTCTATTCACCCAGGTGCAACAATGATGTATCATGATCTCAAGTTGATATATTGGTGGGATGGCATGAAGAGAGACATAGAAGAATTTATAGCTCAATGTCCAAATTTCCAGCAAGTGAAAATCGAACATCAAAAGCCAGGAGGATTATTACAAGCAATAGAAATCCCTACTTGAAAATGGGAAGTGGTCAATATGGATTTTATTGTGGGATCACCTCGTTCCCGAAGCAAGTATGATTCCATATGGGTGATCGTGGACAGACTCATGAAAGCAGCTCATTTTCTTCTAGTCAGAACCACATACTCAGCAAAAGATTATGCAAGGTTGTATCTCAAGGAGATTGTGCGACTCTATGGTATTCCAATATCCATTATCACAGATAGAGGAGTGCAATTTATAGCCAAGTTCTGGAAATATTTCCAAGAAGGTCTAGGTACTCAAGTAAAGCTTAGCACGTCATTTCATCCGCAGATTGATGGGCAAGCCAAACATACCATTCAGACCATGGAGGATATGCTAAGAGCATGTGTTCTAGATTTTGGTGGTAGTTTGGATGACCACTTACCTCTTATTGAGTTTGCATACAACAATACCTACCATTCCAGTATCCAAATGGCTCCGTATGAAGCTCTATACGGAAGGAAGTGAAGATCCCCAATTGGATGGTTTGAAATAGGAGAAGTACAGCTAATAGGCCCTGAGTTAATTCAACAAGCAGTAGAAAAAGTCAAGGTGATCCGAGATCGATTATTGACAGCTGAAAGTCGCCAAAAATCTTATGCGAACAATCGCCGGCCAGACTTAGAATTTCATGTTGATGATTAGGTATTCTTAAAGGTGTCACCAATAAAAGGTGTGATGAGATTTGGTAAGAAAGGGAAGTTAAGTCCTCGATACATTGGACCCTATAAGATTATCCGCAATGTGGGTCAAGTAGCTTATGAATTGGACTTGCCTCCAGAATTTGAATCAGTCCATCCAGTTTTCCATGTCTCAATGCTCCGCAAGTGTATTGGATATCCTACGAGGATTATTCCAACAGATGATGTTCAAGTGACAGAAAAACTAGTCTATGAAGAAGTGCCCATTGCCATATTAGACAGGCAAGTACGGAGACTTCGAAATAAGGAAGTAGCCTCAGTTAAAGTCTTATGGCGAAATAACAACCGAGAAGAAATGACTTGGGAAGCAGAAGAGAATATGAAATCCAAATAACCACACTTATTTCAGCCCCCGGGAGAGAGCCAACATGCAACACCAAGATTATGAGGTATGTATGTTTTCTTTTTATGCATATGGGTCGCGTGTGGCCAACTTATATTGCTATTGTGTTATGGCCCTGTGAGGCAATGTTATTGTGGGTTGTTGTGACAGGATGGTAGTGCCATATTATAGGAGAAACTCTGGCGAGATTTTCGTAGAATTCCCGAGTGCTTAACATTCGAGGACGAATGGTCCAAAAGGAGGGAAGAATGTTACACCCCAAAAATTTCCCGTTAGCGTACAGTGAATAGACTAACGAAGGGCACGACATAAACGATGTTTTGATAAGTAAGAAATAACATTTGATGACTTTAAATGAGGTTTCAAAGACATTCGAGGAAGGAGACGGAACTTGCCAAGAAAGGCAAGGTATATACTATGTATCGGAAGACGATTTAGGAGTAATGAGTTAATGATGACTTAATGGTGTCTTGGAGAAGAAGTATAACATCCCTTAGATTGTTAATGAGGTGATAAACAAGTGTTAAGAAGGTTCCATAAGGATTGGAGATCAAACGAGTCGACGAGAAATGAGTACGGAAGAACTGGGCATTATACGGCCCAACATACTGGCAGTATGTTTGGTCATATAATCAACCCAGATTGGCACCCCTTACTGGCCTAAACGTACGACCAAACATACGGTCAGTATAATTTATACGGACCGTATGTTGGTCCGTATGTTCATGTCGGGACAGATTTTAAAAGTTGATATAAGGACCTCTCTCATTTAATTCATTTCATTTCCTCACTTCACATTTCAAGAATTCTCTATAACCCTCTCCACTTTTCATCCACAAGAACCCAAGAGAAATCTATGATCAACTTCATCAAACCCACAAAATCAAGTGAATGAAACACATTAAAGTTCATCTAAGCCAAGAAATTCCAATGGAAGTGAACTAGGGTTTTGGTGCAAGAAGAGTATTTTCATTCAAGGCTTATTCTTCCATTATCTAAGGTGAGTTTTATGATTATTCCATGTTGTAAGGTGTTGAAAAGTTGAAACACTTGGATTGTAGAAAATGGGTTATGAATGTGGGAATAGTGCCATTTTTGAGTAAGTAGTTTGGAGTGAATCATGAATATTGATATATTGTGATTATAAGTATGCTATAAGTGACATTTAGAATATGGGATAAGCATTATATGTGAGAAAACGCTATAGTGAACTATGACCACAATTATGGAGGAATTGAAGTGAAATTGTGAAATGTGGATAATGTAGATGAAGGATGATTGTTGTTTATAATATTGTGAATGTTGTGATGGATGTTTGGGAGTTGATATGTAAAATGAGGATAGTTTTATAAACAAAGGAAATGCTGCTCAATTTTCTCTAGCCTTAGTAAGCATGTTCTTATAATCGATTAGCTAATGTTACTACAAACTTTCTTGAAGATAGAAACGCGAGCAACGAACAAGAACGATCGAACGATAGAGTAGCTAAACGAAAGAGGTATGTAAGGCTAATCCTTTCCTTCTACGGCATGAATCTTCCTAATTTTCCATAATCTTCCTAAATAATGGAAATTACGAGGCCATGACTATAAAGAGCTACTTACGCACATGATAAAGAAAAGGGATACGATACGAGCATGTTAATGGTGAATGATGAATCTAAGTCTAGAAGTCCTAAAGCTCATGATATGACATTCCTACAAAACTAATGATCCTTGTATGATTCCTATGATATTATTTTCCCTACCTCTCCATGACTTTCTTACATTCCAGGAACTATGAGTCAACGTTTATAAAGAGCTTCATATGAGATAAAGATGAGAAATATGTCATGAATACGATGATAATGATGACGATGAGTAAGTATAAAGAATCCTAGATTAACATACAATGTCCATGAGATTAATGATCCTAAGTATGGTTCCATCGATGCTTTTTCTTGTGTACACTCAACTTAAAATGTTAGTCCCCTCAAGGTGAGACATAATGATTATGATCATTCCATAATGTGATCGGGGGTTCACGAGCTTATGTCACCCCCGACATAGCCACAGTTGCCTTCAAGCTCTAATGTATGTTTTGATGATAAATGTATAATGATGCTAAGTTATGATAAGGTCATGATATTCCTATGAGATGTATAATAATGATAAGTTATGTTGATTATATGATGATACGATTCCACCGAGCCTAGTTGGCCGGGCATCTCACCGCGAAGGCAGGCTGCATTTGATTCCACTGTGCCTAAATGGCCGGGTATGTCACCGCTAGGACGGGCTGTTATGTTTACACTGAGCCTAGAGGGCTAGGTATGACACCACTAGTTCGCGGCACATGATGGTTACCCGGACGTGGGTTAACGATGATGATATATATATGTGATACAATGATGTATGTGCTACGATGATACATGTACTACGATTATATATTATATATGTATGAAATGTATCCATCCTAAAAGGTTACGCAAGTTACATCTTCATCTTATGTCTTATGATTTCTCTATTATGTTCATCTCATTCATGCCTTACATACTCAGTACAATGTTCGTACTGACGTCCGTTTTCTTTGGGCGCTGTGTTCATGCCCACAGGTAGACAGGGAGGTGATCCAGACTCGTAGGAGCTATTAGCTGATTTGAGAGCACTCCATTGTTCTGGAGGTGCCATTGACTTATTCTTTTGTGTATATACATATGTATTTTGGGCACGACGGGGTCCTGTCCCATTCCTATGTCTAGCACTCTGGTAGAGGCTCGTAGATACGTATGTGTGGGTAGTATGGTCTCACGGTTTCTCCTCGTATTTATATATATTATTTTAATAGCCGAAGGGCTTATGTATATAAAGGTAAGCATGTTTCAACTGAAAATAGTTTTCCTATGATTATGAGCACAAGAATAATGAAGAAAGGTATAACGAGTATGATAAGTAATAGAATGAGTGGTGCTCGGTGGTTAGCCCCGGGTACCCGTCATGGCCCCTAAACGGGTCCTGACAATAATATCAGGATTATAATATAAGTTACTAGGATATATAAAATCTAGAAAGACCTCGAAAAATCCAAAACGATTTATACCATACTAATTATATGAGAACACAACCTTTCGTGAAGCAAATAGCTATAAAATATTGGTATTTATATAGAGATATAGAGAAAAGACGAGAATATAGACAAGTAGAAAAAGCCTTAAGTGCATATTTAGAAGTAATAAATTCAGAAACATTATCATCAATATTAGAAAATAGACTGTTACAAAGCCTAATTAACGAAGAGACAATCTCTGCTTAAATATCTCGTCGTTGGTAAAATGAATTTCCCAAAGGAGATTATTTCTAAGACCTAATACTGCTGTATTATTATTCAGTTCTTCTCTATAAGCTGTGTCTAAATAGTTAATGTGTTCAGT
The DNA here is from genome assembly GCF_019175385.1 of Lycium barbarum. Classification (NCBI taxonomy): domain Eukaryota; kingdom Viridiplantae; phylum Streptophyta; class Magnoliopsida; order Solanales; family Solanaceae; genus Lycium; species Lycium barbarum. The sequence goes on along the minus strand of NC_083342.1, from coordinate 57,486,713 downwards.
AAGGAACTTTATTGAGTTTCTAAGATTTACTAGTCTTTTTCTAGTAATATAAATCATGCGATAATGAAAACTTATATGTTTAGCAAAATGGTGTTGTCTCATGAACTCTTGTCTAATAGTAAGTTCCTATGGCTGACAACTGCTCTTTTCTATAATGTCTATATAATTGTGCTGTTCTTGAGAACTGTCCTATGTTGTATAAAGTCTTTAGATTTAATAGTTTTAATTGATTTTGTTGGAAAATTTGTATGTCTCGATCTACATCTATTACCTTACTTAACTCTTGTCTAATAGTAAGTTCCTATGGCTGACAACTGCTCTTCTCTATAATGTCTATATAATTGTGCTATTCTTGAGAACTGTCTTATGTTGTATAAAGTCTTTGGATTTAATAGTTTTAATTGATTATGTTGGAAAATTTTTATGTCTCAGTCTACATCTATTACCTCACTTAACTGTTGGTTATTTTCTTCTAGCGTTCTTCTATTTAAAATTCTTGATAAGAAATTATTACCTATTCTATTGTCTGAAAAACTTATACCAGATACAGATGCTGAAACTATATATAAATACGTAGAGACATTCTTAGGAGAATCAGCTAAAGCTCTATGGGAAGCATATAAAGAAGATTTTCTGATGGAATTTCAATACTTAGTATCCATGGGAGAAAATCCATACAATTTTACTAATAAAATACATACTTTAATTACAGGAGAAGATTCAAATAGTGGATTAGTAATACTACAAAGAAATGCTTTAATTATATTATAACAGTTAAGTATAAGTAGCTAGTTTCATATTAAGAAATTTTCAAATGATTATTTTTATTATTGCACAATTAGTGGAAATGCTTTTGATCAAAAACTAGGAAAGAAATTATTTAATAAACTACCAGGAGCTCTAGGAAGAGAAATAGAAGACAGATGGAATAAAAGTGTTATATCCCGTGTTTTCACACGTTGGGAAAATTTGGAAATAATCTTGACTTGTAAGAAATAAGGTCATAATTGTTTACATCTAACACATGAGTTGTTCATGAAAGAATATTGTTGGGGAAGTGTGGGATAAGGCTAAGGGCAAATTTGGAATTTTGGAAATTAGTTTCGGGAATTACAAAATAAGATCCGCAACCAATTGGGCTCAAAAAAAATTTAATGGAATTGAGGCCCAAATCAAGGGGCATGGCCGGCCAAGCTTTGGCCCATGACCCACATGAATTAGTCATGTGCTTGGTCATGTGACTAATTAATATAAAAGGGCTAAGTATTCATATTATACTCATTTAGAACATTAAAGAGAGTTAAGCAAGAAAGAAGCCAAAAATAAGAGCAAAAGAATGAAGGGCATTCGGCCCTAGCTTGCAAAAATCACCTCCAAAAATCTTGCTTCCAAAATTGTTTTCTTGTGGTATTCCTATTATATTAAGGGTCCTCTACAACATGGTGCAATTGTTTGGGAAGAAAGAGCCCTTGTTTCTTCAATATGACAACATGTTTTAGTGAAGGAGATTGGAGAAAAAGGTAAGAATTCATTCCATGTCTTTATGTTATGAAGGCTTGTTTGTGTTGTAGTGTATGGAAATGAGTAGAATTTATGAAAATATGATAGTTTGCAAAGTGGGTGTGCATATGTATGTGTGGCCGTGTGTGTGTATTAATGTACAAGTGTAATGAGTTGAATTTATGTTGTATTCTAGTTGTGTGTAGGATGGAATTCATGTTGAGAATGAAAGTGGAATGAATTTGGTTGAAATTGGAAAAAAATGGAAGGTGGCCGTGTGGTATTTGAAGTTTGGAAGGAGAATGAATTAATTTGGTTTAACATGTTAGTTGTGTGGTTGTGATGCTTGCAATGTAAATGAAGTTAAGATGATATAAGTTTGCATTGAAATGGAATGTAGAAGCTTATGTCGTTTAGGTATGATCTTATGACAATATGTGAATGAAGTTGTTAAGGTGCAAATTATGATGATTGTTGATGAACTTGGAAGATGGAAACATGTTATGAATAAGTATGTTAAAGATTAGAAGTTTTGAATGAATTATGACTTTGGCGGAAAGTTTGTATATTTTGTATATCTCGTGAATATTTTGTAGAAATGATATGAAATGCTTCTGAATTATATTGTAATGACCTTGATTAGTAATGAATACAAGAATGTCAATGTTGAATTGAAAATACGAAGTCGGAATGAAGGTTATGACATTATGTTGGAAGGATGCCTAGTTATGTTATATAATGTTTTATGGTGATTGTTGTTGTTGTTGTTGATGTTGTTGTTGGGTTGTTGTTGATTGTTTTGGCCGAGTTGAACTCTCGGGGGTGCTGTATGTATAGGGGAGGTGCTGCCGAAATTTCGGTAGACAAATATGAACTTAAGTTGAATTCGTAGAATCTATAACTCACAATTGGTAAATGTGACCATTTGCAGATTTTGGACGAAACGGGAAGTGAACTTGGAAAGGCGTAAAGTGTGTAAAAGGTATGTAAAGCTACCCTGATTCTTCTTTTGGCATGTCCTAGATGTACTAGGATCGGATTCACGCCTCGGAGAATATTCTGCTCATCGGAATCCGCGTCTTAAATTGTCACATTTTCGTTCAATAGAATTGAACCCTTTTAGTATGCTTTATTGAAAAATTATGCAAAATTTCTCCAAATCACTTAGGAAGTTATGGAAGGCCCTAGGACCTCTGTAGGTGACCCCATAAGCTTAATACACGTAATTTGAGCCCGCCGCTTTGGTTGTCCCGAGGTGGGCCCGCTATTTTCCGATTTTACCCTTATGGTCCTTTGTAACTTGATTTCAAGCAATTTTTAAGAAAATGTCTTATCTACTTTCCCAACTACTAATGATGCTTATTCGGGACACTATATTGAGTCTCTGTAAAGGTACGATATTTTGTATTGCATTTAGTTCCACTATTCTCGCTTTGCTCTCTTATTGTACTATTGTCTTATTTTCGAACACTATAAAGTGAAACGTTTTAACTATCCTTTTAACTATTAAGGAAAATTGTTTTAATGATTCCCTCGAGTCTGGTAAACTATTTTGGAATACGAAAATGATCCCAGAAGGATTATTCTTCCGTAACTCGTTATGACATACGACATACACCTACTATGATTCTGTCCGACTTCATTGATTTGATTTGTCATTCGATATGCCTCATTGAGTCTCTGGAAATCTGTGATATTTTTGTTGCATTTAGTCTCTCACTACTCCATTCGTGGATGCCCCAATGTTTCCCACACTGAGCCCGGGCCAGGATATGTTGTCAAGCGTATTCCATTGCATTGTTCGCCGTGCCTCGATGTGAGGGGGCAAGTATATATGTACATGGGTTTTGGAGTATGCTGTGCCATGTACACACATTTTGATATGATATGATCTGATATGGCCATCTGATATGATATGATATGTTATGTTACGGGGTTATCCCCTACTCTATTCCTTATGTATGGTGGCACCAGCGTCGAGGGGTGGCCACGTTCTGTTTTGCCGAGCCCTTGACAGGGGCCGGATATGATATGGTATATGTTTCTGAACACACTCCTCATGTTTTGAAAATATGCATTGGATACTACGGATGTCACACTCACTTCTCTGTAAGTCCTGTTTCGGTTATGATCTTGTTCCGTATTAGGACCAAGTACGACATATATTTTCAACAAATACTATTTATGCTTTATGATCAATATTTTGCTAATCTGGATATTCTGTCAATTTTCTGTACCTTCTGTTCTGATTATGACTTTGTTTACTACGTTTTGTGCTTTACATACTCAGTACATATTTCGTACTGACCCCCTTTCTACGGGGGCTGCGTTTTCATGCCGCGCAGGTACAGAAGACAGATTTGCTGACCGCCTGCCTAGGACATCTATTCTGCTATGTTGGGAGCGCTCTTTTGTCCAGAGCCTATATGTTGGTATAGTCCGTCGCTATTAGATATATGTATGCTATTCAGGGGTATGACGGGGCCCTGTCCCGTCTTATGATTTTGTTATGATCTGTAGAGGTCTGTAGACATACTTGTGTGGGATTCTGTATATGTTGGGTATGGTATGATCTGTGACAGCCTCATCGGCTTCCATGCACGGCGTCGACCCATTTATGGTTATTATTAACGCTAAGCGAATTCTATATTTGAAAATATTCTGTCGTTTGCTAATTTGGGTTATTGGGTACGTTTGAGTGTCCAGCACGGACACTAGTCGCGGCCTACGGGGTTGGGTCGTGACAAAAAGTGGTATCAGAGCGGTTCGTCCTCGGAGTGTCTACAGACCGTGTCTAGTAGAGTCCTGTTTATCGGTGTGTTGTGCACCACATCTATAAGCAGGAGGCTACAGGACATTTAGGTGTTACCTTTCTTTGATTCTTAGATCGTGCGATAGAGCCAGCTGTAGGAAATGAATTCCTTTCTTTACTAATCCTTAATTGCAGCTGTTGAACGGTATCGACGTAAGACAGCGCCTGCTGATATTGGAAGCTACGCAGTACTCCGGTAAGCAATGGTATGAGAGATGTATGCTGGGTAAGGTATCCTGAAGTACGATTAAAACATAAAGTCGAATATTAAAAAGGGAAACAAACATGGAAAGTGTAGCAGGTGCAGTTCGAGTTGGGCATGTGAGGTAAGCCTCGGCATTTTGATACTTTTATTTGGAATTGTTAGCCCCGTGTGGCTATGATGCGATATGATATGATATGTATATACGTATATGTGTTGGCCCTGTGAGGCATGGTTGGTATTTCCTGTGTACAGGTTTTGGGATAGTAAGAAATACAAAGGAACCTCTGCCCAAATTTTTCCAGAAATATAAACCAAAAAAATAATATATAAATTCTTAATATGTCTTGAAAGTCGATACCGATAGGGTAAATCTCTTATGTTGGGTTAAAAGTTTAAGAGGTACCCTCCATGTCATTTGTGAGAAGCATTACCCTTATCGGAAAATTTTTATCTCGAGAAAACATGTACGAGTAGTGAATTCGCAATTTAGTTGGAGGGACCAGGAAAATGTTCCAGCCCATTTTGTCTTAGCACAGCCCATGTGAAGGGCAAAAAAATGTCCGCCGATCAAGTTTCCTCTAATTGGAAGAATATAAAGTGTATGACAAGCAGTCAGGAATTGAGCGGTTCGCTCACGACTCAAATATATATATATAAACGTGGAGGTAATTAGGTGAATTAAGTACTAAAAGATTCCGCGAAGTTCGTCGGACTCTAGCTTCTTTTGCTGGTGGTCGGAAGATACCCTACAGTAACATTTTATCAGTTTTCCTCGACTGGTTGGAGATGGAATTTTTGGAATAAAAACCTAAACTCGTGGGCTGTCTAGAAACATATATATATATATGCATGGAGGTAAATATTGAGGGTTTACAGGGAGCGACGCGGTAACCATATAGTCAGAAAGGTAAAAGAATTCTCGCTAGGTCGGGGTGGGACCTGCTACGAGAACATTTTGAAAAGCTGTCAACACCCCGACTTGTTTTCAATTACGTGACAAAGGACGTGCGGGGCAATTGGTGTACTTATACCGGCCTTAACGTGCTCAAATGCATTAAAGTTGTAAGGTTAAGCGTGCCAGGGCCAGAGCAATTCTGGGATGGGTGACCCCCTGGGAAATGTACAAAAATTTTCGCAACATAGATATGAGAGACGAATAGGAATTTCGGGGTAACCTAAATGTAATTAGGATATGTGGAATGGTTAGAAACTTTATAGGGGTTACACGAGCTGAGACGGATTAGATTGTTAAAAAGAAAGAAAAGGCAGCGCAACCCTGAAATTAGAGTAAATTCGAACAAGTGATTGAAGATGTGTTGAAAAAGAAATGGGAGTGATATATATACGTATGTGTAGGGCCCCCATTTGTGACTAGGTCGATCGATTGGTGAACCCTAATAGTCAGCGATGTAATATATGGAGGACATTGACTGGACAGAATTTACGAGAAAAAAGGGAAGGTATGGTACGGATGTTACGAAATAAATTGATATTCATTTGGCTACCGGTTGAGATTGGAAGATTCCGTTACAACGATGTTTGGAAAGAAAAGAGAATAATTGAGTGAATGGTAAGGAGATCAAAGTGTCAGAAAAAGTGAACCATAAGAAACGTGATTAAGCAGAGCCTCTAAAGGAGTCGACGGGCAAAGCACAAAGTTAATTGCGAAAAACGAACTAGAATGAAATAGTGCAGGGCAAAGGAAAACTTATGGTATGAAATGATGAATCAGGGGAATATCAAATAATTCGATTATCGAGAAAACAGAACGACAGATAAGGAATGGGTATGAAGGAAGAATGTGATTATTAAGAGATAAACTGCTACCTTAATTATATTACTCGAGTGCCAACTATCAGATAAGACTTTGTACTATATAGTTGTGATTCTGTTAGGGTCTCGTACGAAGATAATTAAGTTATAGGTTAAAAAGAAAAGACATGAATGTGGTATAAGCATAACCCTAAAGGGGGAGCGAATGATAGAAAAGTATAGTCAGTATAAATGGAAACAATTGACACACAGAAGATTGAAGCGATAAAGAATTGGCCTAGGCCTTCGACGTCGACTGAGATACGTAGTTCTCTGAGAATGGTCGGATTATAGCCTATGTTCCCCGGCAGCTCAGACCGCACGAGGGAAAATTAATTCGCTCATGATTTGGGACTAGCTACGGTGATTCGTGCTTTAAAGATATGGCGACATTACTTATATGGGGCCTGCGTTGATATTTATACGAATCCTAAGGGCTGCCAGTATACGTTTTAAGAAAAAGGGGGCCGATTTCGCGGCAGAGAAGATGGTTCAAATTATTGAAAGATTATGATGTTAATATTTTGTGCCACCCTAGAAAAGTTACGGACGGCTTGACCGGCGTACATTCAGAAATAAAGAATTGGTCTGTAAACTCTTTAGTCAGCTAGCCTTGGAGTCCGTTTGGTCGGTTCTGAAGATATTGGAATTTCGTCCGAAGAAGTTACCGAATCATCGATCATGGGGAAGGTAAAGCAGCGTCAGTTTGAGGATCCTATTCTGGTGTCGTACAGAGATACGACCTTTGACAAGGAAAATATCCAGCTCGAAGTTTTACCGGATGAGTATTGTTATACCAAGGCAGATTATGTGTGCCCGACATCGTAAGGCCTGTTGACCAGTGCCCAAATTGTCAGCAAGTTAAAATTAAGTCTTAGAAACCGGGTGGACTATTTCAGGAAATGGAAATTCTGACTTAGAAGCGGTAGATAATTAATATGGATTTCATTACAGGTTTGCCTCGCACCCCACGGGAGTATGATGTCTATATGGGGTATGGTTGATAGGCTGACAAAATCAACCCATTTTCTCCCCGTCAGAACCACTTATTTGGTTAAGGATTAGGCCAGACTATATGTGTTAAAGGAATAGTGAGACTCCTCGGAGTTCCTATATCTATTGTCGCTGACAGAGATACTCAGTTTATGACTAAATTCTAGGGATTTGTTTTCAGGAAGGATTAAGGGCTCAGATAAGTCTGAGCACAATATTTCATCCTCAGAGCGACAGACAGGCCGAGCACACTGTACAGACGCTCGAAGATATGTTGCGGGCCTGTATTATTGATTTCAGAGGTAGCCGGGATGATCACCTGCCGTTGATCGAGTTTCTTATAACGACAGCTACCATTCTAGCTTAATACGAGGCTTTGTAGGACAGAAAATGCAGGTCACTAATTGGCTTATTTGGTATTGGCAAGACAGGATTAATCGGCCCAGGTACGATCCGACAGGCAGTTGATAAGATGAAACTTATCCGAGAGCGGCTATTAGCGACCCAGAGTCGACAGAAGTCATATGCTGATAAACGACATTGACCATTGGAGTTCCAGGTGGGTGATTAGGTATTTTTGAAGTATCGCCTATGAAAGGCGTAACGCGAGTCGGCAGAAAGAGTAAGCTCAGTCCGCGACATATCGGACTTTATCAGATTGTTCGAAGAATTGAGAATGTCGCTCACGGGCTAGATCTACCATCTGATCTGGAAGCGGTACATCTGGTACTTCATGTGTCCATGCTCCGCAAATGTGTCGGAAATCCTCCCAGAATATTTCCAGCAAAAGATATTCAAATGACTGAAGAATTGTCTGATAAAGAACAATCTGTAATTATGCTGGATCGCCAGGTGCAGAGATTACGCACTAAACATATACCCCCTATTAAGATTTTGTGGCAAAACAATAATGGAAAAGCAAAGACCTTGGAAGGTGAGAACGGATTGAAAAAGAGAAGTGTCCTCACTTATTTCTTATGCCCACCGGTAATCTAAATTCCTTACTCTAGAGCCGAATGTGTAACAATTGTGCTACTCATAAGGAGAAACTCCCCCGAAGTACTTACAGGCCCTATAAGACTAATCTAACATTCGAGGACGAATGTTCTAAAGGGGGGAGAATGTTATATCCCGTGTTTTCACACGTTGGGAAAATTTGGAAATAATCTTGACTTGTAAGAAATAAGGTCATAATTGTTTACATCTAACACATGAGTTGTTCATGAAAGAATATTGTTGGGGAACTGTGGGATAAGGCTAAGGGCAAATTTGGAATTTTGGAAATTAGTTTCGGGAATTACAAAATAAGATTCGTAACCAATTGGACTAAAAAAAAAATTAATGGAATTGAGGCCCAAATCAAGGGGCATGGCCGGCCAAGCTTTGGCCCATGACCCACATGAATTAGTCATGTGCTTGGTCATGTGACTAATTAATATAAGAGGGCTAAGTATTCATATTATACTCATTTAGAACATTCAAGAGAGTTAAGCAAGAAAGAAGCCAAAAATAAGAGCAAAAGAATGAAGGGTATTCGGCCCTAGCTTGCAAAAATCACCTCCAAAAATCTTGTTTCCAAAATTGTTTTCTTGTGGTATTCCCACTATATTAAGGGTCCTCTACAACATGGTGCAATTGTTTGGAAAGAAAGAGCCCTTGTTTCTTCAATATGACAACATGTTTGAGTGAAGGAGATTGGAGAAAAAGGTAAGAATTCATTCCATGTCTTTATGTTATGAAGGTTTGTTTGTGTTGTAGTGTATGGAAATTAGTAGAATTTATGAAAATATGGAAGTTTGCAAAGTGGGTGTGCATATGTATGTGTGGCCATGTGTGTGTATTAATGTACAAGTGTGATGAGTTGAAATTTATGTTGTATTCTAGTTGTGTGTAGGATGGAATTCATGTTGAGAATGAAAGTGGAATGAATTTGGTTGAAATTGGAAAAAAATGGAAGGTGGCCGTGTGGTATTTGAAGTTTGGAAGGAGAATGAATTAATTTGGTTTAACATGTTAGTTGTGTGGTTGTGATGCTTGCAATGTAAATGAAGTTAAGATGATATAAGTTTGCATTGAAATGGAATGTAGAAGCTTATGTCGTTTAGGTATGATCTTATGACAATATGAGAATGAAGTTGTTAAGGTGCAAATTATGATGATTGTTGATGAACTTGGAAGATGGAAACATGTTATGAATAAGTATGTTAAAGATTAGAAGTTTTGAATGAATTATGACTTTGGCGGAAAGTTTGTATATTTTGTATATCTCGTGAATATTTTGTAGAAATGATATGAAATGCTTCTGAATTATATTGTAATGACCTTGATTAGTAATGAATACAAGAATGTCAATGTTGAATTGAAAATACGAAGTCGGAATGACGGTTATGACATTATGTTGGAAGGATACCTAGTTATGTTATATAGTGTTTTATGGTGATTGTTTTTGTTGTTGATGTTGTTGTTGGGTTGCTGTTGATTGTTTTGGCCGAGTTGAACTCTCGGGGGTGCTGTATGTATAGGGGAGGTGCTGCCGAAATTTCGGTAGACAAATATGAACTTAAGTTGAATTCGTAGAATCTATAACTCACAATTGGTAAATGTGACCATTTGCAGATTTTGGACGAAACGGGAAGTGAACTTGGAAAGGCGTAAAGTGTGTAAAAGGTATGTAAAGCTACCCCGATTCTTCTTTTGGCATGTCCTAGATGTACTAGGATCGGATTCACGCCTCGGAGAATATTCTGCTCATCGGAATCCGCGTCTTAAATTGTCACATTTTCGTTCAATAGAATTGAACCCCTTTAGTATGCTTTATTGAAAAATTATGCAAAATTTCTCCAAATCACTTAGGAAGTTATGGAAGGCCCTAGGACCTCTGTAGGTGACCTCATAAGCTTAATACACGTAATTTGAGCCCGCCGCTTTGGTTGTCCCGAGGTGGGCCCGCTATTTTCCGATTTTACCCTTATGGTCCTTTGTAACTTGATTTCAAGCAATTTTTAAGGAAATGTCTTATCTACTTTCCCAACTACTAATGATGCTTATTCGGGACACTATATTGAGTGTCTGTAAAGGTACGATATTTTGTATTGCATTTAGTTCCACTATTCCCGCTTTGCTCTCTTATTGTACTATTGCCTTATTTTCAAACACTATAAAGTGAAACGTTTTAACGATCCTTTTAACTACTAAGGAAAATTGTTTTAATGATTCCCTCGAGTCTGGTAAACTATTTTGGAATATGAAAATGATCCCAGAAGGATTATTCTTGCGTAACTCGTTATGACATACGACATACACCTACTATGATTCTGTCCGACTTCATTGATTTGATTTGTCATTCGATATGCCTCATTGAGTCTCTGGAAATCTGTGATATTTTTGTTGCATTTAGTCTCTCACTACTCCATTCGTGGATGCCCCAATGTTTCCCACACTGAGCCCGGGCCAGGATATGTTGTCAAGCGTATTCCATTGCATTGTTCGCCGTGCCTCGATGTGAGGGGGCAGGTATATATGTACATGGGTTTTGGAGTATGCTGTGCCATGTACACACATTTTGATATGATATGATCTGATATGGCCATCTGATATGGTATGATATGTTATGTTACGGGGTTATCCCCTACTCTATTCCTTATGTATGGTGGCACCAGCGTCGGGGGGTGGCCACGTTCTGTTTTGCCGAGCCCTTGACAGGGGCCGGATATGATATGATATATGTTTCTGAACACACTCCTCATGTTTCAAAAATATGCATTGGATACTACGGATGTCAAACTCACTTCTCTGTAAGTCCTGTTTCGGTTATGATCTTGTTCCGTATTAGGACCAGGTACGACATATATTTTCAACAAATACTATTTATGCTTTATGATCAATATTTTGCTAATCTGGATATTCTGTCAATTTTTTGTACCTTCTGTTCGGATTATGACTTTGTTTACTATGTTTTGTGCTTTACATACTCAGTACATATTTCGTACTGACCCCCTATCTTCGGGGGCTGCGTTTTCATGCCGCGCAGGTACAGAAGACAGATTTGCTGACCGCCTGCCTAGGACATCTATTCTGCTATGTTGGGAGCGCTCTTTTGTCCAGAGCCTATATGTTGGTATAGTCCGTCGCTATTAGATATATGTATGCTATTCAGGGGTATGACGGGGCCCTGTCCCGTCTTATCATTTTGTTATGATCTGTAGAGGTCTGTAGACATACTTGTGTGGGTTCTGTATATGTTGGGTATGGTATGATCTGTGACAGCCTCATCGGCTTCCATGCACGGCGTCGGTCCATTTATGGTTATTATTAACGCTAAGCGAATTCTATATTTGAAAATATTCTGTCGTTTGCTAATTTGGGTTATTGGGTACGTTTGAGTGTCCAGCACGGACACTAGTCGCGGCCTACGGGGTTGGGTCGTGACAAAAAGAGACGGAGTAGTTCAAAATCCTAATTTAAAATGGTCAATAGGACATACAATACAACATATAATGGATATACTACAAGAAAAATGCACGCATATACAAATACAAAAACAATTAAAAACAAAATGAAATGAATTTTGTAAAAGCGTGGTATATACTACTCAGAGTTATGATAAAGACAATTATAAAAAGAAAAAGTACAAAAAATATAGAACTCAATATAATAGAAATTACCCTCAATACAATAGAAAGAAATACTATTTTAGAAAATCATCAGCTAGAAAACCTTATTTGGATAGAAATAGACATATAAGAAAATACAGAACAAATAGAAATTATAAAAATAAACTGGAATGTTTTACTTGTGGGAGTGTAGAACACTTAGCAAATACATGTCCGAAAAGAATATATAATAAGACACGAAATTCACAGCTAATTGAAGACTTTCAAGAAACCTTAATAAATGTAGATGAATATATGTCAGACACAGAAAGTATATACTCTATAGTAAGCGTAGATACTGAAGAAAAAATTAAAACAGACTGAGAAGCAGAAGAATTAATCAATGAAATAGGATTAGAAAAACTAGACCTAGAACCAATTCAAATGGATAATTTAGCAAACATATCAGAAGACTGTAGTCACGACTTTGAAAGAAATAATGGTTTAGATAGTAATGCATGTTTCTCTTGTAAATGGTTTCCTAGTACAGATAAAAGAGCAAAATGTAAAAATTATTTTATAGAACGATGTTTCATATGTATAGAAAAAGAATTGAAGACAAAAACACACAAAGAAGAAAAACATAAAAAAAAAAAATAGAAGATCCTACTATTAGTCTAAGAATAATGACATTAGAAACTAGAATGAATGAATTAGAAACCAGATTATATAAATTAGAAAAAGGAAAACAAAAAGAAGTAGATAGCGAAGATGAAGAAATAAGTTTATCTAATATACAACCACTAAGAACAATACCAGAAGATTCAACGACAGAACTAATGAGCATAGAAGACCATAGAGCCTTAGTGTGTAATGAAGACAAAAAATTAGGAACTATAAAAATAATCGCCAGAATCAAAACAGATGACTATGAAATAGAAACATTAGCATTAGTAATTCGGGATGTACGAAATGTATAATATATAAATGAATAGTCCCACCAAACCTAATAAAAGTTCTAAATAAACCAGTTGCAGCCATGCAAATGGATGGAACTCATAATATATATATAAACATTATATTCATAAGGCATACATTAGCTTTATCAACACTTGTTCAGAATTTTATAAAGCTAGTTATAAAATGGATAAAATATGGGTAAGAGACTTCAATATAAATATAGGTATTGTCATAGGATTAGACTTTATGTTACATAACAATGAAAGTTGCATGATTACAAGAGATGGAGTAATTTTTCTAAATAATATTACTCATACACCAGTACAACCTCATAAAGCTGAAACTAGAATCAGACATAAGAAGATCCCTACTCCAGACCAAATAAACCTGCAAAGGAAAGAAGAGAGTTGTTGTAAAGATTGTCAAGACAACAATACATGCTGTAAAAGCAAGACAGAAATAGAGAATTTAATTCTAGAAGAAGAGGAAATACTTGACGACGAGAATTTAATAGGAAAAAATTATACTTTAATAGATATAGAAACAGAATTATATAATTTTAAAACAGGGATAGAAAGGATAGGAATAATAAAAAACCAAAAAGATTTAGATAATATAATAAATATACTAGATAAGATAGAAATTATAGGAGAAAAACCTTTACAACATTGGAAAAATAACAAAATTTTATGTAAATTAGACATAATAAATCCAAAATATATAACTAAAACAGCCTTAATAGAAGCAACTAACCAAGATGTGGAAGACTTTAAAGTACAAATGAAGGAATTATTAAATCTAGGATTAATAAGAAGATCTACTTCTAAACATAGATCTGCCGCATTTATGGTAAGAAACCATAGTGAGATAGTAAGAGGAAAATCAAGAATGGTAATAAATTACAAAAGACTCAATGATAACACCAGAACAGATGGATATAAGTTACCAGACAAAACAGAATTAATAAATAGAATACAAAGTAAAAAGATCTTTAGTAAATTTGATTGTAAATCAGGATACTGGCAGGTACGAATGCATGAAGAAAGTTTAGAAACCAGCATTTCTAAAGCCTTAAGTGCATATTCAGAAGTAATAAATTCAGAAACATTATCATCAATAATAGAAAATAGACTGTTACAAAGCCTAATTAACAAAGAGATAATCTCTGCTATAACGTGGGAATTACAAGGTATAAGAGAAGATATAGAAAGACTTAGAACTAGTATAGAGCACCAGAAGAAAATTTGTAAAATAAAGATTCCTTTAGGGTAATAAATAACGCTAGAAAAAATAGAAACATTAAAAAATCTAGAATACTTAGGATTCTTAATTATATGCTTGTCTTGTTCTGCTTTTGTTTGGAAAAATCTTTCCAAAGTCTCTTTAACTATACTTTCTATGTTGTCATTTTTTTTTTCTTTTTTGCAAGTATGCTTTTCTTGGTAGAAGTAGCTCCTTGTGTCAGTGTATTTGGTAGTCTTATTCTTGTCTGGAGAGATGAACATCCCTCATCTTCACTTTTTGGCAATATATATATATATATATATATATATATATATATATATATATATATATATATATATATATATATATATATATATATATATATATTGAAAGAACAAAGCAAGCCGACTAGCTGCTACATATGTTGGACACAAAAGAACAGGAGCTAACAAGGCTACATCATCTGTCAAATACATACAACAGTGTACAGACCTGTCACACCCCAATCCTGATAGGGCATGATGGGCACCCGACCCCTTACTCAGAACCGAGCGAACCCGCTGGTTCTCGTTATGTTCATAACCTCACTGGACTCTTAAATCACGAAATGAAATGCATAATGAAAGCTTTTCAAAAACATTCTTTTCGTCATTCTCAAATCAAGTAAAATCTATAATTGTACGAAATTTGTAACATAATGCATAATGATACGTCGGCTTGCAGAGCTGCTTACAAGACTGACATGCTATATACGTGACTCTGTCTGCAAAGTCTCTAACATCAATCAAGATACCATAACATAGATACTCTGACTTGGCAAAACTCCGGAAGGAAATGGAGCTCGCCAATCCAGCTAGAACATCTTCTAGCAATATCCTCTACTCATCTGTATACACCTGCGTGGCATGAAACGGAGTGTCCACAAGAAGGGACGTCAGTACGAGCAATGTACTGAGTATGTAAGGCATGAATAATATCATAAGATCATGGTAAGAGACGTAAAGCATAGCATAGAGTAAGGAAATAACCTGTACCTCTGTCTGCCTCTTAAGGCGGATATCATGCATGCTAACTTTACCTTTTGAAACAACGTATAAATTATTTACAAGTAAACTGCCCGACCATATAGGTACGGTGTAATGCTGCCCGACCATTTAGGCACGGTGTGGTCATCATTAGCCCGCGTCCGAGGTAATCATAAACTGCCCACTGTAGTGGTGTGTCTGCCCGGCCGCCTATTGGACGGCACGGTGTTATACTGCCCGGCCATGTAGGCACGGTGTTATTAAAATACATACATAATTATAAAGCATGCATGAGAGCCCAAGTGAAAGCTACAACTCTATCGGAGTGACGTAAGGTCGGTAACCTCCAATTTATGTTATGGAATAATCATCATCGATATATCTCACCTCGAAAGAACAATTCATGAGGTGAGACCAACAACAATGAGAAATTCAAGGAAATCATGAAATAAATTCGATAATCTCATAATAGCATTAGAATCATAAGCTTTGGAACTTCTAGAATAAAAATCATTGTCATCATGCGCATCATAGAAAACATCTCATCTTCTTTATCCTTATAAAGCATACTCATCTTTAGCGTCATAAGAAACTCTTGGAATCATGAAACTTTAACTTTTGAGGATAAACACATTATGGAAAACATCTCATCTTTAGTATCATAGGAAGCTTTTAAGAATCATGAGTTTGTAACTCTTGGAAATAAGAAGGTTATGGAAACGTATGTGGAATCACAACATAAGAATCATGCCTTTGAAAGAAAGGGACTAGCCTTAACATACCTTTTTGGTCGCCTTAACTCTACTATTCAACGCTTGGCCTCCCAGGCTCGTAAATCTGTATTCAAGAAATTTTATACTATTGTTAGACTTATCTTCATAGGCCTATCTTAAACCCTCAAACTAACTCTTTCTGGAATCTGCTGAAATTTCGGCAGCATCTCCCTTGTTTATATGCCTAGTCCGAAATTATAATTCAGCAACCAACAATAACAACAACAACAACAAAAAATACAATCACATCATTTCCAACACCAATATGTACCATATAACATCCCACACGATGTTTTCCCAATTTCCACAACCAACCAACTCGGTATACAATTATTTCACGACTTTATCTTCGCGAATAAACCGGTATCAACGTAATTAGAAGAAGATTCATACCTTATTCTCATTGAAATAGCAAGATCTACAACATCCTCTATGAGTCCACGCTAGAATCCACCACACCACAATGCTAGAATCACGACCACGCGCTATCCGAACCTAAACTAATACTCCGTCGCTTAAAAATTGCTCACTTTTTATTTCCCTCTCTCTCTCTCTCTCTCTTCGATTTCTGGAAATTTCTAGCAAAATCTGGTGAAAACAAGGGGTCCTTACCCTTTTTATAAGGGTCAAATCAGGGTCGGGTACTGTAGCAGCACTGTAGCAGGTCGGTATTGTAGCAGTGCTGTAGCATGCGTTTCTGCTCTGTCAGCTGAACTTGTAACGTCTATAATCTTCTTCTCCGAAGTCCAATTGATGAGCGGTTTGTTGCGTTGGAAACTAGACCCGACGAACTTCATTTTAGGCTTTTGTTTCACCTTAAAACACTTCATATGCTAAGAGATATACGTCCCCCAAGTTGGACCAAAATTTGCAGACAAAACATTACCCATCCTTTCTCCGAAGTCGTACTACTTCATTTCTTCCACTCATTTCCTTATAAAACCTTCCGGTATATCTTATATACATTCTTCAATTATGAAATGTACTTGATAATTCTTGCTCCTTATATTCCAAAGTGGTTTTACTTAACCCTAACTCAACGTACTTATGTTTCCAATTTGGTAAGTGCTCTTCGAAGATACGGGGTGTAACAAGACCTCTACTGGAGTATAAAGCTATAGAAAGGATAGGACATGACCCCGCCATACCCATATTCATGTACATTTCAAAAAAATGGTATACCAAAATAGACTGCAGCTCCGGATCAAATGGAGCGCTCTTACCACCGCTGAATAAAGGTCCTACTGAGCTGGACCGTCTGTCTGTCTACCTGAACCTGCGGGCATGAACGCAGCCCCCCTGAACAATAGGGGAGTCAGTATGAATAATGTACTGAGTATGTAAGGCATAGGAGTAACCAATATATATGAATCATAATAGGAGTCTTAACTCATAAGCTAAAGCATTTGTATGACTGAACATCTGAAACATCTGTATAACTGAAAGTGCCTCTGCGGCGTAGGATATGCATGCTCTCTTTTAAAGGAATCATATAGAAATATAAATAGTAAAATGCCCGAACATATAGGTACGGTGTTATCATCAGTGAATAGTATCCTACCGGCAATATAGGCATGGTGTTTTCATCATTATCCCGCGTCCGGGACGAAACCATAAGCTGTCAACTGTAGTGGTGTACGCATCTACGCGCCTGCCCGACCGACTATAGCGCAGCACGGTGTGTGAAAATAGCTATACATATATATATATATATATATATATTGTTACACCTCGGAAAAATTTCCCGTTGGTACACAAGTAAATGAACTAATGAGGTGTGCGAGGAGTGCGAGTGTATAATGTTTCATGGGAGATGTATGTAAAGGGGATGTGGATGATTAGAATGAAAAGTCGAGAAATGAGAAAAATTGAAAGTTGGCAAAACTACCCAGTGGTCGTATATTGCAAAATACGGACCGTAAAGTGCAATACGATCCGTAAACTGGCAGTCGTAAACTACCATGCAAAAGCTTCAGCTTTCTGCCAGTGGTCGTAAAGTGCAAATACGGACCGTAAACTGCCAGGTCGTAAACTGGCATACCAAACTTCAACTTTCTGCCAGCTGAGGAAGAGGTATAATACGATCTGGTGGACGGACCGTAAAGTGATTTATGACCCGTAAACCATGGTCGTAAATCACCATGCATGCAGGCCAAAGTTTCTGGTTCTGCTTAAGCTTAAAAACGACCACGAGGGACGGTCCGTAAACTGAAATACGGACCGTAAATCTCCATGGACGACCACTGTTCACCCAGCACAGATTTTTCAATTCATTAAATATGAGGATCAAGACTTGTCTTATTTCATTTACAACATTACACCACTTCTCTCTAGAACTTCCCTCTACATTTATTTTATGAGTTTTCAAGGATTATAAGTCATCCATAACATTAAGACAAGTAAATCAAGGATAAGGGAATCATCAAGGATCATCCAAGTCAAGAAATCCAAATGGAGAAAAACTAGGGTTTTGCTCAAATAAGAGTATTATCAACCAAAGCTTGTTCCTACAACTTCTAAAGTAAGATTCATGATTTTTACAAGATTTTTGAGGTATTGGAGAATTAAAATACATGGATTGTAGAAAATGTGGTCAACTAGGTCATGAATGACGAATAGTGACATTTTGAGAAATAGTTTGAATTGAGTTATGAATGTTGTTGTGTTGTGATATGAATGTGTTATAAATGGTATTAAGATCATGAACTAAACACTCTAGACGAATGGACGAAGATGGGTGTTATAATCATGAATGTGGTTGAATTAGAGGCAAATTGAGGAATTCTAGATAATGTGGATAATGTGAATGACTAATGGCCATTGTTATGATATTAATGAAGGTATAAACGCTAGCATTGGAAGGGAACGTTCAAGCATAGAATAGTTCGACGGAAAGGTATGTAAGGCTAACCCTTCTTTCATAAGGCATGGTTCTTGGCCAAATTCCTAAACTCCTCTATATGAGAATGTTTTCTTCACATGGTTGACATTCTGAGCTCATAAGCTCACGACCCTTGATATGTACTATGCTTATACTACGTTCCTCGTATGACGAGTAAGTCTATAATGTAAATGTAACGATAATGATGAGGATAGAAATGATGATGAGAGCAAAATGAGACTAGAGATACTTACGAGCTACGATATATGTGTATGTGTGCCTATGAAGGGCTATAATAAGACCCCGAGCTTATGATGCCGGGTAAGACTATATGTATATGACTATGTATAAAGTATGTATACGATTACGAAACGCGTGCACACCTCTGCAGAAGGTACGGATAACCCTGATGCCTTGGTAGGGCCAGGTATGTATGACCTTGAGCCTTGGTTGGCCAAGTATGTATAAGACACCGATCCCATGAGGTCGGGTATGCTATGTATGTGAAATGACTATGTATATAATATGAATATGAATGTGAAAAGACTATGTATAGGAATACGGATAAGGACATGTATACGAATATGAGCACAAGTATGGTACGAGTATTACTATGGGATACGAACGACGATGTATGCAAGTAAGCGACGTCCTTTTGATATCTATTATGCTCCTATATTGATGTTGATCATGCTTTACATACTCAGTACATTCTTCGTACTGACGTCCTTTTGTTTGTGGACGCTGCGTCATGCCCGCAGGTGCGCAGGGAGACAGATTTGATCCTTAGCTGTCTATTCGGAGATTTCATAGAGAGTTCCATTTCCTTCGGAGCCATATCTTTTGGGTACTCATTCTTTTGTGTATATAGTTATGGGCATAGCGGGGTCCTGTCTCGCTAATGTGATATGTTATACTCTTAGAGGCTCGTAGACGTATGGGTGTGTGGGTAGATGTGTTTGGCCTTGTCGGCCTATGTTTTGTATATCATTTTGTCGGCCACGTTGGCCCATGTACATTGATGTGGCATAAATGCCTATGATGATATAAATGTGCGGTTGTCCATATGGGACTAGTTGACGAATCAATGGAAATGCATGTATAATTATGTGGCTCATCTAGATGTAAGTATAAGGGTAAGCTAAGAGGGTGCTCAGGTGGGTTAGCACCGGGTGCTCGTCGTGGCCCCGAGTCGGGTCGTGACATATATATATATATATATATATATATAAATGCATGAAGGACTCATGAAAAGTGTTACACCTCGAAAACTTTTCCATTCATGCACAAGCGAACAGATTAGTGAAGAGTACGAGCATACGGTATTTCAATAGGTAAGAAATGACATTCGATGACCCTAGTTAAGATTTCAAATATGTTTGAGATAAGGGAAGAAAGTTGGCCAAAACAAGGCAAGGCATACAATAGGTATCGGAAAGGAATTACGAGGAACGAGTTAATGGAGATTTAATGATGTCTTGGAGAAGAGTGACAACGTCCCTTATATTGGTATTGAGGTGACAAGAAAGTTCTAAGAAGGTTCCATAAGGATTGGAGATCAAACGAGTCGACGAAAACGGACTTCGGAACACTGGAATTATACGGCCAAACATACTAGCCGTATAAATTATACGGTCCGTATAATCAGCCCAGGATGGCACATTTCTTTGGACCAAATATACGGCTAAACATATGGCCCGTATAAAATGTACGGACCGTATGTTGGTCCGTATACCTTGTCGGGAACTGAATGGTTCATTAAATAGAGGATTCAAGTCTTATTTCATTTCACTTCCATACCACACCCCTTCTATCTAAAACAACTCTCTACATTTATTCCACAAGAATTCAAGAGGTATTAGTGATCAACAACATAAATTAAGTGAATCAAGTGCAAGAAAACCCATTAAAGATCATTCAAGTCAAGAAATCTCATTGGAGATGAACTAGGGTTATTGCTCAAGTGAAGTATTACCAACCAAGGCTTGTTCCTACAACCTCCAAGGTAAGATTTATGGTATTTCTATGTTGTTTAAGGTATTTGAGTGTTGAAATACTTGGATTGTAGAAGGGTATAGAAAAATGAGTCATGAATGTGAAATAGTGCCAGTTTGAGTAATAGTTTGAATTGAGTCATGATTCCTGAGGTGTTGTGATATAAATATGTTACAAATGATGTTGAGAACATGGGATAGGTAATGTATGTGAATGAATGTAGTCGTGTGTTATGACCATGGATATGGGTGAATGGAAGTGAAGTGAGAAATATAGATAATGTGGATGAATAGAAACTATTGTTATGATATTGTGAATGTATTATTAACGTTTGGGAGTTGATATACGATATGGAGGAATGTCGTATAAATAAACGAGATGCTGTTCGATTTCCTCTAGTTTTAGTCATGTATGCTAGCTATCGATTTCTAATGATAGTATGACTTTAATGAAGGTAGAAACGTGAGCGCGGGAGGAGAACGCGCAAGTGGTAAAATCGTTGAACGGAAAGGTATGTAAGGCTAACCCTTTTTTCATAAGGCATGGTTCTTTGGCCAATCATCTAAAGCTTCTACAAGTCTATGGTGTCCTTCAAATGATTCGATCTTCCGAGCTATTAAGCACACGATTCTTGATATGCTACGATTGTACTAAGATCCACCTGTGACGAGTAAGCCTATAAAGATAGATGTAATGAATGACGATAATAGTGACAATGATATTGATGAAGACTATAATGGTAATAGCGATGACGATAACGATGACGATGATGATAGTGATGATAATAGTAAAAATGCTTATGAGCTATTATGTATGTGTATCTATGTATGACTATTATGGAACCCCGAGCTTATAAGGCCGGGTAGAATATGTATGTATGTTTATGTAACGCGCGCGCACCACTGCAGTTGGGTACAGACAACACTGAGCCTTGGTAGGGCTAGGTATGTGTAACACTAAACCTTGATAGGGCCAGGTATGTGTAACACTGAGCCTTGGTAGGGCCAGGTATGTGTAACCCTGAGCCTTGGTTGGCCAGGTATGTATGATCACCGAGCCTAGCTATGGTCGGGTACGTGAAACACCGAACCTTCGTGGTCGGGTATGCTATGTAAATGCTATGTGTATGACATGAATATGTATATGCTATTGGTAGGTATATGATATAGGTATGAGTATGAATACGAATATGATACGATTACGAATAAGAATATGTACATGATATAAATGTGAATAAGGATATGTTAATGAGTACGGATATGAATATGGGTATGGAAACGGATGTATGTACACAATCACACACTCGAAATGGAAAGTTCCTACGTAAGGCAAGTAAGTGCTTATGACGATGATTCCACTATCTCCCATCTTATGCTATTTCTTATATTGCTTATTATGCTTCTATATTGATGTTGATGATGCTTTACATACTCAGTACATTCTTCGTACTGACGTCCTTTTGTTTGTGGACGCTGCGTCATGCCCGCAGGTGCCTAGGGAGACAGACTTGATCCATAGCTACAATATCAGAGACTACATAACAGAGCTCCACTTCATTCTGAGCTATAGCTTTTGGGTCCTTATTCTTTTGTTTACATAATTATGGGCTTAGCGGGGTCCTGTCCCGCATATCTGATATGCTATACTCTCCCTAGAGGCTCGTAGACATTTGTATATGGTTAGATATGATTGGCCTTGTCGGCCTATATTTTTTATTTCATTTTGTTAGCCTCGTTGGCTTATGTACATTGTTATGGACATAGATGTCAATGATGATATAAAGTTATTGTTGTCCAATGGGACTAGTATGATTGATGAATAGAAATGTATGTTTAAAATATGTGGCTCGCTTATATGTAAGTGTAAAGGTACGCTAAGGGGAGCCCGGGTGGGCTAGCATTGGATGCCCATCGCGGCCCCCCTAGTCGGGTCGTGACAAAAGTGGTATCAGAGCAGTTCAGTCCTAGGGTGTGTCTACGAGCCGTGTCTAGTAGAGTCTTGGTTATGGGTGTGTTGTGCGCCACACTTATAAACAACAAGCTGCGGGCATTTTAGGAATAAATGACCTTCTTTCATCATAAGAATCGTGCGATAGAGTTATGATATAAGAGCTTCTTGTTCCTTAACCGTGTGTTGTGTATTTCAGAAATGCCTATAAAGAGAAAGGCTACAGCAGCCTAAAAGGGCAAGACGGTGGCAGAAAAGCGGGCTGAAAGATCACCACCACTGGTAGTAGAGGAAAGTGAGTCCCAAAGTGCGGCTCAATCTCAGTCCTCCCGTTCAGTACCTATATTAGAAGAGCGTGACGGAGCCTCAGCCCCAGCTCCAGCACCTCCGGCTCCTCCACCGGATGCTTCAGGCCAGGACGTAAAAGAATCCATTCATTTTCTTACTCAATTGGTTACTGCTCAAAATCAACGGCAAGGTGTAGGGCAAGGTGATAGGGCTGTTAGTGTAAGGGCTCGTGACTTCATTAGCTTAAATCCTCCGGTATTCTTTGGGTCAATGCCGAATGAGGACCCTCAGGACTTTATCGATGGTATGTTGAGGACGCTTCGATTGATACATGCTTCGGACAGCGAATCGGTGGAGTTAGCGTCATATAAATTGAGAGATGTCTCGAACCATTGGTACACGGTTTGGATGGATTCACGGGGAGCCAACGCACCTCCCCCGGTATGGCAAGAATTTGTTGATGCTTTCCTTCGACACTATATGCCTCCGGATGTTCGGCGAGTTAGAGCCGATAAGTTCTTGAATTTGAGGCAAGGTAGTATGAGTGCTTTAGAGTACAGTCTCCGCTTCAATTCTTTGGCGAGGTATGCTTTGGCCATTGTAGCGGATATGGGTGACCGAGTGCACCGATTTGTGAAGGGTCTAGCGCCACATTTGATGGATAGGTGCTTGACTGCGTCCCTTCAGGACAATATGGATATTTCATGCATTCAGGCCCATGCTCAGAACTTAGAAGAAATCCTACAGCAGCAAAGAAGTGAACGCGAGCATGATAGGGGAAATAGCAAGAGGGCCAGATCTTCGGATCCGATGAGCGACTTTAGAGGCGGGCACAGGCAGCAGTTTTCTAGGCATTCAGGCTATTCTATGACCAGTGCACCTCCACGGTTTTCAGGCCAGAGATTTGATAGATCGACTCGTTCCGGGCCGAGTCAGAGTTTTTCGGGGTCTTAGTTCAGAGGTGATTCGGGTCAGGCAAGGCCATCCATACCGCGATGTTCCCCTGTGTGGGAAGTTACATTGGGGTCAGTGTCGATCGGGTTCTGAGGCTTTCTATTCATGTGGTCGGCCAGGCCATATTATGCGTAATTGCCCCTCGATTCATGGTAGAGGTAGGACCCAGCCTTTCGGGTCGGTAGCTGGATCTTCATCATATGTACGCCTAATGGGGCCAGGTTCACATGCCCCAGTCGGCCATGGTAGAGGCAGAGGGAGAGTTCCCAGTTCTAGCGGTCCTCAGCACCGTATTTATGCTTTGGCTGGACGCCAAGATCTTGAGTCTTATCCTAATGTGGTCACAGGTATATTATCGGTATTCTCTCGTGATGTATATGCTTTGATTGATCCAGGCTCCACGTTGTCATATGTTACTCTATATATTGCGGGTCGATTTAGAGTCGAACCGGAGTCGATCAAACCTTTTGGGGTGTCTACACCTGTTGGTGAATCAGTAATAGCTAGCCGAGTATATAGAAACTGTATAGTTGTAATTTCTGACCGTCGTACTACGGTTGATTTTCATGAGTTAAAAATGGTAGACTTTGATGTTATTATGGGCATGGATTGGTTGGCTTCTTGCTATGCCAATGTTGATTGTAGAATGAAAATGGTTCGTTTCCAATTTCCAGGAGAACCAATTCTAGAATGGAAACGGAATACTGCGTCACCAAAGGTAGGTTTATTTCCCATCTAAAGGCAAGGAAAATGATCACGAAAGGATGCATTTATCATCTAGTTCGGGTTCAAGATGTAGAAGCTGAATCGCCAACTCTTCAGTCAGTTCCCGTGGTGAATGAATTTCCGGATGCGTTTCCGGAAGCGCTTCCAGGCCTTCCTCCCGAACGGGAGATTGATTTTGCTATTAATGTGTTGCCAGACACTAAGCCTATATCTATTCCTCCTTATAGAATGGCTCTCGTAGAATTAAAAGAGTTGAAGGAGCAATTGAAGGACTTGCTTGAGAAAGGCTTTATTAGGCCTAGTTCATCCCCGTGGGGAGCACCCGTATTGTTTGTCCGAAAGAAAGATGGCTCCTTGAGAATGTGTATCAATTATCAGCAATTGAATAAGGTGACGATTAAGAATAAATATCCTCTCCCGAGGTGTCACACCACAATCTTGATAGGGTATGATGGGCACCCGACCCCTTACTCAGAGCCGAGCGAACCCACTGGTTCTCGTTATGTTCATAATCTCACTGGACTCTTAAATCACAAAATGAAATACATAATGAAAGTTTTTTTTTTTCAAAAACATTCTTTTCGTCTTCCTCAAATCAAGTAAAATCTGTGATTATATGAAATTTGTAACATAATGCATAGTGATACATCTGCTTGCAGAGCCGCTTACAAGACTGACATGCTATATATGTGACTCTGTCTGCAAAGTCTCTAACATCAATCAAGATACCATAACATAGATACTCTGACTCGGCAACACTCCGGAAGGAAATGGAGCTCGCCAATCCAGCTGGAACATCTTCTAGCAATATCCTCTACTCATCTGTATACACCTGCGCGGCATGAAACGCAACGTCCATAAGAAGGGACGTCAGTACGAGCAATGTACTGAGTATGTAAGGCATGAATAGTGACATAGTAAGAAATACCGAACATGAAAAATAATATAATGGACGTATGGGGATAAAGTAATATAAAAGAGATCAACCTGTGCCTCTGAATGCTCTTTTAAGACGAATGTCGTGCATGCTTAGCTTTTAAGAACTTTTCCACACATATCCATATATAGCATACATACATATGCATTCACATACACTTACACTTACTATACACACATCTATCATATCCGTACCCGGCCCTTTCGGGACTCGGTGTTATCCTTACCTGACCCTTTTGGGACTCGGTGTTATCCGTACCTGGCCCTTTCGGGACTAGTTGTTATCCGTACCCGGCCCTTTCGAGACTCGGTGTTATCCGTACCCGGCCCTTTCGGGACTCGGTATGATCCGTACCCGGCCTGTCACACCCCAATTCCACTAGGGTGTGATGGGCACCCGACCCCATATCCGGAGCCGAGCGAACCCACAGACCTTTAGGACATACAAAATCTTATTAGGCTTTTAAATCAAATAAAATAAAATACACAATAAACTCTCAAAATATTCTTGTCCGATGTTTTCCAAATCATACAAAATCTATGATCATACAGAATTTAACGCATAATACAGAAGGACATATCGGCCGATGAAGCCGCATACACAACTGACATACTATGCCCACGACTCTGTCTGCAAAGTCTCTACATCAATCCAGAAGAACCACACATACAAACTCTGACACGACAGCACTCCAGGAGCAAATGGAGCTTGCCAACTCTGTTGGGACATCCTCTATAATAACTCCACACCATCTGGGTGTACCTGCGCGGCATGAAACGCAGCCCCCGAAGAAAGGGGGTCAGTACAGAATAGGTAGTGAGTATGTAAAGCATGAAATATAATAAACTGAATCATAACCTGAACAGGGAGTACAAAAAATAAGTGCAATAACCGGAATATCAAAGGGGCAAATTTAGGTGCGAATTCTTGAGAGTAGAGTCGTCGCCGAGGCTCGTATCCAAACCTATTATGTCTAAGACATGCCAAGAGAAGGAAAGGTAAAGCTTTACATACCTTGTTCGCTCCTTGCGCCTCTCCAAACTCAATTCCCGTTTCCTCCAAAATCTACAATTGGTCGCAATTACCAAATGTTAACTATAAGACTTTAGGACTTGAATCTGAAATTAACACTTTTCTACAGAAATTTGGGCAGCATCTCCCCTATAAATTCAACATCCCCGAGATTTTAACTCGGCCAAAATAACCAACAACAACACCCACAACATCAACAATCACTACAAAACACATTCTAGCATAAATATTCTTCTTTCCAACATAGTGCGACAACTCCCAATCAAACTTCGCACTTCCAAACTAATATCAATGTTTTCATATCCATTTACTAATCAAGATCATTCCAATACAATTCGGAAGCATTTCATATCATTCTACAAAATATTTAAAAAATATAAAAAAATTCTCCAAAATCATAATTCATCCGAAACTTCTAATTTTCGACATAAATATTCATAACACATTTTCATCTTCCAATTTCATTAACAATAATCATAATTTGCACCTTAACAATTTCATTTTCATAATTACATAAATCTACCATAAAATCACAAAACTTCCCATAACAACTTAACAACCAACCTTTCATACTAATATGGACTTACATCCCTCCAAATTCACCAATCAACATAACAATACACATTTAGAACTCCACTTCCATAATTACATAAAAACTACTTTAAAATCACATAAGTTCCTATAACCATTTTCAACAATTTTTCATGCCAACTTAAACCATTTTTCCTCCATTTCCATCACAAGGCTTCAACAACACAATTAATATAACAAATAAAATTTTAATCATCCCTTTCCATGCATACCATTTTCGACCATACATATATATATCCATAACACAAAATTTTCATACTCTACATTCCTTTCCACATTCCACAACACCTATATATATTTCTTCCAAGACAAAAGGAGTGAAATCTTACCTTTTTCTTCTTATCTTCTTCACTTGTCCAAAGTGTTAAATCGACGAAACAAGCGGTCTATCTTCCGAAATAACTATACCACGTTGTAGAGGACCCTTGAATTAGTAGAAATACCACAAGAAAATAATTTTTGGGACAAGATTTTAAGGGGCTAGATTTCCTTGGTCATGGCCGTATGGCCCTTCAACTTTTGCTCTGCTTTCTTTGTTTTTCTCTTTCTCTTGATTTCTCTTGAAGGTTCTTGTGATAAAGACTTATTTATCACATGGATTTTTTTTTAAATGACTTGGGTTGGGTCTTTTATTTTGGGCCATGGCCGGATGGACCCTATTGGGCCTCTTCTTCTCTTTTTTTTTTGTCATGGGCCTAACCCGGTTGGCCCCGAGTTGGGCCTAGCCCACTGACCTTTCGACCTTAAAACGTCCATATCTCCTTGTACCGACGTCACCTGGGAACCCACGACCTATGGTTCGAAAGATAATTCTATTATCTACAACTTCTAGTTGGTATTTTTCCAAATTCCAAACCTATAATACCGTTTTTGCCGCTTAAAGTCAGGTCACCCGATAACGTTTTCTTAAAAATATTCGTTTGGAGGGCTTCCACTTTGATTTTGCCCAAGGGTCCTTCGTGAGTTGTGTTTAACTTTACATATGTGATTCATATAACTTGTCACATGTTCCAAAAAAAATCTTGACGTGTGGGCCCCACCTCAGCTTACAAATAATTCGACGTTCAAAAATATGGGTCATTGTGGATAGACTCACTAAGTCAGCTCATTTCTTACTAGTCAGAACGACGTATGTGGCAGAAGACTATGCAAAGCTCTATGTTAAAGAGATAGTACGACTTCATGGTGTTCCAGTATCTGTTATCTCAGACAGAGGAACCCAGTTTACGGCTAATTTTTGGAAGTCCTTCCAAGAGGGTTTGGGGACTCAGGTGAGCCTTAGCACGACATTTCACCCGCAGACTGATGGACAAGCCGAACGTACCATTCACACTCTTGAGGATATGTTACGGGCATGTATGTTAGATTTTAGAGGTAACTGGGAGGATCACTTACTACTCATTGAGTTTGTTTATAACAATAGTTATCATTCTAGCATTCAAATGGCACCGTATGAAGCGTTATATGGGCGAAAGTGTAGATCCCCAATTGGGTGGTTTGAAACAGGAGAGGCTAAATTGATAGGGCCAGACTTGGTCCAGCAAGCCATAGAGAAGATTAAGCTTATACAAGATCGGTTGTTAGCAGCCCAAAGTCGTCAAAAGTCCTATGCGGATAATCGTCGAAGGGACTTAGAGTTCTAAGTGAAAAATTGGGTATTCTTGAAAGTGTCACCAATGAAGGGTGTAATGAGATTTGGCAAAAAGGGGAAGCTTAGTCCCCGGTACATTGGGCCTTATGAGATTGTGCGCAAAGTAGGCAAAGTGGCCTATGAATTAGATCTACCTCCTGTCTCGATGCTTTGAAAATGTGTTGGAGATCCTACTAGGATCATGCCAATAAATGATGTTAAAGTGACGGAAAAGCTGACTTATGAAGAGGTAGCCATTGCCATATTAGATAGGCAAGTACGGAGGCTTAGAAACAAAGAGGTGGCCTCAGTTAAGGTTTTATGGAGAAGCAGTAAATGAGAAGAAATGACATGGGAAGTGGAAGAAATTATGCGATCCAAGTACCTGCACTTATTTCAGCCCCCGGAAGAGGGCCAAGATGAGACATCAAGATCATAAGGTATGTATGTTTTCCTTTTTATGCATTTGGGTCGTGTGTGGCCAAAGTCCATTGCTATTATGTTGTGGCCCTGTGAGGAATTTTTATTATGGGTTGTTGTGACAGAATGGTTGTGCCATATGATAGGGGAAACTCTGGCGAAATTTTTATACAATCCCCAAGGACTTTAACATTCGAGGACGAACGTTCTTAAGGGGGGAAAAATGTTACACCTCGGAAAATTTTCCTTTGATGCACAAGCGAATAGATTAGTGAAGAGTACGAGAATACGGTATTTAAATAGGTAAGAAATGACATTCGATGACCCTAGTTGGCCAAGACAAGGCAAGGCATACGATAGGTATCAGAAAGGAATTATGAGTAACGAGTTAATGAGGATTTAATGATGTCTTGGAGAAGAGTGATAATGTCCCTTATATTGGTATTGTGGTGTCAAGAAAGTGCTAAGAAGGTTCCATAAGGATTGCAGATCAAACGAGTCGACGAAAACGGACTTCGGAACACTGGGAATAATACGGCCAAACATACTGGCCGTATAAATTATACGGTCCATATGTTAGGACCGTATAATCAGCCCAGGATGTCACATTTCTCTGGACCAAATATACGGCCAAACATACGACCCGTATAAAATGTACGGACCGTATGTTGGTCTGTATACCTGGTCGGGAACTGAATGGTTCATTAAATAGAGGATTCAAGTCTTATTTCATTTCACTTCCATACCACACCCCTTCTCTCTAAAACATCTCTCTACATTTATTCCACAAGAATTCAAGAGGTATTAGTGATCAACAACATAAACTAAGTGAATCAAGTGCAAGAAAACCCATTAAAGATCATTCAAGTCAAGAAATCTCATTGGAGATGAACTAGGGTTATTGCTCCAGTGAAGTATTACTAACCAAAGCTTGTTCCTACAACCTCCAAGGTAAGATTTATGCTATTTCTATGTTGTTTAAGGTATTTGAGAGTTGAAATACTTAGATTGTAGAAGGGTATAGAAAAATGGGTCATGAATGTGGAATAGTGCCATTTTGAGAAATAGTTTGAATTGAGTCATGATTCTTGAGGTGTTATGATATAAATATGTTACAAATGATGTCGAGAACATGGGATAGGTAGTGTATGTGAATGAACGTAGTCGTGTGTTATGACCATGGATATGGGTGAATGGAAGCGAAGTGAGAAATATAGATAATGTGGATGAATAGAAACTATTGTTATGATATTGTGAATGTATTATTGACGTTTGGGAATTGATATACGATATGGAGGAATGTCGTATAAATAAAGGAGATGCTGTTCGATTTCCTCTAGTTTTAGTCATGTATGCTAGCTGTCGATTTCTAATGATAGTATGACTTTAATGAAGGTAGAAACGTGAGCGCGGGAGGAGAACGCGCAAGTGGTAAAATCGTTGAACGGAAAGGTATGTAAGGCTAATCCTTCTTTCATAAGGCATGGTTATTTGGCCAATCATCTAAAGCTTCTACAAGTCTATGGTGTCCTTCAAATGATTCGATCTTCCGAGCTATTAAGCTCACGATTCTTGATATGCTACGATTGTACTAAGTTCCACCTGTGAAGAGTAAGCCTATAAAGATAGATGTAATAAATGACGATAATAGTGATAATGATATTGATGAAGACTATAATGGTAATAGCGATGACGATAACGATGACGATGATGATAGTGATGATAATAGTAAAGATGCTTATGAGCTATTATGTATGTGTATCTATGTGTGACAATTATGGAACCCCGAGCTTATAAGGCCGGGTAGCATATGTATGCATGTTTATGTAACACACGTGCACCACTGCAGTTGGGTACGGACAGCACTGAGACTTGGTAGGGCCAGGTATGTGTAACACTGAGCCTTGGTAGGGCCAGGTATGTGTAACACTGAGCCTTGGTAGGGCCAGGTATGTGTAACCCTGAGCCTTGGTTGGCCAGGTATGTACGATCACCGAGCCTAGCTATGGTCGGGTACGTGAAACACCGAACTTTCGTGGTCGGGTATGCTATGTAAATGCTATGTGTATGACATGAATATGTATATGCTATGGGTAGGTATATGATATAGATATGAGTATGAATACGAATATGATATGATTACGAATAAGAATATGTACATGATATGAATGTGAATAAGGATATGTAAATGAGTACGGGTATAAATATGGGTATGGAAACGGATGTATGTACACAATCACGCACTCGAAATGGAAAGTTACTATGTAAGGCAAGTAAGTGCTTATGACGATGATTCCACTATCTCCCATCTTATGCTATTTCTCATATTGCTTATTATGCTTCTATATTGATGTTGATCATGCTTTACATACTCAGTACATTCTTCGTACTGACGTCCTTTTGTTTGTGGACGCTGCGTCATGCCCGCAGGTGCCCAGGGAGACAGACTTGATCCATAGCTACAATCTCAGAGACTACATAACAGAGCTCCACTTCTTTCGGAGCTATAGCTTTTGGGTGCTTATTCTTTTGTGTACATAATTATGGGCTTAGCGGGGTCCTGTCCCGCCTATATGATATTTATACTCTCCCTAGAGGCTCGTAGACATGTGTATATGGTTAGATATGATTGGCCTTGTCGGCCTATATTTTGGATTTCATTTTGTTAGCCTCGTCGGCTTATGTACATTGATATGGGCATAGATGTCAATAATGATATAAAGGTATTGTTGTCCAATGGGACTAGTATGATTGATGAATATAAATGTATATTTAAAATATGTGGCTCGCCTAGATGTAAGTGTAAAAGTACGCTAAGGGGTGCCCGTCGCGGCCCCCCTAGTCGATTCATGACAAAAAGTATACCCTAGACTACTTTGAACAACATAAGATCTCTGAAAGCCATAGACATAAAACATTGGAAATCAAGGATACAATGAACACTGTACCACCTAAGAGTAGAGTCTTTGGAACTCGCTCGCTTACTTTGTTCGTTCAAATAATAAGGATCATGCCAAAAGAATAAAAGGGACAGCCTTAACATACCTGGTTAATCTCCTTCTCAATCCACTACCAAACTTAACATAATCTTCTTTCGTCTACGATAAGTGAAATGATATCGTCTTCAACATATAAGTCATGACTATCGTATTTCGCTAATCTTATAACCTACGAAAAAATGGGCAGCATTTCCCCTGTTTATACTACATCCCAAAAGACACCAAAGGTCATCAGTAGCCCAACAACAAAAACAACAACCAACAATAGCAACAACTACAATATAATCCAATATAAACCTCTTTGATTACTTTAAGAATCATATCGAGCGGCAAGCTCGTTTAACTAATAACAAAGCGCAATTCGAACCCAATTCTTCTTTCATAATTCATTCCACACCCTTCATAACATTACACTTACGTTTACCATATCATTTTCCATCCTAAACATCATAAAGATAATCTCTAAACAGTCCATATGTTTTAACTCTTCAACCTTCACTTCTGAGTCCTAGTTTTACCTGTTTTCCTTTTTCACTTCTTCAATTAAAAATTGAATAATCATAACAACCATAGCCACAATATAGTCAGGTTATATTCCATAATTTCCAGCAATTAGAAACCATAGTTACATCTTTAAAACAGTCCAACAACAAAACTAAGATTTTTAGAAAAATTGGGCAGGACTTTTCCTATATCTTTCGCTTCCCCACCAATTTAAATCAACACCAAAACAACAAGAACAACATCAACAATAGAATATCCAAGTTATTCCATCAATTTCCAGCCATAAATTACCACAAGAACACAACATCATCAACCAAAACAACAACCTCATATAGCAATATAAGCAAATAGAAATCTCTCCAAAGTTCCAATCAAAAACAGCCCTCAAGGCAATCATATCAACCAACTAATCTATGCCTTCATAACATAATTCCCTTCACTTTAAACTAGGGAATTCTCCCATGAATAACTTAATTAACAAGAGTGGAGTATATGTAATATTACATACCTTATTGCCTAGAAATCTCAACTAAAATCCTTGCTCTAAGCTTCAATAATCAGCCACACATCAAGCACCAAATACCATAATCCTTTCCTAACTAGTTGTCACGACCCAGCCCCGTGGGCCGCGACTGGCACCCTATCTGGGTACCCAGACCAAACCGCATATTCATTTACCAAATCCGAGCATATTCCAAAAATTCATAAAAGTCATATCAAACTGAATCTTTATCAAATATGTCTTAAGCGGTCGCACAAATCAAAATGCCATATCAAATACAAACTGAGCGGCGGAATAGACATCGCCGGTCGAAAGTGCAAACATAAGCATAAGGGCCATTTAGGGCCATCAAAACAAACGGACCGCTTTAAGACCAGAAAACAAAATCAAACAAACATATATAGGACCCTCGCCCCACATATATGACTACAGGCCTCTACGAACTCAAAACAAAGACATATGGCGAGACAGGGCCCCGCCGTACCCAAATAGTCAAATGTACCGAATATACATAGCAAAAGGGAGTCTGTACCAAAAGGGGACTCCGAGTCAAGAAGGAGTACTCCGAAGTAGCAAAGAGTGAAGCCTACAGTGGAGGATCACCAATATCTGCACCTGCGGGCATGAAACGCAGCCCCCGAAGAAAGGGGGTCAGTACGAAATATGTACTGAGTATGTAAAGCACGGAGTACAGAAATATGGATCAAAACTGAAAGCAAATCAGATAACAAAGTGGAGTACAAACTAGTATGTCAAAAACCGTATCAAAATCATATACGTATACATAATGCAAACGAAATCATGCAAACGCTTAAGAACGTGGTCGCCACTCCGACACTGGCGCCACACACAGCATAACACCAGAAAGTTTCAAATCTCCGTACATCCCGGATCACAAACACAAACATAGGTGAGCGTATCGCATCACGAGCCATATCACGGCATAACTCCAAACGGAACCCGGCCCTATGGCGAAGCCTCAGGAACCGTAACACAGCATACGGCCGAATTATTGTAAGGCGCACGAATCATAACCGGCCCGGGAACCGGTGAACGAAGTCATAATAAGGCACGAGCGGAGTCGTGAGCAAACAAATGCAATTCATATTTCAAAATAGCCTTTCAAAACTTAGTAGTCTCATAAGTCATTTCATAGTACAAAATAATCGAATACTTAGTCGATACAAAGTTTCATTTCACAAAACGTTTCCAAAATATTACGTATGGCTCAAAACGTAACTTAGCATATCATAATATTCAAAACATATCTCGTAGGAGGAAGTTCCAAAGCCGAAAGTATCATATCAAACTTTATTCAAAAGGACAGCCCAATAAGACAAATAGGGCGTCTCGGGGTTAGCGGGCCCACCTCGAGTCGAGTTGAGGTGGCGAACATAATTTACGGACATTTAGGGGCCAAAGGTTCATACATAATTATTTCTAGGTTACCCGACCACATTTCGATAGGTTTCGGACGATTGGCGGCATCCTAGCCAAAATAGAGCCCTTAGGCTTCAATTGAATTGAATGAATAGTAACTTTTCTGTGGATCGGGTTTCGAGGAGCAGAAATGCTCCGGAAGTTCCAATATTCGCCTATCGCACTAAGACATGCCAAACGAAGAAGTGGGAAGCTTTACATACCTTACAGACGTCGTATGCTCTCCCAAAAGTCAAGTCCCGTTTCGTCTGAAATATGCAAATGGTCAAAGTTACCAATTGAGACTCTTAGGCTTAAAAATGCCTTTAACTTCATTCTTGCCTACCGAAATTTCGGCAGCATTTCCCCTATAAATCTAACATCCCCGAGGCTTAGCTCGGCTCAGAATACATCAACAACAACAACCCAAACATCATTCAACAATATAAACCATATTCGAACTTCAAAAGCCTACCTTACTACACAAGTTGGAAATCTTTCATTCAAACTTCAAAATTCCAAATCTATATCCATGTTATTGTATTCATTCACTCATTCAAGATTATGCCATCACATTCAAAATACATTCCAAGCCATACAC
The DNA here is from genome assembly GCF_019175385.1 of Lycium barbarum. NCBI lineage: Eukaryota > Viridiplantae > Streptophyta > Magnoliopsida > Solanales > Solanaceae > Lycium > Lycium barbarum. The sequence continues at coordinate 57,451,391 of NC_083342.1, read as the reverse complement.
GAAATTGCCCAAAATCCATTACTTTCTATAATTCTCCCAAAACACCAAAACTTACAACAAACATTCTAACTTGCGTCGTTTCATTCCGACTTCATTAACATCAACTATAAATTCATATTTAAAGTCTTTAACACCCTAAATATACAATGATATTCACAATGATACCAAAGGTATACGCTTTCCAATAATGTCCGAAATCATTTTCCAACGCCAATTTAATTCATCAATCGATCATTTACGACATAAAGATCACAACAACACATTATACCAACTAAACAAGATCAATTCACACCACTTTCTTCTTCCTAGGGCTCACGGCCAACATGCAATATACACACACACCCACGGCTTTCTATATACACCAAAGTTACGGAATTCTCGTCTATTCCCAATCCTTAACACATTTATATCAATTCTATAACATTAGAGGGGCAAAATTCTTACCTTTTCTTGAATTTCCGACTTGTCGCAAACGAGGTTCTTGTGCCAAACTAATTATACCCCGTTGAAGAGGGCCTTGAGTACTTCACAACTTTGTAGAAATTAGGATTTTTGGATCAACAACCAAGCTTGGAATTTTTTTTTCTTTTCCTATAGGGTTCAGCCGAGAGGGGCTTTTTTTTTGAGCTCTACAATATTTTTTTTGTTTTGATCTAATACTTGATAACTACAAGTCAAGACTTGATATATATCCATCACAAGGAGTCATGTGCATAGCACATGACATTTAAAAATGGGTTTGGGCCAACCTAGTGGCCGGCCACCCCACAAACTTTGGGCCTCAATTTTATATTCAATTTTCTTGGCCCAATTCATTAAAAGTCCCGTTTTGTAATTCCCGAAACTAATTTCCGAAATTCCAAATTTACCCTCGGCCTTCCCCGATGTCTTAACATCTATGATTCCATAACCAACATAGTCATATTCACCAAAATAAAAAATATTTCCTTATAACACACAAGTCTTGTTTATTTCTCGATTTCCAATTATACGAAAGCACGGGACATAACATTCTCCCCCCCTAAAGAACATTCGTCCTCGAATGTTGAATCGACCTTATGGGGCGTCATACTGCTCCGGGAGGGTTCTCTTTATAGTTATCCTTTATTGATTTTCCGACACGGCTTCTTTACTAACTTTAGGGGGGTAAATTCTTCACATCACTGATTCAAATGCCTTCATAATACATTTTCTCATACCCCACGTAATCACCGAACCATACGCTATATTCTTGTAATGGACGAACGCTTTCCAGACATCATAGTCAATATCATTTTTTTTTGTTACACTTCTGAGTTTCTTACCACATCGTCGTAATCTCACTTTACTTCATACCAGACACTCCATGCCAAACAGATTCAGAACTAGGGCCAGACGCGTATAAGCATATCGGACGGATTCATAGTCAACATCAGAGGTACGGAAGTATATCAGACAAATCTGAGATCGGAGTCAAACGTACAAAGGCGTATCAAACGGATTCGTAATCAGAATCAAACACGCGAAGATATACCAGACAGATTCATAATCGAAGTCAGACGTACAAGATCATATCGGACAGATTCGAAATCAGAATCAAATGTACAGAATTGTATCATACAGAGTCGTGATCAGACAGACCGAAATGTATCGAACATACGCGTGATTAAAATCAAACGCACAGAAGCATATCAGACGTATTTATATCCAGAGTCAGACATACAGAGGTGTGCCAGACATAAACGTATCCAGAATCAGACGCACAAAGATTCATCAGACGGGAACATAATCGAGCTCAGAAATACAGAGGCGTACTAGACAGAGCCTTATCGGAATCGGGAGTGCAAAAGCACAACAAATAGAGTGTCGAATTAGAATCAAATCGCTCCTATTAAGGTTCCAATAATTCATGAGAATTTCCCCTTTATTGGTAAACTTATTCGCCAAGTTGTCACACAATTGTCTTACGTCTCGCGTATCGACTCTTTCAAGGATTCCACTTATTCACACTGCTTATCTTTCATCTTTCCTACCCTCCATACTCATTTTCTCTTTCAGACATCGTCATTCTAAACTGAATTATAATGTACTTAGGGATTTTCTATCCCTTGACAACTTTCGGATCGTCGCCCCCGCTTCGCTTCATGTATTCGGTTTAGTAAAACCTTCCGTCTATCACAACATTAGTTGCCGGGTCTCGGCTCTTAACCCACATGGGCACCAAACGAAAATCATACACACACACACACACATTTACTAATACCTTACTGGCGAACGTCTCTGACGGTTATTCGAATTCGTTCAATTTCCTAAGCGGTGTTGTACCCTTTTCTTTTCGCCCATTTAGTCCGCCTCGTTCTGCGCGACTCCCGAAAGGGCACTAATTATTCCACACACATTCTATTTACCTTTTGGTTACCCCAAATTTCCATTTATATTTATCGCACTCTCACTTATGAAAAACTTTACATTACTTTCCAGGGGGTCACCCATCCCAGAATTGCTCTGGCTTGAGCACGCTTAACCCCGGAACTTTCATGCATTTTGACGCGTTAGGGCCGATATAAGTTCGTCAATTGCCCCGCACGACCTTTGTCACGTAATTTTAGGGCCAATCGGGGTTTTAGCAAATTTTTCGGGAAGTTTTCGTAACGGGTCCCACTCCGACCCAAATAGGTCGTTTGCTCTCCTGGCTATGTGGTTTCTCGTTTTAGCTTGCCAAACTCCCTATATTCGCCCCCCCCCCCCCACATGCATAGATAGCCGCCTCGAATAGTTTCATTGATTCAGATTCTTACCCTACTTTTACTGACACGCAGACAGAGAACATCGCATAAAATACTAGAATACAGACCTATCATTGCACATATTCATTCAGAAAAAGGGTTAGTAATATACCTGGGTCTGCGTCTGGTGATGCCTCTGGGTCACGCCGACCAGTCAAATCGTATATGCGGTTCGAGGGACCGCTAGAATCTGAACCGCCACCGCGGCCTCGACCGCGTCCTGCCGGTGCTGGCACACCTCGCCCTCCAGGGCGTGCAACAGATGGAGCAGATGATGAACCGGCGGCTGACCCCGTCGGCTGAGCCACACTACCAGAACCGCTAGCCAACGGACAGTCTCTCATAAAGTGGCCCTGACCACCACAAGAAAAACAAGCTCCAATCGCTCGATAGCACTCCCCAGGATGAGACTTCCCGCAATGAGAACAACGGGGCCTGGGTGGTTTGGCATGGCTGGGACCCCTGGATACCTGTGAACCTGCCACCCTGGGGCTCTGACCGGCCCCAGACGGTCCCGCACTATCCAATCGCTTATCAGCAGACTGCGTGTCCCGGCCTAACGGAGGGAAGTATCCACTGGACTGATACTGAGGCTGCCCGCCCCAAGAATCTATAGGATACCCCGCTGATCTGGCCCTCTTGGGCCGTCTCCCATCATACTCTCGGCTGGGCCGATCTGCTCGGTGCCGGTTCTCCATCCCCTGGGCGTAGGCCTGTAGACGGGCAATGTCCATATCTGTCTGCAATGACACCGCCATACAGCCGTCAATCAGGTAATGATCCAACCCCATAACATATCTATACATCCGATCAGACATATCAGATACCACGGCAGGTGCGTACCGGGCCAGGGAATCAAACTCCAAATTATATTCACGAACGCTTCGACCCCTCTGCTGCAAATGTAAAAACCGATCAGCTCGCTCCCGTCGTAACACTGGGGGCAGAAAGTGGCGGGTGAATGCTGTCACAAACTGATCCCAAGTGGCTGGAGGGGCACCCTCTCCCCTAGACAACTCCCAAGTCTCGTACCAGTGGGTAGCAACATCTCGAAGTCTGTGCGAAGCCAGCTCGACCGACTCGGTCTCTGAAGCCCTGACCAAGTCCAGTGAGCGCCGCATCCCCCGAATAAAGTCATGGGGGTCCTCATCGGGCTTAGACCCGAAAAACTCTGGAGGGCCACATAATAGAAACTCCCGAACTCTCAGGCTGTCCCGCCTGTCATCGTCATCATCGTCCCTCCGCCCGCGCCTGCGAGCCTGACCTGCTACTAGTGTAGTCAGCAACTGTACAGCCTCCCTCAGGGTCCTATCCTCCGCCCCTGGCTGAGGAGCTGGAGTCTCAGGAGCGGGTACACGGACCTCTGGAGCTGTTGAAGGTCCTGCTCCAGGCTGTACTAATGGGGGTGTAGCAGACCCCTCAGAATGAGGTACAACCTCGGGCAAATCATAGACACGAGCCCGGGTAGCGCGCTGTGCCTGACTAGTCTCTCCCATCCTCGCTTTGCCCTTCTGGGCCGCCGTTGCCTTCTTCGGAGGCATCCCTGCAAACACAATAACGGGTCAGATCAGAATGACCCTAATAGCACAGCTCTATCGCACGATCTAAGATTCCAAAGAAAGTAACATCCTAAATGCCCTGTAGCTTCCTGTTTATAGATGCGGTGCACAACACATCGATAAACAAGACTCTACGAGACACGGCCTGTAGACATTCCGAGGACAAACTGCTCTGATACCACTTTTGTCACGACCCAGCCCCGTGGGCCGCGACTGGCACCCTATCTGGGTACCCAAACCAAACCGCATATTCATTTACCAAATCCGAGCATATTCCAAAAATTCATAAAAGTCATATCAAACTGAATCTTTATCAAATATGTCTTAAGCGGTCGCACAAATCAAAATGCCATATCAAATACAAACTGAGCGGCGGAATAGACATCGCCGGTCGAAAGTGCAAACATAAGCATAAGGGCCATTTAGGGCCATCAAAACAAACGGACCGCTTTAAGACCAGAAAACAAAATCAAACAAACATATATAGGACCCTCGCCCCACATATATGACTACAGGCCTCTACGAACTCAAAACAAAGACATATGGCGAGACAGGGCCCCGCCGTACCCAAATAGTCAAATGTACCGAATATACATAGCAAAAGGGAGTCTGTACCAAAAGGGGACTCCGAGTCAAGAAGGAGTACTCCGAAGTAGCAAAGAGTGAAGCCTACAGTGGAGGATCACCAATATCTGCACCTGCGGGCATGAAACGCAGCCCCCGAAGAAAAGGGGTCAGTACGAAATATGTACTGAGTATGTAAAGCACGGAGTACAGAAATATGGATCAAAACTGAAAGCAAATCAGATAACAAAGTGGAGTACAAACTAGTATGTCAAAAACCGTATCAAAATCATATACGTATACATAATGCAAACGAAATCATGCAAACGCTTAAGAACGTGGTCGCCACTCCGACGCTGGCGCCACACACAGCATAACACCAGAAAGTTTCAAATCTCCGTACATCCCCGATCACAAACACAAACATAGGTGAGCGTATCGCATCACGAGCCATATCACGGCATAACTCCAAACGGAACCCGGCCCTATGGCGAAGCCTCAGGAACCGTAACACAGCATACGGCCGAATTATTGTAAGGCGCACGAATCATAACCGGCCCGGGAACCGGTGAACGAAGTCATAATAAGGCACGAGCGGAGTCGTGAGCAAACAAATGCAATTCATATTTCAAAATAGCCTTTCAAAACTTAGTAGTCTCATAAGTCATTTCATAGTACAAAATAATCGAATACTTAGTCGATACAAAGTTTCATTTCACAAAACGTTTCCAAAATATTACGTATGGCTCAAAACGTAACTTAGCATATCATAATATTCAAAACATATCTCGTAGGAGGAAGTTCCAAAGCCGAAAGTATCATATCAAACTTTATTCAAAAGGACAGCCCAATAAGACAAATAGGGCGTCTCGGGGTTAGCGGGCCCACCTCGAGTCGAGTTGAGGTGGCGAACATAATTTACGGACATTTAGGGGCCAAAGGTTCATACATAATTATTTCTAGGTTACCCGACCACATTTCGATAGGTTTCGGACGATTGGCGGCATCCTAGCCAAAATAGAGCCCTTAGGCTTCAATTGAATTGAATGAATAGTAACTTTTCTGTGGATCGGGTTTCGAGGAGCAGAAATGCTCCGGAAGTTCCAATATTCGCCTATCGCACTAAGACATGCCAAACGAAGAAGTGGGAAGCTTTACATACCTTACAGACGTCCTATGCTCTCCCAAAAGTCAAGTCCCGTTTCGTCTGAAATCTGCAAATGGTCAAAGTTACCAATTGAGACTCTTAGGCTTAAAAATGCCTTTAACTTCATTCTTGCCTACCGAAATTTCGGCAGCATTTCCCCTATAAATCTAACATCCCCGAGGCTTAGCTCGGCTCAGAATACATCAACAACAACAACCCAAACATCATTCAACAATATAAACCATATTCGAACTTCAAAAGCCTACCTTACTACACAAGTTGGAAATCTTTCATTCAAACTTCAAAATTCCAAATCTATATCCATGTTATTGTATTCATTCACTCATTCAAGATTATGCCATCACATTCAAAATACATTCCAAGCCATACACGAAATTGCCCAAAATCCATTACTTTCTATAATTCTCCCAAAACACCAAAACTTACAACAAACATTCTAACTTGCGTCGTTTCATTCCGACTTCATTAACATCAACTATAAATTCATATTTAAAGTCTTTAACACCCTAAATATACAATGATATTCACAATGATACCAAAGGTATACGCTTTCCAATAATGTCCGAAATCATTTTCCAACGCCAATTTAATTCATCAATCGATCATTTACGACATAAAGATCACAACAACACATTATACCAACTAAACAAGATCAATTCACACCACTTTCTTCTTCCTAGGGCTCACGGCCAACATGCAATATACACACACACCCACGGCTTTCTATATACACCAAAGTTACGGAATTCTCGTCTATTCCCAATCCTTAACACATTTATATCAATTCTATAACATTAGAGGGGCAAAATTCTTACCTTTTCTTGAATTTCCGACTTGTCGCAAACGAGGTTCTTGTGCCAAACTAATTATACCCCGTTGAAGAGGGCCTTGAGTACTTCACAACTATGTAGAAATTAGGATTTTTGGATCAACAACCAAGCTTGGAATTTTTTTTTCTTTTCCTATAGGGTTCGGCCGAGAGGGGCCTTTTTTTTTTTGAGCTCTACAATATTTTTTTTGTTTTGATCTAATACTTGATAACTACAAGTCAAGACTTGATATATATCCATCACAAGGAGTCATGTGCATAGCACATGACATTTAAAAATGGGTTTGGGCCAACCTAGTGGCCGGCCACCCCACAAACTTTGGGCCTCAATTTTATATTCAATTTTCTTGGCCCAATTCATTAAAAGTCCCGTTTTGTAATTCCCGAAACTAATTTCCGAAATTCCAAATTTACCCTCGGCCTTCCCCGATGTCTTAACATCTATGATTCCATAACCAACATAGTCATATTCACCAAAATAAAAAATATTTCCTTATAACACACAAGTCTTGTTTATTTCTCGATTTCCAATTATACGAAAGCACGGGACATAACACTAGTTTCCAATTCCTAAGATGAAATCCTGATTTAATTTGGAGGAATTTCAACTTGGAAGGTTTAGAGAGCTTTTAAGAGGATTTAGGAGAGTTTAGAGAGAGTTTAGGGGTGAGAGAGGGGAAGGAATAGTGGGAAAAAATGTAGATTTTCCCCTTTTAATTTTCTGATCATCACTGTTCACCCGAGTAATGTTCATCCTCGTCACTATTCATTCACAGGAATTATTTCAGGAACTCAATTTTTTTTCCATCGTTTTTGACGGATGATCTCATTCCCGAGCTTACATTGACCAACTTATGATATGAATAACGTAAAAAATTTCTGAGGTGTAACAATATGACTCGTCTACAAGCCTCTAGAGATCACAGAACTGTATCACGATTAGGACAAGGTCCCGACCTAGTCATCAAGTCTGTATGCACAAAAGGGACTCCAAAATCCTCACCTGGTAACTCCGGATGAGTGGATCTTACCAATCAAGCTGATGTCTGGCTCTGTCTACTGGAGAGGTCTATCCGGCTATCTGTCAGAACCTGCAGGCATGAAATGCAGCATCCCCGGCAAAAGGGACGTTAGTACAAAATAATGTATTGAGTATGTAAGGCAATAGAATAATTGAAAGTTGAAACTGAACTGAAATGCATAGTAATCTGGAAGACAAGGAATGCTCTGAGGTATACTCACCTATTCTGACTCAATACAATGCAATATAGTAATATCATAGCTAGCTGGCCACATATATGGCTAGGTATATCTCTCACTGACCGTTAGGCTAGGTAAAAGAAAATTCTCACTGACCGTAAAGCTAGGAAAAAATAAACTCTCACTGACCATAATGCCAAACAATAGTATTCTCACTAACAAAGTGGCCAAGCAATAATATAACTCACTGACCAAGTGGCCAGGCAATAATATCTCTCGGTGACCGTAAGGCCAGGTAATAGAAAACTCTCACTGACCGTAAGGTCAGACAATAATATCTTCATGACCATAAGGCTAGGCATCAATATCTCTCATTGACCAAAGGTTCAGGCAACAATAAAAATATACATGAATATATTTCTCTTTATCAGGTCTATAGTAAAGATGTAAAGTAGTATACATATGATTCGCTATCTCTCTATCAATATGGAGTAGGCATGGAGTGGATAGTAACTCCCTCAACAAAACTAGATAAGCCATATGAAAAGTGAAACACTTATAGATATAAGAACTCTATGATATATGCTTCTCTTATACGGGTCGTTTGACTCTCTCATCATGGATTCATGCCAATGAAAGAAGGGGTAGTGTTATATCCCGTGTTTTTGCGTATTCGAAAAATTCGAAATAATTTTGACTTGTAAGAAATAAGGCCATGTTTTTATTTTAATTAACATATGAGTTGTTCATGAAAAATATTGATGTGGAAATACGGGAGGAGGCCAAGGGAAAAATTGGAATTTCGGAAATTAGTTTCGTGTATTACGAATTATGATCCTTAGTGAATTGGGCTCAAGAAAAATAAGAAAAATTAAAGCCCAAAAGAGAGGGGTGGCCGGCCATCTTATGGCCCAAGCCCACAAAGTTAATAAATTTTCCATGTGCCAAATTAATATAAGGATCCTTATCACATAGAAGTTTCAAGAAACAAAGTAGGAGAAAAACAAAACCAAGAAGAGCAAAAATAAAAAGGCCATTCGGCCATTGAAGAAAGAAAAGGAAAAATTTTTGCTCTTCAAGTTTTGGTCCAAAAATCATAATTTTCTTGTATTCCTACTAAGCTCAAGACGCTCTCCGGCGTGGTATAATTAGTTAAGCGAGAAAACTCCGTTTGCGGAAAGTGGAAGTTTGAAGAAAAAGGTAAGAATCTTATCCCTTTTGTTATAGAAGAAATATATGTGTTATAATGGTTAGAATTGTATGAAAATTATGGGATTGTGGTGTATGGGTGCATGACGTGTGTGTGTGTGTGTGAAGGGTGTGTGGCCGTGATCCATAGTGGTATGGGGATGGTGAATTATATTCTATTTAGTTTGTTAGTTGTGTCGTTGCGACAAATATGACGTAAATAAAGGTTTAACGAGTTGAGTTGGCATTGAAATTGGTTGGAGGTAGTTATGGGAAATTATGTGATTTTTATATAATTTTTATATAATTATGGAAGTAAGATTCTAAGTGTGGATTATTGTTGTTGGTTATGAATTTGTAAGTAGAAAATGTGTTGTGATGGTTTTGTTGCATATGTAGGAATTTTGGGTGGAATTGATGGAATTGTTGAATATTGGATATATGGCTTGGAATATCCTTGGCCTATGTTTGAATGACCTTAAATTAGTATATGGACATGCAAATAGTAGTATAGATTTGAAAGTGCAAATGGGATTGGAAGTTGTTGCATTACTTGGAAAAGAAGGCTATTTATGTTAGAATGCGATTCTAGTCGATTGTTGATGTTGTTGGTGTTGTTGTTGGTATGGTTGCAGATAATTTGGATGAGTTTAAATCTCGGGGGTGTTGTATAGGGGAGATGCTGCCCAAATTTCTGTAGACAAAAATTGGTTAAGATTTAGTCCTTAAAGCCTTATGATTAATATTTGGTAAATATAACCAATTGTAGATTTCGGACGAAACGGGATTTGAGTTTGGGCGAGCGTAAGGCACAAGTAAGGTATGTAAAGCTATCGCTTTCCTTCTTTTGGCATGTCCTAGACATACTAGGTTGAGATTTGATCCTCGGGGGCAATTCTGTTCATAGAAATCCGAGTCTGATTTTAGGCACTATTCATTCAATGTAATTGAATTATAATTCTTATGTTTTGTTGGAAAACTATTCGAACATCCATAATTTGCACAAATGTGATAGAATCGTTTTGAAACTTACATGGACGACTCCATAGAGTCTAATGTTCGTAATTTATGTCCGCCGCCTCAATTTGACCCAAGGTGGGCCCACTAGTCCCGAGACTTCCTTCGTTTGTCTTACTTAATCTACTTTCGTATGATATAAAGATGGGACTTTTGCCTATGAATTTAAGGCTCCGTTTGATTTGTTCCATAAGTTATTTGAAAGCTCCTAAATGTGAACGACACTAAATTTTCAGAAAATGGCTTATGAAGTATTTTTCGAAAGTTTTGTAAATTTAAAGGCTCATATTTTTGTATACTAATTCTGACAGACTCAATACTTATTTTGAACCTTCTGACCTCAATATATATATATGTGTGTGTGTGTGTGTGTGTGTGTGTGTATTTATTTGTCGAGTCTTGGAATTAAATTGTGTATATGCATATGGTTTCCGCACTACTCTGCTCGTGCCCATTACTATGATATCGTTCGCCGGTTCCCGGGCCGGTTTGTGATCGTGCGCACTATGATAAATTCGGCAGTATGATGTGTTACGGTTCCCGAGACCTCGCCATAGGGCCGAGTTCCGTTTATGGAGTTATGCTGTGATATGGCTTATGATATGTTTGATGATATGATATGTTGTGTTCGGGGTGTACGAAGATTTGAAACCTTCTGGAGTATGCTGTGTGTGGCAACAGCGTCGGAGTGGTGACCACATTCCTGAGCCTTGTGCATGATTTCTGTTTGCATTATGTACATATGTCTTCAGTACAAGTTTTGATATATTGATCCGGTATTCTCTCTCTGTACCTTTCACTTCAGTTATGGTTTGGATTTCTTCACTTTATGCTTTACATACTCAGTACATCTTTCGTACTGACCCCCTTCTTTGGGGGTTGCATTTCATGCCCGCAGGTACAGAGGTTCGTGATCTGCCAATGTAGGCCACACATTCTGCTATTATAGAGTGCTCCTTTTGATCCGGAGCCCATATGTTGGTACACATCTTTTGTGATATATATGCTTCTTATATTTGACTATTTGGGGTACGGCGGGACCCTGTCCCGTCATATGATTCTGTTATGGTTTGTAGAGGCTTGTAGTCATATATGTGGGTAATAGGTCATGTGTGTGTGTTCGTTTGTCTATGATCTACGTCTTAATGCGGTCCCGTCTATTATGGCGGCCATAATGGCCCGTATGTTTGTATATGTGTATATCTGTTCGGCGATGTGTATTCCGCCGCCCCTTCTGACTATGATATGATAATTTTTGCACGTGCGACCGCTTAAGATAATATTTGCTTTCAATATGTTTGAGATGATTAATTTGAAAGTCTGAGTTAGATAAAAATATGACGAGTCAGTATGTAAGACTGTTTGGGGTGTCCAGATAGGACATCAGTCGCGGCCCACGGAGCTGGGTCGTGACAAAAGTGGTATCAGAGCGGTTTGTCCTTGGAATGTCTACAGGCCGTGTCTCGTAGAGTCTTGTTTATTGGTGTGTTGTGCACCACATCTATAAACAGGAGGCTACAGGACATTTAGGGTGTTACCTTTCTTTGGATCTTAGATCGTGCGATAGAGCCAGCCGTAGGAAATGAATTCGTTTTTTACTAACCCTTGATTTCAGCAGAAGAACGGTATCGACAGAAGACAGTGATTGATGATATTGGAAGCTACACAGTACATAGGTAAGAAATGGTATGAAAGATGTATGTTGGGGAAGTCATTTGAAGTATGATTGAAATATAAAGTTGAAAATCGAAAAGGCAAGTAAATAGGAAAGTGCCACCGGTGCCGTCTGAGTTATGTATGTGAGGTAAGTCTCGATATATTCATACTTTTACTTGAAATTATTAGCCTTGTGAGGCTATGATACGATATGATATGTACGTATATATGTTGGCCCTGTGAGGCATTGTTGGTATTTCTGCGTGCAGGTGTTGGGATAGTAAGAGGTGCAGAGGAACCTCTGCCCAAATTTTTCCAGAATTATAAAAAGGAAAATGTGATGTAAGTTCTTAGCATGTCTTGAAAGTCGATGCCGATAGGGTAAATATATTATGTTGGATTAAAGTTTAAGAGATACCTTCCATGTCATTTGTAAGAAGCACCGTCCTTATATGGGAAATTTTTATTTCGAGAAAACATATATGAGCAGCAAATTTGCAATTTATTTAAACGGAACAAAATACGTTCCAACCACACTTTGCTTTAGAAAAGCCTATGTTGAAGGGAAAAAATGTCCAGCGATTAAGTTCACCTTATTGGAAGAATACAAAGCGTATGACAAGCAGTCGGGAATTAAATGGTTTGCTCACAACCCACATATATATGGAGGTAATTATGTGAATTAAGTACTAAGAAGTTTTGCGAGGTTTGTCGGACTCTAGTTTCCCTTCTGTTGACAGTTGGAGAGGGCCTTACAGTAATTATATAGTCAGAAAAGTAAAAGAATCCTCTCTAGACCGGGGTGGGACCCGCTACGAGAATGTTTTGGAAGTTGTTAAGACCCCGACTTGCCTAAAATTACGTGATAAAGGTCGTGCGGGGCAGTTGATGTGATTATACTGGCCTTACCGCACCTAAATGCATTAAAGTTTTAAGGTTAAGCATGCTAGGGCCAGAGCAATTTTGGGATGGGTGACCCCCTAGGAAATGTAATAAAATTTTCACAAATATAGATATAAGAGACAAGTAGGAAATTTGGGGCAACCTAAAGGGAATTAGAGTATGTGGAATGGTTAGAAACTTTATAGGGGACACGTGAGCTGAGACGGATTAGATTGGTGAAAAGGAAGAAAGAGCAACGCAGCTCTGGAATTAGAGTAAGTTTGAACAAGTTCTTGAAGATGTTTTGTAAAATAAATGACAGTGATACATATATGTATATATAGGACCCCCCTTTTATGACTATGTTGATCGATAGGTGAACCCTAACAGCTAGTGTTGTAATTTATGAAAGACATTAAGTGGACAGATTTATGAGACAAAGCGAAAGGTATGGTACAAATGTTACGAAATAAATTGATATTGACTTTGCTATAGGCTGAGATTGGAAGCTTCTAATACAACGATATTTGGAAAGAAAAGAGAGTAAGTGAGTAGAATATAAGGAGATCAGAACGTCAGAAAAGCTAAAGGTAAGAAACGTAATTAAGCAGAGCCTCAAAAAGAGCCGACGGGCAAAGCACGAAATTATTTGCAAAAAGGAACTGGAATGTAATAGTGCAGGGCAAAAGGAAAACCTATGGTATGGAACAATGAATCATGTGAATATCAAGTAATTCGATTATCGAGAAAGCAGAACGACAGATGAGGAACGGGTGTGAAAGAAGGGATAATTTGGCCGCATCTTCCAATGAGGAAGAATATGATTACTAAAAGATAAATTGCTACATTAATTACATTATTTGAGGACCAGCTATCAAATAAGATTTTGTAATATGTGATCGAGAGTTCTCATCGCCTCGTGATTTTATTAAGGTCTCGTACGAGGCTAATCAAGTTATAGATTGTAAAGAAAAGGCATGTATATGGTATAAGTACAACCCCTTAAAAAGGGGGAGTTGGGGAGAACGTATTACATTAGACATAAAACGGCATTACAATATCTTTAGGTGTTAAGAAAGGAAATCTATTGACTTGAGGCCAGAGCTTAAATGTATCTACATACCAAGAGAATAAAGGAAAAGAATGAAAGATGCCTTAAGAAAATGCTTCTTGCCAATATGAATTGTGATATGTTTATGTCATGATTTGAATTCCCCCCCCCCCCCTATCGGGTAAACTGATGTTGTACCTAAGTACGCAGTAATATGTTTTAAAGAATAGTAATAAAGGCAAGAAAATGGTTACGAGTTAAGTTCCTAAAGTAATGGAGAGGATTATCAGGCTCAAAGGATATTTCAGGTAATAACTATTATTGTAATAGGAATACCAGTGCTTGGTAGTTTGGAAATCTTTTAAGGAAAGAAAGGGGTTCGTTAGATACTAGAATATAGTTCATGGACCACTAATCACATGAAACATGAGAAGACACGCCATGAAATTATATGTATTATCGGTACGAAGTGATGTTTGATCATATTTGTAAAGAACCCGCACGAGAGAAATTATCCCACTCATGATCTGGAATTAGCCGTGGTGATTCATGTTTTGAAAATGTGGCGGCATTACTTATATGGGTCCACGTTGAAATTTGCACGGACCATCAGAGCCTCCAGTATAATTTAAGCAAAGGAGAGCTGAAATTGCGACAGAGAAGATGGTTTGAATTATTGAAAGATTATGACGTCGATATTCTGTATCACCCTAGAAAAGCTAAGGTTGTGACAGACACACTTAGTCGCAAATCTATGGGCGGTTTGGCTGGTGTGCATCCAGAAAGAAGGAATTGGTTCGTGAAAATTCATCAGTTAGCTAGCCTTAGAGTCCGTTTGGATGACTCTAGAAATATTGGGGGTTTATGTCCGACAAGTTACTGAATTATCGATTATAGAAAAGATAAAATAGCGTCAGTTCAAGGATACCATTCTAATATGGTGCAGACATACAACTCTTGATAAGAAAAATACCCAGTTCGAGACTTCGCCTAATGGAGTATTGTTATACAGAGGTAGATTATATGTGTCTGACGCGGCAGGGCCACAGCGACCAACTATGGGCGAAGCACGATACTCAGTATTCTGTTCATCTTGGATTCACTAGAATATATTACAATCTCAAATGATTATACTGGTGGGACGATACGAAAAGAGATATTGCAGAGTTCGTTGGCCAATATCCAAATTGCCAGTAAGTCGAAATCGAGCATCAAAAGCTCGGCGGATTGCTACAGGGAACGGAAATTTCAGTTTGGAAATGAGAAATGATTAACATGGACTTCATTATAGGTTCACCGCGTACCCCCCGCAAGTACGATTCTATTCGAATTATTGTCGATAGATTGACGAAATCGTCCCATATCCTTCCGGATAGGAATACTTATTTGACTGAGGATTATACCAGATTGTATATTAAGGAGATAATAAGACTACACGAAATCCCTGTATCTATTATAACCGACAAAGGTGCTCAGTTTACGGCTAATATCTGGGGGTCATCCCATGAAGGATTGGGGACTCAGGTGAGTCATAGCACAGTATTTCATCTTCAGTCCGACGGACAGGCCGAGCACGTTATTCAGACACTGGAAGATATGCTACGGGTCTATGTTATTGATTTCAAGGATAGTGGAGATGATCGCTTACCGTTAACTGAATTTTCTTATGATAATAATAGTTATCGTTCCAGCATTCAGATAGCACCATACGAATACGAGACCTTATATGGTAGGAAAATGCAGATCTCCGATTGGTTGGTTCGATATGGGTGGAACAAAGTTGATCGGACCAGGTATGGTTCAGTAAGCAGTTGATAAAGTGAAATTTATTCGGGAACTGTATTGGCTACCCAGAGTCGACAGGAACCATATGCAGATAAACAACGTCGATCGTTAGAGTTCCAGATTGGCGACTGGGTAATTCTGAAGGTGTCGCCTATGAGCTAGACTTATCATCTGATTTGGAGGCAGTACATCCGATGTTCCATGTATCCATGTTCCATAGATGGTTTGGTGATCTTTCCAGAACATTTCCAGAGGATGATATTCAGGTGACGGAGGAATTGTCTTATGAAGAGCAACCTGTAGCTGTTCTGGATCGTCAGGTGAGTAGGCTGCGTACCAGAGACATACCCTTTGTCAAGGTCTTATGGGGAAAACAGTAATAGAGAAGGAATGACCTGGGAAGCAGAGGGCAAAATGAAGAAGAAGTACCCTCACTTGTTCTTTACACTTACAGGTAATCTAAATTTGTAAATTTGTTATACTAACTGGTAAGTGACTTATGTGTGTTACTCATAAGAATAAACTCCCCCGAAATGTTTGTCAGACCCTATAAGGCTAATCTAACATTCGAGGACGAATGTTCTAAAGGGGGGGAGAATGTTATATCCCGTGTTTTTGCGTATTCGAAAAATTCGAAATAATTTTGACTTGTAAGAAATAAGGCCATGTTTTTATTTTATTTAACATATGAGTTGTTCATCAAAAAAATTGATGTGGAAATACGGGAGGAGGCCAAGGGAAAAATTGGAATTTCGTAAATTAGTTTCGTGAATTACGAATTATGATCCTTAGTGAATTGCGCTCAAGAAAAATAAGAAAAATTAAAGCCCAAAAGAGAGGGGTGGCTAGCCATCTTATGGCCCAAGCCCACAAAGTTAATAAATTTTCCATGTGCCAAATTAATATAAGGATCCTTATCACTTAGAAGTTTCAAGAAACAAAGAAGGAGAAAAACAAAACCAAGAAGAGCAAAAATAAAAAGGCCATTCGGCCATTGAAGAAAGAAAAGGAAAAATTTTTGCTCTTCAACTTTTGGTCCAAAATCATAATTTTCTTGTATTCCTACTAAGCTCAAGACGCTCTCCGACGTGGTATAATTAGTTAAGCGAGAAAACTCCGTTTGCGGAAAGTGGAAGTTTGATGAAAAAGGTAAGAATCTTATCTCTTTTGTTATGGAAGAAATATATGTGTTATAATGGTTAGAATTGTATGAAAATTTTGGGATTGTGGTGTATGGGTGCATGACGTGTGTGTGTGTGTGTGAAGTGTGTGTGGCCGTGAACCATAGTGGTATGGGGATGGTGAATTATATTCTATTTAGTTTGTTAGTTGTGTCGTTGCGACAAATATGACATAAATAAAGGTTTAACGAGTTGAGTTGGCATTGAAATTGGTTGGAGGTAGTTATTGGAAATTATGTGATTTTTATATAATTTTTATATAATTATGGAAGTAAGATTCTAAGTGTGGATTATTGTTGTTGGTTATGAATTTGTAAGTAGAAAATGTGTTGTGATGGTTTTGTTGCATATGTAGGAATTTTGGGTGGAATTGATGGAATTGTTGAATATTGGATATATGGCTTGGAATATCCTTGGCCTATGTTTGAATGACCTTAAATTAGTATATGGACATCCAAATATTAGTATAGATTTGAAAGTGCAAATGGGATTGGAAGTTGTTGCATTACTTGGAAAAGAAGGTTATTTATGTTAGAATGCGATTCTAGTCGATTGTTGATGTTGTTGGTGTTGTTGTTGGTATGGTTGCGTCTAATTTGGCTGAGTTTAAATCTCGGGGGTGTTGTATGTATAGGGGAGATGCTGCCCAAATTTCTGTAGACAAAAATTGGTTAAGATTTAGTCCTTAAAGCCTTATGATTAATATTTGGTAAATATGACCAATTGTAGATTTCGGACGAAACGGGATTTGAGTTTGGGCATGCGTAAGGCGCAAGTAAGGTATGTAAAGCTATCCCTTTCCTTCTTTTGGCATGTCCTAGACATACTAGGTTGAGATTTAAGCCTCGGGGGCAATTTTGTTCATAGAAATCCGTGTCTGATTTTAGGCACTATTCATTCAATGTAATTGAATTATAATTCTTATGTTTTGTTGGAAAACTATTCGAACATCCATAATTTGCACAAATGTGATAGAATCGTTTTGAAACTTACATGGACGACTCCATAGAGTCTAATGTTCGTAATTTATGTCTGCCACCTCGATTTGACCCGAGGTGGGCCCACTAGTCCCGAGACTTCCTTCGTTTGTCTTACTTAATCTACTTTCGTATGATATAAAGATGGGACTTTTGCCTATGAATTTAAGGCTCCGTTTGATTTGTTCCATAAGTTATTTGAAAGCTCCTAAATGTGAACGACACTAAATTTTCAGAAAATGGCTTATGAAGTATTTTTCGAAAGTTTTGTAAATTTAAAGGCTCATATTTTTGTATACTAATTCTGACAGACTCGATACTTATTTTGAACCTTCTGAACTCAATATATATATATATATATATATATATATAGGTGTGTGTGTGTGTGTGTGTGTTTATTTGTCGAGTCTTGGAATTAAATTGTGTATATGCATATGGTTTCCGCACTACTCTGCTTGTGCCCATTACTATGATATCGTTCGCCGGTTCCCGGGCCGGTTTGTGATCGTGCGCACTATGATAAATTCGGCAGTATGATGTGTTACGGTTCCCGAGACCTCGCCATAGGGCCGGGTTCCGTTTATGGAGTTATGCTGTGATATGCCTTATGATATGTTGTGTTCGGGGTGTACGGAGATTTGAAACCTTCTGGAGTATGCTGTGTGTGGCACCAGCGTCGGAGTGGTGACCACGTTCCTGAGCCTTGTGCATGATTTCTGTTTGCATTATGTACATATGTCTTCAGTGCAGGTTTTGATATATTGATCCGGTATTCTCTCTCTGTACCTTTCACTTCAGTTATGGTTTGGATTTCTGCACTTTATGCTTTACATACTCAGTACATCTTTCGTAATGACCCCCTTTCTTCGGGGGCTGCATTTCATGCCCGCAGGTATAGAGGTTCGTGATCGGCTAGTGTAGGATACACATTTTGCTATTACAGAGTGCTCCTTTTGATCCAGAGCCCATATGTTCGTACACATATTTTGTGATATATATGCTTCTGTATATCTGACTATTTGGGGTACGGCGGGGCCCTGTCCCGTCATATGATTCTGTTATGGTTTGTAGAGGCCTGTAGTCATATATGTGGGTAATGGGTCACGTGTGTGTGTTCGTTTGTCTATGATCTACGTCTTAATGCGGTCCCGTCTGTTATGGCGGCCATAATGGCCCGTATGTTTGTATATGTGTATATCTGTTCGGCGATGTGTATTCCGCCGCCCCTTCTGACTATGATATGATAATTTTTGCACGTGCGACCGCTTAAGATAATATTTGCTTTCAATCTGTTTGAGATGATTAATATGAAAGTTTGAGTTAGATAAAAATATGACGAGTCAGTATGTAAGACTATTTGGGGTGTCCAGATAGGACATCAGTCGCGGCCCACGGAGCTGGGTCATGATAGGTAGCCTCTATATACCTTTATAGTTTGCTTTACAACTCAGCGTAATCTGCCCATATCCCTTCAATCCACAGTATTGACAATGGGGCTAAGGTTAAACCATGGAAAGACTTAAAACACACTACTAAGCTAGTAGCTCATCTCTAGAAATTTGGGCAGCACTTCCCCCATATCTTTCACTTCCATATAATTAAAACCAATACTAAAATCAATAAGAACAACATTAACAAATATCATATCCAAGTTATTCCATCAATTTCTAGCCACAAAATACCACAAGAACAACCTCAAAATAATTCAGCAACCAACAACATCACAAATACGATTTCTAACCTTTATTTCATGAGTTTTCAGCCGTACAAGTTAGCCGCGACTTCTATAAGCTAAAATATATGAAGGAGAAGTTTAATCTTACCTTATTTCACTTATAAAAACCCCCCAACACGAGATGGAGCCACTCCAAAATTAGCAACTACAAGAAGAATAATAAGCTTACTAGCACCACGGGATTCTCGCCGTTTGATTTGCGTCGTTTTCTTTGGACTTCACTCTTGGATGTTTGGGGATCTCTTAAAGAGAATTTGAGGGTATTTGGGAACTGAGTTGGGAGAGAAACGATGAAGTGATAAGGCTGGAGGGCTTAAGTAGCCTTACAAGGTCGGTCACCGGCTCAAGTGGGTCCCAACAGAGCGGCCTGCGTAGTCTCGCAAAAACATGAATATCTCTCTACTCCGACTTTGTATCGATGAACAGTTTAATGCATTAGAAACTATACTCACAGGCCTTCAATTTGGTTGGTATATCACCCCGTAACTCAAAGTATATTGGGATAAAAGCTCAGTGACATTAGACCCAATTTGAGCGAACTTATTAACGTAACTTGTGATGACGTTTGCCAACTTTTGTTTTACAACTTGCTTGACTTCAAGGCATATCATATGGCTATTGTATGATTCAAATACTTCATAAAAAGACCTTCTTATCATATTAATCACTCTTATTCTTATCCCAAAAGTATGGGCTATTACAAACCACTTTCCTTTAGCGAACTTCATTGAAAAGTATTTTCTTAGATTCGTTTAACCCTAAAATCTGATGAAACTTACTTAACACTTGTTTAAACTCATTATCATCCGAATAGGGGATCTTAGCCTCACTATGCTTTTGTTACTTTACTCATGACACATACTAGTGCGAAAAGAAAAAAATACATGGTGTAACAAAAGACGTTAAACAAAAGAATTTTGATAGAGTTCGAGGCTGTAGCACTTACTGAAGAGTGTAGTTCTAGAGTGAGGAGTAGCATTCCTCTAAAGCTAAAGGATATATGAAGTTTCACTATCTCCATCACTATTATGAATATTGAGGTTGGCGAGCATTATGTGACTTGGGGGCTAGTATCAATTTGATGCCCACTTCTGTGTTCAAAAAATTGGGTTTGTGTTACACCCCATACTTTCGTATGTTAAGTGTCTTCATGAGTTGGTTTTTATAGATTCATAAAGCAGAATTACTTTCTAGGATATGTGAGATTAGGCGTGTTTATCTTGAGTATACGAGGGTTTATGTTCATGTTTGGTAAGTGTTGGAACGACTAGAGGATAAACAAATCGAAGAGAATAAAATTTTGTCAAAATTGATTTTTCAGTAAGTCCTTCTTCAGATTCACTATGATTCATAGAGTCACTTGTTGATGAAAATGCTATCTCATAATGATGTTCGGAGTTGTAACAACCTTAAGTTACTCTGAACATATTCAGGATGTACGCTTATCCTCTTCATGTATTGCATTATATATATATATGTACAAACCTATGACCCCTCAGGCATTATATATGCGTATATTATGTATTATCTATATCATGTATGTTACACCTCGGAAAATTTCCCGTTGGTACGCAAGTAAATGAACTAATGATGTGTGCGAGTGTATAATGTTTCATGGGAAATGTATGTAAAGGGATGTGGATGATTAGAATGAAAAGTCGAGAAATGAGAAAAATTAAAAGTTGGCAAAACTGCCCAGTGGTCGTATAGTGCAAAATACGGACCGTAAAGTGCAATACGGTCCATACACTTGACGTCGTAAACTAGCATGTCCAACTTCAACTTTCTGCCAAATGAGGAAATGGCTAAAATACGACCTGGTGGACGGACCGTAAAGTGATTTACGGCCCGTAAACCATGGTCGTAAATCACCATGCATGCAGGCCAAAGTTTCTGGTTCTGCTTAAGCTTAAAAACAACCACGAGGGACGGTCCGTAAACTGAAATACGGACCGTAAACCTCCATGGACGACCACTGTTCACCCAGCACAGATTTTTCAATTCATTAAATATGAGGATCAAGACTTGTCTTATTTCATTTACAATATTACACCACTTCTCTCTAGAACTTCTCTCTACATTTATTTTATGAGTTTTCAAGGATTATAAGTCATCCATAACATTAAGACAAGTAAATCAAGGATAAGGGAATCATCAAGGATCATCCAAGTCAAGAAATCCAAATGGAGAAAAACTAGGGTTTTGCTCAAAGAAGAGTATTATCAACCAAAGCTTGTTCCTACAACTTCTAAGGTAAGATTCATGATTTTTACAAGATGTTTGAGGTATTGGAGAATTAAAATACATGGATTGTAGAAACTGTGGTCAACTAGGTCATGAATGATGAATAGTGACATTTTGAGAAATAGTTTGAATTGAGTTATGAATGTTGTTGTGTTATGATATGAATGTGTTATAAATGGTATTAAGATCATGAACTAAACACTTTAGACGAATGGACGAAGATGGGTGTTATAATCATGAATGTGGGAGAATTAGAGGCAAATTGAGGAATTCTAGATAATGTGGATAATGTGAATGACTAATGGCCATTGTTATGATATTAATGAAGGTATAAACGCTAGCATTGGAAGGGAACGTGCAAGCATAGAATAGTTCGACGGAAAGGTATGTAAGGCTAACCCTTCTTTCATAAGGCATGGTTCTTGGCCAAATTCCTAAATTCCTCTATATGAGTATGTTGTCTCCACATGGTTGGCATTCCGAGCTCATAAGCTCGTGACCCTTGATATGTACTATGATTATACTATGTTCCTCGCTTGATGAGTAAGTCCATAATGTAGATGTAACGATAGTGATGAGGATAGAAATGATGATGAGAGTAAAATGAGATTAAAGATGCTTACGAGCTATGATATATGTATATGTGCGTATGAAGGGCTATAATGATACCCCGAGCTTATAACGCCGGGTAGGATATATATATGTATATGATTATGTATAAAGTATGTATACGATTACGTAACGCGCGCACACCTCTGCAGATGGTACGGATAACCCTGATGCCTTGGTAGGGCCAGGTATGTATGATCTTGAGCCTTGGTTGGCCAAGTATATATATATAAAACACCGATCCTATAAGGTCGGGTATGCTATGTAAATGCTATGTATATGAAATGACTATGTATATAATATGAATATGAATGTGATAAGACTATGTATAAGGATACGAATAAGGACATGTATATGAATATGAGCACAAGTATGGTACGAGTATTATTATGGGATACGAACGACGATGTATGCAAGTAAGCGACATGATGATGATGATATTATTGTCTCCCCTCCTATGCTATTTTCATATGATATCTATTATGCTTCTATATTGATGTTGATCATGCTTTACATACTCAGTACATTTTTCGTACTGACGTCCTTTTGTTTGTGGACGCTGCGTCATGCCCGCAGGTGCACAGGGAGACAGACTTGATCCATAGCTGCTTATTCAGAGATTGCATAGCAGAGCTCTATTTCTTTCGGAGCCGTAGCTTTTGGGTACTTATTGTTTTGTGTATATAATTATGGGCATAGCGGGGTCCTGTCCCGCTCATACGATATGTCATACTCTTAGAGGCTCGTAGTCATGTGTATGTGGGTAGAGATGTTCGGCCATGTCGGCCCATGTTTTGTATGTCTTTTGTTAGCCACGTCGGCCTTGTACTTGTGATGTGGCACAGATGCCTATGATATGTTAAATGATGATGGTCTTCTAATGGGATCAATATGATTAACGATAAGAAAAGCACAAATTGACTTGTGGTTCACCCAGATGTTATGTTATGTACGATAAGGGGGTGCTCGGGTGGGGTAACACCGGGTGCTCGTCGCGGCCCCCTAGCCGGGTCTTGACAAAAGTGGTATCAGAGCAGTTCAGTCCTAGGATGTGTCTACGAGCCGTGTCTAGTAGAGTATTGGTTATGGGTGTGTTGCGCGCCACACTTATAAACGAGAAGCTGCGGACATCTTAGGAATATATGACCTTCTTTCTTCATAAGAATCGTGCGATAGAGCTATGATGTAAGAAATCCTTGTTCCTAAATCGTGTGTTGTGTATTTCAGAGATGCCGAAAAAGAAAAAGGCTACCGCAGCCCAAAAGGGCAAGACGGTGGCAGAAAAACGGGCTGAAAGAGCACCGCCACCGGTAGTAGAGGAAGATGAGTCCCAGAGTGCGGCTCAATCTCAGTCCTCCCAGACAGTGCCTATTAAGGAGCACGTGGGAGCCTCAGCCCCAGCTCCACCTCCTCCACCGCATGCTTCGGGCCAAGACGTAAGAGAGGCCATTAATTTGTTGACTCAGTTGGTTGCGGCCCAGACTCAGAGGCCAAGCGCAGGGCAAGGTGACAGGACTGTTAGTGCAAGGGCCCGTGACTTCATTGCTTTGAAACCCCCGGAATTCTTTGGGTCGAAACTGGAGGAGGATCCCCAGGACTTTATTGATGGTATGCTAAGGACGCTCCGGTTGATACATGCTTCAGACACCGAATCGGTGGAGCTAGCATCATACAGATTGAGGGATGTCTCAATCCAGTGGTATACGGTTTGGATGGCTTCGCGGGGAGTCAATGGACCTCCGCCGGTATGGAAAGAGTTTGTCGATGCTTTTCTCCGTCACTACATGCCTCCAGAAGTTTGGCGAGCTAGGGCCGATAAATTCTTGAATCTGAGTCAAGGTAGCATGAGTGCTACAGAGTATAGTCTCCGCTTCAATTCCTTGGCTAGGTATGTTTCGGCCATGGTAGCGGATATGGGCGATCGGGTGCACCGGTTTGTGAAAGGCCTAGGGCCACACCTGATGGATAAATGCTTAACTGCGTCCCTTCAGGATGGCATGGATATTGTACGCATTCAGGCACATGCTCAGGAATTAGAGGAACACCTACAGCAGCGGAGAAATGAACGTGAGCAAGATAGGGGACATAGCAAGAGAGCTAGACCTTCAGGTTCGAGGAGCGAGTCCAGGGGTGGACACAGACAACAGCTTCCCAGCCATTCAGGCTATTCTATGACCAGTCCACCTCCACGGTTTTCAGGCCAGGGCCTTGATAGATCTGCTCGTTCAGGGCCGAGTCCGAGTTATACAGGACCTCAGTTCAGAGGTGATTTGGGCCAGTCAAGGCCACCCGTACCACCGTGTTCCCAGTGTGGGAAGATGCATTGGGGTCGATGCCGATTTGGTTCAGATGATTGCTATTCATGTGGTCGGCCAGGCCATATTATGCGTGATTGCCCCTCAGTACATGGTAGAGGTAGGACCCAGTCATCAGGGTCGGTAGCCGGATCTTCGGCATCTGTACACCCTACGGGGCCAGGTTCACATGCGCCAGTCGGCCATGGTAGAGGTATAGGCAGAGCTCCCAGTACTAACGGTCCTCAGCACCATATTTATGCTTTGGCTAGACGCCAAGATCTTGAGTCTTCTCCTGATGTGGTCACAGGTATATTATCGGTATTCTCTCATGATGTGTATGCTTTGATTGATCCGGGCTCCACATTATCATATGTTACTCCATATATTGCGGATCGATTTATAATTGAGCCAGAGTCTATCAAACCTTTCGAGGTGTCCACACCCGTGGGTGAATCGGTAATAGCTAGCCGAGTATATAGGAATTGTGTGATTGTGATTTGTGATCGTCGTACCATGATTGATTTGCATGAGCTAGAAATGGTAGATTTTGACATTATTATAGGCATGGATTGGTTGGCTTCTTGTTATGCCAATGTTGATTGCCGAATGAAGATGGTTCGTTTCTAGTTTCCGGGAGAACCAGTCTTAGAATGGAAAGGGAATGCGGCATCACCAAAAGGTAGGTTTATTTCCTATCTAAAGGCAAGGAAAATGATCACGAAAGGGCGCATTTATCACCTAGTACGAGTTCAAGATGTAGAAGCTGAGTCGCCGACTCTTCAGTCAGTTCCGGTAGTGAACGAATTTCCGGATGTGTTCCCAGAAGATCTTCCAGGCCTTCCTCCCGAGCGAGAGATCGATTTTGCGATTGATGTGTTGCCAGACACTAAACCCATATCTATTCCTCCCTATAGGATGGCACCCGCAGAGTTGAAAGAGTTGAAGGAGCAATTAAAAGACTTGCTTGAAAAAGGCTTCATTAGGCCTAGTTCATCCCCGTGGGGAGCACCCGTATTGTTCGTCCGGAAGAAGGATGGCTCTTTGAGAATGTGCATTGATTATCGACAATTGAATAAAGTGACAATTAAGAACAAGTATCCCCTCCCGAGGATTGATGATTTATTTGATCAATTGTAAGGTGCCAAATGGTTTTCAAAGATTGATTTGAGGTCCGGGTATCACCAAGTAAGAGTTAGGGAGAAAGATATCCCTAAGGCAGCTTTCAGAACAAGATATGGCCATTTTGAGTTCCGAGTAATGTCGTTTGGGCTAACTAATGCACCGGCAGTGTTTATGGACTTAATGAACAATGTATTCAGGCCTTTTCTGGATTTATTCGTGATTGTATTCATCGATGATATCCTAGTGTATTCTAGATCCGAGGCAGAACATGCGGATCACTTGCGTGTTGTCCTTGGAGTTCTTCGAACTTGAGAGTTATTCGCGAAGTTTTCCAAATGTGAGTTTTGGTTGAACTGACGGTATTCGAGTGGATAGCCAAAAGATTGAGGCCGTGAAGACCTAGCCAAGGCCCACGACCCCTACGGAGGTTCGTAGCTTTTTGGGCTTAGTCGGTTATTACAGAAGATTTGTTGAGGGTTTCTCTTCTATTTCTGCACCGTCACCAAGTTCACTCAGAAGTCAGCTAAGTTTCAATGGACAGATGCTTGCGAGCGTAGTTTCCAAGAGTTGAAAGACCGACTGACTTCAGCCCCAGTCTTGACACTTCCAGAGGGATTGGAAGGATATGTTATTTATTGTGATGCTTCAGGCGTCGGGCTAGGATGTGTATTGATGCAAAGTGGTAAGGTGATTGCGTATGCTTCTAGACAATTACAGAAACATGAGCAGAATTATCCTACCCATGACTTAGAATTGGCCGCGGTGGTCCATGCTTTAAAGATATGGAGACATTACTTATATGGTGTCCACGTGGATATTTATATAGATCATAAGAGTCTCCAGTACATCTTCAAGCAGAAAGAGTTGAATTTGCGGCAACGACGATGGCTAGAGTTGCTAAAAGACTATGATGTTGAAATCTTATACCACCCCGGAAAGGAAAATGTTGTGGCTGATGCTCTTAGCCGTAGGTCGATGGGAAGTCTAAGTGAGGTACGATCAGAAAAGAAAGAGATGGCCTGTGATCTTCAGCAGTTCGCTAGCCTAGGAGTCTGAGTGGTGGACTCAGGTAGCAGCGGAGCTACTATTCAGATTTCAGCAGTTTCATCGTTAGTAGCGGAAGTAAAAGAGCGACAATATGAGGATCCCATGCTAATGCAGTACAGAGATACACTCCCTCAGAAGGAGGGGTCATCATTTGACATTTCGGAAGACGGAGTTCTCCGATGTCGAGGCACGTTATGTGTTCCCGATGTGGCAGGTCTACGCCATCAGATTTTGAGAGAATCTCATTGTTCCCGTTACTCCGTTCACCCCGGAGCGACGAAAATGTATCATGATCTTAAGACTATATATTGGTGGAATGGGATGAAGAAAGACGTAGCAGAATTCGTAGCTCAGTGTCCTAATTGCCAACAAGTGAAGATAGAACACCATAAGTCGGGTGGCTTATTGCAAGCTATAGAAATCCCAACTTGGAAGTGGGAAGTGATTAATATGGATTTCATTACAGGGTTACCCCGTTCTCGACGTAAATATGATTCTATATGGGTGATCGTGGATAGGCTCACAAAGTTAGTGCATTTCTTATCGGTCAGAACGACCTATATGGCAGAAGATTATGCCAAGCTTTATCTTAAAGAGATAGTGAGACTCCATGGCGTTCCGGTATCTATTATCTCCGATAGAGGAACTCAGTTTACAGCCAATTTTTGGGGGTCTTTCCAAGAAGGTTTAGGGACCCAAGTGCGCCTAAGCACGACATTTCACCCACAGACCGATGGGCAAGCTGAACGTACTATTCAGACTCTTGAAGATATGTTACGGGCATGTATGATAGATTTTGGAGGATATTGGGATGACCATTTGCCACTCATTGAGTTTGCTTACAATAACAGTTACCATTCTAGCATTCAAATGGCACCGTATGAAGCTCTATATGGGCGAAAGTGTAGATCCCCAATTGGGTGGTTTGAAATCGGAGAAGCCAAGTTGATAAGGCCAGATTTGGTCCAGCAAGCAATAGAGAAAGTCAAGCTTATACAAGATCGATTGTTAGCGGCTCAAAGTCGCCAGAAGTCTTATGCAGATATTCGTCGAAGGGACTTACAGTTCCAAGTTAAGGATTGGGTATTCTTGAAAGTGTAGCCAATGAAAGGCGTTATGAGATTTGGCAAAAAGGGGAAGCTCAGTCCCCGGTATATCGGACCCTATGAGATTATACGCAAAATAGGCAAAGTGGCCTATGAGCTAGATCTACCTCCAGATTTGGAGTCAGTCCATCCAGTATTTCATGTCTCGATGCTTCGGAAGTGTGTTGGAGATCCTACGAGGAACGTCCCAGTGAATGATATTCAAGTGACAGAAAAATTAACTTATGATGAAATGCCCATTGCCATATTAGATAGGCAAGTACGGAGGCTTAGAAACAAAGAAGTGGCCTCAATTAAAGTGCTGTGGAGAAATAACAATCGAGAGGAAATGACATGGGAAGCGGAAGAGAATATGTGATCAAAATACCCACATTTATTTCGGCCCTTGGAAGAGGTCCAAGATGAGACGTCAAAATCATAAGGTATGCATGTTTTCCCTTTTATACATTCAGGTTGTGTGTGGCCAAATTTCTAGTGTTGTTGTATTATTGCCATGTGAGGCATTGTTATTGTGGGTTGTTGTGACAGGGTGGTAGTGCCACATTACAGAGGAAACTCTGGCGAAATTTTTATAGAATTCCTCAAGCCTTTAACATTCGAGGACGAATGTTCCTAAGGGGGGTAGAATGTTACACCTCGGAAAATTTCCCGTTGGTACGCAACTAAATGAACTAATGATGTGTGCGAGTGTATAATGTTTCATGGGAAATGTATGTAAAGGGATGTGGATGATTAGAATGAAAAATCGAGAAATGAGAAAAATTAAAAGTTGGCAAAACTGCCCAGTGGTCGTATAGTGCAAAATACGGACCGTAAAGTGCAATACGGTCCGTAAACTTGACGTCGTAAACTGGCATGTCCAACTTCAACTTTCTGCCAGCTGAGGAAATGGCTAAAATACGACCTGGTGGACGGACCGTAAAGTGATTTACGACCCGTAAACCATGGTCGTAAATCACCATGCATGCAGGCCAAAGTTTCTGGTTCTGCTTAAGCTTAAAAACGACCACGAGGGACGGTCCGTAAACTGAAATACGGACCGTAAACCTCCATCGCGTGGATGACGTCAGCTCCCCTGCTCCCTTAATCGCGATCGCGTGTCGAGCCTACGCGATCGCGTGTCATTAACAACGCGCGTGGGCGCGGTCGCGTTACATTCCAGCACGAACGCGTGGAGTGCAATTCCCGCGTGGGCGCGATCGCGTAGAGTATTTTTCCACGGTATTTTCCAGAACTTCCAGTTATTTCCAGTTTTGCAACTTTTTTGCTTGTTTTCCACACTTAGGCTCTAGGGACCTCGTATTACCTGAAACATGACAAAAACTACGTAAAATGACATAGACTTGCTTAAAAACAAGTAAAACTTATAGTTAAAAAGCATCGATTGTGGTGTAAATCCACGCCACATCAACACCCCCAACTTAAAGTATTTGCTTGTCCTCAAGCAAGCCATACAAAACCATGACTCAATCTAACACCTAGATATTATAGAATAACAATGTCTACATTGGTTTTGACTTTGACCTACCGGCATGCATGTTTTTCTTCCAAGGACCACCCCAATTTCTGTTTTAAAGCAATATGCACAACTCAAGAACACTACGACTAACAATGAAGCTTCAATGAATGACATTACATTATCGAACATATTATGGTGCACACAAACGCTACTTTAGGCGGTCACTTTATTTTGTTCAATTCTCATCCTTATGCCCTCACATAGACCAAAGAATGTCCCAACACACATATATACGACAAGATTGGGACGAAGACAAAAGAGAAGAGAA
The DNA here is from genome assembly GCF_019175385.1 of Lycium barbarum. Lineage (NCBI taxonomy): Eukaryota > Viridiplantae > Streptophyta > Magnoliopsida > Solanales > Solanaceae > Lycium > Lycium barbarum. Next base: position 57,421,622 of record NC_083342.1, on the reverse strand, counting down.
AAACACTCACACTCACAAAGACAATTCATATTTACACATGCAAATACCATAGGCTTGCCCTTATTTTCTATGTTCTCATCCTAGGATCGTTCGGTTATGATCTCATTAGGACTTGTTTCGGCTTGTAATGTAGGTTTAGGGACGGGTCGGATACTTTTTGGATATTAGTGACTCACCCTCCTAGAACACTACAACATCTTGTCACCTTAATTCGCCTCTTTTCTTTCCACCCCATTATTTTCTTTCAGTTTTCGACCTCGATGTGGTTTTACTTCTAACCAACTTACAATTCTTTTTGCGTTACAATTTTCTGATTTTTTTTTTATGTATATATATATACGCAGCTACCACATCGAATCTTCACTAGCAAACTCCACCACCCCCAACTTAGGCATTTTGCCTCATCTAATTAATAGCATCAAGGAGGGAACGGGTGTGAAGATGGATTAATTTCACAAAGGGTAAGGTTTCATAATTGGCTAGCCAAGAAAAAGGTCAAAAAGGCTCAAAAGGGAAACTAAGGGTATTTAACACTTTTGGTAAGGCTTATTTAGGCAAAGTGACTATTTCAACAAAGAAAGCCTAAGATAATCTTACAACCAAACTAACTTTCGGATTTCATACAAGACCAACCGGGCAAGTTCTAGATTATACATGCATAAACAGAATCAAACTAACAACTCACACACACATCGGCATAAGGACAATAATTTTTACACTTGTGACCTCCTAAGTAGTAATTCATCACACACAACACCCCAACAATCATAATGTCATATAAAGAATCAATCATGTCAGACAATAACTGTTCTAAGTATGCATTTTTCAAAATTTCGAGGGGTCTAAAATTTCAACTAAACACAATACATGCCATTAGTTACCAAGTAGTACCAAATAAAACAAAATTACTCTATTCAACCTAAGTAACATCCTAAACATGCCAGTTTCAACAAAATAAAACCCCCCTCAGGAAAAGAACTCTGGCAAAGAAAAGCCGAGGAGGTTCCTACCCCTAACTAAAAAAACTTGCAGTGTCCTCACTGCAGTACATCAACACAGTTTTTTTTTTCATACCTCCTAGCACTGCATGCTATGGTCATCTCTGCTCACCCTCTGAACTAGAGCTGCTGGGCTCTGGCAGGACAAAATCGTCCTCATTTTCCTCCTCTTCATGCTGTGCGTCGCATACACTCCTCAGAATGCTCATCATTTTGTTCAGGAATTTGCTTTGATTCTTGGCATGCTCCCTTGCCTTTTTCTGCCTCCTCTCTATTTTTCCCTGCTTTTCTTTGATATGCTTCATGTCCTCCACCTCACCTGCTAATGTTGGACCAATAGGAACAGAGGGAGCTGTAGATGTGCCTTCTCCATGTGGGCCCGCAGGGAGACTAGCCACTAGCTGCTGAAGACGATTGTCCACCCCATGGACCTGGGTGGAGATATATTGGAAAGGCCTGGCGGCTTCTTGCAGTGGTGGCAAGATTGGTATAGCCATGGGGGGGGGGGGGGGCAGATGCCCCACCAATCGAATCTGATGCAGTAGATGTGAACTGCTGAAATGATGATGTTGCTATATCAATCTTCCTTTTCTTTTGTACATTACCAGGCCCTCTCTTTTTCAATGGATAAATCGGTCTAGCAGGCCCTTTTTCTCTGTCGCCTGGTCTTGTGGGCACTCCATCGGTGGAGCACAAGTAAGTGATCAATGATGGGAAGAATAAGCTCTTGGTCCGTTCAAGCACCACCTCCCGGATTTCCTGCATAATGAGCCTCCCCACGTCAACAGGCAATCCTTCCATCACAGCACAAATTACTTTAGCCCTCTCAAGCGGCACCTCTGAATCATGTTTTGAAGGCAGCACCCTGGATGTGACAATATCAAGCCAAGTTTTGGCTTCAGCAGTGAACTCTGCAGAGTCAATCCTTTTCTGCATTGTGTTCAGCCACTTTGGTTGTTCCCCACCGTGAAGGTGGGTCACAAACCATTGTTGCCGCAGGTTTTTGTACATCTGTGCCATCTCACTGTTGTCACCATCCTGCAGATTATAATAGGCATTGATTCTTGAGGCATTGCACAGGACATCCACACCTCTGACTTTGACAATTGCCCTATGTGTAATGTCTGCCTCTGCAGCATTTGCGTAGAATTCCCGCACCAGGGTATGATTTGCCCTGATTGGTTCATCTGCAAAGCGTATCCAGCCGCTTGTTACCAACCTTCCATAGAACTCGGGCATCTTTTCTTCCAAACTTTCTGTTACAAAGCCCCTCTCTTCAATGAAGCTCTTTCCCAGCAGTCTATCATATAGCTTCGAACATTTTGCTGACTGGAAGGTGGTGGTGTCATAATATTCAATCAAGGGTACTTGGGCAGCACTGGATGATGAAGCCATTTTTTGAGTTTAAGTACCTACAAAACAAACACAATGCATATGAACACCTACAAGGATGTATAACGAGGAGTTGGGTTATGGACATTGGGCACCCAAGTTTTGAACAGCTCTGTGCGAGCATTCTGTTTGTGAACTGGGATTTTTCCTTCAGCGCGATCGCGTGACAAGGAGTCGCGATCGCGCCATTATGCTGTTTTCCTTCACCGCAATCGCGGTTCAACATGACGCGTTCGCGTAATGTTTGAGCCATTATTCAGCGCGATCGCATCTATTATCAGCGCGATCGCGCTGAGTCATTTCAGATTCTCAGAAACATTTTCACAAACAGGTTATGGGCATCATTTTTGGGGCTTAAATTCAATGATTCTTAGCACGTATTTTGCCCCATTTTTTTCTTTTCATATCAACACCCAACTCTCAACTCACATCACTCACAACAAACAACAATTTTCTTGACAAGAAATTCAACAATTTCATCACATTTTCATGCTTAAACAAGTAAAAAAAAAAAAAAATCTTTCACAATTTCTAACATGGAATGATGATAAAAACAACCCTAGGAACAAGACAATGAAGGAATCACATACCTTGTGGTTGCAAGTTGAAGAATTTTTCAAAAAAAATTAAAATTGTTTTTGAGAGAGAATTAGGGAAATGGGAGGAATATGGGAGGAAATGGGGGATTTTAACCCCCAGGTCTGTTTAGTTCTTTAAAAACGCGCCTCTGCGCGATCGCGTGGTGATGTGGCGCGATCGCGCAGAGTAATTTACTCGTTTTTTTTTTATTATTTGAACGCGATCGCGTGGGTTCTAGGCGCGATCGCGAAGGGATAAATTTGACCCTGTTTTTCCAGATTCAGAAAATAAGCAGAAACCAGCAGCTACTGATTTGTGGCTGTTCTGAAAACTCAACCTATTCAAAACAATTCCAAAAATTGTGAAATTTTGCAGATTAGTCACAAATCATAAACTAAACAATTCTAAAAAATTAAATTTCAAAAAATGATTAAAATTTTTGAAAACGGTGGGTTGCCTCCCACCAAGCGCTTAAGTTAACGTCGCGGCACGACGGATACCAACTTTACCGCTTTTCTCACCATTTGGAGCATATGAATTTGTGCCCCAATTTTGAATCAAGATTATGATGACGCTCATGGGGCGGTGGGAGAAAAACAAAGAGGCCAACTCTCGGATGTCTCATTTTGCACTTTTTGGCCTTTGAGTGAGGAATGCCATTTTGTCTTCTTGGCATAGCAAACTTTAAAATAAAAACGCTTTCTTCTTCATATCCAAAATTCTCTATTGGCTCGGTTAGTTCAACTTCCATATCATCAACCAAGCACAATGTTGAAAAATGGTTAGAATGTGGTCCAGCGCGCTCAAATTCCAAATTTGCATGAGTGTTGGCATCTTCACCAAAAAATGAACTAGAGTCTTCAAAAATCATGTCATGAACTTTTCTATGCAACTCTAGTATCATTTCTTCAATCTTGGCATCATTCACTATTTTTGGATTTGTTGGTTGGTAATTTATCATTAGCTCTTGAAAATCAATAGTGACCACTTCTTCATTGGAAACCAACTTAAAACTACTATCCATGGCCTTTTGATATTGAGTGTTAGATTCCTCAATCTTTGCATTCAATTCGGCCTCCAATTTTTGGATAGCAATTTCAAGTGACTCCATTTCTTGACTTTGCTCAACATGCATTTTTAGATATTCTTCCATCATCCGTGAAAAGCCTTCACGGTGATTTTCATAGGCTTCAAGTTGTTGAGCTTGATTCATTAGCCAATCTTGGCTCAAAATTTCCTCTTTGTCAAGTTTTTCTTCATGGTGAGAATCGTCCAAAGCTTGTAAAAATCCTAACATGGTGAAATCCATGTTTTGGACAGTTTCATCATCTCCATGTTGAACTACTTCCCACCAATTGGCCACAATCTTCCCATATTTTTCATTTCTCGCCATAATGCCATTCAACATTTCCTCAATTTCCTCTTTTCGAGAATTGGAGATTTCTTCTTCATGACTTAGCTCATTTTCTTCAAGTTGAACCATTTCTTCAATTTCACAACTCTCGTCGTGGTCATAAGAATTTTCGGGTTCATCCTGTAAACTTGAAATCTCTTCTTCAACCATTTCATTTTGAGGAGTCGACATTTCCATGACAATTGAGGAACTGGCATCCTCAAATGACTCATTCATTCTTTTTATGGCTTCTCCATTTTTTAAAATGGATTGTTGGAGGAGCTTTTGCTCTTCCTCCATTTTAGCTTCTCGATCTAAGTATGTTTGGAGCATTGCCATAATGCCTTCATGTCCGGCACTTTGTCCTTCATTTGTCATGTTGTTGTCCCTGTCAAACTCAAAAGCATAGCTAGCATTTTAGTTAGAACAACTTGGGGAAGGGGAAGTGGAATAATTGGGACAATCACCCCAATGTCCACCTTGACCACCACATATATTATAAACACTCTCATCATAGGATTGAGACGGTGCACACATCTCTCTCCTGGGAGCATATTCACAATCTTGCCAAAAGTGGGGTCCTCCACAATACGGACATGGGTCATCAAAATATGGATTACAACCATCAAACCCATTTTCATTCCAAGATGCCATTTTTTTTTAAAATAAAAATAAAACACAGAAAACAAATACACAAATATTTACGGGTTCGGTTCAAAGCAAGTTAGCTTATTTCCTAGATTAGCCAAAATACACCAATTGTTCCCCGGCAACGGCGCCATTTTTGATAACGTCCAAATCCACCCTATTAATTAGAATGGGCACGGTCGTATGCAAATATAATTTACCCAACTATGAGTCGGGGTCGAATCCCACAGAGAACAATATGTAGGTGATTTAAGCAGATTAGGAATTATCACTAACAATAGCTATGCCCGAACGCATCAATGGTGGTTTTTGATAAGGTTTTTATAAAATATGGAAATATAAATTCTAATCTAGAAAGCAAGTAAATTGATCAATGGCAACAAGAATAGAAGGAGGGAAACTACTTCTCAAGTAACGATCCAATCTATTTCACGAATTGTAAATAATAGCAAGTTTATGTTATTTAGCCTCGGATAATGACTCTAAATTAACTTCTTCCGAAGATTAACTAGACTACCCAATTGAAGATCCCTCAAGCAATTAGGAGCATTAAGAACACCCGAATATGGCTACAATTGGTATTGACTATTCCTAGGTCAATTTCCATTAGACGAGGGTTAACGCCCCAAATTCATGTTAATTATCCTATCCCAACTCCGTTTTTCCTCTTCCGAGTTTCAAACAAAGTAAATGGGCATGTTCAAAGGTTAGCTAATCCTTTGAAAACATTCAAGAACAAGAATAATTAAAATAGCAACAACTTACTTGATTAAGAACAATGCAAATGAATAAATAAGCACAACAAGAGTGTCAATCTTAATTTTCACCAAGAGATTTCCATCAACAAGGATTAAAAAGAAGAGAGAACATTTTTGTAGGAACCCTAGCCTCCAACTTGTGGGAGCTGCCAAAGATATCTGATGTTTTGCCCTAATTTTCTATTTATATGAACTGGAATGGAAGAAATCGTCAAAATCCGAGTTCTGGTCGAAATTTCCGAAAATCCTTCAACGCGATCGCGCCATGTGTCTGCGCGATCGCGTGGATGACGTCAGCTCCCCTGCTCCCTTAATCGCAATCACGTGTCGAACCTGCGCGATCGCGTGTCATTAACAACGCGCGTGGGCGCGGTAGCGTTACATTCCAGCGCGAACGCGTGGAGTGCAATTCCCGCGTGGGCGCGATCGCGTGGGTACTCAGCGCGATCGCGTAGAGTATTTTTCCACGGTATTTTCCAGAACTTCCAGTTATTTCCAGTTTTGCAACTTTTTTGCTTGTTTTCCACACTTAGGCTCTAGGGACCTCGTATTACCTGAAACATGACAAAAACTACGTAAAATGACATAGACTTGCTTAAAAACAAGTAAAACTTATAGTTAAAAAGCATCGATTGTGGTGTAAAATCACGCCACATCATTGACCCTTCTCCGAGCCTTATGAGTATGATTTAAAATCACGGGGATAGGTGGTACAGTTCCTGAGATGATCGGGCGAGGTTTGTGATGACTTGTGCAATTATAGCTTTAAAGCAAAAAATGTTTGACCAATAGTTGACTTTTAGGTAAACACACCCTTTTCGGGAATTTGTCCATTCTGAGAGATTCGAATGATTAATTGTGACTTGGTAGGATGTTCGGTTAAGTTCCCAAGGCACTTGGGACCGTTTTGGGTTATTAGTTGGAATGCTAGTACTTTTGCTTTTGCATTTCCGACCCACAGCGCCCTATTCACGACAGACCAACAAGGTGTAATTAGTTCACTTCATATCGACCTAACGCATACATCTCAGAGAGGTCTATTTCACTGACTTAGAAGCAATGGAATTCTTTCATTATCTGAAATAAAGAACATCTCCCACCAAAAAACCACTGGTAAATATCACAATACTTCTATGGAAACAATGTGTCAACGATACCTATATTTTAAAAGAAGCAAACAGTCTATCAGGAAATCAATTTCAAAAATTAACAATACTTACCAATAGTGAGCATTGCTAAAGATGAATGCAGGTGTTTGGCCATTGGGTGTTGACCCGGTCAAATAGACCTCTGTTGGAAGTTCTAAGATCACGAGTGAGTCCATAGTGTATTTTTATGTGTGAATGCCTGTTTGGTTGTCTCTGTGAGGTCTCGTGTGATTGTCGGAATTCAGGGTTTGACTTATGAAAAACCAAGAGTTTTCTGGTGTTTGGTGTCCGTTGTAGCGGTACCAGACCCGCTATAGCGGGGTATTGGCCCGCTATAGCAGGTAATTGATGTTTGGATGGGTGCTACCTCGGATGGTAATCCGCTATAGCGGATACGCTGCAGCGAGCCGGTGACTCGTGACTGCTGCATCGGTATTACAGGTTTCTAGAATCATTAAAGGTTTGGATAAGACCCTTAAATCCCTATAATTTCACTCTTCACTTTTTAGGCATATTTGGGTCAAATTGAGGAGCTCTTGGCTGATTCTTCATTGTGGTAAGTTTCCTAACCTAATATTCACTGATTTAATCTTCCTAAGCTTGAATCCATTCTAGAAATCCATTAGAATCAAAGAGGGAAAATGTGTTTTGATAATAACTTCTTGAAATGAGTTCTAATCTTTCAAAATGGAAATTGTTGATGGGTTTGACTAATTTAATCATAGAATCTGATGATTTCATAGCTAACAGGCTTGAATCTTCATTTTATGTTGATTAATTTGAATGTTGAAAATTAGGGTTCATGCCCAAATTGGGGGTTTTCACTTGAATGTCAAAATTAGCCTATTCTTGAGTTATTTTAGCAATAGTTTAATACGACTGAACTCCTAGAACATGAAATTGCATATTTCACTTTTGAAATGACCGTTTTTCTCTTGTGGGTCCGTTTCCCCCTTTCTCCATAGTTGAATTTTCCCAAACGACAAGCAATATGGGTGTAGTTCTTCATGATTTCTAATATAGAATTCAAATATGATTAGACTTTGAGTATTTGGAGGCATAACGAAAGGGCAAGGCAAAATTTTGATTGTTCGTGGCTCCTGCTCGGCTACCAGGCAGGTTACGGTTTACCTTATGGTTAGACTTCGGTTAGCGAGGTGTATGTAGAGTTAGTGATTGTTGGAGAAAGCATGTTACGCGTTCGAGTATGAAGTTGAGATGGATTACTTAGGTTGGTACTGTTGTTTGATTGTGGCTTATTGCCTTATTGTGATCTATTGGCTTGTTGCCCCTTTTTGTGATACTAGACTTGATATTGGTAGATCCTCATGATATGTGTCCATGTGTGGCACCGTTGACATCGTTAAATTCTCTTGATATGTGTCCATGTGTGTCACCGTTGATATTGATAGATTCTTGTGATAGGTGTCCATGTATGGCACGATTTGGCAATGATATACTCTTGTTAACATTGATATCATGCATGCATTCATACATATACATTGGGATCGGGTTGCGTGCCAAAACACATCTATTGGACCGATTTGCACGTTTCGCAATATATATTGGATCGGGCTGTGCGCCACAGCAGGTGCATAGACTTCGCGAGTCCCCCATGGGTCACGACTAGCAGGCGAGGAGGTATTCCGCCTGGAGCGTGCATGTATCATTGCATTGCATTGCAGTGCTTTCTTATTCACATATTTGTACTGTTGGATTTGGACTTGGTACTTGTACTTGTGATGATATTCAGACTTGGTGATCTATACTTGTGGAGGCATTTTGACTGGTATTTTGTACTTATGGTGACATTTGGACTTTGTATTTAGTTGTTGTGATTCCGTTCTTGGACAGTGTTGTTGTACTTGCTATGAGCATGTCTACCTTTTAGTCTCTTACTTATATATATGTTAGCTAACTATTGTCAGCCTATGATGCCTACTCAGTACGTGTTGTTGTACTGATTCTACCTTGATGCATTCTTTTATGAGTGCAGAGTACGTGGCTGGATCGACTTCTTCCCCTCGAGACTGACTCCCGAGGCATTGCGGACGAGCATCTAAGGTGAGCACATGGCCAGATCCGCAGCTCGGATGACTCCTCATATTTTACTTGGCTTATTCGCTATGAGACAGTATTTCATTTTGAGACTATGTATTCAAACTTTTAGTTATGTATTGGCTCTTGTACGGCCTAGACCAGATTTTGGGATTGATGTAATATTTTTGCACTTATATACTTATCTATTTCAGACTTGTTAGATATTTATGTTGGTTGGGTTATTTTATTGTTGTTTGAATATTGATTAAGGGACGGGTTCACCTACCGGGGGCAAAAGAGTAGGTGCCTGCACGTTCCCTGATTTGGGACGTGACAAGATGTGTTATACCTGCAGTCAGCTAGGACACATTTTGCGAGATTGTCCATCGAGAGGTGGTGGAGGTGTAGTTCAGCCAACATGATATGTAGCTGATTCTTCATTAGCGGTACACCCTCCTGGGCAGGGTTCTCAGATATCAGCCGATCGTGGTAGAGGCCGAGGTGGAGCGTCCAGTTCGAGCAGTCCTCTGAACATCATCTATGCATTGGTTGGTCGGCACGATCTTGAGTCTTCACTTGATGTTGTTATAGGTATAATATCAGTCTTCTCCCATGATGTGTATGCATTGAAAGACCCAGGCTCTATTTTTTCATATGTCACTCCTTTTATTGCTGGTAAGTTTGGGATAGAACCTGAAATGATTAGTCCTTTTGAGGTGTCTACACCTATTGGAGATCTGGTGATAGCTAGACGAGTACACAGGAATTTTGTAGTTATAATTTCCAATCGTCATACCATAGCAAACTTGATTGAGTTGGACATGGTGGACTTTGATGTTATTATAGGTATGGACTGTTTGGCTTTTTGTTATGCTAACATTGATTGTAGAACAAAGATTGCCCGATTTCAGTTTCTAGGAGAGGAAGTGTTGGAATAGAAAGGTAATACAGCTTCACCGAGAGGTAGGTTTATTTCCTATCTCAAGGCAAAGAAGATGATCGCAAAGGGTTGTATTTATCACATTGTTTGAGTCCGAGATGCAGAAGCAGAACTCTGACCCTCCAGTCTGTTCCGGTGGTTAACGAGTTCCCAGAAGTATTTCCAGACGAACTTCCAGGCATTCCCCCTGAATGGGAGATTGACTTTGCTATTGATGTGCTACCAGATGCTCAGCTGATATCTATTCCCCCTTATAAGACGGCCCCTGCTGAGCTGAAGGAATTGAAGAAGCAGTTGAAAGATTTTCTCGAGAAGGGCTTTATTAGGCCTAGTATGTAACCGTGGGGAGCACCAATATTATTTGTAAGGAAGAAAGATGGCTCGTTGCGAATGTATATAGATTACAGACAGCTGAATATGGTGACGATAAAGAACAAGTATCCGCTCCTGAGAATTGATAATTTATTTGATCAATTGCAAGGTGCCAGATGTTTTTCAAAGATAGACTTGAGATCAGGTAATCATTAGGTCAGGGTCAGAGAGAAAGATATTCCGAAGACAGCATTGAGGACCAGATATGGTCACTTCGAGTTTCTTGTGATGTCTTTTGGGCTGAAAATGCGCCAGCATTATTTATAGATTTGATGAACCGCGTATTAGACCCTTCTTAGATCAGTTCGTGATTGTGCTAATCGATGATATTCTAGTCTACTCGATTAGAGGCTGAGCATGCGGATCATTTGTGTGCTGTGCTTAGGGTCCTGCAGGATAAAAGGTTGTATGCGAAGTTCTCCAAATGTGAGTTCTGGTTGAATTTCGTGGCTTTCCTCAGACATATTTTATCAGGTGAAGGCATCAGGGTTGACACTCAGAAGATAGAGGCCGTGAAGCCTTGGCCTAGACCCGCGACAAACAGAGGTTCGTAGTTTTCTGTGGTTGGCAGGATATTACAGGAGATTTGTAAAGGGATTTTCTTCTATTTCAGTACCATTGACGAAATTGATGCAGAAGGCAGCTAAGTTTCAGTAGACAGACACTTGTGAGCGGAGCTTTCAGGAGTTGAAGAACAGACTTACTTCAGCGCCGGTTTTGACACTTCCAGAGGGATCAGAGGGTTATGCTATCTATTATAATGCCTCGGGCATCGAATTGGGTTATGTGTTGATGCTGCATAGTAAGGTTATTTCTTATGCTTCGAGGTAGCTGATGAAGCATGAGAAGAATTATCCGACCCATGATTTGGTGTTAGCTGTGGTGATTCATGCGCTTAAGGTTTGGAGACATTATTTATATGGTGTTCACGTTGATGTTTACACGGATCATAAGAGGCTTGAGTACATCTTTAAGCAGAAACGGTTGAATTTGTGTCAGGGGCGATAGTTGGAGCTATTGCAGGATTATGATGTTGATATTTTATACCATCCAAGGAAGGCGAATGTAGTAGCCGATGCCCTTAGCCGCAGATCTATGGTTAGTTTGTCTTACTTAGGAGCAGAGAAAAGGGAGTTAGGTCATGAGCGATATCAGTTAGCTAGCCCAGGAGTTCCATTATAGGACTCAGGTGACGCAGTAGTTATAGTTCAGAATACAACGACATCATCCTTAGTAGCTGAGGTTAATGAACACCAGTATGAGGACCTTTCTTTGATTCGGTACAAGGAGACAGCCCCACAGAAAAAGAAGTCACCCTTTGATATTTCCAGAGATGGAGTTCTGAGGTATCGAGGTAGATTGTGTATTTCGAATGTTGCAGGGCTACGTCAGCAGATTATGGTAGAAGCTCATTATTCCCGCCATTCTATTCATCCGGGGTTGATGAAGATGTACCACGATAACAGAGAGTTTTATTAGTGGAATGGTATGAAGAAGGATATAGCGGAGTTCGTGGCCCAATGCCCTTATTGTCAGCAGGTAAAGAATGAGCTTTAGAAGCCCGATGGACTATTGCAGGATATAGAGATTCTGACTTGGAAATGGGAGGCGATCAATATGGATTTTATTATAGGCTTACCTCGTTCCCAGTGCAGGTTTGACTCGATATGGGTGATCGTTGATAGACTCTCGAAGTCAGAACATTTTCTACCTATCAGAACTACTTATTCCGCCCAAGATTATGTGATGTTATATATGAAGGAGAAAGTGCGACTTCATGGTGTTCCAATATCTATCATTTCAGACAGAGGTGCACAGTTTACAGGTAACTTCTGGAGATCCTTCCAGTAAGAAGAGCAAGCTTAGCCCTACATACATTGGCCCTTCCAGAATTGTTCATAGAGTGGGCCAAGTAGCCTATGAGTTGGATTTACCTTTAGACTTGGTGTCGGTACATCCGATTTTCCATGTATCCATGCTCCGTAAGTGCATCGGAGATCCTTCCAGCATTATGCCCGTCGATGATGTTCAGGTTACAGAGCAGTTGTCGTATGAAGAAGTCCCTGTTGCTATCTTAGATCGCCAGGTTCGTAGATTGCGAACCAAAAATGTAGCTTATGTAAAAGCACTTTGGAGAAATAATTTTAGAAGAGATTACTTGGGAAGCCGAGAAAGATATGAAGTCTAGATATCCTTATTTGTTTCCGGCCCCAGAGCAGATGCAGACTACGACATCATCATCTTCAGGTATGTAATATTTATCAGCTACCCTTGTTGGTCGTGTGGGACCACTATTATTATTGAATGTTGTAGCACTGTGTGGCATTGTACTGTATTGTTGGGCTGTGTGGCAGGTTGTTAGTAGTGTGATTATAGAGGAGACTCTACCAAAATTTCTGTAGACTCCTAAGAGTGCTAACATTCGAGGACGAATGTTTCTAAGGGGGGGAGGATTTTACACTCCGTACGTTAACTATTTTCATGAGTTGGTTGCTATATATTCGAAAAGTGGAATTACTTTCGAGGATATGTGAGATTAGGCGTGTTCATCTTGAGTATATGAGGATTTAAGTTCATGTTTGGTAAGTATTGGAAGGACTAAAGGATAAACGAATCGAAGAGAATATGTTTCGTCGAAATTGATTTTGGACGATGTAATTTAGGGACCGTATGTGAGAAATACGGTCCGTACTTCCCTTGACAGAGAGGAAAATTCCTTGTTGAGAATTACGGTCCAAAATACGAACCATATTTAAAAATACGGTCCGTACTTATGGGCGTAAATTTAAGTCGACCACAGTTTATTTTTTTTATAAAATTCGTGTATCCCTCATTTTATTTCATTTTCTCCAATTCCCCTGATCTCTAACCCTCTAGAAAGTCTCTCCAACATATCTATCAAACCCGTAAGTGAAATCAAGGATCAAAACAGAAGATCAAGTGTTTAAATTCTAAAGTGATTATGGAAGCTTGTTTCTCCTCTTGGTATTGGTTTTGGAGGATACCTCAAGGTGAAGCACTCTTAGAATTGATGTGTTCTTGAGTTTTGAGGTAAGATTCTATTTTAACTCCATGTTTACAAGTTTGTATAATGGTTATGCTTGGTTTGAAGGGAAAGGAGTTGGAGGGAAGGTTCAAATATGAATTTGAGTTTATGTTGAGATGTAATTTAACTTGATTCATGCTGTAAATGTGTTTTTAAGCTAATAACTTTTTGTAAGGATAGTAGTTGGAGTTGAGATTGTATTGAGGATGTTATACTTGGTATAATTAGAAGAAGAAAGTGTATAAGTGTGGTATACAAAGCGTATATTGGGCCGTTTTGATGTAAATATTGGGGTGAGTAGTGATGTGGAATTAAAGAGACTTATATGAGGTTGTTGTTGTGTTATTGGCTGCTAGGTGTAATGTAGTGACTAAGGCGATTAGAATACTAGCTCGACAATTTCATTTTGGGATTTGTTGACGACTTGAGGTATGTTAAGGATAACTTTCCTTCTTTAAGGATGATCCTTATGAACGAAACGTAAACGGAACGCTACTCCATAATGATTATATTCTTTGTAGCTAGGGATGTTCCATGTTGATTCATGTTCTACAATGTTGTTTTCAGTAAGTCCTTTTTCAGATTTATTATGATTCATAAAGTCACTTGTTGATGAAAATGCTATCTCATAACGATATTCGGAGGTGTAACGACCTTACGTCACTCCGACATATTCAAGATGTACTCTTATCATATTCATGAATTGTATTATACACACACACACACACACACACACACACACACACACACACACACACATATATATATATATATATATATATATATATATATATATATATGTAGGCCTATGGCCCCTCAGGCGTTATATATGCGTATATTATGTATTATCTGTATGGAGTATGGGGAAGGTGACAACGTTATATACGCACTACCACCTGATCAGCTAGTCACATAATTATGATGATGATGATGATGCCCATAGAGGCCGATATGATACGATGGGATGCCCATAGACCCTTAACAGGCATTATATATGCATATATATACGTATGACCCCCAGGCGTTATATATGCATATATGTATGCATGCATAATATTTATGTATATCATTGGCCCCAGAGGCAGTTCAGACATACAGGTTGCATTCCATTTATCCTATGTACTTTTATGTTACTTCCATGCCCAAAATTTAGAGGAAAGCCAAAACCAGCAAAGAAGTGAGCATGAGCATGACAGAGGGTATAGCAACAGGGCTAGATCTTCGGGTCCGACGAGTGAGTTTAGAGGCGGGCAAAGACAACAGGTTTCTAGGCATTCGAGCCATTCTATGACTAGTGCGCCTCCACAGTTTACAGGCCAGAGATTTGATAGATCTACTTATTCCAGGCCGAGTCAGAGTTTCAGGGCTTCAGGTTCTCAGTTTAGAGGCGATTCGGATCAGGAAAGGCCACCCGTGCCATTATGTTCCCAGTGTGGGAAGGTACATTGGGGCCAGTGTCGACTAGGTTCAGAGGTTTGCTATGCATGCTGTTATATCCCGCATTTTTGTGCAATCGGATAATTCAAGACAATCGCGGGAGGACAACAAGCAAGGCCATATTTTATCTTGTTTGGCACGTGAGTTGCTTATGAAAAGTCTAGAAGTGGAAATATGGAGAAACACGAAGGGTAAATTTGGAAATTGGAAAAATACCTTCCATGAATTGCAAGAACTAGCCAATACAATTGGGCTTGAAATTTTAAGCAAAAAGGAGAGGCCCAACCGGCCATGTACATGGGCTAGGCCCATATTGAATAAAATTGGTGAATAAAAAAGATGACTAAGTCATCTTTATCACCAAAAATCTCTAGAACTTTCAAGAAAGCAAAAGAGAGAAAAGAAGGAGAAAAACCCCAAGGCCTTTCGGCCAAGAGAAAAATTGCCAAGAAAAATTGATAAATATTTCTTCAAAAATCATTTTCCACTAATTAAAGGGTCTCAGACAAGGTGGAGTAGTCATTGGAACAAGAAAATACATGTTCTTGAAGTTACAACTTTGGCTAAGTTGGAGGATCAAGGAAGAAGGTGAGAATTCATCTCCTTTAGATGTTATGAATATTTATGCATGTTGTAGTGTGCAAAAGTGAATGAAATTCATGAAGAACAAGAAAATAGCATGTGGCCGTGCATGTATATGTAGGTGTAAGAATCATGTTTCAATTATTGATCTAGTATTTGGTTATTATTGTTGAGAATGTTATGTGGAAAGTGAAAGTTGAATGATTTTGGAAAGAATGTAGTTGTGTGTGCATGATGAAGCCGTGGGTGTGTAGTGTGTATGTGGTCGTGTATACATGATGTATAGTCGTGTATATTGGTGAGTTGTGAAAGAATAATGAGCGAGTTGTAATTAATGTTTTAGTTGTTGTGTCGTAGATTTTATATCGCAACTAAAGACTTGATAAGTTTGATGAAGTTTTGGTAATTGGAAGATTGTGTGAATTGAAAAATGATGTTCTTGCATGGATAGCGTGTAATGATGTTAGTATGATGTTGTTGGAACGTATACTATAAGGTCGCTATTGTGTACATTGAAGTTGGAAGGTTTTGAAGAAAGTGGTAAATTGAGATCATGTGTCTTGAATGGAATATGTGAATCGCTAGTGTAGCTGTTGAATTATATTAATAGTTTGGCCGGGTTTGAATTCCCGGGTTGTGATTGATTCGAATTTGGCTATGTTGAATGTTGAGGATGGTATATTTACAGAGGAAGTGCTGCCGAAATTTCGGTAGCCAAGTGTTTCCTTAAGATTCTAACTCTAAGTATCCTAATAAGAGTTTTGGTCAACATGACCAAATTGCAGATTTTGACGAGATTGCAACGTGAATTTGGAGTAGCAAAAGGAGCGGAAAGAGGTATGTAAGGCTTCACCCTTGTTTCTATGGCATGTCTTAGATGTAATAAGTCGGGTACGAGCCTCGGGGACAACCCTAGTCCCCGGAATCCGCACCTAAAGTTTTCCACTTTTTGTTCAATAGAATTGAACTAGAAAGTGTGGAAATGATGGAAAGACCTCTTAAACCCTTAGAACTTGCATAAGTGGGACCCGATTACCCTAGAACCCTCACAAGTAATGACATGACACGTAACATATGTAAATCATATACGCCACCCCATCCGGCCCGAGGTGGGCCCGCTACTCTCAAATTTTCCTTACAGGCTTGCTTGACTTACTTGAAGTGAATCCAAAGGAAATCTTTGATCCCGATTTCGTTACCAAATGATACATACTATGACTCCTCTAACGCGGGCACTTCCATGACGATAATGATAACAATGATGTTAGATAAGAGGATATGCCTATGATACGTACTACCGGAACGACTCTATGACTAAGATGACTAAGCTAAGTATCTTATGTAAACATGAAAATGATAAACTAATTTTTGAATCCTATTTATAATTCCTAGCTATGACTTTATTTTCTAAAGATTTCAAAGTCTATGAACTGTCATCTATGATGCCCACGATTTCATTCTACGTTTACTTTAATATTATTCTTTGTTGATAGTCTCACCTTAAAATACTCGTTCCTTCAAGGTGAGACAAAGCGATCACGAGTATTCTATAATGTAATCGGAGGTTACCGACTTTATGTCACTCCGATAGACGTAACTTTCTTTGGACTCCCGTGCATGCTGGTTATATGATACAGGGATATGTGTATGGACATGTATATGTATATAGGACAAGTATTTGTATATAAGACATGTATATGTATAATAGAGAAGTAAATGTACACGGATATGTATATGGGGAAAGGGGAACGGCCACTGTTATATCACCACCTGATTTAGCTGGATTTCATCCTGGACGCGGGATGCCCGGACGCGGGATATGGGAGAGCTGTACGCGGCGTCTGTATATATATGATGTATAATATATATGATATGATGGGTTGGGACACTGTTAGGGACGGAGGGTTGAGAGAGCCGATGTATTTGGCGTCTGTAAATGTGAGTAAAAGATACTGTTTACTAAATTGTACTGTTTTCTGTATATGAGAATAAGGGACACCGTGTTCTGAAAAAAAAGGGCAATGCTATGACATGATACGCTATGCCAGGATATACTATGATATGAGATGCTACGACATGACGTGATACGACACGCTATGATAGAGCAGCACATAATATGATAAAATATGACACGATATAAATCCTATTTTCTGTGTCTACGAGAAAGATATGTCTCAAAGAGAAAAGGACAAGCCTACATGATAGCCGGCCTGAAACAGAGGCCTTCCCACGTACAGGTTACTTTCCTGCCCCGTTATATGTCCTATGACTCCATGATACTGTTAATCGTACTCTATGTTACTGTTTATATTATCTTTTATGCCTTACATACTCGGTACACTATTCGTACTGACGTCCCTTCTTGTGGACGCTGCGTTTCATGCCGCGCAGGTCAGCAGACAGGTGGACGTGATCCATAGAAGTTCTACCAGCCACACTTGACAGCGCTCCAGTTGTTTCGGAGCCTCACTCCAGCGGTACTATTTTGTGTATGTACATTCGGGCACGACAGTACTCGGCCCTTTCCATGTATAAGTGTACTATGTCTAGAGGCTCGTAGACAGATATGCACAGTCAGCTATGTACAGTTAGATGTGTTGTATTTTGAATTGTTCGCGTCCCGGTATAACGCGATAGCGGAAAGCTTACTACTTATGTTTATGGTGATGCTGCTAATGTTAATGTTCAGAAAGGAAAAAAGAATATGGCTCTGTTTACACGGCTTGCCATGAGGTAAAGGTAATATGATAGATAAGGGGTGCTCGGTAGAAGTATTGGGTACCCGTCGCGGCCCTAGTTGGGTCGTGACAGAAGTGGTATCAGAGCAGTTTGGTCCTAGGGGTTTGTCTACGAGCCGTGTCCAGTAGAGTCTTGTTTATGGGTGTGTAGCGCGCCACGCTTATAAACAGGAGACTACAGGGCATTTAGGAAATATGACCATCTTTGTGTCCTAAGATCGTGCGATAGAGCTATGCTATCAGGTTTCCATATTCCTTTCCTAATCCTATGCTATGGTTTCAGTACTGTCGATGAAGAGATCAGCTTCAGATGATGGGGGCACCAGTAAGGCCCTTAGAGTATCTCCAGAGCCGAGTAGGGGGAGCCTCGGCTATTTGATTGAGTCAAATCCGTCGGAGGACCCAGCGACAACTCCTCCAGAGATTCTGACCCCTAGATCAGGGGACTCCACAGACAGTGGCTATGATACAGATCCCTCAGAGGATTCGACGATGACTCCCCCAGAGCTTCTTACCTCCAGGGAGGAGGATAGTCATGGCACAGACCCGTCAGAGCACTCTTCTGGGACGGCGGATGAGGAGGCTTCCGGGGGCACGCCAATTACCCCCGAGATGGAGGACCGTGCCAGTCCGGCCACCTCGGAGAGTGCTACGGATTTCTCCTGTCCCTTGTTTCGGCCATCAGAGAACCAGGAATCACCGCTATTCTCTTCGGATTCGGACGCGAGAAATGACGAGGGTCGAACGAGTGATGAGCAGGCAGACGAGAATGAAGAACATACTTCACATGGTAGCTCCCCGGGCCAGGCTCGAGATTGATCAGCTACAGGTATATGAGATTTTTTCTTGAAACTTTCTATGTATACGTAATCGCTGCAGAAATACTAATTAATAACGGTAGGTAGGAATTTAAAAGGTAGTTATATGTATGGATGGGGGCAAATAGTGAAGATTTAAACAGGGGCAATATGGCAATCGTATGGTCAGGAAAGTGAATACAAGAGCGGGACCCGCCGTGAGGGTGTTTTGGAAGTTGTTAGGACCCCGACTTACCTTAAATAATGTGACAAAGGTCGTGCGGGGCAGTCGATATGATTATATCGGCATTCAGGTATTAAAATGCACCAAAGTTTCAAGGTTAAGCGTGCTCAGGTGGGAGCAATTTCATGATGGGTGACCCCCTGGGAAGTATGCAAAGAATCTATAAATTGAGACATGACAGGCAGATGAGTAAGTAGAGTAACCTAAGGGAAACTATAGTATATGGGATGGTTAGGGACTATAAGAAGTCGCACAAGACGAAGCAGACTAGATTGGTGGAGAGATTGGAAGTTCTAGCATAATGATATGTGGAAAAGAAAGAGAGTGAGTAGACGGAAAACAAAAAAAAAACCGGAAGGAAGGTGAAGAATATGGCATAAACGAAAATTTTATGAAAGGATTACTGGTATATAAGGAACCCCTTAAAAGGGAGGGGAGAACATATTATGAGTCTCAAGATCAAAGGAAGGAAACTTATTAGCTTGGGGCCAGAATTTAAACCATATCGGCCTATCAAGAGACGAATGTGAAAGTAGGCAGCCCAAAGTAAATTGGGGTGTGGAAAGTGGTTAGAAACCCCATACGAGTCATGTAGGCCGAGATGGACTAAATTAACAGAGAAAGGGAAGGCCTGATAATAGAAAGCTTTGAGGATGAAAGAGAAAAGTACAGATGTCACAGGGTGAGACCGATATTGAGTCCACACTAGCTAAGGCAAGAAATCCCCGGTGTGGCGATGTACGGGAACATGTCTAGTGAGGGGATAGACGCGACGGACGCCACGAAGAAGGGATTACAACCGTAAAGATCGCGGAAGGCAACCTAAGCTCCTAAGATGGATATGCTAAGTGACATGAGGCATCGACAAAGGAGACCTCCCCGAAGTAATATACTACGCTATGAGGCTAGTTTAACATTCGAGGACGAATGTTCTAAAGGGGGGGAGGATGTTATATCCCGCATTTTTGTGCAATCGGATAATTCAAGACAATCGCGGGAGGACAACAAGCAAGGCCATATTTTATCTTGTTTGGCACGTGAGTTTCTTATGAAAAGTCTAGAAGTGGAAATATGGAGAAAGACGAAGGGTAAATTTGGAAATTGGAAAAATACCTTCCATGAATTGCAAGAACTAGCCAATACAATTGGGCTTGAAATTTTAAGCAAAAAGGAGAGGCCCAACCGGCCATGTACATGGGCTAGGCCCATATTGAATAAAATTGGTGAATAAAAAAGATGACTAAGTCATCTTTATCACCAAAAATCTCTAGAACTTTCAAGAAAGCAAAAGAGAGAAAAGAAAGAGAAAAACCCCAAGGCCTTTCGGCCAAGAGAAACATTGCCAAGAAAAATTGACAAAGATTTCTTCAAAAATCATTTTCCACTAATTAAAGGGTCCCAAACAAGGTGGAGTAGTCATTGGAATAAGAAAATACAAGTTCTTCAAGTTACAACTTTGGCTAAGTTGGAGGATCAAAGAAGAAGGTGAGAATTCATCTCCTTTAGATGTTATGAATATTTATGCATGTTGTAGTGTGCAAAAGTGAATGAAATTCATGAAGAACAAGAAAATAGCATGTGGCCGTGCATGTATATGTAGGTGTAAGAATCATGTTTCAATTATTGATCTAGTATTTGGTTATTATTGTTGAGAATGTTATGTGGAAAGTGAAAGTTGAATGATTTTGGAAAGAATGTAGTTGTGTGTGCATGATGAAGCCGTGGGTGTGTAGTGTGTATGTGGTCGTGTATACATGATGTATAGTCGTGTATATTGGTGAGTTGTGAAAGAATAATGAGCGAGTTGTAATTAATGTTTTAGTTGTTGTGTCGTAGATTTTATATCGCAACTAAAGACTTGATAAGTTTGATGAAGTTTTGGTAATTGGAAGATTGTGTGAATTGAAAAATGATGTTCTTGCATGGATAGCGTGTAATGATATTAGTATGATGTTGTTGGAACGTATACTATAAGGTCGCTATTGTGTACATTGAAGTTGGAAGGTTTTGAAGAAAGTGGTAAATTGAGATCATGTGTCTTGAATGGAATATGTGAATCGCTAGTGTAGCTGTTGAATTATATTAATAGTTTGGCCGGGTTTGAATTCCCGGGTTGTGATTGATGCGAATTTGGCTCTGTTGAATGTTGAGGATGGTATATTTACAGAGGAAGTGCTGCCGAAATTTCGGTAGCCAAGTGTTTCCTTAAGATTCTAACTCTAAGTATCCTAATAAGAGTTTTGGTCAACATGACCAAATTGCAGATTTTGACGAGATTGCAACGTGAATTTGGAGTAGCAAAAGGAGCGGAAAGAGGTATGTAAGGCTTCACCCTTGTTTCTATGGCATGTCTTAGATGTAATAAGTCGGGTACGAGCCTCGGGGACAACCCTAGTCCCCGGAATCCGCACCTAAAGTTTTCCACTTTTTGTTCAATAGAATTGAACTAGAAAGTGTGGAAATGATGGAAAGACCTCTTAAACCCTTAGACCTTGCATAAGTGGGACCCGATTACCCTAGAACCCTCACAAGTAATGACATGACACGTAACATATGTAAATCATATACGCCACCCCATCCGGCCCGAGGTGGGCCCGCTACTCTCAGATTTTCCTTACAGGCTTGCTTGACTTACTTGAAGTGAATCCAAAGGAAACCTTTGATCCCGATTTCGTTACCAAATGATACATACTATGACTCCTCTAACGCGGGCACTTCCATGACGATAATGATAACAATGATGTTAGATAAGAGGATATGCCTATGATACGTACTACCGGAACGACTCTATGACTAAGATGACTAAGCTAAGTATCTTATGTAAACATGAAAATGATAAACTAATTTTTGAATCCTATTTATAATTCCTAGCTATGACTTTATTTTCTAAAGATTTCAAAGTCTATGAACTGTCATCTATGATGCCCACGATTTCATTCTACGTTTACTTTAATATTATTCTTTGTTGATAGTCTCACCTTAAAATACTCGTTCCTTCAAGGTGAGACAAAGCGATCACGAGTATTCTATAATGTAATCGGAGGTTACCGACTTTATGTCACTCCGATAGACGTAACTTTCTTTGGACTCCCGTGCATGCTGGTTATATGATACAGGGATATGTGTATGGACATGTATATGTATATAGGACAAGTATTTGTATATAAGACATGTATATGTATAATAGAGAAGTAAATGTACACGGATATGTATATGGGGAAAGGGGAAGGGCCACTGTTATATCACCACCTGATTTAGCTGGATTTCATCCTGGACGCGGGATGCCCGAACGCGGGATATGGGAGAGCTGTACGCGGCGTCTGTATATATATGATGTATAATATATATGATATGATGGGTTGGGACACTGTTAGGGAGGGAGGGTTGAGAGAGCCGATGTATTTGGCGTCTGTAAATGTGAGTAAAAGATACCGTTTACTAAATTGTACTGTTTTCTGTATATGAGAATAAGGGACACCGTGTTCTGAAAAAAAAGGGGCAATGGTATGACATGATACGCTATGCCAGGATATACTATGATATGAGATGCTACGACATGACGTGATACGACACGCTATGATAGAGCAGCACATAATATGATAAAATATGACACGATATAAATCCTATTTTCTGTGTCTACGAGAAAGATATGTCTCAAAGAGAAAAGGACAAGCCTACATGATAGCCGGCCTGAAACAGAGGCCTTCCCACGTACAGGTTACTTTCCTGCCCCGTTATATGTCCTATGACTCCATGATACTGTTAATCGTACTCTATGTTACTGTTTATATTATCTTTTATGCCTTACATACTCGGTACACTATTCGTACTGACGTCCCTTCTTGTGGACGTTGCGTTTCATGTCGCGTAGGTCAGCAGACAGGTGGACGTGATCCTTAGAAGTTCTACTAGCCACACTTGACAGCGCTCCAGTTGTTTCGGAGCCTCACTCCAGCGGTACTATTTTGTGTATGTACATTCAGGCACGACAGTACTCGGCCCTTTCCATGTATAAGTGTACTATGTCTAGA
Source organism: Lycium barbarum (assembly GCF_019175385.1). Classification (NCBI taxonomy): domain Eukaryota; kingdom Viridiplantae; phylum Streptophyta; class Magnoliopsida; order Solanales; family Solanaceae; genus Lycium; species Lycium barbarum. The sequence goes on along the minus strand of NC_083342.1, from coordinate 57,398,479 downwards.
GGCTCGTAGACAGATATGCACAGTCAGCTATGTACAGTTAGATGTGTTGTATTTTGAATTGTTCGCGTCCCGGTATAACGCGATAGCGGAAACCTTACTACTTATGTTTATGGTGACGCTGCTAATGTTAATGTTCAGAAAGGAAAAAAGCATATGGCTCTGTTTACACGGCTTGCCATGAGGTAAAGGTAATATGATAGATAAGGGGTGCTCGGTACAAGTATTGGGTACCCGTCGCGGCCCTAGTTGGGTCGTGACACATGCGGTCGGCCAGGCTATTTCATGCGTGATTACCCCTCGGTTGGTGATAGGGGTTGAGTCCAGCCTTCAGGATCGGCAGCCGGGTCTTCATCATCGATACGCCCTTCAGGGCAAGGTTCACAGGCGCCGGTCAGCCATGGTAGAGTTAGAGGGAGATCTTCCAGTTCTAGTGGTCCTCAGCACCGTATTTATGCTTTGGCGGGACGCTAGGATCTTGAGTCTTCCCCCAATGTCGTCATAGGTATATTATCGGTATTTTCTCATGATGTATGTGCTTTGATAGATCCGAGCTCCACATTTTCATATGTTACTCCATATATTGCGGATCGGTTTGGAGTCAAACTGGAGTCGATCAAACCTTTTGAGGTGTCTACACCCGTTGGTGAACCGGTAATACCTAGTCGAGTATATAGAAATTGTGTAGTTGTGATCTGTAACCATCGTACTATGGTTGATTTACATGAGTTAAAAATGGTGGACTTTGATGTTATCATGGGCATGGATTGGTTGGCTTCTTTCTATACCAATGTTGATTGTAGAATGAAAATGGTTCGCTTCCAGTTTTCGAGAGAACCAATTTTAGAATGGAAAGGAAATAATGCGTCCCCGAAAGGTAGGTTTATTTTCTATCTCAAGGCAAGGAAAATGATCGCAAAAGGTTGTATTTACCATCTAGTTCGGGTCCAACATGTAAAAGCTGAATCGCCAACTCTTCAGTCTGTCTCAGTGGTGAATGAGTTTCCGAATGTTTTCCCGGAAGAGCCTCCAGGTCTCCCTCCCGAACGGGAGATTGATTTTGCTATTGATGTGCTACCAAATCCTAAACCCATATCTATTCCTCCTTATAGAATGGCTTCCGCAGAGTTGAGAGAATTGAAGGAGCAGTTGAAGGACTTGCTTAAGAAAGGCTTTATTCGGCCTAGTTCTTCCCCGTGGGGAGCATCCGTGTTGTTTGTGCGAAAGAAAGATGGCTCCTTGCGAATATGCATTGATTATCGATAGCTAAATAAGGTGAAAATCAAGAATAAGTATCCGCTTCTGAGAATTGATGATTTATTTGAAAAATTGCAAGGCGCCAAATGGTTTTCAAAGATAGATTTGAGATCCGGATATCATCAAGTGCGAGTTAGGGAGAAAGATATTCGTAAGACAGCCTTCAGAACCAGATACGACCATTTTGAGTTCCGGGTATTGTCATTCGGGCTAACTAATACACCGGCAGTATTTATGGATTTGATGAACAATGTGTTCAGGCATGTTACACCCCGTACTTTCGGAGAAGCACTTATTAAATTTGAACGTAAGTACGTTGAGCTATGGTTAAGGAAAACCACTTTCGAATATAAGGATCAAGCAGTATTAAGTATATTTAATGAGTGAAGGACGTATATAAGGTATACATGAAGATGTTATGAGGAAAATGAGCGAAAGAAATGGAGTAGTACGACTTTGGAAAAAGGATGGGTAATGTTTCGTGTGAAAATTTTGGTCCAAATTGAGGGACGAATATATCTTAGCATATGAAGCGTTTTGAAGTGAAACAAAATCCTAAAATGAATTTCGTCGAGTCTAGTTTCCAACGCAATAAACCGCTCGTCGGTAGGACATCGGAGTAGAGAATTATAGACGTTACAGGTTCAGCTGACAGAAAAGAAACGCGTGCTACAGTACTGCTACAGCAACCCGACCTGCTACAGTGCCCCCGAATTTGACCCTTATAAAAAGGGTAAGAACCCTCTTTTTCCATCAGATTTTGCTGGCAATTTCCAGAAATTGAAGAGAGAGAGAGGGAAACAAAAAGTGAGCAATTTTTAAGTCGCGGAGTAGTGGTTTAGGTCCGGGTAACACATGGTTGTGATTCTAGTTTTGTTTTGCGGTGAATTTTAGCGTGGATATTGAGGGTATTGCTGTCTTCACAAGAAAAGAGGTACGAATCTTTCTCTCTTGGTATTATTTAAGGTTTATTTACGGAGATAAAGTCGTTAAATAATTGTGTAGTAAGTTGGTTAGTTATGGAAGTTGGAAAACAGCGTGTGGGCTGTTTTATGGTACATATTGGTGTTGGAAATGATGTTATTGATGTTGGTATTTTTGTTGTTGTTATTGGTTGCTGAATTGAGATTTCGGGTTAGGCATATAAACAGGGGAGATGCTGCCCGAATTTCGGCAGATTCTAAAGGGATTTTAATTAAAGGCTTAAGACAAGTGTATGATGGTGAGCCTAATAATAGTATGAACGATTTTATATGTAGATTACAAGTCAGGAGATAAGTGGAAAGGTCAAGGAGCAATTTTCTAGGTATGTTAAGGCTAAACCTTTCTTTCTAAAGGCATAATTCCTTGTTGTAAACCTTTGTACTATATCCATAATATCGTTGCTTCCACAAATGCTAGAAGCCTATAAATCTCACGATCCTTATGATATTATTGAGCTTATTCATGACCTTTGGAATTATTCATTATGATTGATCTCACCTTATGATACTTGTTCCTTCAAGGTGAGAGATAGCGATGACGATAGTTCCAACAATCCAACGAGTTTAGGAAGGTGTCTTAAGGATTGTTTTATAAGACATGAATAGGGTGCTAGCAGAGGATCTCTAATGAGGTATTTAGTGTTCGAAGAGAGTTTTAGGTTGTATCTTAAGACTTGGTTAATGTTTTGTCAAGCGGGAAGAAGTACTAAGGACCTGAGCTGTGCTTATAAGTTTTATGTGATTATGTAGACCCTACGGTTAAGTGATGACCACGGGAAGGGCATAGAGATTACTAGCAGAAGTTTAGTTATGATGTTGATTATAGTTACCACTGGTCTACGACTAGTCGGGTAGTAGTTACCACCGAGCTATGGCCGGTTGGGTAGTTATGTATTTACCACCATGCTACGGCTGGTTGGGCAGTTATTACCACCGTGCTACGGCGGGTTGGGCAGATATGTATGTATGTATTTACCATTGGACTGCAGCCAGTTGGGCAGTTACCACCGTGCTACAGCCGGTTGGGCAGTTGCGCTCTACCGTCGGGCGATAATCGGACGGACGATTACCACCAGACTGTAGTCGGTCGGGCAGTTACCACTGATCAGTTGGGCAGTTAGTATAGGATGATTAGTAAGATAAATTCACAGTACTGTACATAGATATGGTTAAGCATGTGAGAGTATAGAGAGGCATGTATCATATATGGATCGGGTTGCACGCCGCAACATATGTTTAGATAACGTTTTATGATAAGGTAACCAGGACCATGGTACGGTATACGGACCTAGTAAAGATCGCAAGAAGATGAAGAGGTATGTATAAATATGCTAGATTACCATCGGTAATTCAGAAATGCCAGGTTGATCCTTATTTTTCTCATCTTTAGTATATGGCTATTGTGTTGCACTCTCTGCCTTGCATACTCAGTACATTGCTCGTACTGACGTCCCTTTGCTGGGGGCACAGCGTTTCATGCCCGAAAGTCTTGAGATACAGCTTGACGAATCTTTCAGTAAGGATACCAGCTCAGCAGGAAGAGTTGTGGCGCTCTACTTGCTTCGGAGTTGCCCTGTGAGTCAGTATGGCTGCATATGCATTTGCATGGGTATGGCGGGGCCCTGTTCCGGCCACTTTATGTCATGTACTCCTGTAGAGGCTCGTAGACAGATAAGCACAGTTAGATATCTTATAATTATCTCGACCTATACTATGTTGTATTATTATTATGGATAGCCCTACCGGTACATGCACTCGAGATTAGTTTGAAGACGTAAGTATGTTATCTTTTGGGCTTGTGCCCTTATGACTTATAGTACCTTAGTCTTATGATGCCTTTCGAGATACAGAAAACGTGAGTTGCAGTTTGTTTCGCTCGGTTCCCGTATGGTGTCGAGTGCCAGTCACGCCTTACCAAGGTTGGGGTGTGACAAGGCCCTTCCTAGATTTAGTTGTGATTGTGTTCATCGACGATATCCTGGTATATTCTAGGTCCGAGGCAAAACATGCGGATCATTTGTGTACCGTTCTTAGAGTTCTTCAAACTCAAGAGTTATTTGCCAAATTTTCTAAGTGTGAATTTTGGTTGAACTCAGTGACCTTTTTGGTGCATATTATTTCAGCCGATGTATTCCGGTAGATACCCAAAAGATTGAGGCGGTGAAGACTTGACCAAGGCCCACAACACCTACGGAGGTTCGTAGTTGTTACACCCCGTATCTTCGAAGAGCACTTACCAAATTTGAAACATAAGTACGTTGAGTTAGGGTTAAGTACAACCACTTTGGAATATAAGGAGCAAGAATTATCAAGTATATTTAATAAGTGAAGGATGTATATAAGATATACCTATTACACCTCGGAAAAATCCTCCATTGTTGTCCAAGTGAATGGACCCTCGAGGAGTACGAGTATCCGATGTTTTCATGAGTAGGAGATAACATTTGACGACCCAAAGTAAGATTCCGAAGGCAATTGCAATAAGAGATAGGTTATGCTCCATAATGAATAATTATAGGTTTTGGAAATGTGAAAAGTTGCAGGTTTGCATTCTGGCCAGTTGGTCGTAAAGTGAAATATGGACCGTAAAGTGGTATACGGTCCGTAAACTGCCATGTCGTATTTTGGCTTCCAAAACTTCAACTTTCTGCCAGATGAGCAAATGGTTATATACGACCCAAAATACGGACCGTAAAGTGGTTTACGACCCGTATACTGTGTCCGTAAATCACCACATCTCAGTTTGAGTTTCTGGTTCTGATATGATTAAATACGACCACGAAGGACGGTCCGTAAACTGGAATACGGACCGCAAACCAAGTTTACGACCACTATGCACTTCAAATCAGATTTTTAAGTCATTAAATAAGGGGACCAAGGCTTATTTCATTTCACTTCTACATCACACCCCTTCTCTCTAGAACATCTCTCTACATATATTCCACAAGAGTTCAAGGATATTTGGTGATCAACAACATAAATCAAGGGAATCAAGTGTAAGAAAACCATCAAGATCATCCAAGGTCAAGAAATCCCAATAGAGATAAACTAGGGTTTTGCTCAAAGTAGAGTATTATCAACCAAGGCTCGTTCCTACAACATCTAAGGTAAGATTTACGGTATTTATATGTTGTTTAAGGTATTTGAGAGTCAAATGCTTGTACATTAGATGAGTATAGGAAAATGGGTCATGAATGATGAATAGTGACATTTGGAGAAATAGTTTGAATTGATTTATGAGTCTTGATGTATTGTGATGTAAATGTGTTATAAATGATGTTGAGAACATGAGATGAGCAATGTACGTGAATGGACATAGTTGTGTGTTATAGCCGTGGTTATGGATGAATTGAATGTAAGTCTATAAATATGGATAATGTGAATGAGTAGTGGCTATTGTTATGGCATCGTGAATTTATTATTGACGTTTGGGAGTTGAGATACGTTATGGAGGAGATGCTGTCCGATTTTCTCTAGCATAAGCCATGTATGCTAGTTGTCGATTCTAACGATAGTATGACTTTAATGAAGGTAGAAACGCTAGCATTGGAGGAGAAAGCGCAAGTGGTAAATAGTTGAACGGAAAGTATGTAAGACTAGCCCTTCTTTCATTAGGCATGGTTCTTTGGCCAATCATCTAAATCTTTTACGAGCTTATGATGTTCTCCAAATGCTTCTATCTTCAAAGCTACTAAGCTTATGATCCTCGATATGCTACGATTGTACTAAATTCCTCGTATGACGAGTAGGCCCATTAAGGCAAATGTGACGAATGACGATAATGATGACGATGATGATAATGATGTCAATAGAAATAATTCTTATGAGCTAGTATATGTATGTACCTATGTATGACTATTATGGAACCCCAAGCTTATGAGGCCGGGTATGATATGTAAATAAGTATGTATACGATTACGAAACGCGTGCACACCTCTGCAGATGGTACGGACAACCCTGATGCCTTGGTAGGGCCAGGTAGATGTAACCCTGAAGCCTTGGTAGGGCCAGGTATGAGTAACCTTGAGCCTTGGTTGGCCAAGTATGTATGAAACCCCGATCCTACGTGGTCGGGTATGCTATGTAAATGTTATGTATATGATATGATTATGTATATAACGTGAATATGAATATGATACGACCATGTATATGAATGTGAATAAGGGCATGTATACGAATACGAGCACAAATATGGTACGAGTACTCTTATGGAATACGGATAATGATATATGTACACAAATACGTATTAGCAATGGAAAGTTCCTATGAAAGACAAGTAAGTGCATATGACGATGTTATTGCCATCTCCCATTCTATGTTATTTCTTATGTTGCTACTTATGCTTCTATATTGATATTGATCATGCTTTACATACTCAGTACATTCTTTGTACTGACGTCCATTTTGTTTGTGGACGCTGCATCATGCCCGCAGGTGCACAGGGAGACAGGCTTTATCCATAGCTGCTTTCTCATAGATTACATAACAGAGCTCCATTTCATTCGGAGCCATAGCTTTTGGGTACTTATTCTTTTGTGTACATAATTATGGGCATAGCGGGGTCCTGTCCCGCTCATGTGATATGTTATACTCTTCTCAGAGGTTCGTAGTCACGTGTATATGGTTAGATATGTCTGGCCTTGTCGGCCTATATTTTGTATATCATTTTGATAGCCTTGACGGCTCAGGTACGTTGATGTGGCCTAGATGCCAATCATTATATAAAGTCATTGTCGTCCAATAGGACTAGTATGATGAACGAATAGATTCATATGTTTAATTGTATGGCTCACCTAGATGTAAGCATAAGTGTAAGTTAAGGGGTGCCCGGGTGGGCTAGCACCGGGTGCTCGTCGCAGCCCTCTAGACGGGTTGTGACAATACCGGAAGGTTTTATAAGGAAATGAGTGGAAGAAATGTAGTACGACTTCGAAGAAAGGATGGGTAATGTTTTTGTGTGCAAATTTTGGTCCAACTTGGGGGACGTATATCTCTTAGCATATGAAGGTTTTTAAGGTGAAACAAAAGCCTAAAATGAAGTTCGTCCGGTCTAGTTTCCAACGCAACAAACCGCTTGTCAATTGGATTTCGGAGTAGAGAATTATAGACATTACAACTTCAACTGACAGAGCAGAAACGCGTGCTACAGCACTGCTACAGTAGCCGACCTGCTACAGTGCTTCTACAGTGAACCCCGACCCGAATTTGACCCTTATAAAAAGGGTAAGGACCCCCTTTTTTCACCAGATTTTGCTAGAAATTGAAGAGAGAGAGAGAGGGAAACAAAAAGTGAGCAATTTTTAAGACGCGGAGTATTAGTTTAGGTTCGGATAGCGCGTGGTCATGATTCTAGCATTGTGGTGTGGTGGATTCTAGCGTGGACTCAAAGAGGATATTGGAGATCTTGCTATTTCAACGAGAATAAGGTATGAATCTTCTTCTAATTACATTGATACCGGTTTATTCGCGAAGATCAAGTCGTGAAATAATTGTGTAGTAAGTTGGTTAGTTATGGAAGTTGGAAAACAACGTGTGGGCTGTTTTATGGTACATATTGGTGATGGAAATGATGTTGGTATTGTTGTTGTTGTTGTTGGCTATTGAATTGAGATTTTGGGCTAGGCATATAAATAGAGGAGATGCTGCCGAAATTTCGGCAGATTCTAGCAAGATTTATTTGGAGGATTATGATAGGTATATAACAACGAGCCTAACAATAGAATGAATGGTTTTATATGTAGACTTCAAGACAGGAGGTAGGTTAGAAAGTCGAGAAGCAAGCTTCCAGGTATGTTAAGGCTAGTCCCTTTCTTTCAAAGGCATGATTCTTATGTTGTGATTCCACATACGTTTCCATAACCTTCGTATTTCCAAGAGTTAGAAACTCATGATTCTTAAAAGCTTCGTATGATACTAAAGATGAGATGTTTTCCATAATGTCTTTATCATCAAATGTTAAAGTTTCATGATCCTAAGAATTTCTTATGACGCTAATGATGAGTAAGCTTTATAAGGATAAAGAAGATGAGATGTTTTCTATGATGCGCATGAGGACGATTATTTTGATTCTAGAAATTCCAAAGCTTATGATTTTAATGCTATTATGAGATTATCGAGTTTATTTCATGATTTCCTTGAATTTCTCATTGTTGTTGGTCTCTCCTCATGAATTGTTCCTTCGAGGTGAGATATATCGATGATGATTATTCCATAATATAATCGGAGGTTACCGACCTTACGTCACTCCGATAGAGTTGTAGCTTTCACTTGGGCTCTCATGCATGCTTTATAATTATGTATGTATTTTAATAACACCGTGCCTACATGGCCGGGCAATATAACACCGTGCCTACATGGCCGGGCAGTATAACACCATGCCGTCCATTAGGCGGCCGGGCAGACACACCACTGCAGTGGGCAATTTATGATTACCCCGGACGCGGGAGGCCTGGACGCGGGCTAATGACGATCACACCGTGCCTAAATGGCCGGGCAACATTACACCGTACCTATATGGTCGGGCAGTTTAGTTGTAAATATTTATATGTTATTTCAAAAGGTAAGGTTAGCATGCATGATATCCACCTTAAGAGGCAAACAGAGGTACAGGTTATTTCCTTACTCTATGCTGTGCTATGCTTTACGTCTCTTACTATGATCTTATAGTATTATGCATACTCGGTACACTATTCGTACTGATGTTGTCCCGAGCACCTTTTATCTCGCATCTTACTCTTACTACTGAGTGGGCTGTATGGACGATACTGTCATTACTTTACTCAACACCATCATTAATAGCATACTCGTAAACAAGTGTTAATAAACTTTGCTAACATATTACACAGCCACAAGGACGAACAAGAGTGCAAAACATCTGACTGCACATATCTGTCTACGAGCCTCTAAACAAGATACATATATTTACAAGAAGGGCCGGGTTCTGCCGTGCCCAAATATACACACAAAAGTATTACCGATAAACTGAAGCTCCGGAACAACTGGGGTGCTCTCAATGTACCGCTGGTGGAGCTCCTAGGAATCGAACCCGTCTACCTGCTTACCTACGTGGCATGAAACGCAGCGTCCACAAGAAAGGACGTCAGTACGAGTAATATACAGAGTATGTAAGGCATGAATAATAATATGATAATATGGACAGAACATGAACAACAATATAATAAGAAAATATGGAAGATAAAAGAAAAGGTATGACTTTAACTGCTTGCCTCTTAAGGCGGAATCATGCATGCTCACTTTTACTTTCATGCATACATAAACTGTCTGAATCAAATAACATCATTAGCCCGCGGACGGGGTAGTCATCTCACGCCGCCCACTAGTGGTGCTGCCCGTGCCATATAGACACGGTGTTATTATCCATAAGCCGCCCGCCTTAGCGGTGCTGCCCGGCCGTATAGGCGCGGTGTAATCATCCATAAGCCGCCCGCCTTAGCGGTGCTGCCCGGCCGTATAGGCGCGGTGTAATCATCACAACTTAAGCATGCATAAGAGCCCAATCAAAAGCTATAACTCCATCGGAGTGACGTAAGGTCGGTAACCTCCGATTTCATTATGGAATAATCATCATAACTTTGTCTCAGCTTGAAGGAACAATTATTATAAGATGAGACTAGCAACGAATAACAGTGTTAAGAGAACATGGAATAAGATCATAAGTCTCATAAGGCGTTGCTTCATATACATATGCACATGGAACAAATTTTTAAGACTCGATGGGTACATACATAAATCGACACCTGAAAGCTCAGAAACAAGTTTCGGGTCGATCCGATTTAGTATAAGAAAGTTATGAGCGTTTGAAGTACAGAACCTTCTACGAACGTTTCAGAAGCCATTTTTGGAAAATCATTCTTATCATAGTCATCATAGAAATATGCTCATCCTTGATATCATCATTGTCCTTGTGAAACATATCCATCGTTATTGTCATAAGAGCTTACAAAATCATAAACCTCTGTTTTGGTAGAATACGGACACTTTGGAAAAACATTTACGAGTTATCGGGAAGAGAATCATGCCTTATAATCATAAACATCTAACTTTTAAAAACAAGGAAAATATGGAAGCAATTATGAAATCATAGCATCGGAATCATGCCTTGAAAGAAAGGGACGAGTCTTAACATACCTTGCCCGCTTCCTTAGTCAATCCAACTTAACTCTTGGCCTTCCCAAAATCTATAACAATGTTAATGAATACAAACATTAGCTATAGATATCCAAGAATCTCATCCTAAACTAACACTTTGTCTACCGAAATTTCGGCAGCATTTCCCCTGTAAATACACCATCCCCGAGAATATAACTCGGCCAATTTTATCAACAACAATCCGAGAATTCAACTCGGCCAAATTATCAACAACAATACCAACAATCGTACTAACAACTTCAACCATCAATCCAAAATATATTCTAACATTAGCAACCTTCGTCACACAATTCAACGACATTTCATTCATATTCAATTCAATCACATATAATCCAACTAACACCAATGATCCCACATTCAAGTATTAATCCGAAATCTTTCTAACATGATTCAAGAATACTTCAAACAATTCACGTAACATTCAAAACAACCCAATCAACATACTACATCACCCGAGACCTTACAAATTCAACAAGAACAATAACGACACATTTCCTTCTTTCAAGTTCATAAACCATACCAACAATTTACACACTAACAACATCATTTTCCATGAATATAAGAAATTATTTTTAACATCACATTCGCTTCCAAACGACTCTCCAACCATTACAACTTCACTAGAATCATTAAACTTCCATTTTCATCATAGAACTCATGGAAACAACAACCAAAACACTAGATAAATAATTGGTTCATCATTTCTACATAGCACCCATATACACGGCCACAACCTTTATTCATATTTTCATGAATTTCATCCACTTTTACATACTACAACATACATAATCATCCATAACATATAAGAAAAGGATTAAACCTTACCTTTTTCCCTTAACTTCTCACTTGACTAGAATTATAGCTTGCAAGAATAGATGTTTTATTTGCTCCAATAACCACTTCACTTTGCTACGCTCACAGGCATCATCCCACTGGAATTTAGCCAACTTCTGAGTTAACTTCGTCAATGGGGCTGAAATAGATGAGAAGCCCTCTACAAATCTCCTGTAATATCCTGCTAACCCAAGAAAACTATGAACTTCCATAGGTGTCGTAGGCCTTGGCCAAGTCTTCACAGCTTCTATTTTCTGAGTGTCGACTCGGATACCATCATCTGAAATAACATGACCTAGAAATTCCACGGATTTTAGCCAAAACTCGCACTTCGAAAACTTTGCATACAATTCCCGATCTCGAAGAACGCCAAGAACAATTCTTAGATGATCTGCATGTTCTGACTCTGTGCGAGAATATACCAGGATATCGTCGATAAACACTATCACAAAAAGATCCAAGAACGGCCTGAACACATTATTCATTAAATTCATGAACACCGCCGGGGCGTTTGTCAACCCAAACGACATCACTCGGAACTCGTAATGGTCGTACCTCATTCTGAAGGCTGTCTTGGGAATGTCTTCTTCTCTTATCCTCACTTGATGATAACCCGATCTTAGGTCTATCATAGAAAACCACTTAGCACCTTGTAATTGGTCGAACAAGTCGTCGATTCTGGGAAGGGGATATCTGTTCTTCACAGTCACCCTGTTCAACTGTCTATAATCGATACACATTCGTAGCGACCCATCTTTATTTCGCACGAACAAGACCGGTGCTCCCCATGGTGATGAACTGGGTCTAATAAAACCCTTCTCGAGTAAGTCTTTCAGCTGTGCCTTTAGCTCTTTCAACTCTGCTGGAGCCATTCGATAGGGAGGAATAGAAATAGGCTCGGTGTTGGGTACTACATCAACAGCAAAATCGATTTCCCTTTCTGGAGGAAGGCCTGGTAACTCGTCGAGAAACACATTTGGGAATTCATTCACTACCGGGACAGACTGGAAAGTTGGCACTTCCGCTTCCGTGTCATGAACCCGAACTAGATGACAAATATAACCCTTGGCTATCATCTTTCTCGCCTTAAGGTAGGAAATAAACCTACCCTTTGGGGAAACTGTATTACCCTTCCACTCGAGTATGGGCTCTCCTGGAAATTTGAATCGAACTACCTTTGTCCGGCAACAAACATTAGCATAGCATGATGCCAACCAGTCCATACCCATAATTACGTCAAAATCTATCATCTCAAGTTCAATCAAATCAGCCTTTGTCTGACGATCACGTATAATGACTACACAGTTCTTATATACTTGCCTCGCTATTACAGGATCACCAACCGGAGTGAATACTTCGAAAGGTTTAATTGGCTCGGGTCTCACCCCAACACAATCAGCGATATACGGAGTAATATATGAGAAGGTAGAACCTGGATCAATCAGAGCATATACGTCACGGGAAAATATAGTCAGGGTACCTGTGACAACATCTGGGGAAGATTCGAGATCCTGTCGCCCAGCTAAAGCATACACACGGGGCTGAACAACACCTGAAGTATATGCTCCCCCTCTACCTCTGCCTCTACCTGCTGTAGTCTGAGGAGTCTGTGCTGTCGGGCGTGCTGAAGAAGAACCCGCTGCTGAACCTGTAGGCTGAGTCCCAGCTCTATCTCTCGCTGAGGGGCAATCTCTCATCATGTGACCAACTTGCCCGCAAGCATAACAAGCATCCGAACCCTGACGACACCGTCCGGAATGTAATTTTCCACACTGGCTACACCGCGGTACTGGAGGTCTCCTCTGACTAAAATCTCCCTGATACTGAGAACTTAGGGCCCTCGAACTCTGACCCTGCCCTGACTGGAAAGAGCGATCGAACCTCCTGTCTGAGAACCTGGGAGGCGCACTAGTCGCGGACTGACCTGAGTGCCTGGGATGTGTCTGTCTCGGTCCCTCTCTATACTCACTGCTCTCTCCCATAGATCTATCCCTCTTACCTTGTCTTCTGTCACCATCACGATCACTTCTTTGCTGTCGTTGTCGTTCCTCGAGATTATGAGCATGGGCCTGTATCCGGGAAATATCCATCCCGTCTTGCAAGGAGGCCGTCAAACAATCTCTGTACAAATGTGGCCCCAGACCACTCACAAATCTATAGATTCTGTCTCCCATGTCGGCCACCATAGTCGGAGCATATGAGTTGAATTGCATGTTATACTCTCGGGCACTCATACCCCTTTGCTTTAAATTCAGGAACTTGTCCACTCTAGTTCGGCGGACTTCGGGTGGGAAGTAGTGACGAATAAAGGCATCTACAAACTCTTGCCACACGGGAGGTGGAACATTTTCTCCTCTTGTTATCACCCAATTCTTATACCATAACACCTCCACATCGCGGAGTCTATAAGAAGCCAACTCCACGGATTCGGTCTCGGAAGCATGGATAATCTCTAAAGTCCTCAACATCTCATCAATAAAGTTTTGCGGATCTTCATCTGGCTTTGACCCAAAGAATTCCGGAGGATTTAAGGCCATAAAGTCACGGGCTCTCGTACTAGCTGAACGATCCCTTGGACCCGCATCCTGTCGTTGTGCCTGAGCGGCAACCAATTGTGTCAATAAATGGATGGCCTCGGACACCTGTTGACCCGAAGCACCCGGTGGAGGAATCGGAGCTGAGGCTCCTCCCTGCTCTTCTACATTGGGCGCGGCCTCACTTTGCGATTCGCTTTCCTCTACATTTGCCGGAGGCTCTCTTTCCGCCTGCCTCTTTGTCGTAGCTTTCCCCTTCTGGGCAGCTGTAGCTTTTCCTTTTGGCGGCATTTTCTGAAACCATAACGCACTTTTAGGAATAACATAATCCTAAGCATGGCTCTATCGCACGATTTCATGAGAAGAAGGATGGTCATTTTCCTAAATGCCCTGTAGCCTCTTGTTTATTAGCGTGGCGCGCAACACACCATAAACAAGACTCTACTAGACACGGCTCGTAGACACTTCCTAGGACGAACTGCTCTGATACCACTTCTGTCACGACCCAGCTAGGGCCGCGACGGGTACCCGGAGCTAGTTACCGAGCACCACTCACCCTACTACGTATCTTGCCCATCTAATATTCTTTTATCAATTTACATACCAGTTGTAGGAAAATCATAATTAAACAAACATAATTACTTTATATACAATTGCCATTCGGCCATCAAAATAATATACACGCATATGAAAACGTCTTGTGAGACCATCTAACCCACACTGCGTATCTACGAGCCTCTACTAACATACTGTATATACATGGACGGAACAAGACTCCGTCGTGCCCAAAATATGCATATATACCAAAAGGATAATCCTAAGCACCTCCGGACGATGGAGTGCTTTCAACCAGCTGACTGCTACTGAGGATCTGGGCCAAGCTCTCCTCTCTGTCTACCTGTGGGCATGAACACAACGTCCGAAGAAAGGACGTTAGTACGAATGTTGTACTGAGTATGAGAAGCATAAAAAATGAAAGAAAACATCAAGAATATAGTGATAACATCAACATGAAATATTTGGATCTGTCTAATAATCATAAAGAAAATCATGCGTGCCATCAATAATATTAGCCCGCGTCCAGGCCTCCCGCGTCCGGGGTACCATCTCATGCCGTCCACTAGTGGTGTCTGCCCATGCCCGAAGGTCATGGTGTATCCGTATAGCTGCCCGCCTTGGCGGTGACTGCCCGGCCAACTAGGCACGGTGTGAAATGCTCATGTCATGCTTATCATAAAATGCTCATAATAATAATATACTCATCATAAAATACTTATCTCATTGTAATACATGCATAAGGCTCAAGATCAACTTTACTCTATCGGGGTGACGTAAGGTCGTGATCCCCCGATTCCATTATGGAACAACTATTGATACTCTGCCTCACCTTGAAGGAACTAGTACATAAGGTGAGTGTAAGAGATAATTAACATCATCATTATACTAGCATCATCATATCGTATTCCTCATCTTATATAGACATTAAGGAGTTAGACTCTTAGCCTTTCGGACTATAGGAACTCCTGAAGAGAATAGGAATTTCGTGCTACAAGATTCATGCCATCAGAAAGAAGGGACTAGCCTCACATACCTTGGTCATTTAGCTAAGATATCGCTCACTCGTTCTCCTTCAATATCGCGTCGTTACCTTCATAAAGAATTCATATCAACATTAGCATACTAACTACAAGAACGCGTCGCTAATTCTAGGAGAAGTCGGACAGCGCTTATCTTGTTTATACTATTTTTCCCATGTTTTATATTAACTCCCAACATTCATAGCATTACTCACAATATCGAAATCAACAATCGTCGTTTACGTACAGTTAGCAAAATCCACCATTTTCCTCCAATTTCCCTCATAATTTGCCTTATGACTCGTCCTTGCATTTTCATGCGTTTAACGCTTGTTTCATGATATAAACATCATTTATAACGTATTTGTACTCACAACACTCCAATATTCGTAGTTCAATTCCACTATCATTCATTCATGTCACTATTCACTTAATAATGACCCATTTCTATGTTCTTCTACATTTCAAGTGTCTAAGCCTTTCAATGCCTTGAACAACATGAATATATCATGGAACTTACCTTGGATGTTGGTTGAACAAGTCTTGAGTTGCAATACTTCACTTTGGACAAAACCCTAGTTTCACCTTCTTGGGAATTACTTGACTTAGATGATCCTTTAATGTGTTCTTGCACTTGATTTCATAGGTTTTGTGTTGTTGATCTTTAGCTTTCCCTTGATTCTCTTGGATTCTTACGGAGGAAGTATTTGGAGAGTTCTAGAGTGTTCTTGAGTTGTATGAATGAAGAATGAAATAAAATGAGGCCTAAGTTCCTTTTAATAACTCAAAAGCTGATGTTTAATGAATTTTTGTCGGGATGAACAGTGGTCGTAAACTGCAGTTTACGGACCGTATTTTGATTTACGGGTCGTCCACTGTGGTCATATTTAAGCATTCCAAAAACAGAGAGTTTGGCTGGTGGACATGCCAGTTTACGACCTGGTTTACGGTCCGTAAACCAGTTTACGGGCCGTAAACTGGGTCGTATTTAACCATATTCAACATTTACAGAAAGTCTTGGCTGAGGGACCTGGTGGTTTACGACCTGGTTTACGGTCCGTAAACCAGTTTAGGGGCCGTATTCTGGGTCGTTTTTAACCATTTCAGCACTTAACAGAAACTTGAGATTTTTGACGCAATGAAGGACGATTGCACTATACGGTCCGTAAATCACTTTACGGCACGTATAGTGCCATATACGACCACTGGGTGAAAATTTTTCTGCAACTTTATTATTTCCAAAAATGCAGAATTAGCCATTCCCGACTCAGTAAAACACCATACACTCAAGTCCTTCATTGTTCTACTCATCACACAAGTACGAAACAATTTCCGAGGTGTAACAAAATGGCCCCTTTAACTCAAGCCCATCTTTCTTTTTTTTTTGTAATTCATTAAAATTTATTTTCCAAATTCAAAATTTTCCCTTAGCCTTCCTCCATATTTCGATGAGTCATCTTGCGAATTTCCCTTTTTGCCCCTAGCCTCTCTTAACATTTCCACATCAAAATTTTCACAATCAACTTGTGTGTTAAACAAGAGCAAAATATGGCCTTGTCCTTAACTCCTTGCAATTATCTCGAATTATCCAAATGTACAAAATGCGGGATTCACCTATCGATCGATACAGTCACAAATGAGATGTCATATGCATATATATATATTTACTACCATTTCACTCATAAACATTTCCAAATGCTATCCAAACTTACTCTGATTCTAGAGCTGTGTTGCACTTTCTTCCTTTTCACCAGTCTATTCCGTCTCAGCCTACGCGACCTCTATAAGGTTTCTAACCACTCCACATACTCTAATTTCCTTTAGGTTTCCCTGATTTCCCATTCGTCTCCTATACCTACATTTATGGAACTTTTAGTACACTTCCCAGGGGGTCACCCATCCTAAAATTGCTCTCACCCTAGCACGCTTAACCTCGAAACTTTAATGCATTTCAGTGCCTTAATGTTGGCATATTTACATCCACTTCCCTGCACGGCCTTTATCACGTGGTTTAGAGTAGGTTGGGGTCTTGACAACTTCCGAAACACTTTCGTAACACATCTTTCCTTTAAAAATTACTATTTTAGCCTTCACAATCCCCAACGTTCACCTCTTACCGGTGCGTACGACTACCTTTCATCCTGGATTTCCAGATTCCCAATAGCCAACAGGCATAGACATTCCAAACCGTTTGATTTGGCTCGGGTATCAACCCAATACGTTCAGCAATACAAGGAGTGATATATGATTGAGTAGAATCTACATCAATCGACATATACACATCATAGGAGAATGCCAATAGTGTACCTGTAGCCACGTCTGGGGAAGATTCATGATTCTGTCGTCCCGCCAATGCATATATACGGTTCTGAGGACCGCCTGAACTGGGTGCCCCTCCTCTGCCTCGGCCACGGCTTGCTGGAGCCTGGGAAGTCTGTCCAGGAGGGTGCACAGATGAAAAAGAACCCGCCATGAACTCTGCGGGCTGGCCCCTACCACTACCAACTATTGACGGACATTCATACATCATATGCCCAATTTGTCAGCAAGAATAACAAGCATCTGAACCTTGACGAAACAGACCCGAATGTAATCTTCTACACTGGCTGCATCGTGGAATTGGTGGTCTCCTATGACTGGGAGCTCCTCCAAACCGAGAACCCAAAATTCTCGAGCTTTGGTCTTGTCTTGAATAAATAGGACAGTCAAATCCTTCGTCCGCAAATCGAGGAGGTGCGCTGGCCGCTGATTGGCCGGAATACCTGGAATGCTGTTGTGCCTGTCCCCCTCTATACTCACTTCTGGTTTCGAAAGATTGGCCCTTTTTCTGGAACCCCTATCAGATAACATTCACCTCTCTATAGTTGATGTTGTTCCTCCAGGTTTTGGGCGTGGGCCTGGATACGAGCGATAGTCATTCCATCATGGAGTGAAGCCGTCAAGCAATCCTTAACTAAATGTGGCCCCAACCCACTCACGAACCGATGTACACGATCTCCCATATCAACCACCATGGCTGGGGCATACCTGGCTAAAGAGTTAAAACGGAGGCTATATTCCCGAGCACTCATATTTCCCTGTTTGAGATTCAAAAACATATCGGCTCAAGCCCGGTGAACTCTTGCCAAACCGAGGGAGGTGCATTTACTCCCCTGGAAGATATCCAATTGTTATACCACTGGACCGCTACATCCCGCAATCTATATGAAGCCAACTCTACTGACTCTGTATCCGAAGCATGTATTATCCTCAGTGTCCTCAGCATCTCGTCTATAAAACCTTGCGGGTCCTCCTCTGGTTTCGATCCAAAAAACTCCGGGGGATTCAGGGTGATAAAATCATGGACTCTTGCACTCACCGCCCTATCTCGTTGGCCCGCACCTTGCCGCTGAGCTTGTGCGGCAACTAACTGGGTCAGCAACTGAATAGCCTCTGTTATCTGCTGGCCCGAAGCTGCTGGCGGTGGAACTGGAGGTACTGGGGCTGGGGCTGGAACTCCTTCCTGCTCTGCTGACACGGGGGGAGCATGAGAAGTCTGAGGAGGAGCTTCGTTATGAGACTCGCCTTCTTCTACTTCCGCCGGTGGCTCCTGCTCAACTCTTCTTCCAGCCACCGTCTTGCCCTTCTGGGCCGCCGTAACTTTCCTCTTCACCGGCATTACTGAAACCATAACACAGGATTAAGAAAAGAACATGGAAACCTGGTAACATAGCTCTATCGCACGATCTAGAGTACAAAGGAGGTCAGATTTCCTAAATGCCCTGCAGCCCCCTGTTTATAAGTGTGGCGCACTTCACACCCATAAACAGGACTCTACTGGACACGGCTCGTAGACAATCCCTAGGACGAACTGCTCTGATACCACTTTTGTCACGACCCAACTACGGGCCGTGATGGGTACCCGATACTACTATACCGAGCACGTCTTATCTCGCATCTTACTCTTACTACTGAGTGGGCCCTATGGACGATACCGTCACTACTTTACTCAACACCGTCATTAATAGCATACTCGTAAACAAGTGTTAATAAACTTTGCTAACATATTATAGAGCCACAAGGACGAACAAGAGTGCAAAACATCTGACTGCACATATCTATCTACGAGCCTCTAAACAAGATACATATATTTACAAGAAGGGTCGGGTTCTGCCGTGCCCAAATATACACACAAAAGTAATACCGATAAACTGAAGCTCCGGAACAAC
Organism: Lycium barbarum; assembly: GCF_019175385.1. NCBI lineage: Eukaryota > Viridiplantae > Streptophyta > Magnoliopsida > Solanales > Solanaceae > Lycium > Lycium barbarum. The sequence goes on along the minus strand of NC_083342.1, from coordinate 57,378,920 downwards.
TGGGGTGCTCTCAATGTACCTGTTACACCCCGTATTTTCCGAACATGAGCGTGACATGTACATAGATTGTTGGAGACATCCCATGCCGTTTGGGGAGGTACAAGTCATGGGAAATATATGTAACGACGAAGAAAAAGGGTGAATTACGATCTCTTAAGTCGTAATCGGGAAAGAGTATTTTGAAACACGAGAACATGGCCATTATTAGTATAATAAGTGATAAATATCATGTATGGAGAGTTTCGGAATATTTCGAGATCGAGCGAATTGAAGAAAATAAGTTCGACGAAAATTTGAGAAATGCTGGAAAGATTTTTTTGTCAAGTTTGGAGGGGTATATCTCCATGTATATTTGGCGTTTTAAGGCATTTCAAAAGCCTAAAATCACGTTCGTCGAGTCTAGTTTGTAATGCAACAAACCGCTCGTTGATAGGACCTCGGAGTAGAGAATTATAGACGTTACAAACTGAACCGTCGCGCAGAAACAGCACTGCTACAGTACTGCAGCAGTACTGTAGCTACAGTACCGCCGACTCAATTTAATATAAAAGGGGCAAAAATCCATTTTTTTTCTTCATCCAAAATATGCTCCAATGTTCCAAAAACTTCCAGAAATTTCAGCCAAGTAAAGGGCTTTTAAATCTCACATAAAAGTGAGAATTTTGGGCAAATTTCAAAGTCTTGGAGTACTAATCGAAGTCTGAACAACACGTAGCCGTGATGATGATTTCATTTGCTGTTGGAGTGGCTTGGAAACAAGTAAATGTTGAAGATTTGGCTACCTTCATGAAAAACAAGGTATGAATTGTTGAATCTCTTTCTCTATCAATATGAATCAAGAAATAATTGCAAGAATAAGGTGATAGTTTGTTGTATTGATGTTGTTGAATTATGGATTGAGGTTTGAAGAAAATTTTGGATAAAATATGTATATAATCATCTTGTAGAAGGTTGAGGATGTTGTTATTGATGTGTTGGTATTAATTTCAACTTCCTTACGAAAGTAAAGATTATTAATTAGTTGTATCACAAGTGGGTTGGTTGAGAAATTTGGAAAATAGTGTGTGGGTTGTTTTATGGCATATGTTGGTGTTGGAAATGATATTACGACTATTGCTATTGTTGTTGATGTTGTTGGTTATTGAATTGGAATTTCGGGCTAGGCACATAAACAGGGGAAATGCTGCCCGAATTTCGACAGAATCTAAAAGGACTTTCATTAAGTGTTTAAGACGAGCGTATGACGATGATCCTAATGGTATTACGAATGGTTATATATGTAGATTACGAGGCTACGAATGATTCTTAAGAGGGTCGCAAGACGGGAAGTAAGTTAGAAGTCGAGAACTTTCTTCCACGTATGTTAAGGCTAGTCCCCCTCTTTCTAAAGGCATGATCTTTTCGTTATAAACCTTTGTGTCGTATCCATAATATCACTGATTCTGAAAATGCTAGAAACCCATGACTTTCGTGATCCTTATGAGGCTATCGAATTTCCAAAAGCATGAATCGTTTCCTACCAAACTATGTATGGATTCCATAAAAATTTTCATTTCCAAGAATGTTAGGAATTTATGACTCTTAATGTTTTATGATGGCAAATATGAGTAATTTCTTTCATGATAACCATGACGATGATTATGAGGGATTTATTTATCCAAGCTCCAAGGCATACGAATTTCATGTTATTATGAGATAATTTGTATTCACAGAGATTTCCATGTACACGAGCCTTATATTATTATGATGACTATGATGAGAATGAATCCATGCTTAGAGGTTCCAAGTTTATGATTTTAATGACGATATAAGAATGTTGAACTATTTCTTGATGTCTCAATTCATTCATGGATGATGACTAATTTCTTTTAAGATTTCAAAAATACATGGCTTGATGCTTTACGAGATTTACGAACCTATTCTATGTTTTCTCTTAATTCTATTCTTCATCGATAGTCTCACCTTAGAATAATTGTTCCTTCAAGGTGAGACAAAGCGACGATGAGTATTCCATAATATAATCGGAGGCTACCGACCTTACGTCACTCTGATACAGTTGTGGCTTTTGATTGGGCTCTTATGCATGCTTTATATACATATGTATGTATTTTCTCACACCGCGCCGCGCTATAGTCGGCCGGGCAGGCACGTAGATGTGCACACCACTGCAGTGGGCATGTTATGATATTGCCCCGGACGCGGGAGGCCTGGACGAAGGCTAATGATGATAACACCGAGCCTTAATGGCCGGGCATGTTACCATTTATATATCACACCACGCCTTAATGGCCGGGCATGTTATTATGTATATATATAAAAAAATGTTTTTTTTAAAGACTAAGCATGCATGACATCCGCCCTACGAGGCATCCAGATGTATAGGTTATCTCTCTTATTCCATGTTATTTTTCATATCTATATTATGTTGTTACTCATGCCTTACATACTCAGTACATTATTCGTACTGACGCCCCTTCTTGTGGGCGCTGCGTTTCATGTCGCGCAGGTGCATACAGATGAGTAGAAGACATTACTAGAAGATGTTCCAGCGGGATTGGCGAGCTCCATATCTTTCCGGAGTGTTGCCGAGTCAGAGTATCCATGTCATGGTATAATGATTTATGTTAGAGACTTTGCAGACAGAGTCACGTATTTAGCCTGCCAGTCTTGTATGCGGCTATATAAGCCGATGTATTCATTGTGCATCACTTTACATATTTATATGATTACAAATTTTATTTGATTCGAGAAAGATAAAAAAAATGTTTTTGCTAAAATCTGTCCCTATGCATTTCAGTTCATGACTTAAGGATTATGAGTACAGTGAAATCCAGCGGGTTCGCTCGGCTCTAAGTAAGGGTCGGGTGCCCGTCACGCCCTATCGGGATTGGGGTGTGACAAGTTGGTATCGGAGCCAGGTTCGTGCTAGGGATTGTCTGCAAAGTCGTGTCCAGTAGAGTCTTGTTTATGGGTGTGAAGCGCGCCACACTTATAAACAAGAGGCTGCAGGGCATTTAGGAACAATTGACCTTTCTTTCTTATCTTAGATCATGCCATAGAGCTAAATCATAGGATAAAACATCCCGGATTCTAACCGAATGCCTTGATCATGGATAAGCGGTTGATTATGCCGCTATGAGAGAATTGCTTCGAATTGAAGTTGTTCATTTGAAAGGTATGTCCCCTGTTTTATTAATATGGATAGATGTTGATGTAAGAACTTGAGCAAAATGTTATGGGTATTTTTGATTGCTCTGTAGGGTATCGAATGTGTTTTTCTGGGCTGTGTGCAGGAATGAGGTAGTAAGAATTATAGGGGAAACTCTGCCGAAATTTTTACAAATTGAATTGTTTGCATTTCTATAGAGAAAGAGAAATTTGAGATGTTTTTGATATAAGTACAAGAATTACCGTTAGTTAGCCAAGTGCCTGAAGTCAATTGAAGAAAAGAGAAATTAAGCGAGACATCTCGGTGTTATACTAGTTGAAAGATAAAGTACCGCAGATGAATTTGACTGCAATAGAAAGCAAAGAATGCTTAAATATGACCAGTCTCAACGTTATTTAAAGGGAGGAAGAATAAGAATACTTAAAATCCAAGAAGACAAAGGCCTGGGATATCTGTAAAACGTAAGTAAGATGTGTGGAGATCGAAGAGAATAAGAATTCCTGAATAAAAAGGAAGACGGCATTAAAAAAAATCGATAAAAGTATGTAGTAATCACGTCATGAAAGGGGCATACAATAATGTGAACAACGAAAGCTGAAGAGACAATGAAAACGATAAAGCATGGAGAGTTAATTGATACACAAGTAATAAGAAATAGAGATGACCTTGAGCACAGGCGTAAATTTTGGCTACAAAAGAAGAAGAATGGATTGCATAGTTTGGATAAGTTCAGGTTTAATGGGCATTTAAGACCGCAAGTAAGTAAAGTAACCGACAAATACGGGTAAACACATTGACATCTATTTCGGAACGAACTCGGCTTCAACATTCGAGGACGAATGTTTTTAAAGGGGGGGAGGATGTTACACCCCGTATTTTTCGAACATGAGCGTGACATGTACATAACCGTAGTAATAGATTGTTGGAGACAACCCATGCCGTTTGGGGAGGTACAAGTCATGGGAAATATATGTAACGACGAAGAAAAAGGGTGAATTACGATCTCGTAAGTCGTAATCGGGAAAGAGTATTTTGAAACACGAGAACATGGCCATTATTAGTATAATAAGTGATAAATATATCATGTACGGAGAGTTTCGGAATATTTCGAGATCGAGCGAATTGAAGAAAATAAGTTCGACGAAAATTTGAGAAATGCTGGAAAGATTTGTTTGTCAAGTTTGGAGGGATATATCTCCATGTATATTTGGAGTTTTAAGGCATTTCAAAAGCCTAAAATGACGTTCGTCGAGTCTAGTTTGTAATTCAACAAACCGCTCGTTGATATGACCTCGGAGTAGAGAATTATAGACGTTACAAAGTCTTGGAGTACTAATCGAAGTCCGAACAACACGTAGCCGCGATGATGATTTCATTTGGTGTTGGAGTGGCTTGGAAACAAGTAAATGTTGAAGATTTGGCTACCTTCATGAAAAACAAGGTATGAATTGTTGAATCTCTTTCTCTATCAATATGAATCAAGAAATAATTGCAAGAATAAGGTGATAGTTTGTTGTATTGATGTTGTTGAATTATGGATTGAGGTTCGAAGAAAATTTTGGATAAAATATGTATATAATCATCTTGTAGAAGGTTGAGGATGTTGTTATTGATGTGTTGGTATTAATTTCAACTTCCTTACGAAAGTAAAGATTATTAATTAGTTGTATCACAAGTGGGTTGGATGAGAAATTTGGAAAATAGTGTGTGGGTTGTTTTATGGCATATGTTGGTGTTGGAAATGATATTACGACTATTGGTATTGTTGTTGATGTTGTTGGTTATTGAATTGGAATTTCGGGCTAGGCACATAAACAGGGGAAATGCTGCCCGAATTTCGACAGAATCTAAAAGGACTTTCATTAAGTGTTTAAGACGAGCGTATGACGATGATCCTAATGGTATTATGAATGGTTATATATGTAGATTACGAGGCTACGAATGATTCTTAAGAGGGTCGCAAGACGGGAAGTAAGTTAGAAGTCGAGAACTTTCTTCCATATATGTTAAGGCTAGTCCCCCTCTTTCTAAAGGCATGATCTTTTCGTTATAAACCTTTGTGTCGTATCCATAATATCACTGATTCTGAAAATGCTAGAAACCCATGACTTTCGTGATCCTTATGAGGCTATCGAATTTCCAAAAGCATGAATCTTTTCCTACCAAACTATGTATGGATTCCATAAAAAATTTCATTTCCAAGAATGTTCGGAATTTATGACTCTTAATGTTTTATGATGGCAAATATGAGTAATTTCTTTCATGATAACCATGACGATGATTATGAGGGATTTATTTATCCAAGCTCCAAGGCATACGAATTTCATGTTATTATGAGATAATTTGTATTCACAGAGATTTCCATGTACACGAGCCTTATATTATTATGATGACTATGATGAGAATGAATCCATGCTTAGAGGTTCCAAGTTTATGATTTTAATGACGATATAAGAATGTTGAACTATTTCTTGATGTCTCAATTCATTCATGGATGATGACTAATTTCTTTTAAGATTTCAAAAATACATGGCTTGATGCTTTACGAGATTTACGAACCTATTCTATGTTTTCTCTTAATTCTATTCTTCATCGATAGTCTCACCTTAGAATAATTGTTCCTTCAAGGTGAGACAAAGCGACGATGAGTATTCCATAATATAATCGGAGGCTACCGACCTTACGTCACTCCGATACAGTTGTGGCTTTTGATTGGGCTCTTATGCATGCTTTATATACATATGTATGTATTTTCTCACACCGCGCCGCGCTATAGTCGGCCGGGCAGGCACGTAGATGTGCACACCACTGCAGTGGGCATGTTATGATATTGCCCCGGACGCGGGAGGCCTGGACGAAGGCTAATGATTATAACACCGAGCCTTAATGGCCGGGCATGTTACTATTTATATATCACACCACGCCTTAATGGCCGGGCATGTTATTATGTATATATATATAAAAAATGTTTTTTTTTAAAGACTAAGCATGCATGACATCCGCCCTACGAGGCATCCAGATGTATAGGTTATCTCTCTTATTCCATGTTATTTTTCATATCTATATTATGTTGTTACTCATGCCTTACATACTCAGTACATTATTCGTACTGACGCCCCTTCTTGTGGGCGCTGCGTTTCATGCCGCGCAGGTGCATACAGATGAGTAGAAGACATTACTAGAAGATGTTCCAGCGGGATTGGCGAGCTCCATATCTTTCCGGAGTGTTGCCGAGTCAGAGTATCCATGTCATGGTATAATGATTTATGTTAGAGACTTTGCAGACAGAGTCACGTATTTAGCCTGCCAGTCTTGTATGCGGCTATATAAGCCGATGTATTCATTGTGCATCACTTTACATATTTATATGATTACAAATTTTATTTGATTCGAGAAAGATAAAAAGAATGTTTTGCAAAAAGTTGTCCCTATGCATTTCAGTTCATGACTTAAGGATTATGAGTACAGTGAGATCCAGCGGGTTCGCTCGGCTCTAAGTAAGGGTCGGGTGCCCGTCACGCCCTATCGGGATTGGGGTGTGACAGTACCGCTAGTGGAGCTCCTAGGAATCGAACCCGTCTACCTGCTTACCTACGTGGCATGAAACGCAGCGTCCACAAGAAGGGACGTCAGTACGAGTAATGTACCGAGTATGTAAGGCATGAATAATAATATGATAATATGGACAGAACATGAACAACAACATAATAAGAAAATATAGAAGATAAAAGAAAAGGTATGACTGTAACTGCTTGCCTCTTAAGGCGGAATCATGCATGCTCACTTTTACTTTCATGCATACATAAACTGTCTGAATCAAATAACATCATTAGCCCGCGGACGGGGTAGTCATCTCACGCCGCCCACTAGTGGTGCTGCTCGTGCCATATAGACACGGGGTTATTATCCATAAGCCGCCCGCCTTAGCGGTGCTGCCCGGCCGTATAGGCGCGGTGTAATCATCACAACTTAAGCATGCATAAGAGCCCAATCAAAAGCTATAACTCCATCGGAGTGACGTAAGTTCGGTAACCTCCGATTTCATTATGGAATAATCATCATAACTTTGTCTCAGCTTGAAGGAACAATTATTATAAGATGAGACTAGCAACGAATAACATCGTTAAGAGAACATGGAATAAGATCATAAGTCTCATAAGGCGTCGCTTCATATACATATGCACATGGAACAAATTTTTAAGACTCGATGGGTACATACATAAATCGACACCTGAAAGCTCAGAAACAAGTTTCGGGTCGATCCGATTTAGTATAAGAAAGTTATGAGCGTTTGAAGTACAGAACCTTCTACGAACGTTTCAGAAGCCATTTTTGGAAAATCATTCTTATCATAGTCATCATAGAAATATGCTCATCCTTGATATCATCATTGTCCTTGTGATAAATATCCATCGTTATTGTCATAAGAGCTTACAAAATCATAAACCTCTGTTTTGGTAGAATACAGACACTTTGGAAAAACATTTACGAGTTATCGGAAAGAGAATCATGCCTTAGAATCATAAACATCTAACTTTTAAAAACAAGGAAAATATGGAAGCAATTATGAAATCATAGCATCGGAATCATGTCTTGAAAGAAAGGGACGAACATTAACATACCTTGCCCGCTTCCTTAGTCAATCCAACTTAACTCTTGGCCTTCCCAAAATCTATAACAATGTTAATGAATACAAACATTAGCTATAGATATCCAAGAATATCATCCTAAACTAACACTTTGTCTACCGAAATTTCGGCAGCATTTCCCCTGTAAATACACCATCCCCGAGAATCTAACTCGGCCAATTTTATCAACAACAATCCGAGAATTCAACTCGGCCAAATTATCAACAACAATACCAACAATCATACTAACAACTTCAACCATCAATCCAAAATATATTCTAACATTAGCAACCTTCGTCATACAATTCAACGACATTTCATTCATATTCAATTCAATCACATATAATCCAACTAACACCAATGATCCCACATTCAAGTATTAATCCGAAATCTTTCTAACATGATTCAAGAATACTTCAAACAATTCACGTAACATTCAAAACAACCCAATCAACATACTACTTCACCCGAGACCTTCCAAATTCAACAAGAACAATAACGACACATTTCCTTCTTTCAAGTTCATAAACCATACCAACAATTTACACACTAACAACATCATTTTCCATGAATATAAGAAATGATTTTTAACATCACATTCGCTTCCAAACGACTCTCCAACCATTACAACTTCACTAGAATCATTAAACTTCCATTTTCATCATATAACTCATGGCAACAACAACCAAAACACTAGATAAAATAATTGGTTCATCATTTCTACATAGCACCCATATACACGGCCACAACCTTTATTCATATTTTCATGAATTTCATCCACTTTTACATACTACAACATACATAATCATCCATAACATATAAGAAAAGGATTAAACCTTACCTTTTTCCCTTAACTTCTCACTTGGCTAGAATTGTATCTTGCAAGAATAGATGTTTTATTTGCTCCAATAACCACTTCACTTTGCTAGGGACCTTTCAATTGATTGTTTACCTAGAAGAAAATGATTTTTGATGAATTCTTTTTCCAAGGTTCTTGTTGGATTGGATTTGGCCGAATGGCCTCTTGGTTTGGCTTCTATAAGTTTCTTGAAATTTCCAAGTGATAATATGAAAAATATAACTAGGGAGTTACATATATAATTTACCCATGTGGGCCTTGGCCCATTTATTTGGACGGCCAAATGGCCCCTTTAACTCAAGCCCATCTTTTTTTTTTCTTGTAATTCATTAAAATTTATTTTCCAAATTCAAAATTTGCCCTTAGCCTTCCTCCATATTTCGATGAGTCATCTTCCGAATTTCCCTTTTTGCCCCTAGCCTCTCTTAACATTTCCACATCAAAATTTTCATAATCAACTTGTGTGTTAAACAAGAGAAAAATATGGCCTTGTCCTTAACTCCTTGCAATTATCTCGAATTATCCAAATGTACAAAATGCGGGATATAACAGATGTCCCTTCTTGTGGACGCTGCGTTCATGCCACGCAGGTGTATACAGATGAGTAGATTATATTGCTAAAGGATGTTCCAGCTGGATTGGCGAGCTTCATTTCCTTCCGGAGTGTTGCCGAGTCAGAGTACCTATGTTATGGTATTTTGATTGATGTTAGAGACTTTGCAGACAGAGTCACGTATATAGCATGTCAGTCTTGTAAGAGGCTCTGCAAGCCGACGTATCATTATGCATTATGTTACAAATTTCATATGATTACAGATCTTACTTGATTTGAGAACGACGAAAATAATGTTTTTGAAAAGCTTTCATTATGCATTTCATTTCATGATTTAAGAGTCCAGTGAGGTCATGAACATAATGAGAACCAGCGGGTTCGGTCGGCTCTGAGTAAGGGGTCGAGTGCCCATCATGCCCTATCAGGAATGGGGTGTGACAAATTGGTATCAGAGCAGTTTATCCTAGGGGTTGTCTGCAAAGTCATGTCCAGTAGAGTCCTGTTTCTGGTGTGAAGCGCGCCACATTTATAAACAGGAGGCTATGGGGCATCTAGGGTGGTTACTCTTCTTTCACAACTAAGATCGTGCGATAGAGCCAAGTCATAGGAAATGAGATTCCTTATACTAACCTTTGATCTCAGCAGAAGCACAGTATCGACGAGAGAAAGTGAGCGATGATATGGGAAGCCACAGAGGTAAGTCACTTCGTTGAGGCTACGTTATTAGAATATATATATATATATATACATATGATAATGGATCGGTTGATATAGAGGTAAGTCAGTGTAAGTACAAGTAGAGGAATTGATCAAATGTATCTCTTGATGATGAGTTCAGTCATAAGTTTGTGAACTGGAAAATAGAATGAATCAGTACAAAGGTAAGCAATGGCACAATGGATTTGTGTCGGGTAAGGTAAGAATGTTGCATGTACGATTGAGATGTAAAGATGAAAAATGAAAAGGGAAGGTAAATAAGGAGATATAACAGGGCATATCGCTAAAGGATCAGGTATATCTCGAGGTGTGATATATGAGGTAAGTTTTGATATCTTTGTTCTTTTACCGAAAATTGGGAGCCCCGGGTGGCTAGGATATGTCATGTAGGTATATGTATATATATATATATGCCCTGTGACGCTTTGTTGGTATTTGGTGTATGCAGGTTTTGGATAGTAAGAATTATACAGGAGACTGCCAGCATTATTCAAAATCAGGTCATTTGGTTAGGTACACCTAACAGGAAGAAGCGTGAAAAGGAAATATCGTAGATAGACAATAAGTGGGATGTGTTGCTTTAGAGGAGTTATGGATTTGGCATGGCCTGAATAATGATCTGTGAGGAAGGTGAGTTATACGAAGAGAAGGTTATTATGACAAATTCAAAGATATTAAAGTATTGAAGGGATTATGAGATTAGTTATACATTTAGGTCAAGTTAAAGAGTATTACCGCATATAGATACGACCTAATCTTGACATATTATAGATGTCGAAGCTATGGAGATAGTTGTATACAAGTTGGATTGAGGGGAATAGTAGAGTTGAGTTAATAAGGCGATATAATATGAAGGGACTACGCGAAGAGTTGAGGCCAAAGGTGGGATAATAAGCGAAGGACATACGCCTATGATATTACAGATGAATTGAGGGAAAGTGCAAGGCAACTCAAGCTAGAATGTTAAGGAATGATAAGAGTGAAAGGACATAAGGCAAGCTATGAAAGTATCTTTGAGTAAGCTAAATAGAACATAACGAAATTGAGATCCAAAGAAGACCAAGGACAGAACTAGAGTGCAAAAGGAAAGAAAGCGTTAAAAGATAACTAGAAGTGAAAGGAAAGAGGAAGGTAAGGATGATTACACGGAATGGTATTTATGGTAAAGAGAAATACCAGAGAAAATTAGGAAGATTGGTAGTACTAAAATATGATTTAAAAAAAGAAAGGTTAACTCTAATGGAGTGTGATACTGAAGTATCGATTGGGATGGATAACCACAAGTGAAATATGACGAGTCTATTAGTAAAATGAAGTAATAGCATGACAGAGATAGGGGCATAGAATACGAAGGTTTGTAACGAATGTGAATAACTTGGTAAGACAACTTATGTGGTAAGTGTAATAGGGTCAATCAGAAAGAGTTACAGGTTAAGTATGCTTACTCTACGAGGTTTATTCTATTTTATAAGCAGTGGTATGAATGAGATCAAGAACTGGTACACTATAGAATTGATTATGATTGGGATATAATGAGAACGTAGACAGAACTGTAATAAAAAGTAAGTAAAGTGTAGCAAGGAAACGACTAAAGAGGTGACATGTTCTATGTGAATAGAGAGTGAATGCAAGTTTGAAACCAATAAGCGAGCCATGAAGCAGTGGATAAGAAAGCTTATAAGACCTTGTTAGGGAAAGTTCAGTATGGAGGTTTCGCAATGACAGTAATGATAGCAAGCATGAGGGAAGAGGAAGTCAACTCGAAAAGGAAATCAGAGAAAGGTGACATAGCAAAGTAGTGGCGGAGAATCAAGATCACGAATGATATTTTAGCTGGATGTAAAGGACTAAGACTACGGAAAGATGAATGACTAAATAGAACTATAGTTAGGAAAAGGATCAACATAATAAGGATGAGAGGGAATGAGTAGGATAAGTGTTGGAAACGAAGAATGGATTGTATAGAAGTAATATATTTTGAAGGACAAAATGGTACTGAGTTAAGAATAGGGTTCCTTGTGCGAGGAATAAAGGATTAATTATAAAACGGAGTAAGTCTGGGTATAGAAAGAAAAGAAAATATGCGAAGTACACAAGTTTAAGAAGTAGTCGTATTATGAGAAAAGGAAGATGCGTCTCCTACGGATACCCTATACTAAGACAGAACAAGTAAAGTACATAAAGGAACAAGCTCGAAAGAAAAATGTGGCTATGAGTTACGAGTTCACCACATGACGATAAAGCGATAAAGTAAGGCTATCACCAATAACAAGTAAAGATATGATTATGATTGTCTTTGAAATCAATGCTGAGTACAACACAAGAATAAAAGAGTATGACGTACAAGGGGTGTTAGTTGCGCATGAGACTTAGATCCTTGATAAGATAGATGGCGGTTTAAGGGAATTGAGGAAAGGGATACACGAATTCAAGATTGGAGGTGAGGTAATGGATTTGCAAATGATATAAGTAATACCCTAAAAGGGGGGAAGCAAGTAAGGAAAGCATAAGTGTAGAGATTGAAATGACGAATCTTAAGATGTGAAAGTGAGAGTTATACGGAAATGATATAGTTGTTATCGTTATACATTTCAGTACGCACATTAAGTAAATCGATGAAAGGAACGTATTAGGCTTAAAATTGAAAGTAAGGATTGAAGATCGAAGTGTGGATTTGTTTTTAAGGCACCGTAAGGTAAGACTCATAAGGAGAAGGTGAGTGAATAGAGTGCAAAGATTCTAAATGCACTCAGATATGAAAAACAGATGTAGTTTGAAGTGAGAATTTTTGTAGAAGCGAGTTCAATAAGATCTAAGGGTTAGTCAGCAAAGGAATATAGCGTGATTGAAGGGTATCTTTTGAGATTGGACTGAAAATAATTCGTGAAGAAGAAAAGAAATTGAACGATATTCCAGTGAAGGGGACAAAGATTGACAAGATATTGGAATAACTACGATGCTTACTATGGTATGATCACCCAGTAAAGGGAGACTACAAAACAGTGCGAGCTGGATAACTAAATGATCAGGTCGTAGAAAATAGATGCAATAGTGCATCGATTATGATAGAATTAAAGGAAGAATGATCCGATGAAAGGATGTACCCGAGAATGGGATCATCGACAGAGTAAGAGACTAGTTTAAACATTCGAGGACGAATGTTTCTAAGGGAGGAAGGATGTTACACCCCGTATCTTCGAAGAGCACTTACCAAATTTGAAATATAGGTACGTTGAGTTAGGGTTAAGTAAAACCACTTTGGAATACAAGGAGAAAGAATTCTCAAGTATATTTAATAAGTGAATGATGTATATAAGATATAACGAAAGGTTTTATAAGGAAATGAGTGGAAGAAATGAAGTAGTACGACTTCGGAGAAAGGATGGGTACTATTTTTGTGTGCAAATTTTTGTCCAACTTGGGGGACGTATATCTCTTAGCATATGAAGTGTTTTAAGGTAAACCAAAATCCTAAAATGAAGTTCGTCAGGTCTAGTTTCCAACGCAATAAACCTCTTGTCAATTGGACTTCGGAGTAGATAATTATAGACGTTACAAGTTTAGCTAACAGAGCGGAAACACGTGCTACAGTACTGCTCGTAGACACACCCTAGGACTGAACAGCTCTGATACCACTTTTGTCACGACCCGTCTAGAGGGCCGCGAAGAGCGCCCGGTGCTAGCCCACCCGGGCACCCCTTGGCTTACACTTACCTCTAGGTGAGCCACATAATCACATGCATAATTCTATCCGTTCATCATACTAGTCCCATTGGGCGACAATGCTTTCATATCATGGTTGGCATCTATACCACGTCAATGTACATGAGCCGTCAAGGCTATCAAAATAATATACAAAATATAGACCGACAAGGCTAGACACATCTAACCATATTCACATGTCTACGAGCCTCTAAGAAGAGTATAACATATCACATAAGCGGGACAGGACCCCACTATGCACATAATTATATACACAAAAAAATAAGTACCCAAAAGCTATGGCTCCGAATGAAATGGAGCTCTGCTAGGTAGTCTCTGAGAATACCGCTATGGATCGAGCCTGTCTCCCTATGCACCTGCGGGCATGACACAGCGTCCACAAATAAAAGGACGTCAGTACGAAGAATGTACTGAGTATGTAAAGCATGATCAATATCAATATAGAAGCATAATAAGCAACATGAGAAATAGCACAAGATGGGAGATAGTAATATCATCGTCAAAGGCACTTACTTGCCGTGCATAGGATCTTTCTGTTCTGTATTTGTACTCGTATTCGTATACATACCTTTATTCACATTCATATCGTATCATATTCGTATTCATACTCGTAACCATATCATATACATAGCATTTACATAGCATACCCGACCATGCAGGATCGGTGTTTCACACATACCTGGCCAACCAAGGCTCAAAGTTACTCATACCTAGCCCTACCAAGGCTTCAGGGTTACATCTACTTGACCCTACCAAGGTGTCAAGGTTATCCGTACCAACTGTAGAGGTGTGCGCGCGTTACGTAATCATATACATACTTATTTACATATCTTACCCGGCCTCATAAGCTCGGGGTTCCATAATAGTCATACATAGATACATATACATAATAGCTCATAAGCATCTTTACAATTTACATCATTATCATCATCGTCACCAACATCATTATACTATCATCGTCATTCATCACATTTATCATTATCGGCTTACTCATCATACGAGGGATTTAGTACAATCGTGGCGTATCAAGAATCATGAGCTTACTAGCTCGGGAGATCAAGTCATTTGAAGGACATCACAGTCTCATAGAAGAGTTAGATATTTGGGAAAATAACCATGCCTTATGAAAGAAGGGTTAGCCTTACATACCTTTTCTGTTCACTATTTTACACTTGCGCGTTCACCTCCAATGCTAGCGTTTCTACCTTCATTAAAGTCATACTATCATTAGAATTGATAGCTAGCATATCTGACCAAAACTAGAGAAAATCAGATAGCCTCTCCTTTATTTATATGACATTCCTCCATAGCGTATATCAACTCCCAAACGTCAATAATGCATTAACAATACCATAACAATAATCATTATTCATCCACATTATCCACATTTCTAGACTTACTTTCAGTTACTCATATCCATGGCTATAACACACAACTATGTCCATTCACGTACATTTCTCGTCTCATGTTCTCAACATCATTTATAACACATTTACATCACAATACATCAAGACGCATAACTCAATTCAAACTATTTCTCAAAATGGCACTATTCCACATTCATGACCCATTTTGTCATACCTTTCTACAATCCAAGTATTTCAACTCTTAAATACCTTAAACAACATAGAAACATCATAAATCTTACCTTATATGTCGTAGGAACAATCCTTGGTTGATAATACTCCACTTGAGCAATACTCTAGTTTATCTCCAATGAGATTTCTTGACTTGTATGATCCTTAAAGGGTTTTCTTATACTTGATTCACTTAGTTTATGTTGTTGATCACCAAATACCCTTGAATTCTTGTGGAATTTATGTAGAGAGATGTTTTAGAGAGAAGGGGTTTCATGTAGAAGTGAAATTAAATGAAATAATAAACTTGGTCCCCTTTTTAATAACCCAAAATCTGATCTGAAGTGAACAGTCGTCGAAAGTGCACAGTGGGCGTAAACCCAGTTTATGGGCCGTATTCTGGTTTACGGTCCATCTTTCATGACCGTATTTAGGCATAACAGAACTAGAAAGGTTTGCTGGAGGTCATGGTGGTTTACGGTCACAGTTTACGGGCCGTATTTCAATTTACGATCCGTATTCTGAGTCGTATTTAACCATTTAGACATTTGGCAGAAAGTTGAAGTTTTTGAATGTTGAAAGACGATAGCAGTTTACGGTCCGTAAACCACTTTACGGGTCGTATTCTATTTTACGACCAATTGGGCCGAAGTGCAAATCTGTAACTTTCGCATTTTCAAAACTCATAAGTAGTCATCCGCTTCTTAGTAAAACACCGTACACTCATACTCTTCGTTGGTCTATTCATTGTACGCTCACGGAGAAATTTCTGAGGTGTAACATTCTGCCCCCCTTAAGAACATTCGTCCTCGAATGTTAAGGTCTTTGGGGATTCTATAAAAATTTCGCCAGAGTCTCTCCTATAATATGGCACTACCATCCTGTCACATCAACCCATAATATCATCGCCTCTCAGGCCTACATCACAATATCAACATATCTATGGCCACACACGACCAAAAGCATGAAAAGTAAGTATATATACCTTATGTCGTTAGCGTTTCATCTTGAATCTCTTTTGGGGGTTGGAATAAATGCGGGTATCTGGATCGCATACTCTCTTCCGCTTCCCATGTCATTTCTTCTCGTTTACTACTTCTCTATAGAACCTTAACTGAGGTCACCTCTTTGTTTCTAAGCCTCCGTACTTTCCTATCTAGTATGGCAATGGGCACTTCTTCATAATTCAACTTTTTTGTCACTTGCACATCACTTATTGGCACGATCGTAGCAGGATCTCCAACACATTTTCGAAGCATCGAGACATGGAAACCTGGATGGACTGATTCCAAATCCGGAGGTAGGTCTAGCTCATAGGCCACAATGCCTATCTTTCGCACAATCTCATAAGGTCCAATGTATCGGGGTCTAAGCTTCCCTTTTTTGCCAAATCTCATTACACCCTTCATCGGTGACACTTTCACGAATACCCAAGCTTTCACTTGGAACTCTAAGTCTCTTCGACGATTATCCGCATAGGACTTTTGAATACTTTGGGCTAATAACAACCGATCTTGTATGAACTTGACTTTCTCTATGGCTTGCTAGACCAAGTCTGGCCCTATCAATCTAGCCTCTCCTGTTTCGAACCACCCAATCGGAGATCTACACTTTCGCCCATACAAAGCTTCGTACGGTGCCATCTGAATGCTATAATGATAACTGTTATTGTAAGAAAATTCAATGAGTGGAAAATGATCATCCCAATTACCTCTGAAATCTATCATACATGCCCGTAACATATCTTCAAGAGTCTGAATGGTGCGCTCAGCTTGTCCATCGGTCTGCGGGTGAAATGTCATGCTAAGGCTCACTTGGGTCCCTAAACCCTCTTGGAAAGACTTCCAAAAATTGGATGTAAATTTAGTTCCTCTGTCTGAGATAATAGATACTAGAACACCATGGAGTCTTACTATCTCTTTAAGATAAAGCGTTACATAATCTTCTGCCACATGCGTCGTCCTGACTGGTAAGAAATGAGCTGACTTGGTGAGTCTATCCACAATCACCCATATGGAGTCATACTTACGGTGAGAACGGGGTAAGCCTATAATGAAGTCCATGTTAATCACTTCCCACTTCCAAGTTGGGATTTCTATAGCTTGCAACAATCCACCCGGCCTTTGGTGCTCGATTTTCACTTGTTGACAATTGGATATTGAGCTACGAATTCCGCTATATCTTTCTTCATTCCATTCCACCAATATATCGACTTAAGGTCATGATACATTTTCGTCACTCCGGGGTGAACAGAATAACGGGAACAATGAGCTTCCCTCAATATCTAGTGGCGTAATCCTGCCACATCAGGAACGCATACTATGCCTTGGCATCAGAGAACTCTGTCTCCTGTGATATCAAATGATGACTCCTTTTTCTGAAGGAGTGTATCTCTGTAATGCATTAGCATGGGATCTTCATATTGTCGCTCTTTCACTTCTGCCACTAGCGATGAGGCTGCTGAATTCTGGATAGTAGTCCCCCTGCTACCTGAGTCCACTACTCGAACTCCTAGGCTAGCTAACTGCTGGAGCTCACGAGTCATATCTCTCCTCTCGGGTCGTACACCACACAAACTTCCCATGGATCTGCGGCTAAGAGCATCAGCTACAACATTTGCCTTTCCGGGGTGATACAAGATATCAACATCATAATCTTTTAGCAATTCCAACCATTGTCGTTGCCGTAAATTCAGCTCTTTCTGCTTCAAGCTATACTGTAGACTCTTATGATCTGTATAAATATCCACATGGACACCATATAAATAATATCTCCATATCTTTAACGCATGAACCACTACGGCCAATTCTAAATCATGGGTTGGATAATTCCACTCATGTTTCCGTAATTGCCTTGAAGCATACACAATCACCTTACCATGTTTCATCAATACACAGCCTAGCCCAACACCTGAAGTAGCGCAATAAACAACATATCCTTCCAATCCCTCTGGAAGTGTCAAGACTGGGGCGGAAGTCAATCTACTTTTCAACTCTTGGAAGCTACGCTCACAAGCATCTGTCCATTGAAACTTTGCCGATTTCTGGGTCAACATTGTGAGTGGTGCAGAAATAGAAGAAAACCTTCAACAAATATCCTGTAATAACCTACTAAGCCCAGAAAGCTACGAACCTCCGTAGGAGTTGTGGGCCTTGGCCAAGTCTTCACGGCCTCAATCTTTTGACTATCCACTCGAATACCATCGGCTGCCACAATATTCCCCAGAAATGCCACTGAGTTCAACCAAAACTTGCATTTGGAAAACTTTGCAAACAACTCTCGAGTTCGAAGGACTCCGAGGACAGTACGCAAATGATCCGCATGTTATGCCTCGGATCTAGAATATACCAAGATGTCATCGATAAATACGATCACAAATAAATCTAGAAAAGGCCTGAACACATTATTCATCAGATCCATAAATGCCGTTGGCGCATTAGTAAGCCCAAATGACATCACCTGGAACTCAAAATGACCATATCTTGTTCTAAAGGCTGTCTTAGGGATATCTTTCTCCCTAACTCTCACTTGATGATACCCGGACCTCAAATCAATCTTTGAAAACCATTTGGCACCTTGCAATTGATCAAATAAGTCATCAATCCTCGGAAGAGGATACTTGTTCTTAATTGTCACCTTATTCAATTGCCGGTAATCAATGCACATTCTCAAGGAGCCATCTTTCTTTCGGACAAACAATACGGGTGCTCCCCATGGGGATGAACTAGGCCTAATAAAGCCCTTTTCAAGTAAGTCCTTCAATGTCTCCTTTAACTCTTTCAATTCTGCAGGAGTCATTCTATAAGGGGGAATAGATATGGGCTTAGTGCTTGGCAACACATCAATGGAAAAATCAATCTCCCGCTCGGGAGGGAGGCCTGGAAGCTCTTCCGGGAACACATCCGAAAATTCATTTACTACGGGAACTAACTGAAGAGTCGGCGATTCAGCTTCTACATCTTGAACCCGAACTAGATAATAGATACACCCTTTTGTGATCATTTTCCTTGCCTTCAGATAGGAAATAAACCTACCTTTTCGTGACGTCGTATTCCCTTTCCATTCTAGGACTGGTTCTCCCAGAAATTGAAAACGAACCATTTTCATTCTACAATCAACATTGGCATAACAAGAATCCAACCAATCCATGCCCATAATAACATCAAAATCCACCATTTCTAGCTCATGCAAATCAATCATGGTACGATGATCACAAATCACAATTACACAATTTCTATATACTCGGCTAGCTATTACCGATTCACCAACGGGTGTAGACACCTCAAAATGTTTAATCGACTCCGGCTCGACTCTAAATCGACCCGCAATATATGGAGCAACATATGAAAATGTGGAGCCCGAATCAATCAAAGCATATACATCATGAGAGAATATCGACAATATACCTGTGACCACGTCAGGAGAAGACTCAAGATCTTGGCGTCCAGCCAAAGCACAAACACGGTGCTGAGGACCGCTAGAACTGGGAACTCTCCCTCTGCCTCTACCATGGCCGACTGGCGTATGTGAACCTGGCCCCATAGGGCGTACCGATGCTGAAGCTCTAGCTACCGACCCTGAAGGCTGGGTCCTACCTCTACTATAAACTGAGGGGCAATCACGCATAATATGGCCTTGTCGACCATATGAATAGCAAACATCTAAGCCCATTCGGCATCGACCCCAATGCAACTTCCCACATTAGGAACATCGTAGTGCGGGTGGCCTTTCCTGACCCGAATCATCTCTAAACTGAGACCCCGAATAACTCTGACTCGGCCTGGAATGAGTAGATCTGTCGAATCTCTGGCCTGAAAACCGTAGAGGCGCACCAGTCATAGAATAGCCTGAGTGCCTGGACATCTGCTGCCTGTGCCCGCCTCTGAACTCACTCATCGGACCTGAAGATCTGGCCCTCTTGCTATGACCCCTATCCTGCTCGCGTTCACTTCTATGCTGTTGTAAACATTCTTCTAAGTTCTGAGCATGAGCCTGAATGCGTGCAATATCCATATTGTCATGAAGGGACGCGGTCAAACATCTATCCATCAAATGTGGCCCTATGCCTTTTAATCGGTGCACTCGGTCACCCATATCCGCTACCATGACCGAAGCATATCTAGCCAAAGAATTGAAGCGGAGGCTATACTCTAGAGTACTCATGCTACCTTGCCTCATATTCAAGAATTTATCGGCCCTAGCTCGCCGAACATCTGGAGACATATAGTGTTGGAGGAAAGCATCAACAAACTCTTACCATACCGGGGGAGGTGCATTGGCTCCCCGTGAAGCCATCCAAACCGTATACCATTGGATCGAGACATCTCTCAATCTATACGACGCTAACTCCACTGACTCGGTGTCCGAAGCATGTATCAATCGAAGCGTCCTCAACATACCATAAATAAAGTCCTGAGGGTCCTCCTCTGGCTTTGACCCAAAGAATTCCGGAGGGTTCAAAGTGATGAAGTCACGGGCCCTTGCACTAACAACGCTGTCACATTGCCCAGTACTTTGCCGCTGAGTCTGAGCAGCAACCAACTGGGTAAGAAAATGTATGGCCTCCTTCACATCTTGGCCTGAAGCATCTGGTGGGGGAACTGGAGGTGCTGGGGCTAGGGCTGGGGCTGAGGCTCCCTCACGCTCCTCTAATATAGGTAATGAATGGGAGGACTGAGATTGAGCCGCAGTCTGGGACTCACTTTCCTCTACTACCGGTAGCGGTGCGCTTTCAGCCCGCTTTTCTGCCACCGTCTTGCCCTTTTGGGCTTCTATAGCCTTTCTCTTTACAGGCATTTTAGAAATACACAACACACGATTAAGGGACAAGAATTTCTTATACCATAGCTATATCGCACGACTTTTATGAAGAAAGAAGGTCATTTATTCCTAAAATGTCCGCAGCTTCTTGTTTATGAGTGTGGCGCGCAACACACCCATAACAAAGACTCTACTAGACACAGCTCGTAGACACACCCGGGTACCCCTTGGCTTACACTTACCTCTAGGTGAGCCACATAATCACATGCATAATTCTATCCGTTCATCATACTAGTCCCATTGGGCGACAATGCTTTCATATCATGGTTGGCATCTATACCACGTCAATGTACATGAGCCGTCAAGGCTATCAAAATAATATACAAAATATAGGTCGACAAGGCTAGACACATCTAACCATATTCACATGTCTACGAGCCTTTAAGAAGAGTATAACATATCAAATAAGCGGGACAGGACCCCGCTATGCCCATAATTATATACACAAAATAATAAGTACCCAAAAGCTATGGGTCCGAATGAAATGGAGTTCTACTAGGTAGTCTCTGAGAATACCGCTATGGATCGAGCCTGTCTCCCTGTGCACCTGCGGGCATGACGCAGCGTCCACAAACAAAAGGACGTCAGTACGAAGAATGTACTGAGTATGTAAAGCATGATCAATATCAATATAGAAGCATAATAAGCAACATGAGAAATAGCACAAGATGGGAGATAGTAATATCATCGTCATAGGAACTTACTTGCCGTGCATAGGATCTTTCCGTTCTGTATTTGTACTCGTATTCGTATACATACCTTTATTCACATTCATATCATATCATATTCGTATTCATACTCGTAACCATATCATATACATAGCATTTACATAGCATACCCGACTATGCAGGATCGGTGTTTCACACATACTTGGCCAACCAAGGCTCAAGGTTACTCATACCTGGCCCTACCAAGGCTTCAGGGTTACATCTACCTGACCCTACCAAGGCGTCAGGGTTATCCGTACTATCTGCAGAGGTGTGCGCGCGTTACGTAATCATATACATACTTATTTACATATCTTACTCGGCCTCATAAGCTCGGGGTTCCATAATAGTCATACATAGACACATATACATAATAGCTCATAAGCATCTTTACTATTTACATCATTATCATCATCGTCACCAACATCATTATACTATCATCGTCATTCATCAAATTTATCTTTACCGGCTTACTCGTCATACGAGGGATTTAGTACAATCGTGGCGTATCAAGAATCATAAGCTTACTAGCTCAGGAGATCAATTCATTTGAAGGAGATCACAGTCTCATAGAAGAGTTAGATATTTGGCCAAAGAACCTTGCCTTATGAAAGAAGGTGTCACGACCCAGTTAGGGGCCGCGACGGGTACCCGGAGCTAGTTACCGAGCACCGCTCACTCTACTACTTATCTTGCTCATTTAATATTGTTTTATCAATTTACATACCAGTTGTAGGAAAACCATAATTAAACAAACATAAATACTTTATATACAATTGCCTTTCGGCCATCAAAATAATATACATGCATATGAAAACATCTTGTGAGACCATCTAACCCACACTGCGTATCTACGAGCCTCTACTAACATACTGTATATACATGGACGGAACAAGACTCCGTCGTGCCCAAAATATACATATATACCAAAAGGATAATCCTAAGCACCTCCGGACAATGGAGTGCTTTCAACCAGCTGACTGCTACTGAGAATCTGGGCCAAGCTCTCCTCTCTGTAAACCTGTAGGCATGAACACAGCGTCCGAAGAAAGGACGTCAGTACGAATGTTGTACTGAGTATGAGAAGCATAAACAATGAAAGAAAACATCAACAACATAGTGATAACATCAACGTGAAATATCTGGATCTGTCTGATAATCATAAAGGAAATCATGCGTGCCATCTTACTCATACTCATCCTCATAACATATATGCATCATATGCAAGCTGCCCGTCCATGTCGGAACGGTGTGATAATCAATAATATTAGCCCGCGTCCAGGCCTCCCGCGTCCGGGGTACCATCTCATGCCGCCCACTAGTGGTGTCTGCCCATGCCCGAAGGTCATGGTGTATCCGTATAGCTGCCCGCCTTGGCGGTGACTGCCCGGCCAACTAGGCACGGTGTGAAATGCTCATGTCATGCTTATCATAAAATGCTCATAATAATAATATACTCATCATAAAATACTTATTTCATTGTAATACATTCATAAGGCTCAAGATCAACTTTATTCTATCGGGGTGACGTAAGGTCGTGATCCCCCGATTCCATTATGGAACAACTATTGATACTCTGCCTCACCTTGAAGGAACTAGTACATAAGGTGAGTGTAAGCGATAATTAACATCATCATTATACTAGCATCATCATATCGTATTCCTCATCTTATATAGACATTAAGGAGTTAGACTCTTAGCCTTTCGGACTATAAGAACTCATGAAGAGAATAGGAATTTCGTGCTACAAGATTCATGCCATAAGGAAGAAGGGACTAGCCTCACATACCTTGGTCGTTTAGCTAAGATATCGCTCACTCGTTGTCCTTCAATATCGCGTCGTTACCTTCATAAAGAATTCATATCAACATTAGCATACTAACTACAAGAACGCGTCGCTAATTCTAAGAGAAGTCGGACAGCGCTTCTCTTGGTTATACTATTTTTCCCATGTTTTATATCAACTCCCAATATTCATAATATTATTCACAATATCATAATCGACAATCGTCATTTACGTGCGTTTGGCAAAATCCACCATTTTCCTCCAATTTTCCCTTATTTCTACTTCTAGCTCATCCTTGTGTTTTCATGCATTTAATGCTTGTTTCATGATATAAACATCATTTATAACGTATTAGTACTCACAACACTTCAATATTCATAGTTCGATTCCACTATCATTCATTTATGTCACTATTCACTCAATAATGACCCATTTCAATGTTCTTCTACCTTTCAAGTGTCTATGCTTTCCAATACTTTAAACAACATGGAATAGTCACGAAACTTACCTTGGATGATGGTCGAACAATCCTTAAGTTGAAATACTTCACTTAGCCAAAACCCTAGTCCCACCTTCTTGAAATTTCTTCACTTAGATGATCCTTTATTGTGTTCTTACACTTGATTCCATGAAATTAGTGTTGTTGGTCTTGATATTCCCTTTAATTCTATTGAATTATTGTGGGGGAATTATTTGGAGAGTTCTAGAATGTCTCTTGAGGTGTATGGATGAAAATGAAGTGAAATGAGGCTTAAGTTCCTTTTAATAACTCAAAAGCTGATGTTTAATGAATTCTCGTCGGGTGAACAGTGGTCGTAAACTGCAGTTTACGGACCGTATTTTGATTTACGGGTCGTCCATTGTGGTCGTATTTAAGCATTTCAAAGACAGAAAGTTTTGGATAATGGACATGGTAGTTTACGACCTGGTTTACGGTCCGTAAACCAGTTTACGGGCCGTAAACTGGGTCGTATTTAACCATATTCAATATTTACAGAAAGTTGGGATTTTTGACAAGCTGGAGGACGATTGCACTATACGGTTCGTAAACCACTTTACGGTCCGTATAGTGCCATATACGACCACTGGGCTGAAAAATTTTCCGCGACTTTCTTATTTTCCAAAAATTCTTAATTAGCCATTCCCGACAAAATAAAACATCATTCACTCAACTTTTCATCATTCCACTCATCATACAAGTACGGAGAAATTTCTGAGGTGTAACAGAAGGGTTAGCCTTACATACCTTTTCCGTTCACTATTTTACACTTGCGCGTTCACCTCCAATGCTAGTGCTTCTATTTTCATTAAAGTCATACTATCATTAGAATCGATAGCTAGCATATCTAACCAAAACTAGAGAAAATCAGACAACCTCTCCTTTATTTATACGACATTCCTCCATAGCGTATATCAACTCCCAAATGTCAATAATGCATTAACAATACAATAACAATAATCATTATTCATCCACATTATCCACATTTCTAGACTTACTTTCAATTACTCATATCCATGGCTATAACACAAAACTATGCTCATTCACGTACATTTCTCATCTCATGTTCTCAACATCATTTATAACACATTTACATCACAATACATCAAGACTCATAACTCAATTCAAACTATTTCTCAAAATAGCACTATTCCACATTCATGACCCATTTTGCCATACCTCTCTACAATCCAAGTATTTCAACTTTTAAATACCTTAAACAACATAGAAACATCATATATATTACCTTAGATGTCGTAGGAACAATCCTTGGTTGATAATACTCCACTTGAGCAAAACTCTAGTTTATCTCCAATGAGATTTCTTGACTTGTATGATCCTTAATGGGTTTTCTTATACTTGATTCACTTAGTTTATGTTGTTGATCACCAAATACCCTTGAATTCTTGTGGAATTTATGTAGAGAGATGTTTTAGAGAGAAGGGGTTTCATGTAGAAGTGAAATTAAATGAAATAATAAACTTGGTCCCCTTTTTAATAACCCAAAATCTGATCTGAAGTGAACAGTCGTCGAAAGTGCACAGTGGGCGTAAACCCAGTTTATGGGTCGTATTCTGGTTTACGGTCCATCTTGCACGACCGTATTTAAGCATAACAGAACTAGAAAGGTTTGCTGGAGGTCATGGTGGTTTACGGTCACAGTTTACGGGCCGTATTTCAATTTACGATCCGTATTCTGAGTCGTATTTAACCATTTAGACATTTGGCAGAAAGTTGAAGTTTTTGAATGTTGAAAGACGATAGCAGTTTACAGTCCGTAAATCACTTTACGGGCCATATTCTATTTTACGACCAACTGGGCCGAAGTGCAAATCTGCAACTTTCGCATTTTCAGAACTCATAAGTAGTCATCCCCTAGTTAGTAAAACACCGTACACTCATACTCTTCGTTGGTCTATTCATTGTACGCTCACGGAGAAATTTCCGAGGTGTAACACTATGATACTAAAGATGAGATGCTTTCCATAATGTCTTTATCCTCAAAAGTTAAAGTTTCATGATCCCAAGAGTTTCTTATGACGCTAAAGATGAGTAAGCTTTTAAGGATAAAGAAGATGAGATGTTTTATATGATGCGCATGAGGACGATGATTTTGATTCTAGAAGTTCCAAAGCTTATGATTTTAATGCTATTATGAGATTATCGAGTTTATTTCATGATTTCCTTGAATTGCTCATTGTTGTTGGTCTCTCCTCATGAATTTTTCCTTCGAGGTAAGATATATCGATGATGATTATTCCATAATATAAATCGGAGGTTACCGACCTTACGTCACTCCGATAGAGTTGTAGCTTTCACTTGGGCTCTCATGCATGCTTTATAATTATGTATGTATTTTAATAACACCGTGCCTACATGGCCGGGCAGTATAACACCGTGCCGTCTAATAGGCGGCCGGGCAGACACACCACTGCAGTGGGCAGTTTATGATTACCCCGGACGTGGGAGGCCTGGACGCGGGCTAATGACGATCACACCGTGCCTAAATGGCCGGGAAGCATTACACCGTACCTATATGGTCGGGCAGTTTACTTGTAAATATTTATATGTTGTTTCAAAAGGTAAGGTTAGCATGCATGATATCCGCCTTAAGAGGCAAATAGGGGAACAGGTTATTTCCTTACTCTATGTCGTGTTGTGCTTTACGTCTCTTACTATGATCTTATAGTATTATTCATGCCTTGCATACTCGGTACACTATTTGTACTGACGTCCCTTCTTGTGGACGCTGCGTTCATGCAACGCAGGTGTATACAGATGAGTAGAGGATATTGCTAGAAGATGTTCCAGCTGGATTAGCGAGCTCTATTTCCTTCCGGAGTGTTGCTGAGTCAGAGTACCTATGGTATGATATCATGATTGATGTTAGAGACTTTGCAGACAGAGTCACGTATATAGCATGTCAGTCTTGTAACTGGCTCTGCAAGCCGACGTATTATTATGCATTATGTTACAAATTTTATATGATTACAGATCTTACTTGATTTGAGAACAACGAAAAGAATATTTTTGAAAAGCTTTCATTATGCATTTCATTTCGTGATTTAAGAGTCCAGTGAAGTTATGAACATAACGAGAACCAGCGGGTTCGCTCGGCTCTGAGTAAGGGGTCGGGTGCCCATCATGCCCTATCAGGATTGTTGTGTGATAGTAGTTTTCTTGGCTTAGCAGGTTATTACAAGAGATTTGTAGAGGGATTTTCTTCTATTTCTGCACCACTCACGAAGCTGACCCAGAAATCAGCCAAATTTCAATGGACAGATGCTTGTGAGCATAGTTTCCAAGAGCTAAAGGATAGATTAACTTCTACCCCAGTCCTGACACTTCCAGAGGGATCAGAAGGTTATGTTGTCTATTTGTGATGCTTCAGGCTTTGGGTTAGGCTGTGTGTTGATGCAACATGGTAAGGTGATTGCCTATGCTTCAAGACAGTTGCGGAAACATAAAAAAAAATTATCCGACCCATGATCTTGAATTGGCTGCAGTAATTCATGCATTGGAGATGTGGAGACATTATTTGTATGGCGTCCACGTTGATATTTATACAGATCATAAGAGCCTTCAGTATATCTTCAAGAAGAAAGAACTGAATTTATGGCAACGGCGATGGTTGGAGTTGTTGAAGGATTATGATGTTAACATCTTATATCACCCCGGGAAGGCAAACGTTGTGGCTGATGCTCTTAGCCATCGATCCATGGGAAGTTTATGCGGTGTCCAGCCAGAGAAAAGAGAGATAGCTCGTGAGCTCCAATGGTTAGCTAGCCTAGGAGTTCGAGTAGTGGACTCAGGCAGTATGGGAGCTACCATTCAAAATGCAGTGGTCTCGTCACTAATAGTGGAAGTGAAAGAGCGTCAATACGAAGATCCCATGCTAATTCATTACAAAAATACACTCCCTCAGGAGGAGAAGTCATCATTTGAGATTTCTAGAGATGGAGTTCTCCAATGCCGACGCAGGTTATGTGTTACTGATGTTGCAGGATTACGCCACCAAATATTGAGAGAAGCCCATTGTTCCCGTTATTTTGTTCACCCAGGAGCAACAAAAATGTATCATGATCTTAAATCTATATATTGGTGGAATGGGATGAAGAAAGATATAGTGGAATTCGTAGCTCAATGTCCTAACTGTCAGCAAGTGAAAATTGAGCACCAAAAGTCGGGTGGATTGTTGCAAGCTATGGAACTTCCAACTTGGAAATGGGAAGTAATTAACATGGACTTCATTACAGGCTTACCCCGTTCTCGACGTAAGTATGATTCTATATAGGTGATTGTGGATAGACTCACGAAGTCATCTCATTTCTTATCGGTCAGAACTACATATATAGCAGAATATTATACAAAGCTTTATGTTAAAGAGATAGTGCGACTTCACGGTGTTCCCGTATCTATTATCTCCGATAGAGGGACTCAGTTTATAGCCAATTTTTGGAAATCTTTCCAAGAAGGTTTGGGGACTCAGGTGAGCCTTAGCACAGCATTTCACCCACAGACGGATGGGCAAGCTGAATGTATCATTCAGACTCTTGAGGATATGCTACGGGAATGTGTATTGGATTTTGGAGGTAGTTGGGATGATCACTGACCACTTATTAAATTTGCTTATAACAATAGTTATCATTCTAGCATCCAAATGGCCCTGTATGAGGCTTTATATGGGCGAAAGTGTAGATCTCCAATTGGGTGGTTCGAAGTAGGAGAGACCAAATTGATAGGGCCAGACTTAGTCCAGCAAGCTATAGAGAAAGTCAAGCTTATACAGGATCGATTATTAACAGCTCAGAGTCGTCAGAAATCCTATGCAGATAATTGTCGAAGAGACTTAGAGTTCCAAGTGAAAGATTGGGTATTCTTGAAGGTGTCGCATTATGAGATTTGGCAAAAAGGGTTAGTCCCCGGTACATTGGACCTTATGAGATTGTATGCAAGGTAGGCCAAGTGGCTTATGAAATAGACCTACCTGCGGATTTGGAGTCAGTCCATCCGGTTTTCCATGTATCGATGCTTCGTAAGTGCATTGGAGATCCTTCTAGAGTTCTACCGGTAGATGATGTTCAATTCACTGAGCAATTATCCTACGAAGAAGTTCCCATTGCCATTCTAGATAGGCAAGCACGAAGACTCAGAACCAAAGATGTAGTTTCAGTTAAAATCTTATGGAGAAAAAATAACAGAGAGGAAATGACATGGGAGCGGAAGAAGACATGAAGTTCAGGTACCCGCATTTATTTCCACCTTCAGAGGAGACTCAGGCAGAGACGCCATCGCCCCCAGGTATGTGATGCTTTGTTCGATGTTTTCTTGGTCGTGTGTGGCCATTGTTGTTGTTGTTATTGTAGCCCTGTGAGGCGATATATATATTTTAGGTTGTTGTTACTGGATGGTAGTTCCATATTACAGGGGAAACTCTGGCGAATTTTTTGTAGAATCCCCAAGAGTCTATCATTCGAGGACGAATGTTCCTAAGAGGGGGAGAATGTTAAACCTCGTAGTTTCGTCCATTGAGATTCGTTAGGTGTTAGTTGTCCTAATCGTGGAAACTAGAGTTACCTTCTAGGATATATGAGATTATATGTTCCCATATTATGGTTATGGGGGTTTAAGCCCATGAAATAAGCTATGGAAGGATTTAAGAACAAGTAAATTAAGGAATGGAGTTTGTCGGAACTTTGGGAAAACTTGGAAAAATTTTCAGACAGGATTTTGGTCCAAATTGGGGGAGATATATCTCATAGAATATGAGTAGTTTTGGTGTGTTTCTTTTATCCAAATTGAATTTCATCGAGTCTAGTTTCCAACACAACAAACCGTTTGTCAATGTGGCATCGGAGTAAAATGTTATGGATGTTTCAAGACAGACTGTTTGAGCAGGAAATTTTGATGGACCAGTTTGACGGCCCGTAGGAATTTTGATGGACCGCAGAAATTTCTGCAGCCCGTCAAATTTCACCAACCCAGCGTAAAACAGCCACAGTGAGGCATATTTGACTGGGCAGTTCTACGGAGCATTTTGACAGTCCGTAGGAATTTTGACGGCCCGTCAAAATGGGCGCAGGATTGCCCGACCGGATTTTAAGTTACGCTTTATATATTTCATTCCACCTCATTTGTACATTTTATTTTCCCAAGTCAGATGCAATAGGTCTCCGAAAACCCTCTCTTCAACTCCATAAACTAATTCAACCCAAAATCCAAGGGAGATTAAATATCAAGAGACAAGAATCAAGATACCCATGTGTTAGAAGTCTTGCTAGGGTTAGTAGACTTCAAGAATTCTTTGGATATTGAAGCTAAGGTTTTCATATAAGTTGATAGCTTGCTCCAAAGCTCATTCTTAGGAGATAAAAGGTTAGTTTTCGTGCTTATTACATGTTATTAAGAATGTTTAGTTGTTGAACAACTTGGGTAGAAGGAGAAAGTAGAAGATGAGTTCTAAATGTAGTTTTTATGGTATTTTGAGTAGTAAGCTAACCTGAGTTATGATTCTTAGTATGATATGGATATAATCTTGCTATAGAAGGTAGTAATGATGATGAGAAAGAGTTCTATGAAAAATGTGCAAAGGCTTGGTGTGAAGTTGCTAGTGTAAAATGAATGTGAGAATGAATATGGAAGCCTTAATGGAATATAACTACGTGATTATGATATTGTATATGTTATTGTGGTTATTTTGGGAGTTGTTTTGTGATATGGTGGAAGTCGATGAAATAGGGGAAATGCTGCCCAATTCTTGTTAACTAATGAATTGTTCTAGCTTGGATTTAAGAGTATCTTTAAGGCTTAACCAAGGTATGAATCCTTTTAAATGTAGATTTTCCAAGCATCAACGGTGAACGTTAAGTAGTTAAGAAGAAAACGAGGTATGTAAGGCTAACCCTTCTTTCATTAAGGCATGGTCCCGTTGCTAAATGCCTTCGTACGAGTTCTATAGCTTCTTCGAAATGATTTCATTCCTAGAATCACTAAGGCTCATGATCCTTGACAAATCTCATGATACCATTAGTCCCATCCTATGATTGTTGATTCTCTAAGGAAGGATATAATGAAAATGATGATGACAATAATAATGTTGAGAACGTGTATGTGCTTCTATGTGTGTGTGTATATATATATATATATATATATATATATATATATATATATATATATATTAAAGTATGACTGCTAAGAACACCGAGCTTATATGGCCGGGTATGATATCTATCGCGCGCACACCGCTGCAGTTGGGTACGGATAACATTGAGTCTTGGTAGGGCCAGGTACGTATAACACCGAACCTTATAATGGACGGGTATGTAAGACACCGAATCTCTATGGTCGGGTATGATACTACTACTATAAATGTATGAAATGGAAGGTTCCCATTAGAAAAGGGGATAAATAAATACGATGAACAACGCTGGAGGTATAAATGGCTTCATTATCTCATGACCTCTCTATCTTATGTTATTTCTTACGTTCCTATTATGATGTTGATCATGCTTTACATACTCAGTACATTATTCGTACTGACGTCCTTTTGTTTGTGGACGCTGTGTCATACCTGCAGGTGGACAGGGAGATAGACTTGACCCATAGACTGCTTGCGTCAGAGACTGCATAGAGGAGCTACATTTGATTCGGAGCTGCAGCTTTTGGGTATTATACTTTTGTGTACATACATATGGGCATGGCGGGGTCCTGTCCCGCCTATATGATGTTACATACTCTTCTTAGAGGCTCGTAGACAGTTGTGTATGGTTAGATGTCTTGCAGCCTTGTCGGCTCATATTTTGTTAGCCTCGTCGGCTTGTGCACATAGGCATGGGAATTGTTGTTAATGATGACATATATATATATATATACATATATATACGTGTCGTTGCCCGATGTGAGTAATATTGTGGATGTATAGAAATCATGAGTAAGCCATGTGGCTTACCTAGATGGGAATATGAATGTACGATAAGAGGTGCCCAGGTGGGTTAGCACCGGGTGCCCGTCATGGCCCTCCGGTTGGGTCGTGACAGTTTCGCTATTAAGGATAGGAATATACCCTTTAGCCTTGCTTAGTTTAATACAGAGATTTAAATGTGTTCTTGCTATTGTATGATGACCACAGGAATATAGCCATTGGAGTAGCTTGAATAGACTTGTGAGCAGCTCGGAAGAGACTCATAAAGTAAACATTAACCCGTCAACTAGTAACCCAGGAAATTAAATAGGTAGAATTGTTAGAAGACTTAACTGGATTGTCGGAAGCCATGACCCTGAAACTCTTTCTCATCTAATAAACTTAAAGAACTTCATCCTAGTCTTATTTTGTTATAAATCTCTTGTTTTACTTTATTTCGTTAAATAGTTACCTTAGTTATAATCAACCTTGAAATTGTTACTCTCTTGAATAGTTACAATGGAATCTGAATTAGTTAAACAGTAGAAAGTATAAGTCTCTGTGGGTACGATATCTGGACTAGCAATAGTATTATACTCAAGTAGTCAGTAATCAATTAAATCATTCAACTAATAGGCATAGCAGACAAATAACCGCGACATATCACCCGATACACGTGTAAGTGCTTGTCAGATCGCCTATGTGTTACCACCATACCCATAACATGGCGCAATTATCATTTAGTTTGAAAAAATCTCTTATCGAAGTCAAAGTCTTAACTTACCTGAATTCGAATTAGAATAGTAACCTCGTGAAACCTTGCCTTTCTCCAACACCTATGAAAGCTCTCAATTTGTTCAAAGTGCACTCTAAAGGGTTAAATGAGTTCAACGATACCCATACTAAACTATTAAATGAAATCAGATAAAAAATCTACCAAAAAGTCAAACTCGAGTTCCGGATAAAAATCATTATTGTTATACAATTTCTGGTTACCCATTCTCCCACCGGTTCAAATCCATAGTCAACTCTTAAATCTATATACGGATTGACCTTCAATTTAATGAATTGTACTCTCTTAAATTAGGGCAAGAATATATTCCCCAATTTCAAACCCAGATCTTCATGAAATAAGCATCAAAATCAATGGATATTCGACAAAATAACTTAAATCCAAGTTAGAAACACTTACACAATAATTGACGATGATCTTTCACCTTTGAATCGCCCAAAAACCGAGTCTCCAACTCCCAAAAGTATTGAAATAACACAACAACCCCGACCGAATTGGTTATGAATGATCTCATTATAAGGATAAATAAAAATTTTAAAGTTAATATATTTTTAAGTATGACAATATAACATTCATTTAGAATAAGTTAAAAAAGAAAGTACAGCATATAAATTACTCGGACAATATTTTAACACAAAATTTAAGTGCAATTCTTACATTTGAATTGGCAGAACTTCAATTAAGAGAGATTAGAATTGGTTGGTGAAGGAAAACGCGCCTGTTAGAAAATGCTAATACATGAGCTAAGAATGAAGTAGAAACTCATTTGCACCACTCCTAATGGCCTTATCCTCACTATCCCCTCCGAAGCATGTTGCTACTCAGTCCACATATTCCATTCCAAAACTTTACTACTCTCATTCCACTACGTTGTCTTTCCCTGCTATCCAAAATCCTCATAATATCACCACTTCTCCTCTAAATCAAAAATGGCGGACACATGTTTCTTTCTTCCCTGCTTTTTTCAACAAGACCAAAGACGCTACACACATTAAACAAGAGCTTCTTGAGGCCATTGCACCTCTTGATCGTGGTGCTGAAGCCAGTCCTGAAGACCAGGAAATAATTGATCAGGTTTGCTTAATTACTTGGTCCAAAAAGATTTGTACATTTATATATTCCGGAACTATTTGATTTTGACGTTTCCATTTTGTTCTTACTTACATGCTAATGGTACTATATTTGAGGCATATATTTTGGCACCTACTGTCACTTTAACACTCCAACTCACAAAATGATCATCTAAACATCTTAACTTCTCTCCATTGTGTCAATTGAACACTTCAACTTATAAAAATGATCATCTAGACACATTCAAAATTTATGTGCCACGTCAGTGTCGGGTGTCCACGAAACACAGTGGGGACGAGTTGAGGTGTGTCTAGATGTGCATTCTCAAAATTGGAGTGTTTAGTTGTTAGTTGAGGTCAAGTTAAGGTGTTTATCTACTCCCTCCGTCCCAATTTAAGTGTCTTAGTTTGATTAGGTACGGAGTTTAAGAAATAAAGAAAGACTTTTGAATCTTGTGGTTCTAAATAAAAGATATGTATAAAGAACTAAAATGTCCTTTGAATTTTGTGGTTATAAACTTACCATGTAAAATGTTTGAATTGTGAAATTACTAAATATAGAAATAGGCACTCTTTTTGGGACAGGACAAAGAGTAAAGTAAGACACTTAAATTGAGACGGAGGAGTATGTATTATGCCTATAACTTATGTACCAAATGTAAGAAAGTTGGAGCAGAGGTAGTAAAAGTTCTCGCTATATAGGCACTTATTGAATTACGGATATTGTTCAGTTTAGTATACTACTTATAGAGTTTATTCTTTCACAATTAGTTCTACACCAGATGAGTTACATTCTATCCAATAATGATCACTATAGGAAGTGTTCCATCAGCTCGGCAAAAAAGGGTTGCTCTTGGGTAGTTCAGATTCATCATTCACTTGTTATTGCAGGGATAAATATTCTATGCCATGAGCTGATTGTAATACCATGTTTTTCTTATCTATGTCCAGACTTGCTCAATGTCTATAAGTTCCGGAATGTAAGAGTCAGGTTAGCAAAGATGATCCGTATAATTGAATTATGTAGTTGGTTTTTATCTTCTAATCTTATGTATTATGCTTATATTAGAATTCTGAGATATTGTACACATCATGTTTAATATAGTCTGTCAAACTTTCCTTAACAATGTTATTTGATTAGATTGCTGGCAAACTTGAAGTTTGTAATCCAACAAAGGAGCCCCTCAAGTCAAGTCTTCTGAATGGAAAATGGGAACTTATATACACTACATCGAAGTCAATTTTACAGACTCAGGTGAAAACTAGAACCACCAGTAAATGCTTTATTGAATGTCATGAAAATTCTGCCTGTAGGTCCTTTCATGCAACTGTATACCTTATTTAAATGCCAACAAGCAGGGTAGATTGTTGAGTTTGTGAATGTCACCATCCACTTTACCTGAACTGTGATGGCACCCATCAAACCCGATACTGGGCAAGCCAAAAACAATTCAAACATCTCAAAGTTCAAATCCTACGATAATAGAGTAATAACATGCATAAAAGAACAATAAAGGATGATACATTGCTGAGTCAAATCAACATAACCCTAAATTTAGTATGGAATTAGTTCTCTCTTCTGTTTTACTGTACAAGGCAGTCAATTTAGTGAAGATAAAGATTTCCTCATTTAATTGGTATGTGATTGCATGCTTAAATGCTAAGAAAGGCCAGGTAAATCAAGAGGGCGAGGTAACAAGTGCTTAGCACTTTCTAGTTCCCATATCTCATTTCTCTTTCAGAGGTTAGGAGAAATCAGCTACTGTATGATCAAGTATCTAGTATCGTGTTGATGTTAGCCTTCTTGTTCTTTCTAACAGTTATATAAATGGTGGCACTCATATCTTAATTTTGAACAGAGACCCAAGATTTTGAGATCTAGAGTAAACTACCAAGCAATAAATGTAGATACACTTCGGGCTCAGAATATGGAAGGATGGCCGTTCTTCAACCAGGTATCCGATTTGGAATCAACTCTTTTGTTACCCAACAATGTTAAGTTGACTGAAGCTTCTGAGGCTTTTTGAAATTCATTGTGAAACTCCCTTATTTGCTAGTAATCATGGAATTACTCTATATTTATGAGCTTGCAACTTCGAAACTATAAATTGACTTCAGTATCCTTCCCCTTCATTGGATTGTTGTTTCTACGAAATGGCCTATTAAATGACCAGGGCCAGGAACTTGCAGTTTCTTTTTCTGCTCCTTGCTTTTCGTCTTTCAACCAAACGTTAAACTAAGATTCCTGGTTGAATTATGGGGAAACTAGAAAGAATTGCTTGGATTTCCTTTTGTAATTCAGACAATGATAGTTTAAGTTTGATTTGCCAGTGAAGTTTGGTGAGACAAAAAACCTAATAGGGAGGTAACTTTAGAATTTGAGCTGCCATTCTTGATATTTCAGGAGTTCTAATTGAATTATCCTAGATCCTTATTAACTACAACAACAACAACAACAACAACAACAACCCAGTGAAATCCCACATCGTGGGGTCTGGGGAGGGTAGAGTGTACGCAGACCTGACTCCTACCAAGGTAGGACGGCTGTTTCCGAAAGACCCCCGGCTCAATAAAAGCATAAAAAGAAGTCAGATAAGGTTAAGAGATTCGGATAAGAGATTTAAAGCGATATGAAAATGAAATAATACAAGCGACACAGATAACACATGATAATCAGAGCACAGGAAATAACAGATAATAGCAGAAATCGGGGCAGACGACACAAGATAACCAAAGCACGGGAAATAACAGATAATAACAGATAATAGCAGAAATCGGAGCACAAGAAATTATATTGCAATAATGCGACTACTAATAAGAGCGGATAACGAGACTATCTACTAGCCTTCTACCCTAATTTGGGTCCTCCAAACCCTCCTATCTAAGGTCATGTCCTCGGTAAGCTGTAATTGCGCCATGTCGTGTCTAATTACCTCTCCCCAATACTTCTTCGGCCTACCCCTACCTCGTCTGAAACCATCCATGGCCAACCTCTCACACCTCCGCACTGGGGCATCTGTATTTCTCCTCTTCACATGCCCAAACCATCTCAATCTCGCTTCTCGCATCTTGTCTTCCACCGAGGCCACCCCCACCTTATCCCGAATATCCTCATTCCTAATCCTGTCACTCCTGGTGTGGCCACACATCCATCTCAACATTCTCATCTCGACAACTTTCATCTTTTGAACGTGAGAGATCTTAACTGGCCAACACTCCGCCCCATACAGCATAGTCTAGATCCTTATTAACTAGAGAATGAAAATTCTCCGGAAAGAAGGCTCTAGAGGAGAAAAAAGGTTAAGATTTAATACTATGTGAATGTAATATTGGTATTAAAAACACAGTGAAAAGCAAAAAGAAGATGAGAGGAGTAATCGTCTAGAGAACCCATCTACTGTTCCTTCAAACAACCTACACTAAATGTTTTCTCATGCTTTAAGAGATTTGGAAAGCTTCAAACCACTAATTTTACCACAAAATCAAATTATACAGCTAATTCTTTATAGATTGCAATGCAGAAGAAACTTTTTATCAATAACGTATAGTTCTATTTAATATACTAGCTACTCTGCTGTTTCCAGTTAGTTTGATTGTTATAGCTTGATGCTTAAGCATTTTGTATACGGTAAAAATCGGACATATGCTAGACCGGTGAGACCGGAGATCGAGGGAAGAGAGAAACAAGCACGAGCATGAAGACTTTCTTTCGGACCGGAGAAGTGCTTGATTCGAAGAAAGCGAAGGAAATCGTTTGGTCCGGTTTCTCCATAGCCGAGTTGATCATGGTCGTTTGTCCGGTTAGTCATAGCCGTTGGCCCGGTTGTTCGTGGCCGTTGGTCCGGGTGATCCGTTACACAATTGTCACGCGTCAAGACCGTTCTGTCACATTGTACTGCCTGTCGTACGGGTGTCAGACCGTACGACTCAACCTTATCCTTTTAGGGTTTTTCTTTATTCAAAAGGGCTTTATGTTGTATGAGGCCCATAAGGCAAAACTATAAATAAGGGGCATTACCCTACTTTCAAGGGTTGGCTTATTCAGTTCTACAACATTGTAATAGAAAAATATATAAAATCTCCCCCTCTCATTCTCTGATTTTGGTCCGGATTTAGTGTGTTCTTCTTTAGCTTTATTCAATTAAACAATATTCATATATTATTAAATACATACATTTAGTGCAATCCATCAATTATTATTCACCTGCTCATAGCATATCCATATCCATTTTCTTCCAATTAAATCGATTAAAGATTTTCCACATATCCTATACCTCATGTACAAATTCAATTGATTACCTAAATTCGGGGTAAACAGTTTGGCGCCCACCGTGGGACTAGGATAATAGTGGTATTTGATCTTGGTTTCTATCTTACCCGTCAGAATCGAAAATATCTTTTGTTCGTCTCTGTGAAAACAGACCAAATGGCTAACAGTGGACAATCTGGTCACGTTAACAACAACGAGATTGTGGCCGAAAATGAAGACAGTGGGCCACGAGGATTACCAGCAAATCCCACTGACCCGAACCCCGTTAATTCGAGGGAGGGCCTCAACCGGCAAAACACCGTGAATCAGGAGAATGCCGCCCCGCCGGCCACCGATCCTTTAAATACTCACAATTCAATTACTTTGTCCCGGACATAAGGCCGGAAAGTACCGGATACCCCGGATGATAATATTGACTTACGTTTAATTTTCGAAATGTTGCAGGAACAGAGAGCAGCAATTGCCGAACAAGGAATCGCAATAGCCCAGTTGCAAAACAAAAGTGATAAAACGACCCCGGAGAGGGCGAAAGGTGTTGTTGAACCCAGAAGGGACGAGACGCGGATGGTTGAGAGCAAT
Source organism: Lycium barbarum (assembly GCF_019175385.1). Taxonomy (NCBI): domain Eukaryota; kingdom Viridiplantae; phylum Streptophyta; class Magnoliopsida; order Solanales; family Solanaceae; genus Lycium; species Lycium barbarum. The sequence continues at coordinate 57,340,270 of NC_083342.1, read as the reverse complement.
GGGTCCGGAGCTGGTTCATCCACCGAAGTTTTGAGAATGCTTGAAACATTGGCGAAGCGGGTAGACTTAACCGAAAAAATGGTGGAAACATATAACTCTCGGGTGGACCAAATCCCGGGGGCTCCGCCTATTCTGAAAGGACCGGATTCGAAGAGGTACATTCAGAGACCTTTTCCTCCGAGTGCGGCTCCAAAATTGATCCCGAAGAGGTTCAAGATGCCGGATATCCAGAAATATAATGGCACAACGGACCCTCAGGAACACGTGACTTCATACACCTACGCTATAAAAGGCAATGATGTGGAAGAGGATGAAATTGAATCCGTGTTGCTGAAAAAGTTCGGGGAAACTCTGTCAAAGGGAGCATTGACTTGGTACGACCATCTGCCCGAGCATGCAATCACTTCTTTCGAAATGCTCGCCGATGCGTTCATAAAAGCTCACGCCGGTGCCAAAAAGGTGCAGGCCCGTAAGGCGGATATGTTCTGTATATCCCAAAGGGATGACGAGTTATTGCGTGAATTTATCAACCGATTCCAAAGGGAACGAATAGAGCTCCCTCTGGTTCTAGAGGAATGGGCTGCACAAGCTTTTACCGAAGGGCTCAATCCTCGGAGCTCGACGGCCTCATTCAAACTAAAGGAAAACTTGCTGGAATACGAGGCTGTGACCTGGGTGGATGTCCATAACCGATACGAGTCAAAGATTCGGGTAGAGGATGACCAACTCGAGCTTCCCCGGGGCCCGTAAATATGAACAAAAGCTCGGAGAGATCGCGAAGGAATTACGAATCGGAGTCCAGACCATCGAGGGAAAGGTATCGGCCATACTCTCATTCGGAAAAGCCAAGCTTCAGGTCGGAAAAATCAAGGGTTGGCCCGAGTCATTTCTCCGGGCGGGGTGATAAACGGGCCGAGCGCTCGTCGAACAGTCGAGGTATCTCATTCAGGAGCGATGCCGGAAGCTCGGCCAGCAACAAAGACTTGCCGAGGATATCGGAGTACAACTTCAACGTCAACACTTCAGACCTCGTCTCGGACATTGGTCGTATCGCAGATGTAAGATGGCCGAGATCACTAAGGTCAGACCTCCGGGACCCGAACGTGATGTGTGAATATCATGAAACCCATGGACACCGAACTGAGGATTGTCGCCAGCTAACAGAGGAGGTGGCTCGGTTACTGAAGAATGGCCATCTCCAAGAATTGCTAAGTGAACGAGCCAAAGGTCACTACAAGGAAAAAGAATCTCATAAACGGGCCGAACTAGTAGAACCTCAGCATGTAATCAACATGATAATCGGGGGTACCGATACCCCACGAGGTCCGGTGATAAAACGGACGAAGGTTTCTATTATGCGTGAGAAGCGCAGCCGGGACTACTTACCCGAGGGTTCCATCTCTTTCAGCAACGAGGATGCAGAAGGCATCATTCAACCGCACAATGATGCATTGGTAATCTCTGTACTTATTTTTGAAACACAAGTTAAACGTATTTTCATTGACCCAGGTAGCTCGGCCAACATCATCCGGTGGAGAGTGGTCGAACAACTAAGGCTACTCCATCAGATCGTGCCGGTAGCCCGGGTGCTCAGCGGGTTCAACATGGAGAGCGAAACCACGAAGGGGGAGATCTCTTTGCCGGTTAACATTGATGGCACTATCCAGCAAACGGTGTTCTATGTAATCGAAGGAGATATGAAGTATAATGCATTGATGGGTAGACCTTGGATACATAGCATGAGGGCCGTGCCGTCGACATTACATCAGCTGCTGAAATTCCCGACCCCGGAGGGGATAAAAACCATCCGAGGTGAACAGCCCGCTGCAAGGGAGATGTTCGCGGTCGAGGAAGCGACACCTCAGCCCAAAAAATTGGATCAAAAGGAAGAAGATTCAACCGGGGGAAAGGACACCAAATAGCAACTAAAGCATACAGGGTTGGATCCGGGATATGAAAAGGATGATTTCGGTGTACCCAGATCATTCATAATGCCGGATGACTCGGATGCAACCAAGTCAACAGTAGAGGAGTTGGAGCAAATCACCTTGTTCGAATATCTACCGGACAAAAAGGTATACTTGGGCACGGGGTTAACCTCGGAGCTCGGGAACAAGTTAATTAAATTTCTTCGAGCTAATGCCGATTGCATCGCATGGTCCCATATAGATATGACAGGTGTGCCACCGGAAGTAACAACTCACAAGCTCAGCTTAGACGGGAGGTTTCCCCGGTGAAGCAGAAGAGAAGGCCCATGGCAGAGGCGAAACACTCCTTCGTAAAGGATGAGATAACAAAGCTTTTAAAAATAGGCTCTATCCAGGAGGTAAAGTACCCGGACTGGCTAGCTAACGTAGTAGTGGTACCGAAAAAAGGTAATAAATTTAGAATGTGCGTTGATTATAAGGGTCTAAACAAAGCATGCCTGAAGGATTCATTTTCGTTGCCTCACATTGATAGAATGATCGATGCGACGGCCGGGCATGAGATGTTAAGTTTTCTCGATGCTTACTCCGGATATAACCAAATCCGGATGCACTCGGAGGATCAAGAGAAAACATCCTTTATTACCTGGTATGGGACTTACTGTTATAACGTCATGCCTTTTGGATTAAAAATGGTGGTGCAACTTACCAACGCCTAGTTAATGGAATGTTCGAAAAACAAATAGGGAAAACAATAGAAGTTTATATTGACGACATGGTGGTCATGTCCCTGGAAACAGAGGACCATTTAAAGCATTTGCAGGAAACGTTCGATGTACTCCGCAAGTACAACATGAAGCTTAACCCGGAAAAATGTGCCTTCGATGTCCAGTCCGGTTAATTTTTGGGTTTCATGGTGTCAAACCGGGGGATTGAAATCAACCCGGATAAGATCAAAGTCATCGAGGATATTGAAGTGGTGAATAACGTCAAAGGAGTGTAGAGGCTCACCGGAAGGATAGCGGTGCTGAGTCGTTTCATATCGAGGTCCTCGGATAAGAGTCACCACTTTTTCTCCTTACTAAGGAAGAAGAACGACTTCGTTTGGACACCGGAGTGTCAAAGAGCTTTAGAAGAATTGAAAAGGTACTTGTCCAGCCCACCGCTACTGCACACACCAAAAGCGGACGAGCAACCTTTTCTCTACCTTGCCGTCTCCGAGGTAGCGGTAAGTGGTGTTTTGGTCCGAGAAGAATCAGATACGCAATTCCCCATATACTATGTGAGTAGAACTTTAGGGGATGCGGAGACCCGTTATCCCCACTTGGAAAAGTTGGCATTGACATTGGTAAGCGCTTCTAGAAAGCTCAAGCGCTACTTTCAATGCCATCTGATATGTGTAGTGACTACTTACCCCCTAAAGAACATCATGCATAAACCGGAATTATCAGGTAGACTAACTAAATGGGCCGTAGACATTAGCGGATATGATATCGAATACAAACCTCGGACGGCCATCAAGTCCCAGATCTTGGCCGATTTTGTGGCGGACTTCACCCCGGCTATGGTCCCCGAGGTTGAGAAAGAACTTCTGCTAACCTCGGGGAAAGCTTCAGGTATTTGGTCGCTACACACGGACGGAGCCTCGAACCTCAAAGGTTCCGGGCTAGGAATCGTCCTTAGAACCCCCGCTGGGGATGCCGTTCGACAATCCATTAGAACTGTTAAATTGACTAACAATGAAGCCGAGTATGAGGCTATGATTGCAGGTTTGGAATTATCCCAGAGTATGGGGGTCGAAATAATTGAGGCAAAGTGCGATTCTCTCTTGGTCGTTAACCAGGTGAATGGCGTCTTCGAGGTCAAGGACGAACGGATGCAGAGGTATCTGGAAAAAATTCAAGTGATACTACACCGGTTTAAAGAATGGACCATGCAGCATGTACCGAGGGAGTAGAACAGCGAAGCCGATGCATTGGCCAATTTGGGATCTTCAGTCGAAGGGGAAGAAATCAACCCCGGGACTACGGTGCACTTGATGAATTCAGCGATAGAAAATGGGCATGCCAAAATAAACACAATGGGTTTGACTTGGGATTGACGCAACAAGTACGTCGACTACTTGCGAGATGGAAAGCTCCTGAATGACCCAAAATAATCACGGTCACTAAGGACAAAAGCTGCGCGTTTCTGCTTGGTAGACGGCCAATTGTATCGACGGTCTTTCTTCGGACCCTTGGCCAAGTGTTTGGGTCCCGGAGAAACGGAGTATGTGATGAGAGAAGTGCACGAGGGGAGCTGCGGCAACCACTCCGGTGCTGAAGCCTTGGTCCGAAAAATTATCAGAGTCGGTTACTACTGGAACCGGATGGAGGAAGATTCGAAGAATTTTGTCCGAAAATGTGACGGATGTCAAAGACATGCCCTGATGATTCATCAGCCCGGGGAGTTGCTGCATTCGGTGGTGTCACCATGGCCTTTCATGAAGTAGGGAATAGACATTGTTGGTCCATTGCCATGGGCACCAGGTAAAGCCCGTTTTATTTTGTTTATGACTGACTATTTCTCCAAATGGGTTGAAGCACAGGCCTTCAAAAAAATTAGAGAGAAGGAAGTCATTGACTTCATATGGGACCACTTTATTTGTCGTTACGACATTCCTGCCGAGATAACTTGTGATAATGGTCCTCAGTTCGTGGGCGGCAAAGTCAATGATTTCCTCGAAGGGTTGAAGATCAAGAAAATCGTATCAACTCCATATCACCCATGTGCGAACGGACAGGTGGAATCCACGAATAAAACAATAATTCAAAATCTGAGGAAAAGACTTGAAGCGTCAAAGCATCACTGGAGGGAAGTACTACCGGAGGTATTGTGGGCTTACAGAACCACATCGAAATCAAGCATGGGAGAAACACCTTTCTCGTTGGTCTATGGGGCCGAAGCCCTCATTCCCGTAAAAGTTGGTGAACCGAGTCTCCGGTTCAGGTACAACACCGAGGAGTCAAACGAGGAGGCCATGGCCGTAAAACGCGATCTCACGGATGAACTTTGCGAAAACGCATTGGTCCGTATTGCAGCCCAGAAGCAGAGAATGGTAAGGTACTACAATCGGAGGGCCAATTTTTGACATTTCTAGGTTGGGGACTTGGTGCTTCGGAAAGTTACCTTGAACACCAAGAATCCCAACGAAGGAAAACTGGGCCCGAACTGGGAAGGACTGTACAAGATAACTGAGGTAACGGGCAAAGGATCATATCAGTTGGAATCCATGGACGGGCAACGGTTGCGCAACAACTGGAATGTGGCTCATTTGAAGAGATACTACTGCTAAGGTATGGACACCTCGTGTTTATCTATTGACCTATTCGTTTTTGCAGGAAGTCAAGTACCGGACAAAGTTAGGATCTAGGTCTGAAAACATGTGTTCCACTCTTTTCCTTAGTATGGTTTTGTCCCAAAATGGGTTTTCCGACAATATTTTTAATGAGGCAACGAGTACAACGTGTTACTTGACAAAGACAAGGACAAACACCTGGAAACGCGGGGCCACACCCTACGAGTGGGGACTTGATAGTGCTTACCCCATCTTGCAGCTCGGATAAGCACTAGGGGACTACTATACCCACATCGAGGTTTACCCCGATTAATCGACAACGGAGGAGCTCAACAAACCAAAACCGGACCTTCTGTATCAGGTTCCGATGTAAGGACCAAACGATCAGAATGAATCGTGTCCACTTAGTATTTGCTACGGAAAAACTAAGACCGAACCTTCTGTATTAGGTTTCGATGTAAGGACCAAACGATCAGAATGAATCATGTCCATTTAGTATTTGCTGCGGCAAAGCAGAAGGAAGCGGAAATTTTTTCATATCATGTACGTACAAATACTCGCAATACAAAGATTATCGAAAGTTCGGATTACTGTATTTCAGATGTCTTCTTGTTAAAACACCCTACCCTGGTGATTGTCGCCGTATTTCGGCATTGCTTTATTCATATGCCCTATTCCAGACACTATGGTCGAAATTTGACAAAGGAAACAAGGTCACAATGAACCGAGCCAAAAAACTTTAAACACCCTCGAATGGGGACTTCTACATCAAACTTTGCTAAGGCTGGGATTCAGGTGTCCGAACCTAATCTATGACAAGTGAATAGCCGAAAAATACCGGCCCTAAACAAAATGCCTAACGTGATTCGAAGACGTCTGAATTCACAAAGTATTAGATAAGTCCCACAGGAAAACCACTCGGTAAAATTCCCGGACAAAACGTACCGGACAAAGAGAAAAGTCAATACTTTGGCACAGTCCAAAATAATGACTCCGAGTCTCTGCTTGTCCTAAAAACGGACCGACAATTGGGGCAAAAAGTCATAAGCATTCAAGCAAAAGAAAAAAAGAAAATCAGGAAAAATGCATGTTCCATTTATATAAGGTTTTTACACTGGAGACCCCTACGAAGTCGAAAAACAAAAATCAAGCCCAAAAGGCAAAAAACAAAATAAAGGCTAGCTACAGGCCCTGGTCTATCCGGTATGGCTTGATCCGGAGTGTTCGGACACTGTCTGCTCGGAATCTTCGGAGTCAGTATCAAGGGCTCTCTTAGCTTCATCCTCGACCCTTTTAGCTTCGAGTATCAGGGCCGGAAGATCCGCAAAGCCATGCCTGGCTTGCTCAAGGGTGACCCTCCGTAATCGTAGTATGAGCCTCGGCAGCCTCCACACTCCGAAGGACTTCTGCCAAATCGCCCTCAGCCTGGGCTAGCTTTGCCACTAGTTCATCCCGCTCTTCATCGAAGACCCTTTGGATTTGAGTGGCCGACTCGAGCTCGACCTTGAGAAGGTCATTAGCATCTGCCATCTTTTCGAGTTCGGTTTTCAGCTCATCACATATCCGGGCCCTGTCCCCTACTTTTCGCTCAAACACCCTCATCCGCTCCTTGTACTTGGCACTCTCAGATTCAAGCAGCCGATGCCTTTTGGCCATGCTCACGGCATCGGACTTGACCGAGTCAAGCTCCTCCCGGAGTTGAGAGATGGTGGCTTCGAGCTCACCAAGCCTTGAGGAAAAACGAGTGTTGTCCTGGCTAAGGCCGACCTTGTCCGCTTCAAGAAGCAGGTTCTTCTCGATCATCTCGGCCAACTCATTCCTTAATTGAAGGTTTTCGGCCTTTGCCGCGTCAAGCTCGGGTTGAAGATTGGAAGAGTAACTGCTCGGTTCAACTCATCCTCCTTCACCCGCAAAAGGTGCTGGAACTTCTCCGTTTCTCGACCTTGGGCATCCAGCTGGCCCTTGAGATCGTCAACTTCTTGCTGAGCGCGGACGAAGGCTTCGTTAACAAGCACCACACTCTATAAAAGAAACAAGTTAAAACTCGGATAAGCGAGAAACTAAAATTCGCAATGAATTATGCAAGGATGGCTGATAAACTTACTCAATTTCCCACATGCATGCCCTCGTTAATGAGATACTGCCAGGGGACTCCGTTCATCTTCCGTTTGTCTGAGTCCGAGACGAGCGGCCTCAGGTAGCTTGCTTCTCCCACCGGACGAGACAAAAAGTTACAGTCCTCGGGGACGGTGATTACGGCCGATCTAGTCCTCCTAGGTTCCACACTTGGGACCAGCTCCAGTCTCGGTGGTCCGGCTAGCCGCCCTCGTGGCTCGAGGAATTGGGAGATGTCCAAAACCGGCAGCTTCCCCGGTAGCAGGATGAGTATCCAAGAACATGTCATCAAAATTATCCCGACCTTGAAGCTGGAGTTGGAGAACTCGGGCCGGCCTCAGCAGCCTCGGTAGAGGCAGAGATCTCGGAAGTTATAGCAGTCTCATAGCCGGGCAGTGGGCCCACATCCACTGGAACTTTGGTCTCGGGGACTGGCTCAGCCCTCAGATCGGTCTCCGGTGCACGCCCGGACCTTCTGGTCCTTTGCAGGGGGTTTCCTCGGATGAACCATCACCTGAAATATCAACAAATTCAATCGACCTTAGAGGAGTCGGGTAATGAATTTCTTCCCCACCTGTGTGCAAGGCCGGAGCTGACGGTCCTTTCCCGGCTGAAGGAAGTGATGAAATGGTGGTACCCTCCTCCGGAATAGAAGTAACGGGAGGGGTCACACCGATTCTCTGAACGAGGACCTCGGGCTCTGCTTCATCTCTTAGAGTCCGAACGGCGCTCCTCGCCCTCTTCTTCGGTTTCTTCCTTTTGTCAGAGGGATTCTTTCTCTTGTTAGCAACAGCAATGATACGGGATGCACCCGCTGAATCGAACTTGGGTACCGACGCAGCGGGTTTGACCACTGACTCCGGTCTTGGGTTCACCGAGCCCTTGGGTAAACCTGAGTGCTGAAGATGTTACAAAAGGGAAAGGTAGAAAATGTAATGAATACCGATAGAAGCAAAGTATTACCGTGGTTGTGAGCGACCCATCGGCCACGCGACAGGAGTCCCCATGTCCGTGCTTCATGGGTGTGCTGGCTAAGAAGAGCACTAACCCATTCGTTGATGTTCCGGACAGCCGGAGGTATCCACGCCACGGCTGGTATAAAGAAGAGGACAAATAGTGAATGTGAAAGGACTAGTGTTTGACAAAGCAGTAAAAAGCAATTATTAAAAGAACTGAAGACTTACGATTATCATTCCACCTCTCTGGAAAGAGCATGTAGTTGGCCGGAATAATGTCCGCGGTCCTTACCTGGACGTAACGCTCCAGCCAACCCCGGTCTCTATCTTCGTCCATCTTCGAAAAGAATGGGTTCCGGCTTCGCTTAGCGAGCTTTATTACACCCCCCCCCCCGGAACAATCTCGGGGAGTATAACCGGATGAAGTGAGCCAGCGTGAACTCCTTTTTCAAGTTATTGGCCAACAGCCGGAGGCAAGCCACGGTCCTCCAGACAATCGGACCAATCTGGGCCAGGGTTACATTGCAAGTCCGGCACATATCTAGAATAACTAGGTCGATCTGGGGTCGAGCTTAAGTGTGAAAGGGTAGGTGTAAACGTATAAGAAGCCCTCCCAATGGTCGGTGATTGATCCATCAGGTCCGGGAGCAAAAACTTGCACCGGACGGTTATCCCATCCGCAATCAGCCCGGACTAGATCAAGTTTGTCCTCGGTAATGGACGAGGGGTACCGTCTTACATCAAACCCTCTATCGGAAACCAGAGAAGGTTTCTCAACCTCGAAATCCTTGTTATAGTTGGGTTTGGACGGTACAATGTCTAAAGCAGTGGGCTCAAAGGCAATTTTTCCCTTGGGTTGAGAAATTGGCTCGGCTCCTTGAGAAGAAACCGAGGGAACATCATGGGAGGTGGTTTCGGTGTTAGCAGACATTTGGAAGTTATTGAAAAGGAGATTTGGCGAATTCAAAAAAGAAGCTAAAAAATTGAGTAAGGGAGCAGTCAAGAAAAAATTCAAAATGGTAAGAGTAGGAAGAAAAAGAAGCAGCACTTTCTAAACAAAAACAGCTAAAGAAGTTGGTGGAGTTGGTTTCCTCTCACGCAATATAAGCAATGAATCAGCAAGAAATATGAGATGGGGGATGATTAGAAGTGATGAAGTGAAGAAATAAAATAGAGAAGTGAAGTGAAATGAAGATGTAAAATGGAAAAATGAAGAGGTGAAAGGCATTATATAGATATGGGGATCGAGGCGGTTTCAAATCCCGGCCAACCAGGGAATGCCACGTGTCCCACAATTAATGAGAAGTGACTTGAAACGACGTGTGTTATGGTGGTTGTCAGAGCTGACCATCCAGGATGAGACATGTGATTGATGACAGGGGAACGTGATGTAACTGTTCCCGCCAAAATGAAAAGATAATAACAAACATATGAAACCACCGGTTTCTTGATTCATCCACTTCCCGTTACTCCGATAAAACCACGGTCCGAAAAGTGTGGGGACTATCTGTATACGGTAATAATCGGACATATGCTAGACCGGTGAGACCAGAGATCGAGGGAAGAGAGAAACAAGCACGAGCATGAAGACTTTCTTTCGGACCGGAGAAGTGCTTGATTCGAAGAAAGCGAAGGAAATCGTTTGGTCCGGTTTCTCTATAGCCGAGTTGATCGTGGCCGTTTGTCCGGTTGGTCGTGGCCGTTGGCCCGGTTGGTCGTGGCCGTTGGCCCGGTTGGTCGTGGTCGTTGGTCCGGGTGATCCGTTACACAATTTTCACGCGTCAAGACCATTCTGTCACATTGTATTGCCTATCGTACGAGTGTCAAACCGTACGACCCAACCTTATCCTTTTAGGGTTTTTCTTTATTCAAAAGGGTTTTATCTTGTATGAGGCTCATAAGGCAAAACTATAAATAGGGGGCATTACCCTACTTTCAAGGGCTGGCTTCTTCAGTTCTAGAACATTGTAATAGAAAAATATATAAAATCTCGCCCTTTCATTCTCTGATTTTTGTTCGGATTTAGTGTGTTCTTCTTTAGCTTTATTCAATTAAACAATATTCATATATTATTAAATACATACATTTAGTGCAATTCATCAATTATTATTCACTTGCTCATAGCATATCCATATCCATTTTCTTCCAATTAAATCGATTAAAGATTTTCCACATATCCTATACCTCATTTACAAATATAATTGATTATCTAAATTCGGGGTAAACACATTTGTCTTTTAATGCCAAACTCCCCCCCCCCCCCTCTCCCCTCCCCCCCTCCCCCCACACAGACAACCAAAAGAAACTAACAAAAATGAAAAATTTGACCGCATCAAAATAAGGCTTCGCGGAACCAAAATCATTGCATAGATTTACTATATCAATTAGGTTCAGGAAAGGAAATGTCACCTTTAGTTACCTGAGTTGTCTATTTAATGAGCCAGTTTTTTGTCTAGTGAGTGCAGAATTTGTCCAGTTATATCACACTTAACTAAGTTTCACTTGTTAGGAGTTACACTTAAACATAAGGCATTTTAGTTTACTTTTTCTCCAGCTGTGTTACCTGTGACTGGTGTTAGGTGGAAAAACTAATTTTCACTATTTCTTACCCTACATCGTGTTTCTCTGATCTTACCTAATTCGTGGATTGGTTTAGTTTGTAAAATATGAAGCGGAACAGTATACAACAAAATTTCCTATGACTGTTGTTTCCCAATTGTAGGCATTTGATCATTCATTGATATGCTTTAGAAAACATTAACCAGAATAATAGCCTTTTGTTAAATTACTGAGACATCACAAACCTAATCTGTAGATGTCACAACTCGTTGGTACTGAGCGCTCCTTCTGCCCAAGCATGACAGTTTTATTTTATGATTAGATTTGATCTGTTAAGGTGACCCTATATACGTCGTTATATTTTAACTACTGTTGAATTTCTTTAGTATAACCTCTCCACATTATCGCCTCTTGAATTATCTTTGTTAAATTTTTGTACTGATTTTGTTAAGCATCTTTTTTATCAACTTTACTGATTAACATATTTTCAATTCCCTAGCACAATAAAATGGTAACAGAAGTAAATAAAGGCTTAGTTATGCCAAGTCCAATTTTATCAGGATTACATTTGCGTATAAGCCGAATATAAACAAAAAAGGTTAATAAGTCAAAGGACAAAAGAGTAATTTTTGTAAATTTTGATTGTACAGTTCCAAAGTGTTAGCATATCGTGTTCTGTATAAGTATCAGATGAATCCAAAGTTCAGTAGAAAGTTAGTCTTTTATAGTAATCATCGTCAACCCCATCCCTCTTTCCTGCCTAAGGTTTAAGAAAGCCCTTCATGTCAAGGCTACTCAACCTTTGTCCAATTGAAAATGATAACACAATGCATAGGTGATAAGATTCGACCTAAGGAAACTCTAAGAAGTAAACAAAAATAAAGGAAAACAAAAGATAGATGAAGAATTGGGGATTAAGGAGAATAGAGGATAGATACTTGACTCAATTAATAATGAATCCTATAGGCAAATCTAAGTATATCAAACTTAAACCCTCCTATTGTGAATTCAACCAAAAGAACCAAAGTAATTTGAATCAATTAGAAAACTCAATTGGAAACCACAAATGAGCAATATAGATTAATTCAATGGATAAGAAATTTCACTTTGCAACAATGAAATCACACTTAGTGTAGTAACCTAACAATCTATCTATTAACTAAAATCTCTCAATATTTGAGTTCTCACAATATCAAAGCTAAGTCTTCCAAATGGATGAAAAGAACTATTTATACTAATGCCTATTACACCAAAAGGCTCTAAAGTAGCTCTTTTGCAAAACTACCAACATGGGTCTTCAATTGCATCCAAAGCCTCATAACTTGTAATTATGATCTCCAATTGCCATTCTAACCTCAGAACTTGCAAGTATGACCTCCAATTGCAATCTTAGCCCCATAGTTGCACTTTTAGCCATTGTGCGCTTCTAGCCACTTTGCAACTCTTCCAATGCCAACTCCTAAACGTTGTAACTCCGCGAAGTCTTCTCTCCAATCTCCTCCAAGGCATCCTTTTTCATAAACAAGGCTTGCAACTCTTGAAGTTCTCTTGCTTGACTTCTGGTGAAAGACCTTGTGCTTGTTGGGTTCGTATCATCCTCCCCTTCTTGGAGAAGATTCGTCCTCGAATCTAAGGGCATACCTACAACACTAGAGGAAAGATCACTCACATTGAAAACATTATGAACATTATACTCACTTGGCAAGTCGATCTTGTAGGCATTGTCATTGATCTTTTCAAGCACTTTGAATGACCCATCTCCCCTTGGGCTCCATTTCCCTTTTCGCATTTGCGGGAACCTTTCTTTTCGAAAATGAACCCAAACCCAATCATCGGGTTGGAAGTCCACCTTTCTTCTCCCATGATTTTGTCTCTTGGATACCTTGGTGTTGACCTTGTCAATGCTCTCCTTTACCTTGGCATGGATTTTTATCATTTCGGCCGCCCTTTTCTTTGCATCTAAATACACAACAACATCACTAGCCAAAGGGGTTATGGCTAATGGAATCAAACGATTAAAGCCATAACATACTTCAAATGGAGTCATGCCAATAGAGGAATGGAGGGACCGATTGTATGCAAACTCAATCAAAGGTAAACGGTCTTCCCAAGAAGTGGGCTTTCCTCTAATCATACATCTAAGCATACTCCCTAGAGTCCTATTCACTACTTCGGTTTGACCATCCGTTTGAGGGTGGCAAGAAGTAGAGAACATGAGCTTGGTACCAAGTGTACCCCAAAGAATTTTCCAAAAGTGACTAAGAAACTTGGAATCCTTATCACTAACAATAGTGTAGGGAACTCCATGCAACTTAAGAGCATGATTCACAAACAAGGATGCTACATGAGATGCATCATCACATTTATGGCATGGTATAAAATGAGACATTTTTGAGAACCTATCTACCACAACAAAAATGCTATCATGACCCTTTTTGGTTCTTGGAAGACCCAACAGAAAATCCATAGAAATGTCTATCCAAGGACCAATAGGAGTAGGAAGGGAAGTATACATACCTTGGGGCCGAATCTTGGACTTGGCTTGCTTGCATTCCAAACATTGACCACATAGCTTTTCAACATCATGTCGCATCTTGGGCCAATAGAATTGCTCACCCAAAATATCAAGTGTCTTGGCCACCCCAAAATGGCCCATCATTCCACCACTATGTGCTTCCTTGACGAACAACTCTCTCCATGAGCTCATTAGAACACAAACTCTACCATCCTTGAATAGGAACCCATCAACAAGTTGGAACCTATCAACCCTCCTCCCTTGGGTCAACTCCTCACAAATTGCCATAAAGTCGGGATCTTGAGAATAGAATCCCTTAAGGCTTTCAAATCCCATCATCCTAGAAGTCATAGTGTTTAACAAGACATACCTTCTAGATAATGCATCCGCCACCACATTGTCCTTCCCCTTTTTGTAGTGGATCACATAAGGGGAAGCTTCAATCAATTCTACCCATTTCGCATGCCTCTTGTCAAGCTTGGATTGGCTCTTCAAATGTTTCAAGGATTTGTGATCCGATCGTATCACAAACTCCTTATGCCACAAATAATGTTGCCAATGGGTCGAGACCCTCACAAGTGCATACAGCTCCTTGTCATAAGTAGAGTAGTTCAATGACGCCTCTTTTAAGTTTTCACTAAAGTAGGCCAATGGCTTGCCTTCTTGCATCAATACTCCACCTATGCCAACCCCGGAAGCATCACACTCAACTTCAAAAGTTTTATCAAAATTGGGTAATTGTAACAATGGTGACGAACTCAACATGGATTTCAATTCTTGAAACGCCTTCTCTTGCTCATATCCCCAAAAAAAAGGAACATCCTTCTTGATCAATTCGGTCAGGGGAGAGGCAATTGTACTAAACCTCTTTACGAACCTTCTATAGAAACTTGCCAACCCATGGAAACTCCTCACATCGGTTGCAATTTTAGGCGTTGGCCAGGTTCTAATAAACTCCACTTTTTCTTCGTCAAACTCCACACCATTTGCACTCACCACAAAACCCAAGAACACTACTTTATCAAAACAAAAAGCACATTTCTTGATATTAGCAAACAACCTCTCACGCAACAAGACATCAAATACTTGCCTCAAATGGCCTACATGTTCCTCAATTGATTTGTTATACACAAGGATGCCATCAAAATAAACAACCATAAACTTGTTGATAAAGTGTTTCAAGACATGGTTCATCAACCTCATAAACGTGCTAGGTGCATTGGTTAGTCCGAATGGCATGACAAGCCACTCATAGAGGCCAAAATTGGTTTTGAAGGTCGTTTTCCACTCATCACAAGGATTCATTCGGATTTGGTGATAGACACTTCTAAGATCAATCTTTGAAAACACATTTGAGCCACATAGCTCATCCAACATGTCATCAAGCCTCAGAATGGGATGGCGATACTTTACCGTGATTTTGTTGACGACCCTACAATCAATGCACATCCTCCAAGTGCCATATTTCTTTGGAACAAGAATCACCGAAATGGCACACGGGCTAAGACTCTTTTTCACTAGCCCCTATTTAAGAAGTTCATCCACTTGCCTTTGTAATTCTTTTGTTTCTTCCGGGTTGCTCCTATAAGCCAGTTTGTTGGGAATTTGGGAACCCGGTACAAATTCGATTTGGTGCTCAATACCTCTCAAGGGAGGTAAGCCATCGGGCATTTCCTCTGGGAAAAAGGCTTCATATTCCTGCAAAAGAGAAGACATACTACTAGGAAAAGTGCTAGTAGCTTGGTTAGCATTTAAGAGAAGATCCTTGTTGACAAGACACACCATGAAGTGTATCTCGTCAACCTCTTTCAAGCAATTATTTGGTTTGGCCAACAAACATTTATTAGAACCATCTTGAGATGTTCCCTCTCCACTTATGACCAACAAAGTCTCCTTCTCACTCTTCTCCTTTTCTTCCTTTTGATACTTCTGTCGAAGCTCCCTCATCACTCTATAATCCTCACTCACTTGGTAAGCGGTTAATGGGTTAAGAATGTACTTCTTCCCCTTGACCACAAATGAGTACTTGTTATTTCTCCCATTATGTTGGGCATCAACATCAAATTCCCAAGGTCATCCGAGCAATAGATGGCAAGCTTGCATGGGTACCACATCACACAAAATCTCATCTTGGTACTTGCCAATGCTAAATTTGATAATGGCTTGCTTGTTGACCCTCATTTCACCACATTCATTAAACCGTTGGAGTTTATAGGGATTAGTATGCTTGCGGGTGGGGAATTTCATACTTTCAACTAAAAATTGACTAACGGCATTCGTGCAACTCCCACCATCAATGATTAATGAGCACACCTTGTCCACAATTTTGCACCGTCCATGAAATAAGTTCTCCCTTTGGTCACTCTCTTCCCTAGCTAGAGCCCTCATGGCTCTTCTAGCCACAATAGCATGATTCAAGGCCTCTTCATACCTTATCTCAACCTCTTCATTGGAATCACCCTCACACTCACTTCTTTCTCCCTCTTCTTCATGACCATCCCTACCCTCATGTTCATCATCGGTTCAATACCCATCCCTCAATATTGTGATAGTCCTCAGGTTGGGACACTTACTCGCAATGTGCCCTCTCCCTTGGCACTTAAAGAATTGGATGGTAGAAGATCGATTAGAGTTAGGGTTAGAATTGTTACCTCCTTTAGCCTTGTCATCACCTTTGTCTTTGTAGTCGAGTTTGGCTTGAGGTGCTTGAGTGTTGCTCTTGGGATTATCCCAAGTGGAAGTTTTCCATTTTTCTTTGCCTTTGTTCCAATTGGACGACGATTTGCGTTTGTCTTTGTAGGACCTCTCTTCCTTTAGATCCGCCTCAACCTTGGATGCATCATGGAATGCCTCTTCAAGGCTATTACAGGTTTTGAGCCTCATCAGTTTGGAGATGTCCCGATTCAAGTTGGCTACAAACCTTCTAATAGTGTACTTTTCATGCTCTTCTATCTTGGACTTCATTCGCAAATCCTCAAACTCATCAAAGTACGCTTCCACACTTTTCAACCCTTGCTTTAACATGTACATCCTTTTGAGTACATCTTGGTGGTATGTGAGTGGAAGCCACCTTGTCTCCATGAGCTCAATCAAGTCATTCCAAGTTGGAAGATCATAGATGTGTTGTTGAGATCTTTGTAGCTTCTTGGATTCCCACCAAGTAGAAGCGTATCCCTCAAATTGAGTGAGGGCATACTTTGTTTTCAAGGCCTCGGACACATTGTTCGTGAGGAAGATGCGCTCACTTTGCAATTTCCATTCAAGGAACTCTTCCGGATTGCTACCCCTCTGGAACGTAGGAAGGTTCACCTTGATGGTGTTCAAATTCCGCTCATTATCTTGCCATCTTCCCCGGTCTTCATAACCTTGGGCCCTCCCTAAGTCTACATGACCTTGGAATCTAGGGTCATGGCCAGGAAACCTCTCAAAACCTCCTCTTCCTCCCGTCCCCTGGTTATTCATTCCTCCACGCCTCCCTTCTTGCCGGTTATCGTCCCACTACCTACCTTGTGGATAGTCATCATACTCCTTTTCATTCATGGGGTATTGGTACTGGCGTTGGTATTGGTTTTGGTTAGGAAAGGGATCTTGTGTTTGGACTTGGGGTGGAGCTTGGGGTGTTTATTGTAAGGTTACTTGAGGGATTGCCTCATTCGGGGTGTGTTGGTAAACTTAGGGATAGGTTTGTCGATTGGTGTTTTGGAATGTGGAGTTTTGGGATGGAAGGTTGGTTGTTTGGGGTGGTGGAGCTCTTTGGGTAGAGGTGGTTATGGTGCTGGGATTGCACAAGGCATGGACTTGTCCCGGGGTAATGGTTGGTGTAGTGTCTTGTGTTTTATCCCCATCACCTTCATTCCGAGAACGGGGAGTGCCCATTCTACTCGAACCCTCCATTTGAACTTTCTCAGTACGCATCATCCGTTCATCCATACCCTTCAACTTCCCATTCACACCATTCATCTCTCATCTCATCTCTTCCATACCCGCTTGCATGCCCGAGATTTGATTCACGATCATAGCCAATGAGTTTGCTATGGATGACAAAGCTACTACGTCTTGCGTCCTATCACCTTGGTTAGACATGATGACCTGCAAAACTAGCAAACAAGATTAGTAATAAAAGCCTCACTTCACTCGTATTGAACTCTCAACCCTTACCACACTTGTGCTCTTTCGAAGTTGTTAATGAATCACTCGTCCAATCGAATTCACACGTTGCTTATCCTTTGTGGTAGAATGGATTCTTGTTTGGATGAAAGACGGACGACTCAAAAGCAAAACGAACAAGAGCCAAAGAAGTTTCAACGAAATAAAACTAAGAAAAGCTTGAAAGAATTAGTACGAAAGAAATGCGGATACAAGAACTAATTATCAACAAGTAAGAACAATTACAAGTCGTTAATTAGTTTTAAGAATCAAAGAAATGAGATGAAGATGGAAGGAATAGAACTCGAATCACGAAACGATCTTACCTAGAATGTACGTCCAAGGTGTGTAATGTACGTCCAATTCTTTGAAGAACGGCCTAGATGTATGTCCAACGAGGTAAGATACGACCTTCAACACGGGGAATGTACGTCCCGTTCTTGTATGTACGGGCTACCCTTTGCTGCCTGTACTTATACGTATTATCTTGGCAACCTTCTGGACCAATTAATCAATGTACGCCCAAAGAAACGGAAGAAAGACGTCCCGTATTTGTCTATACGTCCACAAGGTACGCCCTACCAACAAAATACGGCCAACATAATGCAACTACAAACTTTAATACGGACAATGTACGTCCAAGGGTCGGAAAGAATACGCCCTTATTCTTAAGAACGTGAGGGATGTACGCCCACACAATGCAATGAACGACCTTCAATCTTCGAAAAATGTACGCCCTCTTCTATGGAGATTGTACGAGACGTACTTATATGTACGCCCAATAGCCTAGGCCGTACTTCTTCCGTAATCCCACCTTAACTCTCTGGAAAATGTGATCAATGTATGCCTTCCAAGTATTGGACGTGCTTTGATGTACGCCCAACCTACTTGGACGTCCTTTGCTTCAGTTATTTCCTTGTACACGACTTTTTCTTGGATTTTGGGCCAAATCTCTTGGATCTGATGATGTTTTGGGGCTCACACAATCTAGGACTTTCCTTTTTCAGCCCAACAAACAAATTTTCTCTTGACTTGGAAATGTTTTTGTATCAAACCTTCCTTTTGGGTCTTCTTCTTAAGATGAAGATATGAATGTCTTCAAGAACATGAAGAACATTCAAATTTCCAAGTACCTTAATTCCAACTCCTTTTTGCTCCAAATTTCAGATCTAAGCTCCTTGTCACTTGGAGAACAAAGCCCAGTATTCAATTTGCCTCAATTGCTTCTCAATCACTAAACCCACTTTTGAGTTCTTCAAGCTTTGATGAAGCTTCAGTGGTGAAAACTTCAAAACCCACTCAAACAACTTCAAAATTCGGATTTAGATGCTTTCTACCTCAATGAACTCAAATCTAACTTCAGAAACAACAAAACAAACCACAAAACAATTTTTCATTTTGTTTTTTTTAATTTTCAGATTTTGAGCCTAGGATTAGAAATTGTGGGAACAATCTCTTAGCCTATGCTCTGATACCAAATGATAAGATTCAACCTAAGGAAACTCTAAGAAGTAAACAAAAATAAAGGAAAACAAAAGATAGATGAAGAATTGGGGATTAAGGAGAATAGAGGATAGATACCCCAATTAGCAATGAATCCTATAGGCAAATCTAAGTATATCAAACATAAACCCTCCTATTGTGAATTCAACCAAAAGAACCAAATGAATTTGAATCAATTAGAAGACTCAATTGGAAATCACAAATGAGCAATCTAGATGAATTCAATGGATAAGCAATTTCACTTTGAAACAATGAAATCACACTTAGTGTAGTAACCTAACAATCTATCTATCAACTAAAAATCTCTCAATATTTGAGTTCTCATAATATCAAAGCTAAGTCTTTGAATCAATTAGAAGACTCAATTGGAAACCACAAATGAGCAATCTAGATTAATTCAATGGATAAGCAATTTCACTTTGCAACAATGAAATCACACTTAGTGTAGTAACCTAACAATCTATCTATTAACTAAAATCTCTCAATAGTTGAGTTCTCATAATATCAAAGCTAAGTCCTCCAAATGGATGAAAAGAATTATTTATACTAATGCCTATTACACCAAAAGGCCCTAAAGTAGCTCTTTTGCAAAAATACCCACATGGGTCTTCAATTGCATCCAAAGCCTCAAAACTTGCAATTATGACCTCCAATTGCCATTCTAACCTCATAACTTGCAAGTATGACCTCCAATTGCAATCTTAGCCCCATAGTTGCACTTTTAGCCATTTTGCGCTTCTAGCCACTTTGCAACTCTTCCAATGCCAACTCCCAAACGTTGTAAATCCGCAAAGTCTTCTCTCGAATCTCCTCCAAGGCATCCTTTTTCATGAACAAGGCTTGCAACTCTTGATGTTCTCATGCTTGACTTCTTGTGAAAGCCCTTGTGCTTGTTGGGTTCATATCAATAGGTCACTGTATGTTCTAACAAGTGGATAAAAATGGTATATTTCTTTACACATTTCCTCCATACAAGAAAGAAAGCATAGTGGTTAACTAGAAAGTAAATGCAAAAGTTAAATCATTGTTGGCCAAGCATAATTTATATATATCTTGCCATTTATTTCTGTCTAGAGTAGCATCTTTCCATATTTTACCACTTATTCAATCAATGTGCTGAAGGTTACTGCAGATTTGACCCCTCTGAATTCAAGAAAGGTGGCAGTAAAGTTTGATTATTTCAAAATTGCTGGGCTAGTATGTTTCACATCCTTTACTCAATCACTTTCCTGCAAAGGAGTTACTTTTGCTTGTAATGCATTTTAGACACTTTTCTATTCCAAATACAAAAAAGAATGAGCTGCTAATGTAACTTCATGATAGTTATGGATCGGCCTTTTTTTCTAACATGTAGTTTTCATCTCGTCGTCGTTGGCTGACAGATACCTATTAAAGCTCCTGGAAGAGCTCAAGGTGAGCTTGAAATGACTTACTTGGATGAAGAATTGAGGTGAGTTTATGTATTATATTGTAATTCATGTATTCTTGAGTCTTTAGAAGCTGAGGCTTAATTTATTAACATGATCTGTTTATACTTCATATATAAATGTATGCAAAAGCTCAGATCACGTGCCTACAACCCGTTTCCTGAATTGGCATTGCATCACTTTGACAGGGTATCAAGAGGTGATCTTGGCAACTTATTCGTTTTGAAAATGGTTGATCCTTCTTACAAGGTCCCTACTTGAGCTTGTATCAACGTTTTCTCCTCTGGGAAGAGTTATTTATTAGTGTCACATCTTATATATATCATGCTAAGTTTGTGCAGATTATTCGAAAGTTTTTTCTCCACTTCAAATCTATACAAAGTTTTATCAAAGTGAGTAATTTCAAACTTGTATACATGCAAATTTATCACAGTTTCTTGTCATAATCTGCCGGAGTTAGGCTTGTGTACGAAAGTACATTTATCTTCTCTTCATGTACTTAAAAGTTTTTTGTGTGAGCACTTATATTTTTATCCTACTTTGTTGACTTGTATTGGTTGGGTTGTATCTGTAGGAAGTCGAGGAAGAAACAGATTTTGGAGGGCAAACTGTAAAATTGTATTTCCACTATAATAAACACCTTTATTTACACAGGTAGGGAAAGCTCAAACATGTTTACCTACCTAACTATACATGTTGCTATCATCAAGTGGCTCAGCTGAAAACAAACTAACAAAAATAACTAAACAAATAGGCTTAATACATAGGTAGCCCCTTAAACTTGTCAGGAATTATGGATTTAGACACTCGAATTAAGTCATGTTCCTATCAAACACCTCTAACTCCTAATAAAGTGCTTCAATTAGACACTTTCGGTTTACATTTTAGAAACTTGTTACGTGTGTTTTCATTCGTCTATTAGGTAATTAGGTGATTAAGTTAACCACATAAAATATGTCATCTCCTTTGATTATACGCATTCGCCTCAATAAGCCGTAAAACTCCAGACATTTTCTACTTGAGGTTGATGCGTATAATTAAAGTAGATCGCATATTTTATGTAATTAACTTAACAACTAATAGATGAATGAAAACACGCAAAAACAATTCTCAAAATTTGAATCGAAATAGTCTAAAAGAAATACTTTATTAGGAATTGAGGTGTTCAATTGAAACAAGGCTTAGTTTGAGTGTATAAATGGAATATTGTGGCAAGTTTAAGGGGCGGCTATGTGTTAAGCAAAACAAATATATATTGCACATGCACTCCATAGCACGTGTTGGAATCTTCTATATCCAACAATGGGTCATAGTTTGTACATCCAGGATCAATTCCAGGCATGTCCGAGAGCTTCTTCAGTTTATGTCTCATGGTTCATTTTGTCAACTATATGTCGCAACTTCTTTTCCTTTTATTTTTCTATCTTCTCTTGTTCTGAGTGTCAACACAGCTCCCTCAAGTTGGAGGGGATAGAAGATTTGCTAACTGAAAAGTAAAAGGGTCAAAATAAAGGGAGATGAAGTCGGAAAGACACTCCCCGATTTGGATAACATGAATTTGAATTGAAAATCAGTTTTTTGGTTGTGACTTGTGAGTGCTCCAAAATGTTTGCACCATTTTCTCTCCTCTATAGTTATCCCAACTTTTAAAATAATTAAAATCCAATAAATTTCTGCATATCTTCAAACTTTGAATTTTTTTTAATAAATAGATCTTGAATGAGTCTGAATGACAATTGATTAGTTATTAGTTATTATTTTGAATTTGAAATAATTAAATATTTCTATATTTCCTTGAATGATGGAAGATGAATTTGAAGTACACGATAAAGTGTTCAACACAATTTATTAAGAAGTTAAGGTTAACATTTATTTATTAATTATTAAAAATATGGAAATTTTAAGAAATAGACCAATCTGGCGATGCCTTATCTTTAATAATTTAAAATAAAAATCAATTTTTACAGTTGAAATCACGATGCAACAGTTTTATTCATAATGGACTCTCCTAACTAAACTACCCCATTTCCCCATGACTCCTTATCACGGATACTAAATCACGATGCAGCAGTTTTTCAACACTCCTATTTCTTGAAAACAAGAAATCCTGGGTGTTGTCTACGAAGAAGCTTTCTTTACGCCTTGCAAAGCACCACGAGTAGTCAAACCACAGAAAACAATACAACATATTCAATTTTGATCCCATTTTATGCTTGTACCCTGCTGGATGTTATTTCAAATAAATCTATTAATTGAGGGTTAATGCCCCGAGTTCTTGCTATTCTGTTACATCTCGGGAATTTCAAGTTGTTGCGCTGTAAATAGACTAATGCAAGGTTAAGGTAAACATGAAGTCCTTATGAAGTTAAGGGGAGAATTTGATGGCTTTAGGTGCGTGTTACAAGATTTTGAAGTCGCATGACTCGGTGGAACTAAATTCGTCGAAGGAAGGGAAATGTAAGTTGTGGTTGGGAAGGTTTCGCACCAATCGAGCTAATGTTTATTTAGAAATTTCTTGAGAAGGAGCTATAGGGCTCCTTAGATGGTTAATGAAGTGTCATATGAGTGCCAAGAAGGTTCCATAAGGATTGGAAGTCAAATGAATCAACGAGAGCAAGTTCCGAAAAAAATGGGGTTGTACGACCACTTATACGGTCCGTATAACTTATACGGTCCATATAATGGTCCGTATAACCATTCTAGAGAGGGGTTATCCCATGGTGGTATTATACAACCATTTATACGGACCGTATATCTTACACCCCGTACTTTCGAAGAAGCACTTGTTAAATTTGAACGTAAGTATGTCAAGCTATGGCTAGGTAAAACAATTTTGGATTGTGGGGAACGAACCATTATTAAGTGTATTGTTACGTAAGGGATGAATTATGATCTTGTAAGTCGTAACCGGGAAGGAGATGTTACACCTCGCAGTTTGGACGTTGAGTTCCGTAGGTGTTAATTGCTTAATTGTGAACACTAGAGTGATATGTGCCCATCTTATGCTTATAAGGGTTTAAGTTCATATAGTAAGCTATGGAAGAATTGAAGGGCAAGTGAATTAAGGAAATTAAATTTGTTGGAACTTGGAAGAAAATATGAGGGGCAATTTTGGTCCAACTTGGAGAAAGAATATCTTTTAGTAGATGAGGAGTTTTGAAGCAAAGTAAAAGCCTAAAATAAAGTTCGTCGTGTCTAGTTTCCAACGCAATAAACCGCTCATCGATACGGCATCGAAGTGGAGAATTATGGACGTTACAAGTTAGGCTAACAGAGCAGAAACGCTGCTACAGTAACTGGGCTGCTACCGACTTGCTACAGTGACTCGACCCGAATTTGACCCACTATTTAAGGATCAAATCTGATCCTGAACCTCATTTTTCAGCCAAGAACACTCCAAATATTTCCCAAATCTTCTAGAAAACTCTCCCAACTTCCGTCCACTAGATTTTAACGCAAATTAAGTGAAATTCCCGAATTTGAGTTCGGACAACGCATAGCTGCGATTATAATATCGAATTGCGATGAAACTAGGCTTGGATTCAAGGTGATAATCGAAGATATTGCAATTCTAGCGGGTGAAAGGTATGAATATTTCCTTATTAGTATTGATTTAAGCTTATCTACGGAGGAAAAGTTACTAAATGAGCGTCTAAGGAATTTATGGGTCGAGAAATTGGATAAAACATCGTGTGGGATGTTTATGGAATATTTTGGCGTTGATAATATTGTTGTTGATGTTGGTATTGTTGTTGTTGTTGTTGGTTGATGAGTTAAGATTTTGGGCTAGGCATATAAACAGAGGAGATGCTGCCGAAATGTCGGCAGACTCTAGAAAGATTTATTTGGAGGCTTAGGATAAGTATATAACAACGAGCCTAACAATAGAATGAATGGTTTTATATGTAGATTTCAAGACAGAAGGTAGGTTGGAAAGTCGAGAAGCGAGCTTCTAGGTATGTTAAGGTTAAACCTTTCTTTCAAAGGCATGATTCCTATGTTTTGATTCCATACATGGCATCCATAATATTTTTACTCCTAGAAATGCCAGAAGTCTATAATTTCTGAAGATTCTTATGATGACTCTAATCCTAGAGATTTCCAAGTCTAAGGTTCTAGATGGTTTCATGAGGTGACTGAGCGTGCTAGATAAGTCTGGATTATATTTATAATATGTGGCCTTAGCTTATGTTTAAGCGTGTTATATAACATATGGCCTCAGTTTATGTCTGAGCGTGCTATATAACATATGGCCTCAGCTTATGTTATGGATCATTCAAAGTGAGACGTGATAGTGGTGATGATTATGGTAGTGATGAAGATCCTTATTATCCAAACGAACCCAGCAAATAAACAGATTCCGAAGACTCTATTCCTAGACAGTGTAGGGATATTCGTATCCTTGACCTCTTAAGTCCCGAAGGGGCATCCATAAGTTGTACGTTTTCATAATGATGTCTAAATCCCGAAGGGGACATTCATAAGGTTTCCTTATTCATATGCATTTCATATTTGATTTTTGAGTCTCGAAGGAGACACACGAAAAGGAGGAAGAAGTTCCCATTTTTAAGAAAAAGGGAAGAAGTTCCCGTTTTGAACTAAAAGTTGCTCCGAAGGGAGTCTTTTGATAGTTTTCAAAGATTTTCATGCATTTGCATATTTACATACATGCATGACATCATTTCACGGGGAAGGGGTAAAGGGCTAAGGCGTTATGTACGCAAACCACCTGATCAGCTGATATACGATGATTATATTGCCTGAAGGGGCTGCCTGTTACACCTCGGAACTTTGGGTTTGCTGAGCGGTAAAGGGACTAACGTAAGTTAAGGTGGACATGATGTCCCTACAAGTAAGAAGGGATACTTAATAATTCTTATTAAGATCCCAAAGAAGTTAAAGGCAAGGGAGAAAAGCTCGTTAAATGAAATTTCACCGCATTTCTGCGAAAGGGGGTTCGACGGTCGTTCTTTGTACCGTCGGACGAGTCGACGCTTCGTCGATTGTGCCGTAAAATTGAGCTGGAGCGAAGACCATTCGACGAACAGGTCGACGCTCCGTCGATCAGTTTGACGAACCGTTCTTCTCACCGTTGAATGAAAAGAAACGACAGATTGCTCACTGGAAATTTAACGACTTCGAAGGCCAGATTGACTCTCTGTCGATCGCACCGTACATCTCGGTCGGGACTAATTTCATGATTTAATAGAAGGACCCTCCCTCATTTTTATTTCATTTCATTTTCATTCACCACACACCAAATAAACCTCTAGAACCTTCTCCATCATTCATCCACAAGAAATCAAAAGAAAACCATAGTCAATTACACCAAATCCATGAAATCAAGTGTATGAAACCCATAAAGTTCATCTAAGCCAAGAAAACTCAAGAGAAGTGAGTTAGGGTTTTGGTGCAAGAAGATAAGCTCCACTTGAGTGTTGTTCATCCATCATCTAAGGTGAGTTTTATGACCCTTTTATATGGTTTGAGTGGTTCAAAGTTGAAACACTTGGATTGTGGAAAGACATAGAAATTGGGTCATGAATGTGTAAATAGTGTCATTGTTGAATAGTGATTGGGATGAATCATGAATGTTGGTATGATGTGATTGTGAATATGTTATAAGTGACATTTAGACCATGGAGTAAGTATTATATATGAGAAAACGCGATAACGAGTTATAATCATAATTGTGGAGAAATCAAAGAGAAATGGTGAATTGTGGTAAGTGTAGATAAATGATGATTGTTGTTGCTATATTGTGAATGTTGTTATTAACGTTGGGAGTTGATATAGAATGTGGAAAAAGTAGTATAAACAAAGGAAGTGCTGCCCAATTTTCCCTAGAAATAGTGAAATGTTCTTATAGCCGAGTAACTAATGTTAATGAGATTCCTCTTGAAGGTAGAAACGTGGGCACCAAAGGAAACCAAGCGAACGATAGATTAGTTAATCGCAAAAGGTATGTGAGGCTAGTCCTTTCTTTCTATGGCATGAATCCTATAGCATGACTTTCTTTCTTCTCCATGAATCTCTTAAGTTCCAGAAAGATATGAGCCTATATTCCTAAATAGCTACACAAGATAATGAGTTAAGGTATAGAAGTTCTAGATGTTCATGATATGATGTTCCTAAAGCGTCAATGATGTCATTTATTGCTTACACTCACCTCATATACTATTCCCTTCAAGGTGAGGTAGGATGTTAATGAGTGCTCCATAAGGAAATCGGGGGATCACGACCTTACGTCACCCCGATAAAGCATAGTTATCCTTGAGTCTTTATGCATGCACTATGATGAGCATATTATGATGATGATATAACACCGCGCCTATTTGGCCGGGCAGTCACCGCTAAGGTGGGAAGCGTATACACCATGGCCAGACGGCATGGGCAGACACCATTAGTGGGCGGCATGAGATGATACCCCGAACGCGGGAGGCCTGGACGCAGGCTAATGATTATTACACCAATCCGATATGGACGGGCAGCTTATATATTTATGCATATATGATATGATGATGATTATGAGTAAGCTAGCATGCATCATTCCTTTCTATTTGACAATCAGATACAGATGCTTCCTTTATTTCATTGAGGTGATATTATTGTTTATGCCTCTCATACTCAGTACAATGTTCGTACTGACGTCCGTTTTCTTTGGACACTGTGTTTATGCCCACAGATAGACAGGGAGGTGATCTTGATCTAGATTCGTAGGAGCAGTTAGCTATTTTGAGAGCACTCCGTTGTTCCGGAGGTGCTTATGGTTATCCTTTTATGTACATGTATGTTTTGGCAACGACGAGGTCCTGTCCCGTCCATATGTCAGGTACTCTAGTAGAGGCTCGTAGATACGCAGTGTGGGTGGTATGGTCTCACGAGGTTGCTACCACGTATATATATGTATATGTTATTTCAGATGACCAAAAGGCTTGTGCATATAAAAGTATTTATGTCTTCGAATGAAAGATGATTTTCTCATAATTTGAGTATAATTTTGATAAAAGAAACATTTAATAAGTATGATAAGCAGTAGAATGAGGGGTGCTCGGTGGTTAGCCTCGGGTACCCGTCGCGGCCCCTGGTCGGCTGGTGACACTGCCCAAAGGGGCCATTATGCTATTATGCCCGAAGGGGCTGTGAGCAGGGTGAAGGCATGCATTATATATATATATATATATATATATATATATATATATATATATATATATATATATACTCATGCTGCATCAAAAGTTCATTTGCACATACATGGTTATCAGTGTTGGTCACAGGTACAGATTGAGTCTGTTACCCTTTTATCATCCGAATCGAGATATATTATTTCAGTTCTGCCTTACATATTCAGTACATTATTCGTACTGACGTCTCTTTGCCTGGGGGGGGGGTGCGTTTCATGCCACGCAGGTGTATACAAATGAGTTGAGGACATTGTCTATAGGATGTTCCCAGGCTATCAGCTGGATTGGTGACCTGCATCTCAGTTCGGAGTGTTGATGAGTCAGAGTACTTATGTTAAGGTATCTCGTGTATGTTAGAGACTTTTGTAGACAGTGTCCTGTGGATAGTGCGTCGAGATGTCGACAATTGTGTAAAGCGACCATATAGGTCGATGTATTCTATGCTTTGTTTTTAAAGATTTTATTGTGATTAAATGTTTTCTTTGAATTAACGATAAGGGAGAAGTCCCTGATTTGACGAAAGAGTTTTATTGAAAGGTTTTTCATGTTTTACTTGACGGAAGCGTCACTTCATAATTCAAAGGTTCACATAAGATTTTGACTTATGAATAGAATGGTAGTATAGCACTCAGCTGAGTAGGGTCCTGGGTGTTAGTCGCAGCCCACCGAATTGGGTCGTGACAGTATAAAATTATACAGACCGCATAAGTGGCCGTATAATCGGGTCGGGTCAATTTTTTCTCTTTTTATATATAGATGACCCTTGTTCTTATTTTTCATTTCCCACATTTTCCCCAAGTCTTGAAAGCTATAGAACCTTCCCCTTATCATATTAACCCAAAACCAAGAGAAATCAAAGATTAAATAGCAAGAATAAAGAGAATCAAGTGTGGGGAGACTCACTAGGGTTTGTAGAATTCAAGATTTCCTTTGGTATTGAAGTTGGACTTTCATTCAAGTGAAGTAGATCAATCCAAATTTCATCCATATACGATAAGAGGTGAGTTTTACATCTGTTTCATGTTATTAAGAGTATTTGGTTGTTGAATAACTTGGATGAGGGAAGAAAGTAGAAGATGAAGCTCAAATATGGATTTAGTGATATTTTTGAGTAGTAAATTAACTTGAGTCATGATTCTTAGTATGCTATGAGTATATGGGTGGTACCAATGATGTTAAGGAAGTATTGTATGTAAGTGAATATGGTGTTGTGTTGTAGCTATTGTTATGAGTGACCTTTAAAAGGAGTTTTGAGGATTGAACAATGATTAACTTGAAAGAAGACTCTTGATTATAGTATTATGGATGTTGCTATTGATGTTTGGGAGTTGTTTATTATATGGAGAAAGTCATTGAAACGAAGGAAATTCTCCCCAAATTCTGTTAGCTCTTAGTTGCTTTAGTTCAAACTTAATGATGCTTTTAATGACCTGACCTTAGTACGAATCCTCTTGAATGTAGAGTCGCGAGCTTGGAACGAGAAAGTTTAGTCGTTAAGAAGATCAAAGGTATGTTAAGGCTAGTGCCTCTCTTTCAAAGGCATGACTCCTATGTTATGATTCTATCCATATTTTTATAACCTCCTTATGTCCAAAAGCTAGAAGTTCATGATTTTTAAAAGCTTTTTATGATACCAAAGATGAGATGTTTTCTATGTTGAACATGATGATGATGATTTTAATGTTATAAATTCCAAAGCTTATGGTTTTGATGCTATTGTGAGACTATTGAGTTATTTCACCTTGATTTCATTCGTTGTTGTTGATCTCACCCTATGAATTGCTCCTTCGGGATGAGATATAGTGATGACGATTATTCCATAAGATGATCGGAGGTTACTGACCTTATGTCACTCCGATAGAGTTATAGATTTTAATTGGGCTCTCATGAATGCTATATGTATATGATAATTACACCGCGCCTATTTGGCCGGGCAGACACCACTTCGGTGGACGGCTTATGGATAATGATGATTACACCGTACCTATTTGGCAGGGCAGACACCACTAGTGGACGGCGTGAGATGATTACCCCGGACGCGGGCTAATGATGATTACACCGTACCTATATGGTCGGGCAGTTTATATATATATATATATATATATATATATATATATATATATATATATATATATATATATATATATATATATATATATATATATATATATATATTTGTTATGATGTTGTTTTAAAAGTAAAATTTAGCATGCATGGTTCCGCCTTAAGGGGCACACTACTAAAAAACTGGCAAAATTCGACGGACAAAAAACCGACGGACTACATCTCTTTGAAAAACCGACTCAGTGCGTCGGTTTTGTGTATTTCTAATTTTTTTTATTAAAAAACCAACGGACAACGTCGGTTTTTTCTGCAAAATTTTAAAATTATATATCCGCAAAACAAAACCGACGTCCCACGTCGGTTTTATTAAAAAAATAATAATAATTAATATAAAACCGACAGACAACGTCGGTTTTATTTTTAAAAATATTTTAAATAATATGCAATTCAATTTGTTTTTAAAAAAAATAATAAACAATTTTGTTTTTAGGAAACCGACGGACAGGGTCGGTTTTGTCCGTCGGTTTTTCTTTAAAAACAATCCAGACGGGTTTTCATACCCATTTCTTCTCCTCTTCACAATTAAACTCCCATTCCCCTCAAACCCTAGCTACCCGCCGCCCCCCTCCCCTCCGCCCAGCCCCGCCGCCCATTTCCCCTCCGCCCAGCGGCGCCGCCTGCGCAGCCCATCCCCACCAACCCCAAACCCGTTTTGAAGTTAATTAATTGAGGTTAGCTTCTCTTAAATTA
Source organism: Lycium barbarum (assembly GCF_019175385.1). Taxonomy (NCBI): domain Eukaryota; kingdom Viridiplantae; phylum Streptophyta; class Magnoliopsida; order Solanales; family Solanaceae; genus Lycium; species Lycium barbarum. The sequence goes on along the minus strand of NC_083342.1, from coordinate 57,309,789 downwards.
GGGCTTTTAAAATTCTTTCAATTTTAGTTTTATTTGTAGATTTTAGGCCTAATGCTAATCTATTTAGCTTTGTTAAACATCATTTGCAATGTTATTAATGTTGAATTTGTGAAAAAAAATGTAAACTTTATTTGACTAGTTTAGTTGTCATTTTTTTTTTGGCTTGAGATTTTGCTATATTTCATGTTCTTTGTCAATGTATTTGTGTTAGCATAGTTATCATTCTTTGTAATATTATTGATGTTGAATATGTGCAAAAATGTATACTTTAATTATTTGACAAGTTTTTTTTTTTGTTGGATTGTGCTTTTTGTTAGAATTCCATAAGTTATTAGAATTGTTATTGATAATTCCAAATTAGAATTGGTTGAGATTGTGCTTTTCAAAGTTAGAATTATTAAGTTATAGTATTTCTATAACCTCAATACTAAAATGTAGATTTACTTTTCAATTTTTAGAATTGGTTGGAATTGTGCTTTTCAAAGTTAGAATTATTAAGTTATAATATTTCTATAACCTCAAAACTAAAATGTAGACTTTATTTGACTAGATTTACTTTTCAATTTTTAGAATTAAAGTTAGAATCCATAAGTTATTAAAGTTAGAATTGTTATTGCGAATTCAAAGTTAGAATTGGTTGGGATTGTGCTTTTCAAAGTTAGAATTGTTAAGTTATAGTATTTCTATAACCTCAATACTAAAATGTAGATTTTATTTCTCTAGATTTACTTTTCAATTTTTAGAATTTGTTGGAATTGTGCTTTTCAAAGTTAGAATTATTAAGTTGTAATATTTCTATAACCTCAAAACTAAAATGTAGACTTTATTTGACTAGATTTACTTTTTAATTTTTAGAATTAAAGTTAGAATCCATAAGTTATTAAAGTTAGAATTGTTATTGAGAATTCAAAGTTTGAATTGGTTGGGATTGTGCTTTTCAAAGTTAGAATTGTTAAGTTATAGTATTTCTATAACCTCAATACTAAAATGTAGATTTTATTTCTCTAGATTTACTTTTCAATTTTTAGAATTGGTTGGAATTGTGCTTTTCAAAGTTAGAATTATTAAGTTATGTTAGAATTATTAAGTTATAATATTTCTATAACCTCAAAACTAAAATGTAGACTTTATTTGACTAGATTTACTTTTTAATTTTTAGAATTAAAGTTAGAATCCATAAGTTATTAAAGTTAAAATTGTTATTGAGAATTCAAAGTTAGAATTGGTTGGGATTGTGCTTTTCAAAGTTAGAATTGTTAAGTTATAGTATTTCTATAACCCCAATACTAAAATGTAGATTTTATTTCTCTAGATTTACTTTCAATTTTTAGAATTGGTTGGAATTGTGCTTTTCAAAGTTAGAATTATTAAGTTATGTTAGAATTATTAAGTTATAATATTTCTATAACCTCAAAACTAAAATGTAGACTTTATTTGACTAGATTTATTTTTCAATTTTTAGAATTAAAGTTAGAATCCATAAGTTATTAAAGTTAGAATTGTTATTGAGAATTCAAAGTTAGAATTGGTTGTCGGTGAAACTAGTGTGTCGCAGGAATATAGTCATGTCCAATATGATAGAGTTAATGATATGGTCAATGATGCTTTTGGCGTACAGTCTGGGTTTGAACCTGGGCAAAATTTTGAGGAACCTCCTAATGAAGAAGCAATGCGCTTCTATCAAGAATTAGAAGAGGCTAGTCGTTCACTTTAGGTAGGGAGTCAGCATTCTAAGTTGTCTGTTGCAGTTAGAATGATTAACATCAAATCAGATTGGACTGTTGCTGAAGCTGCTGTGGACTCAATGATTAAGCTTGTAGGGGAACTAGTTAGTCCGAAATTCGACATACCTAAGAGTTACTATGAAGCAAAGAGATTGTGTTAAAACTAGTTAATGGTACTTTTGGTTGGACATTTAAATATTTCTGAACTTTGAAGGTTTATTTAGATCGTATTTGATGTGTTTAGATAGTGTTTGATGTGTTTTATTATTACTTACAGTGATTTTATGTGTTGTAGCTCTTTTAGAATTGATTTGGAGCATTTTAATGCTAGTTTTGAGCTGCTTTTGGTACTGGTTTCTGTGCAGGTGTGGCTGCAGAAAATGCAGGAATTGAATGCAGGAAATTTTTCAGAAAACCGACGGAAAACCGACGCAGTCCGTCGGTTTTCTAGAAATTAATTTTGGAAATTTTCCAGAAAACAGACGAAAAACCGACACAGTCCGTCGGTTTTCTGGAAAATAATTCTGAAATTTTATGAAAAAACCGACGCACTGTGTCGGTTATTTAAAATAAAAAAATTTAAATAAAAAACCGACGTCGTTCGTCGGTTTTTCCATAAAATATATATTGTTTTTATATAATATAATAAATCAGAAATGAAAATCACCGACTCTGGCCGTCGGTTTTTTTTTAATTTTATTTTTATTTTTTAAAATTACTGTATAAAACCCGACGGACCACGTAACCGACGCAGTCCGTCGGAAAAAACTGACGTGGTCCGTCAGTTTTCAAAAAGCGAGGTTATGTAAACCGACGGACAGTAAAGGGTCGGTTTCCCGTCGGTTTCATTGAAAAACCTGACGCAGTCCGTCGGTTTTTCCCGTTTTGTTAGTAGTGGCATTTAGTTGAGGTTAACTCTTTATCTCACATTTTTTTATTTCTTTATTATGTTATTATTCATGTCGTACATACTCAGTACATTGTTCGTACTAACGTCCTTTCTTTTGTGGACGCTCCGTTCATGCCCACAGGTAGACAGGCTGAGGGTCCAGATCCCTAGGAGCTTTATCAGCAGATATACAGGAGCACTTCCCTACGCCAGAGTTGCAGTTTATTGGTATATTCTTTTGTGTTTATATTTGCGGCATGGCGGGGTCCTGTCCCGTCCTTATGATCTTCAGTATTCCAGTTAGAGGCTCGTAGACATGTGTGGATAGTAAATGTTTCATAAGCTTGTTAGTGTATATTCTGTACATCATTTTGTAGGCCTACAGGCTTGTTTGTGTGTGTGTGTATATATATATATATATATATATAGTAGAATTACCAATTCATTCATAGTCTATATATATATATATATATATATATATATATATATATATATATATATATATATATATATATATATATATGTTTGAGGTGGAACCGAAGAATGCTTTGTAACGAGTTTTATTTTTGAGAATGGCATTTATTCAGGTTGAGTTATTTGATAATTAGAAAAGTAGTCCATCGAGATAGATTGGAAGAAGTATGACAAGTGGTGCTCGGTAGGCTAGCTCCGGGTACCCGTCATGGCCCTCTGGTTGGGTCGTGACATATTCATTTCTACCAAATACTAACCCACTTTTTCATGTAAAGAAAGAATGACTGGCGTGGGTTAATGTTTGCAACCACCAACCAACAATAAAGAAAGATAAATAAATACGTAGAAAACAACAACCCATTATGCATATATTCAATGGTAAACACCCATTAATATAAACCATCATTGGGTTCACAACCTTAGTATTTAATGTTAACTAATCATCACTAAAAGTATAAAACAAAGCACTAAAAGATTACATTGAGTAAAGAAGAGAAAAAGATGGGATATTCTTCTCAAAAGCTTCAAAACTAAGAGTATTCAATGCTATTTAATCTTAGAACGAAAATTCTGAACAAGATGACCCACAAAAACCCTACAAAAGCATAATGGTCCAAAATGCGAAAATAATTGTGACAACAATGCCAATCTTCTAGGGACCGTAAATGAGAAGTACGGTCCATAGGTCTTATGTTGGCTTCCGAAACTGGATTTCCTTCACTTCTAGGGTTTTTTCTACATCCTCATTTATGGCTAGTAACAGAGAAGTACGGTCTGTAGATTTCTGTCATAAGTTGACACCCTACTTTTTTGGTTCACTGGATAGTCATCTATACTCAAATTACTGATCGTAGGTCTAGTTTACTGGCCATAGAATCCCATCGTAAGTCGACATCCTGTTTTTGAATCACTGGAATCTGCACATCATCATCGCCTCTATCTATGCTTGAAGTATGGTTTGTACATGAAATGTACATCCCGTAAAATCCTTCAAAACTATCCACGCCCCAAATTCGGGGAGGCGAGACCGGCACCCAATGCCTTACTTGAACGAGCGTACCAACCTGTAAAACATACCAATTCAACATATAGAGGGACACCTAGGCTAACAAGGCCGAACTAGATAATATCCTGTAACGTCTTAGGCCGACAAAGCCGTAACTCGTAATAATCTGAGGATAGCAAGTGTTACACCTCGGAAATGTTTCGGTACTTGTGTGATGAGTAGAACAATGAAGGACTTGAGTGTATGGTGTTTTACTGAGTCGGGAATGGCTAATTTTGCATTTTTGGAAATAATAAAGTTGTAGAAAAATTTTCACCCAGTGGTCGTATATGGCACTATACGGCCCGTAAAGTGATTTACGGACCGTATAGTGCAATCGTCTTTTCATTGCGTCAAAAATCTCAAGTTTCTGTTAAGTGTTGAAATGGTTAAAAACGACCCAGAATACGGCCCGTAAACTGGTTTACGGACCGTAAACCAGGTCGTAAACTGCCATGTCTACCAGCCAAACTCTCTATTTTTGGAATGCTTAAATACGACCATAGTAGACGACCCGTAAATCAAAATACGGTCCGTAAACTGCAGTTTACGACCACTGTTCATCCCGAAAAAAATTCATTAAACATCAGCTTTTGAGTTATTAAAAGGAACTTAGGCCTCATTTTATTTCATTCTTCATTCATACAACTCAAGAACACTCTAGAACTCTCCAAATACTTCCTCCATAAGAATCCAAGAGAATCAAGGGAAAGCTAAAGATCAACAACACAAAACCTATGAAATCAAGTGCAAGAACACATCAAGGGATCATCTAAGTCAAGTCATTCCCAAGAAGGTGAAACTAGGGTTTTGTCCAAAGTGAAGTATTACAACTCAAGACTTGTTCAACCAACATCCAAGGTAAGTTCCATGATATATTCATGTTGTTCAAGGCATTGAAAGGCTTAGACACTTGAAATGTAGAAGAACATAGAAATGGGTCATTATTAAGTGAATAGTGACATGAACGAATGATAGTGGAATTGAACTACGAATATTGGAGTGTTATGAGTACAAATACGTTATAAATGATGTTTATATCATGAAACAAGCGTTAAACGCATGAAAATGCAAGGACGAGTCATAAGGCTAATTATGAGGGAAATTGGAAGAAAATTGTGGATTTTGCTAAATGTACGTAAACGACGATTGTTGATTTCGATATTGTGAGTAATGCTATGAATGTTGGGAGTTAGTATAAAACATGGGAAAAATAGTATAAACAAGAGAAGCGCTGTCCGAATTCTCTTAGAATTAGCGACGCGTTCTTGTAGTTAGTATGCTAATGTTGATATGAATTCTTTATGAAGGTAGCGACGCGATATTGAAGGAGAACGAGTGAGCGATATCTTAGCTAAACGACCAAGGTATGTGAGGCTCGTCCCTTCTTTTTGATGGCATGAATCTTGTAGCACGAAATTCCTATTCTCTTCATGAGTTCTTATAGTCTGAAAGGCTAAGAGTCTAACTCCTTAATGTCTATATAAGATGAGGAATACGATATGCTGATGCTAGTATAATGATGATGTTAATTATCGCTTACACTCACCTTATGTATTAGTTCCTTCAAGGTGAGGCAGAGTATCAATAGTTGTTCCATAATGGAATCGGGGGATCACGACCTTACGTCACCCCGATAGAGTAAAGTTGATCTTGAGCCTTATGCATGTATTACAATGAGATAAGTATTTTATGATTAATATATTATTATTATGAGCATTTTATGATAAGCATGACATGAGAATTTCACACCGTGCCTAGTTGGCCAGGCAGTCACCGCCAAGGCGGGCAGCTATACGGATACACCATGACCTTCGGGCATGGGCAGACACCACTAGTGGGGGGCATGAGATGGTACCCCGGACGCGGGAGGCCTGGACGCGGGCTAATATTATTGATTATCACACCGTTCCGACATGGACGGGCAGCTTGCATATGATGCATATATGTTATTAGGATGAGTATGAGCAAGATGGCACGCATGATTTCCTTTATGATTATCAGACAGCTCCAGATATTTCATGTTGATGTTATCACTATATTGTTGATGTTTTCTTTCATTGTTTATGCTTCTCATACTCAGTACAACATTCGTACTGACGTCCTTTCTTCAGACACTGTGTTCATGCCCATAGGTAGACAGAGAGGAGAGCTTGGCCCAGATCCTCAGTAGCAGTCAGCTGGTTGAAAGCACTCCATCGTCCGGAGGTGTTTAGGATTATACTTTTGGTATATATATATGCATATTTTGGGCACGACGGAGTCTTGTTCCGTTCATGTATATACAGTATGTTAGTAGAGGCTCGTAGATACGCAGTGTGGGTTAGATGGTCTCACAAGACGTTTTCATATGCGTGTATATTATTTTGATGGACGAAAGGCAATTGTATATAAAGTATTTATGTTTGTTTAATTATAATTTTCCTACAACTGGTATGTAAATTGATAAAAGAATATTAAATGAGCAAGATAAGTAGTAGAGTGAGCGGTGCTCGGTAACTAGCTCCGGGTACCTGTCGCGGCCCCTAGCTGGGTCGTGACAAAGTGTATCAAACTGAACTAAATCAACCCAAAAGATATATACATAATCGGGCAAACAAGGCCACCATGAGTGTCAACAACTAAACAAACAACCCAAAAGGGATATAACCAAGGGTGACAAGGCCACCATACTGCATACCATACATACAATTCATGTCTACAAGCCTCTAAAAAGTATTAATTGTACTACAGTCGGGATAGGGCCCTGGCCTACCCGTCATCTGACATAGAACAAGCTATACATGATATGAACTCCAGACAAAGGAAATACTATAGTACCACGAAAGATGGGGCGCTATGAAGGGAATACTTTGATAAGAACTCTTCTTTGAATATTTCGTTCGAAAATCATTTTAGGTGCAGATTCATGCCGACAAAAGATGCTAGGAAGAGCCATTACATACCTCGATTACCGACCCTCCTATCAAGCACAATGAAACCACCATCTATTACTAGCTTACTCTACAAAAATGATAACCATACTTTTATCAAACAACATGAAGGCGTAATAACTAAACGATAAGTGGTGTCACGACCCGACTCGAGGGCCATGATGGGCACCCGGTGCTAACCCACACGGGTACCTCTTATCGTACATTCATATTCACATCTAGGTGGACCACATAGCTTATTCATGAATGCTATACATCAATAACGCTAAACTCATTGGGCAACAACACATTTATACCATCATTGACAGCTATGCCCACATCAATATACATAACCCGACGAGGCCATCAAAATGATATACAAAATATAAGCCGACAAGGCTTCAAGACATCTAACCATATACTACTATCTACGAGCCTCTAAGAAGAGTAGGTAACATTATATAGGCGGGATAGGACCCCGCCGAGTCCATGTATGTACATAAAAGAATAATACCAAAAGCTCTAGCTCCGGATGAAATGGAGCTCCTCTAAGCAGTCCCTGAATAAGAAAGCTATGGATCTAGCCTGCCTCCCTGGCCACCTGCGGGCATGACGCAGCATCAACAAACAAAAGGACGTCAGTATGAATATTGTACTGAGTATGTAAAGCATAATCAACATCATAAAAGGAGCATATGTTATAGCCCGTATTTTGTACGTTCGGTTAATTCAAGATAATTGCCAGAAGTTAAGGGCAAGGCCATATTTTGATCTTGTTTAATACACAAGTTGCTTATGAAAATTATTGATGTGGAAATATTGGGAAAGACTAAGGTTAAAAAGGGAAATTCGCAAAGAGGTTCATGGTAATATTGAGGAAGGCTAGGGGCAAAATGGGAATTTCACAAAAAAAGCTCAAGAAAGTTCTTGAAAGGGGCCACATGGCTGTCCAAGTGGGGTGGGCTTGGGCCCACATGGATGAATTAGGTATACATATATATATATAACTTATTAGTCATATTTCTCACCACAAATTCAAGAAGCTTGGAGAAGAAAAAAGAAAGAAAAAGAAGAAGAGGGTGTTCGGCCATGGCACCAAAAATTGAAGCCATAGAAATTGATCAAGAAAAATTATTTTCTTCTAGTATTCCAACTAATTTGAAGGCCCTAATTAACATGGAGTGGTTGTTGGAGCAATAAAACTATTCATTCTTGCAAGGCACAACTCTAGCCAAGTTGAAGAGCTAAGTGGAAAAGGTAAGGTTTGATCCTCTTTTATATGTTATGGATGGTTTGTATATGTTGTAGAGTGAAGAAATGGATGAAATTCATGAAAGTGTGGATGCTATGTTGTAGCCGTGTAGGTGGGTGCTTGGCCGTATATGTGTTGTGTTGTGTGGATATGATGAATTGATTTTATTTAGTGCTTTGATTGTTGTTGTTGTTGATTCCATGATGAAAATGAAGGTTTGATAACTTGAAATGAAGTTGTGATCATTGTGGGATTATTGAAGGAATTAATATGACACTAGCATGGTTTCTTGTGTTGTGAAGATAATGTTGTCAACGTGTGGTTGTAGATATAATGCATGAATTTGTAGGTGAGAAATGTGTTGATTTTATTGAGTTTGGAAGATTGTAAGTTGGTTGTTGTGATTGAATTGAACATAAGTAAAATGTTGTCGAATTATGTAAAAGAAATTACTAACGTTAGAATGTATTTTGAATTGATTGATGAAGTTGTTAATGTGTAGATTGTTGGTGTAGTTCATGAATTTGGAAGAAAGCAATGTGTTGTTGTTGTCCTTATTAAGTTTGGAAGATTTCGGATTATTGTTGATAATGTGGTCGAGTGGAATTCTCGGATTATTGTTGATAAATTGGCCGAGTTGCATTCTCGGGTTTGTTGTTGATAAATTGGCCAAGTTAGATTCTCGGGGATGGTGTATTTACAGGGGAAATGTTGCCAAAATTTCAGTAGATTATAAATGAACTCATTTGAAGGATTAAGACAAGTATATGATAATGAGTCTAATGATTGTGTCAATCTTCTTGAATGTAGACTAGCGATAGCGAGCTTGGACAATTAAGCGTAGCTAATAGGACGTGGAGCAGGTATGTAAGGCTTACCCTTTCTTTCTTTTGGCATGATCTTTATGAAACCAACATGACAAAGTATATGTATGATTTTAAAGAAACTCCTATTCTTAGAGCCACTAGGATGGCTAATATTCTTGATTTCCATAAGCTATTTCATATGGTTTTGATGCGTATCTATGATGTCCGAAGATCTATTTGATATGTTTCCGAAGGGCATTCAAGAGACAATTGATATGACTAATGTCTTGATTTTCAAATGATAACACGTTTGATTATTCCATTGAGTCTTTGATATATTTTGATACGTAAATATGGTTCCAAAAGCTCTATTTGATTTGATCCATAACGATATTCGAAAGGTACCTAACATGATTGTTGCCTTGATTTTCCAAAAATGGCTTCTGAAACGTTCGTAGAAGGTTCTGTACTAAAACGTCCATAACTTTTTCATAGTAACTCGGATTGACTTGAAACGTGTTTATGAACCTCAAGTGTCGATCTATGTACGTATTCATCGAGTCTTGAAGTTGTTTTATATGCATATGGTTTCTCACGACTCTGCTCGTGCATGCCATAATGTATCCTCCACTGAGTCCCGGGCCAGGATATGTTCTCGTGCGTACTCCACTGCATTGTTCACCGAGTCTCTCTCACTTGCGGGCCGGGACACGTTATATGTATATGTATATGTATATGATGATATGATGATACGAGGATGGCGGCCAGGATGACATATGATGACTTCATTCACCGAGACCCGCAATACAGGGCCGGGACACGTTATATGCATATAAGATATATGATGTTGACATGTATGATTTTATCCACCGAGTCCCTCACTGGAGGGCCGGGACACGTTACGCATATATGATATATGATGTGGACATGTATCATTTTACCCACCGAGTCCCTCACTGGAGGGCCGGGACACGTTATATGTATACATGGTATATGATGTGGATATGCATGATTTTCATTTAAACAGGAAAGTGCTTTGATGTTTTTTAAAAAAGTCATACTTGATTCTGGTAAATCTTTGTTTCAGATATGATCCTCTTTTCTGTATTCCATGCCTTACATGCTCAGTACATATTCCGTACTGACCCCCTTTCTTCGGGGGCTGCGTTTCATGTCGCGCAGGTACACCCAGATGAGTAGAAGCCATTATAGAAGATGTTCCAGCGGGATTGGCAAGCTCCATTTGCCCTGGAGTGTTGCCGGGTCAGAGTATTATGCTATGATGTTTGTTCGAAGTTAGAGACTTTGCAAACAGAGTCGTGGGTATAGAATGTCAGTCTTGTAAGCGGCTTTACCAGCCGATGTGTCCTTATATATTATGTTACAGATTCCATATGATCACAGACTTTATTTGATTTGAGAACGATAAGAAGAAAGTTTCTGAAAGCCTTACTATGTATTTCATTTTTGTTTGATTCAAGGAGTCCAAAAGGTTATCTATGTAATAAGAGTCAGAGGGTTCGCTCGGCCCTAAGTAAGGGTCGGGTGCCCATCACACCCTAGCGAGATTAGGGTGTGACAGCATAAGAGACAACCCAAGAAACAACATAAGATGGGAGAATCAGGAGATAGTAAAGCCATCATAATCATTACTTACTTACTTACTTATCTTTCATAGGGACCTTCTATTTCTAAAGCGTTCTCGTGTACATACATACATATAAATTTGTGTTCGTATTCATATTCATATCCATACCATACCCGACCATGAAGGTTTGGTGTTTCGCATACCCGACCATGACAAGGCTCGGTGATCATACATACCTGGCCCTACCAAGGCCCAGTGGTATCCGTACCCAACTGCAGTGGTGTGCGCGCGATAGGTATCATACCCGGCTATATAAGCTCGGTGTCACGTAATAGTTATACATACTTCGACACGTATACATAAGGATCCATAAGTATCATCAACATCATTAACATTATCGTTTTTGTCACGTCTATCCTTGGAGGATCAACTATCATATAAATGATGTAATGGAATCATGAAAGTATCAAGGATCATGAGCTTTAGTAGCTTTGGAGATAGAATCATTTGGAGGACATTATAGAACTCATAAAAGGATATACATAGCCAAGGGACCACGCCTTATCGAAAGAAGGGTTAGCCTTACATACCTCTTTGTGTTCTCAACTATCTAACGTTCACTGTGGAAGCTTGAATTATCTACATTTAGAAGGATTCATACCATGGTTAATCCTTAATGATCGATACTATTAAATTCAAACTATAATTCATAGTCTAATGAAAATTGGGAAGCATTTCCCCTATTTCGTAAACTTCCACAATATCACAAAACAACTCCCAACAACCATAATAACATCCATAATACGCTCATAATATCCAATTCAAGTAATCACATTACACTAAGCCTTCAATATTCACCTCCATGTTCAACTCATACTAGCAACTTCATGACCATTTTAGCACATTTTCATATAATGCTTCTTCATCACCATTATCACCTTCCATAACATTGTTATATTCATATCATACTAATAATCATGACTACATATAGATTACTACTCATAAACATCATAAAAGCTACATTTAAACTTCATTTTCTACTTTCTTCCTCTACCCAAGTCTATCAACCTCTCCATAGTCCAAATAACATGAAATGATCATAAAACTTACCTTTGATTGAGTAGGAATAACCCTTGGATGGAAATACTTCTCTTGAAAAAAAACCCTAGCTTCAATCCATAAAGTTTTTTGACTCTAGCAACCCCTAAGAGCTTCCTTATACTTGATTCCCTTAGATTAATGATATGAGCCTTGGATCTCCTTTGGATTCTTGTATATGAAATGTAGGGAATATTCTAGAGACTTGGAGAGAAGTGGAGAAGTGTTAAAATGAAAATAATGAAGTGGGATCACATTTATACACTTGAGAATAGCTCAGCCCATCGGCTATTATATGGACACTTATACGGACCGTATAAGTGGTCGTAGAACTCCACTTCCCTGAAATGGTTTCCGTCGTTTCGTTCGATCTCCAATCCTTATGGAACCTTCTTGACACTTGTTTAACAATTCATTACCAATCTAAGGAGAGTTACAACTCTTATTTAAGTCATCATTAAGTCAACATTAGCTCGGTACTTTACGAAACTTTTCCAAAACACCACATATACTTTGCCCTTCTTAAGGAACTTTCGCCTCCTACTTCCAACATCTTTGAAGTCTTAGCTAGGATCGTTAAATAACCTTCCTTACTTATAGAAATATCATATTCGTCTCACCCTGCATTAGTCCATCTATCATATGACGACATGAAAATTTTCCGAGGTGTAACAAGTGGCCAGCCCCTTATATTACAATTATATGGCGTACCCCCACGCCCTTCCTCCTTCCAAACTTCATAACAAAAACACAACAATGAGGCAGTCCAATAAACAGAACAAACAACCTACAATAAGTTAACCACAACTCAGACTTACAGATTCCGAACACCATCCGGTGAGTCCTATACGATAAACACATCAACAACGACGTTTTCTACGAAGTTAGGAATAAGATGCATACCTTAAACAAGCTGGAACCAGCCCACTCTTACCCAGAACTTTCAAGAACCAAGTGACTACGACAACTATGAGAGAGTGAGAGAGATAAGAACTCGAGGGCTTCAAAGGAGAATCGAAGAGGGAATTTAGTTTAACTTACCTTATGTTGCTACCAACTTTTTCTTCTTGGAAATAACTTATCCTCAAGGTTGAAGTTGCTGGAACTTTCTCTTTTGCTGCTTCAATATGAGCTATTCCTAAATGGACTAGTGTCATTTGGCCCGTACTAAGCCCGGGCCCAAATCGGCGTTAAAAATTAAATTTGTAAATATTTTTTAACATTTTTTCTGCTCTTGCTTCTCTATTTTTCTAACATCAGCTTGATACTTTTAAAAATATTGTTATGTGATGAAAGCAAGAAAGTTAACTTATAAATAAATATAAATAATTAAAAGTCTTTGTATAATTATAAGATACTTTTGTAGACGTTCTTTCAAATTAAACCACACAATTTCTTTTACTGAAAAGTCAATGAAATTAAATTGTTCTTACTTTAAGCTTTCTTTTTCATTTTCTTAATTTAATGAACCATTTTATGAAATCTGCATTGTAATAACGTTTTCATGTCAAACTTAACTATTTTGTTCTAAATTATATAAGATATTAATATCTGATATTTCTGAGAATATTTTAATATTAAAAAAAGTAGAATATATACTTTTTACAATTAACTACAACCTTTTTCAAACATTTTCTAAATATATATAAAAATAATATTTATAGTTTCCCTTTTAATATAGTAATTTATTAGATAAATTTATTGTTGAAACTGTGTGCACATAAAATTGGATTAGTTAACTACCATAATTTGGAACATTTTCGATTGAGACGGAGGGACTATAATTTACAGTTTTTATCCTTTTTAAAGTATTCAGTAATGATATAAGTTATTCGTGTTTATCTTCTTAATTTAAAACCTAATCCTACCTTAAGTGAAATCTTTATTAATTACCAGCATGTTACATGAGAAATAAAAAAATATGTTTAATCTGATGAATAAAGTTTAAAATAGCGAATGATAAATGATAAAATATATCAATAAATAATAAATAATATTAAAACAATAATATTTCAACTCAATAATCAAGCCTCTTTTATGATAGAAAATGTTGCTGCATGTTTTTGGCTTCATCAAGAAGAATATCAAGAGAATAAAATGATGTTAGGCCACACTTTCACTTTAACTGCAAGCCACGTAAGCCCCCCCCCCCCCCCCCCATCGGTTAACACTAATTACCATTGGATTCTAGTAACTTTAGTATGTGTATATAATTCATACACATGGTCGTTTGATAGGTAGCCAAAATTATTCCGAGATTAATTTATCTCATCTCTTGGATAAGAAGGGATATCTCATCTTTTAAGTTGGGATACATTTTGTACCATGTTTGGTACAAGGTATAAATTTATAAAAAACATTAATACTGCAATATCCTAACTTATACCATGCACCAAACGACTTAGGCCAAGTAATTGGTCCTTATCCAAAATTCTACTAACAATATCTAACTTTCTGGTGGAACCCACTTAATGGAACATTACAATTAATCAAATTTCCTATCTCCTTTATCCCTTTTTCTTCCATGTAAATTGTAGATAACTACATGCCACTAAAAAAAGCAGCTTATAAGCCGGAAAAAAAAAGTTGGTGTTATAAGCTGTTTTCAGCTACTTTAGATAAGCTAAGCCAAATGGGCCCAATTAATTTTTTGTCTTATTTTAAGCACAAAATGACTTTAAACTGGCCAGCCAAACACTCAAAAAAACTGAAAATAGCTTATAAGCAACTTATAAGCCAATCCAAACGGGCTCTAATTGTTGCACCTTTCGTTTTAATTTGTTTAATATTATATTTTATTAATCTGTTTTGATAATAATGATGTATTTTTGTATTTGATAAATATTAAATTTAAAGAATTGAAAAGAAAACACAATGCTAAATTACTCATTTAAGCTTTACTTAGAAGATTTTATAGCCACACAAATATTAAGTCATATTTAAGACCAAAAGTTTCCAAAAGTTTCATAGCCCCACAAATGTAATGACATACATTTAATATCACTTTTAAAAATTTAGTCTCCTCTGTAAATTGGGTTATCCTAGAACCTGTCAAATAGCCAGAAAACATACTACTTGCCTCGGAGGGCCATAAAATATAATGTAACATATCATCGGGCCTCACACGTATAAATGCTATAGGTCATAACTCACCTCATATAGAAGTAACTCTGCCTCTGGTATTGCAATAACGCCTCAACTATGGATATCACCTAATCATAGAATGGGGGTTAGTCTAAAATTGCATAACATGGCTAAGGAAACTATATAGCCAAATCTTAACTGTCAAGAACCATCTGCATGAAAAAGTGAGCATACTTGGTTCTCATTTCCTCTTCGGCTTCCGACGTCATTTCTTCCACATTCTTATTCCTCCATTATACTTTTACGAAAGCCACATCTTTGGTCCTCAACTTGTAGACTTGTTGATCTAGAATAGCAATTGGGACTTCTTCGTATAACAAGTCCTATGTAATCTGAACATCACCAACTGGCATGACCCGATAAGGGTTTCTGATAAACTTTCGCAACATAGATACATTGAAGACTTGATGATAATTCTGAAGCAACTCTAACTCGTTGGAAATTTTTCCTATTCTCCAGAAAATTCCGTATGGCCCTATATATCTTGGGTAAGCTTACCCTTCTTGCTGAATTTCATAGCGCCTTTCATTGGAGAAACATTCAAGAAGACCCAATCGTTAACATAGAACTCTAAGTCTCAACGTTGTATATCTGAATATGATTTCTAACGACTCTAAGTTGTCAACAATCACTCTTGAATGCGCTTACCATCTCTATGACCTGATGGACCAAATCGGGCCCAAGTAACTCTGATTCGATAGGGTATTACAGGCGGCCGGGTTTGGCAGGGTATTACAGGCGGTTCGTAGAGGGATTTTCTTCTCTTGCAGCCCCACTAACCAAGCTGACTCAAAAATTAGCTAAGTTCCAGTGGACATGCGAGTAGAGTTTTTAGATATTGAAGGAGAAGTTGATCTCAGCACCCATCTTGACTCTTCCAGATGGAACAAATGGCTATGTGATATACTGCGATGCTTCAGGCATTGGGTTGGGATGTGTATTGATGCAATATAGCAAAGTTGTTGCTTATGCTTCTAGACAGCTGAGGAAGCACGAGAAGAATTATCCAACCCATGATCTTGAGTTAGCTGCAGTGATCCATGCTTTGAAGATGTGGAGGCACTATCTATATGGTGTTTATGTTGATATTTATACTGATCATAAGATCCTCCAATACATCTTTAAGCAGAAGGATTTGTACTTACATCAGAGGTGATGGTTAGAGTTGCTAAAAGATTACGATGTTGATATTCTGTACCATCCCGGGAAGGCCAATGTAGTAGCTGATGCTCTTAGTCATAAGTCCATGGGTAGTTTTTCATATTTACAACCAGAGAAGAGAGATCTAGCCAGTGAAATTTGTCAGTTATCCAGTCTTGGAGTTCGATTGTTAGACTCAGGTGATATAGAAGTCACTGTCCAGGATATAGCAATGTCATCTTTGGTAGCTGAGATAAAGGAGCGTCAGTACGAGGATCCTATTTTTGTTCATTGCAGAGATACGAATCCTCAGAAAGAAAAGACACCCTTCGTAATTACAGGAGATGGAGTACTCAGGTATCGAGATAGATTATGCGTTCCTAATGTTGCAGGGCTTCATCAGCATGTTATGGGGGAAGCTCATTATTCTCCCTATACTATCCATCCGGGCACAACAAAAATGTAACATGATATCAAGGAAGTTTACTGGTGGGATGGTATGAAGAATGATATAGCAGAATTTGCCGCTCAGTGTCCAAATTGTGAGCAAGTTAAGATAGAGCACCAGAAACTTGGAGGTTTATTGCAGGCAATTGAGATTCTGACATGGAAGTGGAAGGTAATTAATATGGACTTCATTACAGGTTTTCCCCATACTTAGCATAAGTATGACTTGATATGGGTCATACTTGACAGACTTATAAAGTCAACCCATTTTCTACCTACTAGAACTAATTATTCAGCTGAAGATTATATGAAGCTCTACCTTAGAGAGATTGTACAACGTCATGGAGTTCCTACAATCATTATTTCAGATAGAGGAGCGCTGTTCACAGCTAACTTTTGGAGATCTTTCCAGGACGGATTGGGGACTCAGGTGAGTCTTAGAACTACCTTTCATCCGCAGACAGATGTACAAGCTTAGCGTACTATACAGACACTTGAAGATATGCTGAGGGATTGTGTAATTGATTTTTGAGGTAGCTGGGATAATCATTTGCCTCTTACTGAGTTTGCATCTAACAACAGTTACCATTCCAGTATTCAGATGACTCCTTATGAAGCTTTATATGGGCGAAGATATAGATCACCCATAGGATGGTTTGATGTTGGAGAGAATCAATTAGTAGGCCCAGACTTAATACAGCAAGCGGTTGACAAAGTGAAAGTGATTCAAGAAATGTTACTAGCGGCACAGAGTCGGCAGAAATCCTATGCAGATAATCGGCGATGAAAGTTGGAGTTTGAGGTAGGCGATTGAGTTTTTCTGAAGATCTCGCCTATGAAGGGAGTGATGAGATTTGGCAAGAAGGGTAAGTTAATCCCTCGATACATTGGGCCATATAGAATCATTCGTACTATGGGTAAGGTAGCGTACGAGTTAGAGCTACCTTCTGATCTAGAGTCTGTACATCTAGTATTCTATGAGTCTATGCTCTGTAAGTGCATAGGATATCCCTCGAGAATTGTACCGGTAGATGACTTTCAGGTAACGGAGCAATTATTTTATGAGGAAATCCCTGTGGCTATATTAGATAGGCAAGTCCGTCGGTTACGGACTAAGGATGTGGCTTCTGTTTAAGTATGTCACGACCCAGCTAGGGGCCGCGACGGGTACCTGTGGCTAACCACCGAGCACCGCTCGCTCTATTACTCACTTTACTCGATTAATGCCCTTTTTATTTCTTTTAACTCAAACCATGGAAAAGTCATAGTTTATAGGGAAACATAAATACTTTTACATATATAGGGATCTTTAGTATATCAAAATAATACGTACACATATGCATGAAAAATGTGAGACCATACTACCCACACTGCACATCTACGAGCCTCTACTGACATGCTATACATATAGACGGAACAAGACTCCGTCGTGCCCAAAATGTATATACACCAAAGGGATAATCATAAGCACCTCCGAACAATGGAGTGCTTTCAGTCCGCTGACAGCTCCTAAGAACCTGGGTCAAGCCCGCCTCCCTGTCTACCTGTGGGCATGAACACAGCGTCCAAAGAAAGGGACGTCAGTACGAATATTCTACCGAGTCTGAGAGGCATAAACAATGAAGAAGGACTAATATAATGAGAGCATCAATATGAACATCTGATTCTGAACGATAATCATGAAAGAAGTGATACAGGCTGTCTTACTCATACTCATCATCAAATCATGTATACATGACATGCAAGCTGCCCGTCTTTACCGGAACGGTGTGATAATAAATAATATAAGCCCGCGTCCAGGCCTCCCACGTTCGGGGTACCATCTCATGCCGCCCACTAGTGGTGTCTGCCCATGCCCGAAGGTCGTGGTGTATCCGTATAGCTGCCCGCCGTAGCGGTGACTGCCCGGCCAATTATCTGCGGTGTGATGCAATCATGACATGCTCATTATAAAAATACTTATAATAATATGTTTATCAAAATATGCTTATCTTAACATAATACGTGCATAAGGCTCAAGATCATACATACTCTATCGGGGTGACGTAAGGTCGTGATCCCCCGATTTCATTATGGAGCAATTATTGACATTCTGCCTCACCTTGAAGGAATTAGTACATAAGGTGAGTGTAAGAAATCCAGGACATCATTGTCAATATGGCATCATCATATCATATCTCTTATCTTATATAGATATATAGGAATATAGACTTTTAGCTTCTCGGGATACATGAACTCATAGGATTCATGCCATTGGAAAGAAAGGACTAGCCTCACATACCTTTATCGTTTAGCTACGTTATCACTCACTTGTCTTCCTTCGAAGTCACGAAGTTACCTTCACGAGAGAATAGTATTAACATTAGTTAACCGACTATAAAAACGCATCGCTATCTCTAAAGAAAATTAAGCGGCATTTCCTTTGTTTCTACTACCTTTTTCCCCGTTCTATTCCAACTCCTAAACATTTACAACAACACTCATAATATTGCAAGCAATAATCATCATTCATATACCTTAAGCAAAATCCACCACCTTCCTCCAATTTCTCCACATTTAATGGGTTTTCGCTTATCATCGTAATTTTGCTTACTTCATACCTATTCCATGGCCTAAACGTCATTTATAACGTATTTATAATCATAACATATCAACTTTCATGATTCCATTCAACTATCATTCCATAGTGACACTATTCACTCAGTAATGGTCCATTTTCTATGTCTTACCACAATTCAAGTGTCCTAGTCTTCTAATGCTTTAAACAACATGATAAAGTCATGAAACTTACCTTAGATGATGGTTGAACAAGCTTTGAATGGGAATACTCCTCTAGCACTAAAACCCTTCTTCACCTCTTTTGGAATTTCTTGAAGAAGATGACCTCCAACTAGGTTTCATACACTTTGTTGCTTAGATTTGGTGTTGATGATCTTAGTTTCCCTTTGATTCTCTTGAATTCTTATGGAGGAAGTGTTTGGAGACTTCTAGAGCATTCTTGAGTTGTGTGGATGAATAATGAAATAAAATGAGGCTTGGGTCCCTTTTTAATAACTCAAAATCTGATTTTTAATGAACAATTGTCGGGGTGAACAGTGGTCGTAAACCACAGTTTACGAACCGTAAACCAGTTTACGGACCGTATAGTGTGGTCGTATTTAAGCATGTCCAAAACAGAAAGGTTGGCTAGTGATCATGGTAGTTTACGATCGAGGTTTATGGTTCGTAAACCAGTTTACGGGCCGTATACCAAGTCGTATTTAACAATTTCCACACTTAACAGAAAGTTGAGATTTTGGAAGGCTGGAGGACGATGGTGATTTACGGTCCGTAAATCACTTTACGGGCCGTAAATCACTTTACGACCACTGGGCTGGATAAAATTCTACCACTTTCTTATTTCCAAAAATTCATGAATCATCACCCCTTACTTAGTAAAACACCACACACTCATACCCTTCGTTGGTCTATTCCTTGTACATGTACGGGGACTTTTCCGAGGTGTAACAAAGTACTCTGGAGAAATAATAATGTCGAGGAGATGACTTGGGAGGCTGAAAAGAAGATGAAGACTAAGTATCCACACTTGTTTCTGTTGTCCCAGGAGGCCAAGTTTGAGACATCATCATCCCCAGGTATTGGATTTATTTATAGCTATTATGATTAGTTATGTGAGGCCATAATGTTGCATATTTTTAGCATGTGGCATTATTTTGAATTGTTGTGTACAGGTTCGATTGGTATAGTTACAGAGGAGACTCTGTTGAATTTTTTATAACTCATGACTTGTATGAACAATCGAGGACGAATGTTTCTGGGGGAGAGGGGGGGGGGGGGGGGGGAAGAATGTTACGCCTTTCGTTTTCGTTGTAAGAAACTCTATGGCTTCCTTATACCCTTAGTACGGAGATTTGTGCCCGAGTTTTGAGATATTAAGTACCCTACCTTACGTATACCGAAGTACAAGTATATGTTTCTTACAATATGATAGAATTAGAAGCAAAACGAATCGAATCGACGCGAGTCAGAGCAATTCAGAGAACCAGGAAACCAATCAACTTTGACGGTGCAAAGGGATGGTCCATCGACGTGGCGTCCTTTCCCGCCGTTGACATGCCGAGGCCCCTAAACTCTGGGTGGAAAAACGACGGAGCAGAGTCGACGGTCGTCGACATGTTGACGAGCCGTCGACCCTCTCGTCGACCCTGAGGCACTGGAACTTTTTGTTCCACTTATATATATATATATATATATAGCCCCTCACGTTTTATCCTCATTGTTCATTTCCCCAATCAGAGTAAACCCTAAAATACTTCCTCTCAACATTTTCCATTATATTGGTGAGAATTTACCAAGATCCGAGCCCCGTGAACCCGAGCTAGTGAAGAAAAAGTTATTCCTAGGGTTCCATTAAAGTTATTGAGCTTAGGAGTTTGAGTTGAAGTTTGATTTTTGGGAGTTATAGTTCCTTCAAGGTATGTATATGATTGTTACCTTTCTTTTTGAGTTAACTACCAAGAGTTTTAGTGGTTTAAGGTGAAGGAAATGGTGTTGTGGAGGCATAAACTAGTTTGTTGATGTGGTTTCCTTGTGGGCTGTTTTTGATTTGATTTTTTGGAAAAGATTCTTACTTATTTATGTTGCCATATATTGTTGTTGTTGTTGATGATGATGTTGTGTATGTAGTGGGATTTTTTGGAAGTTGGATGGGAGTTGAAGTTATAGGGGAAATGCTATCTGAAATTCGTTAAATTCCTTTCGTACTTGAAATTGATAGTGAGTGATGTAAATGGTCTAATATTTGCTTATGTTATCTGGATTATAGACTTTTGAGTTTGAGAAGTAGATGTTGGACGATTAGATATGCTTCAAGGTATGTTAAGGTTGTCCCTTTCTTTCATTTTGGCATGATCCTTATGATACGAACGAAAGAAGTAAATGAGCGAGTTCCAAAGACTCTATTCTTAGATAGTGTACGGATATTCGTATCCTTGGTCTCCTATGTTTCATGTCTATAGCTTCCATAGATGTATTACACTGACATACCAGTTTCTTATGTTACCCAGAGGAGTTCAGAGTATCCTTTCATGAGTCTTTCATGCATTTATATATATGTACAACTATTTTCTGACACCGCGCCACGCTATAGTCGGCCGAACAAGCACGTAGATGTGCACACCACTGCAGTGGGCAGATTATGAGATTACCCTGAACGCGGGATGATATGAGTTATGGATCGAGCTGTACGTTCCACAGCACTAGCTGTTATGCTATGATATATATATATGGTAACACCCCGAATTTTTTTAAATTGACTCTTGAATTTTCGATTGACCATATCTTGATAGTAAGGTTATATTTTACTTCGCACTTCCTGAACGTGAACTTGACTTTGTTTGAAACTTGTTTGAAGTGTTATGGTGTAGTTATGTAAGATACTCCTACTATTATCTTAGTAAATTATTAAATGGATTAGATATTTATGTATTTAGGGCAGCCCCTTTTTGTAGTTATCCAAAAAAAAAAACGTTTGTAGTTATCCAAAGGTAAATATATTACCTTTAGCTCATATCCTCTCCACCTCCTCTTCATATTTCGTTTTCTCCAAGAAATAAAACTCCAAAACTCCTCTCCTCTCATCAAATTCTCCCACTAAATCAATCATCAAGACTTGTTTTGGTTGAGCCACAAACAACTCCACACGATTGAGGTAAGTTACAAAACCGGTTTTTGAACTGGACAGTTGTTAGTGTTTTTAGCATATTTCCTTGTATAAAATTTAGTTTTAAGTTATCCAAGCTGCTCTAGAAAGATATTTCGTAGCCCTACAATTTTCGTTCAGGCTTCAAAACCTAGTTTTACTTGCATTTACTCACAAAGGATTGATGAAGTACAGGGCAGGTGCTGCCCAGATTTTTGTTTTGTAAACCCTACATGTAAAACTGTTAGTATTTTGAGCATATTTTTTTGTACAAAACTTCTATAAGAGTAATTTGAATTTCTTTGAAACCCCAAGACATATATCTACAACTTTCATTAAGGCCACAATGTCTATTTTTGCCGTTTACCCCTTTTGAAACTGAGCCACAATACAAGACAGTAGTACTGTCCATAATTTCTGTTGTGATAGTTTATGGGAATTTTCACTGATATCATGTTTATTTTCGACGTGCCGAAACCATTGAACTTAAATATATATTTGATTGTGTATTTAACGTATATATGCTCTTGTGCAAGCTAAGAGGAATTGTTTGACTAAGTGGTCTTTGGTTGGCCTATGGCGTAGACAATTTGAACTCCTTGAGTTGTGGTAGAACTTGTTGTGTGGTAAAACACCAAGGTTTGTGTATAAACCTGAATTTGAAATATCTTTACTTGCTGGAATTTTGAAGTATCTTGATGAGTTGTTTCCTTCCTCTTCATCTTATATCATTGGATGGTTATGATCTCAAATATTGCAAAATATTCGCTAAATCGCCCACTTGTACGAATTGCTTGATCATTTTGCATTCTTGTTGGGACTTTGTCCTTCTTGTTGCGGTGACTTTGTGTCACGACCCAGCCCCGTGGGCCGCGACTGGTGTCCTTCTGGGACACCCCAAACGAACTCACACCCAGACCATCGTAATCAGACTCGTCCGAACTCAACGTACGTTATTCGAACTCATCATCGTAATCAGACATCTACCGAACACTTATCCTAAGCAGTCGCCCATACAGATCAGACAAATCACAAATCAGGAAGTAGGCGGAATGTACCTCGCCAAATTTCACACACACACATCAGAAGGGTGGCGGAATGCACATCGCCCCCAAATACATACACATACATACAAACTTAGAGGCCGACTTGGCCATAGTAGCGTACGGGCCGCTTAAGATCGCAAAACAGACTCACATGCAAACACACCGGACCCACGACCCACAAATCTGACTACAGGCCTCTAGACAAAACAGAACATAAGAACATAGGACGGGACAGGGCCCCGCCGTACCCACTCATCCAAATATACAGAATACAGACACAACAAAAGATATGTACCAAAAGTAGGCTCCGGATCAAGGGGTGCTTTCCAACACAGCAGAATGAGTAGCCTAAACTGGAGGACCACCCAAACGAGCTTCTGTACCTGCGGGCATGAAACACAGCCCCCGAAGAAACGGGGGTCAGTACGGGAGAAGTACTGAGTATGTAAAGCAGAAGGTACAGAAATCACAAACATAGCTGGAGTCAGAAAGAACAAACACACCAACATCACAAACAAAGCAAACCTGTGCGGGAGGCGAACGTAAAAATGCAAATCAAATCATGTATAGGGTTTAGGAACGTGGTCACCCCCCGACGCTGGTGCCACAACACATCATAACTCCAGAAGTTTTCAAATCTCCGTACAGTCTCCAGACACATCATATCACACACACATCAGATCATCAGAACATATCAAATGCCATATCACATCATAACTCCATAAACGGTAACCGGCCCTATGGCGAGGCCTCGGAAACCGTAACACATCATAACTCCCGAATATAGTATAGCGCGCACGATCACAAAGTCGGCCCGGGTACCGACGAACGAAGTCATAGCAGACAGCACGAACAGAGTAGTGCCGAAACCATATGCATATTAAAAATAATTTGTCGAACTCAACATATCGTTTACATATAGATAGATACTGACGCCAGAAGGCTCGGAGTAGGAATCGAATTGATAAAAGTAGGCATATAAAGGTTACGAAGTTCCAAACTGTCAAATTCGTAAGAAAACTGTTCATAAGTCATTTTTCCGAAATTCTCACATCATCCCAAAGTACAGAACATGCATTAATGGCATAGGAAGTTTCAAACACATCCTTGAGTCATAAACAGAAGATTGTGAATCATAACAGACACAAGCGAATCAAACAAACCGAATAAGGGGAGCCTCGGGGCTCGCGGGCCCACCTCGGGTCAAATTGAGGCGGCGGACACAAATCACAGACTTTCGGCTCCATAGAGCCATCTACGAAAGTTTCGAAGGGTTTCGGACACAACAGCACAAGTTATGGAGGTACGAACATTCTTTTAACCAAAAGTGACAAAAAGGGTTCAATCGCGCTGAGTGAATAGTGCTCGAACTTGAACTTCAATTTCCAAGAGCAGGGTTATTCCCGAGATTCCGAAATTTACCTAGTGGGTCTAGGACATGCCAAAAGAATGAGAGGTAGGCTTTACATACCTGGTTGGCGCCTTACGCTCCTCAAATCGCAATTCCCGTTTCGTCCAGAAACTGCAAATGGTCACTTTTACCAGTTACTATTCAAGAGAATTAACATTTTAGTCTTTGGGCTATATTTGGCTACCGAAATTTCGGCAGCACTTCCCCTATAAATCTAACACCCCCGAGACTTAGCTCGGCTCAAAATACAACAACAACAACAGCCCAAACATCATTAAACCATACAAACCACAACCATATTACATTAACTTCAAAATTTCACTTTAATACATAAGTTGGCAAATTCTTGATTCAACTTCAAAATTCCAAATTTATTTTCACATTAGTCCATTCATTCACTCATTCTCAATTATTCAAACACACTACATACAAGTTCCAAATCACATACAAACATCCCCAAAGTTCACTACTTTCCAATTTTCATTCAAAACACCAAAAGTTACGACGAACGTTCTAACTTGCGTCGTTTCATTCCAAACTCATTATCATCAACCATAAATCATGTTCAAAGTCTTTAGTATCATAAATATACTATGATATACACAAATATACCAAGGGTATACACTTTCCAATAACGTCAAAAATTATTTTCTAATACCAACTCAATTCCTTAATCAATCATTTACAACATAATGACCACAACAACACATTATTCAAACTAAACAAGCTCAAATTCTTAGGCCTTTCACCTCCCTCACTTTCGGCCAAACACACCCTTTATACACACACACACCATGCACAAACACAACACCATTCCAAAATCTTCATGCTAATTCAATCACTAACACATATGTATCCCTTTCATAACATAAAAACATTGAAATCTTACCTCTTTCTTTAAATTCCGATTCGCCGCAAACGTCGTCCTCTCGTCAAACTAATTGTACCACCACGAAGAGCACCTTGAACTCATCAATTATTCCAAAAGAGACTAGGTGATTGGATTAGAAACAAAGGCCAAGATTTTTTTTTTTTTCTATCTTGGTTCGGCCGAGAGCCTTCAATGGGTGCTCTCCAATTTTTATTTTTTTCTTTGTTCTAGATAATTACTAGCTACAAAGTGATATATATCCAATATTGAAAGTCATGTGCATAGCACATGACATTAAACAATTGGGTTTGGGCCAACCTAGTGGCCGGCCCCCCTTCAAATTGTTTGGGCCTCATTTCTTGTTTCACTTTCTTGGCCCAACTCATTAAAAGTCCCGTTTTGCAATTCCCGAAACTAATTTCCGAAATTCCAAATTTACCCTCGGCCTTTCCCAATGTCTTAACATCAATGATTCCATAACCAACATCGTCATATTCACCACAATTAAAAATATTTCTTCATAAGGCACAATCTTTATTATTTCTCAATTTTCACTTACACGAAAATACGGGACATAACATTCTCCCCCCCTTAAGAACATTCGTCCTCGAATGTTGAATCGACCTCATGGGTGTCGCACTACTCCGGGAGGGTTCTCTAGATAGTTGTCCTTTATTGATTTCTCCGACATATCTTCTCTACCAATACCAGGGGTAGATTTCTCACGTCACCGATTCACATGCCTTCATAATACATTTTCTCATACTTTACGTAATCACCGAACTCTGCACTATATTCTTGTAAGGGACGGACGCTTTCCAGATATCATCGTCAATATCATCTTCTTTTCACACTCCTGAGTTTCCTTACCACATTGTCGTAATCTCTCTTTACTTCATAGCAAACACTTCATGCCAAACAGATTCAGAACTTAAGCCGGACGCGCATAAATATATCAGACGGATTCGTAGTCAACATCAAAAGTGCGGACGCATATCAGACACATCTGAGATCGGAGTCAGACGTACAAAGGCGTATCAAACGAATTCGTAGGCAGAATCAGACACCCGAAGATATACCAAACAGATTCACAATCAAAGCCAGACGTACAGAATCATATCGAACAAACCCGAAATCAGAAGCAAATATACAGAATTGTTTCATACCGAATCGTGATCAGACAAACCGAAATGTATCAAACACACGGGCGGTCAAAATCAACGCACAAAAGTATATCAGACGGATTTATATCTAGAGTCAGACATACAGAGGTGTGCCAGACAGAAACGGATCCAGAATCAAACGCACAAAAGGTTCATCGGACGGGAACATAGTCGAACTCAGAAATATAGAGGCGTACCAGGTAGAGCCTCATCGGAATTGGAAGTGCGGAAGCACCACAGATAGATTGTCAATTTAGGATCACATCGTTCACATTAAGGCTCCAATAATTCATGAGAATTTCCTTTTTATTTGCAAACTCACTCATCAGTCGTCACACAATTTACCTTGCGTCTTACGTATCGATTCTTTCAAGGATTCTATTTATTCACACTGCTTACCTTTCATTTATCACAACATTAGTTGCCGGGGCTCGGCTCTTAGCCCTCATGGCCCTGAATGAAAATCATACACACACACATACACACGTTTACTCATACCTTACTGGCGAACATCTCTGGCTGCTATTCAAATTCGTTCAATTTCCCAAGAAGTGTTGTACCCTTTCCTTTTTTGCCCGTTTAGTCCGCCTCGTTTCGCGCGACTCCCGAAAGGGCACCAATTACTCCACACACATTCTATTACCTTTTGGTTACCTCAAATTCCCATCTACATTAATCATACTTACACTTATGAAAAACTTTGCATTACTTCCCAGGGGGTCACCCATCCCAGAATTGCTCTGGCTTGAGCACGCTTAACCCCGAAACTTTCACGCATTCTGATGCGTTAGGGCTGATATAATCCCATCAATTGCCCTGCACGACCTTTGTCATGCAATTTTTAGGCCAAACGGGGTCTTAGCAAATCTTTCGGAAATTTTTCGTAGCGGGTCCCACTCTCGGCTAAGCCGTACCATTACCTTGTCGCCTTTCTGAATTTCCAACATTCACTTTCATACACATATACATATGATCACAACTAACCCACAAATTTAAGTCTCCAAATAGTCGATGTGATCCGCTAGAAATGCCACCGTAAGGTGTTCTCTGGCCACCAACAGAAGAAAACTAAAGCCCGATAAGTATCGCGGGGCCTTTTGTACTTAGTCTACATATTTACTTCTATATTTCTGGAAAAATTTGGGCAGAGTTTCCTCTGTATTTCTTACTATCCGAAACCTGTACACCAGAAATACCAACCACGCCTCACAGGGCCAACACATATGTACACACATACACATCATATCACGTCGTAACGCAGCCACACAGGGCTGATGACTTCAAATAGGAATTATAACATCGTCGACACTTACCACACGTGCCCAACTCAAACGGCATCGGAGGCGTTTTCCTGTTTTCCTTCATCCAGGATTTCCAAAATCACTCGGACGGTGGGGATATTTAGTCGCCCTTGCCTTGGGTCACCCGGTCTCTAATTCCTTTAAATTTCCGTCGTCTTCACAGGACAACGTTTTGCGAATATCATACACATATAGAAAATTCTAAAAACTCATACACTTATAAATAATCAATATCGGGTCTGACCTGGGGAGCTGCCGTGAGAGGTATGTCCACTATCATCCACATCTGTCTGCTCCCTGCCTATCCGGTTTCCATTATTACCCGCATCTGAATCGGAGGGATACGGACGATCAGTCAAATCCCGGCTCACTGACGACCCAGGCCAAGAACCGGAGAAATCCATAGCACTCTCCGAGGTGGCTGGGCTATCAGGGTTCTCCCTAACGATAAGAGCTGGCGCATATTTGAAAATCTCCTCCTGAGTCATCCCAGAAGAATGCTCCGATGGGCCTGCCTCATCACTATCCTCCTCCGCGGAGGTAAGAAGCTCCGGAGGGGTCATCGCCAGATCCCCCGAGATGTCTGTGTCGTAGCCATCCTCCACGGGATCCTCCGCCCCAGGAATCGGGGACTCTGGAGGAGTTGTAGAGGGGTCCTCCGACGGATCTGTATCGTAGCTATCCTCCGGGGAATCCTCCGAAGGATCCGTCTCGAACGAGTAACTGGGGCCCTGCCTACTCGGCCCCGGTGACAGCCTGGGGGCCTTCTTGGCACCCCCATCCTCATCGTCGGAAGCCGTCCTCTTCATCCTTCACCAACCTACAATCACCTGCACGGAGAGGGTCAGAAATAATTTCCCAAAATACTGACGCTAACATTCTTTTCGGAGCCTTGCTGTGAACACAGCAATTCGTTGGGAGGAACCATCCTAACAGTATAGCTTTATCGCACGATCTAAGATCCCAAGAAAGGGTAACACAACATCCTAGATGTCCTGTAGCTCCTTGTTTATAGATGTGGTGCACAACACATCGATAAACAAGACTCTACTAGACACGGCCTGTAGACATTCCGAGGACAAACCGCTCTGATACCACTTTTGTCACGACCCAGCCCCGTGGGCCGCGACTGGTGTCCTTCTGGGACACCCCAAACGAACTCACACCCAGACCATCGTTATCAGACTCGTCCGAACTCAACGTACGTTATTCGAACTCATCATCGTAATCAGACATCTACCGAACACTTATCCTAAGCAGTCGCCCATACAGATCAGACAAATCACAAATCAGGAAGTAGGCGGAATGTACCTCGCCAAATTTCACACACACACATCAGAAGGGTGGCGGAATGCACATCGCCCCCAAATACATACACATACATACAAACTTAGAGGCCGACTTGGCCATAGTAGCGTACGGGCCGCTTAAGATCGCAAAACAGACTCACATGCAAACACACCGGACCCACGACCCACAAATCTGACTACAGGCCTCTAGACAAAACAGAACATAAGAACATAGGACGGGACAGGGCCCCGCCGTACCCACTCATCCAAATATACAGAATACAGACACAACAAAAGATATGTACCAAAAGTAGGCTCCGGATCAAGGGGTGCTTTCCAACACAGCAGAATGAGTAGCCTAAACTGGAGGACCACCCAAACGAGCTTCTGTACCTGCGGGCATGAAACACAGCCCCCGAAGAAACGGGGGTCAGTACGGGAGAAGTACTGAGTATGTAAAGCAGAAGGTACAGAAATCACAAACATAGCTGGAGTCAGAAAGAACAAACACACCAACATCACAAACAAAGCAAACCTGTGCGGGAGGCGAACGTACAAATGCAAATCAAATCATGTATAGGGTTTAGGAACGTGGTCACCCCCCGACGCTGGTGCCACAACACATCATAACTCCAGAAGTTTTCAAATCTCCGTACAGTCTCCAGACACATCATATCACACACACATCACATCATCAGAACATATCAAATGCCATATCACATCATAACTCCATAAACGGTAACCGGCCCTATGGCGAGGCCTCGGAAACCGTAACACATCATAACTCCCGAATATAGTATAGCGCGCACGATCACAAAGTCGGCCCGGGTACCGACGAACGAAGTCATAGCAGACAGCACGAACAGAGTAGTGCCGAAACCATATGCATATTAAAAATAATTTGTCGAACTCAACATATCGTTTACATATAGATAGATACTGACGCCAGAAGGCTCGGAGTAGGAATCGAATTGATAAAAGTAGGCATATAAAGGTTACGAAGTTCCAAACTGTCAAATTCGTAAGAAAACTGTTCATAAGTCATTTTTCCGAAATTCTCACATCATCCCAAAGTACAGAACATGCATTAATGGCATAGGAAGTTTCAAACACATCCTTGAGTCATAAACAGAAGATTGCGAATCATAACAGACACAAGCGAATCAAACAAACCGAATAAGGGGAGCCTCGGGGCTCGCGGGCCCACCTCGGGTCAAATTGAGGCGGCGGACACAAATCACAGACTTTCGGCTCCATAGAGCCATCTACGAAAGTTTCGAAGGGTTTCGGACACAACAGCACAAGTTATGGAGGTACGAACATTCTTTTAACCAAAAGTGACAAAAAGGGTTCAATCGCGCTGAGTGAATAGTGCTCGAACTTGAACTTCAATTTCCAAGAGCAGGGTTATTCCCGAGATTCCGAAATTTACCTAGTGGGTCTAGGACATGCCAAAAGAATGAGAGGTAGGCTTTACATACCTGGTTGGCGCCTTACGCTCCTCAAATCGCAATTCCCGTTTCGTCCAGAAACTGCAAATGGTCACTTTTACCAGTTACTATTCAAGAGAATTAACATTTTAGTCTTTGGGCTATATTTGGCTACCGAAATTTCGGCAGCACTTCCCCTATAAATCTAACACCCCCGAGACTTAGCTCGGCTCAAAATACAACAACAACAACAGCCCAAACATCATTAAACCATACAAACCACAACCATATTACATTAACTTCAAAATTTCACTTTAATACATAAGTTGGCAAATTCTTGATTCAACTTCAAAATTCCAAATTTATTTTCACATTAGTCCATTCATTCACTCATTCTCAATTATTCAAACACACTACATACAAGTTCCAAATCACATACAAACATCCCCAAAGTTCACTACTTTCCAATTTTCATTCAAAACACCAAAAGTTACGACGAACGTTCTAACTTGCGTCGTTTCATTCCAAACTCATTATCATCAACCATAAATCATGTTCAAAGTCTTTAGTATCATAAATATACTATGATATACACAAATATACCAAGGGTATACACTTTCCAATAACGTCAAAAATTATTTTCTAATACCAACTCAATTCCTTAATCAATCATTTACAACATAATGACCACAACAACACATTATTCAAACTAAACAAGCTCAAATTCTTAGGCCTTTCACCTCCCTCACTTTCGGCCAAACACACCCTTTATACACACACACACCATGCACAAACACAACACCATTCCAAAATCTTCATGCTAATTCAATCACTAACACATATGTATCCCTTTCATAACATAAAAACATTGAAATCTTACCTCTTTCTTTAAATTCCGATTCGCCGCAAACGTCGTCCTCTCGTCAAACTAATTGTACCACCACGAAGAGCACCTTGAACTCATCAATTATTCCAAAAGAGACTAGGTGATTGGATTAGAAACAAAGGCCAAGATTTTTTTTTTTTTTCTATCTTGGTTCGGCCGAGAGCCTTCAATGGGTGCTCTCCAATTTTTATTTTTTTCTTTGTTCTAGATAATTACTAGCTACAAAGTGATATATATCCAATATTGAAAGTCATGTGCATAGCACATGACATTAAACAATTGGGTTTGGGCCAACCTAGTGGCCGGCCCCCCTTCAAATTGTTTGGGCCTCATTTCTTGTTTCACTTTCTTGGCCCAACTCATTAAAAGTCCCGTTTTGCAATTCCCGAAACTAATTTCCGAAATTCCAAATTTACCCTCGGCCTTTCCCAATGTCTTAACATCAATGATTCCATAACCAACATCGTCATATTCACCACAATTAAAAATATTTCTTCATAAGGCACAATCTTTATTATTTCTCAATTTTCACTTACACGAAAATACGGGACATAACATTCTCCCCCCCTTAAGAACATTCGTCCTCGAATGTTGAATCGACCTCATGGGTGTCGCACTACTCCGGGAGGGTTCTCTAGATAGTTGTCCTTTATTGATTTCTCCGACATATCTTCTCTACCAATACCAGGGGTAGATTTCTCACGTCACCGATTCACATGCCTTCATAATACATTTTCTCATACTTTACGTAATCACCGAACTCTGCACTATATTCTTGTAAGGGACGGACGCTTTCCAGATATCATCGTCAATATCATCTTCTTTTCACACTCCTGAGTTTCCTTACCACATTGTCGTAATCTCTCTTTACTTCATAGCAAACACTTCATGCCAAACAGATTCAGAACTTAAGCCGGACGCGCATAAATATATCAGACGGATTCGTAGTCAACATCAAAAGTGCGGACGCATATCAGACACATCTGAGATCGGAGTCAGACGTACAAAGGCGTATCAAACGAATTCGTAGGCAGAATCAGACACCCGAAGATATACCAAACAGATTCACAATCAAAGCCAGACGTACAGAATCATATCGAACAAACCCGAAATCAGAAGCAAATATACAGAATTGTTTCATACCGAATCGTGATCAGACAAACCGAAATGTATCAAACACACGGGCGGTCAAAATCAACGCACAAAAGTATATCAGACGGATTTATATCTAGAGTCAGACATACAGAGGTGTGCCAGACAGAAACGGATCCAGAATCAAACGCACAAAAGGTTCATCGGACGGGAACATAGTCGAACTCAGAAATATAGAGGCGTACCAGGTAGAGCCTCATCGGAATTGGAAGTGCGGAAGCACCACAGATAGATTGTCAATTTAGGATCACATCGTTCACATTAAGGCTCCAATAATTCATGAGAATTTCCTTTTTATTTGCAAACTCACTCATCAGTCGTCACACAATTTACCTTGCGTCTTACGTATCGATTCTTTCAAGGATTCTATTTATTCACACTGCTTACCTTTCATTTATCACAACATTAGTTGCCGGGGCTCGGCTCTTAGCCCTCATGGCCCTGAATGAAAATCATACACACACACATACACACGTTTACTCATACCTTACTGGCGAACATCTCTGGCTGCTATTCAAATTCGTTCAATTTCCCAAGAAGTGTTGTACCCTTTCCTTTTTTGCCCGTTTAGTCCGCCTCGTTTCGCGCGACTCCCGAAAGGGCACCAATTACTCCACACACATTCTATTACCTTTTGGTTACCTCAAATTCCCATCTACATTAATCATACTTACACTTATGAAAAACTTTGCATTACTTCCCAGGGGGTCACCCATCCCAGAATTGCTCTGGCTTGAGCACGCTTAACCCCGAAACTTTCACGCATTCTGATGCGTTAGGGCTGATATAATCCCATCAATTGCCCTGCACGACCTTTGTCACGCAATTTTTAGGCCAAACGGGGTCTTAGCAAATCTTTCGGAAATTTTTCGTAGCGGGTCCCACTCTCGGCTAAGCCGTACCATTACCTTGTCGCCTTTCTGAATTTCCAACATTCACTTTCATACACATATACATATGATCACAACTAACCCACAAATTTAAGTCTCCAAATAGTCGATGTGATCCGCTAGAAATGCCACCGTAAGGTGTTCTCTGGCCACCAACAGAAGAAAACTAAAGCCCGATAAGTATCGCGGGGCCTTTTGTACTTAGTCTACATATTTACTTCTATATTTCTGGAAACATTTGGGCAGAGTTTCCTCTGTATTTCTTACTATCCGAAACCTGTACACCAGAAATACCAACCACGCCTCACAGGGCCAACACATATGTACACACATACACATCATATCACGTCGTAACGCAGCCACACAGGGCTGATGACTTCAAATAGGAATTATAACATCGTCGACACTTACCACACGTGCCCAACTCAAACGGCATCGGAGGCGTTTTCCTGTTTTCCTTCATCCAGGATTTCCAAAATCACTCGGACGGTGGGGATATTTAGTCGCCCTTGCCTTGGGTCACCCGGTCTCTAATTCCTTTAAATTTCCGTCGTCTTCACAGGACAACGTTTTGCGAATATCATACACATATAGAAAATTCTAAAAACTCATACACTTATAAATAATCAATATCGGGTCTGACCTGGGGAGCTGCCGTGAGAGGTATGTCCACTATCATCCACATCTGTCTGCTCCCTGCCTATCCGGTTTCCATTATTACCCGCATCTGAATCGGAGGGATACGGACGATCAGTCAAATCCCGGCTCACTGACGACCCAGGCCAAGAACCGGAGAAATCCATAGCACTCTCCGAGGTGGCTGGGCTATCAGGGTTCTCCCTAACGATAAGAGCTGGCGCATATTTGAAAATCTCCTCCTGAGTCATCCCAGAAGAATGCTCCGATGGGCCTGCCTCATCACTATCCTCCTCCGCGGAGGTAAGAAGCTCCGGAGGGGTCATCGCCAGATCCCCCGAGATGTCTGTGTCGTAGCCATCCTCCACGGGATCCTCCGCCCCAGGAATCGGGGACTCTGGAGGAGTTGTAGAGGGGTCCTCCGACGGATCTGTATCGTAGCTATCCTCCGGGGAATCCTCCGAAGGATCCGTCTCGAACGAGTAACTGGGGCCCTGCCTACTCGGCCCCGGTGACAGCCTGGGGGCCTTCTTGGCACCCCCATCCTCATCGTCGGAAGCCGTCCTCTTCATCCTTCACCAACCTACAATCACCTGCACGGAGAGGGTCAGAAATAATTTCCCAAAATACTGACGCTAACATTCTTTTCGGAGCCTTGCTGTGAACACAACAATTCGTTGGGAGGAACCATCCTAACAGTATAGCTTTATCGCACGATCTAAGATCCCAAGAAAGGGTAACACAACATCCTAGATGTCCTGTAGCTCCTTGTTTATAGATGTGGTGCACAACACATCGATAAACAAGACTCTACTAGACACGGCCTGTAGACATTCCGAGGACAAACCGCTCTGATACCACTTTTGTCACGACCCAGCCCCGTGGGCCGCGACTGGTGTCGTTCTGGGACACCCCAAACGAACTCACACCCAGACCATCGTAATCAGACTCGTCCGAACTCAACGTACGTTATTCGAACTCATCATCGTAATCAGACATCTACCGAACACTTATCCTAAGCAGTCGCCCATACAGATCAGACAAATCACAAATCAGGAAGTAGGCGGAATGTACATCGCCAAATTTCACACACACACATCAGAAGGGTGGCGGAATGCACATCTCCCCCAAATACATACACATACATACAAACTTAGAGGCCGACTTGGCCATAGTAGCGTACGGGCCGCTTAAGATCGCAAAACAGACTCACATGCAAACACACCGGACCCACGACCCACAAATCTGACTACAGGCCTCTAGACAAAACAGAACATAAGAACATAGGACGGGACAGGGCCCCGCCGTACCCACTCATCCAAATATACAGAATACAGACACAACAAAAGATATGTACCAAAAGTAGGCTCCGGATCAAGGGGAGCTTTCCAACACAGCAGAATGAGTAGCCTAAACTGGAGGACCACCCAAACGAGCTTCTGTACCTGCGGGCATGAAACACAGCCCCCGAAGAAACGGGGGTCAGTACGGGAGAAGTACTGAGTATGTAAAGCAGAAGGTACAGAAATCACAAACATAGCTGGAGTCAGAAAGAACAAACACACCAACATCACAAACAAAGCAAACCTGTGCGGGAGGCGAACGTACAAATGCAAATCAAATCATGTATAGGGTTTAGGAACGTGGTCACCCCCCGACGCTGGTGCCACAAAACATCATAACTCCAGAAGTTTTCAAATCTCCGTACAGTCTCCAGACACATCATATCACACACACATCACATCATTAGAACATATCAAATGCCATATCACATCATAACTCCATAAACGGTAACCGGCCCTATGGCGAGGCCTCGGAAACCGTAACACATCATAACTCCCGAATATAGTATAGCGCGCACGATCACAAAGTCGGCCCGGGTACCGACGAACGAAGTCATAGCAGACAGCACGAACAGAGTAGTGCCGAAACCATATGCATATTAAAAATAATTTGTCGAACTCAACATATCGTTTACATATAGATAGATACTGACGCCAGAAGGCTCGGAGTAGGAATCGAATTGATAAAAGTAGGCATATAAAGGTTACGAAGTTCCAAACTGTCAAATTCGTAAGAAACTGTTCATAAGTCATTTTTCCGAAATTCTCACATCATCCCAAAGTACAGAACATGCATTAATGGCATAGGAAGTTTCAAACACATCCTTGAGTCATAAACAGAAGATTGCGAATCATAACAGACACAAGCGAATCAAACAAACCGAATAAGGGGAGCCTCGAGGCTCGCGGGCCCACCTCGGGTCAAATTGAGGCGGCGGACACAAATCACAGACTTTCGGCTCCATAGAGCCATCTACGAAAGTTTCGAAGGGTTTCGGACACAACAGCACAACTTATGGAGGTACGAACATTCTTTTAACCAAAAGTGACAAAAAGGGTTCAATCGCGCTGAGTGAATAGTGCTCGAACTTGAACTTCAATTTCCAAGAGCAGGGTTATTCCCGAGATTCCGAAATTTACCTAGTGGGTCTAGGACATGCCAAAAGAATGAGAGGTAGGCTTTACATACCTGGTTGGCGCCTTACGCTCCTCAAATCGCAATTCCCGTTTCGTCCAGAAACTGCAAATGGTCACTTTTACCAGTTACTATTCAAGAGAATTAACATTTTAGTCTTTGGGCTATATTTGGCTACCGAAATTTCGGCAGCACTTCCCCTATAAATCTAACACCCCCGAGACTTAGCTCGGCTCAAAATACAACAACAACAACAGCCCAAACATCATTAAACCATACAAACCACAACCATATTACATTAACTTCAAAATTTCACTTTAATACATAAGTTGGCAAATTCTTGATTCAACTTCAAAATTCCAAATTTATTTTCACATTAGTCCATTCATTCACTCATTCTCAATTATTCAAACACACTACATACAAGTTCCAAATCACATACAAACATCCCCAAAGTTCACTACTTTCCAATTTTCATTCAAAACACCAAAAGTTACGACGAACGTTCTAACTTGCGTCGTTTCATTCCAAACTCATTATCATCAACCATAAATCATGTTCAAAGTCTTTAGTATCATAAATATACTATGATATACACAAATATACCAAGGGTATACACTTTCCAATAACGTCAAAAATTATTTTCTAATACCAACTCAATTCCTTAATCAATCATTTACAACATAATGACCACAACAACACATTATTCAAACTAAACAAGCTCAAATTCTTAGGCCTTTCACCTCCCTCACTTTCGGCCAAACACACCCTTTATACACACACACACCATGCACAAACACAACACCATTCCAAAATCTTCATGCTAATTCAATCACTAACACATATGTATCCCTTTCATAACATAAAAACATTGAAATCTTACCTCTTTCTTTAAATTCCGATTCGCCGCAAACGTCGTCCTCTCGTCAAACTAATTGTACCACCACGAAGAGCACCTTGAACTCATCAATTATTCCAAAAGAGACTAGGTGATTGGATTAGAAACAAAGGCCAAGATTTTTTATTTTTTTTTTCTATCTTGGTTCGGCCGAGAGCCTTCAATGGGTGCTCTCCAATTTTTTTTTTCTTTGTTCTAGATAATTACTAGCTACAAAGTGATATATATCCAATATTGAAAGTCATGTGCATAGCACATGACATTAAACAATTGGGTTTGGGCCAACCTAGTGGCCGGCCCCCCTTCAAATTGTTTGGGCCTCATTTCTTGTTTCACTTTCTTGGCCCAACTCATTAAAAGTCCCGTTTTGCAATTCCCGAAACTAATTTCCGAAATTCCAAATTTACCCTCGGCCTTTCCCAATGTCTTAACAGCAATGATTCCATAACCAACATCGTCATATTCACCACAATTAAAAATATTTCTTCATAAGGCACAATCTTTATTATTTCTCAATTTTCACTTACACGAAAATACGGGACATAACACTTTGCCACCGATATAGGCATGCCTCTTGATTCGGATCTTGCCCATCTTGACTTTGGATTTACATTTCGTCTTAATGATGGACTTTTGTCCATTTTCGAGTATGAGTTGAAAGCCACTTTCAACATGGCTCTTGATTCTCTTGATTATTGGGTGATGACCCTTCTTGTTTTGGGCTTTGGTCCATCTTGATATTGATTATGCTTGGTGTGATGGAATGACGTACATATTGGGCGAAATTGGTTATTTGACAAACTCTCTTGAATTGATTTATAAGCTTTCTTGACACTTGAGCTTTCAAATATTGATTTCGACATTTGGAAACTCTTCAAGGTTTTGATATTTGATACTTTGATATCCTTGTTTACTTGATTTATTATTATCTTATTGAGCTACCTACGACGGATAAGGGAATTGGAGAATCTAATGGCTCCAAGCCCAAAGTTTATACGCCACTACGCCTTATGCTTAGCGATAGTTGTTTTCTATCGTAGGTAATGTGCGGGAGGAGATTTGAAGATGGCCATTTGGAGTAGACTTTTTGGGAGCTTTAGTGAAGATCCCCTTTGCATATGCATATAGGTTTTGTATAGTTTTGGGACTTGTACATGATCCATATGTCACACTTATGTATGAAATTTTGGAGGCTTGTTGGACCACCAGACCATACGTTAGTAACTTGAACTCGGTAACCTGTTTTGCTATTTTTAGGTGTGATTTTAACCCAAGTCATGCCATGTACTGGGTTTACATTTTGCCTTGTAATTATTTACAAAGGAAGATACTAGTTTTCTGTGATAATTGCAAGTTTCAGTTTCGTGTATATTATGAACCTGCAGTGGTGTTGATTGGAAAATATAATTTCAAAATGAAGTTTCTTAAATGTGTTGTCTATTTGAGGAGGGCGTTACCATTTTAAATTGATACTCTGATATTGTATTTCATCTAAGAAGTTTTTCGGAGTGTATAATGGGAAAAAACACCACACTTTCAACCCTTTTTCGCATGGGCCTATTTTCGCTATTAATTTTTTTGTGAATATCTTCTGGCATAAATTTCTTCTAAACGTTGTAAGTGTGAAATTAGCTTTTGTTTTTTTTTTATATATATATATAAATTGAAAAGAAGCATGCATACCATATGCGCAGAGGCACTTTCGGTTGTACAGAGTATACAAAAACTTTCAGATATTCGGACTAGCTCTCATGTTTCAGATATCTTCCATGATTGTCAAGTATATGTTGTTCTTATGCCTTACATGCTCGGTACATTATTCGTACTGACTCCGCTATTGCTCGGGGGGCTGCGTTCATCCCCGCTGGTTCAGGTAGACAAACAGGTGGTCCAGCTTAGTAGGACTTCCACCCAGTAGTAGTTAGTGCGCTCCATTTGGTTCGGAGCTGCAGTCTATTTTTGGTATGCTATTTTTTTGACATGTATATATGGGTATGATGGGGCCCTATTGTCATGACCCAGCTAGGGGCCGCGACGAGTACCCCGGGCTAGCCGCCGAGCACCATTCGTTCTGCTACTCATCTTACTCACTTAATGCCCTTTTTATCATATTTCATAAGAAAACATGAATACCTTTATATATGTATGCCTTTAGGCTATCAAAATAATAAATGTACGTATATCTGTATCAGCGCCTCGTGAGACCATCTAACCCACACTATGCATCTACGAGCCTCTACTGACATACTATACATGTAGACGGGACAAGACTCCGTCATTCCCAAAACATACATATGTACCAAAAGAATAATCATAAGCACCTCCGAACAATGGAGTGCTTTCAATCAGCTGATAGCTCCTAAGAATCTGGATCGAGCTCACCTCCCTGTCTAC
The DNA here is from genome assembly GCF_019175385.1 of Lycium barbarum. Lineage (NCBI taxonomy): Eukaryota > Viridiplantae > Streptophyta > Magnoliopsida > Solanales > Solanaceae > Lycium > Lycium barbarum. The sequence continues at coordinate 57,269,724 of NC_083342.1, read as the reverse complement.
CTGTGGGCATGAGCACAGCGTCCAAAGAAAACAGACGTCAGTACGAACGTTGTACTGAGTATGAGAGGCATAAACAATAACAGTACATCAAGGAAAATAAGGGAAGCATCAAACATGAAGCAACTGTAACTGACTGTGAATCATATAAGAAATAATGCATGTTGACTTACTTTTATACTCATCATCATCTCACGTATGCATAGCATGTGCACATATATAAACATATAAACTTCCCGACCAGATAGTTGCGGTGTGATAATTAGTAACATTATCCCGTGTCAAGGTCTCCCGCGTCCGGGATACCATCTCATGCCGCCCACTAGTAGTGTCTGCCCATGCGAACTGGCCATGGTGTATAAGCTGCCCGCCATAGCGGTGACTGCCTGGCCAACTAGGCGCGGTGTAATATCATCATAACATGCTCATCATAATATGCTCATTATAAGATAGGCATAAAGACTCTACGACAACTATACTTTATCGAGGTGATATAAGGTCGTAAACCCTCGATTCCATTATAAACACTCTGCCTCACCTCGAAGGGATTAATTTATGAGGTGAGTGTAAGCAAGGAATGATATCATATCACTACTGAACTCATGACATTGCTCTTATCTCGTATAATTATTCATGATCTTAGACTCTTAGCTTTTAGGAACATAGGAGAGTCGCGGAGAGGAAAGAAGGATCATGTCATAGGATTTATGCCATAGAAAGAAAGGACAAGCCTCACATACCTTTGTCGCTTAGTTAAGCTATCGTTCACCTGTTCTCCTTCAATATCAAGTTGCTTCCTTCACGAGAGAATGCGCATTATAGTTAGTCAATCGACCATAAGAACGCATCGTTATTTCTAGAGAAAATTGGGCAGCATTTCCTTTGTTTCTACTACTTTTCCCATGTTCTATTTCAACTCCCAAACATTTACAGTAACACTCACAATATAGTATCAACATTCATCATTTATCTACATTTAGCAAAATCCATCATTTTTCTCCAATTTCTCCACATTTAATGGTTTTAGCTCATCATCAAAATTTTGCTTACTTCACACCTATTCCATGGTCTATACGTCATTTATAACGTATTCATAATCACAACATATCAACGTTCATGATTCCATTCAAATATTCATTCAATCGTGACACTATTCACTCATTTATGACCCATTTCCTATGCCTTGCTACAATCCAAGTATATTAACCTTTCAATTCCATAAATAACATGGTATAGTCATGAAACATACCTTAGATGATGGTGGAACGAGCCTAGAGTGGAATTCTTCCTTTAGCACCAAAACCCTTCTTCACCTCTTTTGGAATTTCTTGAAGGAGATGACTTCCAATTAGGTTTCATACACTTTGTTTCATAGATTTGGTGTTAATGATCATTGATTTCCTTGGTATTCTTGTAGTTGAAGTGTTTGGAGAATATTCTAGAGTGTTCTTGAGAGGGAGAGTGGAAGTGAAATGAAAAAATGAAATGAAAGGGTCCCTTATACTTAAACTTAAAAGCTGGCCGACCATTATTATACGGACCAACATACGGTTCGTACTATTTATACGGACCGTATGTGTGGCCGTATATTTAGTCCAGTGGCTGGTCCTCTCTTTGGCCAATTATACGGTCCCATATATGGCTGGTATAAATTATACAGTCCGTAGGTTGGACTGTATAATGCCCAGTGATTCCGTTTTCATTCTCGTCGACTTGTTTGATCTCCGATCCTTACGGAACCTTCTTAACACTTAATTAACACTCCAATACCAATCTAAAGGAAGTTATTACCTATCTCTAAGGCCTCATTATGCCATCGTCAAATCGTTGCTCGTTATTCTCATTCGATACACAACATATGGTTCGCTCTCCTTAGCAACTTTCTCTCCCTATCTTATATACCTTCGAAATCTCGTTTAGGGTCATCAACCACTATTTATTACTCTTCAAAACATCACATACATTATGAACTTCGTCAACCTATTCGCTGTACATGTACGGGGAATTTTTCCAAGGTGTAACATTCTTCCTCCCTTTTGGAACATTCGTCCTCGAATGTTAATATACTCGGGGATCCTAGAAAAATTTCGCCAGAGTCTCCCCTATAACATGGCACTACCAACCTGTCACAACAACCCATAATATCATTGCCTCACAGGGCTATATCACAATATCAACATATCTATGGCCACACACGACCAAAAGCATAAAAAGTAAGCATATGTACCTTATCATCTCGGCGTATCATCATAAACCTCTTCTGGAGATTGGAATAGGAGTGGATATTTGGTTTTCATATGCTCCTCCGCTTCCCAAGTCATTTCTTCCTTGTTGTTGTTTCGCCACAAGACTTTCACTGAAGCTACTTCTTTATTTCGAAGTCTTCGCACTTGTCTATCTAAAATGGCAACATGCACTTCTTCATATGACAATTTTTCTATTATTTGGACATCATCAACCGGAACTATTCTCGTTGGGTTTCCAATGCACTTGCGGAGCATCGAAACATGAAAAACTAGGTGTACTGACTCAAGCTCTGAAGGCAAGTCCAATTCGTAGGCTACACGACCCACCTTACGGATAATTCTATAAGGTCCAATATATCTTGGGCTCAACTTCCCCTTTTTACCAAACCTCATCACCCCTTTCATTGGCGATACTTTCAGAAATACCCAATCATCCATCTGAAATTCCAAGTCTCGCCGGCGATTGTCCGCCTAAGACTTTTGGCGACTTTGGGCTGTCAATAATCGATCTCGTATCACCTTGACTTTCTCCACCGCTTGTTGAATCCATTCAGGGCCTATTAGTTGTACTTCTCCCATCTCAAACCATCAAATCAGGGATCTGCATTTTCTCCCATATAAGGCTTCGTATGGGGCCATTTGAATGCTGGAATGATAGCTATTATTATAGGCAAACTCAATCAAGGGTAAGTGACCTTCCCAACTACCACCAAAATCTAATATGCATGCCCTTAACATATCCTCCAAAGTCTGAATAGTTCGCTCGGCCTGTCCGTCGGTCTGCGGATGAAGTGTCGTGCTTAATTTCACTTGGGTACCTAGGCCCTCTTGAAAAGACTTCCAGATCTTAGCTGTAAATTGTGCTCCCCTATCTGTGATAATAACCATCGGAATACCATGGAGTCGCACAATCTCCTTGAGATATAACCTGGCATAGTCTTCGGCTGAATATGTGGTCCTGACCGGAAGAAAATGAGCTACTTTTGTTAATCTATCCACAATCACCCATATAGAATCGTAATTGCCTCAGGAGCGAGGTAATCCTACAATGAAATCCAAATTAATTTCTTCCCATTTCCATGTAGGAATCTCCATTGCTTGCAATAAGCCTCCTGGCTTTTGATGTTTGGATTTTACTTGTTGGCAATTTGGACATTGAGCTACAATTTCTAATATGTCTTTCTTCATGCCATCCCACCAATATATCATTCTTAAATCATGGTACATCTTTGTTGCTCCTGGGTGGACAGAATACCGAGAATAGTGAGCTTCCTCTAGAATTCGATGACGCAGTTCTGCAACATCCGGGACACATAGTCTGCCTCGACACCTAAGGATTCCATCTACGGAAACATCAAATGGAGACTTCTCTTTTTCAGGAGAGACATCGTTGTAATGACACATTTGTGGATCTTTATACTGGCGCTATTTTATTTCCACATTCAAGGGCGAGGCTGTAGGATCATTAACACTAATTCTTGCATTACCCGAATCAATTACCCGTACCCCAAGGTTTGCTAATCGATGGAACTCACGAACCATTTATTTCTTTTCTGAAGGAACTCCACATAAACTAACCATTGATCGACGGCTAAGCGCATCGGCTACCACATTCGCCTTTCCGGGGTGGTATAAAATATTCACATCACAATCCTTCAACAATTCTAACCACCGCCTCTGCCGCAGGTTTAACTCCTTCTGCTTGAAAATATATTGAAGACTTTTGTGATCTGTGTAGATATCAACATGTACACCATACAAATAATGCCTCCACATTTTTAAGGCATGAATGACCGCAGCCAATTCGAGATCATGAGTTGGATAATTTTGTTCGTGTTTCCGCAATTGACTCGAAGCATATGCAATAACCTTGCCATGCTGCATCAATACACATCCCAGTCCCACACCGCAAGCATCACAATACACAACATAGCCATCTGGCCCTTCTGGAAGTGTTAACACTGAAGTTGAGGTCATTCTGTATTTCAGCTCTTGAAAACTACGATCACAAGCATCGTTCCATTGAAATTTTGCCGACTTCTGGGTTAACTTCATTAATGGTGCTGAAATGGATGAGAAGCCCTCTACGAATCTCCTATAATAGCCTGCCAAACCGAGAAAACTACGAACTTCAGTGGGCGTCGTAGGCCTTGGCCAAGTCTTCACGGCCTGAATTTTCTGAGTGTCGACTCGGATGCCATCATCTAAAATAATATGACCTAGAAATGTCACAGAATTCAACAAAAACTCACACTTTGAGAACTTTGCATATAATTCCCGAGTTCGAAGAATCCCAAGGACAATTCGCAAAGGATCTGCATGTTCTGATTCTGTGCGAGCATATACCAGAATATCATCGATAAATACTATCACAAAGAGGTCCAGAAATGGCGTGAACACATTATTCATTAAATTCATGAACACCGCCGGGGCATTTGTCAACCCAAAGGACATTACCCGAAACTCATAGTGGCCACATCTTGTCCTGAAAGCAGTTTTGCGAATATCCGCTTCTTTAACTCTCACTTGATGGTAACCTGATCGCAAATCTATTTTAGAAAACCATTTGGCACCCTGCAGCTGATCAAACAAATCATCAATCCTCGGAAGAGGATATTTATTCTTTATCGTCGCCTTATTCAATTGTCTATAATCAATACACATCCATAGGGAACTGTCTTTCTTTCTCACGAATAAGACTGATGCTCCCCACGGTGATGAATTGGGCCTCATAAACCCCGTTTCAAGTAAATCTTTCAACTGTGCTTTTAGATCTTTCAATTCCGCCGGAGCCATTCGATACGGAGGAATAGATATAGGCTCGGTATCCGACAATACGTCAATAGCGAAGTAGATTTCCCTTTCTGGAGGTAGACCTGGAAGTTCGTCTGGAAATACATCTAGAAATTCATTCACTATCGGAACGGATTGGAAAGTTGGCGACTTTCCCTCAATATCATGAACCCGAACTAGATGATAAATACAACCTTTAGCTATCATCTTCCTTGCCTTAAGGTAGGAAATAAATCTACCCTTTGGGGATGCCGTGTTACCCTTCCATTCAAGTACGGGCTCTCCCGGAAATCGGAATTGAACTACTTTCGTTCGGTGATCAACATTAGCGTAGCACGAGGCCAACCAATCCATACCCATGATTACATCGAAATCTATCATTTCCAGCTCAATCAAGTCAGCTTTGGTCTGGCGGCCACATATCGCAATGACACAACTTTTGTACACTTGCCTCGCTATCACAGGATCACCAACCGGAGTGAATACCTCAAAAGGTTTAATTGGCTCGGGTTTCACCCTAATACAACCGGCAACATACGGAGTAACATAATAGAAAGTAGAACCCGGATCAATCAAGGCATATACATCGCGGGAAAATATAGTCAATGTACCTGTGACAACATCTGGGGAGGACTCAAGATCCTGTTGCCCAGCTAAAACATACACGCGGGGCTGAACAACACCTGAAGTAGATGCTCCCCCTCTGCCTCTACCTCTACCTGCTGGAGTCTGGGCAATCTGTGCTATCGGGCGTACCGAGGAAGAACCCACTGCTGAACCTGTGGGCTGAGTCCCAGCTCTATCTCTCATCGAAGGGCAATCTCTCATCATATGACCAACTTGACCGCAGGCATAGCAAGCGTCCGAACCTTGGCGACACTGTCTGGAATGTAGTCTACAGCACTGGCTGCACCGCGGTACTGGGGGTCCCCTCTGACTAAAATTTCCTCTAGATTGAAAATCCGGGGCCCTCGAACTCTGGCCCTGTCCTGACCGAAAGGAACGATCAAACCTCCTATCTGAAAATCTGGGAGGCGCACTGGTCGCTGACTGGCCTGAATACCTAGAATGCATCTGTCTCGGTCCCCCTCTATACTCACTGCTTACTCCCGTAGATCTAGCCCTCTTGCCTTGTCTCCTGTCACTATCACGATCATTTTTTTGTGGTGGCTGTCATCCCTCTAAATTCTGGGCATGGGCTTGTATACGGGAAATGTCCATCCCATCCTGCAATGAGGCTGTCAAGCAATCTTTGAATAAATATGGCCCCAGACCACTCACAAACCTGTGCACTCGATCCCCCATGTCAGCTACAATAGTCGGGGCATACCTGGCGAAAGAATTAAACTACATACTATACTCCCGAGCACTCATGCTTCCTTGCTTTAGATTCAAGAACCTGTCCGCTCTAGCTCGGCGGACCTCGGGTGGCAAATAATGGCGAATGAAAGCGTCAACAAACTTTTGCCAGACGGGAGGAGGTGCATTTTCTTGTCTCGATGCCATTCAATTATTGTACCATAATACTGCCACATCGCGGAGTCTATAAGAGGCCAACTCCACGGATTTGGTCTCGGAGGCATGAATAATCTTTAAGGTCCTCAACATTTCATCAATGAAGTTTTTCGGATCTTCATCCGGCTTCGACCCAAAGAACTCCGGAGGATTTAAGGTCATGAAATCACGAGCTTTAGTACTTGCTGCCCGATCACTCGAACCTGTACCTTGCCGCTGTGCCTGGGCGGCAACCAATTGTGTCAATAACTGTAAGCCTCGGTCATTTGTTGACCCGAAGCAACCGGTGGAGGAATCGGAGTTGAAGCTCCTCCTTGCCCTTCTACATTGGGCGAGGCCTCATTTTGTGATTCGCGCTCTTCTACATTCATCGAAGGCTCTCTTTCTGCCTGCCTCTTTGTCGTAGTCTTTCCTTTTTGGGCGGCTGTAGCGTTTCCCTTTGGCGGCATTTTCTGAAACCATAACACACTTTTAGGGAGGATAAAATGTTATACATGGCTCTATCGCACGATCTCATAAAAAGAAGGATGGTCATTTTTCCTAAATGCCCTGTAGCCGCTGGTTTATTAGCGTGGCGCGCTACACACCATAAACAAGACTCTACTAGGCACGACTCGTAGACACTTCCTAGGACGAACTGCGTTGATACCACTTCTGTCACGACCCAGCTAGGGTCCGCGACGGGTACCCGGGGCTAGCCGCCAAGCACCATTCGTTCTGTTACTCATCTTACTAACTTAATGCCCTTTTTATCATATTTCATAAGAAAACATGAATACCTTTATATATGTATGCCTTTAGGATATCAAAATAATAAATGTACATATATCTGTATCAGCGCCTCGTGAGATCATCTAACCCACACTACGCATCTACGAGCCTCTACTGACATACTATACATGTAGACGGGACAAGACTCTGTCATGCCCAAAACATACATATGTACCAAAAGAATAATCATAAGCACCTCCAAACAATGGAGTGCTTTCAATCAGTTGACAGCTCCTAAGAATCCGGATCGAGCTCACCTCCCTGTCTACCTGTGGGCATGAACACAGCGTCTAAATAAATTGGACGTCAGTACGAACGTTGTACTGAGTATGAGAGGCATAAATAATAACAGTACATCATGGAAAATAAGGGAGGTATCAAACATGAAGCAACTGTAACTGACTGTGAATCATATAAGAAATAATGCTTGCTGACTTACTTTTATACTCATCATCATCTCATGTATGCATAGCATGTGCACATATATAAACATATAAACTGCCCAACCATATAGGTGCGGTGTGATAATTAGTAACTTTAGCCCGCGTCCAGGCCTCCCGCGTCCGAGGTACCATCTCATGCCGCCCACTAGTAGTGTCTGCCCATGCCAACTGGCCATGGTGTATAAGCTGCCAGCCTTAGCGGTGACTGCCCGACCAACTAGGCGCGGTGTAATATCATCATAACATGCTCATCATAATATGCTCATTATAACATAGGCATAAAGACTCTACGACAACTATACTTTATCGAGGTGACATAAGGTCATAAACCCTCGATTCCATTATAAACACTCTGCCTCACCTCGAAGGGATTAATTTATGAGGTGAGTGTAAGCAAGGAATGACATCATATCACTACTCAACTCATGACATTGCTCTTATCTCGTATAATTATTCATGATCTTAGACTCTTAGCTTTTAGGAACATAGGAGAGTCGTGGAGAGGAAAGAAGGATCATGTCATAGGATTTATGCCATAGAAAGAAAGGCCTAGCCTCACATACCTTTGTCTCTTAGTTAAGCTATCGTTCACCTTTTCTCCTTCAATATCACATTGCTTCCTTCACGAGAGAATGCGCATTATAGTTAGTCAATCGACCATAATAACACATCGTTATTTCTAGAGAAAATTGGGCAGCATTTCCTTTGTTTCTACTACTTTTCCCATGTTCTATTTCAACTCCCACACATTTACAACAACACTCACAATATAGTATCAACATTCATCATTTATCTACATTTAGCAAAATCCATCATTTTTCTCCAATTTCTCCACATTTAATGGTTTTAGCTCATCATCAAAATTTTGCTTACTTCACACCTATTCCATGGTCTATACGTCATTTATAACATATTCATAATCACAACATATTAACGTTTATGATTCCATTCAAATATTCATTCAATCGTGACACTATTCACTCATTTATGACCCATTTCCTATGCCGTGCTACAATCCAAGTATATTAACCTTTCAATTCCTTAAATAACATGGTATAGTCATGAAACATACCTTAGATGATGGTGGAATGAGCCTAGAGTGGAATTCTTCCTTTAGCATCAAAACCCTTCTTCACATCTTTTGGAATTTCTTGAAGGAGATGACTTCCAATTAGGTTTCATACACTTTGTTTCATAGATTTGGTGTTAATGATCATTTATTTTCCTTGGTATTCTTGTAGTTGAAGTGTTTGGAGAATATTCTAGAGTGTTCTTGAGAGAGAGAGTGGAAGTGAAATGAAAAAATAAAATGAAAGGGTCCGTTATACTTAAACTTAAAAGCTGGCCGACCATTATTATACGGACCAACATACTGTCCGTACTATTTATACGGACCGTATGTGTGGCCGTATATTTAGGCCAGTGGCTGGTCCTCTCTTTGGCCAATTATACGGTCCCATATACGGCTGGTACAAATTATACGGTCCGTAGGTTGGACTGTATAATGCCCAGTGATTCCGTTTTCGTTCTCGTCGACTCGTTTGATCTCCGATCCTTATGGAACCTTCTTAACACTTAATTAACACTCCAATACCAATCTAAAGGACGTTATTACCTATCTCTAAGGCCTCATTATGCCATCGTCCAATCGTTACTCGTTATTCTCAATCGATACACAACTTATGGTTCACTCCCCTTAGCAACTTTCTCTCCCTATCTTATATACCTTTGAAATCTCGTTTAGGGTCATCAACACTCTTCAAAACATCGCATACATTATGACATTCGTCAACCTGTTCGCTGTACATGTACGGGGAATTATTCCAAGGTGTAACACCTATCCTGTTCTTTCTACAGTTTTGTACTCCATTAAAGGTCTGTAGACAGTTGTATATAGTGGGATGTCATGTAGCCTTGTCGGCTCTTATTTTGTTGTACAACATATGTAGCAGCCTAGCTGGCTTGCACTGTTATTTTCGGTATATATATATACAGGTGGTTGTAAGTTCTTGATGTAGAGTTCATGGTGTTGCTCTTACAGAGTCAGGATAGTTCAGTTATAAGTCAATTATGGGCCACCCTGTTGTTCAGTGAGATCCAGGTACGAGTATAAAGGTGTCTGGTCGATAGAGGTTAGGCACTCATCATGACTCATCGGTTTGGGTCATGACAGAACGTCCATCGAAGTCGTAGCAGGCCAAGTCTTCACATTTAGAAAACTTTCCTTATAACTTGCCATCCTGAAGCGTCTGAAAACCTGCTCGCAAGTGATTTGTATGCTCTCTTTTCTAAACGTGAATAAAACAGGATATTAGCAATGCACAATATCATGAACAGATCTAGGAATGGCTGGAATACACTATTCATCAAATCCATGAACATTGCTATTGCATTCGTAAACCCGAAGGACATCACAAGGAACTCGAAGTTACCGTATCTGGTCTTGAAGGCCAACTTCAGAATATCTTTCTCCCTGACTCTAACCTGATGGTACCCTGACCTTAAATCGAGAAACACTTAGCTCCCTGCAACTGATCAAATAAGTCATCAATTCGCGGGAGTGGATATTTGTTCTTTATTGTAACCTTATTTAGTTATCGATAATCAATACACATCCTCAACGAGCCGTCTTTCTTTTGTAATAACACTAGTGCACCCCACGACGAGGTACTAGGCCTGATGAAGCCCTTCTGAAGCAAATTCTTCAACTGCTCCTTCAACTCTTTCAGCTCAGCAGGAGCTGTTCTGTAAGGAGGGATAGATATCGACTGAGTGTCTAGGAGCACATAAATGCCAAAATCAGTCTCCTGCTCTGGAGGGATGCTAAGAATTTCATCAGGAAACACATCAGGGTATTCACTGACCACCGGAACAGACTTAAGAGTCGGTGGTTCTGTATCTACATCTCTAACCCGAACAATATGATAAATACTTCCATTAGAGATCATCTTCTTTGCCTTGAGATAATAAATAAACCTACCTTAGGTGTTACTATATTACCCTTCCATTCCAGGATTGGCTCGCCTGGAAAATGAAATCTGACAATCTTTTTCCGACACTCGATATTGGCATAACAAGATGCTAACCAATCCTGTCACGACCTTTTTTGCCTAAGTCGTGCGGACACTTACCTTCCCACCTGGGTAAGCGAACCCTCAAGCCAATAGTAAATAAAGTCACAAAATATAACTAATCAAGCGGAAAAGAATAGATAAGTCAGTTTCACGATAGATATATATATACATAGTAGAATAGTGCGAGATAAAAATGATACCCCTAAGGATCTAGTATAAATAATATAAGAGCATCCAAATGGGAAATAATACAAGTCTGGAAAAATAATACATAAGTATGTATGTCTCTGAATTGAATAGGACATAAGATAGAGAAGTCTTCAAGGCAGCGAATGGCCATGCTCATCCTAGAAACTCAGAGATAATAGTGAAACAACTATCAGCCATGCGTCACAGAAGTGGATCTGACCTGATACTCTGCATTCATAAAAGAATGCAACAAGTGCAGGTCAGTACAAAACAACAGTACTGTGTCACAACCCAACCGGAGGGCCGCGACGGGCACCCGCTAGCCCACTCGGGCACCTCTTAACATACCTTTACATTTATATCTAGGTGAGCCACATGTTAAATCATAAATTTCTATTCATCCATCATGCTAGTCTCATTGGACAACAATACCTTTATATCATCATTGACAACTATACCCATATCAATGTACATAAGCCGACCAGGCTAACAAAATTAAATCCAAAATATAGGCCGACAAGGCCAAATACATCTAACCATATACACATAGCTATGAGCCTCTAAGGAGAGTATGTCATAACATATAGGCGGGACAGGACCCCACTATGCCCATAAATATATACCCAAAAGAATGAGTACCAAAAACTTTAGATCCGAAAGAAATGGAGCTCCGCTATATAGTCCCTGAGCAATGTAGCTACGAATCAAATCTGTCTCCCTGGGCACCTGCGGGCATGACGCAGTGTCCACAAACAAAAGGACGTCAGTACGAAGAATGTACTGAGTATGTAAAGCATAATCGATATTAACATGGAAGCATAATAAGCAACATAAGAAATAACATAAGATGGGAGACAGTAGTATCATCATCATAAGCACTTACTTTCCTTTCATAGGGACTTTCCAATTCTAACGCGTATTCGTGTACCTACATCCGTGTCCGTATCCGTTTCATATTCGTACTCGTATTCATATATGTATCCTTATTCATACTCGTATCTATACCATATGCATATCCACATTATGTACATATCCATATCATGAACATATTTATATCATATACATAACCATAGCATGTACATAGCATTTACATAGCGTGCCCGACTACGAAGGTTCGGCGTTTCACACATGCTTGGCCAACCAAGGCTCAAGGTTACACATGCCTGGCCCTACCAAGGCTTCAGGGTCACATCTACCTTGCCCTACCAAGGCTTCAGGGTTACATCTACCTGGCCCTACCAAGCCTTCAGGGTTACATCTACCTGGCCCTACCAAGGCTTTAGGGTTACATCTACCTGGCCCTACCAAGGCTTCAGGGTTATCCGTACCATCTGCAGAGGTGTGCGCGCGTTACGTAAATAGATACATATCCTACCCGGCCTAACAAGCTCGGGGTTCCATAATAGTCATACATAGATACACATACATAATAGCTCATAAGAAACTTACTATTATCATCACTATCATCGTCGTTCATTACATCTATCCTTGGAGGATTACTCGTCATATGAGGAATTTAGGACAATCGTAATACATATCGAGAGTGATAAGCTTAGTTGCTCTTGAAGATAGAATCATTTGGAATATGTCATAGACTTATAGAAGATTTAGATGATTGGCCAAAGAACCATGCTTTATGAAAGAAAGGGCCAGCCTTACATACTTTCCTGTTCGATTATTCTACACTTGCACGTTCTCCTCCGAAGCTCACATTTCTACCTTCATTAAAGTCATACTATCCTTAGAAAACGATGACTAGCATACACGACTAAAGCTAGAGAAAATCGGACAGCATCTCCTTTGTTTAAACGACATTCCTTCATATCGTAAATCCACTCCCAAACGATATCATAACAATAGTCTTTATTTACCCACACCATGTTCATTCCTCGATTCGCTTCCAATCACACATATCCATGGTCATATCACACGATTATGTTCATTCACGTACAATGTCTATCTCATGTTCTTAACGTCAATTATAAAATAGTCATTTCACAACACACAAGAATTACGACTCAATTCGAGCTACTACTCACAAACATCACTATTCTCACATTCAAGACCTATTTTCTATATCCTTTTTACAATCCAAGCATTTCAAATTTCAACTACCTTAAACAACATGTAAATACCATATAACTTACCTTAGACGTTGTAGGAACAAGCTTGGGTGGGAATACTTCTCTTGGACCAAACCCTAGTTCTCCTCCGATGGAATCCTTTGTGGTCCTCTAACCCTTGGAAGCTTTCTAACACATAAACACTTGGTTTTTGTCTTTGATCTTTGAGTTCTCTTGGACTTGAGTGGAATATTCTTAGAGAAGGGTTTTTGAGCTCTCAACACTTGTGGAAGATGAAAAATGAAATAAAAGAACCGAAGGCATCCATTTATACAAACACTGAAAATCAGTCCGTCGGGACTTCCACGGACACTTTCACGGTCCGTCGAACATTTCACGGTTCGTGGAAGTGGTCAAGGTTCACCACTGGCCAGACATCATCTCATCTGGGTATTCCACTGACCAGTATACGGTCCGTGGAAGGTTTCACGGTCCGTGAAACATGGCCGTGGAACTCACAGCTTTTCCGAAGTTGTTCTCGTCGTTTCGTTTGATCTCCAATCCTTATACAACCTTCTTAACACTTGTTTAATACTTCATTAACCATACATTAGGATCTATATCAGCCCTTCAAGACATCATCACATAAACATTATCCCAATCATAGCGGAACCTTTCCGAACACGACTTACATTTCGCTTCCCTCAACAAACTAAAATTCACATATTCATAGAACCTCGAAATCTTATTGTATGCACCTCAAGATATCTAATCCTTCGCTTAAACTCATAGGGATTTCATAATCATCTTAAGCTCACCTTAGCCTATCCGCAAGGCAACACATACGGATTTTCCGAAGTGTAACATTCTCCTCCCCCCTTAAGAACATTCGTCCTCGCACATCATATGTGAACTTTTCTGTCACTTGCACATCATTTATTGGCACGATCCTAGTAGGATCTCCAACACATTTTTGAAGCATCGAGACATGGAAAACTGGATGGACTGACTCCAAATCCGGAGGTAGATCTAATTCATAGGCCACTTAGCCTACTTTGTGCACAATCTCATAAGGCCCAATGTACCAGGGACTAAGTTTCCCCTTTTTGCCAAATCACATTACACCCTTCATTGGTGACACTTTCAAGAATACCCAATCTTTCACTTGGAACTCTAAGTCCCTTCGACGATTATCCTCATAGTACTTTTGACGACTTTGAGCTGCCAATAACCGATCTTGTATGAGCATGACTTTCTCTATGGCTTGCTGGACCAAGTCTGGCCGTATCAATTTAGTCTCTCCTGCCTCAAACTACCCAATTGGAGATCTACACTTTCGCCCATATAAAGCCTCATACGGTGCCATTTGAATGCTAGAATGATAACTATTGTTATAAGCAAATTCAATGAGGGGTAAGTGATCATCCCAGTTTCCTCCAAAATCTATCATACATGCCCGCAATATATCTTCAAGAGTTTGAATGGTACGCTCAGCTTGTCCATCAGTCTGCGGGTGAAATGCCGTGCTAAGGCTCTCTTGGGTCCCTAAACCCTCTTGGAAGGACTTCCAAAAATTGGCTGTAAACTGAGTCCCTCTATCAGAGATAATAGATGCTGGGACACCATAGAGTTGTACTATCTCTTTAACATAAAGCTTTGCATAATCTTCCACTACATATGTCGTTCTGACTGGTAAGAAATGAGCTGACTTCGTTAGTCTATCGACAATCACCCACATAGAATCATACTTAGGTCGAGAACGGGGTAGGCCTGTAATGAAGTCCATGTTAATTACTTCGCACTTCCAAGTTGGAATTTCTATAGCTTGCAACAATCCACCCGGCTTTTGGTGCTCTATTTTTACTTATTGATAGTTGGGGCATTGAGCTACGAATTCTGCTACATCTTTCTTCATCCCATTCCACTAATATATAGACTTAAGATCATGGTACATTTTTGTCATTCTAGGGTGGACAGAATAACGGGAGTAATGGGCTTCTCTCAATATTTGGTGGCGTAAACTTGCCATATCGGGAACACATAATCTGGCTTGGCATCGAAGAACTCCGTCTCCTGAAAGCTCAAATGATGACTCCTCTTTCTGAGGGAGTGTATCTCTGTAATGCATTAGCATGGAATCTTCGTATTGCCGCTTTTTCACTTCCGCTACGTGTGACGAGACTGCTAAGTTCTGAATGGTAGTTCCGCTGCTACCTGAGTCCACTACTCGAACTCCTAGGCTAGCTAACTGCTGGAGCTCACGAGCCATTTCTATCTTCTTTGGTCGTACATCATAAAAACTCCCCATAGATCTACGGCTAAGAGCATCAGCCACAACATTTGCCTTTCCGGGGTGATATAGGATATCAACATTGTAATGTTTTAGCAATTCTAACCATCGTCGTTGCCACAAATTCAACTCTTTCTACTTGAAGATATACTGAAGGCTCTTATGATCTGTATAAATATCCATCTGGACACCATATAAATAATGTCTCCATATCTTTAATGCATGAACCACTGCAACTAATTCTAGATCATGCGTTGGATAATTTTGTCTCATGTTTCCGCAATTGCCTTGAAGCATACACAATCACCTTACCATTTTGCATCAACACACAGCCTAGTCCAACGCCTGAAGCATTGCAATAAACAACATATCCTTCCAATCCCTCTGGAAGTGTCAAGACTGGGGCAGAAGTCAATCTATCTTTCAACCCTTGGAAATTACGTTCGCAAGCATCTGTCCATTGAAACTTTGCTGATTTCTGGGTCAACTTTGTGAGTGGTGCAGAAATGGAAGGAAAACCTTCAACAAATCTCCTGTAATAACCCCCTAAGCCCAGAAAGCTACGAACCTCGATAGGAGTTGTGGGTCTTGGCCAAGTCTTCACGGCCTCAATTTTTTGGCTATCCACTCGAATACCATCGGCTGCAACAATGTGCCCCAAAAACGTCACTGAGTTAAACCAAAACTCACACTTAGAAAATTTGGCAAATAGCTCTCGAGTCTGAAGAACTCTGAGGACAGTACACAAATGATCCGCATGTTCTGCCTCAGATCTAGAATACACCAAGATATCGTCGATGAATACAATCACAAATAGATCTAGGAAGGGCCTGAACACATTGTTCATCAAATCCATAAATACTGCCAGTGCATTAGTTAGCCCAAATGACATTACCTGGAATTCAAAATGACCATATCTTGTTCTGAAGGCTGTCTTAGGGATATCGTTTTCCCTAACTCTCACTTGGTGATACCCGGACCTCAAATCGATCTTTGAAAACCATTTGGCACCTTGCAATTGATCAAATAAGTCATCAATCCTCGGGAGAGGATATTTGTTCTTAATCGTCACCTTAGTCAATTGCCGATAGTCAATGCACATTCTCAAGGAGCCATATTTCTTTCGGACAAACAATACGGGTGCTCCCCACGGGGATGAACTAGGCCTAATAAAGCCTTTCTCAAGAAAGTATTTCAATTTCTCCTTCAACACTTTCAATTCTGCGGGTGCCATTCTATAAGGAGGAATAGATATAGGCTTCATGCCTGGCAACACATAAATGTAAAAATCAATCTCCCGCTCAGGAGGAAGGCCTGGAAGCTCATCCGGAAACACATCCGAAAATTCATTCACCACGGGAACTGACTGAAGAGTTGGCGATTCAGCTTCTACATCTTGAACCCAAACTAGATGATAAATACATCCTTTTGTGATCATTTTCCTTGCCTTTAGACAGGAAATAAACCCACCTTTTGGTGATGCAGTATTCCCTTTCCACTCTAACACTGGTTCTCCCGGAAATTGGAAACGAACCATTTTCATTCTACAATCAACGTTGGCATAGCAAGAAGCCAACCAATCCATGCCCATAATAACATCAAAGTCTACCATTTTTAACTCATGCAAGTTAATAATAGTACGATGATCACAAATCACAACTATACAGTTTCTATACACTCGACTAGATATGACCGATTCACCAATGGGCGTAGACACCTCAAAATGTTTGATCGATTCCGGTTCGACTCTAAATCAACTCAAAATATACGGAGTAACGTATGACAATGTGGAGCCCGGATCAATCAAAGCATATACATTATGAGAAAATACCGATAATATACCTGTGACCATATTAGGAGAAGACTCAAGATCTTGGCGTCCAACCAAAGCATAAATAAGGTGCTGAGGACCGCTAGAAATGAGAGCTCTCCCTCTGCCTCTACCATGGCTGAATGGCACATGTGAACCTGGCCCCATAAGGCGTACAAATGATGAAGATTCGGCTACCGACCCTGAAGGCTGGGTCCTACCTCTACCATGAACTGAGGGCAATCACGCATAATATCCTCTGGTCGACCACATGAATAGCAAAACTTTGAACCCGATCGGCATGGACCCCAATGTAACTTCCCACACTGGGAACATCGTGGCACGTGTGACCTTGCCTGACCCGAATCACCTCTAAACTGAGACCTCGAAAAACTCTGACTCGGTCCGGAATGATTAGATCTATCAAAATCTCTGGCCTGAAAACCGTGGAGGCGCACTAGTCATAGAAAGGCTTGAATGCCTAGAAAACTGCTATCTGTGCCCGCCTCTAAACTCACTCATCGGACCCGAAGATCTGGCCCTCTTGCTATTTCCCCTATCATTTTCGCGTTCACTTCTTTGCTGCCGTAGGCTTTCTTCTAAGTTCTGAGCATGGGCCTGAATGCGTGAAATATCCATATTGTCCTGAAGGGACGCAGTCAAGCACCTATCCATCAAATGTGGCCCTAGGCCCTTCACAAATCAGTGTACTCTGTCACCCATATCTGCTACCATGGCCGAAGCATACCTAGCCAAGGAATTGAAGCGGAGACTATACTCTAAAGCACTCATGCTACCTTGCCTCAAATTAAAGAACTTATCGGCTCTAGCTCACCAAACTTCTGGAGGCATATAGTGTCGGAGGAAAGCATCAACAAATTCTTGCCATACCGGGGGAGGTGCATTGGCTCCCCGTGAGGCCATCCAAATCGTGTACCAATGGATCGAGACATCCCTCAATATATATGACGCTAAATCCACCGATTCGGTGTCCGAAGCATGTATCAAACGAAGCGTCCTTAACATCCCATCAATAAAGTCCTGAGGGTCCTCATCTGACTTTGATCCAAAGAATTCCGGAGGGTTCAAGCTAATGAAGTCACGGGCCCTTGCACTAACAACCCTATCAACTTGCCTTGTACCTTGCCGCTGAGTCTGGGCAGCAACCAATTGAGTAAGCAAATGAATGGCCTCTTTTATATCTTGGCCTGAAGCATCCGGTGGAGGAGCCAGAGGTGCTGGAGCTGGAGCTGAGGCTCTCTCGCGCTCCTCAGAAATAGGGACTGTCTGGGAGGACTGAGATTGAGTCACATTCTGGGACTCACTTTCCTCTACAACTGCTGGTGGTGCTCTTTCAGCCTGCTTTTCTGTCACTGTCTTGCCCTTTTTGGCTGCTGTAGCCTTTCTCTTTACAGGAATCTCTGAAATACACAATACACAGTTAAGGAACAAGAAGTTCTTATATCATATCTCTATCGCATGATCTTATGAAAAAAAGAAGGTCAATCATTCCTAAAATGCCCGCAACATCTTGTTTATATGTGTGGCGCACAACACACCCATAACCAAGACTCTACTGGACACGGCTCGTAGACGCACCCTAGGATAGAATTGATCTGATACAACTTTTGTCACGACCCAACCGGAGGGCCGCGACTGGCACCCAGTGCTAGCCCACTCGGGCATCTCTTAACATACCTTTACATTTATATCTAGGTGAGCCACATATTAAATCATACGTTTCTATTCATCCATAATGCTAGCCTCATTGGACAACAATACCTTTATAGCATCATTGACAACTATGCCCATATCAATGTACATAAGCCGATAAGGCTACCAAAATGAAATCCAAAATATAGGCCGACAAGGCCAAATACATCAAACCATATACACATATCTACGAGCCTCTAAGGAGAGTATGTCATAACATATAGGTGGGACAGGACCCCCCTATTCCCATAAATATATACCCAAAAGAATGAATACCAAAAACTTTAGCTCTGAAAGAAATGGAGCTCCGCTATGTAGTCCCTGAGTAATGTAGCTACGAATCAAATCTATCTCCCTGGGCACCTGCGGGCATGACGCAGCTTCCACAAACAAAAGGACGTCAGTACGAAGAATGTACTGAGTATCTAAAACATAATCGATATTAATGTGGAAGCATAATAAGCAACATAAGAAATATAATAAGATGGGAGACAGTTGTTACACCTCGGAAAAGTTTCCGTTGATGCACAAGTGAATAGAATAGTGAAGAGAACGAGTATACGTTATTTCAATAAGTAAGAAATGACATTCGATAACCCTAGTTAAGATTTCAAAGATGTTTGAGATAGGGGAAGGAAGTTGCCAAGAGAAGGCAAGGCATACGATAGGTAGCGGAAAGGGATTACGAGTAACGAGTTAACGAGGATTTAATGATGTCTTGGAGAAGAGTGATAACGTCCCTTAGTTTTGTATTGAGGTGTTAAAAAAGTGTTAAGAAGGTTCCATAAGGATTGGAGATCAAACGAGTCGACGAAAACGAGTTTCGGAATACTGGGGATTATACGGCCAAACATACTGGCCGTATAAAATATACGGTTTGTATGTTAGGACCGTATAATCAGCCCAGAATGGCATACTTATCTGGACCAAACATACGGCCAAACATACAGCCCGTATAATATGTACGGACCGTATGTTGGTCCGTATACCTGGTCGGGGACTGAATGGTTCATTAAATAAAGGATTCAAGTTTCATTTCATTTCACTTCCATATCACACCCGTTCTCTCTAAAACATCTCTCTACGTGTATTACACAATAATTCAAGAGGTATTAGTGATCAACAATATAAAATAAGTGAATCAAGTGCTAGAAAACCCATTAAAGATCATTCAAGTAAAGAAATCTCATTGGAGATGAACTAGGGTTTTTGCTCAAGTGAAGTATTACCAACCAACGCTTGTTCCTACAACATCTAAGGTATTAGTTATGGTATTTCTATGTTGTTTAAGGTATTTGAGAGTTGAAATACTTGGATTGTAGAAGGGTATAAAAAATGGGTCATGAATGTGGAATAGTGCCATTTTGAGTAATAGTTTGAATTGAGTCATGATTCTTGATGTGTTGTGATATAAATATGGTACAAATGATGTTGAGGACATGGGATAGGAAATGTATGTGAATGAACGTAGTCGTGTGTTATGACCATGGATATGGGTGAATGGAAGCGAAGTGAGAAATATAGATAATGTGGATGAATAGAAACTATTGTTATGATATTGTGAATGTATTATTGACGTTTGGGAGTTGATAGATGATATGGAGGAATGTCGTATAAATAAAGGAGATGTTGTCAGATTTTCTCTAGTTTTAGTCGTGTATGCTAGCTATCGATTCTAATGATAGTATGACTTTAATGAAGGTAGAAACGTTAGCTTCGGAGGAGAACGTGCAAGTGGTAAATAGTTGAACGGAAAGGTATATAAGGCTAACCCTTCTTTCATAAGGCGTGGTTCTTTGGCAAGCCATCTAAACCTCCTATAAGATTATGATATCCTTCAAATGATTCTATCTTTCGAGCTATTGAGCTCATGATCCTCGATATGTATTACGATTGTACTAAGTTCCTCATATGACGAGTAATCCTATAAGGATAGATGTAATGAACAACGATCATAGTGATAACGATAATGATAACGATTATAATAGCGATGACGATAATGATAGTGATAATAATAATAAGATGCTTATGAGCTATTATATATGTGTATCTATGTATAATTATTATGGAACCCCGAGCTTATGAGGCCGGGTAGGATATGTGTCTATTTACGTAACGCGCACACACCTCTGCAGATGGTACGGATAACCGTGATGCCTTGGTAGGGCCGGGTAGATGTAACCCTGAAGCCTTGGTAGGGCCAGGTATGTGTAACCTTGAGCCTTGGTTGGCCAAGTATGTATGAAACACCGAACCTTCGTGGTCGGGCATGCTATGTAAATGTTATGTATATGATATAGATATGAATATGAATACAAATAAGACTATATATACGAATACGATTATGGACGCAATGTAAATGATACAGATATGAGTACGGATACAGATATAGATGTATGTACACGAATACGCGCTAGAAATGGAAAGTCCCTATGACAAGCAAGTAAGTGCCTATGACATTGATACTGCTATCTCCCCTCCTATGCTATTCCTCATATTGCTTATTATGCTTCTATATTGATGTTGCTCATGCTTTACATACTTAGTACATTCTTCGTACCGATGTCCTTTTGTTTGTGGACGCTGCGTCATGCCCGCAGGTGCCCAGGGAGACAGACTTGATCCATAGCTACATTCTCAGAGACTACATAGCAGAGCTCCACTTCATTCGGAGCTATAGCTTTTGGGTACTTATTCTTTTGTGTACATAATTATGGGCATAGCAGGGTCCTGTCCCGCCTATATGTTATGACATACTCTCCGTAGAGGCTCGTAGACATGTGTATGTGGTTAGATGTGTTTTTCCTTGTCGGCCTCTATTTTGTATATCATTTTTTTAGCCTTGTCGGCTAAGGTACATTGATTTGGCATAGATGCCAATGATGATATGGAGGTTTGTTGCCCAATGAGACTAGTATGATTGATGAATAGAGATGTATGTTTAAATTTGTGGCTCACCTAAATGTAAGGGTAAAGATACACTAAGGGAGTGCCCGGGTGGGCTAGCATCGGGTGCCCGTCGCGGCCCCTTGTCGGGTCGTAACAAAAGTGGTATCAGAGCAGTTTAGTCCTAGGGTGTGTCTGCGAGCCGTGTCTAGTAGAATCTTGGTTATGGGTGTGTTGCGCGCCACACTTATAAACAAGAAGCTGCGGGCATTTTAGGAATAAATGACCTTCTTTCTTCATAAGAATCGTGCGATTGAGCTATGATATCAGAACTTCTTGTTCCTTAACCGTGTGTTGTGTATTTCAGAAGTGCCTGTAAAGAGAAAGGCTACAGTAGCCCAATAGGGCAAGACGGTGGCAGAAAAGCGGGCTGAAAGACCACCGCCACCGGTAGTAGAGGAAAGTGAGTCCCAGAGTGCGGCTCAATCTCAGTCCTCCTGTTAAATACCTATATTAGGGGAGCGTGAGGGAGCCTCAGCCCTAGCTCCAGCACCTCCGGCTCCTCCACCGGATGCTTCAGGCCAAGATGTAAAAGAGGCCATTCATTTGCTTACTAAATTGGTTGCTGCCCAGACTCAGCGGCAAAGTACAGGGCAAGGTGATAGGGCTATTAGTGCAAGGGCCCGTGACTTCATTAGCTTAAATTCTTCGAAATTCTTTGGATCAAAGCCGGATGAGGACCCTCAAAATTTTATTGATGGTATGTTGAGGACGCTTCGGTTGATACATGCTTCGGACACCGAATCGGTGGAGCTAGCGTTATATAGATTGAGGGATGTCTCAATCCATTGGTACACAGTTTGGATGGCTTCACGGGGAGCCAATGCACCTCCCCCGGTATGGCAAGAATTTGTTGATGCTTTCCTTCGACACTATATGCCTCTGGATGTTTGGCGAGCTAGAGCCGATAAGTTCTTGAATTTGAGGCAAGGTAGCATGAGTGCTTTAGAATATAGTCTCCGTTTCAATTCTTTCGCTAGATATGCTTCAGCCATGGTAGCGGATATGGGTGACCGAGTGCACCGATTTGTGAAGGGCCTAGGGCCACATTTGATGGATAGGTGATTGACTGCGTCCCTTCAGGACAATATGGATATTGCACGCATTCAGGCCCATGCTCAGAACTTAGAAGAAAGCCTACAGCAGCAAAGAAGTGAACGTGAGCAAGATAGAGGACATACCAAGAGGGCCAGATCTTCGAGTCCGATGAGTTAGTTTAGAGGTGGGCACAGGTAGCAGTTTTCTAGGCATTCAGGCTATTCTATGACCAGTGCACCTCCACGGTTTTTAGGCCAGAGATTCGATAGATCTATTCGTTCCGGGCCGAGTCAGAGCTTTTCGGTCAAAATTATTTTATACCAGTCAACAACTCTCTTCTCTCTCCTCAAAGTTCATGCAAACCCTAATACTACAAACCCTAACCTAGCCGTAATATGGCCATTCCGGCCACTGGTCAGCCGTCGTCGACGGCTGACCAGCCACTTCCTCTAACCTTCTCAATCATATTCCCACCCCTACCTCAATCCAACATACCACCTTCATCTTTATCTCAACCAAACCCTAATTCTTCAAACCCTAACGTAAACTCTTCTAAATACCTTTTTTCTTCAAAAGGCTTTTCCAATACATTAACGAGTAGAGAGGAAATCTGTACAGCAATAAAGCAGCAATGTGAGCCTATACCTAGGAAGAATCTAACGTATATTGATGGTATTCCAATGGTGAAGTGGACCGAGGCTGAAATCAAAAGAATGGAGATATTGGAAGACTTTCAGCATGCAGTCATAGGCAAATTTTCTCATGGGTGGCCGGAGTTGGAAGAACTCCGTAACATTATACCATCACAATGTGGTTTAAAACGTGACTGTAAGGTTGGTTTATTTAGGCCAAGACATGTATTGATCAGATGCTCACTGATGGAAGATTTTATCAATCTTACGTCTAGAGGAGCATATTATTTGAAGGCTAAAGATGGCGTGGATTTCTTTTCCAAACTTATTACCTACTTTCTTTGTTAAAGAATCTGGCCTCAAAGTGGTGATTGAAAAAAAAATGTTCATCCAGATCATGATAAACAGGTGGATTTTGATGATACATGATTAAATGGAGTAAAAGAGGCTACAAAGGGTTCTCCCTCAGTGATAATTCGTAATCCTGAGCAAAGAGAAGGAAAAGTGCAGGAAAATGTGCAATCAATAGTGTCAACAGTAGTGGATGTCACAAGTGACAAGACGAAGGAGCAGGTGTATGTGGAGCAAGATGCTGATCCACCAGATCATTCTTCCTCAGAAAAGGTAGTGGTGATTTCACATACTGACCATCAACAGGTGACATTTTGTAGAAAATCTTCCCCAGTCAAAGAACTACATGATTTGATCTCTCATAATATAGATGGCTTGGAAGTAGAGGAGGATCTCAGAGATCTCCTTAAAGAAGACAAGGAGGAGAATATTAAGCAAAATAAGGAAAACATTCTTAAGCAGGCTGATATATCTCCTAATAGCACGTCTAATAATAAGGGTCAGAAGAAAGGCAAGAAGAATGCTATTGATAAGCAAATTCCACTCAGGGTGGTACCAAAGAGGAATGCTACTAAATCTAATGTTAAATGATGTTGAAGTCATTCATTTGGAACATTAGGTCAGTAAAGACACAAAAAGCTTTTCATAGGGTACAAATGTTAAACAGACATCACAAATTCTTTTTGATTGCTCTCATGGAACCATTTCAACAGATCAGGACAATAAACCATTATAGAAGGAGGTTGGGCATGTGCTTAGCCAATGCCAACTGTAATGGTAAAATATGGTACTTTGTGGCTGATAATATAGATGTAGAAGTTTTGATGGATTCCCCTGAGCAGATTACTTTGAAGCTGTTTTTACAAGAGTTGAATTAGCACCTTATTACTACTTTAGTATATGCTAAATGTAGTGCTTCTGAAAGGCTAGAGTTGTGGGAGGATATCTATCATCTCTCCAATACCTTATCTTGTTGCTGGTTAATAGGAGGAGACTTCAATGTGGTTCTGAATGATGAAGAAAAGATAGGGGGTAATCCTATTCAACCTCAGGATATAGAAGACTTTGCTTTTTGCATAAACTCCTGTGATCTTGAAGAGGTAAACTTTAAGGGTAGTCCCTTCACTTGGTGGAATGGTAGAGCCGATGAAGCATGTATTTTTGAGAGATTGGATAGGATGTTAGTGAATTCATTGCTTCTGGAAAACTTTGGAAATATTGAAGTGGAACATCTTCCAAGAACTGGATCAGATCATGCTCCACTTCTGCGTTCCTATGGTGATAAGCATCAGAATCTGGTCAGACCTTTTAAATTTCTATCATTCTGGATAGAACATGCAACTTTCCTGGATACAGTCAGGTTGAATTGGTCCACTTAGAAGCATGATGATCCTTTTATAAATTTCAAAAGCAAGATGAAAAAGCTGAAAGGAGTGTTATGCAAATGGAGCAGGGAAGTGTTTGGTGATATATTCAAGCAGCTGATCATAAGGGAGGAAATAGTGAGATTAAAGGAACAGTTGTTTGAACAAAATCCAAGCCAAGTAAATAGAGTGGTTTTGCAGAAAGCTCAGGCTGAGACTAAGAGATATTTGCATTATGAAGAAGAGTGCTGGAGACAAAAATCAGGCCTGGATTGGTTTGTA
Source organism: Lycium barbarum (assembly GCF_019175385.1). Classification (NCBI taxonomy): domain Eukaryota; kingdom Viridiplantae; phylum Streptophyta; class Magnoliopsida; order Solanales; family Solanaceae; genus Lycium; species Lycium barbarum. Next base: position 57,244,207 of record NC_083342.1, on the reverse strand, counting down.
GATGGAGACAAAAATACTAGATTTTTCCATAATCTAGTAAAGGGAAAAAGGAAGAAACTGCAGATCAAAAGAATTCAAAACTCAGATGGTTCATGGATTGAGGATGATGATCAAATGGCAGATGAGGCTGTGCACTTTTACTCTCAACAATTTTCACAAGAAGAGTTAATTGGAGATGAAAATTTGTTGTCACGCATTCTTGTTTTGATTGACCAAAACAGAAATGATCTTCTTTGTCAAATGCCTAGTGTTGATGAAGTCAAAAAAGTTGTTTTCAACCTTAGTGGATCAAGTGCTAGTTGACCTGATGGTTTTCCTGGAATTTTCTATCAGACATGTTGGGACATTATTAGCTTGGATGTATACAAGATGGTGGTGGCTTTCTTTCAGGGTCATACTCTTCCAAAGTCAATCACTCACACAAATATTGTTTTACTACCAAAGAAGGAGTTGGTTCAAAGTTACTCAGACTTAAGGCCTATAAGTTTAAGTAACTTTATCAACAAAGTGATGTCAAGAGTGGTTCATGATAGATTGGAGACTGTGCTACCTCAGTTGGTTTCTATTAATCAAGCAGGTTTTGTTCAAGGGAGAAGTATTATTGAAAATGTGTTATTGGCACAAGAAATAGTGACAGACATTAGAAAAAGGGGTAAACCAGCAAATGTAGTGATCAAATTGGACATGGCAAAAGCCTATGATAGAGTATCTTGGTCATATTTTATAAAGGTACTCAGCAGAATAGGATTTGCTAGTCAATTCATTGACATGATTTGGAGGTTGATTACAAATAACTGGTATTCCATCCTGTTCAATGGTCAGGCCAAAGGATTTTTCCATTAAAACAGGGGTGTCAAACAAGGTGATCCACTTTCACCTGCATTGTTCATCTTATCAGCAGAGGTGGTATCAGGAGCTCTAAATACAGAATTTGACAATGCTGAGTATGTGGGCAATGGCATGCCTAAATGGAGTAAAAATATCAATCATCTGGCTTATGCAAATGATACTATAATATTTGCATCTGCAGAAGGGGAGTCATTGAAGAGAATTATGAAGATACTGCAGGAGTATGAGGCAATTTCAGGTCAGCTGATCAATAAAGGCAAGAGTGCCTTTTACATGCATCACAAGATTTCTGGTGCATTATCTTAGCAGGTGGAGCAGATTACAGGCTTTAAAAGGGATCAATTTCCATTAAACTACATGGGATGTCCTATATTTCATTCAAGGAGGAAAAAGGTATATTACAATGACCTTATCAAGAAGGTGAAAAACAAGCTGCAAAATTGGAAAGGAAAATTTCTCTTCTTTGGTGGAAAAGCAGTTCTTATCTATAGTGTGCTTCAGAGTATTCCAATATACATGCTGTCAGCTGTTGTTCCAACAAAATATACCATTAATGAGCTTCATAAAATCTTTGCAAGGTTTTACTGGAGCACTAAAGAAGAAGGTAAAAGCAGGCACTGGTCCTCTTGGGACAAGGTTTGTTTACCAAAAGAAGGAGGAGGATTAGGATTCAGATCTCTAGATGATGTGTCTAAGGACCTTTTTTCCAAATTATGGTGGAAATTTAGAACATCAAATACATTATGGTCAGCCTTTATGTGGAATAAATATTGCAAGAAGAAGAAGCCTACAGAAGTGCAGTGGAAAGGTGGATCACAAGTGTGGAAAAAAATGATAGAAGAAAGAGATCAGGTGGATCAACAGATATCGTGGGAACCTAGAAATGGTGTGATGTATGGGAAGATAATTGGACTAAACTTGGTTCACTCTAACAGGTAATACCACCAGATTTTCAGATTGACACCAGCATTGAAGAAGTATCACACTTTATGAATGTAGAAGGCTGGGATGTACAGAAATTGCATGACAAACTGCCAAGTAATGTGTGTGATCATATCTTACAAGAGTTTAGTATAGTGGAGCATTCAGAGGAGAAATATAAATCCTGGTGGATGGCTAGTACTACAAGAGATTTCATTGTAGAGAGTGCTTGGATTTTGCTCAAGAAAAAGGCTCAAACATCAGCTCACTTCTAAAAGTTGCGGTTCAAAGGAGTTCCATTCAAAATGTCATTCTTCCTTTGAAGATTGTGGAAGTTCAAAATACCAGTAGATGATGTTCTAAAGAGAATGAATATTAGCATTGTATCTAGATGTAGATGCTGTTTGAACCCTCATCAGGAGGAGACAGTTTAACATCTATTCCTAACAGGGGAATTTGCAGCAGAAATTTGGCAATATTACAATGCTGCTATGGGGATAATTGTGCCAAGGATTAAGATTCATCAGACAATAGTGCAATGGTGGTATATGCAAGGTCCTACAAAACTCAAGTCAGTTATGCAGGCTGCACCAGCATTCATATGCTGGCAATTATGGAAGAGAAGAAATACTATCATGCATTGGGGCAAGATGAATAAACTAAAGGTGATAAATGGGATCAACTATAATCTGCAACAACTGGTGAAGACATTATATCCTTGGCTGATAAATATTCCACATGATTGGCCTCACATAGTGAAATATTTGGAGGATTACATGCCTAGAATAGGATATAAGATGGTGCAATGGAAATTTCCTGATGCTGGTTGGTTCAAGTGCAATACAGATGGGGCATCTAGGGGTAATCCAGGGTTGAGTTCAGCTGCTTTCTGCATTAGAGATGAGGTTGGAAACCTGATATATGCTGGAGCAAGAAGATTATCTGATAAAACTAATATCACAGCAGAATTTGTAGCTATATTGGATGGAATTGAGTTCTGTATTAAAAATGATCTGGTGCCTGTAATGATTGAATCAGATTCTCTGTCTATGATAAACATTATTCAAGGAATATGGGAAATTCCATGGAAGATTAGTATGGAAGTTAAGAAGATTAACTTCTGGAGGAATAAGGGACAAGTGCAGTTTGCTCATATCCTTAGGGAAGGCAATGGACTTGCTGATTTGTTAGCTAACCTGGTTTTTGATTTCGCAGGTACAGTTCATTTTCATTCATTTGTTGAGTTGCCAGCAGGTGCTAAGAAGATTCTCAATGCTGATAAGATGATGATTCCTAATTTCAGAAGAAAGATCTACAGAAATAGAGAACCAGACTGATCATATGCATCTGATCTCTATATACATGCCAACAAGTGATGACACAAGATTCAATTACACAAGGCAGTAAAGGTTCATGATAACAGTTTCATAGGATTGTTGTAGTCCTGGTTGGATGACTAAGGTTATCCTTGTTAGTGTGTGGTATTAACATAAATGTTCAGCCTATTAACAGGATCTCCCTAGTTACCTAGTCCAGCTACAAACATTCAACATGATTTCATGTGTAAGATTGATCAGAGACATTGGATAGTAAAGGAAAGCAACCATGAGGAGATTCATACCACACTTCTTCTTGAAAGATTTTCAGTGAGATTAGCTACCATAGCACCTGGTGAGAGCTTGAGGCGACTGTTAATGGCATCAATCCAAAGAATGAGTGTTCTTGTTTGCAGTTTTTCATTGTTTCACTTGGCTGTTCAAACAAGGCTTAGACTTTATTATCATCTCCTAGGATAGAGTAGTATAGCTTTTTTCATCTTTCTTTCATTTCTTTTCATTTTCATTTTACTTCTTTTTGTTCTGTAAATACCTTTATTTATTTTAATAAAATCCAACAACATCAGGCTGATTGGCTTTGATAAAAAAAAAGAGCTTTTCGGGATCTCAGTTTAGAGGTGATTCGGGTCAGGCGAGGTCACATGTGCCACGATGTTCCCAGTGTGGGAAGTTACATTGGGATCCATGCCGCTCGGGTTCAGTTGTTTGTTATTCATGTGGTCGACTAGGCCATATTATGTGTGATTGCCCCTCAGTTCATGGTAGAGGTAGGACCCAGCCTTCAGGGTCGGTAGCCAGATCTTCAGCATCTGTACGCCTTATGGGGCCAGGTTCGCATGCGCCATTCGGCCATGGTAGAGGCATAGGGAGAGCTCCCATTTCTAGCGGTCCTCAGCACCGTATTTATGCTTTCGCTGGACGCCAAGATCATGAGTCTTCTCCTGATGTGGTCATAGGTATATTATCGATATTCTCTCATGATGTATATTCTTTGATTGATCCGGGCTCCACATTGTCATATGTTACTCAATATATTGCGGGTCGATTTAGAGTCGAACCGGAGTGAATCAAACCTTTTGAGGTGTCTACACCCGTTGGTGAGTCGGTAATAGGGTAATAGCTAGCCGGGTATATAGAAACTGTATGGTTGTGATTTGTGACCGTCGTACTATGGTTGACTTGCATGAGCTAAAAATGGTAGACTTTGATGTTATTAAGGTGACAATTAAGAACAAATATCCTCTTCTGACGATTGATGACTTATTTGATCAACTACAAGGTGCCAAGTGGTTTTCAAAGATCGATTTGAGGTCCGAGTATCATCAAGTGAGATTTAGGGAGAAAGATATCCCTAAGACAGCCTTCAAAACAAGATATGGCCATTTCGAGTTCCGAGTGATGTCGTTTTGGCTAACTAATGCACCGACAGTATTTATGGATTTGATGAACAATGTGTTCAGGCCCTTCCTAGATCTGTTTGTGATTGTATTTATCGACGATATCTTGGTGTATTCTAGATACGAGGCAGAACATGCGGATAATTTGCATACTGTTCTTAGAGTTCTTCAAACTCGAGAGTTGTTTGCAAAATTTTCTAAGTGTGAGTTTTGGTTAAACTCAGTGGCATTTTTGGGGCACATTGTTGCAGCCGATGGTATTCGAGTGGATAGCCAAAAGATTGAGGCCGTGAAGACTTGACCAAGGCCCACGACTCATATGGAGGTTCGTAGCTTTCTGGGCTTAGCAGGTTATTACAGAAGATTTATTGAAGGTTTTTCTTCTATTTCTGCACCACTCACAAAGTTGACCCAGAAATCAGCAAACTTTCAATGGACAGATGCTTGTGAACGTAGCTTCCAAGAGTTAAAAGGTAGATTGACTTCTGCCCCTGTCCTGACACTTCTAGAGGGATTGGAAGGATATGTTGTTTATTGCAATGCTTCAGGCGTTGGGCTAGGCTGTGTGTTGATGCAACATGACAAGGTGATTGCGTGTGCTTCAAGGCAATTATGGAAACATGAGAAGAATTATCCAACCCATGATATAGAATTGGCTGTAGTGGTTCATGCACTAAGGATATGGAGACATTATTTATATGGCGTCCATGTAGATATTTATACAGATCATAAGAGTCTCCAATATATCTTCAAGCAGAAAGAGTTGAATTTTCGGCAACGATGATGGTTAGAACTGCTAAAGGATTATGATGTTGATATCTTGTATCACCCCGGAAAAATGAATGTTGTGGCTGATGCTCTTAGCCGTAGATCTATGGGAAGTTTGTGTGATGTTCGACCAGAGAAAAAAGAAATGGGTCGTGAGCTCCAGCAGTTACCTAGCCTAGGAGTTCGAGTAGTGGACTTAGGTAACAGGGGAACTACTATTCGTCGCTAGTAGCGGAAGTGAAAGAGCGACAATACGAAGATTCCATGCTAATGCATTACAGAGATACACTCCCTCAGAAAGAGGAGTCATCATTTGAGCTTTCAAGAGACGGAGTTCTCCGATGCCGAGGCAGATTATGCGTGCCTGATGTGGCAGGTTTACGCCACCAGCCATTGAGAGAAGCTCATTGTTCCTGTTATTCTATCCACCCGGAGCAACGAAAATGTACCATGATCTTAAATCAATATATTGGTGGAATGGGATGAAGAAAGATATAGCGGAATTTGTACCTCAATGTCCCAACTGTCAACAAGTAAAAATCGAGCACCAAAAGCCGGGCAGATTGTTGCAAGCTATAGAAATCCCAACTTGGAAGTGGGAAGTTATTAACATGGACTTCATTACAGCCTTACCCCGCTCTCGACGTAAGTATGATTCTATATGGGTGATGGTTGATAGACTCACAAAGTCAGCTCATTTCTTGCCAGTCAGAAGGATGTATGTGGCAGAAGATTATGCAAAGTTTTATGTTAAGGAGATAATGCGACATCATGGTGTTCCAGTATCTATTATCTCAGACAGAGGAACCCAGTTTACGGCCAATTTTTCGAAGTCCTTCCAAGAGGGTTTGGGGACCCAAGTGAGCCTTAGCACGACATTTCACCCGCAGACTGATGGACAAGCTGAGCGTACCCTTCAGACTCTTGAAGATATGTTGCGGGCATGTATGATAGATTTTGGAGGAAATTGGGATGATCACTTGCCACTCATTGAGTTTATTTATAACAATATTTATCATTCTAGCATTCAAATGGAACTGTATGAAGCGTTATATGGGCGGAAGTGTAGATCTCCAATTGGGTGGTTTGAAACAGGACAGGCTAAATTGATAGGGCTAGACTTGGTCCAGCAAGCCATAGAGAAAGTCAAGCTCATATGAGATCGGGTGCTAGCAGCCCAAAGTCATCAAAAGTCCTATGCGGATAATCGTCGAAGGGACTTAGAGTTCCAAGTTGAAGATTGGGTATTCTTGAAAGTGTCTCCAATGAAGGGTGTTATGAGATTTGGCAAAAGGGGGAAGCTTGGTCCCCGATACATTGGGCCGTATGAGATTGTGCGCAAAGTAGGCAAAGTGGCCTATGAATTAGATCTACCTCCTGATTTAGAGTCAGTTCACCCAGTTTTCCATGTCTCGATGCTTCGAAAATGTGTTGGAGATCCTACTAGGAGCGTGCCAATAAATGATGTTAAAGTGACAGAGAAGTTGACTTATGAAGAGGCACCCATTGCCATACTAAATAGGCAAGTACGGAGGCTTAGAAACAAAGAGGTGGCCTCAGTTAAGGTTTTATAGAGAAGCAATAAATGAGAAGAAATGACATGGGAAGCGGAAGAAATTATGCGATCCAAGTACCCGTACTTATTTCAGCCCCCGGAAGAGGGCCAAGACGAGACATCAAGATCATAAGGTATGTATGATTTCCTTTTTATGCATTTGGGTCGTGTGTGGCCAAATTCCATTGCTATAATGCTGCGGCCCTGTGAGGCATTGTTATTATGGTTGTTGTGACAGGATGGTAGTGGCATATTATAGGGGAAACTCTGGCGAAATTTTCGTAGAATCCCCGAGTGCTTAACATTCGAGGATGAATGTTCTTAAGGAGGGAAGAATGTTACACCTCCGAAAATTTTCCGTTGATGCACAAGTGAATAGAATAGTGAAGAGCACGAGTATACGTTATTTCAATAAGTAAGAAACGACATTCGATGACCCTAGTTAAGATTTCAAAGATGTTTGAGATAGGGGAAGGAAGTTGCCAAGAGAAGGCAAGGCATACGATAGGTAACGGAAAGGGATTATGAGTAACGAGTTAACGAGGATTTAATGATGTCTTGGAGAAGAGTGATAACATCCCTTAGATTGGTATTGAGGTGTTAAACAAATGTTAAGAAGGTTCCATAAGGATTGGAGATCAAACGAATCGACGAAAACGAGTTTCAGAATACTGGGGATTATACGGCCAAACATACTGGCCGTATAAAATATACGGTCCGTATGTTAGGACCGTATAATCAGCCCAGAATGGCATACTTCTTTGGACCAAACATATGGCCCGTATAATATGTACGGACCGTATGTTGGTCTGTATACTTGGTCGGGGACTGAATGGTTCATTAAATAAAGGATTCAAGTTTCATTTCATTTCACTTCCATATCACACCCATTCTCTCTAAAACATCTCTCTACAGTTATTCCACAAGAATTCAAGAGGTATTAGTGATCAACAACCTAAACTAAGTGAATCAAGTGCAAGAAAACCCATTAAAGATCATTCAAGTCAAGAAATCTCATTAGAGATGAACTACGGTTTTTGCTCAAATGAAGTATTACCAACCAAGGCTTGTTCCTACAACATCTAAGGTAAGATTTATGGTATTTCTATGTTGTTTAAGGTATTTGAGAGTCGAAATACTTGGATTGTAGAAGGGTATAGAAAAATGGGTCATGAATGTGGAATAGTGCCATTTTAATTAATAGTTTGAATTGAGTCATGATTCTTGATTTGTTGTGATATAAATATGTTACAAATGAAAGTAGTCGTGTGTTATGACCATGTATATGGGTGAATGGAAGCGAAGTGAGAAATATAGATAATGTGGATGAATAGAAACTATTGTTATGATATTGTGAATGTATTATTGACGTTTGGGAGTTGATATACGATATGGAGGAATGGCGTATAAATAAAGGAGATGCTGTCCGATTTTCTCTAGTTTTAGTCATGTATGCTAGCTATCGATTCTAATGATAGTATGACTTTAATGAAGGTAGAAACGTGAGCTTCGGAGGAGAACGTGCAAGTGGTAAATAGTTGAACGGAAAGGTATGTAAGGCTAACCCTTCTTTCATAAGGTGTGATTCTTTGGCAAGTCATCTAAACCTTCTATAATATTATGATATCCTTCAAATGATTCTATCTTTCGAGCTATTGAGCTCATGATCCTCGATATGCATTACGACTGTACTAAGTTCCTCATATGATGAGTAATCCTATAATGATAGATTTAATGAACGATGATAGTGATAACGATAATGATAACGATGATAATAGCGATGACGATAACGATGACGATAATGATAGTGATGATAATAATAAGATGCTTATGAGCTATTATATATGTTTATCTATGTAAGATTATTATGGAACCCCGAGCTTATGAGGCCGGGTAGGATATGTGTCTATTTACGTAACGCGCGCACACCTCTGCAGATGGTACGGATAACCCTGATACCTTGGTAGGGCTAGGTAGATGCAACCCTGAAGCCTTGGTAGGGCCAGGTATGTGTAACCTTGAGCCTTGGTTGGCCAAGTATGTATGAAACACCAAACCTTTGTGGTCAGGCATGCTATGTAAATGTTATGTATATGATATGATATGGTTATGTATATGATATAGATATGAATATACGAATAAGACTATGTATATGAATATGATTATGGACGCAATGTAAATGAATACGGATATGAGTATAGATACGGATATGGATGTATGTGTACACGAATACGCGCTAGAAATGGAAAGTCCTATGACAAGCAAGTAAGTGCCTATGACGTTGATACTGCTATCTCCCCTCCTATGCTATTCCTCATATTGCTTATTATGCTTCTATATTGATGTTGATCATGCTTTACATACTCAGTACATTCTTCGTACTGACGTCCTTTTGTTTGTGGACGCTGCATCATGCCCGCAGGTGCCCAGGGAGACAGACTTGATGCATAGCTACATTCTCCGAGACTACATAGCAGAGCTCCACTTCATTCTGAGCTATACCTTTTGGGTACTTATTCTTTTGTGTACATAATTGTGGGCATAGCGGGGTCCTGTCCCGCCTATATGTTATGACATACTCTCCGTAGAGGCTTGTAGACATGTGTATGTGGTTAGATGTGTTTGGCCTTGTCGGCATATATTTTGTATATGATTTTGTTAGCCTTGTCGGCTTAGGTACATTGATTTGGCATAGATGCCAATGATGATATAAAGGTATTGTTGTCCAATGAGACTAGTATGATTGATGAATAGAGATGTATGTTTAAATATGCGGCTCACCTAAATGTAAGGGTAAAGATACGCTAAGGGGGTGCCCGGGTGGGCTAGCACCGGGTGCCCGTCGCGGCCCCTAGTCGGGTCGTGACAACAGTTATTATGTCCCATGTTTTCGCATAATTGGAAATCGAGAAAGATGATTAAGACTTGTTTGTTGTGAGGAAATATTTTGATTTTAGTTAACATGACTATGTTGGTTGCGAAATTATTGGTGTAAATACATTGGGGAAGGCCGAGGGTAAGTTTGGAATTTCGGAAATTAGTTTCGAGAATTACAAAATGAGCCTTCATCGAATTGGGCCAAGGAAAAACTTAAGAAAAATTGAGCCCAAGTCCAAGGGGGTGGCCGGCCAAGGCTAGGCCCAAGCCCCTTATTAAGTGGTCATGTGATTTTCACATGACCTTTAGTTGGATATATATCATTGCTCCTTTGGAATTATCAAGAAACCTTATCAAAAAAAAAAAAATTGAAGAACACCCCATTTTGAGGCTCTCGGCCGAACCCCCTTTGGGGAGAAAGAAAATTTTTTCTAGCCTTTGTTTTGATCCAAAAATCTTGTTCCTCCCATATTTGTAGTGTACTCAAGACGCTCTTCAACGGGATATAATTAGTTTGTGGGAAGGAGCACGTTTGCGACAAGTCGGAATTTCAAGAAAAGGTAAGAATTTTACCGTTTTAATGTTATGGAATTGGTATGAATATGATAAGGATTGATAATAGACGAGAACCTCGTAGTTTTGGTGTGTGTGCACAACCGTGGGTGTGTGTGTGTGTGGTGTAGTTGGCCGTGAGCCATGTTGGAGTGAAGGCAAGTGAATTTGATTTTGTTTAGTTGGTTAGTTGCGTCGTTGTGGTATTTATGACGTAAATGAATGTTTAACGAGTTGAATTGGCATTGGAAATGGTTGCGGGTTATTATGGGAAAGTATATGACTTTTGTATATCCTTGTATAATTATGATATTAAGACTTCAAATGTGACTTATGGCTGTTGTTAATGAATTTGGAATAAAACAATGCGAGTTAGTAAGTTCGTCGTAGTTGTTGATGTTTGGGGATGCAATATGGAAAGTAGCGAATTGTTTGAACTTATGTATATTGCTTGGAATATTATTGGGACGTGTTTGAATAATCTTGAATGAGTAAATGAATACAATAATGTGGATGTTAGTTTGGTATTTCGAAGTTTGAATGAAAGCTGTTGATTTATGTAGAAAGAAAGAATATTGAAGTTAGAATGATTTAGTTGTGGCTTATGATGTTTGTGATGTTTGGGTTGTTGTGTTGATGTTTATTGAGCCGAGCTAAGTCTCGGGGGTGTTAGATATATAGGGGAAATGCTGCCGAAATTTCGGTAAACAAAAATGAAATTAAAGAAATTCTTAAGCCTTAGAATCTCTAATTGGTAACTTTGACCATTTGCAGATTCTGGACGAAACGGGATTTGAGTTTGGGGTGAGCATAAGACGTTTATAAGGTATGTAAAGCTCCCCACTTCTTCTTTTGGCATGTCTTAGTATGTTAGGTTGATATCGGAACCCCGGGAGCAATTCTACTCCTCGAAATCCGATCTATAAAATGGCTACTATTCATTCAATTCAACTGAAGCCTAATGACCCTATTTTGGCTGGAAAGCAAGTAAGCGTCCGAAACTTATGCAAATGAAATCGGATTACTTCGAAATCTTTATGTATGATCCCATAGACACTAAATGTTCGTAATTTATGTTCGCCGCCTCGACTTGACCCGAGGTGGGCCCGCTAACCCCGAGATGCCTTAATCGTTCTATTAGGCTCTCTTTTTGGATAAGTTTCGATAAAGAATCTTCGATTTTGAAATTGTCCTCTATGAAATAATGTTTTGATTACTATGATATACTAAGCTATGTTGTGAGCCATACGTACCACTTTGGAAACATTTTTGTGAAATAAACTTCCGAACTAACTAATTATCCGACTACTTTAATTAATGAATTTACTTATGAAGTAATTAAGTTTTGAAAAGCTATTTTGATATACAAATTGCATTGTTTACTCACGACTCCGCTCGTGCCCTTATTATGATTCGTTCACCGGTTCCCGGGCCGGTTATGATTCGTGCGCATTATGATAAATTCGGCCGTATGCTGTGTTACGGTTCCCGAGACCTCGCCATAGGGACGGGTTCCGTTTGGTGTTATGCTGTGATATGGCTGGTGATATGATATGCTGATATGTGTGTGCTCGGGGATGTACGGAGATTTGAACCTTCTGGTGTTATGCTGTGTGTGGCACCAGCGTCGGAGTGGTGACCACGTTCCTGAGCTTTGCATGATTTCGTTTGCATTATGTATATATGATTTTCATACACATTTTGATATACTGTTCGGCAATTCTCTCTTTTGTATCCTGTTCGCTTTTAGTTGTGGCCTATATTTCTGTACTCCATGCTTTACATACTCAGTACATCTTTCGTACTAACCCCCTTTCCTCGGGGGCTACGTTTCATGCCCGCAGGTACAGACGCCGGTGATCCACCACTGTAGGCTCCACTTCTGCTATTTCAGAGTACTCCCTTTGATTCAGAGTCCACTTTTGGTATATATATCTTTTGCCATGTACATATTTCTATATATCTGACTATTTGGGTACGGCGGGGCCCTGTCCCGTCATATGATTCTGTCGGTCAGTTTAGAGGTCTGTGGACATGTCTGTGGGTTATGGTCTTTCTGTTCGGATATGTGTATATGTTCTTTGGGCAATCCCATACGCCGAGGCGGCCGGTCCGCATATGTTTATATGTTGCTTTGTTAGCCCTGGGTGGCCTTTGCTGGTGTTTGCTGTGTGCAGGATTATTCTGGATAGTCCGAAAAACAAAGGAAACTCTGCCGAATTTTTTTTTTGGAAATTGTCTAAAATTGGAATATAGCCTTGTCGGCTTCTGCTATATATTTGAATGCGTTTGATAGATGGGTTTGGGTGCCCAGATCGGGCACTAGTCACGGCCTACGGGGTTGGGTCGTGACAAAAGTGGTATCAGAGCGGTTTGTCCTTGGAATGTCCACAGGCCGTGTCTCGTAGAGTCTTGTTTATCGGTGTGTTGTGCACCACGTCTATAAACAGGAGGCTACAGGGCATTTAGGGTGTCACCTTTCTTTGGAATCTTAGATCGTGCGTTAGAGCTGTGCTATTAGGATGATTTTGATCTGATTCTTTAATGTGTTTGCAGTGATGCCTCCTTAGAAGGCAACGGCGGCCCAGAAGGGCAAGGCGAGGATGGGAGAGACCAGTCAGGCACAGCGAGCTACCTGGGCTCGTGTTTATGATTTTCCTGAGGTCGTGCCCCACTCAAAGGGGTCCGCTACACCACCATTGGTACAGCCTGGAGTAGGTCCATCAACAGCTCCAGAGGCCCGAGTACCCGCTCCTGAGACTCCAGCTCCGCAGCCAGGGGCGGAGGACAGGACGCTGAGGGAGGCTGTACAGTTGTTGACCACATTGGTAGCAGGGCAGGCTCGCAGACGCGGGCGGAGGGACGATGATGATGACGACAGGCGTGACAGCCTGCGGGTTCGAGAGTTCTTATTGTGTGGCCCTCCAGAGTTTTTCCGGTCTAAGCCCGATGAGGACCCCCATGACTTTATTCGGGGGATGCGGCGCTCACTAGACTTGGTCAGGGCTTCAGAGACTGAGTCTGTTGAGCTGTCTTCGCATACACTACGGGATGTTGGTGCTCACTGGTATGAGTCCTGGGAGCTATCCAGGGGTGAAGGTGCTTCCCCAGCCACTTGGGACGAGTTCGTGACTGCTTTCACCCGCCACTTTTTGCCCCCAGAGTTACGGCGAGCATGGGTTGACCGATTTTTGTATCTGCAGCAGAGGGGTCGGAGCGTCCGTGAATATAATATGGAGTTCGATTCTTTGGCTCGGTATGCACCCACCATAGTAGCAGATATGGCCGATCGGATGCACAGATACGTGATGGGGTTAGACCGTTATTTGATTGATGGCTGTATGGCGGTGGCATTGCAGATAGACATGGATATTGCCCGACTACAGGCTTATGCCCTGGGTATGGAGGACAGACACAGAGCCGATTCTTCCAGCAGAGATCGGGACAGGAGGCCGCCCAAGAGGGCCAGGTCCGCAGGTTATTCTGGAGATTCTCGAGGCGGACAGCCTCAGCAGCAGCAGTCAGGCAGACATCCTCTTCCGTCAGGCCGGGGGACACAGCCGGCCGGTAGGAGATTTGACAGTGCAGGACCGTCTGGGGCCGGTCAGAGTTCCAGAGCGTCAGGTTCACAGGTATCCAAAGGTCCCAGTCAGCCCAGACCACCCAGGCCCCGTTGTTCCCATTGCGGGAAATCGCACCCGGGAGAGTGTTATCGACTTACTGGAGCCTGTTTTTCATGCGGCGATCAGGGCCATATTATGCGAGATTGTCCATTGGCGAGCGGTTCTGGTAGTGTAGCTCAGCCGACGGGATCAGCCGCTGGTTCATCATCTGCTCCATCAGTTGCATGCCCTGCGGGGCGAGGTATGCCTGCACCGGCGGGACGCGGTCGGGGTCGTGGCGGTGCTTCAGGTTCTAGCGGTCCCTCGAACCGCATATACGCATTGCCCAGCCACCAGGACCAGGAGGCTTCGCCGAACGTCGTCACAGGTACATTACTGGTTTTCTCCAGATCTGTATATACACTGATTGATCCTGGCTCTACATTATCATATATTTCCCCGCTCGTTGCTAGTAAAATTGGGATAGTGTCTGAGCCTATAGAGCCATTTGAGGTCGCTACACCAGTCGGGGATTGTATTATTTCGAGGCAGGTCTATAGGGATTGTTCTGTGACTATATATGATCGTTGCACTAAAGCTGATTTGATAGAATTAGATATGCTGGAATTCGACGTTATTATGGGTATGGACTGGTTATCTTCCTGCTATGCTAATGTTGACTGCCAGAAAAAGGTAGTCCATTTTCAGTTTCCAGGGGAACCAGTTATAGAGTGGTTCGGATCTACAACATCGCCGAGGGGTAAGTTTATTTCATACCTCAAGGCTAAGAAGATGATCCAGAAAGGATATATCTATCATTTGGTTCATGTGCACGATACTGCAGCTGAGACACCTACTCTTCAGTCTGTTCCGGTCGTTAGTGAATTCCCAGATGTATTTCCTGATGAGCTTCCTGGCCTTCCGCCCGAGCGGGAGATCGATTTTACTATAGAGTTGATGCCGGATACGCAGCCTATATCTATTCCTCCGTACAGAATGCCACCGGCAGAATTGAAGGAATTGAAAGAGCAGTTGAAAGATTTGTTAGATAAAGGCTTTATCAGACCCAGTACATCACCCTGGGGAGCGCCGGTATTATTTGTAAGAAACAAAGACGGGTCATTGTGCATGTGTATCGATTATCGGCAATTAAACAGGGTGACTATAAAGAATAAATATCCCCTCCCCCGGATTGATGATTTGTTTGATCAGTTGCAGGGTGCTAAATATTTTTCAAAGGTGGATCTGCGCTCAGGTTATCATCAGGTGCGAGTGCGAGAATCTGATATCCCAAAGACAGCTTTCAGGACCCGTTACGGGCATTATGAATTCAGAGTCATGTCTTTCGGGTTGACTAATGCTCCAGCAGTATTTATGGATCTGATGAATCGGTTATTTCGGCCTTTCCTGGACATGTTCGTGATTGTGTTTATCGATGATATTTTGATTTATTCACGATCAGCAGAGGAGCATTCGGATCATTTGAGGACGGTACTTGGCACTCTCCGTCAACAGAAATTGTATGCTAAATTCTCCAAATGTGAATTCTGGTTAACTTCTATGGCATTCTTGGGCCATATTGTCGGCGCAGATGGTATTCAGGTCGATACGCAGAAGATTGAGGTTATACAGAATTGGCCCAGGCCTACTACACCGACAGAGGTACGCAGTTTTCTGGGATTAGCCGGATATTATCGCAGGTTCGTGGAGAATTTTTCTTCTATTGCAGCACCACTGACGAAGCTTACTCAGAAAGCAGCGAAATTTCAGTGGACCGATGCCTGCGAGTGCAGCTTTCAGATGTTGAAAGAAAAGTTAGTTACAACACCAGTTTTGACTCTTCCAGAGGGATCAGACGGGTATGTTGTTTTCTGTGATGCCTCCGGTATTGGGATAGGTTGCGTGTTGATGCAGCACGGTCGAGTCATAGCCTATGATTCCCGGCAGCTCAGACCGCAAGAGAAGAATTATCCCACTCATGATCTTGAGTTAGCCGCGGTGATTCATGCTTTGAAGATTTGGCGGCATTATTTATATGGGGTCCATGTTGATATTTATACGGACCATAAGAGTCTCCAATATATTTTTAAGCAGAAAGAACTGAATTTGCGGCAGAGGAGATGGCTTGAGTTACTGAAAGATTATGACGTTGATATTCTGTACCATCCTAGGAAAGCTAATGTGGTAGCGGATGCACTTAGCCGCAAGTCCATGGGCAGCTTAGCTGATGTACCATCTGGTAAGAAAGACTTGGTTCATGAAATTCATCAGTTGGCCAGCCTTGGAGTTCGTTTGGCAGATTCTGGAGATTCTGGGATTTCTGTTCGTGCAGTTGCTGAATCATCTATTATAGAAGAGGTAAAGCAGCATCAGTTCGAGGACCCTGTTCTGGTTCAGTACAGAGATGTGGCCCTTAATAAAGAAAAGACTCCGTTTGAAATTTCATCTGAAGGGGTGTTGTTATATGAGGGTAGATTCTGTGTACCGGACGTTGCAGGCTTACGACGGCAGATTATGGGTGAGGCACATAATGCACGCTATTCTGTTCATCCTGGTTCCACTAAAATGTATCATGATCTCAGGTGTTTGTATTGGTGGAACGGTATGAAGAAAGATATTGCCGAGTTTGTTAGCCAGTGCCCGAATTGCCAGCAAGTTAAAATTGAACATTAGAAGCCTGGTGGATTATTACAGGAGATGGAAATTCCCGCCTGAAAATGGGAGATGATTAATATGGACTTCGTTGTTGGGTTACCGCGCACTCCACGCAGGTACGATTCTATTTGGGTTATTGTTGACAGGTTGACGAAATCGGCCCATTTTCTTCCGGTTCGGACTACGTATTCGGCCGAGGACTATGCCAGATTGTATATCAGAGAGATAGTCAGACTTCACGGAGTCCTTGTATCTATTATTACTGACCGGGGCGCCCAGTTTACGGCAAATTTCTGGAGGTCATTTCAGGAGGGATTAGGGACTCAGGTGAGCCTTAGCACAACTTTTCATCCTCAGTCCGACGGGCAGGCCGAGCGCACTATTCAGACGTTGGAAGATATGTTGCGGGCCTGCGTTATTGATTTCAGAGGCAGCTGGGATGATCATTTGCCGCTTATTGAATTTGCTTGTAATAACAGTTATCACTCCAGCATTCAGATGGCACCGTATGAAGCCCTTTATGGCAGGAAATGCAGATCTCCTACTGGTTGGTTTGACGTAGGCGAAACTAAGCTGATTGGGCCAGATATGATCCAGGAAGCAGTAGATAAGGTAAAGCTTATTCGGGAGCGATTATTGGCTGCTCAGAGTCGACAGAAAGCTTATGCAGACAGACGACGTCGACCGTTAGAGTTCCAGATTGGCGACTGGGTATTCCTGAAGGTGTCTCCTATGAAGGGTGTTATGAGATTCGGTAAGAAGGGTAAGTTGAGCCCGCGGTATATTGGGCCGTATCAGATTGTTTGAAAGATAGGCGAGGTTGCCTACGAGCTAGACTTACCATCCAACTTGGAGGTCGTACACCTGGTATTTCATGTGTCTATGCTGCGAAAATGTATTGGTGATCCTTCCAGGATATTCCCGGTGGATGACATCTAGGTAACGGAGCATTTGTCTTATGACGAGCAGCCTATAACTATTCTGGATTGACAGGTGAGGAGACTGCGCACTAAAGAAGTGCCTTCCGTTAAAGTCCTGTGGCGCAACAATAACCGGGAGGAGATGTCTTGGGAGGCGGAGGACGAGATGAAGAAGAAATACCCCCACTTGTTCCCGACGTCCACAGGTAATCTAAACTTTTCAGTTTGTTGTGTTGGATGACAAAATGAATTACGTATGCCTTTATTAAAAAGGACTCCCCCGCCATGATTATAAGACTTTATAAGATTAATTTAGCATTCGGGGACGAATGTTCTTAAGGGGGGGAGAATGTTATGTCCCGTGTTTTCGCATAATTGGAAATCGAGAAAGATGATTAAGACTTGTATGTTGTGAGGAAATATTTTGATTTTAGTTAACATGACTATGTTGGTTGCGAAATTATTGGTGTAAATACATTGGGGAAGGCCGAGGGTAAGTTTGGAATTTCGGAAATTAGTTTCGGGAATTACAAAACGAGCCTTCATCGAATTGGGCCAAGGAAAAACTTAACAAAAATTGAGCCCAAGTCCAAGGGGGTGGCCGGCCAAGGCTAGGCCCAAGCCCCTTATTAAGTGGTCATGTGATTTTCACATGACCTTTATTTGGATATATATCATTGCTCCTTCGGAATTATCAAGAAACCTTATCAAAAAAAAAAAAAAAATTGAAGAACACCCCATTTTGAGGCTCTCGGCCGAACCCCCATTGGGGAGAAAGAAAATTTTTTCTAGCCTTTGTTTTGATCCAAAAATCTTGTTCCTCCCATATTTGTAGTGTACTCAAGACGCTCTTCAACGGGATATAATTAGTTTGTGGAAAGGAGCACGTTTGCGACAAGTCGGAATTTCAAGAAAAGGTAACAATTTTACCGTTTTAATGTTATGGAATTGGTATGAATATGATAAGGATTGATAATAGACGAGAACCTCGTAGTTTTGGTGTGTGTGCAAAACCGTGTGTGTGTGTGTGTGTGGTGTAGTTGGCCGTGAGCCATGTTGGAGTGAAGGCAAGTGAATTTGATTTTGTTTAGTTGGTTAGTTGCGTCGTTGTGGTATTTATGACGTAAATGAATGTTTAACGAGTTGAATTGGCATTGGAAATGGTTGCGGGTTATTATGGGAAAGTATATGACTTTTGTATATCCTTGTATAATTATGATATTAAGACTTCAAATGTGACTTATGGCTGTTGTTAATGAATTTGGAATAAAACAATGCGAGTTAGTAAGTTCGTCGTAGTTGTTGATGTTTGGGGATGCAATATGGAAAGTAGCCAATTGTTTGAACTTATGTATATTGCTTGGAATATTATTGGGACGTGTTTGAATAATCTTGAATGAGTAAATGAATACAATAATGTGGATGTTAGTTTGGTATTTCGAAGTTTGAATGAAAGCTGTTGATTTATGTAGAAAGAAAGAATATTGAAGTTAGAATGATTTAGTTGTGGCTTATGATGTTTGTGATGTTTGGGTTGTTGTGTTGATGTTTATTGAGCCGAGCTAAGTCTCGGGGATGTTAGATATATAGGGTAAATGCTGCCGAAATTTCGGTAGACAAAAATGAAGTTAAAGAAATTCTTAAGCCTTAGAATCTCTAATTGGTAACTTTGACCATTTGCAGATTCTGGACGAAACGGGATTTGAGTTTGGGGTGAGCATAAGACGTTTATAAGGTATGTAAAGCTCCCCACTTCTTCTTTTGGCATGTCTTAGTATGTTAGGTTGTTATCGGAACCCCGGGAGCAATTCTACTCCTCGAAATCCGATCTATAAAATGGCTACTATTCATTCAATTCAACTGAAGCCTAATGACCCTATTTTGGCTAGAAAGCAAGTAAGCGTCCGAAACTTATGCAAATGAAATCGGATTACTTCGAAATCTTTAATGTATGATCCCATAGACACTAAATGTTCGTAATTTATGTTCGCCGCCTCGACTTGACCCGAGGTGGGCCCGCTAACCCCGAGATGCCATAATCGTTCTATTAGGCTCTATTTTTGGATAAGTTTCGATAAAGAATCTTCGATTTTGAAATTGTCCTCTATGAAATAATGTTTTGATTACTATGATATACTAAGCTATGTTGTGAGCCATACGTACCACTTTGGAAACATTTTTGTGAAATAAACTTCCGTACTAACTAATTATCCGACTACTTTAATTAATGAATTGACTTATGAAGTAATTAAGTTTTGAAAAGCTATTTTGATATACAAATTGCATTGTTTGCTCACGACTCCGCTCGTGCCCTTATTATGATTCGTTCACCGGTTCCCGGGCTGGTTATGATTCGTGCGCATTATGATAAATTCGGCCGTATGCTGTGTTACGGTTCCCGAGACCTTGCCATAGGGATGGGTTCCGTTTGGTGTTATGCTGTGATATGGCTGGTGATATGATATGCTGATATGTGTGTGCTTGGGGATGTACGGAGATTTGAACCTTCTGGTGTTATGCTGTGTGTGGCACCAACATCGGAGTGGTGACCACGTTCATGAGCTTTGCATGATTTCGTTTGCATTATGTATATATGATTTTGATACACATTTTGATATACTGTTCGACATTTCTCTCTTTTGTATCCTGTTCGCTTTTAGTTGTGGCCTATATTTCTGTACTCCATGCTTTACATACTCAGTACATCTTTCGTACTGACCCCCTTTCCTCGGGGGATGCGTTTCATGCCCGCAGGTACAGACGCCGGTGATCCACCACTGTAGGCTCCACTTCTGCTATTTCGGAGTACTCCCTTTGATTCGGAGTCCACTTTTGGTATATATATCTTTTGCCATGTACATATTTCTGTATATCTGACTATTTGGGTACGGCGGGGCCCTGTCCCGTCATATGATTCTGTCGGTCAGTTTAGAGGTTTGTGGACATGTCTGTGGGTTATGCTCTTTCTGTTCGGATATGTGTATATGTTGTTTGGGCGATCCCATACGCCGAGGCGGCCGGTCCGCATAAGTTTATATGTTTCTTTGTTAGCCCTGGGTGGCCTTTCCTGGTGTTTGCTGTGTGCAAGATTATTCTGGATAGTCCGAAAAACAAAGGAAACTCTGCCGATTTTTTTTTTTTTGAAATTGTCTAAAATTGGAATATAGCCTTGTCGGCTTCTGCTATATATTTGAATGCGTTTGATAGATGGGTTTGGGTGCCCAGATTGGGCACTAGTCACGGCCTATGGGGTTGGGTCGTGACAACAGTAGTATCATCGTCATAAGCACTCACTTGCCTTTCATAGGGACTTTCCAATTCTAACGCGTATTCGTGTACCTACATCCGTGTCCGTATCTGTTTCACATTCGTACTCGTATTCATATACGTATCCTTATTCATACTCGTATCTATACCATATGTGTATCCACATTATGTACATATCCATATCATGAAAATATTTATATCATATACATAACCATAGCATGTACATAGCGTTTACATAGCGTGCCCGACCACGAAGGTTCGGTGTTTCACACATACTTGGCCAACCAAGGCTCAAGGTTACACATACCTGTCCCTACAAAGGCTTCAGGGTTACATCTACCTAGCCCTACCAAGGCTTCAGGGTTACATCTACCTGGCCCTACCAAGGCTTCTGGGTTACATCTACCTGTGTTACACCACGCAGTTCGGACGTTGAGTTCCGTAGGTGTTAACTGCTAAATTGTGAACACTCAAGTGATATGTGCCTATTTTATTGTTGTAAGGGTTTAAGATCATGTATGAGAAGTATCGAAAGGACTGGAGGGCAAGTGAATGAAAGAAATTAAGTTTGTCGGACTTTGCAGAAAATATGAGGAGCAATTTTGGTCCAACTTGGCGGAGGAATATCTCTTAGCATATGAAGTGTTTTAAGGTGAAACAAAAGCCTAAAATTCAGTTCGTTGAGTCTAGTTTCCAACGCAACAAATCTCGCATCGATTGGACTTCAGAGTAGAGAATTATAGACGTTACAAGTTCAGCTGACAGAACAGAAACGCGTGCTGCAGTACTGCTACAGTACCGGTACAGTAAATTGCTACAGTGAACCCGACCCGAATTTGACCCACTATTTAAGGACCAAATCTGATCCAAAACCTCATTTTTCAGCCAAGAATTCTCCAAATATTTCCCAAAGCTTCTACAAAATTCTCCTAACTTCTATCCACCAGATTTTAACGCGAATTAAGTATAATCTCCGGATTCAAGTTTGGACAGAGCGTAGTTGCGATTATACTATCGTATTGCGGTGAATCTTGGTTGGAATTGAAGGAAAATATTGGAGATATCGCGGTACTAGCGAGAGTAAGGTATGAATCTCTTCCTATTGATATGGATATGAGTTTATTTACGGAAGTAGAGTTATAGAATAATCGTATAGTGGATTTGTTGGTGGAAAAATTGGACAAATGTCGTGTGGGATATTTTATGGAATATATTGGTATTGATAATATGGTGGTTGATGTTGGTATTGTTGTTATTATTGTTGGTTGCTGGATTATGGTTTCGGGTTAGGCATATAAACAGGGGAGATGCTGCCCGAATTTCGACAGATTCTAAAGGGATTTTAATTAAAGGATTAAGACAAGTGTATGATGGTGAGCCTAATAATAGTATGAAAGATTTTATATTTAGATTACAAGTCAGGATATAAGTGGGAAGGTCAAGGAGCAAAATTCCAGGTATGTTAAGGCTAAATCTTTCTTTCTTAAGGCATGATTCCTTTGTTGTGAACCTACACATGAAATCTTCAATAAACTCGTTTCTTAAAGTACCAAAGCTTACAGTTCCTGATGTTCTTGTGATATCCTTAAGCTTGTTTCATGGCTATTGATGTTATTCATTGATGTTGATCTCATCGTATGACTTTGTTCCTTCAAGGTGAGACTTGTTCATGATGATGGTTCCATAATAATAATCCAACGAGTTTAGGAACATGTTCTTAAGGAATGACTTATAGGACATAAATAGAGTGCTAGTAGAGGATCTCTAATGAGGTATTTAATGTTCGAAGAGAGGTTCATGTTGTATCTTAGGGATTGGTAATAGTCTAGTCAAGTGGGGAGAAGTACTAATGGCCTGAGCTGTGCTTATAAGTCTTATGTGATTAAGTAGACCCTACGGGCTAAGTGATGACCACGGGAAGTGTATAGAGATTACTTGTAGAAGTTTAGTTATGATGTTGATTATAATTTCCACTGGTCTACGACCAGTCGGGCAGATGTTACCACTGGGCTACGGCCGGTTGGGCAGATGTATGTATGTATGCATATATTTACTACTAGACTGCAGCCAGTCGGGCAGTTACCACCGTGCTACGGCCGGTCGGGAAGTTACCACTGATCAGTCGGGCAGTTGCGCTCTACCGTCGGGCGATAATCGGACGGGAGATTACCACCGGACTGCAGCCGGTCGGGCAGTTACCACTGATCAGTTGGGCAGTTAGTATAGGATGATTAGTACGTTAAAGGCACAATACTGTACATAGATATGGTTAAGAATGCCAGAGTATAGAGAGAGAAATGTATCATATATTGATCGGGTTGCACACCGCAACACATATTAAGATAACGTTTGATGATATGGTAACCAGAACTATGGTAGGGTATATGGACCTAGTAAAGACAGCAAGAAGATGAAGAGGTATGTATACATATGCTAGATTTCAATCGGTAGTTCAGAAATTCCGAGTTGATTCTTATTCTTCTGATCTTTAGTATATGGCTATTTTGTTGCACTTTCCGCCTTGCATACTCAGTACATTGCTCGTACTAACGTCCCTTTGTTGGGGGCGCTGCGTTTCATGCCCGTAGGTCTTGACATACAGCTTGACGGATCTTTCAGTAAGGATACCAGCTCAGCAGGCAGCGTCGTGGCACTCCACTTGCTCTGGAGTTGCCCTGTGAGCATGGCTGCATATGCATTTGCATGGGTATGGCGGGGCCCTGTTTCGGCCATTTTATGTCGTGTACTCCTGTAGAGGCTCGTAGACAGATATGGCCAGTTAGATATCTTATAATTATTATGACTTGTACTATGTTGTAACATTATTAAGGATAGCCTTACCGGCACATGCACTCGAGATTAGTTCGAAGACGTAAGTATGTTATCTTTTGGGCTTGTGCCCCTATGGCTTATAGTACCTTGGTCTTATGTTGTCTTTCAAGATACAGAAAACGTGAGTTACAGTTGGTTCGCTCGGTTCCCGTACGGTGCCAAGTGCCAGTCACGCCTTTCCAAGGTTGGGGTGTGACAAATTGTTTTAGGTCACGTGATAAAGGCCACACAATAGGATGGACGTGATCATATCAGCACTAATGCACCTAATCCCTTCAGAACTTTGAGGTTAAGCGTTCTTGGGCCAGAGTAGCAATAGAATGGGTGACCCCCCTGGGAAGTGTGCTAAGGAGACCTACAGGTTTAGAAATAAAGGAAGGATGAGGAACTAGAACAATTGAGGGAAATTAGAAACGTGTGAACCTCACGGTTGGAGATTCTAAATAATTGCGAGAGAAGAGGTTGACCAACCTATGTTAAAAATAAGGCGATCAGAGTATAAGTGAAGGACAGTCACTTCAAGACATCAGTAAAAACGTCATGGATTGGTAACTACAACATTCGAGGACGAATGTTTTTAAGGGGGGAAGAATGTTACACCTCGCAGTTCGGACGTTGAGTTCCGTAGGTGTTAACTGCTAAATTGTGAACACTCAAGTGATATGTGCCTATTTTATAGTTGTAAGGTTTTAAGATCAAGTATGAGAAGTATCGAAAGGACAGGAGGGCAAGTGAATGAAGGAAATTAAGTTTGTCGGACTTTGGAGAAAATATGAGGAGCAATTTTTGTCCAACTTGGGGGACTAATATCTCTTAGCATATGAAGTGTTTTAAGGTGAAACAAAAGCCTAAAATGAAGTGCGTCGAGTCTAGTTTCCAACGCAACAAACCTCTCATCGTTTGGACTTCGTAGTAGAGACTTATAGACGTTACAAGTTTAGCTGACAGAGCAAAAACGCGTGCTACAGAACTGCTACAGTACAGGTACAGTAAATTGCTACAGTGAACCCGACCCGAATTTGACCCACTATTTAAGGACCAAATCTGATCCAAAACCTCATTTTTCAGCCAAGAATTCTCCAAATATTTCCCAAAGCTTCTACTAAATTCTCCTAACTTCTATCCACCAGATTTTAATGCGAATTAAGTATAATCTCCAAATTCAAGTTTGGACAGCACGTAGTTGCGATTATACTATCATATTGCGATGAATCTTGGTTGGAATTCAAGGTAAATATTGGAGATATCGCGGTACTAGCGAGAGTAAGGTATGAATATCTCCCTATTGATATGGATATAAGTTTATTTACGGAAGTAGAGTTATAGAATAATCGTATAGTGGATTTGTTGGTGGAAAAATTGGACAAATGTCATGTGGGATATTTTATGGAATATTTTGGTATTGATAATATTGTGGTTGATGTTGGTACTGTTGTTATTGTTGTTGGTTGCTGGATTATGGTTTCGGGTTAGGCATATAAACAGGGGAGACGCTGGCCGAATTTCGGCAGATTCTAAAGGGATTTTAATTAAAGCCTTAAGACAAGTGTATGATTGGGAGCCTAATAATAGTATGAACGATTTTATATTTAGATTACAAGTCAGGAGATAAGTGGGAAGGTCAAGGAGCAAGATTCCAAGTATGTTAAGGCTAAACCTTTCTTTCTTGAGGCATGATTCCTTTGTTGTGAACCTACACATGACATCTTCAATAAACTCGATTCTAAAAGTACCAAAGCTTACAGTTCCTGATGTTCTTGTGATATCCTTAAGCTTGTTTCATGGCTATTGATGTTATTCATTGATGTTGTTCTCATCTTATGACTTTGTTCCTTCAAGGTGAGACGTGTTCCTGAAGATGGTTCCATAATAATAATCCAACGGGTTTAGGAACAGGTTCTTAAGGAATGTCTTATAGGACATGAATAGAGTTCTAGTGGAGGATCTCTAATGAGGTATTTAATGTTCGAAGAGAGGTTCATGTTGTATCTTAGGAATTGGTTATAGTCTAGTCAAGTGGGGAGAAGTACTAATGGCCTGAGCTGTGCTTATAAGTCTTATGTGATTAAGTAGACCCTACGGGCTAAGTGATGACCACGAGAAGTGTATAGAGATTACTTGTAGAAGTTTAGTTATGATGTTGATTATAATTACCACTGGTCTACGACCAGTCGGGCAGATGTTACCACCGGGCTACGGCCGGTTGGACAGATATATGTATGTATGTATGTATGAATATATTAACCACTGGAGTGCAGCCAGTCGGGTAGTTACCACCGTGCTACGGCCGGTCGGGCAGTTACCGCTGATCAGTCGGGCAGTTGCGCTCTACCATCGGGCGATAAGCGCATGGGCGATTACAACCAGCCTGAAGCCGGTTGGGCAGTTACCACTAATCAGTTGGGCAGTTAGTATAGGATGATTAGTACGTTAAAGGCACAGTACTGTACTTAGATATGGTTAAGCATGCGAGAGTATAGAGAGAAACATGTATCATATATGGATCGGGTTGATGATAAGGTAACCAGGACTATGGTAGGGAATATGGACCTAGTAAAGACAACAAGAAGATGAAGAGGTATGTATACATATGCTAGATTTCCATCGGTAGTTCCGAAATGCCAGGTTGATTCTTATTCTTCTCATCTTTAATATATGGCTATTTTGTTGCACTTTTCGCCTTGCATACTCAGTACATTGCTAGTACTGACGTCCCTTTGCTGGGGGCACTGCGTTTCATGTCTGTAGGTCTTGACATACAGCTTGACGGATCTTTCAGTAAGGATACCAGCTCAGCAGGCAGCGTCGTGGCACTCCACTTGCTCCAAAGTTGCCCTGTGAGTCAGCATGGCTGCATATGCATTTCCATTGGTATGGTGGGGCCCTGTTCCGGTCATTTTATGTCATGTACTCCTGTAGAGGCTCATAGACAGATATGCACAGTTAGATATCTTATAATTATCATGACTTGTACTATGTTGTAACATTATTATGGATAGCCTTACCGGCACATGCACTCGAGAATAGTTCGAAGACGTAAGTATGTTATCTTTTGGGCTTGTACCCCTATGGCTTATAGTTCCTTGGTCTTATGTTGTCTTTTGAGACACAGAAAACGTGAGTTACAGTTGGTTTGCTCAGTTCCCGTAGGGTGCCGAGTGCCATTCACGCCTTACCAAGGTTTGGGTGTGACAACCTGGCCCTACCAAGGCTTTAGGGTTATATCTACCTGGCCCTACTAAGGCTTCAGGGTTATCCGTACCATCTGCAGAGGTGTGCGCGCATTACGTAAATAGATACATTTCCTACCCGGCCTCATAAGCTCGGGGTTCCATAATAGTCATACAAAGATACACATACATAATAGCTCATAAGCAACTGACTATTATCATCACTATCATCGTCATTCATTACATCTATCCTTGTAGGATTACTCGTCATATGAGGAACTTAGTACAATCGTAATACATATCGAGAGTTATAAGCTTAGTAGCTCTTGAAGATAGAATCATTTGGAATACGTCATATACTTATAGAAGATTTAGATGATTGGCCAAAGAACCATGCCATATGAAAGAAAGGGTTAGCCTTACATACTTTCCAGTTCGATT
Organism: Lycium barbarum; assembly: GCF_019175385.1. Taxonomy (NCBI): domain Eukaryota; kingdom Viridiplantae; phylum Streptophyta; class Magnoliopsida; order Solanales; family Solanaceae; genus Lycium; species Lycium barbarum. The sequence goes on along the minus strand of NC_083342.1, from coordinate 57,217,064 downwards.
ATTCTATACTTGCACGTTCTCCTCCGAAGCTCACGTTTCTACCTTCATAAAAGTCATACTATCGTTAGAAATCGACGGCTAGCATACACGACTAAAGCTGGAGAAAATTGGACAGCATCTCCTTTGTTTAAACGACATTCCTCCATATCGTAAATCCATTCAAATATACATTCGCAATATCATAACAATAGTCTTTATTTACCCACACTATCTACATTCCTCGATTCGCTTCCAATCACCCATATCCATGGTCATATCACATGATTACGTTCATTCACGTACAATGTCTATCTCATGTTCTTAACGTCATTTATAACATAGTCATTTCACAACACATCAAGAATTACGACTCAATTCGAGCTACTACTCACAAACATCACTATTCTCACATTCAAGAGCCATTTTCTATATACTTTTTAAAATCTAAGCGTTTAAACTTTCAACTACCTTAAACAACATGTAAATACCATAAAACTTACCTTAGATGTTGTAGGAACAAGCTTCGGGTGGGAATACTTCTCTTGGACCAAACCCTAGTTCTCTTCCAATGGAATCCTTTGTGGTCCTCTAACCCTTGGAAGCTTTCTAACACATAAACACTTGGTTTTTGTCTTTGATCTTTGAGTTCTCTTGGACTTGAGTGGAATATGCTTAGAGAAGGGTTTTTGAGCTCTTAACACTTGTGGAAGATGAAAAATGAAATAAAAGAACCCAAGGCATCCATTTATACAAACACTGAAAATCAGTCCGTTGGGACTTCCACGGACACTTTCACGATCCGTGGAACATTTCACGGTTCGTGGAAGTGGTCGTGGTTCACCACTGGCCAGACATCATCTTTGCTGGGTATTCCACGGACCAGTATACGGTCCGTGGAAGGTTTCACGGTCCGTGAAACATGGCCGTGGAACTCACAGCTTTTCCGAAGTTGTTCTCGTCGTTTCGTCTGATCTCCAATCCTTATACAACCTTCTTAACACTTGTTTAATACTTCATTAACCATACATTAGGCTCTATATCAGCCCTTTAAGACATCATCACATAAACATTAGCCCAATCATGGCGGAACCTTTCCGAACACGACTTACATTTCGCTTCCCTCAACAAATTAAAATTCACATATTCATAGAACCTCGAAATCTTATTGTATGCACCTCAAGCTATCTAATCCTTCGCTTAACCTCATAGGGATTTCATAATCATCTTAAGCTCACCTTAGCCTATTCGCAAGGCAACACATACGGAATTTCCGAAGTGTAACACACTGGTAGGCATCATTGGCTGACCAAGCATAGCTAGCACAGTTCAGATAATAAAGCAGATAGGCAGACGAACCAACAAGTACAATCAAACGTAATCGGAACCAAGTACACATCATTGCCTAGGTAAAGCATCTAATCCCAATTGTGCCAAGTCTGAATATATCAAGTCTGAATCCAACATCATAAGTACAACACCAAAATCATCTCAAATCAAGCCATAATGCAATGCAATGCAATAGTGTATGAATGCAATGCAATGCCATGCAAATACGGTGTACACATGTACTCCGGATGGAAATGTCGACGTCTTGGTAGCACAACCCAGTGTGACTCGCGAAGTCTAAGTGCCACCCGTCCTGGATCTTGTCCCAACAGACAGATGGGACCCCGGATCTTTGCCCATAGGGGGTTCTCACCAACAACACTCTAGGGAACCTGTAGAGTCTATGCACTCAAAATTTTTGGAACTAACAACGGATATCGGCCATGCAATCAATGATTCCGGAACTAGCATCGGATATCGGCCATCTCATGTCACTCAAGTAAAATCGAGCCCAGCTCATCAAGTGTTTCATCAAATATCATCAGTATCTCAATAATGTATCATGAAATTGAGAGTGCGTGCAATGCATGTATCAACATAAATAATCATGCTCAATGTCACAAGTACAAACAATAGGTACGCCCACAATATATCCGAATCACAAATACCAACAGTGGGTATGCCAACAATATATCCAAATCACAAGTACCAACAGTAAGTACACCAACAATATCGTAATCAAGATGATAAAACAGAATCCAACATCTATCAACAACTCATGGCATCAAGCCAACACAATAGAACAATCAAATCACAACATAACAGGGTGGCTAGCCCCAAACACGCAACAAGGCCCAACCTAAGGCAATATCTAACCCAACTTCATACTCGAAGGTTCACATGTCGTCTCCGACAATATAATCTAAATATGTGTTTTGCTATACGAAGTCTCACCAATGGTATGCCATAACTTACCGGATGGCCGAACCGCAACACCAACAACTCGCTCCTTTGCTTTTCCTTTCCGCTGAACCTCAGAACCAAAGTAGTCTAAGCATAATAGGAATCTAGATTAGAAATCATGAAGAATGATACTAATATTTCTACCATTCTATTTATGTCAATTCTAACCTTAGAAATTGGAGAAACAGGCCCACAAGGGAAAACGGGAAATTCCTAAGCAAAATATCAAATTAAGCACTAGTTGATCATAATCCAACCACTAATTGCTACATTAACTCATAGTTTTACCCAATTTCGAATTTGAAGCAAAACCCCCAATTTGAGTATAAACCCTAACTGTTTATTTTTGAAATTCAACACTAGAAATGGAAGATATATGATTAATAAGCTTAGATTCATCAAAATCTAACATAAACCCCATCAATTTCGTCATTAATAAGCCTAGAGAAAATGTTCATCAAAACCCTCTTTCAACTTCCATTACTAATTGATTATTAAAAGAAAGGGGGAATCTATGATGATTATGATTAAAGGAAGAGTAAAGGAATTAGCAAGGCTTACCTCCAAGAATATCCTCCAAATATCTCTAAGAACAGTCCCCTCAAGCTCAAACTTCGAAATGGAAATAAATGAAGGTCTAAGGGCTTTTAACACATCATTAATAATACACACTGCCCGTTACCCACTTTAGCAGCACTGGGACCGCCCCAGTGGTGCTGCTTCAGTGGTCACTTGACCGCTTCAGCCGTCAAGACAAAAACCATTAGATCGCTCCAGCGGTAGGGCTATCGCTCCAGCGGTACAGCTGCCGCGGTGCTGGTGCCCAGACACCAGAATCTTACCCAAGTTTCACCATTTGATCCAATTTTCTGACTAGTTCCTGAGGCCATCTGCTCACATACCAAACCATAGACACACATAAAAACACGCTACGAACGCGTTCGTGGCCTCGAAATTCCTAATGGAGGTCTCGTTGACCGGGTCAACCCCTGACACTTTAATTCCAATTTCCCACCCCAAGTCCCAAAATGCATCCGAATGCATTGGAAACTGAACCAAATACACATAAAAGTTCTGAACGACCATCCGGACCTCTCGAAATCGATAAAATTTTGAAAAAGGTCCGTTTACCCAAAAGTCAACTTTGGGTCAATCATTTTTCACTTTAAGCCTATATTTCACAAAAGTTTCCCGAATCCGATCTAGACACCTCAGGAAGCGTGCCAATGGTCCTCTCGAGTAAAAAATGAGCTAATCAATACTCGAAAAAGAGTAAAAATGCCGAAAGGACTATAACGACCAAACGGGTCATTACAAATCCATACCAATTACAACATCATAGTCAACCATCTCTAATTCAACTAAATCTGGTGAGGTCTGATGGTTAGAAATCACTACCGTACAATTCGATAGACTTGTCTAGTGATAACCGATTCACCGATTGGTGTAGACACATCAAAAAGTTTACTCAATAACTCAGGTGATATACCAATCTTCCTTATGACAAATAGAGTAATATACGATAAGGTAGATAGAATAGTTAGCAAAGTATAAACATAATATGAACAAACGGTCAATGTATATGTCACGAAATCCGGTGAGGACTCCAAGTCCTATCTACCCGCTAAAGCATAGATGGGGTTCTGATTACTGCCTAAACTAAAAGCTCCACCTTTTCCTCTACCTCTACCATTTGAAGGCTGTGACCCATGCCCCGAAGGATGCACTGACGAAGATGATCCCACTGATGAGCCGGTCGGCTGTGCCATACCACCCTATCCTCTGTTCGGATAATCTCTCATCATATGACCTAGACGCCTACATGAATAGCAAGCACTTGAGCCTATACAACACTGCCCATAATGCCCCCTACCGTAATTATCACAATGAAGTGGAGGCGGCCTCATCTAATCCAAACCCCTATGATATTGTGAACCTGAAGCTCATGAGCTCTCATCTGGTCGTGACTAGGTGTAACCGTCTGTCACGACCCAACCCCGTGGGCCGCGACTGGTATCCTAACTGGATACCCATATGTACCTACCTGACAGAATCGACGTGCCAGACAGAAAATTCAGAATAGGCGTTCTCAGATTCAAACTAATACAAATGCAGCGCGCTCGGAATTATATATGTACATAAGCATACTGAAACTTTCACATAAGCCGATGAGGCTAACATAACAGACAGAGTCGTAAAATCGTACACGCCTACCTAAACAGATGTAACCCGTAACCCACATACATATCTACAGGCCTCTAACAAACATACAGAATCATATGACGGGACAGGGCCCCGCCGTACCCAGAATTACCATACGAACAGAATATACAGATGTCAGAAGGTATATACCAAAGGTACAAGCTCCGGATCAAAGGACCTCTCCAAAATAGCAGAATCTGTGCCCTAGACTGGCGGGGTATCACCGGGTGCGTCTGTACCTGCGGGCATGTAACGCAGCCCCCGAAGAACCGGGGGTCAGTACGAAAAATATACCGAGTATGTAAAGCAGAAACATAACAAACATAATCATAGCATGAACCAGAAGCACAGAAATATAGCGGACAGAACCATAAATCAAACGGACGGACAGAATTATAGTCGAGACGGACGGGCAGAATCACAATCCATACGGACAGACGGAATCGTAATCTATACGGACAGACAAAATTATAATCCATACGGACAGACAGAATCAGAATCCATACGGACAGACAGAATAATAATCCATACGGACAGACAGAATAATAATAGGGCACAGGAACGTGGTCGCCACTCTTGCCTTTGGCGCCACAACATATCATATTTCAGAAGATTTCATATATTCGAACATTTCCGTCACATACCACATCATATCATAACCACGGTAACCCCGGGGACAGATCACACGCCGGGAAACCGGACACATCATACTTCGTAACATATACACGGTAACCGGGGACGGACATATACCACAGTACCCCAGAACCGGACACATCATACTTCGGAATTCATACATGGGACCCGACCCCCGACAAGGGACTTGGCGGCCCATCCGCACGATATAAACCGGCCCGGGATCCGGTGAAAGGAATCATAGCACATGCACGAACTGATTAATGAGAAACCACATACATACAGATCATTATACAGACCCAATCAAATTGAGGTAGGCCATATGGCGAGTCAAATCAGAGTATTCGGATAGTGTTCATAATACGCGCCTATATCCTACTTGGGAAGGCACGACAGATTATCACCGAAATCAGATTTCCAGATATCAAAACCATTTCGTAGGATTTATATAAAAATAGTCATATCATGATCAGAATAATAGTCCAGATGTTACTTTTGAAAAACGGACAGGAATAAGGCAATTTAGGTCATACAAGAGGTATTGGGGCTCCGTGGGCCCACCTCGGACCAACCCGAGGCGACATACGTAAATTACTGATAATAGACCTTATGAGGTCATCCATAATCATTTGGAAGTATTCCGACTCCGTTTAGGAAAGTTTCGTACAAAAGTTCACTTTAAAGGCATTTTATAAGGAAATGGTTTCAATCGTACTGAAGGAATTGGAGCGGATTTCCATCTCGAATTCCGAGGAACGGAGTCGTATTCAAGGCTCGCGGCCGAGCCTATTATGTTCAGAACATGCCTAAGAACGAAGGGGTAGGCTTTACATACCTCAATTGCGCCTTATACTCGCTTAGCTTCACTTCCAATTTCGTCCAGAATCTACAAATGGTAAAGTTTACCAATTGTCAATTCAAGCCTTTAAGATTCCATACTTAATCACATAATTGCCTACCGAAATTTCGGCAGCATTTCCCCTATACATATAACATCCCCGAGACTTAGCTCGGCTTAATATGTCAACACAGCAACCCAACAACAACATCAATAACAACAACAAGCATTACAAACACATAATATGGCATAACTAGTCATCTTTCCGGCATAACATAACTTCTTTCATTCCGACCTTACACTTCCAAACGAATCTTATCATTTTTATATTCATCACTCATCAAGATCACTACAACATAATTCGGAGGCATATCATATCGTTTTCACCAAATATACATAACGTATACACAATATACAAGTTTCCTACCAAAGGCATAATTCACCCACAACTTCCAATCTTTTAGCAAACATATTCATGACATATTTCTATCTTCCAACTTCATCAATGACAATCCTAATTTGCCTCTTACTACTTTCATTTCCATATTTACATAAGTTACAATAAATTTGCATAATTCCTACAACAACTTAATAACCATTTTTCCATGACAACAAAAACTATTATCTTTTCATTCACTTCACCATAACACACTTAACATACTAACAAAATTTAATTCACTTCCATTTCAATCCTCGCATCTCACGGCCACATACTAATTTTTTCCAACTTTCACTAATTCATTCAACTTTCATTTCTAATACAATTTCTACCATAATCACAACTAGATTCCAACATGAATTCAAGTCATTATATACATGCAACATATGCATACACACGGCCAACTTCCAAACAACATACCCACTTTACAAACTTCCATATTTTCATACACTATACTCAATTCTACATATTACAACATAAACCAAACTTCATAACACAAGAAAATGAATTAATTCATACCTTTTCCTCAAGTTCTTCACTAGCCACCAAAGTCACCTTTTGGCCAAAATAATTATACCAAGTTGTAGAGAATCTTGAGCTTGGTAATAATCCCACAAGAATTGAATTTTTGAACCAAAGAGATTGGCTCCAAGAATTTTTCTTTCTTTTTCTCTTTTCTCTCTCTCTTAGCCGTGACCTCTCCTTCTCTTTTGCTCTTGTTTTCACTCAATTTTTCTTGAATCTTCTAAAGAGTTATCCTTGATATATAATTAGTCACATGACTAATTAATGGACTTGGGCCAAAGGCCTCTTGGCCGGTTGGGCCTCCACCTTTTGGGCCTCATTTTCTTATTATTTTTGTGAGCCCAAATTGTTGGCTAAATTTTTTTGTAATTCATGAAGCAAGTTTCCAAAATTCCAACTTTGCCCTTGGCCTCCTTTCGTAATTCCACACCAATGTATTCATAGCTGACACATCTATACCAAGTAAGGTCCAAATATGGCCTTTTTCATTACAAGTCAAGTTATCTCAAATTTTTTGAATATGCAAAAATGCCGGATGTAACACCGTCATACCTTTTACCCTAAAATTGAGATAGATGCGGCTGTGGTGGCCCTTCGAAGAACTATGGCCTAAAGCCACACTAGGACTAGCTAATATAACCCGTGGAGCTTAGCCTCTTACGCTGCTCCCCCTCTATCCTCTGAATAACTCGCTGTTGATGCTTTCGCTTCTCTAAGTTCTTAGCAAAGGCTTGGATCCGAGAGATATCATACCATCATGGAGTGATTTTGTAGTGCATTCCCAATCAAATATGGCTCAAGTCCTATCATGAACCGATGAAATCTATCCCGCATCGTATCTACAATAGATGGAGTGTATCTAGCCAAGGAATTAAATATTAGGCTATACTCTCAAACACTTATGTTGCCCTGCTTAAGGCCTAAGAATTGATCGACCCTGACCTCTCGAATCTGTTACATCTCTCGTGTGTTGAGTGGTGTCGTAAGTTACATCAGCATTAGATCAAATAAAGAAGTTATTTCTTAGGTTATAAGTGTTTTGGACCATGGTTAGTATGGGTCGGAAGGATTAGACAATAAACGAATCGAAAGAATTTTTTTTTGGGGAAGTTCCCCACATACATAGCAAGATATGGGCCGTAAAATAGAGTTACGGGCTTTACAATGCTCCGTCAAACTGAAGGGAAAGATTCAGAGGAAAGTGGCCACATACAGTCCCACATACGGTGGAGCATATGGTCCGTATGTGACCACATACCATATGTTGCTTTATATGTGGGAGGCGATGGAAAATTCCAAGTTCTATATCGAAGCATTAGGAGTTATTTCACTTTATTTTTCACCTCTCCCACAACCCAAAATACTCCCAAATGCTCTCTAAAGGTTCTCATATCTATTAGACAAAGATCTATGGGTTTACAATTCGAATTTACCCTCGGAAAGTGCATAGCGATCGTGTAGTGCATATCTCTATTCTTGTTAGGTTGGAAATCCTTCTAAGTTGGGGAAGGCTTGAGAAAGGTGTTGTCTTGCTGGAGTAAGGTAAGAATCTCCTCACCTAGATATATTTAAGTTCATCCAAGTCATGGTTAAGTTGTTAGATGAGCAACACAGAATTACATGTCGAAAAATTGTATATGTTGTTGTGGTTGTAGTATGGGCTGTTGTAGGCTGTTATAAGTTAATTTGTAGTTGGAAATTGGTGAATTTGATGTTGTTGTTTTTATCTTGTTGTTTTGAACGTAAGGAATTGTCACACCCTAATCTTCCTAGGGTGTGATGGGCACCTGACCCTTACTTAGGGCCGAGCGAACCCTCGGACCCTTAGTGCACACATAATCTTCTTGGACTTTTAAATCAAATAAAGATGAAATACATAGTACAACTTTCAGAAATATTCTTTTTCATCGTTATTCTCAAATCAAACAAAATCTGTAATCATGTAGAATTTATCACATAACAAAGAATGACATATCGGCTGATGGAGCCGCTTACAAAACCGACATTCTATACCCACGACTCTGTCTACAAAGTCTCTAACATAAATCAGAAATCACAGCACATATACTCTGACTCGGCAACACCCCAGGAGCAAATGGAGCTTGCCATCTTCGCTGGAACATCTTCTATAATAGCTTCAACTCATCTGGGTGTACCTGCGCGGCATGAAACGCAGCCCCCGAAGAAAGAGGGGTCAGTACGGAAAATGTACTGAGCATGTAAGGCATGGAATACAGAAAACAGAATCATAATCGAAACAAGCAGTACAAAGGTAAGTACATCATTCAGAATACCAAAATGCTTATTTTCCAAACGCAAATCATATATGCCGAAGTCATATGTCAGAAGGAGTACAGAAAGTAAGTAAATCATCCAGAGTGCCAAAATACTTACTTTCCAAACACAGATCGTGCGTGCCGACATCATACGTCATCATATACATATACATATACATATAACCGATCCATATGTAATATGATAGTGCCGAGGAACGTACGGCCCGATCCATATATAACATATTAGTGCCGAGGAACGTACGGCTCGATCCATATATATATATATATATATATATATATTATACTGCTACGGAACGTGCAACCCGATCCATATATATAACATATTAGTGCCGAGGAACGTACGGCCTGATCCATATATATATTATATTGCTGCGGAACGTGCAGCCCGATCCATAAATATATTATACTGCTGCGGAACATGCAGCCCGATCCATACATATATTATAATGATGCGGAACGTGCAGCTCGATCCATATATAACATATTATACTGCTGCGGAACGTGCAGCCCGATCCATATATAACATAAATACTGTTGCGGAACCTGCAGCCCGATCCATACATGTATTATACTGCTGCGGAACGTGCAGCCCGATCCATACATATATTATACTGCTGCGGAACGTTCAACCCGATCCGTTCATATATATTATAACATAACATGTTAGTACCGAGTTTAACATAGTGCGCAAAACGACATATCCGACCCGAGATTCGGCGAACGATATAACAATAGTGCGCACGAGCAGAGTAATGAGGAACCATATACATATAAATCAATTCTAAGGCTCGATGGAGAAGTATACTTACCGACACCTGAAGGCTCAGAAACAAGTTTCGGGTCAATCCGATTTAGTATAAGAAGGTTATGAGCGTTTGAAGTACAGAACCTTCTACGAACGTTTCAGAAGCCATTTTTGGAAAATAAAAGCCACAATCATGTTAGGTACCCTTCGAATATCATCATGGATCACATCCGACAGAGCTTTTGGAACCATATGTACGTATCAAAATGTATCAAAGACTCGATGGAATAATCAAACGTGCTATTATTTGAAAACCAAGACATTAATCACATCAATTATCTCTCGAATGCCATTCGGAAACATATCAACTGAACTTCGGACATCATAGATACGCATCGAAACCATATGAAACAACTTACAGAAGGCAAGAATATTAGCCATCCTAGTGGCTCTAGGAATAGGAGTTTCTTTGAAGTCATACATATACTTTGTCATGTTGGTTTCACAAAGATCATGCCAAAAGAAAATAAGGGTAAGCCTTACATACCTGTCCCACGTCCAATTAGCTGCGCTTATTCGTCCAAACTTGCTAGTCTACATTCAAGAGAATTGACACAATCATTAGACTCATCGACATAAACTTGTCTTAGTCCTTCAAATGAATTCATTTATATTCTGCCGAAATTTTGGCAGCATTTCCCCTGTAAATACACCATCCCCGAGAATCCAACTCGGCCAAATCATCAATCAACAATCCGAGAATTCAACTTGGCCAAATTATCAACAACATCAACAACAATATCTATAGTAATAACATCATTTACAATACCAACGTATGTCACAAAACAGTCCGGACACTGTTTCCTAAATTCCTCCACCAACCAATTTGTGGTATAACTATTTAATAATTTTATTTCCGTAAAGAAGCTGAAATTAATACCAATAACATTAATAAAAACATCCTCCACATTTTAAAAGTTAAATACATTTATTATCATCCAAAATTTTCTTCAAGTTTCATTCCATAATTCACAACACCAACAAACGAATTTATCAGTCTATTCTCTCCGTGCTAATCCGTCGAAACTCTAAATAAACTCGTTAACAATGAAAAGGAACCTTTTTCATACCTTAAGCATGCAGCCACCACGTTATCACTCTTCTCCTTGGTTGATTTTTAGCTCAAATTGAAGACAACGCAGCGTACAACACTTTTCCCTTCATGGGCTTTGGGATTCGGGGCTCAGATTTCGATCAAAATTGGTTTTTCTTCTCCAAGACTCTTTTTCTCTCTCTCCCCAGAATTTTCTGGGCGTTCATGGTCTTAAAATAAGGAGGAAGGCCGAAATTTTCACTTATAAAGACATGGGTAATGGGCCTAACCCGGTTGGTCTCGGATTGGGCCTAGCCCACTGACCTTTCTGCCTTAAAATGTCCATATCTCCTTATTCCGACGTCACCTGTGGACCCATGACCTATGGTTGGAAAGCTAATTAAATTATATACAACTTATATGCTTGGTAGTTTTCCAAATTCGAAACTTATAATACCGTTTTTGCCCCTCCAATTCAGATCACCCGAAAACGTTACTTAAAAATATTTGTTTGAGGACTTCCACTTTGATTCGGCTCAAGGGTCCTTCTTGAGTTGAGTTTAACTTCACATATGTGCTTCATATAACTTTTCATGTGTCCTAAAAAAATCTCGACGTGCGGGCCCCACCTCAGCTTATGAATAATCCAACGTACAAAAGTACGGAATACAACATTATCAACGTGAGTTTAAATTATGTGGCAACAACATGATTGTCAATTTTGAGGAAGCGCGTGTCACGCTCATGCTCTGAAAATGCGGGGTATAACATGCTCCCCCCCTTTAAAAACATTCGTCCTCGAATGTTGAGGTAGAGTTCGCTCCGAGGTAGATATCGATGTTCTTACCTGTACTTGTCCGTATCTACTTTACTTACTTGCAGTCTTACTTGCTCGTTAAAACTGAACTTATCCGAACCATGCAGTCTATTCTTCCTCTTTTGTAGCCAAAATTTATGCCTGTACTCAAGGTCATCCCTTTTTCTTATTATTTGTCTGTCCACTAACTCTCCATGCTTTATCGCTTTCATTGTCCCTTCAGCCTTCATTGTTTACATTCTTGTATGCCCCTTTCATGCCGTACTTACCACATACTTTTCCCTAATTTTTGATCTCATCTTCTTGTTATTCAGGAGTCCTTGTGATCTTCGACCTTCAATCCTTACTTTCAATTTTAATTCTAATACGTTCCCTCCATTAATTAACTTAATGTCCATACTGAAATGTATAACGATAACAACTATATCATTTTTCTCCATTGTCCTTGGAGGACTTAGCTTGTAGTCATTTTCTTGCTCTTTTTATTACTCTTCAAAGCATGTTGCTGCGTACTTAGGTGCGGCACAAATTAGCCCGATATGAGGGATTCAAATCATGGCATAAACATATCATAATTCATACTGATATAAAGAATTCTCTTAAGGTATCTTTCATCCTTTCCCTTCATGTCGGCCTCACGGTATACTCATTGTCAATTCGTTTCTACTTCTTTCACGTATTCTCTTGGTATGTCGATATACTTTGAACTCCGGCCCCGAGCTAATAAATTTTCCTCCTCTGGAGCCTGTCAGTGTTGCGATTCCTTTTAAGTTCAATTTAATATGCTCTCCCCCCCTTTTTAAGGGGCTCCTTATACGCCAACAGTCTCCGAGTGTCTTTGCATTTCATTCTATTTCCTCTAAGATCAAATCTCTCAGACCTCACATGAATTCTTATTCCATACCACTAACTTCCCAATTAGCAGTGTCGACTAATCATCCTTAACCCTTCTTGGGTTTTCTCTTCCTCGAGCACTCTTCTTCTCTTGCCATTTGTGGCTTCGGCTCTGAAGTTCGTGAAATATTACTTTAGACGTGCAAATCTGTTCTATTCTTAAGTCATTCTTTTGGAGAACTTCTCTATGTCCGAGGCGACCGTGTTAATTTGACTACACACTTATCCCTTCATATACTTTTCAAGGGTTGGAAATCACTTGACATCGTCGCACGGTCTAACCATTCCTTCTCTTACTTCTCATTCCTCGTCATGGTCACTATCCTCTTAATCTCACTTATTGCAGTTCGCTTTCGGATCCCACACATTCCTCTTTGTGTTCCATACCACCACACTTTAATCATTTTTTACACGCCTACCTTCGAATTTTAACCCGAATGGCCTCGTGTCTCGTGCTTTGCCTGTCGTCTCTCTTGGAGGCCTTACTCACTCACGTTTCTTACCCTTTTCACTTTTTCCGACATTTTGATCTCCTTACCTTCCATTTATTCGCTTTCTTTCGTTTCCAATTTTCTTTACCTTAGGACTTTGCAGTTCTAGCTTGTGACCACGATAACATTAGCCTACCTGTTAACGTTCTTTTGTCGCTTGAACTTTATCACCCGGTTCGACCAATGCCTTTAATATACCGCAACGCCGGTGGCCGGGATACATATACCCGCTGATATAGCCATGTATAGGATATCATACGCATTCATATATATATATATATATATACACATTTTCTAACGCCCCGCTTACAAGGTATTTCCAAATGTACTCAAACTCACCTAATTCTAGAACTGTGGTGCACCTTCTTTTTCTTCACCGGGCTAGTCCGCCTCGTCGTCTGTGACCGCTTTAGGTTTCCAATCACTCCGCACACTCTAATTCCCCTTAGACTACTTTATCTTCTCACTTTTCTCTTACGTCTAAAATTTACAGAACTTTTAATACACTTCCCAGGGGGGTCACCCATCCTAAAATTTCTCTCGCCCCAGCACGCTTAACCTTGAGACTCTGATGAAATCCGCTGCATTAATGCTGGTATAATCTCATCCACCTCACCACATGGCCTTCACCACATAGTCTAATAGAACTAGGAGTCTTGATAGATTCCGAAACGTTCTCATAACACATCTCTTTCCGAATTAGAAAGGATCTCTTACTCTTCCGATTACAACATTACTATTTTGGCCTTTTTAGTTCTCAATATCCATCTTTCGTCTGTATACATGACTACTTTTTATCCTAGACTTCTAGATTCCCAATGGTAGCGAGCACACCTTGGTCGCTGTTACTTATAAATGCTCAGTTATCGGCCTCTTTAGGTTTCCGCTCGCTCCTATTGGATAATAATCTACAACAATTGCACATACATAGAATATTCCAATAAGGGCTCATATATCATACCTCGAAATGTACTTGATCCCTTAGGGGTCTTCCCTATTATATTTTCTTGTTTACCTTCCTTTTTCACTCTTCAGCTTTACACCTTTTAGATGTACCTAACTGAATGACCCGTTCTTTTGAAAAATTCTGGAAGAGTCTCCTTTAAAATTCTTACTATCCAAAACCTGCATACAACAATTACCAGCAATGCCTCATAGGGCATATATACATACGTCATATTCCAGCCATCCAGGGCTCCCAATTTCAGGTAAAATAATTGAAATATCAAAACTTACCCCTATGACTTTCCATATCGTCACTCAGCTTCTCCCGTCGATACTGTGCTCCCGTTAAGATCAAAAGTTAGTGCAAGGAATCTCATTTTCTATGACTTGGCTCTATAACACGATCTAAGACAGAAAGAAGGTCAACAATCCCTAGATGCCCTGCAGCCTCCTGTTTATAAATATGGCCGGCTTCACACCCATAAACAGGACTCTACTGGACACGACTTTGCTGACAACCCCTAGGACGACCTGCTCTGATACCACTTTGTCACACCCTAATCTCCCTATGGTGTGATGGGCACCCGACCCTTACTTAGGACCGAGCGAACTCTCGGACCCTTAGTGCACACATAATCTTCTTGGACTTTTAAATCAAATAAAGATGAAATACATAGTACAACTTTCAAAAATATTCTTTTTCATCGTTATTCTCAAATCAAACAAAATCTGTAATCATGTAGAATTTATCACATAACAAAGAATGACATATCGGCTGATGGAGCCGCTTACAAAACCGACATTATATACCCACGACTCTGTCTACAAAGTCTCTAAAATCAATCAGAAATCACAACACATATACTCTGACTCGGCAACACCCCAGGAGTAAATGGAGCTTGCCATCTTCGCTGGAACATCTTCTATATAGCTTCAACTTATCTGGGTGTACGTGCACGGCATGAAACGCAGCCCCCGAAGAAAGAGGGGTCAGTACGGAAAATGTACTGAGCTTGTAAGGCATGGAATATAGAAAACGGAACCATAATCGAAATAAGCAGTACAAAGGTAAGTACATCATTCAGAATACCAAAATTCTTATTTTCCAAAAGCAAATCATTTATGCCGAAGTCATATGTCAGAAGGAGTACAGAAAGTAAGTAAATCATCTAGAGTGCCAAAATACTTAGTTTCCAAACACAGATCATGCGTGCCGACATCATACGTCATCATATACATATACATATAACCAATCCATATGTAATATGATAGTGCCGAGGAACGTACAACCCGATCCATATATAACATATTAGTGCCGAGGAACGTACGGCCCGATCCATATATATATATATATATATATATATATTATACTGCTGCGGAACGTGCAGCCCGATCCATATATATAAGATATTAGTGCCGAGGAACGTACGGCCTGTTCCATATATATATTGTACTGCTGCGGAACGTCCAGCCCGATCCATAAATATATTATACTGCTGCGGAACGTGCAACCTGATCCATACATATATTACACTGCTGCGGAACGTGCAGCCCGATCCATAGATAACATATTATACTGCTTCGGAATGTGCAGCCCGATCCATATATAACATATTATACTGCTGCGGAACGTGCAGCCCGATCCATACATGTATTATACTGCTGCGGAACATGCAGCCCGATCCATACATATATTATACTGCTGCGGAACGTGCAGCCCGATCCGTACATATATATTATAACATATCATGTTAGTGCCGAGTTTAACATAGTACGCACAACGACATATGCGGCCCGAGACTCGGCGAACGATATAACAATAGTACACACGAACATAGTAATGAGAAACCATATACATATAAATCAATTCGAAGGCTCGATGGAGAAGTATACATACCGACACCTGAAGGCTCAGAAACAAGTTTCGGGTCAATCCGATTTAGTATAAGAAAGTTATGAGTGTTTGAAGTACAGAACCTTCTACGAACGTTTCAGAAGCCATTTTTGCAAAATTAAAGCCACAATCCTGTTAGGTACCCTTCGAATATCATCATGGATCACATCCGACAGAGCTTTTGGAACCATATGTACGTATCAAAATGTATCAAAGACTCGATGGAATAATCAAACGTGCTATTATTTGAAAACCAAGACATTAATCACATCAATTATCTCTCGAATGCCATTCGGAAACATATCAACCGAACTTCGGACATCATAGATACGCATCAAAACCATATGAAACAACTTATGGAAGCCAAGAATATTAGCCATCCTAGTGGCTCTAGGAATAGGAGTTTCTTTGAAGTCATACATATACTTTGTCATGTTGGATTCACAAAGATCATGCCAAAAGAAAATAAGGGTAAGCCTTACATACCTGTCCCACGTCCAATTAGTTGCGCTTATTCGTCCAAACTTGCTAGTCTACATTCAAGAGAATTGACACAATCATTAGACTCATCGACATACACTTGTCTTAGTCCTTCAAATGAATTCATTTATATTTTGCCGAAATTTTGGCAGCATTTCCCTTGTAAATACACCATCCCCGAGAATCCAACTCGGCCAAATCATCAATCAACAATCCGAGAATTCAACTCGGCCAAATTATCAACAACATCAACAACAATATCAATAGTATTAACATCATTTACAATACCAACGTATGTCATAAAACAGCCCGCACACTGTTTCCTAAATTCCTCCACCAACCAATTTGTGGTATAACTATTTAATAATTTTATTTCCGTAAAAAAGCCGAAATTAATTCCAATAACATTAATAACAACATCCTACACATTTTACAAGTTAAATACATTTATTATCATCCAAAAGTTTCTTCAAGTTTCATTCCATAATTCACAACGCCAACAAACGAATTTATCAGGCTATTCTCTCCGTGCTAATCCGTCGAAACTCTAAATAAACTCATTAACAATGAAAAGGAACCTTTTTCATACCTTAAGCATGCAGCCACCACGTTATCACTATTCTCCTTGGTTGATATTTAGCTCAAATTGAAGACAACGCAGCGTACAACACTTTTCCCTTCATGGGATTTTGGATTCGGGGCTCATATTTCAATCAAAATTGGTTTTTCTTCTCCAAGACTCTTTTTCTCTCTCTCCCCAGAATTTTCTGGGCGTTCCTGGTCTTAAAATGAGGAGGAAGGCCGAAATTTGCACTTATAAAGACATGGGTAATGGGCCTAACCCGGTTGGGCTCGGATTGGGCCTAGCCCACTGACCATTCTGCTTTAAAACGTCCATATCTCCTTATTCCGACGTCACCTGTGGACCCACGACCTATGGGTGGAAAGCTAATTCAATTATATACAACTTCTATTCTTGGTATTTTTCCAAATTCGAAACTTATAATACCGTTTTTGCTCCTCGAATTCAGATCACCCGAAAACGTTACTTAAAAATATTTGTTTGGAGGACTTCCACTTTGATTCGGCTCAAGGGTCCTTATTGAGTTGTGTTCAACTTCACATATGTGCTTCATATAACTTGTCATGTGTCATAAAAAAAATCTCGACATGCGGGCCCAACCTCAGCTTATGAATAATCCGACGTACAAAAGTACAAAATACAACATTATCAACGTGAGTTTAAATTATGTGGCAACAACATGATTGTCAATTTTGAGAAAGCGCGTGTCACGCTCATGCTCTGAAAATGCGGGGTATAATAGGAATGCAAGAGAAGCATGAGAGATGTTGTTTGATTCATTATAGAACGAGCTTGCCGCTCGATATTCATTGTATACTAGTGTTTCCTTAACATAACGAGAGTGTTATTGTCATTATTGTATATTGAGGTACTATATGGTTTGCTTTGGTGTATTGTAAAGAAAATCAACTAAGGTATGCAAGGACATCCTTTCCATCTTTTGGTATGATCTAATCGAAACAAACGTTAATGTCCGTTTAAAATGACTCTACTCATGTTAAGTTAGAAATGTTCATACGCCTTAACTCATTATGATGCCTGATGAATTATGCTATGTTTTTTTCCTTGGCTTCCTATTGATGCATATGGTGACTAGTTGTCTTACATAATGTAATCGAAGGCTTACCGACCTTACGTCACTCCGAAGTGCTCAGATTGTCTTTCTAATATTCCTCATGCATGTGTATATATGCATATGATACAGAGGCTGGTACGTTATATATATATATATATATATATATATATATATATATATATATATATATATATATATATATTTGAGTATATGTATGCATATCATGCACCCTCATTGGCATTCTGAGCTTTAGGTTGTCTCTTCCTATCTTTATTTACATTGATGTTCTTACTTATGTTTTTATTTGCCTTAAATACCTGGTACATTCATTCGTACTGATTTCCATTTGCTGGGGGCACTGTGTTCATGCCCGCGGTCCAGGTAGACAAACTGACAGACCTCTGCAGTAGCCTACTCAGCTCAGCGGTTGGTTGACGCACTCCAATTTCCTGGAGTTTCCCTATCAAGTCAGTATGCTATGAGATCTCTATGAGATCTATGTATATATGCATTTTGGGTATGTCGGGCCCCTACCCCTACCACATGACACTCTTAGAGGCTTGTAAATGCATGTCTAGTGCATAGTCGTGTTGTGCGGCTTTCTCGGCCTATGTTTTGTTATACAGCTTTCCATGGTGGCCTATATATATATATATATATATATATATATATATGCATATGTTTTGGGTTGTTTATCGTCGATGAGCCCTTTTTACCCTTCAGTTATCATGTGTGGCCTTGTCGGCCAATATTATTGTTTAGGTTGGATTGTCGAGAAGTTCATGTTGGTGCTCGGTAAGTAAGGCCTGAGTATCGATCCCGCCCCTCTAGTTTGGGGTGTGATAGAATCTCCAATAAAAGATAGTGGTCTAGAAAAACCTCTAAGAAATCCTGCCACTCAGCTGGAGGTGCATCCTATCCCCTAAACTAGTCATACAACTCGTACCATAGAACGATTGTGTCTCGCAACCTGAAGGCTGCCAACTCCACCACAATTATCTCTGAACCATGCATAGCCCTAAATATCAAGTGGAGCTGATTAATGAAGTTATGAGGGTCCTTATTTGCATCTGATCCGGTAAACTCTGAAGGGCTCAAACCTTTGAACTCTTGAACCCTCGAATCCCTGGCTCCTCAGAGAGCCCAGTACTCGCCGGTGCTCTCGTCTGATGCTGAGTCTATGTAGCCACTAACTGTGTCAATAGATGTACTACACTCCAGATGTCCTAATCAGATGGAACAGGAGGAGGAACTGGAGGTATTGTGGCTCTCAAAAGCTCCTCAAGTGGTGGAGGAGTTGGAGGTTACTGGAAGGGTGTCTCACCCAAGGCCTCAGACTAGGCCGCATTATCAAGCGGAGCTTTACTAGTATCCTCTGCTGCAGCCGCATTAGCCCTTTGGCTAGCTGTAGTCTTTCTAGTCATAGGCATCCCTGTATAACATATATCGAAAATGTGAGTTAGAGTTAAGCTCTTATGACTCAGCTATAGCACGATATGGAGTAAGAAAGAAGTGTAACCATTCCTAAATGCCTTGTAGCTTTCTGTTTATAAATATGGTGCACAACATTTCATAAGCAAGAGTCTACTAGACACAACTCGTAGACTCTATAGGACATAGACCTGCTCTGATACCAAGTTTGTCATGCTCCAAACCCGAGGAGGCGAGATCGGCACCCGATGCATTACAAGACCAAGTGTCCCAACCTGTAACACATACCATTTGAACATATATAGGGACACCTAGGCCAACAAGGCCGAAATATATAATATCCTATAACGTCTTAGGCCAACAAGGTTGTAACTAGTAATAATCTAAGGATAGCAAGTGATCAAACTGAACTAAATCAACCAAAAAGATATATACATATACAGGCCAACAAGGCCACCAAGAGTGTCAACAACTAAACAACCCAAAAGGGATCTAAGCAAAGGCCGACAAGGCCACCGCACTGCAGTATGTAGGTCATGTCTACAAGCCTCTTAAGAACATCAACTATGCGATAGTCAGGACTGGGCCGACCCACCTGTCTTATCTATACATACATCAATATACACCAAAAATCTAGACCTGGAAACTCCGGATCATATGGAGCTTACCAATCAAGCTAAACTCAGGCAATGCCTACTGAGGAGGCCTGTCTGTTTGTCTGTCTGGACCTGCAACATAAAATGCAGTGCCCCCGACAAAAGGGACGTCAGTCAAAAATAAAGTACTGAGTATGTGACGCAAACTAAATAACTATAAGGTTAAACTTAATGCATGATTAATTGAATGTAACTGAGAGTTAATAATAATTTGAGAGTATAGTTACCTGTTCTGACTCATACAGTAATGTACCGGGCCATAAAGAGGCTCTGTGTGTATCTCATATCATACCAGGCCATAATAAGACTTTGTGTATATATCTCATATCGTGCCAGGCCATAATAAGGCTATGTGTGTGTATCTCATAGCATACCAACACATAATAAGGCTATGTGCACAATAGTGGCGTACCCAACCGATTATAGCTCAGTGGTGTAAAACTCATACAACAACAGACTGTGGAACAATATACATATACTTTCTGCCTTCTCATCTAACATGGAAAAGGTACTAGAAATGATAATAACTCCCGACAAGGGATATACTATAGTACACGAACGATGGGACACTATGAAGGGAATACTTTGATAAGAACTCTTCTTTGAATATTTCGTTCAAAAATCATTTTAGGTGTGGATTCATGCCAACAAAAGATGTAGGGAATAACCATTACATACCTTAATTACTGACCCTCTAATCAAGCACAACAAAACTATCGTCTCTTACAAGCTTACTGTACAAAAATGATAACCATACTATTATCAAAGAACATGAAGGCATAACGACTAAAGAACGAGTGGCCAACCCGTTATATTATAATTATATGGCACACCCCCATGCCCTTCCTCCTTCAAAACTTCATTAAAAAAAATAAAAAATAAGGCAATCTAATAAACAGAACAAACAAACCATAATAAGTTCAATAACTCGGAATCACGGCTTCCAAACACCGTCCTGTGAGTCCTATATGATAAAGACATCAACAACGACCTCTTCTATGAAGTTATGAAGCAGATACATACCTTAAACAAGCTGGAACCAGCCAACTCTACCCAAAACTTTTAAGAACCAAGCTACTACGATAACTATTACAGAGAGAATGATAAGAACTTGAGGGTTTCGAAGAGGGAATTTAGTTTAACTTACCTTATGTTGTTGCCAACATTTCTTCTAGGAAACAACTTATCCTTAAGGTTAAAATTTCTGAAAATTTTTCTTTTGCTCCTTCAAGATGAGCTATTCCTAAATGGAAATGTTGCTGGACGCTTTTGGCTTCATCAAGAAGAATGCCAATAGAATAAAATGTTGTAAGGCTACACTTTCACCTTAATTACAAGCCACCTAAGGCCCTAATTACCTTTGGATTCTAATCATTTTAGTGTGTATGTATAATTCATACACGTAAAGGATTAATGGCCAAGTAATTGGTCTTTATCCAAAATGCTATTAATAATAGCCATCATTCTGGTGGGACCACTTAATGGAACATTACAATTAATCAAATTTCCTATCTCCTTTATCCTTTTTTTTTCCATGTCAATTTTAGATAATTAGCAAATCCATGCATTCTAAAAGAATTGGGATTAAGAAGTCCTTGTCTTATACTTTTTAAACACTTGTAACCTTAAGAATGACCTTGCTCTATGAACTTACATTGGTTAACTTAGGACGCATCTTAACGTATGAAAATAGGGGACGTAATAAAAACTGGGACTTTTGTGCAACTTTCCTTGTTTTTGCCATTCCATCTCCAAATACCTTACAACACAGCAAATAACATACAAAACACCACCAAACACACTAAAAACAATAAAAACTTTATGTAAAGGATATCAAATGTGTCGTAATTTCACGACATTTAAAGTCTTTGCTTATCCTCTAGCAACTAAAATGACACAGACTACTAGCATGAGATAAGTTGTTCAGTGCATTTACTAGTTTGAAATATGAGTTTATTGACATACAAGCTAGTAAAGACAAAGTTGAAAAGGAAAATTGCTCACTGAAGGAACATGTTAAACAACTTGATTTATCTAATTTGGAACTGAAATCTGAATAGTTGTGGTTGAAAATAGGGAGATCCTAAGGAACACTCAACATCTTGAGGCTGACAGTGAATTGAAAGGATTAAAATCAAGTATTTGAAAAGGAAAGAACTAGAAGAGTGAGTACAGAACTAGTTCAGACTAAAAAACGACCTTGAATAGGCTAGTTGCTGGACCAAATCTTCTTCTATTCTTAGGTATATTACTAGTAGAACCAACAACCCAACTGTTGAGATAGGGTTTAAAAGGGGAACTGATAAAAAAGAATTTATAAAAGTAAAACTGTACACTCTATGTGGTAAATCTGGTCATGACAGAACATATTGACTAGTGATTAAGAAACATCAAGAAATAAATCTAAGATTAGCTAATAGAAATGGCAAGCTTATCAAAACAAATAGAACAGGTAGATGGAACAGGTTCCTCGGTGCTTTACCCAATTGGGCAAAGAAAGACTGGATTCATCATTTCATTCAAAGAATAGGACCCAAGCTAGTCTGGGTTCCTAAAACTAAACATTGATTTCTTTTGGTAGGTGAGGGTTAAAGGAAGCAAGCAAAACTGGTACATGGATAGTGCTTACACAAGATACATGACAGGAGACAAAGAAACATTCTGCTCATTCTCAGCCATGGAAGGAGGAAATGTGGCCTTTGGAGGAGGGAAGAAAGGGAAAGTCAAAGGAATAGGGAAGATAGGCAGATCGGAAGAACATGTAATTGACAATGTATATCATGTATGTCACGACCCAACTCGAGGGCCATGACGGGTACCCGGTGCTAACCCACCCGGACACCTCTTATCGTAGTCTCATATTCACATCTAGGTGAGCCACAAGGCTTACTCATAATTTATATGCATCAATAGTGATAATCTCGTTGGGCAATAACAAATTTATATCATTATCAATAACAATGCCCATATCCATATATACAAGCCGACGAGGCTATCAAAATGATACACAAAATACAAGCCGACAAGGCTACAAGACATCTAACCATACACAATTGTCTACGAGCCTCTAAGAAGAGTATGTAACATCATATAGACGGGACAGGACCTCGCCATGCCCATAGGTATGCGCACAAAAGAATAAATACCAAAAGTTGTAGCTCCGGAAGAAATGGAGCTCCTCTATATAGTCCCTGAATAAGAATCTACGGATCAAGCCTGTCTCTCTGTCCACCTGCGGGTATGACGCAGAGTCCACAAACAAAAGGACGTCAGTACGAATAATGTACTGAGTATTTAATTCATAATCAATATCATAATAGGAGCATAAGAGACAGCATAAGAAATAGCATAAGATGGGAGATTCAGGGGATAGTAGCCATCATCATAATTACTTACTTGTCTTTCATAGGGACCTTCCATTTCTAATGCATGCTCATGTACATACATATATACATATACATATATCTATATCCGTATCCATATTCATATACATATTCGTATCCATAGCATACCCGACCATGAAGGATCGGTGGTTTCACATACCCGGCCATGACAAGGCTCGGTGTCAAACATACCTGGCCCTACCAAGGCTCAGTGTTATCCGTACCCAACTGCAGTGGTGCGCGCGCGATAGGCATCATACCCGGCCATATAAGCTCGGTGTTACATAATAGTCATACATACTTAAATCCGTATACATAGGATTTCATAGGTATCATCGTCATCATTGACATCATCATTTTCGTTATGTTTATCCTTAGAGGATCAACTGTCATATAAAAGAGGCAATAGAATCGTGAACGTATCGAGAATCGTAAGCTTTGGAAACCTTAGAGATAGAGTCATTTGGAAGACATTATGGAACTCATGAAAGGATACATATAGAAAGGGAACCATGCCTTAATGAAAGAAGGGTTAGCCTTAAATACCTCTTCACTTCTTAACTATTTAGCGTTCACCGTTGAAGCTTGAATAATCTACATTTAGAAGGATTCATACCATGGTTAAGCCTTAATGACACTCTTCAATTCAAACTAGAATAATTCATGTTCTAATGAAAATTGGGCAGCATTTCTCCTATTTTGTCAACTTCCACTATATCACAAAACAACTCCTAATGACCACAATAATATCCGCAATATCATAATCAAGTATTCACATTCGATTTAGCCTTCAAAATTAATCCTTGTGTTCAAATTATGCTAGCAACTTCATACCCATTTTAGCACATTTTCATATAATGCTTCTTCAGCATCATTATTATACCCATATTATACTACGAATCATAACTCAAGTTAGCTTACTACTCAAAAACCTCATAAAAACTACATTTAGAACTCATCTTCCACATTTTCCTTCTACCCAAGTTGTTCAACAAATAAACATTCTTGATAATATGTAATGAGTATGAAAAATAACCTTTTATCTCATAAGAATGAGCTTTGGAGCAAGCTATCAACTTATATGAAAACCCTAGCTTCAATATCCAAAGAATTCTTGGAGTTTATTAACCCTAGCATGACCTCTAGCACATGGGTATCTTGATTCTTGATAATTAATTTCTCTTGGATTTTGGCTTGGATTTGTTTATGGAGTGGAAGAGAGGGTTTTTAGAGAGCCTTTGTATCTGATTTGGTGAAATGAAATGTCCAAATGAAGTGGAGTAAAAATATATAAAGTGGAACTTAAAATCCCATCGGGAAATTCTACGACCATTTTGACGGGCCGTATAAATTCCTACGGACCGTCAAAATGGTCCGTAGAACTGCCCAGTCAAATATGGTTCACTGTGACCATTTGACGCTGGGCTGGTGCAGTTTGACGGACCGCAGAATTTTCTACAGGGAGTCAAAATTCCTGTGGGCCGACAAATGGTCTGCAGAGATTTTTTGCTCGGACAGTTTGTCGTAGAATAGCCATAACGTTTTACTCAGATGTCACATTGATGAGTGGTTTGTTGCGTTGAAAACTAGACTTGATGAAATTCAATTTGGACAAAAGAAACACATCAAAACTCCTCATATTCTAGGAGATATACCCCTACCAATTTGGACCAAAGTTCTGTCCGAAATTTTTCCAAGTTTTACTAATGTTCCCACAAACTCAATTCCTTTATTGGCTTGTTCTTAAATCCTTCCATAGCTCATTTCATGGGTTTAAACCCCCATAATTATAATATGGGAATATGTAATCTCATATATCCTAAGGTAACTCCCGTTTCCGCGATTAGGACAACTAACGCCTAACGAATCTCAACGGACGAAACTACGAGGTGTAACAATGTAGATGGATTGTAACATAATATGATGAGCATCTCACATCTATGTGACAAAGGGAATATGGTACTCTTCATATCATCAGGGTACAATGTCACTTATATCAAAACAAGCAACACAGTTCTAATAACTATGAGGTACAGGAATGTATACAAGGCTGACATCATGGGGATACCAAGCAATAACCTCACCTGTTTAAGTGTCGTGGATTGTAATCCCTTGCTTTGGCACTAAGAGCTGGGACATGCTAGCCTAGGTCAATTGAACAAATTAGTCTCCATCCTTTGGTTGCCTAACATCAAGTTCAAAGATGATAAATTGTGCTGTGTTTATGCAAGAGGAAAACAAATTAGAACATCCGTCATAACAAAGAAGGTAATCAGTACCACCAGATCTCTGGAGCTGGTCCATAATTATATATGTGGTCCAATAAGAGTAATGAGCCATGGAGGTAAGAGATACATATGTGTTATTGTTGATGACTTCACTAGGTTTACATGGACTTTGTTCCTTGCATCAAAAGATGAGGCATGTGATCCCTTCATAATTTTGGTAAGAAGATTGGAAAGAAAGCTAGGAAATAAACTAGCATCTATCAGGTCTGATCATTGTACTGAATTCAAAAATGTAAAATTTGAAGAATATTGCTCAGGTAATGGAATTAATCATAACTTTTCTACACCTAGAACTCCACAGCGAAATGGGGTGGTAGAAAGAAAGAATATAACTCTAGAAGAAATGGCTAGAACTATGACGCTTGCTAGTGATATTGCTAGAAACTTCTGGACTGAAGCCCTCAATACTGCTTGCTGCATACTCAGTAGATGCAGGACTAGGTCACTTTTGAAAAAAGACACACTATGATCTACTTAAAGGAAGAAAGCCAAAAATCTCCCACTTGAGATTCTTTGGATACAGGTGTTTCATACATAATAATTGAAAATATTCCCTAAGAAAGTTTGATGCCAGAAGTGATGAAGGTATTTTAACAGTAAAGCCTATAGGGTGATTAGCAAAAGGATAATGTGTAAAGAGGAAAATGTGCATGTGGCTTTTGATGAATCCAGTGTCTTAACTGAGAAACAGGTATAGGATTATGATGTATAGGATTAGGATGAGGACCCCATATTCGACCACAATACTGATTCAAACAGGAAGTCAGGAGATAAAAATGCAACAGGGAATGCTCATGATGAACCAGGTTCATCAACCAAGGAAGAGATGGGCACTCAGACAAGGGGAACACCTTATGAGAATCTAAACGATCCTGTTCTACCAAATGATCCACAAACTGAAGCTGCTGGAAAATCTTAAGGGATAGTCCTAAAATGATACAAATATCAGGGATCACACCCTATTTAAAATGTCCTGACTAACTTAAGCTCTGGAGTAACAACCAGAACCGTCTTGAAGAATCAATGTGCTTTTAATGCTTTTCTATGTGTCATTGAGCCAAAGAAGGTTAAAGAAGCTTTGCAAGATGCATACTGGATTGCGGCTATGAAGAAGGAACTTAACCAGTTTGAAAGAAACAAAGTCTGGAATCTTGAACTAAGATTGAAGAGTAGAACAATAATTGGAACCAAATGGGTGTTCAGGAACAAGCTGGATGAGCATGGAATAGTCACATGGAACAAGGTACAATTGGTAGTTCAAGGGTATAATTAGGAAGAAGGCATAGACTTTGATGAAACCTTTGCTCCAGTGGCAAGGTTAGAAGCTATCAGACTCCTCATAGTCTTTGCTACCTACATGGAGTTCACTCTCTATGAAATGGATGTGAAAAGTGCACTCTTAAATGGGTTCTTAAAAGAGGAAGTATATGTCAAATAACCGCCAGGATTTAAGGATATTAAATACCTCGATCATGTCTACATGCTCGATAAAGCTCTCTATGGGCTTAAACAAGCTCCAAGAGCCTGGTATGAGAGGCTTTCCAAGTTTCTCCTGGTATGAGAGGCTTTCCAAGTCACTAAAGAGATAACATTGATAACACCTTGTTCTTGAAGGTGAAAGGAAAGAACCTATTGATTGTGCTGGTCTATGTGGGTGACATCATTTACGGGGCAACAAGTGAGGCTCTGTCCAAAGAATTTGCAACACTAATGGGAAGCGAATTTGAATTGAGCATGATAGGGGAACTGAATTTGTTCTTGGGCCTGGAAATCAAGCCCACCTATACTAGCACAATGATCCATCAACAAAAGTATATCAAAAAACTTCTCAAATAATTATCCATCAACAAAATTATATCAAAAAACTTCTCAAAAGAATCAAAATGGAGGAGGCAAAAGCAATTGACACTCCCATTGCCACTGCCACAAAGCTGGACCTGGATGAACCTGGTCCAGCTGTTGAACAGACACTGTATAGAGGCATGATAGGTTCTCTTGTATCTCACTGCCAACAAAGCTGACAAAGTATTTAGTGTGGGACTTTGTTCAAGATTTCAATCCAATCTAAACGATTCTCATCTAAAGGCAGTAAAAAAAGATTTTCAGATATTTGATAGGAACTAGTGAATTAGGATTATGGTACCCATGAGGAAGTAACTTCAACCTAGTTAGATATGCTGATGCTTATTATGCTGGGTATCTGGTGGATAGAAAAAGCACTACAGGTACGACACACTTTCTTGGATCTTGTCTAGTCTCCTGGGCCATCAGGAAGCAAAATTTTGTATCCTTGTCTATTGTTGAGGCAGAATATATGGTAGTTACTTCTTGTTGTTCTCAACTACTATGGATCAATCAACAATTAAGAGACTCTGGTATAAAAATGGACTGTGTTCCCATTTTCTGTGATAACACTAGTACCATTAACATTGCTAAAAAAAAAAATATTAACACAAAAGAACTAAACATACCAATATAAGACATCACCTCTTGAGAGACAATGTTGAAAAGGATCTTATTTCAATCAAGTTCTGTGCCACTGACAAGCAAATTGCAAAACATGTTTACCAAAGCCTTAAGAAGAGAACACTTTGTGAGGAACAGGCTATAGTTGGGAATGATTAAGATTGCATAAGTATCCCTCAATTATTGGCTAGAATAATTCCTTCATATTAAATGTGTTCTTAATCAAATAATATTCTACTCAATCTTGTATATCTGGTTGTACGTCCTATACCGTGATAGCAACATAATCTCATAAAGTTTAATGAATACTTCATCATAGATATTGGCTTGGAGTTACTGACTGCAGATGAACATTCATTCACACATCAGTTATGTATCTTAATCTTTGAAGTTACATATACATATAGTCCATGAAACATGTTGTCCAACCTGTTCTATCCATCCATTGGTAAAATCTTATGCTTAAGTACGGTCAAACCTCGAAAGACTCCTTAGCTATAAATGCCTTCTGTTGACGACAATTACCATCTCCATTTTCCACAAGAATTCTTTAAAACTTGTTCACACACATGCCCCTTTTATATTTCTATTTAAATCATTCTACCCCCTCCCTCTCAAATCACATACAAATCTCAATTCACTCAAATCTTATTACTAAAATAGCTGACTCTTTCTTAAATAATAGTCACTTCTCACCATTTCATCCTCTTGCCGAGCCTAATCCAAACTACTCACTCCATATCTCAGTCATCCATTATCCTCCCTTCTCTCCAATTTTGATTCACTTCCCCACAGCTGATGCCACCGACACTATTTACCTTGACACCATCGCACCATTAATTAGGCTTGAATCAATGGATGACACTCACAGTCAGGGGGAAACGTGATTAAACCGTCCATCTCAATATGAAGTGAAGGTGTAAGTGGTGATGTGAACTCTCTAAATCCAATCCACACGGCCTCTGCTTACACATTTGGTATAAATGTTCCACATAATCTGGGAAATAAGAACAACCTCAATAAAGAAAAGGATAGTGGATCCTCTTGGGATACTAAAGATGGGAAGAGATGGTGGATCCTCTTAGGGGAAGAAGATGGATATAGATTAAGATTCTTGGAAGATGCCAATTGCCCCAGCTTCTACATTGGGAATAGCCCCTAGCAAAGAAACCAATTTCCCTACCATTGGTCATAACCTTTCTAGTGTGGCTACATCCTTAGTCCAGTTGTGAGTCCAGTTTTCTTCAGTGTCAATGGCCTGTTATGTATTTTGTATTCAAATGATTGGACATGTACCTAAAAATGTTAAATGGAATCAGTTTGCTTTTCATAACTCTGTGCCAATTTGTGTGTTTTATTGTTCTTGCCTATTATACTTTGAGATATTGGTTCTATTATGTGTATCCGTGATAGCCCCAACGGCCATGAGTTTAATATTGCAAGATTAAAATTTATGCTCTATTGTACTGACACAACTTTTTAATGATGCCAAAAGGGGAAAGAATACTATGTTATGTTTAAAATCCATATACGCTAACCTGGTTCAATCTTAGTGGTGCGTTGTCTATTTTATTGGCAGTAAGATGTATGCAACACAATGGCTTGAAAACATTAGTTTGTCATCATCAAAAAGAGGAAATTTTGTTGGCATAAAGCACGTGAGTTTTTCTGATTCACGAAGTAAACAAACAAGGCAAGTGAACCAGGTATGCACATATGTTCCATCCCAGACAATGAGAAGATTCAGAGGTGACAGAACAAGGTGCATGAACCAAGTCTAAGAACATGTTCTAGCTCACAGTCCTACTGCGAGTAGGATTTGTGTTTTATGGTAAAGACTAGTGGACAAGTTTCAAGGATGTCTTGCCATAATTATCAAGATACTTTAGACTCGTACAAGGATACTAAAGACCCATGAATGCAAGAATTCCTAGTTAATTCAAACCCTAACTCTCATTATGGTCCTTAACTAGTAGGGATTGAGTTCAGCCGACTTGAGCCAAACCTATAATTATAAATATTCAAGTCAAGCCATGAAAATGATTTGTGCACTTACAAAGAGAGAAATTCAGAGCTTGAACTAAAATTGTAAAAACAAGAGATTGAGAGTTCTGTTTGTTGAAGTGCGCCGTAATACTAAAAGAATATTGAAGAATCTGTTTGATAGGGTTTATGTTTTATAGTTCTTGAGTCTAGATTCGTGTATTAGGATTGTTGATCGAGTTGTACCTTTATCGGTTTTCGTAGAAGAAATAATTATAGGTATAAACGTTAGTCAAATTTAGCTTCAAGTTGGGATAACTTGGAGTGGGCTCAATAATCTAAGGAGCTTGTTGAGATAGGAATTAGAGTTTAGTTCCTAGGTTATAGAGCTTGTAACTTGAATTTGCGCAGGCTCACAGTTTTAGTGAAGTATGGAAAAAATCCTACAGAGGTGTAGGTCATTATTTTTTCACCCTTGTGAGCTAGGTGGTTTCCACGTCAAAATTTCTGTCTCTACTTTACCGCTTATTATTATTCTGCACAGATGCTAACTTGGCAAAAATTGGAGCAATTGAGCATAGAAATTCCTCCGAGAAAAATTTAGTAAGGTTTCTTATTTTATGGTGTAATTGTGTTAATAGTGTTGTAATGGAATTATTAAAATTGGATTTGACGAAATTGGAAGTAAGAAAATACATGAAATCGTTGTTACATGAAATTGTGGGTTGAAATGGATTCAGAGTGGTTGTTGGGTTGTTACAATTGTTATGGGCTGAATTGTAAAAAATTTGGTAAGTATATTCTATTGTTGGTATTTCTGTGATAACAGGAAAATAATTGAAGATTCGGGTTAGGCGAATATATAGGGGAAATGCTGCCCGATTTTCGTTAAGCCCTTAACTAATGAAAAAAAAACCCTAAATGAGAAAGTATAAGTTAATGAATAAAGTTCTATAATGGGTGGGCTATGGATTTACAAATTAGAAAGTATAGTTACTAATGAATACGTTACCTTTATGTTAAATAGGCTAAAAGAGCGACAAAGTGAACGGTTTTGCGATTAGTCGTCAACAGGTATGTAAAGCTGTCCCTTCTTTCTTTTGTCATGTCTTAGATGTAAGTGATGAATGATATGAACTTTGAGGTAACTCTAATTATAAGTTCCGAATATGATTCATGATTCTTATTCACTTCTGGATGCTAGAACTATTAAGTGATTGGGATTTCCCCTCGAGTCCTTTGTACGTGGATAGTAGATTGATGCGTGAAAATTCCTATTCTTAAAGGATTCTGTAATGATTAGTGTCCTTGACTTATATAAGCTATTTCACACTATATTGACCTGTGTCTACGATTCCTAAGACTTTTTTGATATGAACTATAATGACATTCGAGGGATACTTGCTATAATTGTCGCTACTAATACTCAGGTGTTAATCTCCTCTTCTTATTCTGTAGAGTCTTGATAATGATTTAAATTGCATATGGTTGCTCCCTACTCTGGTCGTGCATGCCTCAATATGTCTTTCACCGAGTCCCGGGCCAGGTATGTTATCGTGCACAGTTTCACTGCATTGTTCACCGAGTCCCTCACTAGAGGGCCGGGTACGGTATATATATATATGATGATATGATGATATGATGATATGTTATAGCGGCCAGGAGGGCATATGATGACTTTATTCACCGAGTCCCTCACTAGAGGGCCGGGTACGGTATATATGTATATGGTGATGATATAACTTTGTCACCGAGTCCCATAATGGGCCGGGTAGGATATATGATATTGACATGCATGATTTATATTGCAAAGGCAGGTGTTTTGGTATCCTGGACATTGTACTTGTTTTCTGTACTCTTTATTTTAGTTATGATCCTTTTTACTGTGTTTCATGCTTTATATACTCAGTACATATTTCGTACTGACCCCCTTTCTTATGGGGGCTGCGTTTCATGCCCGCAGGTACAGATAGTCAGTTTGGTGACTCTTCAGCATAGGACTTCTATTCAGCTGTCTTGGAGAGCTCCGTTGTTCCGGAGTTTAGACTTTTGGTACAGATCTTATGATATATATGTATTTTTATCCAGGGGTACGACGGGGCCCTGTCCCGTCATATTTCGCTATTCGTACTCTTAGAGGTCTGTAGACATACGTGTGGGTTGTGTATAGGTTCTGCTCAGGTGTGTTTATACGATGTGCTATGATATGATATCCGTCTGTAGTGGTAGCCTTGTCGGCTTGCATATGACATGATATTGATGTGTAGTGGCAGCCTTGTCGGCTTGGGTATCATTTTATGATTTGATCAGTTGTGACTCCTCAGGAGACAACCTATCTAACTATACATATATGATGACGTTATGAACCGTTGGAGTTCTTTTGCAAGTTTCCATATTATTCATAGATTCAGTTTGATTATATGTAATAGGTTCGTATACGGGTGTCCAGTTCGGGCACTAGTCATGGCCCACGGGGTTGGGTCGTGACAAATAAACTGTTCACGATCACACAAGGCAAATGACACAATTCATATTAAGTACGACACTACAAATCAATAGCGATCTTTCTAGAACTGCCGATACCATTCACCTTTGGTAGAGATCTATAACCTATTAACGATCACTTGAAAGCTATCAATATGATTCATCTTAGGTAAAGCTACTAATGGTAATCCATAATCTATCAACATGACTCATCCATAACCCATTAATGATCATTTTTGAAGGCTATCAACATGATTCATCTTAAATAGAACTTGTAACCCCACTATGATTGTCTAGGAGCTATTAATACAATTCAGATTATGTAGCGATCTACCCCCGATGACCGTAATCTAGAACTCCTAATATGATTAACCGTAAGAAACTATCTATAACCCATTAATGATCACCGAAAAACTATCAATATGATTCATCTTAAGTATCACTCTATATTAACAATGCTTTGGAAGCCACTAATATAATTCATATCTGATACGATACTCTAACCCTATTACAATAAGTCATAAGCTATCGATACGATTCATCCTAACTAATATCCATCGATGAGCATCTAAATTTATTGATATATTTCACCTTGCATTACGTACTATAACCCCATATCATTAATTTGGAACTCAATCTTAGCAACGGAATAACTGTATACAATTAGGGACTTACATCCTTTCATTCTTGGAAACACATATAGGGAAAGAGACATATGGTAGAACTTCGTGTCGAAAGAGATGGATACGGACGTGTACACTTACTGATCTATAACCCTCATTTGTTACTCCCTAAACTAGTACTCTAGTCCTTTGATTCTTTTTACTCTGAAAATACTATGGACATTTATGACAACATAATTCATCTTAATGACGCTCTACCATCCAGCAATGGCAATCTGGATACTATCGACATGATTCACCTTAAGTAGAAAGTACAACCCATTAACAATACTATGGCAGCCACTTATATCATTCATCTTAATTAAGAACTATAACTAATCAATGATCCATCCTCTAAGGCTATTTATTTGATATACCTTACATAAAGCACTATAACACCACCACCATACTTTAGAGTTCAAATCTACGAGTGGAATAACTGCATGAAGTACCTACACTTAAGCACATGACACAACTATTATTTAACTTATAAAACGCATAACATGGAGTCGTTATGCTATCATACATTCCAAACTTCATCTTGCATATAAAGAAACAATGAACAAACATCGTGCCGTAGTGGAGAATAAATAAAATAGCCTTATGTACCACAAATCCGCCCTTGAACGACTTACAACAAGTCAATACTTTTCACCAGCGTCGAACCTATTAAAATGGCCTAATATCAAAACAACCACAACCTAGCCAACATCATAACCAAACTAATACTATCGTTGAAGTGACAATCTCTCGAGGCTAAAATATAATGGTGCTCTCCACACCAGACCTTGTTTTGACAACATACAAGCTCATAACAAGCTACCAGGCCCCTCCCAATCTTCATATCATCAAAATAGCACCAAAAAATAACTAAAACAACAAATAAATCTTGAACTCACGGCTTCCGATCACTATCCCATGAGTTCTAACTAAAAACACATCTAGAATGCTCAAACGAGCTTATAAAAAGATATGGGGCAGCACCTTACCTTGGCTATCCCAAACACCAAAAACACTTGGAATAGCCTCGAACGCCTCTTAGCTAGTTAGGGAGAGCAACCTAGGGTTGTCCTTTAATTCAAACATAAAGAAGTAAATTACATATTTTTTCATGAAGAATTCAGTCATACCCATGAAAATTATTACCTAGCTCAAGCTTAGGAAGAAGACAAATACTTGAAAGCTATAAACGATGAAGGGTCTGTCCATGGCTGCTTGTAATTTAAAGAGAGAGAGAGAGAGAGAAGATACCTTGAGCTTATAGAGGAGGAAGGAGAAGCATCGATGGATGCCATGGGAGATTGAAGTTTAACATGAAGAGAGAGATTTGATGAAAGGTGTATGGCTGCAAGCTGGAGAGAGTTTACCCCAAAGAGAGAGAAGGGAGGGAGAGAAAATAAAAAACATGAATCGGATTCTTGGCCTTTAAGGCCCAAACCAACCCCCTTACACTTACTCTTTTTTTTTACCCTTATTTAATTTGGTCCACATAATTTAAGTAGGTGATGCATCTGCTTGTCACATACTTAAGCAAATAGGTTACTAATTCCCTCTAAACACGTGTGTAGTCTTTGTTTAAAAAGTACGATCGGAAGTAAGTAGCTCAAGCAAGTAGGATGTGTAAACAAGTAGCTCAAGCAAGAAGGACATGTGAGCAAGTGAGGCGTGTAAGCAAGTAGGACATATAAGCAAGTAGCTTGAGTGAGTGGGAGGGGTAATAAAGTAGGACATCTAAGCAAGAAGGACGTTCTATCAAGTAGGATGTGTGAGCAAGTAGGTGAGGTACGTAAGTGAAACACATAGTTGAAGCATATAGGATGTACGGACCCGTTTGGTCGTTAGAGCATTTTTGACCCATATACCCCCGTTGACCCTTCCCCGAGCCCTATTAGTTTGATTTTGACTAGCAGGGATGGGTGGTATGGTCCCCGAGGTGATCGGGCGGGATTTATGACTACTTTTGGAACGTACAACCTTAAAGTGAAAAATGTTTGACCAATAGGTGACTTTTGGATAAACGGACCTTTTTCGGGAATCCGTCAATTTTGAGGGGTCCGGATGGTTGATTATGACTTGGTGGGATATTCAGTTCGGTTCCTAAGGCAATCGAGAGCATTTTGGATTATTGGTTGGAAAGTTGGTCTTTTGCAATTGGGTGTTGACCCGGTCAAATAGACCTCCGTTGGAAATTTCCAGGCCATGAGTGAGCCTGTAGCTCATTTTTATGTGTGGTTGCATGTTTGTTTTGTATCTGGGAGGTCTCGGGTGATTGTCGGGTTTTGGGATTGAGTTAGTGAAAAATCAGTATTTTTCTAATGTCTGGTGCCTGCTGTGTCGGCATCCTTTACACTGTAGCTAACCCGCCTCGACGATGCCTGGTCCGCTGTGGCGAGATGTGTGGAAATAATAGTGAGGTGCTACAACAGATAGGGATCTCCTGTAGCAGACTCCCATTGGCTGGTGTAGAGCCGCGGGCGCTGTACTGCTGTAGCGGACACTCGACCGCTGCAGCGAATGACGTGGACCAAAATCCTATTTAATACCTAGTTAAAAGGCTTCATTTTGCTATCCCTACATTTATTGTTCCTAAGTGTCTTTGAGACAAATTGGAGAGGTTCTAAGCAGATTTCTCTTGGGGGTAAGTTCTCTAACCTTGATTTCATTCATTTACCGTTCTTAAGCATGAATCCATGATAGAGAATCTATAGAAACTTAAGAAAGAAGATGGATTTTGAAACTTACGTCAGTAATTGATATTTAGTCTTTCAATATGAGATTTGTTGATAGGTTTGACTAATCAAAGAATGGAATTTGATGGATTAGTGAACAATAGGCTTGAATAGTTGATGAATTGAAAGATTGAAAGTTAGGGTTTATACCCATATTAGGGTTTTTGACCTGAATGATGAAATTGACCTATTGTTGGGTTAATGTAGCAATTGGGGAGTAGAATTGAACTTCTATGTTACACCTTGTACTTTCGTGCGTTAAGTTTCACCGTGAGTTAGTCGTCGTAGACTTGGAGAGAGGGACTATCTTCGAGGTTATACGAGATTAGACATGTTCATCTTGAGCATATAAGAGTTTAAGTTCATGTTCGTGAGTGTTGGAAGGATTAGAGGTTAAACGAATCGATGAGAATACGTTTCGTCGAAATTCGGTATATGTGACACGTTCAACTATATATATATATAGGAAATACGGACCGTATTTCGGCTTACCTAATGCATTATATGTTGTGTATACATAGTTATGCTACTATTAATTTGTATATTATAACAATATATATGGTAAAGGAAGTATAAACTTAGATATTATATTGCATTAACAAGTAGTATGTAAGATGACATGTGTAAGTTGGTGGCTTAAGTAGTAAGCTCTAGATATAATATAAATGAGAATGGCATATAAGAAATTCCTGAAGTGGGTTCTACCTAATTTTTGTCTTATATATATTTGGATAACTTTGGACTAGGGGCAGCCACGTTTTCCCCCTATTCAGCTTAGTTGACCTACTAGCTAATTACCACTATATAGATATATAACAATATTAGGCTTACAAAGTGTGCTATATATATCTGTAGGGTGATTCTATATATCTACACACAACATTAGAAGGTTATAACATAGGGAAATTGGAGGAGAGTGCATATCTAGTTTCTTCTATCATACGTTCTGTTGGGGTTGTTCTATATATATCCAAACATAAGATTAAAATATTATAATCTTAGAAAATTTGCAGGGAGTTCATAGATAGCTGCTGCTATGATTTTATGATCTTGGTTTTGTGCAAAACAATTAGACTCAAGGTATAGATCCCAACACAACAAGTTCGTTATTTCAACTTAGCGTTCGTTGAATCCGGGCTTTATTTAAAGTGAATTAGGGTGGAAAGAAGACTTGTTCTATACAATCAAGGTAAGATTTTACTTTATTTCAATGTTTTTGAGCTTATTATATGCTTACATAAGTTGTTGAAGGAATAAAGTTGTGGGAAGAGGTTCAAATGTAAGTTTGAGTTCATGTTGAGTTGTAGACTATTTTGGTCCATGTTGTGGCTGTGTTATTGAGCTAATTTCTTTATGTATGGATAGTATTTGATGTTGTGGTTGTGTTGAGGTTGTTATACTTGATGTATTTTGAAGAAGCAAGTGTATTAAGTATCGTATGGGCAGCCTGTTACACTAAGCTCCCGCGTATTAAGTATCGTATACGAAGCGTATATAGGGCTGTTTTGATGTATACCTTTGAATGTTGATGATTTGAGTTCAAAGAGACTTAAATGAGGTTGTTGTTGTTGGTTGCTGGTTATGTTGTAGTAATTAAGGAATAGGGGAAATGCTGCCCGTTTCATTTTAGAAACGCATTATCATTTGATATACGTGATATACTAGCGTCATCTAAGTTCATATACGCATTCCCTTGTTATAGGATTGGTGTAAGCGTTACGATGAGTTCGTTGTTGGTTCATATTGGCTACTTGAGGTATGTAATGGCTATCCTTTCTTTTCTTGGTATGATCCGTAGATCATAAGAGTTTATCAAATCTTAAAGAAACATAACTATTTCTTAGAGCTGTCATAGAGGTGTAACGATTCTAGATGTGATATTTTACCTTCCAAGGGATTTCTATCCGCTCCTTAGTTCATTGTTAATAGAAGAGTCCGAAAGGGACATGTTGACATCTCCATATATTTTAGTTTACACATGATATACAACATGATATATACAAATATATTTTCCTTAGCCTGGCCACTTGGTCAGTGAGACAAATTTTCCTGGCCAACGGGTTAGTGAGACAAATTTTCTTGGCCTCATGGTCAGTGAGTTTTTATAAAGTAAGAGCTTAACGAACTTCTTAAAGCGATATTATCTACTAGAGCTTGTCTTAGAGGCATATAGCCTCCCTAGTGTTGTGTTGTATTTCTGAGAGACTCTTATCAGCTTCTTGTGTTTAGGATCCTAGAGGAAGGTATAAAGAGACATGTTGTCGTCTTCACATATCATAGTTCATACTTGACATGTTTTGAATCAGAAACAACTAGCAAACGAACTTGTTTTCCAAAAGAATTCCACTTCCATTTCGCTAGAATTATATTACTATTATCTGATTTGTCCCTTGTTGGGAGTACTTTTAGTGTTAGATCTCGTGGTTGTGTAATAGAATTATGATAGTTTGGTATAGATGTAGTCGATAGCATGTTGGGTTGTTATAAGAGAACGACACCGAGCCTCTACGGCCGGGTAGACAGAGCAATGAGCCTTCGACGGCCGGGTAGAGATTGCACCGAGCCATCTATAGTTGGGTAGAGATGCACCGAGCCACGCATGGCCGGGTAGTTAGCACCGAGCCTCAGATATGGCCAGGTAGACTCGATAGTACAGTTTTCTTGTAAGTTTAGTGGAGGCAGATAGATGTACTTCTCAGGTTTCTCTAATCCTTGTTTATTTCAGCAAATTTATGTATTTTATATTTAGTTATCTATTGCCTTACATACTCGGTAAATTGTTTTGTACTGACGTCTCTTTTGCTAGGGCACTGCATTCATGCCTGCAGTTACAGATAGAAAGACTGACTGACCTCCCCAGCAGACAGGACCCAATATTAGCTGATTGGTGAGCTCCCTTAGTTCAGAGTTGCCAGGTCTTTTGGAGTTTTTTTTTAGTTTACAGTCTTGATGGGCAGACCGAGGCCCTGTCTCGTCCATGATACAATTATGCTTTCTCTAGAGGCTTGTAGGTGAGTATTGTATGTGGTGTGCTAGTGTGATAGCCGTGCCGGATTATATATACCTATTTATGTATTGCTGGTTTTGTACGATCCTAGCAGCCTCGTCGGCTTGCTCAGTTATGTATATTTGTTTTGGGTGTGTGTGTGTTACACCTCGGAAAATCTTCCGTTAGTACGCAAGTGAATGAACTAGTAAGGAGTACGAGCATATGATGTTTTCATGACCGAGCGATGATATTCGGTGATTCTAGATGAGTGTTCAAAGATGTTAGAGAAGGGGGAAGAGGGTTGCCAAGAGAAGGCAAAGTATTTGATAAGTAACAGAAAGGAAATACGAGTAACGAGTTAGTAAGGGCTTAATGATGTCTTGGAGAAGAGTGATAACGTCCCTTGGATTGGTATTGAAGTGTTGAACAAGTGTTAAGAAGGTTCCATAAGGATTGGAGATCAAACGAGACGACGAAACGAACTTCGGGGTCACTGGGATTATACGGCCAAACATACTGGCCGTATAATTTATACGGTCCATATGTTTGGGACCGTATAATCCACCCAGATTGTCCAAACTCTCTGGACCAATTGTACGACCAAATATACGGCCCGTACAATTTATACGGACCGTATGTTGGTCCGTATATTTGATCGGGACAGATTTTGGCTCAATAAATGTAAGGGACCAAGGTTATTTCATTTCATTTCCCTTGACATCCCTTCTCTCTAAAACATCTCTCTACATATATTATACAAGTTTTCAAGGGTTTTTAGTGATCAACAACACAAAACTAGTGAATCAAGTGTAAGCAAACCCATTAGAGATCATTCAAGTCAAGAAATCCAAATGGAGAAAAACTAGGGTTTTTGCTCAAGTGGAGTATTTCGACGAAGGCTTGTTCCTACAACATCTAAGGTAAGATTTATGGTATTTGTATGTTGTTTAAGGTATTTGGAAGTTGAAATGCTTGGATTTTAGAAGAGTATAGCAAAATGGGTCATGAATGATGAATAGTGACGTTTTGAGAAATAGTTTGAATTGAATCATGATTGTTGTTGTGTTGTGACATGAATGGGCTATAAATGACGTTAAGATCACGAAATAGGCATTGTATGTGAATTGACGAAATCGTGTGTTATGGTCTTGAATATGGAAAAATGGGAAGTGAATTGAGAATATAGATAATGTAAATGATCAAAGGCTATTGTTATGATATTGTAAATGTATTGTTGACGTTTGGGAGTTGAATTACGATATGGAGGAATGTTGTATAAATTAAGGAGATGCTGTCCGATTTTCTCTAGCCTTAGCCATTTATGCTACTTGTCGATTCTAACGATAGTATGACCTTAATGAAGGTATAAGCGCAAGTGTTGAAAGAGAACGTGCAAGTGATATATAGTCGAACGAAAAGGTATGTAAGGCTAACCCTTCTTTCATAAGGCATGGTTCTTTGGCCCAAAGTCTAAATCTTCTATGAGTCTATGATTTTTTCAAATGATTGACATTCCGACCTAATAAGCTCACGATGGTTGATGTGCTACGATAGTACTAAGTTCCTCGTATGACGAGTAGGCCTATAAGATAGATGTAATGATAACAACGAAGAGAGTGATAATGATATTAATAATGATGAGAATAATGTGATGATTAAGATGCCTATGGGCTATTGTATGTATGTGTGCCTATGAAGGGCTATGATAAGACCCCGAGCTTATGATGCCGGGTAGAATGTATATATATGAATATGTATAGAGTATGTATATGACTACGTAACACGCGTGCACTTCTGCAGAAGGTACGAATAACCCTGAAACCTTGGTAGGGCCAGGTTTGTATGACCTTGAGCCTTGGTTGACCATGTATGTATGAAACACCGATCCTTTATGGTCGGGTACGCTATACAAAAGCTATATAAAGGCTATAAGTATATATATATATATATATGAGTGTGTATATGACATCAATATGAGTACGAATATGTTATGAAAATGAATGTGAAGGTAAATAAATACGGATGAGGATGTATGTACACGGATACGCAATATAAATGGAATGTCCTTGTGGAAAGCGAGTAAGTGCTATGACGACGATAGTATTATCTCCCATGTTATGCTATCTCATATGTTGACTCTTAAGCTTTCATATTGATATTGATCATGCTTTACATACTCAGTACATACTTCGTACTGACGTCCTTTTGTTTGTGGACGCTGCGTCATGCCCGCAGGTGCATAGGGAGACAGGCTCGATCCATAACTGTATTTTCAGGGACTACATAGCAGAGCTCCATTTCATTCGGAGCTATAGCTTTTGGGTATTTATTATTTGGTGTACATAGTTATGGGCATAGCGGGGTCCTGTCCCACTCGTGTGATATATTATAATCTTTTTAGAGGCTCGTAGACATCAGTATGTGGTTAGATGTGTTTGGCCTTGCTGGCCTATATTTTTGTGTGTCCTTTTGTTGGCCTTGTCGGCCCATGTACATTGAGGTGGAATAGATGTCTATAATGATATAATAAATGCTTTCGTCCAACTGGGACTAGTATGATTGATGGCTAGAATGCATGATTTGATTTATGGCTCACCTAGATGTTATGTGAAAGTATGTTAAAGGGGTGCCCAGGTGGGGTAGCGCTGGGTGCTCGTCACGGCCCCCCTGGTCGGGTCGTGACAAAAGTGGTATCAGAGCAGTTCAGTCCTACGGTGTGTCTACAAGCCGTGTCTAGTAGAGTCTTGGTTATGGGTGTGTTGCGCGCCACACTTATAAACAGGAAGCTGCAGACATTTTAGGAATAAATAACCTTCTTTCTTCATAAGAATCGTGCGATAGAGCTATGATGTAAGTAATTCTTGTTCCTTAATCGTGTGTTGTGTATTTCTGAGAATGCCTGTAAAGAGAAAGACTACAGCAGCCTAAAAGGGCAAGGCAGTGGCAGAAACGCGGGCTGAAAGGGCACCGCCACCGCTAGTAGAGGAAAATGAGTCCCAGAGTGCGGCTCAATCTCAGTCCTCCCAGACAGTGCCTATTACTGAGGAGCGTGAGGGAGCCTCAGCCCCATCTCCAGCACCTCCAGCTCCTCCACCAGATGCTTCTGGCCAAGATGTAAAAGAGGCCATACATTTGCTTACACAGTTGGTTGCTGCTCAGACTCAGCGGCAAAGTACAGGGCAGGGTGACAGAGCTGTTAGTGGAAGGGCCCATGACTTCATTACTTTGAACCCTCCGGAATTCTTTTGGTCAAAGCCGGAGGAGGACCCCCAGGACTTTATTGATGGTATGTTGAGGACGCTTCGATTGATACATGCTTCAGACACCGAGTCGGTGGAGTTAGCGTCATATAGATTGAGAGATGTCTCGATCCAGTGGTATACAGTTTGGATGGCTTCACGGGGAGCCAATGCACCTCCCCCGGTATGGCAAGAGTTTGTTGATGCTTTTCTCCGTCATTATATGCCTCCAGAAGTTCGGCGA
Organism: Lycium barbarum; assembly: GCF_019175385.1. Lineage (NCBI taxonomy): Eukaryota > Viridiplantae > Streptophyta > Magnoliopsida > Solanales > Solanaceae > Lycium > Lycium barbarum. Next base: position 57,174,291 of record NC_083342.1, on the reverse strand, counting down.
GCTAGGGCCGATAAAGTATTAAATTTGAGGCAGGGTAGCATGAGTGCTCTAGAGTACAGTCTCCGCTTCAATTCCTTGGCCAGGTATGCTTCGGCCATGGTAGCAGATATGGGTGACTGGGTACACAGATTTGTGTAGGGCTTAGGACCACACTTGATGGATAGATGCTTGACTGCGTCCCTTCAGGACGGTATGGATATTACACGCATTCAGGCACATGCTCAGAACTTAGAAGAAAGCCTACAGCAGCGGAGAAGTGAACGCGAGGAGGATAGGGGTCATAGTAAGAGGGCCAGATCTTCAGGCCCGATGAGTGTGTCCAGAGGCGGACACAGACAGTAGTTCCCTAGACATTCAGGCTATTCTATGACCAGTGCATTTCCATGATTTTCAGACCAGAGCCTTGATAGATCTGCTCGTTCAGGGCCGAGTCCGAGTTATTCAGGACCTCAGTTCAGAGATGATTCAGGCCAGTCAAGGCCACCTGTACCACAATGTTCCCAGTGTGGGAAGTTGCATTGGGGTCGATGCCGATTGGGCTCAGATGGTTGCTATTCATGTGGTCGACCAGGCCATTTCATGCATGATTGCCCCTCAGTACATGGTGGAGGTGGGACCCAGCTATCAAGTTCGACAGCCGAATCTTCAGCATCTGCACGCCCTACGGGGCCAGGTTCACATGCGCCAGTCGGCCATGGTAGAGGCAGAGGGAGAGCTCCCACTTCTAGCGGTCCTCAGCACTGTATTTATGCTTTGGCTGGACGCCAAGATCTTTAGTCTTCTCCTGGCGTGGTCACAGGTATATTATCGGTATTCTCTCATGATGTATATGCTTTGATTGATCCGGGCTCCACATTATCATATGTTACTCCCTATATAGCGGGTCGATTTAAAATTAAGCCGGAGTCAATTAAACCTTTTGAGGTGTCTACACCCGTGGGTGAATCGGTAATAACTAGCCGAGTATATAGAGATTGTGTAGTTGTGATATGTGACCGCCGTACTATAGTTGACTTGCATGAACTAAAGATGGTAGATTTTGATGTCATTATGGGTATGGATTGGTTGGATTCTTATTATGCCAATGTTGATTACCGGATGAAAATGGTTCGTTTTTCCAGTTTCCGGGAGAACCAGTTTTAGAATGGAAAGGAAATACGGCATCACATAAAGGTAGGATTATTTCCTATCTAAAGGCAAGGAAAATGATCACAAAAGGGTGTATTTATCATCTAGTACGAGTTCAAGATGTAGAAGCTGAGTCTCCGACTCTATAGTCTGTTCCAGTGGTGAATGAATTCTCGGATGTGTTCCCGGAAGAGCTTCCAGGACTTCCTCCCGAGCGGGAGATTGATTTTGCTATTGAGGTGTTTCCAGAAACTAAGCCTATATATATTCCTTCCTATAGAATGGCTCCCGCAGAATTGAAAGAGTTGAAGGAGCAATTGAAAGATTTGCTTGATAAAGGCTTCATTAGGCCTAGTTCCTCCCCGTGGAGAGCACCCGTATTGTTTGTCCGAAAGAAAGATGGCTCGTTGAGAATGTGCATTGATTATCGGAAATTGAATAAAGTGACGATTAAGAACAAATATCCTCTTCCGTGGATTGATGATTTACTTGATCAGTTGCAAGGTGCCAAATGGTTTTCAAAGATCGATTTGAGGTCCGGGTATCATCAAGTGAGAGTTAGGGAGAAAGATATCCCTAAGAAAGCCTTCAGAACGAGAAACGACCATTTTGAGTTCCGAGTAATGTAATTTGGGCTAACCAATGCGCCGGTAGTGTTCATGGACTTGATGAACGATGTGTTCAGGCCCTTTTTGGATTTGTTCGTGATTGTATTCATTGACAATATCTTGGTGTATTCTAGATTCGAGGCAGAACATGCGGATCATTTGTGTATTGTCCTTGGAGTTCTTCGAACTCGAGAGTTGTTTGCAAAGTTTTTCAAATGCGAGTTCTGGTTGAACTCAGTGGCATTCCTAGGGCATATTGTTGCAGCCGATGGTATTCGAGTGGATAGCCAAAAGATTGAGGCTGTGAAGACTTGGCCACGGCCCACAACTCCTACGGAGGTACGTAGCTTTCTAGCCTTAGCAGGTTATTACAGGAGATTCGTCGAGGGATTTTCTTCTATTTCTGCACCACTTACAAGATTGACCCAGAAATCGGCAAAGTTTTAGCGGACAGATGCTTGCGAACGTAGTTTCCAAGAGTTGAAAGATAGGTTGACTTCTGCACCAGTCTTGACACTTCCAGAGGGATTCGAAGGATATGTCGTTTATTGTGATGCTTCAGGTGTTGGGATAGGCTGTGTATTGATGCAACATGGCAAGGTGATTGTCACGACCCAGCCCCGTGGGCCGCGACTGGTGCCCTACTGGGACACCCCAAACGAACTCACACCCAGATCATCATAATCAGACTCGTCCAAACACAATATACGATACTCAAACTCAACATCGTAATCAGACATCTACCGAACACTCATCCTAAGCAGTCGCCCGTACAAATCAAACAAATCACAAATCAGAAAAGAGGCGGAAAATACATCGCCAAATTTTCACACACACACATCCGAAGGGTGGCGGAATGCACATCGCCCCCAGAAGCATACACATACATACACAATCAGAGGCCGACTTGGCCATAGTAGTGTACGGGCCGCTTAAGAACACAAAACTGACTCACATGCGAACACACCGGACCCACGACCCACAAATCTGACTACAGGCCTCTAGACAAACAGAACATAAGACATATGAACATAGGACGGGACAGGGCCCCGCCGTACCCACTCATCCAAGTATGCAGAATACAGACACAACAAAAGATATGTACCAAAAGTAGGCTCCGGATCAAGGGGAGCTCTCCAACACAGCAGACTGAGTAGCCTAAATCGGAGGACCACCCAGACGAGCTTCTGTACCTGCGGGCATGAAACACAGCCCCCGAAGAAACGGGGGTCAGTACGGGAGAAGTACTGAGTATGTAAAGCAGAGGGTACAGAAATCACAAACACAGCGGGAGTCAGAAGGAACAAACACACCGTTATCGCAAACAAAGCAAACCTGTGCGGGAGGCGAACGTACAAATGCAAATCAAATCATGTATAGGGTTTAGGAACGTGGTCACCCCCCCGACGCTGGTGCCACCACACATCATAGCTCCAGAAGTTTTCAAATCTCCGTACAATCTCCAGACACATCATATCACACACACATCATATCATCAGAACATATCAAATGCCATATCACATCATAACTCCATAAACGGTAACCGGCCCTATGGCGAGGCCTCGGAAACCGTAACACATCATAACTCCCGAATATAACATAGTGCGCACGATCACAAAGTCGGCCCGGGTACCGACGAACGAAATCATAGCAGACAGCACGAACAGAGTAGTGCAGAAACCATATGCATATCAAAAATAATTTATCGAACTCAACATACAGTTTACATATAAGTATACACTGACACCAAGAGGCTCGAAGTAGGAATCGGATTGATAAAAGTAGGCATATAGAGGTTACGAAGTTCCGAGCTGTCAAATTCGTAAGAAATCTGTTCATGAGTCACTCTTTCGGAATTCTCACATCATCCAAAGTACAGAACGTGCATTAATGGCACAGGAAGTTTCCAACGCATCCTTGGGTCATAAACAAACAGTCGCAGATTAAAACAGACACAAACGAATCAAACAAACCGAATAAGGGGAGCCTCGGGGCTCGCGGGCCCACCTCGGGTCAAATTGAGGCGGCGGACACAAATCGCAGGTTTTTGGCTTCATATAGTCATTTACAAAAGTTTCGAAGAGTTTCGGACTCAACAGCACAAGTTATGGAGGTACGAGCGTTCTTTTACCCAAATGGGACCAAAAGGTTTCAATCGCGCTGAATGAATAGTGCTTGAACTTGAACCTCGATTTCCGAGAGCAAAGTTATTCCCGAGATTCTGAAATTTACCTAGTAGGTCTAGGACATGCCAAAAGAATAAGAGGTAGGCTTTACATACCTGGTTGGCGCCTTACGCTCCTCAAATCGCAGTTCCCGTTTCGTCCAGAAACTGCAAATGGTCACTTTTACCAGTTACTATTCATGAGAATTAACATATTCATCTTTGGGGCTAAACTTGGCTACCAAAATTTCGGCAGCACTTCCCCTATAAATCAAACACCCCCGAGACTTAGCTCGGCTCAAAATACAACAACAACAACAACCCACACATCATTACACAATACGAATCACAATCAAACACACTAACTTCACAATTGCACCTTATTTCATAAGTTGGTAATCCTATTTCCAAACTTCACAATTTCAACTTATATCCACATTATTGTATTCATTCATTCAAGATTATTCCATTACATAACAAACAAGTTCCAAACCGCATACAAGCATCCCCAAAGTTCACTACTTTCCAATTTTCATTCAAACACCAAAAGTTACGACGAACGTTCTAATTTGCGTCGTTTCATTCCAAACTCATTTTCATCAACCATGAATCATATTCAAAGTCTTTAGTATCATAAAGATACTATGATATACACAAATATACCAAGGGTATACACTTTCCGATAACGTCAAAAATTATTTTCTAATACCAACTCAATTCCTTAATCAATCCTTTACAACATAATGACCACAACAACACATTATTCAAACTAAACAAGCTCAAATTCTTAGGCCTTTCACCTCCCTCACTTTCGGCCAAACACACCCTTTATACACACACACACCATGCACAAACACAACCCCATTCCAAAATCTTCACACTAATTCAATCAACAACACATATACATCCATTTCATATCATTAAAACATAAAAATCTTACCTTTTTCTTGAGTTTCCGCCTTGCCGCAAACGTCGCTCTTTCTCCGAACTAATTGTATCACGTCGGAGAGCGTCTTGAGCACTTCACCACTATGTAAAACTCAAGATTTTTGAAACAACAACCAAGGTTGGAAATTTTTCCTTCTTTTTCTCTCTAGTGGCCGAAACCCCCTAACTTTGTGTTCTTTGATTTTTTTCTTGTTATGGTCTTGATAAGGCCAAGCCTAAGTCATATATATCCACTTATAGGTCATGTGCATAGCACATGACCTTAATGAAATGGACTTGGGTTTTCTCCTTTGGGCCGGCCAATACTCAATTGGGCCTCAATTTTTGTATTGCATTTTTCTTGGCCCAATTCACTAAACGCCTCGTTTTGTAATTCCCGAAACAAATTTCCGAAATTCCAAATTTACCCTCGGCCTTCCCCGAGGTCTTAACATTTATGACTCCATAACCAACATGTTCATATTCACCAAAATCAAAATATTTCCTCAACTCACACAAGTCTTCTTTCTTTCTTGATTTCCCGTTATACGAAAATACGGGACATAACATTCCTCCCCCCTTAAGAACATTCGTCCTCGAATGTTGAATCGAACTCATGGGTGTCGTACTACTCCGGGAGGGTTCTCTTGATAGTTGTCCTTTATTGATTTCTCTGACATGTCTTCTTTACCAATACTAGGGTAGATTCTTCACATCACTGACTCAAATACCTTCATAGTACCTTTTCTCGTACTCTACGTAATCACCGAACTCTGCATTATATTCTTGTAAGGGACGGACGCTTTCCAGACATCGTCGTCAATATCATCTTCTTTTCACACTCCTGAGTTTCCTTACCTCATCGTCGTAATCTCACTTTACTTCATATCAGACACTTCATGCCGAACAGATTCAGAACTAAAACCGGACGGATTCATAATCGGAGGCAGACATACTCAACTATGGCGGTTGGATTCGTAGTCAACATCGAAGGTACGGAAGCATATCAGACACATCTGAGATCGGAGTCAGACGTATAAAGGCGTATCAAACGAACTCGTAAGCAGAATCAACACACGAAGATACACCAGACAGATTCACACTTGAAGTCAAACGTATGGACTCATATCGAACGGATCCGAAATCAGAATCGAGTATACAGGATTGTTTCATACAAAGTTGTGACCAGTCAAACCGAAGTGTATCAAACACACACGCGGTCAAAATCAAGCGCACAGAAGTATATCAGACGGATTTATATCCAGAGTCAGACATACAGAGGTGTGCCAGACAGAAACGGATCCAGAATCAAACGCACAAAAGGTTCATCGGACGGGAACATAGTCGAACTCAGAAATATAGAGGCGTACCAGGTAGAGCCTCATCGGAATTGGAAGTGCGGAAGCACCACAGATAGATTGTCAATTTAGGATCACATCATTCACATTAAGGCTCCAATAATTCATGAGAATTCCCTTTATTTGCAAACTCACTCACCAAGTCATCACACAATTCGTCTTGCGTCTTACGTATCGACTTCCTTCAAAATTCCACTTACTCACACTGCTTATCTTCTATTTATCACAACATTAGTTTCCGGGCTCGGCTCTTAGCCCTCGTGGCCCTGAATGAAAATCATACACACACACACATACACATACACATACACATACACACGTTTACTCATACCTTACTGGCGAACATCTCTGGCTGTTATTCAAATTTGTTCAATTTCCCAAGAGGCGTTGTGCCCCCTTTTTTTTTTTTTTTTTCTTTGCCCATTTAGTCCGCCTCGTTCCGCGCGACTCTCGAAAGGGCACTAATTATTCCACACACTCTATTTACCTTTGGTTACCCCAAATTATCATTTACATTAATCATACTTACACTTGTGCAAAATTTTGCATTACTTCCCAGGGGGTCACCCATCCCAGAATTGCTCTGGCTTGAGCACGCTTAACCTCGAAACTTTTTACGTATTTTGACGCGTTAGGGCTGATATAATTTTGTCAATTGCCCCGCACGACCTTTGTCACGAAATTTTAGGCCAAACGGGGTCTTAGCAAATTTTTCGGAAATTTTTCATAGCGGGTCCCACTCTGACTCAAAGAGGTCGTTTGCTCTTCTAGCTGAGTGGTCTATCGTTCTAGCCTTCCAAATCTCATATATTTTCCTCCCACATGTACAGATAACTGCCTCGGATATTTTCACTAATTCGGATTCTTACCCTACTTTTACTGACACACACAAAAAGAATACCGCATAATACTGAGGTACATACCTATCATCGCACATATTTATTCAGAAAAGGGTTAGTAATATACCTGGGTCTGTGTCTGGGGGTGCCTCTGGGTCCCGACGACCAGTCAAAGCATAGATGCGGTTCGAGGGACCGCTAGAATCTGAACCCCCACCACGGCCTCTACCACGGCCCGCTGGTGCTGGCATACCTCGCCCCGTAGAGCGCGTGGCCGAAGGTGTAGATGACGAACCAGCAGCGAACCTCATCGGCGGTGCTGCGCTACCGGAACCACCTGCCCACGGGCAATCCCGCATGATATGGCCCTGGCGGCCGCAAGCAAAACAGGCCCCCGTGGCCCTGAAGCACTCACCTGGGTGCGACCTTCCACAATACGAACACTGGGGTATGGGTGGCCTAGACTGACTGGGACCCCTGCTCGCCTGAGGACCTGGGGCTCTGGAACTCTGGTCTGCCCTGGACGGTCCTGCGCCATCAAATCTCTTACTAGCAGACTGTGTGTCCCGGCCTGACGGAGGAAAATACCCACTGGACTGATACTGAGGCTGCCCGCCCCGAGAATCTCCAAAATGCCCCGCTGATCTGGCCCTCTTGGGCCGTCTCCCATCGTACTCTCTGCTGGGCCGATCTGCTCGGTGCCGGTTCTCCATCCCCTGGGCGTAGGCCTGTAGACGGGCAATATCCATATCTGTCTGCAATGACACCGCCATACAGCCGTCAATCAGATAACGATCCAACCCCATAACATATCTATGCATCCGATCTGTCATATCTGCCACCACGGTAGGGGCATACCGGGCCAGGGAATCAAACTCCAAATTATATTCACGGACGCTCCGACCCCTCTGCTGCAGATGCAAAAACCGATCAGCTCGCTCCCGTCGTAACTCTGGGGGCAGAAAGTGGCGGGTGAAAGCAGTCACAAACTGATCCAACATAGCTGGAGGAGCACCCTCACCCCGGGATAGCTCCCAAGTCTCATACCAATGCGCGGCAACATCCCGAAGTCTATGCGAAGCTAGCTCAACCGACTCGGTCTCTGACGCCCTGACCAAGTCTAATGCACGCCGCATCCCCCGAATGAAGTCATGGGGGTCCTCGTCGGGCTTAGACCCGAAAAACTCTGGAGGGCCGCATAACAAGAACTCCCGAACTCTCAGGCTTTCCCGCCTGTCTTCATCATCATCGTCCCTCCGCCCGCGCCTGCGAGCCTGTCCGGCTACAATCGTGGTCAACAACTGTACAGCCTCCCGCAGGGTCCTATCCTCCGCCCCTGGCTGAGGAGCTGGAGTCTCAGGAGCGGGTACACGGACCTCTGGAGCTGCTGAAGGTCCCGCTCCAGGCTGTACTAATGGGGGTGTAGCAGACCCCTCAGAATGAGGTGTAACCTCAGGCAAATCATAAACACGAGCCCGAGTAGCTCGTTGTGCCTGACTGGTCTCTCCCACCTTGGCCTTGCCCTTCTGGGCCGCCGTTGCCTTCTTCGGAGGCATTACTGCAAACACAACAACGGGTCAGATCAGAATAATCCTAATAACACAGCTCTATCGCACGATCTAAGATTTCAAAGAAAAGGCAACACAACATCCTAGATGTCCTGTAGCTCCCTGTTTATAGATGTGGTGCACAACACATCGATAAACAAGACTCTACTAGACACGGCCTGTAGACATTCCGAGGACAAACCGCTCTGATACCACTTTTGTCACGACCCAGCCCCGTGGGCCGCGACTGGTGCCCTACTGGGACACCCCAAACGAACTCACACCCAGATCATCATAATCAGACTCGTCCAAACACAATATACGATACTCAAACTCAACATCGTAATCAGACATCTACCGAACACTCATCCTAAGCAGTCGCCCGTACAAATCAAACAAATCACAAATCAGAAAAGAGGCGGAAAATACATCGCCAAATTTTCACACACACACATCCGAAGGGTGGCGGAATGCACATCGCCCCCAGAAGCATACACATACATACACAATCAGAGGCCGACTTGGCCATAGTAGTGTACGGGCCGCTTAAGAACACAAAACTGACTCACATGCGAACACACCGGACCCACGACCCACAAATCTGACTACAGGCCTCTAGACAAACAGAACATAAGACATATGAACATAGGACGGGACAGGGCCCCGCCGTACCCACTCATCCAAGTATGCAGAATACAGACACAACAAAAGATATGTACCAAAAGTAGGCTCCGGATCAAGGGGAGCTCTCCAACACAGCAGACTGAGTAGCCTAAATCGGAGGACCACCCAGACGAGCTTCTGTACCTGCGGGCATGAAACACAGCCCCCGAAGAAACGGGGGTCAGTACGGGAGAAGTACTGAGTATGTAAAGCAGAGGGTACAGAAATCACAAACACAGCGGGAGTCAGAAGGAACAAACACACCGTTATCGCAAACAAAGCAAACCTGTGCGGGAGGCGAACGTACAAATGCAAATCAAATCATGTATAGGGTTTAGGAACGTGGTCACCCCCCCGACGCTGGTGCCACCACACATCATAGCTCCAGAAGTTTTCAAATCTCCGTACAATCTCCAGACACATCATATCACACACACATCATATCATCAGAACATATCAAATGCCATATCACATCATAACTCCATAAACGGTAACCGGCCCTATGGCGAGGCCTCGGAAACCGTAACACATCATAACTCCCGAATATAACATAGTGCGCACGATCACAAAGTCGGCCCGGGTACCGACGAACGAAATCATAGCAGACAGCACGAACAGAGTAGTGCAGAAACCATATGCATATCAAAAATAATTTATCGAACTCAACATACAGTTTACATATAAGTATACACTGACACCAAGAGGCTCGAAGTAGGAATCGGATTGATAAAAGTAGGCATATAGAGGTTACGAAGTTCCGAGCTGTCAAATTCGTAAGAAAACTGTTCATGAGTCACTCTTTCGGAATTCTCACATCATCCAAAGTACAGAACGTGCATTAATGGCACAGGAAGTTTCCAACGCATCCTTGGGTCATAAACAAACAGTCGCAGATTAAAACAGACACAAACGAATCAAACAAACCGAATAAGGGGAGCCTCGGGGCTCGCGGGCCCACCTCGGGTCAAATTGAGGCGGCGGACACAAATCGCAGGTTTTTGGCTTCATATAGTCATTTACAAAAGTTTCGAAGAGTTTCGGACTCAACAGCACAAGTTATGGAGGTACGAGCGTTCTTTTACCCAAATGGGACCAAAAGGTTTCAATCGCGCTGAATGAATAGTGCTTGAACTTGAACCTCGATTTCCGAGAGCAAAGTTATTCCCGAGATTCTGAAATTTACCTAGTAGGTCTAGGACATGCCAAAAGAATAAGAGGTAGGCTTTACATACCTGGTTGGCGCCTTACGCTCCTCAAATCGCAGTTCCCGTTTCGTCCAGAAACTGCAAATGGTCACTTTTACCAGTTACTATTCATGAGAATTAACATATTCATCTTTGGGGCTAAACTTGTCTACCGAAATTTCGGCAGCACTTCCCCTATAAATCAAACACCCCCGAGACTTAGCTCGGCTCAAAATACAACAACAACAACAACCCACACATCATTACACAATACGAATCACAATCAAACACACTAACTTCACAATTGCACCTTATTTCATAAGTTGGTAATCCTATTTCCAAACTTCACAATTTCAACTTATATCCACATTATTGTATTCATTTATTCAAGATTATTCCATTACATAACAAACAAGTTCCAAACCGCATACAAGCATCCCCAAAGTTCACTACTTTCCAATTTTCATTCAAACACCAAAAGTTACGACGAACGTTCTAATTTGCGTCGTTTCATTCCAAACTCATTTTCATCAACCATGAATCATATTCAAAGTCTTTAGTATCATAAAGATACTATGATATACACAAATATACCAAGGGTATACACTTTCCGATAACGTCAAAAATTATTTTCTAATACCAACTCAATTCCTTAATCAATCCTTTACAACATAATGACCACAACAACACATTATTCAAACTAAACAAGCTCAAATTCTTAGGCCTTTCACCTCCCTCACTTTCGGCCAAACACACCCTTTATACACACACACACCATGCACAAACACAACCCCATTCCAAAATCTTCACACTAATTCAATCAACAACACATATACATCCATTTCATATCATTAAAACATAAAAATCTTACCTTTTTCTTGAGTTTCCGCCCTGCCGCAAACGTCGCTCTTTCTCCGAACTAATTGTATCACGTCGGAGAGCGTCTTGAGCACTTCACCACTATGTAAAACTCAAGATTTTTGAAACAACAACCAAGGTTGGAAATTTTTTCTTCTTTTTCTCTCTAGTGGCCGAAACCCCCTAACTTTGTGTTCTTTGATTTTTTTCTTGTTATGGTCTTGATAAGGCCAAGCCTAAGTCATATATATCCACTTATAGGTCATGTGCATAGCACATGACCTTAATGAAATGGACTTGGGTTTTCTCCTTTGGGCCGGCCAATACTCAATTGGGCCTCAATTTTTGTATTGCATTTTTCTTGGCCCAATTCACTAAACGCCTCGTTTTGTAATTCCCGAAACAAATTTCCGAAATTCCAAATTTACCCTCGGCCTTCCCCGAGGTCTTAACATTTATGACTCCATAACCAACATGTTCATATTCACCAAAATCAAAATATTTCCTCAACTCACACAAGTCTTCTTTCTTTCTTGATTTCCCGTTATACGAAAATACGGGACATAACAGTGATTGCGTATGCTTCAAGGCAATTGCGGAAACACGGGCAGAAATATCCGACCCGTGATTTAGAATTGGCTGTAGTGGTTCATGCATTAATGATATGGATACCTTATTTATATGGTGTCCATGTGGATATTTATACCAATCATAAGAGCCTTCAGTATATTTTCAGGCAGAAAGAGTTGAATTTGCAGCAACGACGATGGCTAGAGTTGCCAAAAGATTATGATGTTGATATCTTGTATCACCCCGGAAAGGCGAATGTTGTAGCTGATGCTCTTAGCCGCAGATCTATGGGAAGTTTATGTGATGTACGACCGGAGAAGAGAGAAATGAATCGTGAACTTCAGCAATTAGCTAGCCTAGGAGTCCGAGTAGTGGACTTAGGTAACAAGGGAACTACTATTCAGAATTCAACAGTTTCGTCGCTAGTCGCGGAGGTGAAAGAGCGGCAATACGAAGATCCCATGCTAATGCAGTATAGAGATACACTCCCCCAGAAAGAGGAGTCATCATTTGATATTTCAGGAGACGGAGTTCTCCGATGCCGAGGCAGATTATGTGTCCCTGATGTGGCAAGTTTATGCCACCAGATTTTGAGAGAAGCTCATTGTTCTCGTTATTCTGTTCACCCCGGAGCGATGAAAATGTATCATGATCTTAAGTCCATATACTGGTGGAATGGAATGAAAAAATATATAGCGGAATTCGTAGCTCAATGTCCAAATTGTCAACAAGTGAAAATCAAGCACCAAAAGCCAGGTGGATTGTTGCAAGCTATAGAAATCCCAACTTGGAAGTAGGAAGTGATTAACATGGATTTCATTACAGGCTTACCCCGTTCTCGATGTAAGTATGATTCCATATGGGTGATTGTTGATAGACTCACAAAGTCAGCTTACTTCTTGCCAGTCAGGACGACGTATGCAACTGAAGATTATGAAAAACTGTATGTTAAAGAGATAGTGAGACTCCATGGTGTTCCAGTATCGATTATCTCAGACAGAGGAACTCATTTTACAGCTAAATTTTGGGAGTCTTTCCAAGCGGGTTTAGGGACCCAAGTGAGCCTTAGCACGGCATTTCATCCACAGACCGATGGGCAAGCCGAACGTACTATCCAGACTCTTGAAGATATGTTACGGGCATGTATGATAGAGTTTAGAGGTAGTTGGGATGATCATTTGCCACTCATTGAATTTGCTTACAATAATAGTTATCATTCTAGCATTCAAATGGCACCGTATGAGGCTTTATATGGGCAAAAATGTAGATCCCCAATTGGGTGGTTTGAAATAGGAGAGGCTCAGTTGATAGGGCCAGACTTGGTCCAGCGAGCCATAGAGAAAGTCAAGCTCATATAAGATCGGTTGTTAGCGGCTTAAAGTCGTCAGAAGTCCTATACAGATAATTGTCGAAGAGACTTAGAGTTCCAAGTTAAGGACTGGGTATTCTTGAAAGTGTCGCCAATGAAGGGCGTTATGAGATTTGGCAAAAAGGGGAAGCTTAGTCCCACGTATATTGGGCCTTATGAGATTGTGTGCAAGATAGGCAAGGTGGCCTATGAGTTAGATCTACCTCCCGATTTGGAGTCAGTCCATCCAGTTTTCCACGTCTCGATGCTCCAAAAATGTATTGGAGATCCTACCAGGATCGTCCCAGTAAATGATGTGCAAGTGACTGAGAAATTGACCTATGAAGAAGTACCCATTGCCATACTAGATAGGCAAGTACAGAGGCTTAGAAACAAAGAGGTGGCCTCAGTTAAGGTTCGATGGAGAAGCAGTAAACGAGAGGAAATGACATGGGAAGCGGAATAAAGCATGCGATCCAGATACCCGCAGTTATTTCAGCCTTTGGAAGAGATCCAAGATGACACGGCAAGATCATAAGGTATGTATGGATTGCTTTTATGCTTTTGGGTCGTGTGTGGCCAAATTCTATTGCTATTATGTTGTTGCCCTGTGAGGCATTGTTATTGTGGGCTGTTGTGACAGGATGGTAGTGCCATATTATAGAGGAAACTCTGGCGAAATGTTTATAGAATCCCCGAAGACTTTAACATTCAAGGACGAATGTTCTTAAGGGGGGGAGAATGTTACACCTCGGAAAATCTTCCGATGGTACGCAAGTGAATGAACTAGTAAGGAGTATGAGTATATGATGTTTTCATGAGCGAGCGATGACATTCGGTGATTCTAGATGAGGGTTCAAAGATGTTAGAGATGGGGGAAGAGGGTTGCCAAGAGAAGGCAAAGTATTTGATAAGTAACGGAAAGGAAATACGAGTAACGAGTTAGTAAGGGCTTAATGATTTCTCGGAGAAGAGTGATAACGTCCCTTGGATTGGTATTGAAGTGTTGAACAAGTGTTAAGAAGGTTACATAAGGATTGGAGATCAAACGAGACGACGAAACGAACTTCGGGGTCACTGGGATTAGACGACCAAAAATACTGGCCGTATAATTTATAAGGTCCGTATGTTTCAGACCGTATAATCCACCCAGATTGGCCAAACTCTCTGGACCAATTGTACGACCAAACATACGGCCCGTACAATTTATACGGACCGTATGTTGGTCCGTATATTTGGTCGGGGCAGATTTTAGCTCAATAAATGTAAGGGACCAAGGTTATTTTATTTCATTTCCCTTGACACCCCTTCTCTCTAAAACATCTCTCTTCATATATTATATAAGTTTTCAAGGGTTTTTAGTGATCAACCACACAAAACAAGTGAATCAAGTGTAAGCAAACCCATTAGAGATCATTCAAGTCAAGAAATCCAAATGGAGAAAAACTAGGGTTTTTGTTCAAGTGGAGTATTTCGATGAAGGCTTGTTCCTACAACATCTAAGGTAAGATTTATGGTATTTGTATGTTGTTTAAGGTATTTGGAAGTTGAAATGCTTGGATTTTAGAAGAGTATAGCAAAATGGGTCATGAACGATGAATAGTGACGTTTTGAGAAATAGTTTGAATTGAATCATGATTGTTGTTGTGTTGTGACATGAATGGGTTATAAATGACGTTAAGATCGTGAAATAGGAATTGCATGTGAATGGATGAAATCGTGTGTTATGGTCTTGAATATGGAAAAATGGGAAGTGAATTGAGAATATAGATAATGTAAATGATCAAAGGCTATTGTTATGATATTGTAAATGTATTGTTGACATTTGGGAGTTGAATTACGATATGGAGGAATGTTGAATAAATAAAGGAGATGCTGTCCGATTTTCTCTAGCCTTAGCCATTTATGCTAGTTGTCGATTCTAACGATAGTATGACATTAATGAAGGTATAAGCGCAAGTGTTGAAAGAGAACATGCAAGTTCTATATAGTCGAACGAAAAGGTGTGTAAGGCTAACCCTTCTTTCATAAGGCATGGTTCTTTGGCCCAGTGTCTAAATCTTCTATGAGTCTATGATTTCTTCAAATGATTGACATTCCGAGCTAATGAGCTCACGATGGTTGATGTGCTACGATAGTACTAAGTTCCTCGTATGACGAGTAGGCCTATAAGATAGATGTAATGATAACAACGAAGATAGTGATAATGATAGTAATAATGATGAGAATAATGTGATGATTAAGATGCTTATGGGCTATTGTATGTATGTGTGCCTATGAAGGGCTATGATAAGACCCCGAGCTTATGTTGCCGGGTAGAATGTATGTATATGAATATGTATAGAGTATGTATATGACTACGTAATGCGCGCGCACTTCTGCAGAAGGTACGAATAACCCTGAAGCCTTGGTAGGGCCAGGTATGTATGACCTTGAGCCTTGGTTGGCCAAGTATGTATGAAACACTGATCCTTTATGGTCGGGTACGCTATACAAAAACTATATAAAGGCTATAAGTATATATATATATATATATATATATATATATATATATATGTGTGTGTGTGTGTGTGCGTGTGTGTGTGTGTGTGTGTGTATATGACATCAATATGAGTACGAATATTTTATGAAAATGAATGTGAAGGTAAATAAATACGGATGAGGATGTATGTACACGGATACGCAATATAAATGGAATGTCCTTGTGGAAAGAGAGTAAGTGCTATGACGACGATAGTATTATCTCCCATGTTATGCTATCTCATATGTTGACTCTTAAGCTTTCATATTGATATTGATCATGCTTTACATACTCAGTACATTATTCGTACTGACGTCCTTTTGTTTTTGGACGCTGCGTCATGCCCGCAGGTGAACAAGGAGATAGGCTCAATCCATAGCTATATTTTCAGGGACTATATAGCGGAGCTCCATTTCATTCGGAGCTATATCTTTTGGATAGTTATTCTTTTGTGTACATAGTTATGGGCATAGCGGGATCCTGTACCGCTCATGTGATATGTTATAATCTTCTTAGAGGCTCGTAGACATGAGTATGTGGTTAGATGTGTTTGGCCTTGTCGGCCTATATTTTTGTATGTCCTTTTGTTGGCCTTGTCGGCCTATGTACATTGAGGTGGCATAGATGCCTATGATGATATAAGAAATGTTGTCGTCCAATTGGGACTAGTATGATTGATGGCTAGAATGCATGATTTGATTTGTGGCTCACCTAGACGTTATGTGAAAGTATGTTAAAGGGGTGCCCGGGTGGGGTAGCGCCGGGTGCTCGTCGCAGCCCCCCTAGTCGGGTCGTGACAGTGTGCCCGGTTTAGATGAGATGGTCAGTGTTTATGTTTGTCTAGATATTAGCCTTACCCACCGGTTGGTATTGTCTGTGTGCAGGTAGGCCTACCAGCCTAAGTTGAGGGTTGTCTCTCCAGAGTTACGGATTTCAGAGTGGTTCACTCGGGCTGAGTGTGGCACCGGGTACCGGCGACGCCTCTCTAGATTTGCGGCATGACAAACTTTGTATTAGAGCGGATCTGTCCCTAAGAGTCTACAAGTAGTGTCTAGTAGCATTTTGTTTATAGATGTGTTATGCACTACATTATATACACATTAAACTATAGGGCATTGAGGTGTTGCTTAACCCTTCTTGTAGATCTAAATCGTGCTGTAGATCCAAGTCATAGGAGGCTAGAGTTAAACTTACCCTTTCGTGTTTGCACACAACTATGCCGGTGACTAGAAAGACTGCAGCTAGAGGGAGAGTTGATACGGCTGCTGGCGAGGGAACCAATAAGGCACACCCAACAGATGGGGCCTAGTATGAGGCACAGGGTGAGACCCTTTGGCAGCCTACTGCGGCTCCCATACCACCTGAGAAGCTTTCGAGGGAGGCAACACCTCCAGTACCCCCTCCTGCACCGACAGATAAGGATCTTAGGAATGCAATGTAGTTATTGGCGTAGCTTGTAGCTACTTAGAGGCAGCCGAGAGCACGTGCTAGTGCAGGACCCACTGAGGGGCCCGAGGGTTAGAGGGTTCGTGAGTTCCTAGCACTTGATCAACCAGAGCACACTGGGGTTAAGCAGGACGAGGACCCGCAAAACTTCGTTGATCAGGTTCACTGTATTTTCAGGGTGATGCATGCCACTGAGACCAAGCCGGCAGAGTTAGCGTCAATTAGGCTTTGTGATATAGCCGTCTTATGGTATGAGAGGTAGGATGCTACACGTCGCAGTTTTAAACATTGAGATTCGTCGTATGTTAGTTGCCATAATCTTGGTGTTACGTCCCGTATTTTTATACATTGGGACAACCCGGATTAACTATGATAATTTAAGGCCAAGACTATTCCGGGATTTGAAGTCGGGACTTTTGACCATTTGATTTTATTTTGAGACATAAGTTATATATGAAATTGTTGGCATTGAACACTTAGGGAAAATTGGGACCACAATTCATAAAATTGGAATTAAAAAAAAAAATCTTGCCCAAAAATGGCCTTGTAGCCGTGTGGTCCACAGAAAGGTCCCACACATTGTGTGGCCAATTTTAATTGGTCCAACACATTGTGTGGGCCAAGGACATAGATATATTTTGTGGAGCCTTAAAGGAAGACTTCTAGTTCATCTTTCCTCACTTAACACTTAGAAAGAAATAAAGCCAAGTTGAAGAGCTTCACCATGAAGCTCACGGCCAAGGGTGGAGAAAAACTAACTCCACTTCAAGCCTTCTAAAAATTAATTCTTTGGTTCAAATTCACTATATTGAGGTCCCTAAGTGGCGTGGAAGTATCTTTTGGGTCATCCAACCATTTATTTTGCCCATTTGCAAACCCTAGCCTACTGGGGGATTGAAGAAGAAAGGTGAGCTCTAATCTTGTTTTTGTGTTATAACGGTTGTATGCATATTGTAGTATGTTAATATGGGTGAAAATCATGAAATATGGGACGTTGGAGTTGGGTTGTGTGATGGGTGTGTTAGCCGTGTAATGTGGGTGTGATTGTGTAAATGGGTGTTGTGATTGAATTGATGAATTAATTGTTTGTAGCGTATTTGATTGTTGTTGAGTGAAGAAATAAATTAGAACCATCTATATGTACAAAGGTGGGTGTGGCCGTACATATGGTCCCAAATGTTTGTCAAAGAATGAATTAATATCGCTTAGCGTCGTAATGGTTATTGTGGTCACTTTTATGTTGGAAATGAGAGTTTAATGCCCGAAATTGATATGGTAAATGTGCGGACTGATTTGGAGAGCTTTGTGCATTGAATGCAATCCTTATATGTGAGAACCATTAACATATGTATATGTGTAGTGTGGATGAATGTGAGTCATATAACATGCCGAAGATCGCATTATTTTCGTTTAAGCGCTTTAGTGTCGTCGTTATGAATTCTAGTGGAAATAAGTGTTTAATGACGTAAGATTGACGTTGTGATTATGCGGGCTGTTTTGAGGCTTGTTGTGCGTTTGATGTAATTCGTATATTTTATGAGAAAGTATATCGTTATATTGTGAATTGTTGATACAAAACATGACGTGAAAATGAGGAAAAATGAAAAAAAAAGGGGCTGCTCGGTTAGGGACTGGTTTCGGCCTGCTTGGAAATTTTTTTTGGGATCATTGGAAAAATTATGTGAATGGTTTAGAAGTCCTCTATTATTGTGGGAAAGGATTCGGGTTAATAAACGAATGTACGAACGATATCGTGGCTTGAAAGTAAGCTGTTGAATCGAATGTTTGGAAGGTTGTTGAAAGATGTAAAAGAGAGCTATTAATGTTGTTTTGCCTTTCGAATTGATTATCAATGTTACTAGGTTGGTTATTGTGGTTGTTGTTGATTTTGAGCGAGATAAATTCTCGGGATGGCCTATTTACAGGGGAAGTGCTGCCGAATTTTCTGCAGAATTTAATGATTAGTTGGAAAGAATGGCTTAAGTGCCCTTAACTAATGTTTGGTATTCATTGGCGTATTTGTAGACCTTGGGGAGCCCGAGGCGTAGATTGGATATTTACTTTATATTGGCCATCTTGGAGTGCGTACGAGGTATGTAAGGCAACTTCCTTTCTTTTTGGCATGTCTTTGTTTTTCATAGGCCAAATTAGAGCCTTAAGGAAATTCCAAATCCGACATCCGAGCATGTTATGATCCGTATATGTTCTTTGGCATTCTTATGCATGATTTGATGAAATATGAATCTTTATGTATTCGAAATAATAGTTCTCCGAACTTTGCATCCAAAGGGTTTCACTTTAAAGAATTCGTAAATTTGGAATGTCATATCTTTCGTATAAATGCTCGGATTGCTCCAATATTTTTATAAGAGTTTGCATTATGTATAATGAGTATGTTTTCCATAAGCGGGCCCGACTTGGGTAAATTCCCGTCCGTGGGTCCCGCGACTTCCCTTTATGTAATTCGGGAACTTTTGAAAGATTAGTATAACCATTATTTCGATTTTCAAATATGACCATTTTGCTTATGTTTGAATTTATGAAAATGATTTTATGCATATAACTACTCACGATTCTATTCGTGCATTCTGTTATTCCTTTCGCCGAGTCCCGGGCCGGTTCTGTTGTCGTACGCACTTTGTTATACTCCGGAGTTATGCTGTGTTTATGGTTCACCGAGCTAGTCGCAAAAGAGGGTCGGGTTCCACTTATATTTGGTGCTATGCTGTGTATGGCGTTATGCGGTGATGTGATACGTGACGGGGTTACGGAGATTTGAAACTTTCTGGTGTTATGCTGTGTTATGGCGCCATCGACGGGCGGGCGACCATATTCTTCTGTACCCTATGCATGACTTACATGTTTGAAACTAAACATTTTGATATGATTGGATTTGCACTTATGTTCGGCACTTCTGTTTCGTTTATGTCTCAGGTTTGTTTTGTGTATATTCTGCTTTGCATACTCAGTACATATTTCGTACTGACCCCCCTTTCTTCGGGGGGGCTGCGTTTCATGCCCGCAGGTACAGACGCACAGTTTGGTGATTCACCAGTTTAGGACATCCCCTTCTGCTGTTTGGAGTGCTCTTCTCATTTCAGAGCATATAAGTTGGTATATATATTTGTTCGCCGAGTATGTATATATATTTGTTCAGGGGTACGGCGGGGCCCTGTCCAGCCATATGATTCGGTTGTCTGTTTAGAGGTCTGTAGACGTAGTTGTGGGTGTGTGTGCCTACTTCTGTTCTGATGTGTTTGTATGATGCTATTCGTTATGGCAGCCTTGTCGGCGTGCATTTGTTTCTGTGTTTTGGGCCGTTGTGCCAATTGACAGTCTTGTCGGCTTTTGACATATATGACAGCCTTGTCGGTTTTTGACATATTTGATAGCCTTGCCGGCTTTTTGAGATATGTGCATATGTTCGGCGATGAACATTCCGCCGCCTCTTTTGATTCTGATATGATGTTTTGTACGCGCAATCGCGTAAGATAATATTTGTTCCCAACTCTGTTTAAAAATGATGGATATGAAATCCGTGTTAAGCTTTGCTATGATGATTTAGTTTGTATGTCCGTTTGGGTGCCCAAGTAGGGGGCTGGGTCGTGACAGCAGTGGTATCAGAGCGGTTTGTCTTTGGGATGTCTACAGACCGTGTCTCGTAGGGTCTTGTTTATCGGTGTGTTGTGCACCACACCTATAAACAGGAGGCTACAGGACATTTAAGGTGTTTCCTTCTTTTAAATCTTAGATCGTGCGATAGAGCCAGCCGTAGGAAATGAATTCCTTCCTACTAACTTTTGATTTCAGCCAAAGAACGGCGTCGACAGAAGATAATGACTGATGATATTGGAAGCTATACAGTACTTAGGTAAACAAGTGTATGAAAGATGTATGTCGGGGGAAGCTATTTGAAGTATAATGGAAATATAAAGTTGAAGGTTGAAAAAAAATAAACCGGGAAATGTCACCGGTGCCGTTTGAGATGGGCATGTGAGGTAAGTCTCGACATCTGTATACTTTTATTTGTAATTGTTAGCCCTGTGTGGCTACGATGTGATATGATATGATATATAAATACGTATATGTGTTGGCCCTGTGAGGCATGGTTGGTATTTCCTATGTACAGGTTTTGGAATAGTAAGAAATACAGAGGAACCTCTGCCCAAATAATTCCAGAAATATAAAGAGGGAAAATGAGATATAAGTTCTTAACATGTTTTGGAAGTCGATACCGACAGGGTAAATCCATTATGTGGGATTAAAGTTTAAGGGATACCTCCGTGTCATTCGTAAGAAGTATCATTCTTGTTTGGAAAATTTTATTCCGAGAAAGCATTTATGATCAGCAAATTTGCAATTCATTTGAACGGACTAGAATGCGTTCCAACCACATCGTGCTTTAGAAAAGCCTATGCTGAAGGGCAGAAATGTCCAATGATTAAGTTTCGATTCATTTGAAGAATGCTAAATGTATAATAGGCAGTTGGGAATTAAATGGTTCGCTTACGACTCAAAAGAATGATATATATATATATATATATGTATAAGTATGGAGGTAATTATGTGAATTAAGTACTAAAAGATTCCGCGATGTCCGTCGGGTTCTAGTTTTCTTTGCTAGTGATTAGGAAATGCCTTATAGTAACAGTTTACCAGTTCTCATTAAGTAATTTGAGATGGAAATTGTGGGATGAAAACTTAAAGCTGTGGGCTGTTTAAAATTGTATATATGTACATGCATGAAGGTAAATATTGAGGATTTATAGGGGTGCGAAACGGTGACTATATAGTCCGAAAAGTAAAAGAATTCTCTCTAGATCGGGGTGGGACCCGCTACGAGAATGTTTTGAAAATATGTAAGACCCCGATTTGCCGTAAATTATGTGATAAAAGTTGTGCGGGGGAATTGATGCAATTATACCGGCCTTAACGCGTCTAAATGCATTAAAGTTGTAAGGTTAAGTGTGCCAGGGCCAGAGCAATTCCGGGATGGGTGACCCCCCCCCCCCCCCCCCCCCAATTTATGATGTTGCCGATCGATTGGCGAACCTTAATAGACAGCGTTATAATATATGGGAGACATTAACAGAACAGAATTTATGAGACAAAGCGAAGATATGGTACAGATGTCACGAAATGAACCGATATTTATTTTGCTACTGGTTGAGATGTTTTATCCATAGGTTCTCAAAATTCATAAAGAGAGACAGAATGACTAAACTCAAATTATTACGAATAGGTCTTTCTAATGATAAATAAGTATGGACTCATTCGCTCTTAGAAAATGGGATTTACTCCCCCACTGCGTATTGGTACTCATCGAGTATAGAATATGGAACATTCTAATAAGACGATATTTGGAAGGAAAAGAGAGTAATTGAGTATAAGATAAGGAGATCAAAATGCCAGAAAATTGAAAAGTAAGAAACCTATTTAAGCAGAGCCCCAAGAAGGTCGACAGGCAAAATACGGAATTATTTGCGAAAACGAACTTAAGTGTAATAGTGCAGGGCAAAGGAAAACCTATGGCATGGAATGATGAATCATATGAATATTAAGTAAATTGACTATCGAGAAAAATAGAACGACGGATAAGGAACGGGTAGGAAGGAAGGATATGATTTTTAAAGGATAAATTGCTATATTAATTAAATTATTCGAGTGCCAGCTATCAGATATGATTTGTACTATATGATTGAGAACTTCATCACTTCGTAATTTTGTTAAGATCTCGTACGAAGGTAATCAAGTTGTGGATTATAAAGGAAAAACATGGATACGGTATAAGCACAACCCCAAAAGAGGCGGAGCGGATGAAAGTGAAGTAAAGTAAGTAGGAATAGAAACAATTGACACACAAAAGATTGAAGCGATAAAAAGGTTGGCCTAGGTCTTCGACATAGACCGAGATACGCAGTTTTCGGGGATTAGCCAGGTATTACAGAAAAATTTGTGAGGGACTTTGCTTCTATTACGGCACTATTAACGAAGCTAACTCAGAGGGCCTTGAAATTTCGGTGAACCAGTACGTGTGAAGGCAGTTTCCAGTACTGGAGGGAAAATTTATTTCGGCTCCAGTCTATCTCTTCCCGAGGGCCAGTCGGGTATGTTACTTATTATGATGCTTTTGGTATTGGGATAGGTTATGAATTGGTGCAGCACAGTTAAGTTATGACCTAGGCTCCCCGGCAGTTTAAATCGCACGAGAGAAATTATCCCATACATAATCTGGAATTAGTCGCGGTGATTCATGTTTTGAGAATGTGGTGGCATTACTTACATGGGGTCTACGCTGATATTTATACGGACCATAAGAGCCCCAGTATATTTTTAAGCAAAAAGGGAGCTAAATCTGCTGCATAAATGGCTTGAATTATTGAAAGATTATAATGTCGATATTCTGTATCATCCCGGAAAAGCCAATCTGGTAGCTAATGCACTTAGCCGTAAGTCCATGGACAGTTTGACTGATGTGCAGTTCGATGAGAAAGAATTGGTTCATGGAAATTTTTCAGTTAGCCAGCTTCGGAGCCCATTGGACAGATTCTGGAGATACTGGAATTTCTGTTCGAGAAATTGCTGAGTCATCAATTATGGAAGAGGTAAAACAGTGCCGATTTGATAGTCCTATGTTGGTACAGTACAAAGATACGACCTTTGATAAAGAAAAGACTTAGTTTGAAATTTCGTCTGAAAAGGGGTATTATTTTACGGAGGCAGATTACGTGTGCCTGACGTTGCAGGGCTGTGATGATTAATTATGGGCGAAGTACAAAATGTTCGACATTCTGTTCATTCTGAATCCACAAAAATGTATCATGATTTTAAATATTTATGCTGATGGGATGGTATGAATAAGGGACACTGCTATGTATGGCGTTATGCGGTGATGTATCAGTGACGGGGTTACGGAGATTTGAAACTTTCTGGTGTTATGCTGTGTTATGGCGCCATCGACGGGCGGGCGACCATATTCTTCTGTACCCTATGCATGACTTACATGATTGAAACTAAACATTTTGATATGATTGGATTTGCACTTATGTTCGGCACTTCTGTTTTGTTTATGTCTCAGGTTTGTTTTCTGTATATTCTGCTTTGCATACTCAGTACATATTTTGTACTGACCCCCCTTTCTTCGGGGGGGCTGCGTTTCATGCCCACAGGTACAGACGCACAGTTTGGTGATTCACCAGTTTAGGACATCCCCTTCTGCTGTTTGGAGTGCTCTTCTCATTTCAGAACATATAAGTTGGTATATATATTTGTTCGCCGAGTATGTATATATATTTGTTCAGGGGTACGGCGGGGCCCTGTCCCGCCATATGATTCGGTTGTCTGTTTAGAGGTCTGTAGACGTAGTTTTGGGTGTGTGTGCCTACTTCTGTTCCGATGTGTTTGTATGATGCTATTCGTTATGGCAGCCTTGTCGGCATGCATTTGTATCTGTGTTTTGGGCCGTTGTGCCAATTGACAGCCTTGTCAGCTTTTGACATATATGACAGCCTTGTCGGTTTTTGACATATTTGATAGCCTTGCCGGCTTTTTGAGATATGTGCATATGTTGGGCGATGTACATTCCACCGCCTCTTTTGATTCTGATATGATGTTTTGTACGCGCAATCGTGCAAGATAATATTTGTTCCCAACTCTGTTTAAAAATGATGGATATGAAATCCGTGTTAAGCTTTGCTATGATGATTTAGTTTGTATGTCCGTTTGGGTGCCCAAGTAGGGCACCTGTCGCGGCCCACGGGGCTGGGTCGTGACACTTGGACACCGGGGCTGTCTCCAAGATTATACGAGGTTGGACATGCTTATTTTATGTTTATAAGGGTTTAAGTTCATGTTTAGTAAGTTGTGGAAGGATTAGAGAATAAGTGAATTGAAGAGAATACATTTCGACAAAGTTTTGTTCTGGAATTGCTTTATAAGGACCGTATTTTTAAGATACGGACCGTATCTTGGAATACTGGCCGTATTTAAGGATTAAAAAATTTATCAGAGAAGGAAAATTTTGGGTTGAAGAAATACCGACCATTATACGGTCCGTATAAAATTATATGGCCAGTATATACGGACCATATCTTTATGGCGGTGGATTTTACTGATTTTATATATTTTGACCCCTCCTCATTTTTAAGTAAGTTTAACTTAAACACAAGTTCATGAAACCTCTAGAAACCTCTTCCATCGTATTCAATCACTCTTCCAAGCAAAACTCAAAGATTAAAGTGAGAATTAAGTGCCTAGGTTTTTCAAAGTGTTGTTGAAGCTTGTCTCTTCTTCTTCCAGAAGCTTTGGAGGATACTTCAAGGTGAAGTGATCTTGGAATTGAAGTGTTCTTGAGTTTTTAAGGTAAGATTTCATCTTATTTCCATTTTTATGAGTTTATGTGATAGCTATACTAAGGTTTGAGAGAATAGATTTTGGAGGAAAGGTTCAAACACGAAGTTAATGTTATTTTGAGTTGTAATCTAACTTGAGCCATGATTGTTAGTTTGTTTGAGAAAAATCTTGTTAAGAGGGGTAATTGTTAATGTTAAGAATGTGTTGAGGTTGTTATACTTGGTGTATTTTGTTACACCTTGGAAATTTCATGTCGTTGCATAGTGAATGAACCAACGCGAGCTTAAGGGTCACATGAAGTTCTAAAGACTATAAGATGAATGTTTAGTGGTCTTAGAATGGGGATGTTAAGATCTTGGAGCTATATGAATTGATGGAATAAGGATTGGTAAGAATAAGTGGAGTACGAGTGAGGTTTAGGAAAGGTTTCGTAAACTATTGAGTTAAGAATTGTTTGGTTAGGTCTTGAGGACGAGTTATAGGGATGTTTAGATCATTAATGAAGTATTAAACAAGTGTTAAGAAGGTGGTATAAGGATTGAAGATCAAACGAAACGACGAGAACAACTTCGAAAAAAGCTGTGAGTTCCACGACCCCTTTCACGGACCGTGAAACTTTCCACGGACCGTATACTGGTCTGTAGAATACCCAGCAGAGATGATGTCTGGCCAGTGGTGAACCACGACCTGTTCCACGAACCGTACAATATTCCACGGACCGTACAAGTGTCCGTGGAAGTCCCGACGGGCAAAACTAAGTTCAATTATATAATGATGTTCCCACTTCATTTATTTCATTCCAACACTTTTCTATCTCTCTCAAGACTTCTAGAGAATTTCGCACTCTTCATCCACAAGAACTCAAGAAAGATTGGTGATCAACTTCATCAAACCAACAAGAATCAAGTGGAAGAAACACATTAAAGTTCATTCAAGTCAAGGAATTCCTATGGAACTGAATTAGAGTTTTGGTGCAAGAAGAGTATTCCTACTCAAGGCTTATTCCTACACTATCTAATGTATGTTTTATGATCTTTCCATGTTGATTAAGGAAATGAGAAGTTGAAACACTTGGTGTCACGATCCAACTAGGGGCCGCGACGGGTACCCGGAGCTGAATACCGAGCATCACTCACTCTACTACTTATTTTACTCATTTAATGATCTTTTGCCAGTTTTACGCATGAAAGTATAGGAAACATAATTTGTATCAAAACATAAGTACTTTATATACATATGTCTCTTGGCCATCAAAATAATATATACATCATAATAGCATCTTTTGAGACCACCTGACCCACACCACGTATCTACGAGCCTCTATTGTCATAATGAATACATAGACGAAACAAGACTCTGTCGTGCCCAAAATATATATATATACATGTATACCAAAGAGAAATCATAATCACCTCCGAACAATGGAGTGCTCTCAACAGCTGACAGCTCATAAGTATCTGGATCAAGCTCGCCTCCCTGTCTACGTGTGGGCATGAACACAGCGTCCAAAGAAGGGACATAAGTACAAATATTGTACTGAGTATGAGAGGCATGAACAATGAAGAAAAGGCATAAATAATATAATGTGAGCATCAATATAAAGTATATGGATTTGACCGATAATCATAAATGGAATAATGCATGTTGTCTTACTCATACTTATCACCGTAACATGTATGCATCATATGCAAGCTGCCCACCCATGTCGGAACGGTGTGATAATCAATAATATAAGCCCGCGTCCAGTCCTCCCACGTCCGGGGTACCATCTCATGCCGCCCACTAGTGGTGTCTGCCTACGCTCGAAGGTCGTGGTGTATCCGTATCGCCGCCCGCTGAAGCGGTGTCTGCCCGGCCAACTAGGCCTGGTATGCAATGCTCATGCCATGCTTATCATAAAATAATCATAATAATGTACTCATTGTAAAATACTTAACTTATCATAGCACATGCGTAAGGTTTGAGAACAACTTTACTCTATCGGGGTGACGTAAGGTCGTGACCCCCCGATTACCTTATGGAGCAATTATGGACATTCTGCCTCACCTTGAAAGGACGAGTACCTAAGGTGAGTGTAGGAAAGGACTAACATCATCATCATCCTAGCATCATCATATCGTATAACTTCTCATATAGGCATTTAACTTTTTGGAATGTAGGAGCTCATGGAAAGATGGTAATTCGGACTATAAGATTCATGCCATTGGAAAGAAAGGACTAGCCTCACATACATTTCCGTTTAGCTAAGTTGTTGTCCACTTATTCTCCTTCGATACAACGTCGCACCTTCATGAGAGAATTTGTATTACATTAGTTAATTAACTACAAGAACGGATCGATAGTTCTAGGAAACTTTCGGCAGTACTTCCTTCGTTTATATTACTTTTCCCATGTTCTATATCTACCCCCAATCATTCACAATGCTATTCGCAATATCGCAATCAAAATCATCATTTATGACCATTAGCAAAATCCACCATTTTCCTCCAATTTTCCCATATTTCTCCCTGTAGCTTACCTTAGTGTTTTCGTGCATTTACTACTTGTTTCACGTTATAAACATCATTTATATCGTATTTGTACTCACAACACTTCAACATTAATGATTCAATTCCACTATCATTCATTTATGTCACTATTCACTCAACAATGACCCATTCCTATGTTCTTCTACATTTTAAGTATCTAAGCCCTATAATACCTTGAATCACGTGGTATAGTCATGAAACATACCTTAAATGATGATTGAACAGGCCTTGAGTTGAAATACTTCACTTAGCCAAAACCCTAGTTCCACCCTTTTAAGGATTTCTTGACTTAGATGATCCTTTGATGTGTTCTTACACTTGTTTTCATGAATTTAGTGGTGTTGCTCTTGATGTTCCCTTTGATTCTCTTGAATTCTTATGGAGGAAATATTTGGAGAGTTCTAGAGTATTCTTGAGTTCTATGGAAGAAAAATGAAATGAAATGAAATGAAGCCTAAGTTCCTTTTAATAATCAAAAAACTGATCTTTAATGAAGAATTGTCGGGATGAACAGTGGTCGTAAACCATAGTTTACGGACCGTATTGTGGTTTACGGTCCGTCCTCCATGATCGTTTTTAATCATCCCAGAAACAGAAAGTTTGGCTGAGGGACATGGCAGTTTACGACCGAGGTTTACGGTCCGTAAACCAGTTTACGGGCCGTCCTCCAAGTCGTGTTTAGCCATTTCATCACTTGGCAGAAACTTTGAGATTTTAGAAGGCTGGAGGACGATTGCACTATACGGTCCGTAAATCATTTTACGTGCCGTATAGTGCCCTTTACGACCAATGAGCTGAAAATTTTCCGCAACCTTATTATTTCGAAAAATTCATAATTAGCCATTCCCGACTTAGTAAAACATCATACACTCAAGCCCTTCCTTGTTCTACTCATAACACAAGTACGGAAAAAAATTCCGAGGTGTAACATTCTTCCCCCCTTTTGGAACATTCGTCCTTGAATGTTCGACACTCGGGAATTCTAGAAACATTTTGCCAGAGCCTCCTTTGTAATTTGACTCTACCAACCTGTCACAGCAACCCACAATATCATGGCCTTACAGGGCTACATCACATTATCAACACATCCATGGCCACACATGACTAAAAGAATAATACTAAAGTGTACATACCTTACATCTTCGACGTTTCCTCATGAATCCCTTTCGGGGGTTGGAATAAATGCGGGTATTTGGCTTTCATCTTTTCTTCCGCTTCCCAAGTCATTTCTTCCCGGTTGTTGTTTCGCCATCGAACCTTGACCGAAGCGACTTCTTTATTTCGGAGTCGTCGCACCTATCTATCTAAAATGGTAATAGGTACTTCTTCATATGTCAGCTTCTCTGTCGCCTGCATACCGTCAACCGGGACTATTCTTGTAGGATCCCCGATACACTTGCAGAGCATCGAAACATGGAACACCGGATGGACTGATTCAAGCTCCGAAGGTAGGTCCAATTCATATGCTACCTGTCCCACCTTACGGACAATTTTATAAGGGCCGATGTATCTTGGACTCAACTTCCCTTTTTTGCCAAATCTCATCACCCCTTTCATTGGCGATACCTTCAGAAATACCCAGTCATTTACCTGGAATTCTAAATCCCGTCGGCGACTGTCTGCATAAGACTTTTGGCGACTTTGAGCTGTTAATAGTCGGTCTCGAATCACTTTAACCTTTTCAACTGCTTGTTGGATCAAGTCGGGGCCTATCAATTGTACTTCTCCAGTTTCAAACGATCCAATTGGAGATCTGCATTTTCTTCCATATAAGGCTTCATACGGGGCCATTTGAATACCGGAATGGTAGCTATTGTTATAAGCAAATTCGATAAGGGGTAAATGCTCATCCCAACTACCCCCAAAATCCAACACACACGCTCACACCATATCCTCTAAGGTCTGAATGGTACGCTCAGCTTGTCCGTCAGTTTGTGGATGAAATGCTGTGCTGAATTTTACTTGAGTACCTAACCCTTCTTGAAAAGATTTCCAAAACTTGGCTGTAAACTGTACCCCTCTATCTGTAATAATGGTCAAAGGAATTCCATGAAGTCGCACAATTTCTTTTAGATACAACCTGGCATAGTCTTCTGCCGAATACGTGGTTCTAACTGGGAGGAAATGAGCTGCTTTCGTGAGCCTGTCCACGATCACCCATATAGAATCGTATCTGCCTCGGGAGCGGGGTAATCCCATAATAAAATCCATATAAATCTCCTCCCATTTCCAGGTAGGGATTTCCATTGCTTGCAATAAGCCCCCTGGCTTCTGATGTTCTGCTTTCACCTGTTGGCAGTTCGGACATTGCGCTACGAAATCTGCTATGTCTCGTTTTATGCCATCCCACCAATATAGAAATTTAAGGTCCTGATACATTTTGGTCGTACCTGGATGGATGGAATACCGAAAATGGTGCTCTTCCTCTAAAATTCGGTGGCGTAATTTTGCCACATCAGGTACACACAGTCTGTCTCGGTATCTAAGAACCCCATCTATGGAAACTGCAAATGGAGACTTCTCTTTCCCACGGGATACATCCCGGTGATGACACATCTGTGGATCTACGTACTGGCGTTCATTTATCTCTGCATTCAAGGGCGAGACTACAGGATCATTAACACTAATTCCTGCCTTACCCGAATCAATTACACGTACCCCAAGATTTGCTAGTTGATAGATCTCACGGCCATTTCTTTATTTTCTGAAGGGACTTCACTTAAACTGCCCATTGATCGACGGCTAAGTGCGTCTGCCACCACATTCGCTTTCCCGGGGTGGTATAAAATATTCACGTCATAATCCTTCAACAATTCCAACCACCGCCTTTGTCGTAGGTTCAACTCCTTCTGCTTAAAAATATGTTGAAGACTCTTGTGATCTGTATAGATATCGACGTGCACACCGTACAGATAATGCCTCCATATCTTTAAGGCATGAATAACCGCAGCCAATTCGAGATCATGAGTCAGATAATTCTGTCCATGTTTCTGCAACTGTCTCGAAGCATATGCAATAACCTTGCCATGCTGCATCAGCACACATCCTAGTACCACACCGGAAGCGTCACAATACACGACGTAACCATCCGGCCCTTCTGGAAGTGTTAACACTGGAGCTGAGGTTAATCTATCTTTTAGCTCTTGGAAACTACGCTCACAAGCATTATTCCACTGAAATTTCGCTGACTTCTGGGTTAGCTTCGTTAATGGGGCTGAAATAGGAAAAGCCCTCTACGAATCTTCGATAATTACCTGCCAAACCCAGAAAACATCGAACTTCTGTAGGCGTCGTAGGCCTTGGCTAAGTCTTTACAGCTTCTATTTTCTGAGTGTCGACTCGGATGCCATCATCTGAAATAACATGGCCTAGAAATGCCACAGAATTTATCCAAAACTCGCACTTTGAGAACTTCGCATATAGTTCTCGGGCTCAGAGAACGCCAAGGACAATTCTTAGGTGGTCTGCATGTTCTGACTCTGTGCGAGAATATACCAGAATATCGTCGATAAATACTTTCACGAAGAGATCCAAAAATGGCCTGAACACATTATCCATTAAATTCATAAACACAGCCGGGGCATTTGTCAATCCAAACGACATCACTCGGAACTCATAGTGACCATATCTTATCTTGAAGGCAGTCTTAGGAATATCTGCTTCTCTAATTCTCACCTGATGATAACCCGATCTCAGATCTATCTTGGAAAACCACTTAGCGCCCTGTAACTGATCAAAAAGATCATCGATTCTGGGAAGAGGATATTTATTCTTTATTGTCACCTTATTCAGCTACTTGTAGTCGATACACATTCGTAGAGATCCATCTTTATTCTTTACGAACAAGA
The DNA here is from genome assembly GCF_019175385.1 of Lycium barbarum. Lineage (NCBI taxonomy): Eukaryota > Viridiplantae > Streptophyta > Magnoliopsida > Solanales > Solanaceae > Lycium > Lycium barbarum. Next base: position 57,142,402 of record NC_083342.1, on the reverse strand, counting down.
CTGGCGCTCCCCACGGCGATGAACTGGGTCTTATAAACCCCTTCTCAAGTAAATCTTTTAGCTGTGCTTTTAGCTCTTTCAGTTCTGCCGGAGCCATTCGATAAGGGGGAATAGAAATAGGATCGGTGTCTGGTAATACATCGATAGCAAAGTTGATTTCCCTTTCTGGAGGAAGACCTGGAAGTTCATCCGAGAATACATCTGGAAATTCATTTACTACCGGGACAGATCGGAAAACTGGTGGCCTTGCCTCCGTATCATGAACCTGAACTAGATGATAAATATAGCCCTTGGCTATCATCTTTCTCGCCTTGAGGTAGGAAATAAACCTACCCTTAGGGGATGCTGTATTACCCTTCCATTCAAGTACGGGCTCTCCCGGAAACTGGAATCGAACCATTTTCGTTCGGCAATCAACATTTGCGTAACACGACGCTAACCAATCCATACCCATTATTACGTCGAAGTCTATCATTTCCAGTTCAATCAAATCGGCCCTTGTTTGTCGGTCACATATAACGACTACACAATTCTTATATACTTGACTCGCTATTACGGGATCACCAACCGGGGTGAACACCTCGAAAGGTTTAATCGGCTCGGGTTCCACCCCGATACAATTAGCAACATACAGGGTAACATAAGAGAAAGTAGAACCCGGATCAATCAAGGCATATACCTCACGGCAAAATATAGTCAAGGTACCTGTGACAACATCGGGGGAGGATTCAAGATCCTGTCGCCCTGCCAAAGCATATACGCGGGGCTGAACAGCTCCTGAAATAGATGCTCCCCCCTGCCTCTACCTCTACCTGCTGTAGTCTGAGAAGTCTGTGCTGTCGGACGCACTGAAAAAGAACCCACTGCTGAACTTGTGGGCTGAGTCCCTGCTTTAACTCTCACCGAAGGGCAATCCCTCATCATGTGACCAACTAGCCCGCAGGCATAACAAGCATCGGTACCCTAACGACACTGTCCGGAATGTAACTTACTGCACTGGCTACACCGCGCTACTGGGGGTCTCCTCTGGCTAAAATCTCCCTTGAACCGAAAATCGGAGGCCCTCGAACTCTGGCCTTGACCCGACCTAAAAGAACGATTGGACCTCCTGTCTGAGAACCTGGGAGGCGCACTGGTCGCTGACTGACCTGAGTGCCTAGAGTACGTCTGCCTCGATCCCCCTCTATACTCGCTACTCGCCCCCATAGATCTAGCCCTCTTACCTTGTTTCCTATCACCGTCACGCTCACTCATTTGCTGTTGTTGTCGTTCCTCAAGATTTTGAGCTTGAGCCTGTATCCGGGAAATATCCATCCCATCTTGCAAAGAGACCGTCAAACAATCTCTAAACAAGTGGGGTCCTAAACCACTCACAAATCTGTAGACTCTATCTCCCATGTCGGCCACCATAGTTGGAGCGTATCTGGCTAACGAATTGAACTGCATACTATACTCTCGAGCACTCATGCTTCCTTGCTTTAAATTCAAGAAGTTGTCCGCTGTATGTCGGCGGACCGCAGGCGGCAAGTAATGACGAATAAAGGCATCCACAAATTCTTGCCAGACGGGAGGTGGTGTATTCTCTCCTCTTGATATCATCCAATTTTTATACCATAGCACCGCCACATCACGGAGTCTATAAGAGGCCAACTCGACCGATTCGGTCTTAGAAGCATGCATAAGTTTCAGCGTCCTCAACATCTCATCAAAAAAGCCTTAGGGGTCCTCATCCGGCTTCGACCCGAAAAATTCCGGAGGACATAAAGTCAAAAAATCACGGGCTCTCGTACTGGCGGAACGGTCACTCGGGCCCGCATTCGGCCGTTGTGCCTGGGCGGTAACCAATTGTGTCAGTAGGTGTATGGCCTCGGTCACTTGTTGACCTGAAGAAACTGGCAGAGGAATTGGGACTGAGGCTCCTCCTTGCTCTCCTACATTAGGCGAGGCCTCATTCTGGGATTCACTTTCCTCTACATTTGCCGGAGGCTCCCTTTCTGCCCGCTTCTTCGTCGTAGCTTTGTCTTTCTGGGCAGCTGTAGATTTTCCTTTCGGCGACATTCTGAAATCACAACGCACTTTTAGGAAAGGATAAAATCCTATGCATGGCCCTATCACACGATCTAGTAAAAAGAAAGATGGTCATTTTCCTAAATGCCCTGTAGCCTCTTGTTTATTGATGTGGCGCGCAACACACCATAAACAAGACTCTACTAGACACGACTCGTAGATACTTCCTAGGACGTACTGCTCTGATACCACTTCTGCCACGACCCAACTAGGGGCCGCGACGGGTACCCGGAGCTAGATACCGAGCACCGCTCACTCTACTACTTAATTTACTAATTTAATGATCTTTTGCCAGTTTTACGCATTAAAGTATAGGAAACATAATTTGTATCAAAACATAAGTACTTTATATACATATGTCTCTCGGCCATCAAAATAATATATACATAATAATAGCATCTTTTGAGACCACTTGACCCACACCACGTATCTACGAGCCTCTACTGTCATAATGAATACATAGACGGAACGACTCTGTTGTGCCCAAAATATATATATATATACATGTATACCAAAGAGAAATCATAAGCACCTCCGAACAATGGAGTGCTCTCAACAGCTGACAGCTCCTAAGTATCTTGATCAAGCTCGCCTCCCTGTCTACCTGTGGACATGAACACAACGTCCAATGAAGGGACGTCTGTACGAATGATGTACTGAGTATGAGAGGCATGAACAATGAAGAAAGGCATCAATAATATAATGAGATCATCAATATAAAGCATATTGATCTGACCGATAATCATAAATGGAATAATGCATGCTGTCTTACTCATACTTATCATCGTAACATGTATGCGTCATATGCAAGCTGCCCGCTCATGTCGGAACGGTGTGATAATCAATAATATAAGCTCGCGTCCAGGCCTCCCGCGTCCGGGGTACCATATCATGCCGCCCACTAGTGGTGTCTGCCCACGCCAAAAGGTCGTGCTGTATCCGTATCGCCGCCCGCTGAAGCGGTGTCTGCCCGGCCAACTAGGCCCAGTATGCAATGCTCATGCCATGCTTATCATAAAATAATCATAATAATTTACTCATTGTAAAATACTTAACTTATCATAGCACATGCGTAAGGTTTGAGAACAACTTTACTCTATCGGGGTGACGTAAGGTCGTGACCCCCGATTACCTTATGGAGCAATTACGGACATTCTGCCTCACCTTGAAAGGACTAGTACATAAGGTGAGTGTAGGCAAGGACTAACATCATCATCATCCTAGCATCATCATATCGTATAACTTCTCATATAGGCATTTAACTTTTTGGAATGTAGGAGCTCAATGAAAGATGGTAATTTGGACTATAAGATTCATGCCATTGGAAAGAAAGGACTAGCCTCACATACCTTGCCGGTTAGCTAAGTTGTTGTCCACTTATTCTCCTTCGATACAACGTCGCACCTTCATGAGAAAATTTGTATTACATTAGTTAATTAACTACAAGAACGGATCGCTAGTTCTACGAAAATTTGGGCAGTACTTCCTTCGTTTATATTACTTTTCCCATGTTCTATATCTACCCCCAATCATTCACAATGATATTTGCAATATCGCAATAAAAATCATCATTTATGCACAATTAGCAAAATCCACCATTTTCCTCCAATTTTCCCATATTTCTCCCTGTAGCTCACCTTAGTGTTTTCGTGCATTTACTACTTGTTTCACGTTATAAACATCATTTATATCATATTTTTACTCACAACACTTCAACATTTATGATTCAATTCCACTATCATTCATTTATGTCACTATTCACTCAACAATGACCCATTCCTATGTTCTTCTACATTTTAAGTATCTAAGCCCTCCAATACCTTGAATCACGTGGTATAGTCATGAAACATACCTTAAATGATGATTGAAGATGCCTTGAGTTGAAATACTTCACTTAGCCAAAACCCTAGTTCCACCCTTTTAAGGATTTCTTGACTTAGATGATCCTTTGATTTGTTCTTACACTTGTTTTCATGAATTTAGTGGTGTTGATCTTGATGTTCCCTTTGATTCTCTTGAATTCTTGTGGAGGAAATATTTGGAGAGTTCTAGAGCATTCTTGAGTTGTATTGAAGAAAAATGAAATGAAATGAAGCCAAAGTTCCTTTTAATAATCACAAAACTGATCTTTAATGAAAAATTGTCAGGATGAACAGTGGTCGTAAATCACAGTTTATGGACCGTATTGTAGTTTACGGTCCGTCCTCCATGATCGTTTTTAATCATCCCAGAAACAGAAAGTTTGGCTAAGGGACATGGCAGTTTACAACCGAGGTTTACGGTCTGTAAACCAGTTTACAGGTCGTCCTCTAAGTCGTGTTTAGCCATTTAATCACTTGGCAGAAACCTTGAGATTTTAGAAGAATGGAGGACGATTGGACTATACGGTCCGTAAATCATTTTATGGGCCGTATAGTGCCCTTTACGACCACTGAGCTGAAAATTTGCCACAACCTTCTTATTTCCAAAAATTCATAATTAGCCATTCCCGACTTAAAAAAACATCATACACTCAAGCCCTTCATTGTTCTACTCATCACACAAGTACGGAAATGTTTTTCGAGGTGTAACACTTGGATTGTAGAAGGTGTATAGAAATGGGTCACAAAGGTGAAAGCGATGAAGTTCTTGAGTTATAGTTGAAATGAATCATGACTATTGAGATGTTGTAGTTATAAATATGTTATAAATGACATGTAGAACATGGGTTAAGCATTAAATGTGAGGGAGCATAATAGTGAACTATGACCATTATTATCGAGACATCTATGTGAAATTGTGAAATATGGATAAGGTGGATGAATGATGATTGTTGCTTATAATATGGTGAAGGTGATTATAGATGTTTGGGAGTAGATATACTGTATGAGGAAAGTTGTATAAACAAAGGAAATGCTGCCCAATTTTCTCTATCATTAGTAAGCACGTTTATATAATCGATTAGCTAATGTTAATACGAATTCTCTTGAAGGTAGAAACGTGAGCGTTGAAGGAGAATGATCAAGTGATAGAATAGCTAAACGAAAACGGTATGTAAGACCAAACCTTTCTTTCTAAGGCATGAATCTTTCAAATTTTCCATGTTCTTCCTATACGATGGAGACTATGAGTCCACGAATATACGAAGCAACATACCCACATGATTAAGAAAGGAAATACGATACGAGCATGATAATGATGATGATGAACATAAGCATGAGTAATCCTAGTATAATAAAAGATGTCCATGAAGCTAATAATTCTAAGTATGTTTTCATTGATGCTTCTCCTTGTGTACACTCACCTTAAATTGTTAGTTCCTTCAAGGTGAGATATGATGTTGATGATTACTCCATAATATAATCGGGGGTTCACGACCTTATGTCCCCCCAGCATAGCCATAGCTACCTTCAAATCCTAATGTATGTCTTTAAAGATAAATGTATAATGACGCTAAGTCATGATATGACTATGAGATGATCGATAATATAAGATTATATTATGCCTATGAGAAGTGTAATAAGGATGAAGCTATGATTGATTATATGACGATACGATTACACTGTGCCTAAATGGCTGGACATGTCACCGCTAGTGCGGGCTTCTTATGATTACAGCATGCCTAGATGGTCGGACATGTCACCGCTAATGCGGGCTGCTTATGATTACACCGTGCCTAGAGGGCCGGACATGACACCATTAGTGGGCAGCATATGACGGTTACCCGGACGCGGGTTAATGATGATGATGATGATGTGATGATATATGTGCTATGATGATACATATTCCAGGATTATTTAAATATACGATATATTTATGAAATGTACTCATCTATAGAACTCAAGCAGGTTATATCCTTCTCCTATGGTTTATGATTCTTCTACTATGCTTATTTCATGCATGTCTTACATACTCAGTACAATGTTCGTACTGACGTCCATTTTCTTTGGACGCTATGTTCATGCCCACCAGTAGACAGGGAGGTGAGCTTTATCCAGACTCGTAGGAGCTGTTAGCTGTTTGAGAGCACTCCATTGTTTCGGAGGTGCTTGATCATTCTTTTGTATATATGCATATTTTTGGCACGATAGGGACTTATCCCGTCCATATGTCTAATACTCTAGTAGAGGCTCGTAGATACGCAGTGTGGGTTATATGGTCTCACGAAGTTGCTATTATGTATATATATGTATATTGTTTTGATAGTCGAAAGGCCAATGTATATAAAAGTATTTATGTTCCCAAATGAAATATCATTTCCTTATGATTTGAGTATAAATTTGATAAAAGAGCGTTAGATGAGTATGATGAGTAATAGAACGAGTGGTGCTCGGTGGTTAGCCCCGGGTACCCGTCGCGGCCCCTAGTCGGGCTATGACAAAAGTGGTATCAGAGTTGTTCAGTCCTAGGAAGTGTCTACGAACTGTGTCTAGTAGAGTCTTGTTTATTGTGTGTTGCGTGCCACGCGAATAAACAGGAGGCTACAGGGCATTTAGGAAAAATGACCATCTTTCATCTTAAGAGATCGTGCAATAGAGCTGTGTTATAATATTATCTCCTCCTTAATAGTGTGCTACGATTTCAGCAGAGCTGATGAAAGGAAAAGATACGGCAGCCCAGCAGGGAAAGATAGTGGTTGAAGAAGGGTTTGAACGCGAGCCGTCTATAGATATGGAGGAGGGCGAACCCCAGAATAAGGCCCTACCTCAATTTTCCCATACTTCGCTCACTTTAGAGGATCAAAGGGGAACTCCAATAGAGTGTGGTACTGGGGTATTGATTGGATGGATAAGTGCGAGTAAGATATGATAAGTTTACTAGTAACTAAAGTAACAGTACCCGGAGATAGAGGTACGAATACGAAGGGTTATGATGAATGAGAATATGTTGGTAAAACAATTTATATGGTAAGCGTAATTGAACTGATTAGAAATAGTAACAGGTTGAGTATGCTTACTTCACGAGATTTATTCTATTTCGTAAACGGGCTTGTGAATGGGATCAAGAAGTGGCACTCTATAGCTTTGATTATGATCAAGGCATAATGAGAGCATAACAAGAACTGTAATACAAAGTATAGCGAGGAAACGACTAAGGATGTGACATGTTCGATATGAATAAAGAGTGGATGCAAGAGTGAAACCAGCAAGCGAGCCATGGGGCAGTAGATGAGAAAGCTTAAAATACCTTGTTAAGGGAAAGTCCAGCATAGGGATTCCTCAATGACAGAAATGATAGCCAGCAAAAAGGGGGAAGTCAACTTGAAAAAGAAATCAGAGAAAAGGGATGTGGCAATGTAGCGATAGTTATAATTAGTATAACCAAGTGTATGAGTGATATCTTTAGCTGGATGCAAAAGACCAAGTCTACAGAAAGATGAATAACGAAATAGGACGATTATTAGGAGGAGGATCAACACAATAAGGGTGAGAGGGGATGATCAGGATGAACAGAAGAAGTCTCGAAAGCAAAAAGAATGGATTGTACAAAGGCAGTATATTCTAAAAGGCAAAGCGGTACTAAGTTAGGAATAGAGTTCGTCATGCGAAGAATAAAGGATTAACCATAAAATGGGAGGAAATAAGATTAATTGAGGAGGATGGAATGTAAAGGAATAAGAATGAGAATAGAGAGAAAAGGAAATATACGAAGTACGCGCACTTAAGAAGTAGTCGTGTTATGACTAAAATAAAAATGTATCTCCTATGAATATCCTATACCAAGTTAGAGCGAGTAAAGTATATGAAGAAAAGAGTTGAAAAGAAAGAGATGATCATGAGTTATGGGTTTACTGTACGACGATAAAGCGATAGAGTAAATCTATCACCAACGACAAATATAATACCATTATGATTGGTCTTGAAATCAGTGTTGAGTACAAAACAAGAGTAAAAGAATGTGAGGCGTGAGGGTTATTAGTGGCGCATGAGACTTAGACCCTGGAAAACAAAGATGACGTTACAAATGAACTTTGAGCACCGAAGAAGAGGGCAAGTGACATTATATGGATGGTATGGATAACTAGACCTACTACTATTGTGAGCATCCCTATGGGGTAGAAAGTTGTTAATTGGAGTGGATTTAGATATTGACTCATAACTACCAGATGAGCTAAGTGAAAATACATCCTTGGTCGGATTGCTATATTGATTATATTATTTGGTTACAAGACTGCAAGGTGAGTATGTTAAGACTTCACATATGAATTATTGTAGCTATAGACTATGAGAAACGGCATGAATAAGATGTAGTATAGTGAGGGGTATATGAATTCAAGATTTGAAGGTGAGGCAAGGGATTTGAGAATGGTACAAGTAAAACCCTTAAAAGGGGGAAGCGAATAAAGAGGATACAAGTGTGGAGATTGAAATGATGGACCATAAGATGTGATAGATAAAAACTCTGAAACAAAGAGTGAGAGTTGCACAGAAATGAGTCTACCGACTAACAACGGAGCGGATATAAATTGAACATGCATCTGAGACTGTACGGGAAATCATTCGTGGAAATCTCGAACAACGTGACATTGAGAGAAAATAACTCAAGGGATATTGTAAAAGATAGCGATGCTATACTGGAATGGAGACAAAGGCACTCATGGGAGAGTCGTTGTTAATGATATCGCTTTTTATGAGAGATAATTAAGAGAGGGACCTAAGGTTTTCTATGGTAGAACATAAGATATGAGAATCAAGGGAAAAATAAAGGAAGGAAGAGAGCACGAAGAGATAAGTTGCTACGGATAGACAAAGGACTTTTGAGTGTGAATGATCACCGAGCCTAGTCATAGTCGGGTATGCGAAAAAACGAACCTTCGTATTCGGGCATGTTATGTAAATGATATGTATATGAATATGACCATGGATACGGTATGTAAATGAGTACGATTATGAATACGGATGCAGATATGGATACATGTATAAGTATATATGTGTATGTACACGAATCACGCAAGAACAATTATGTAACTTGCAAGTAATTATACGTCGCCAATGAAACCAAGTGGGTACTTAAAAAGAGAAGTAAGAGGTAAACAAGAATAGTGTGGTCATGATACCTCCCCCCCCCCCCCCCCCCCCCGGGTCAGTTGAAGGAAAATATATGGTAAATTGAGTTGAAATGTTGAGTTGGGATTATTGTTAGGGATAAATATGATAATTACTTCGAATATGACATAAGGGCTTACTACAGTAGCCATGGGGTATGACAACTTACGAATGCAATAAGATCACTGAATGAAAGGGAAGCTTAGTCCCCGATGCACTAGGCCTTATAAGATTGTATGCAAAATAAGCAAGGTGGCTTATGAGTTAGATCTACAATCTATGCCTCGATGCTTCATAAATATGTTGGAAATCCTACCAGGATCATGCCAGTAAATGATGTTGAAGTAACAAAAAAGTTGATCTATGAAAAGGTACCCATTGCCACATTAGATAGGCAAGTACGGAGACTTCGAAATAAAGAAGTGGCCTCCGTTAAGGTCTTATGGTAGAATAACAACCGAGAAGAATGACTTGGGAAGCAGAAGAGAGTATGAAGCACAGGTATCCGTACTTATTCCAACCCCCAGGAGAGGTCCAAGATGAAACGCTAACAAAATGAGGTATGTACGCTTACTTTTCATGCTTTTGGTCGTGTGTGGCCATAGATATGTTGATATTGTGTTGTAGCCTTGTGAGGCAATATTATTATGGGTTGTTGTGACAGGATGGTAGTGTCATATTACTGGGAAAACTCTGGTGAAATTTTTGTAGAATTTCCGAGTGTTTAACATTCGAGGACGAATGTTCCAAAAGGGGGGAAGAATGTTACACCTTGGAAATTTCATGTCGTCTCATAGTGAATGAACCAACGTGAGCTTAAGGGTCACATGAAGTTCTTAAGACTATAAGAAGAATGTTTAGTGGTCTTAGAATGCGAACGTTAAGATCTTGGAGCTACATGAATTGATGGAATAAGGATTGATAAGAGTAAGTGGAGTATGAGTGAAGTTTAGGAAAGGTTTCATAAACTATTGAGTTAAGAATTTTTTGGTTAGGTCTTGAGGACGAGTTATAGGGATGTTTATATCATTAATGAAGTATTAAACAAGTGTTAAAAAGGTGGTATAAGGATTGGAGATCAAACGAAACGACGAGAACAACTTCGAAAAAAGTTGTGAGTTCCACGACCCCTTTCACGGACCGTGAAACTTTCCATGGACCGTATACTGGTCCGTAGAATACCCAACAGGGATGATGTCTGGCCAGTGGTGAACCACGACCTGTTCCACGAACCGTACAATATTCCACGGACCGTACAAGTGTCCGTGGAAGTCCCGACGGGCTGAACTAAGTTCAATTATATAATGCTGTTCCCATTTTATTTATTTCATTCCAACACTTTTATATCTCTATCAATACTTATATAGAATTCCACACTCTTCATCCACAAGAACTCAAGAAACATTGGTGATCAAATTCATCACACCAACAAGAATCAAGTGGAAGAAACACATTAAAGTTCATCCAAGTCAAGGAATTCCTATGGAACTGAATTAGGGTTTTGGTGCAAGAAGTGTATTCCTACTCAATGTTGATTAAGGAAATGAGAAGTTGAAACACTTGCATTGTAGAAGGGGTATAGGAAATGGGTCACAAAGATGAAAGCGATGAAGTTCTTGAGTTATAGTTGAAATGAATCATGACTATTGAGATGTTGTAGTTATAAATATGTTATAAATGACATGTAGAACCTGGGTTAAGCATTAAATGTGAGGGAACATAATAGTGAACTATGGCCATGATTATCGAGACATCTATGTGAAATTGTGAAATATGGATAAGGTGGATGAATGATGATTGTTGCTTATAATATGGTGAAGGTGATTATAGATGTTTGGGAGTTCATATACTGTATGAGGAAAGTTGTATAAACAAAGGAAATACTGCCCAATTTTCTCTAGCATTAGTAAGCACGTTTATATAATCAATTAGCTAATGTTAATACGAATTCTCTTGAAGGTAGAAACGTGAGCGTTGAAGGAGAACGAGCAAGCGATAGAATAGCAAACCTTTCTTTCTAAGGCATGAATCTTTAAAATTTTCCATGATCTTGCTATACGATGGAGACTATGAGTCCACGAATATACGAAGCGACATACACACGTGATTAAGAAAGGAAATACGATACAAGCATGATAATGATGTTGATGAACATAAGCATGAGAAATCCTAGTTTAATAAAAGATGTCCATGAAGCTAATAATTATAAGTATGTTTTCATCGATGCTTCTCCTTACGTACACTTACCTTAAATTGTTACTTCCTTCTAGGTGAGATATGATGTTGATGATTAATCCATAATATAATCGGGGGTTCACGACCTTATGTCCCCCCGGCATAGCCATAGCTACCTTCAAATCCTAATATATGTCTTTAATGATAAATGTATAATGATGCTAAGTCATGATATGACTATGAGATGATAGATAATATACGATTATGTTATGCCTATGAGATGTGTAATAAGGATGAAGCTATGATTGATTATATGATGATACGATTACACTGTGCCTAAATGGCTGGACATGTCACCGCTAATGCAAGCTGCTTATGATTACACCGTGCCTAGATGGCCGGACATGTCACCGCTAATGCGAGCTGCTTATGATTACACCATGCCTAGATGGACAGACATGTCACACTAATGTGGGCTGCTTATGATTACACCGTGCCTAGAGGGCCAGACATGACACCACTAGTGGGTGGCATATGATGTTTACCCGGACGCGGGTTAACGATGATGATGATGATGATGTGATGATATATGTGCTATGATCATACATATTCCATGATTATGTAAATATACGATATATGTATGAAATGTACTCATCTATAGAACTCATGCAGGTTATATCCTTCTTCTATGGTTTATGATTTTTCTACTCTTATTATTTCATTCATGTCTTACATACTCAGTACAATGTTCGTACTGACGTCCGTTTTCTTTTTACGCTGTGTTCATGCCCACAGGTAGACAGGGAGGTGAACTTGATCCAGACTCGTAGGAGCTGTTTGCTGTTTGAGAACACTCCATTGTTCCGGCGGTGCTTGATCATTCTTTTATGTATATATGCATGTTTTGGGCACGACGGGGTGTTGTCCCGTCCATATGTCTAGTACTATAGTAGAGGCTCGTAGATACGCAGTGTGGGTTATATGGTCTCACGAAGTTACCTTTATGTACATTTATGTATATTGTTTTGATTACCGAATGGCCAATGTATATAAAAGTATTTATGTTCCCAAATGAAATATGATTTCCTTATGATTTGAGTATAAATTTGATAAAAGAGCGTTAGATGAGTATGATGAGTAATAGAACGAGCGGTGCTCGGTGGTTAGCCCCGAGTACCCGTCGCGGCCCCTAGTCGGGTCGTGACATATTTGGAAGAAGGAAGTGTTGTATACAAGCGTATATCGGGCTGCTCAATTATATATCTTTAAATGTTGGGAATATGAGTTTAAAGAGGATCATATGAGGTTCTTATCTTAATTGTTGGTTTAGGACTTTGTGGTAATGATTAAGAAATAGGGGAAATGCTGCCCGTTACACTTTAGAATCGAGTTATCATTGATATAAGTGATATACTAGAGCCATCTAAGTTGTATATGTATTTATTTGTAATGGGATTGGTGCTCTAGTTGTGATAAGCTCGTTGTTGGATTACTTGGATGACTTGAGGTTTGTTAAGGTTAACTTTCCTTTTTTTTGGCACGATCCTTATGAACGGAACGTAAACGTAATGCTGTTCCATAATGACTATATTCTTAGTAGCTAGGGATGTTCTATGTTGATTCATGTTCTAGAATATTATTCTCAGTAAGTTCTTCTTTAGATTCAGTATGTTGTCTCATAATGATGTTCAGAGGTGTAACGATCTTACGTCACTTTTATAGATTCAGAATGTACACTTATCATGTTTATGCATTGCATTTCACTTATAATTATATGTACAAACCTATGACCCCTCAGGTGTTATATACGCGTATACTATGTATTATATATATGTATGGGGTTTGGGGAAGGTGACGGCGTTATATACGCTCTACCAGCTGATCAGCTGGTCACATGATGATGATGATCATCATCATCATCATGGTGATGCCCACAGAGGCCGATATGATACGATGGGATGCCCACAAAGGCTTGACAAGCGTAATATACGCATATATATGTATGACCCTTATGCATGCATGCACAATATTTATGCATATCATTGGCCTACAGAGGCAGTTCAGATATACAGGTTGCACTCGTTTCATCCGATGTTCTCTTATGTCCTAACATGTTACTCTCATGCTTTACATATTCAGTAATTTGTCCGTAATGGCTCCCCTTTAACCTGAGGGACGCTGCATTTCATGCCCGCAGGTTCAGGTAGACAGATTGGCGATCCACCCCTGTAGGCTGCTGTTCAGCTGATATTAGAGCACTCATCTCGTTTCAGAGTTGCGGTCTAGTCTTAGTACGATATTCTTTTGTGTACATATGGGTACGGCGGGGCCCTGTCCCGACCCTTTTAAGTCAAATACTCCAGTAGAGGCTTGTAGACAGTCATGGTATTGTTAGACTTTATATGGCCTTCAGCCCACGTTTTTGTTGTATAGTATTTCACGATGGCCTTATCCGGCTTAGTTGTATAGTGTGGTTTCTTAGGCTCATTCCTTGTCAGCATATCTCTTATATGATTTAGCAGATTTCATCTGGTGACACCGAGGTGCATTTTTATTTATGATCATAATAAGAAAGAATGGTTAGTGGTGATCGGCAGGTTAGGCCCGGGTGCCCGTCATGGCCCTCCAGTTTGGGTCGTTAAAAATGTGGTATCAGAGCAGTTGCGTCCTAGGATGTTCTACAAGTCGTATCTAGCAGAGTCTTGTTTATGGTGTGTTCTGCCCCACACTTATAAACATGAGGCTCAGAGCATTTAGGAAGATTTTCCTTTAGATCGTGCGATAAAGCCGTACCATCAGGATTGTTTTTCTAATAACGATTTGTGGTTTCAGTGATGTCAGTGATGAGGAGAGCTTTAGCTGGCCAGAGAGGCAAAGTTGTGACAGATGAGGGTACCAATCGGGTGGCACGAGTAGCCGCGGGCTAGGATTAGTCCCAGAGTGAGGCCCCATCTCAGTCTTCTCAGAGCCCTTCCGTTCCTGTGGATCCCAAAAGGGCTGCACCCGCAGTACCCCCAGTTCCTCCACCTGATGCATCAGGTCAGGAGATGCAAGAGGATATTTGGTTGTTGACTCAGTTAGTAGCTGCTCAAGCCCAGTGTTAGGGTACGGGTACTGGTTATGGTGACAGGGCCGTTAATGCCAGGGTTCGTGACTTCATCAATTTAGAACCTCCAGAATTCTTTAGATAGAAATCAGATAAGGATCCGTAGAATTTTATAGATCGGACGGTGAGGACATTGAGGGTAATACATGCTTCTGACTCTGAGTTAGTAAAGTTAGCTTTTTACCAACTGCGAGATGTTACGGTCCGGTGGTATGAGACCTAGCTATCATCGAGAGGGGCTAATGCACCTACAACAGTATGGCAGGAGTTCACAGAGGCTTTCCTTAGGCATTATTTTCCAGCAGAGGTCTGACTAACTCGAGTTGATAAGTTTCTGAATTCACGCCAGGGGAATATGAGTGTTTGGGAGTACAATCTTCTTTTTAATTCACTAGCTAGGTATGCTGCTATGATTGTAGCTGAGATGAAGGATCGGATACACCGATTTATGAGTGGACTTGGGCCGCATTTGATTAATGACTGTATGACGGATGCACTTTTGGAGGGTATAGACATCTCTCATATTCAGGCATATACTCAAGGTTTAGAGGAGTGGAAACAGCAGCAGCGGATTGGACGAGAGCGTGATAGTTGTCAAAGCAAGAGATATAGATCTTCTTGGTCTTTTTGTGAGTACCGGGTGTCACGACCCAACTAGGGGCCATCATAACAAACATTCAAACCCAAGAAGCACGGTCCGGAATATAGTATACCACACTGAGTACATCGTAGTACGAGTAATCTCGTCTTGCTTGAATCACCCCTGTTCTGGGAACTAGAAACTCTAAAACTCTAAACTGGCCCCATGCAAGCAGATCTATCAACCTTGGGACCAGGAAGCAGTGGAGGAGTACTAGCTATTGAACGAGGTAAGTGCCTAGAGAATTGCTGCCTCAGGGCGCCTCTAGACTTATGATCAAACCCTGAAGACCTGATCCTCTTCCTCCAATTCTTGTCACCATGGCCCACACCCTGCCGCTAAACTTGAGCGGCTACTAACTGGGTTAGCAAAAGGATGACCTGCCTCATCTCCTGGCTTGAGGTATATGG
Source organism: Lycium barbarum (assembly GCF_019175385.1). NCBI lineage: Eukaryota > Viridiplantae > Streptophyta > Magnoliopsida > Solanales > Solanaceae > Lycium > Lycium barbarum. The sequence continues at coordinate 57,126,979 of NC_083342.1, read as the reverse complement.
TGGAGGGACTAGGGTGGTTGGGGCTAAGGTTGAGACTCCCCTTTGCTCCTTTAAAGTGGGTAAAGTATGGGAAAACCGAAATAGGGCCTTACCCTGGAGTTCTCCCTCCTCCATATCCATAGGCAGCTACTGTTCAGTTTTCTCTTCAACTACTATCTTGCCCTTCTGGGCTTCTATAGCTTTTCCTTTCATCAACGTTGCTGAAAACATAACACACGGTTAGGGAAAAGGGAATTCTTATATTATAGCTCTATCGCACGATCCATGAAGAAGATAGACGGTCATCATTCCTAAATGCCCCGCGGCCTCTTGTTTGTAAGTTTGCCGCGCTTCATACCCATAAACAAGACTCTACTGGACACAGCTCGTAGACACACCCTAGGACGGAACTGCTCTGATACAAATTTTGTCATGACCCGACTAGCGGCCATGACTGGTACACGGAGCTGACTACTAAGCACCACATATCCTTCTAGCTATCATACTCATAAATACACATAAACATAACTCTCAAAGTAAACTTACTATGAAATGATCACCAACACCACCCAAATTATACACATAAATTTGTATAGGCCCACAAGGCTACAAAGATGATGTACCAAATATACACTGGAAAAGTTTCATAACATCTACAACCCACATATAAGTATCTACGAGCCTCTAACTGAAGTACTGAAGTCATAAGGATGGGACAGGACCCCGCCATGACCCAAATATGAGCACAAAAGAATATACCAACAAATAGCACTTCCGGAGTAGTGGAGTGCTCCTGGGTATGCTGATATGACTCCAAAAGATCCGCACCGTCTCCCTGTCTACTTGTGAGCATGAACAGAACATCCATAAAAGAAAAGGATGTCAGTACGAACAATGTACTGAGTATGTAAGGCATATATGTTAATATGATAAGGAAGTATAGAAAGCATAAGAAGAAAGGATAACTGTAACTCCTTGCCTCTTGAGGTGGAAGCATGCATGCTTACTTTGACCTTTAGAACACATCACACATACACACATTATTCAATTCCCAACATTCCCTTTCAAAGTCACCCATAATAATAATTGCAATGCAACTTCATATTCATTCTCATATAATACTCCTTTAACATCATTTCATCTTTCACAACAAGATTACACTCATGTTATGTCAAGAACTATGACTCAAATCAAGTTACCATTCAAGAATACCACTATTTCCATATTTGAGCTTCATAATGTACTTTCTTCCATAATCCAAGTCTTGCAACTACTCAATATTCTTAGTAACATAAATTTACTGTGAAACTCACTTTTGATCACATAGGAATGGTCATTAGATGAAAATACTTCACTTGGAGAAAACCCAACTTCAATACCAAAGGGATTCTTTGATTTCCACAAGCCCTAGTGAGCATCCTTGCACTTGATTCTACTAATTCTTTGTGTTGATCTTTGGTTTACCTTCAATTTGTGTTGGTATGGTGTATAGAATATTCTAGAGGCTTCAAGAGGTGTGGAGAGAGTGAGAAAATGAAAAAATAAGAACTTAGGACTTATATTTATAGTTGCAAAAATCTGACCCGTAATAATTTTATACGAACACTTATACGGTCCATATAATTTTATACAGTCCGTATAAGTGACCGTATAAGTCCATCAGAGACTGGTCCATTCTGTGACTATTATACAGACCACTATACGGACTGTATAAAGTTATACGGACCGTATAGTTGGTCGTAAAAGTCACCCTTTTCCGAAAATGTTCTCGTCGATTCGTTTGGTCTCCGATCCTTATGGAACCTTCTTAACACTTGTTTAGCACTTCATTAACAATCTAATGAACCTTATAACTCATCCTCAAGACCTTATGAAATAGTCGTTAGCTCGACAAGTACAAAACCTTTCCCAAATACAACTTATACTTTACTTTCGTTTGACGAACTTAGGCTCACCAATTCATATAACTTCAAAATCTTATCGTAGGCACTTTAAAGCTACCAAATATACTTCTTATGGTCATAAGAGCTCCATGTTCACCTTAGGCTTACATTAGTCTACTTACAGTACGACTACCCAAATTTCCGAGGTGTAATACTCCCCCCTCCCATTGGGAACATTTGTCCTAGAATGTTAACTTCTCAGGGATTCTACAAATTTTTTTTGCTAGAGTTTCCCCTATAATATGGCACTACCATCCTATCACAAAAACCCAAAATAACATCGCCTCACAGGTCTAAAACAACAGCACGAAAACGTGGCCACACATGACCAAAAGCATTCAGAGGAAGCATTACATACCTAGGGACAATGGCGTCTCATCTTGCACTTCTGCTGGGGGTGGAAATAAGTACTAGTATTTGGACTTTATATATTTTTACGCTTCCCAATGCACCTCTTTTACTTCCTCGTCCCTTCGTAATACCTTCATCGAGCTTATATTTTTAGTTCTTCCTTCACTACTCCAAAACCATTTGAGAGGGCAGCAAGAAATTCTCATAGAATCTTTTAATAATTTTCCCAAATCTCTTCACAATGAAATTTCCACCCTCCAATGATTTAATACCCCCCTCATTCTTGCAAGTTTTATACGACCCCTGTGCATATCAATTTCCAACCATCTTGACAGGTCTTTTCATATTTCTTAAGGGTCTAATGTACGTGTTCTGGCGTACCTCAGGAAGTTAGAAAACGAGCTCTATTCGCTTATCTGTTCCACAATGGAGGTATACTAGGATGACCTATCTTTCCCAGATCTCTCAAAATGTATCGATCTTCAGGCACTGGTAGAGAACTAAGCATTTTAGTTTGACAAAGTTTTATAGATAGCTCATATGGTCCTTTACAATTTCAACACCTATCTTAGCTTTGGGTTCATCCTCATTCTTGACTAGTGTCACGAAATTGTCTTACACAAATTTTCTCCCTATTATTTTCTTCACCATCACCTCTCGCTTTCAGTTTCTTATTTAAGTCCATCTTACTACATTTACCTCGCGATGCAACCTTAATTTCTTCTTGTCTGAGTACTCTAAGCTTAGAATTATTGTATCACCCATGCACTTTCTCTTCTAAATGATCATACATATTTGTTCCTCCTCATTGTAGGCCGCTATCGTCAAGTATTCACACGCCTTGAACTAGTTCATTTCCATTTCAATCCCCTTCTATTGTTAACTCTGCGTCCTTCAGCTAGCAAAGGCATTACCAAATTCTGGGTCAATTATTTTTGCCTCTAAGTCTTTCCCTGTACAATGCTTCCCCAATCATCATGCGACATTGGAACTTCGCATCCATGCGTCTTTCTTGCAGTGGCTATTCAACTTGACTTCCCATCTTAGTCCATCATTCACTTCTCCTTCTAATCCAAATCTTACTTGCATCGCCTGTCCCTCTAATCCAAATCTTACTTGCATCACCTGTCCCTCTAATCCAAATATTACTTGCATCGCCTGTCTTCCATTCTACGGCCCATATCTTGCATTATCTCATTCTTACGCCTCCAGCGGCTACGTTGCCTTAGAAAATCGAAGACTACTTCTTTGATGGTCTCTTTGGTTACCGTTTTGTTGCCATGACTATTAAACCATGAAGGATTCATCCTCACCTCAATGTTCCTTCCATTACTTCTATAAATACCTATAGACTGTCCTATATGTTCACCATTTCCATCGATGTAGCTAATAATCACTCTATACTCGCTATACCAAATCATGCCCAAGCTCGCTCTCTCTTGGCTCACCTTTCCTCACATGATTTCATTCATAGGACAATAACCCTAAACCTATTTTGGAGTACCATTGGCTTCTCTTTCCTTCCTTCTCTTTTCTCTCAAAACCTCGTCTTTTGATAAAATTGTAACTTAAGGTTCAACGTCAATCCCTCTACACTCTTCTCCGATCAGTTCACACTGCTAAATGAGTATTGTACTATGTTATCCCAACACATTAGTAACGGGGTAACACATGGTCCTTTGAGAACTCTTTGTATGGATGTCGTGTAAACTCGCTCTTCGTGCGTAAGATAACTTACTCAACAAAGGATCCTACATTCCTCGTCATAGTTTAATTAGCCACACCATTCCTGTCACACCTCCGACCTTGGTAAGGCGTGACTGGCACTCGGCACCCTACAGGAACTGAGCGAACCAAAATGTAACTCACGTTTTCTGTATCTCGAAAGGCAACATAAGACCAAGGTATTATAAGCCATAGGGGCACAAGCCCAAAAGATAACATACTTACGTCTTCAAACTAATCTCGAGTGCATGTGCCGGTAAGGCTATCCTTAATAATGATACAACATAGTATAAATCAAGATAATTATAAGATATCTAACTGTGCATATCTGTCTACGAACATCTACAGGATACATGACATAAAGTGGCCGGAACAGGGCCCTGCCATACCCATGCAAATGCATATGCAACCATGCTGACTCAATGGGCAGCTCCGAAGCAAGTGGAGCGCCTCGACTCTACCTGCTTAGCTAGTATCCTTACTGAAAGATCCGTAAAGCTGTATCTCAAGACCTGCGGGCATGAAATGCAGCGCCCCCAGCAAAGGCACGTCAGTACAAGCAATGTACTGAGTATGCAAGGCGGAAAGTGCAACAAAATAGCCATATACTAAGTATGACAAGAATAAGAATCAACCTGGCATTTCCGAACTACAGGTGGAAATCTAGCATATGTATACATACCTCTTCATCTTCTTGCGATTTTTACTAGGTATGTATACCCTACCATAGTCCTGGTTACCTTATCATCAAACGTTAGCTGAACATGTGTTGCGGCGTGCATCCCAATCCATATATGATACATGTCTCTCTATACTCTCGCATGCTTAACCATATCTATGTACAGCACTGTGCCTTTATCTTACTAATCATCCTATACTAACTGCCCAACAGATCAATGGTAACTGCCCGACTGGCTGCAGTCCGGAGGTAATAACTGCCCGTCCGATTATCGCCCGACGGTAGAGCGCAACTGCCCGACTGATCAGCGGTAACTACACGACCGGCCGTAGCACGGTGGTAACTGCCCGACTAGCTGTAGCCCATTGGTAAATATATACATACATACATCCGCCCAACCGGCCGTAGCACGGTGGTAATAACTGCCCAACTGGTCGTAGACCAGTGGTAACTATGATCGACATCATAATCAAACTTCTACAAGTAATCTATATGCACTTCTCATGGTCTTCGCTTAACCCATAGTGTCTACATAATCATATAAGCCTTATAAGCACATCTCTGGCCATTAGCACTTCCTCCCACTTGAGTAGACTATAGCCAAATCCTAAGATACAACATGAACCTCTCTTCGAACATTAAATACCTCATTAAAGATCCTCTGCTAGCACTCTACTAATGTCCTATAAGACATTCCTTAAGAACCTGTTCCTAAACTCATTGGATTATTATTATGGAACCGTCATCATGAACACATCTCACCTTGGAGGAACAAAGTCATATGATGAGATCAACATCAATGAATAACATCAATAACCATGAAAAAGGCTCAAGGATATCACAAGAACATCGGGAACTGTAAGCTTTGGTACTATTAGAAACGAGGCTATTGAAGATATTATGTATAGGTTCACAACAAAGGAATCATGCCTTAAGAAAGGAAGGTTTAGCCTTAACATACCTTTTGGTCGCCTTAGTCGTTCAACGTTTATCCTTCGAAGCTCATAAATCTACAAATAAACCATTCATACTATTATTAGGCTCAATGTCATATGCTCATCTTAAGCCTTCAATTTAATTCCGTTTAGAATCTGCCGAAATTCGGGCAACACCTCCCCTGTTTATATGCCTAGCCCGAAATCACAATCCAATAACCAAAAATAATAACAAAAATACCATCATCAATAACATCATTTCCAACACCAATATGTACCATAAAACAGCCACACGCTCTTTTCCAACTTCCATAACTAACCAACTTACTACACAAATATTTAACGACTTTATCTTCGTAAATAAGCCTTAAATAATACCAAAATAGAAAAATTCTATCACGACCCGTCTAGAGGGCCGTGATGAGCACCCGGTGCTAGCCCACCCAGGTGCCCCTTATATCTCGCTTATGCTTACATCTAGGTGAGCCACATAATTAAACGTATAATTCTATTAATTCATCAGGCTAGTCCCATTGGATGACAATGCATTTATATTATAATTGGCACCTATGCCACATCAACGTACATGAGCCGACAAGGCTATCAAAACGACATACAAAATATAGGCCGACAAGGCCAGACATAGCTAACCATATACACATGACTAAGAGCCTCTAAGAACAGTATAACATATCACATGAGCGGGACAGGACCCCGCTATGCCTATAATTATGTACACAAAAGAATAAGTACCCAAAAGCTATGGCTCCGAATGAAATTGAGCTCTGCTATGAAATCTCTGAGTAAGCAGCTATGGATCGAGCCTGTCTCCCTGTGCACCTGCGGGCATGACGCAGCGTCCACAAACAAAAGGACGTCAGTACGAAGAATGTACTGAGTATGTAAAGCATGATCAATAACAATATAGAAGCATAGATAACAACATAAGAAATAACATCGAATGGAAGAGGGCAATATCATCGTCATACGCACTTGCTTGCCTTTCTTAGGAACTTTCCATGTCTAATACGTGTTTGTGTACATACGTCCTTATCCGTATTCATAATAGTACCCGTACCATATTTGTACTCGTATTCGTATACATGCCCTTATTCACATTCATATACATAGTCATATCATATTCGTATTCATATCCTATACATAATCATACCATATACATAGCATTTACATAACATACCCGACCCCGAAGGTTCGGTGTTTCACGTACCCGACCATAGCTAGGCTCGGTGGTCATACATACCTGGCCAACCAAGGCTCAGTGTTACACATACCTGGCCAACCAAGGCTCAGTGTTACACATACCTGGCCCTACAAAGGCTCAGTGTTATCCGTACCCAACTGCAGTGGTGTGCGCGTGTTACGTAAACATACATACATATACATCAATACATATACTACCCGGCCATATAAGCTCGGTGTTTCATAGTAGCCATACAAGGGCATACATACATATAGCTCATAAGCATCTTTACTATTATCATTACTATCATCATCGTCATCGTTATCATCATCGCTATTACCATTATAGTCGCCATCAATATCATTATCACTATTATCATCATTCATCACACTTATCCTTATAGGCTAACTCGTCATAGAAGGAACTTAGTAGAATCATAGCATATCAAGAATCGTGAGCTTAATAGCTCGGAAGATCGAATCATTTATGAGACATCACAGACTTATGGAAGATTTAGATGTTTGGCCAAAGAACCATGCCTTATGAAAGAAGGGTTAGCCTTACATACCTTTGCGTTCCACTATTTACCACTTGCACGTTCTCTTTCAACGGTTCCGTTTATACCTTCATTAAAGTCATACTATCGTTAGAATCGACAACTAGCACACATGGCTAAAGCTAGAGAAAATCGGACAGCATCTCCTTTAGTTATAAAAAATTCCTCCATATCGTAATTCAACTCCCAAACGTCAACGATACATTCACAATACCATAACAATGGCCATTAATCATTTACATTAATCACATTATCTAGATTTCTCAATTCGCCCCCAATTTACCCATATTCATGGTCATATCACCCAACTTCGTCCATACATATACAATGCCCATTTTCATGATCTTAACATCATTTATAACACAGTCATATCACAACGCAACAAGAATCATGGTTCAATTCAAACTATCTCTCAAAATGTCACTATTCATCATTCATGACCCATTTTTCTATACTCATCTAATGTCCAAGCATTTTAACTCTCAACTACCTTGAACCACATATAAATACCATAAATCTTACCTTAGAGGTTGTAGGAACGAGCCTTGGTCGAAATACTTCACTTGAGCAAAAAACCCTAGTTTTCCTTCAATAAGATTTTCTTGACTTGAATGATCTTAATGAGTTTCCTTACACTTGATTCACTTGATTTGTGTTGTTGATGACTAATAATCCTTGAAATCTTGTGGAATAAATGTAGAGAGATGTTTTAGAGAGAGGGGATGATATGTGGAAATGAAATAACAAACTTGGTCCCTTATTTAATAACCCAAAATCTGATCTTAAATGAACAGCGTAGTGGTCGTAATCTTGGTTTACGGTCCGTATTCCAGTTTACGGACCGTCCTTCGTGGTCGTGTTTAATCATATCAGAACCAGAAACTCAGGCTGAAACATGGTGATTTACGATCACGGTTTACGGGCCGTAAACCACTTTACGGTCCGTATTTTGGGTTGTATTTAACTATTGATCATTTGGCAGAAAGTTGAAGTTTTGGAAGCCAAAATACGACATGGCAGTTTACGGACCGTATACCACTTTACGGTCCATATTTCATTTTACGACCAACTGGCCAGAATGCAAACCTGCAACTTTTCACATTTCCAAAACCTATAATTATTCATTATGGAGCATAACCTACCTTTCATTGTAATTGCCTTTGAAATCTTACTTAGGGTCGTCAAATTTTATTTCTTACACATGAAAACATCGGATACTCGTACTCCTCGCGGGTCCATTCACTTGGAAAACAATGGAGGATTTTTCCGAGGTGTAACATTCTTCCCCCCTTAAGAAAATTCGTCCTCGAATGTTAAAGTCTTCGGGGATTCTATAAAAATTTTGCTAGAGTCTCCCCTATAACATGTCACTACCATCCTGTCACAACAACCATAATATCGATGCCTCTCAGGGCCACAACATAATAGCAATAGAATTTGGTCACACACGACCAAAAAGCATAAAAGGAAACATACCTACCTCATGATCTTGATATCTCATCTTGGATTTCCTCCAAGGGCTGAAACAAATGAGGGTATCGGGATCGCATACTTTCCTCCGTTTCCCATGTCTTTTCTTCTCGTTTACTGCCTCTCCATAAAACCTTAACTGAGGCCACTTCTTTGTTTCTAAGCCTCCGTACTTGCCTATCTAGTATGGCAATGGGTACCTCTTCGTAAGTCAATTTCTTTGTCACTAGCACGTCATTTACTAGGACGATCCTAGTAGGATCGCCAACACATTTTCGAAGCATTGAGATATGAAAAACTGGGTGAACTGACTCCAAATCCTGGGGTAGATCTAACTCGTAGGCCACTTTACCCACTTTGCGCACAATCTCATAAGGTCCAATGTACCGGGGACTAAGCTTCCCCTTTTTGCCAAATCTCATTACACCTTTCATCGGTGACACTTTCAAGAATACCCAATATTTCACTTGGAACTCTAAGTCTCTTCGGCGATTATCCGCATAGGACTTCTGAAGACTTTGGGCTGCTAATAACCGATCTTGTATGAGCTTGAATTTCTCTATAGCTTGCTGGACCAAGTCTGGCCCTATCAGTCTGGCCTCTCCTGTTTCAAACCACCCAATTGGGGAACTAAACTTTCGCCCATATAAAGCTTCATACGGTGCCATATGGATGCTAGAATGATAACTGTTATTTCAAGCAAATTCAATGAGTGGCAAATGATCATCCCAATTACCTCTAAAATCTATCATACATGCCCGTAACATATCTTCAAGAGTCTGAATGGTACATTCAACCTGCCCATCCGTCTGTGGATGAAATGTCATGCAAAGGCTCACTTGGGTCCCTAGACCCTCTTGGAAGGACTTTCAAAAGATAGCTGTAAACTGAGTTCCTCTGTCTAAGATAATAGATACCGGAACACCATGGAGTCTCACTATATCACGACCCAACCCCGTAGGCCGTGACTAGTGCCCGAACTGGACACTCGTGTACACACCTGTTATCTATAATCAATCCGCAACTAAACATAATATGGAATATATATATCAAGGCTACCTGTCTCCTGAGGAGTCACAACCATCAAAAGATAACATAGTACACAAGCCGACACGGCTGTCATAACGTGTGGGAATGTCCCAACTATACTTACGCAAGCCGACAAGGCTGCCACTACATAAAACATCCCAAAATATGTATATACGCAAGCCTACAAGGTTGCCACTACAAATGGGAACGTCCCAAAATATAAGTCATATAGACACAACTGAACAACATACATACACAACCCACACATATGTCTACAGACCTCTAGGAGTATCAACCGTAACATATGACGGGATAGGGCCCCGCCGTACCCCTGGATAAACATATATATACACATCAAAAGGATCTGTACCAAAAGTCTAGGCTCCGGGACAATGGAGCACTCCAAGACAACTGAATAGAAGTCCTAAGCTGGCGGATCACCAAAGTGAGTATCTGCACCTGCGGGCATGAAACGCAGCCCCCCGAAGAAAGATGGTCAGTACGAGATATGTACTGATTATATAAAGCATGAAATACAATAAGAAGGATCATAACTGAAGTAGAGATTACCAGAAACAAGTATAATAATCAAGAAATCACTGTACCTGTGCCTTACGGAACAAAATTGTTACATCCGACATTTTTGCTTATTCGAAAATTCAAGGTAAATTGACTTCCAATGAATAAGGCCACAATTGGACCTTACTTGGCATGAATGTGTAGGTAATGAATACAATGGTGTGGAATTACGAAAGGTGGCCAAGGGCAAAATTTGGAATTTTGGAAATTTGCCTTATGGATTGCAATATGTAGCCAACAAGTTGGACTTAAAAAAAAATAATAATAAAACAAGGCCCAAAAGGGGAGGCCCAACCAGCCATGCTATGTAAAAAGAAATGCCCAAGTCCATGATTTAATTAGGTAATATTATATATGGTTATACATATCCATAGAAGGTTCAAGAAAGCAAGAAAAAAATCAAGAAAAAGGAACAAGACCATTTCGGGTTTGAGAGGAGAAAAAGAAAGAAAAGAAAGAAAATTTTTGGAGCCTAATCCTTGAGTTTAAAATTCAATTCTTGTGGGAATACTACTAAGTGCAAAGTCCTCTACAACTTGGTACAATTAGTTTGGCAAGAGGACAAGTTTAGTGCCAAGTGAAGAACTTGAAGAAAGGTAAGGATTTTATGCTTTTGATATGTTATGGAAGGTATATGTATGTTGTAGTATGTGTGAATGAATGAAAAACATGGAAATTTTGTATGTTGAAAAATATGTTTGTTGGCCGAATACATGTACATGTATTACATGTCTTGGATGATTTGAATTCATGTTGTAATTTAGTTGTAGTATGGTGGAAATTGTATTAGAAATGGAAGTGGAATGAATTAGTGAAAATTGAAGAATGTAGGAGGTGGCCGTGTGGTATTGTTATGTGTTGATGGAGTATGAATTTGATCTTGTTTGTATGTTAAGTATGTTATGGTGAAGTGAATGGAAAGACAACAATCTTTATTGTCTTGGAAAAATGGTTATCAAGTTGTTGTAGGAAAGTATGCAACTTTGTTATGATTTATGTAAAAATGGAAATGAATGTATCAAGAGGCAAATTATGATTATTGTTGATGAATTTGGAAGATGGAAATGTATAATGAACTTGTATGTTGAAGGTTAGGAAATATTGGAAAAGTAGTGGCTTAATGGAGAGTTTGAATGTTTGCATATCTTATGTATATTGTGTGAAAATGGTATGATATGCCTTCGACGTATGTTGTAATGATTTTGATGGTTGATGAATATGAAAATGATAAGTTTGGTTTGGAAATGTAAGTTTGAAACGAAAGATGTTTCGTTATGTCGAAAGATGGCTAGTGATGCCATAGTGTATGTTTTAATATCTATTGTTGTTTTGATGTTATTCTGGGTTGTTGTGATGATGAATTGAGCCGAGCTAAGTCTCGGGGATGTCTTATATACAGAGGAAATGCTGCCGAAATTTCGGTAGGCAAGTATGTGTTAAGTTGGACTATTGAAAATTTTGAAACTAACAAATGGTAAACTTGACCATTTCTAGATTTTGGACGAAATTGGGATTGACGCCAAGCGAGCGTAAGGCGCTATCGAGGTATGTGAAGCGTTTACCTTTGTTCCTAGGCATGTTCTGGATGTGATAGGCTCGGCCGCGAGCCTTAAGTACGACTCCGTTCCCCGGAATTCGAGACGGAAAACCGCTCCAATTCCTTCAATTCAATTGAAGCTATTTTCTTACAAATTGCCTTTAAAGTGAGTTTTTGTACAAAATTTCCCTAAACGGAGTCGGAACACTTCCAAATGAATATGGATGACCTCATAAGGTCTATTAGCGATAATTTACATATGTTTCCTCGAGTTGGTCCGAGGCGGGCCCGCAAGGCCCGATATCTTCTGTAATACTTTAAATACTTCCGTTTTGTCCGATTTTCTCAGAAACCATCTGAACTATTATTTTGATCATGATACAACTATTTTTATGAAATTCTTACAAAATGATTTCTGAACATCTGAGAATCTGATTCTGATAATAATCTGTCGTGCCTTCCCAAGTAGGATATAGGCGCGTACTATGCATACTAACCGTATACTCTGATTTTGACTCGCCGTTTGGCACCCTTCAGTCTGATTGAGTCTGTATGTGAGTCTGTATGTATGTGGTTTCTCATGGATCTGTTCGTGGCTGTCTCAATGCATTCCTTCACTGCGTCCCGGGCCAGGTTCTGTTATCGTGCATATTCCTCTGCATTGTTCACCGCGTCCCTCGGTGTGCGGGTCGGGATCTGTTATATCTATATGATTATGATATATTGATCTGTGTATGGGGATGGCAGCCAGGATGGCATCTGATATGATCTGATCTGATCTGATTCTGTCTGTCCACCGCGTCCCATACTAAGAGGGCCGGGTTCTGTTTACCGCGCCCCCAGACAGGGCCGGGATCTGTATGTCTGTATGCATGTGCCATCAGTGTTTATATAAGCACGTGCCTCCGTATGATTCTGTATGATTTAGTATGACTCTGCACTACTCTGCATGCATAATTCTGTCTGGTATACTTCTGTCTGTCCGCTTGAATTTCGACTATGTCTGTATGTCCGTATGGATTCTGGTTCTGTACGTCTGTATGGGTTCCGATTCTGTACGTCTGTGTCACGACCCAACCCCGTGGGCCGCGACCAGTGCCCTAGCTGGGCACCTATACGTACCCGATACCCAAATTAGCATATTATCAGAATAATAATATAATAATAACATTAGTGGATGCTACAGAATTTAGCAGAAGAGCAGACTTGGCACACAGAAGCCGATAAGGCTATCATAAAACAAAACATCCCAAACATATGTACAGAACCCACACAGGTGTATCCACAGACCTCTACAGAACATATCATAATCATAAGACGGGACAGGGCCCCGTCATACCCAGAACAATATACATATCCAGATAACAGTGACAGACTGTACCAAAAGATGGGCTCTGAAGAAGAGAGCGCCCCAAAATAGCAGAAACGGGATCCTAAACGTGTGGATCAGCAAACCTGTCGTCTGTACCTGCGCGGCATGAAAACGCAGCCCCCGAAGAAAGGGGGTCAGTACGAAATATGTACTGAATATGCAAAGCGGAATCACAGAAGTCAAATCATAATGATTACAGAAAATGAGTACAAAATACAGAGTGTCAAATGCATATTTCCAAAACCGACAGAATGTGTACAGAAACATATGTCATATCATATCATATCCGGTCCCTGCCACGGGACTCGGCAGACAGGATGTGGCCACCCTCCCGACGCTGGTGCCACTATACAGAGGAATCAGAAAAAGGGGCGTGGCCCCGTATCATATAATGTCATATCAAAATGGCCATAACAGATCAGATCAGAATAGGCGGACACGGCACATCATACTCCACAGACCCATGTACGCGTATACCTGCCCCCTTACATCGGGACGCGGCGAGCAATGCAGAGAATTACGCTTGACAACATATCCTGGCCCGGGCTCAGTGTGGGAAACATTGGGACATCCACGAATGGAGTAGTGAGAGACTAATGCAATTTAAAAATATTTAAAATAATTTATAATATTTAACAGAATATTTAAAATAATATTCGTTAAGCGATTAGTAGGGTAATTAAAACATTTCTTTCAAAAATCGCTTAAAAAGGAAGCTTTAGCATATTAGGGGCAAAACCGTAAATAGTGGGCCCGCTTCAGAACAAATAAGGCGGCGGGCTCCAATTGTGCCCTCTAAACATATAATATCATCTACGAGGGTTATACAGACATTCTATGACTTTCTGAGTAATTTAGAGCACAATTGCATAATTTCAGAAAAAGCGTATCAAAATGGTTCAATTCTACTGAAGGAAAAATTGAATTTTTGTCTTGCGGATTCCGAGGGACAAGAGGTCCTTCGAGGCCCGGATCCGACCCTAATACACTAAGGGCATGCCAAGGGAAGAATTGGGTTTGCTTTACATACCTTTCACGCTCCTTAAGCCTTTCCAAACTCACTTCCCGTTTCGTCGAAAAACTGCAATTGGTCAAGTTTACCATTTGTGAGTTATTAATGCCATTATTACAACTTTAAGCATATTTGGCTACCGAAATTTCGGCAGCACTTCCCCTATACATATGGCACCCCGATAATTCAACTCAGCTAGAAATCATCAACAACAGCCCAAACGACAACATCAATATCAACAATGAACATTAAAAACACAAATATCCTTCAACTAGTCATTTTTCTCACAAGTTGACATAATCTTCAATTCAACCCAAACTTTCACTAATATCAATAATTTCACATTCATCAACAATCAAGATCATCACCATATAGTTCTAGAAACATTTCATATCGTTTTCCTCAAGTTATACACTCGATATACATAATATACAATTTTCCGCCAAAGTCATAACTTATGCAAAACATCAAATCTTTGGCATACAACTTCATAACATGTTTCCAACTTCCAAATTCATCAATGATCATCACAACCAACAACCAAACAAATTCATTTCCTTAATGTCGGAAAATCATACTAAAACGACATAAGTTTCTACATTCCAATTCAATACAAACTTATATCATTCTAACTCCATTTACATACCAAGCATTACAACAACACTCCAATACACTAAACAACTTAATTCATTTCTATTCCAAATGCAACATACCACACGGCCATATGCTTATTTTTCCATATCAACTAAATTCATCCAACTTTCAATTCCCATATGCATTTCATCACAATCACAACTAGAATATAACATGAATTCTATACATTTTGGCTATACAACATATATATACACACGGCTACACCTCCAATTCCAAACCCACGTTACAAACTTCCATTTTTCCATATAATCAACACATTTCGACATACTACAACACAAACAAAACTTCATAACACAATAAAAAGGTAGAAATTCTTACCTTTTCTTCAAGTCTTCTTCACTTGGAGATATGCTCACCTTGGTGATTCTAATGCTCCCCACTCCAATCTAACTATACCAAGTTACAAAGGAACCTTGACTTAGTAGGAAAACAACAAGAATTGAATTTTTGGAGCAATATTTTTGGTAGCTATTTTTCCTAGCCAAACCCGAAACCCTCCTTGGTTTTTCTCTTGTTCTTGACTTCTTTCTTGCTTAGTTTTTCTTGAATTTTCTAATGCATATAATGAAGACTTTAGGCTTCTTATATTAATTGTCACATGATCATGCACATGACTAATTAATTGGGCTTGGATCAAGACCTTATGTTAATTAATCACATGGAAATTTAATACAAAATTTTGGGCTTGGGCCACTATGGCCGGCCACTACAATGCATTGGGCCTTAAATTCCATTCCATTATTTTTGGCCCAATGACTTATAGTCCACATTTTGTAATTCCCGAAAAAAATTTCCAAAATTCCAAAATTGCCCTTAGCCTTGTCCCACACTTTCATGACTATATTCTTTCATGCATAACTCCTATGTTCAACAAAATATCAAATTGATCTTATATCTCAAGAATCCAATATAATTCAAGTCTTTCCAAACGTGTGAAAACATGGGTCATAACATCCTCCCCCCTTTAGAACATTCGTCCTCGAATGTAAAACTAATCTTATAGGGTTGGAAAATACGTTGGGGGAGTTCATGCTTACAAACAACACATAAGACATACGATTGACATTGAAATGAAATTAAGCAGGATTTAAGGTTACCTGTGGGCATAGGGAACAATTGAGGATATTTCTTCTTCATTTCCTCTTCTGCCTCCCATGTCATTTCCTCCCTATTATCGTTCCGCCACAGAACCTTAACAGAGGCTACATCTTTATTCCGGAGCCTCCTTACCTGACGATCTAGAATAGATACGGGCTGCTCCTCTGAATATCATCCGCAGGGAATATTCTGGAAGGGTCACCAATGCATTTGCGGAGCATAGACACATGGAATACCGGATGTACCGCTTCCAAATCAGATGGCAAATCTAACTCATAGGCGACATTTCCAACCTTCCGAACAATCTGATAAGGCCCAATATAACGCGGACTGAGCTTACCCTTTCTGCCGAACCGTATCACGCCTTTCATAGGCGATACCTTCAGAAATACCCAATCGCCTACCTGAAACTCCAACGGTCGACGCCGTTTATCTGCGTATGACTTCTGTCGACTCTGGGCTGCCAACAGTCGCTCTCGAATAAGTTTTACCTTGTCCACGGCCTGCTGGACCATATCTGGGCCAATCAACTCTGACTCGCCAATATCAAACCAGCCAATCGGCGATCTGCATTTCCTGCCATATAGAGCCTCGTACGGAGCCATCTGGATGCTGGAATGGTAGCTGTTATTATAAGAAAATTCAATCAATGGCAAGTGATCCTCCCAACTACCTCTGAAATCAATAATGCAGGCCCACAACATATCTTCAAGCGTCTGGATAGTGCGCTCGGCCTGTCCGTCACTCTGAGGATGGAAAGCTGTGCTCAGGCTCAGCTGAGTCCCTAATCCTTCCTGAAAAGATTTCCAGAAGTTCGCTGTGAACTGAGAACCTCTGTCAGTGATAATAGATAGAGGAACTCCGTGAAGCTTCACAATCTCTCTAATATAGAGCTTGACATAATCCTCGGCGGAATAAGTAGTCCTGACGGGAAGGAAATGGGCTGATTTCGTCAGCCTATCCACAACGACCCAGATGGAATCATACTTCCGTGGAGTGCGAGGCAAACCTGTAATGAAATCCATATTAATAACCTCCCACTTCCAATTCGGGATCTCCATTTCCTGCAATAGTCCACCCGGCTTCTGATGCTCAATCTTGACCTGCTGACAATTAGGACACTGAGCGACGAACTCTGCAATATCCCGCTTCATACCGTCCCACCAGTATAAGCATCGGAGATCATGGTACATCTTCGTAGACCCAGGATGGACCGAGTAGCGAGCATAATGTGCCTCGCTCATAACCTGCTGCCGAAGGCCTGCAATATCAGGTACACACAGCCTGCCTCTGTATAACAAAGTGCCGTCCGGTGAAGACTCGAACGGAGTCTCCTCCTTATCATAGGCTGTGTCCCTGTACCGAGCTAAGACAGGATCTTCATATTGACGCCTTTTAATATCGTCCCTGATGGATGACTCAGAAACCCCTCGAACAGAAATCCGTGTATCTCCAGAATCGGCCAGACAAACCCCGAGACTAGCCAACTGCTGAATATCACGGGCTATCTCTCTCCTGTCTGGCTGTAAGTCGGCCAAACTGCCCATAGACTTCCGACTGAGTGCATCCGCAACAACATTAGCCTTACCCGGATGATACAGAATATCTACATCATAATCTTTCAGAAGCTCCAGCCACCTCCGCTGCCGCAAATTAAGCTCTCTCTGTCTGAAAATATACTGGAGACTCTTATGATCAGTATAGATATCCACATGAACGCCATATAAATAGTGTCTCCATATCTTCAGAGCATGAATCACCGCTGCGAGCTCCAGATCGTGGGTAGGATAATTCTTCTCATGCTTTTTGAGCTGCTGGGAAGCATACACTATAACTCTGCCGTGCTGCATCAATACACAGCCTAACCCCATGCCAGAAGCGTCACAATAAATAACATACCCGTCCGGTCCCTCTGGAAGAGTCAGAACTGGGGCTGTAGTCAGCTTCTCCTTCAGCAACTGGAAGCCCCGTTCACAAGCGTCAGACCACTAGAACTTAGCTCCCTTCTGAGTCAGCCTTGTCAAAGGCGCTGAAATCGAAGCAAACTTCTCCACAAACCTCCTGTAATAACCTGCTAACCCCAGGAAACTGCGTACCTCTGTGGGCGTCGTAGGTCTGGGCCAATTCTTCACGGCCTCAATCTTCTGTGTGTCCACCCGGACACCATCAGCTGCAATAATATGCCCCAAGAAGGCCACTGAAGACAGCCAGAATTCGCACTTAGAAAATTTCGCATATAACTTCTGATGCCGGAGTACCCCTAATACCGATCTCAGATGATTTGCGTGCTCCGCTTCAGATCGAGAATAAACCAGGATATCATCAATGAATACAATTACAAACATATCCAAGAATGGCCTGAATACCCGGTTCATCAAATCCATGAATACTGCGGGAGCATTTGTCAGCCCAAAAGACATAACCCTGAACTCGTAATGCCCATATCAGGTCCGGAAAGCTGTCTTAGGGATATCGGCCTCTCGTACTCGCACCTGTTGGTAACCGGATCGAAGATCTATCTTCGAAAAACACTTAGCGCCCTGCAGCTGATCAAACAAATCATCAATCCTGGGGAGGGGGTATTTATTCTTTATAGTTACCTTATTCAGCTGCCGATAATCAATACACATACGCAGCGATCCGTCCTTCTTACGCACAAATAATACCGGGGCTCCCCAAGGCGAAGTACTGGGTTTGATGAAGCCCTTATCCAACAAATCTTTCAGCTGCTCCTTCAACTCCTTTAATTCTGCAGGCGCCATTCTATACGGAGGAATAGAGATAGGCTGAGTGTCTGGGAGTAAGTCAATAGAGAAGTCTATCTCCCGCTCTGGAGGAAGACCTGGAAGCTCGTCGGGAAAAACATCTGGAAACTCATTAATCACGGGGACTGACTGAAGTGTCGGCGTCTCGGCGTCCAAGTCTTGCACCCGAACCAGATGATAGATATAACCCTTTCTGATCATTTTCTTTGCCTTAAGGTATGAAATAAACTTACCTTTCGGCGATGCTGTATTTCCAGCCTAATCTAAAACTGGCTCCCCGGGAAACTGGAAGTGAACCACCTTATTCTGGCAGTCAACATTAGCATAACAGGAAGCTAGCCAGTCCATACCCATAATAACATCAAATTCAGTCATATCTAACTCTACCAGATCTGCCTTAGTATCACGGCCACATACAATCACAGAACAGTCTTTATAAACCTGTTTCGCTACAATAAAGTCCCCTATCGGTGTGGCTACCTCAAATGACTCTATAGGTTCAGACATAATACCAATTTTACCGGAAACAAGAGGTGAAATATATGATAAAGTCGAACCTGGATCAATTAATGCATACACAGACCGAGAGAAGACCAATAAAGTACCTGTAACGACATTAGGAGATGCCTCCTGATCCTGGCGGCTGGCCAAAGCATAAATGCGGTTCGAAGGACCGCTAATACCAGAAGCTCCACCACGGCCTCTGCCGCGACCCGCTGGTGCCGAAATACCCTGCCCCGTAGGGCGCATAGCCACTGACGAAGATAAAGACCCAGCGGCTGATCGGGTAGGCTGCGCTGCACCACCCGAACTACCCTTATACGGGCAATCTCTCACAGAATGGCCCTGACGGCCACAAGAAAAGCATGCACCGGTGGCTCTGTAGCACTCTCCCGTATGGTATCTGCCGCAAAAAGAACACTGAACCCTGGGTGGCCTCATCTGACCAGAACCGCTATCTGTTCGCGAACCTGAAGCCCTGGAGCTCTGGCCTGCTCCTGAATACCCTGGGCTATCGAATCTGCGACCTGTAGGCTGGGGAGGCGCGCTCTGCGTCGGCTGAGATGGAAATCTGCTAGGCTGTTGCGGCTGTTGGGGCTGTCTGCCCCGAAAATCTCCAGATGACCTGGCCCTCTTGGGCTGTCTCCGATCCTGGCCCCTGTCAGGCTGGTGTCCTCCTCTGCCCCGATCCTCCATGCCCTGGGCATGGGCCTGGATACGGGCAATGTCCATACCGGGCTGAGCAGCCAATACTAAGCAGCTATCAACAAAATACCGATCCAGCCCCATAATATATCTGTGCATCCGGTCCGCCATAGTAGCCACCACAGTAGGTGCATATCGGGCCAAGGAATCAAACTCCAAACTATAGTCCCGGATACTGCGGCCCTTCTGCCTCAATAATAAGAATCTATCAGATCTGGCTCGTCGCAACTCTGGGGGCAGAAAATGTCCAAGAAATGCCTGAGAAAAATCGCCCCAAACTGCTGGAGGAGCGCCGTCCCCCCTGGATAGCCCCCATGACTCGTACCACTTTGTCGCCACATCATATAACCGGTACGAAGCTAACGCGACTGACTCTGTCTCGGAAGCATTAATCAAATCTAGAGTGCGTCGCATCTTCCTGATAAACTCCTCAGGATCCTCCTTGGGCTTTGTCCCGAAGAACTCTGGAGGTTTACAAGTCAAAAACTCACGGGCTCTCGAACTATCACGCCTGACTGCCCGGTCACCTCCCAGTCCATGCCCCTGAACCTGCCCTGCCACAAGTCTCGTCAGCAACTGGACTGCCTCCCTCATAGACTAATCCTCAGTGCCTGGCCGTGGAGCTGGAGGCTCAGGTACAGGAACTGCGGGAGCTGGCGGTGGAGCCGCCCCCCGATCTGCGGCTGCGGCCGCCCCAATCTCCTCCACGAGTGGCGGTGTAGACGAACCCTCTGTCTGGGGCAAAGTCCCCGGAGCAATATGTGCCTGGGCCCTGGTAATCCTCTGGACCCGGCTAGTCTCTCCCAAGGCTGCTGACTTGGCCTTTTGGGCCGCTGTTGCCTTTTTTGGAGGCATATCTGCAAACATAGCCACTCGTTAGGGAGGGGTCATCCTGATAACACAGCTCTATCGCACGATATAAGACAGAAAGAAGGGTAGTATCCTAAATGCCTTGTAGCCTCCTGTTTATAGGCGTGGTGCACAACACACCGATAAACAAGACTCTACTAGACACGGTATGTGGACATTCCGAGGACGAACTGCTCTGATACCACTTTTGTCACGACCCAACCCCGTGGGCCGCGACCAGTGCCCTAGCTGGGCACCTATACGTACCCGATACCCAAATTAGCATATTATCGGAATAATAATATAATAATAACATCAGTGGATGCTACATAATTTAGCAGAAGAGCAGACTTGGCACACAGAAGCCGATAAGGCTATCATAAAACAAAACATCCCAAACATATGTATAGAACCCACACAGGTGTCTCCACAGACCTCTACAGAACATATCATAATCATAAGGCGGGACAGGGCCCCGTCATACCTAGAACAATATACATATCCAGATAACAGTGACAGACTGTACCAAAAGATGGGCTCTGAAGAAGAGAGCGCCCCAAAATAGCAGAAACGGGATCCTAAACGTGTGGATCAGCAAACCTGTCGTCTGTACCTGCGCGGCATGAAAACGCAGCCCCCGAAGAAAGGGGGTCAGTACGAAATATGTACTGAATATGCAAAGCGAAATCACAGAAGTCAAATCATAATGATTACAGAAAATGAGTACAAAATCCAGAGTGTCAAATGCATATTTCCAAAACCGACAGAATGTGTACAGAAACATATGTCATATCATATCATATCCGGTCCCTGCCACGGGACTCGGCAGACAGGATGTGGCCACCCTCCCGACGCTGGTGCCACTATACAGAGGAATCAGAAAAAAGGGCATGGCCCCGTATCATATAATGTCATATCAAAATGGCCATAACAGATCAGATCAGAATAGGCGGACATGGCACATCATACTCCACAGACCCATGTACGCGTATACCTGCCCCCTCACATCGGGACGCGGCGAACAATGCAGAGAATTACGCTTGACAACATATCCTGGCCCGGGCTCAGTGTGGGAAACATTCGGACATCCACGAATGGAGTAGTGAGAGACTAATGCAATTTAAAAATATTTAAAATAATTTATAATATTTAACAGAATATTTAAAATAATATTCGTTAAGCGATTAGTAGGGTAATTAAAACATTTCTTTCAAAAATCGCTTAAAAAGAAAGCTTTAGCATATTAGGGGCAAAACCGTAAATAGTGGGCCCGCTTCTGAACAAATAAGGCGGCGGGCTCAAATTGTGCCCTCTAAACATATAATATCATCTACGAGGGTTATACAGACATTCTATGACTTTCTGAGTAATTTAGAGCACAATTGCATAATTTCAGAAAAAGCGTATCAAAATGGTTCAATTCTACTGAAGGAAAAACTGAAATTTTGTCTTGCGGATTCCGAGGGCCAAGAGGTCCTTCGAGGCCCGGATCCGACCCTAATACACTAAGGGCATGCCAAGGGAAGAATTGGGTTTGCTTTACATACCTTTCACGCTCCTTAAGCCTTTCCAAACTCACTTCCCGTTTCGTCGAAAAACTGCAATTGGTCAAGTTTACCAATTGTGAGTTATTAATGCCATTATTACAACTTTAAGCATATTTGGCTACCGAAATTTCGGCAGCACTTCCCCTATACATACGGCACCCCGATAATTCAACACGGCTAGAAATCATCAACAACAACCCAAACTACAACATCAATATCAACAATGAACATTAAAAACACAAATATCCTTCAACTAGTCATTTTTCTCACAAGTTGACATAATCTTCAATTCAACCCAAACTTTCACTAATATCAATAATTTCACATTCATCAACAATCAAGATCATCACCATATAGTTCTAGAAACATTTCATATCGTTTTCCTCAAGTTATACACTCGATATACATAATATACAATTTTTCGCCAAAGTCATAACTTATGCAAAACATCAAATCTTTGGCATACAACTTCATAACATGTTTCCAACTTCCAAATTCATCAATGATCATCACAACCAACAACCAAACAACTTCATTTCCTTAATGTCGGAAAATCATACTAAAACGACATAAGTTTCTACATTCCAATTCAATACAAACTTATATCATTCTAACTCCATTTACATACCAAGCATTACAACAACACTCCAATACACTAAACAACTTAATTCATTTCTATTCCAAATGCAATATACCACACGGCCATATGCTTATTTTTCCATATCAACTAAATTCATCCAACTTTCAATTCCCATATGCATTTCATCACAATCACAACTAGAATATAACATGAATTCTATACATTTTGGCTATACAACATATATATACACACGGCTACACCTCCAATTCCAAACCCACATTACAAACTTCCATTTTCCATATAATCAACACATTTCTACATACTACAACACAAACAAAACTTCATAACACAATAAAAAGGTAGAAATTCTTACCTTTTCTTCAAGTCTTCTTCACTTGGAGATATGCTCACCTTGGTGATTCTAATGCTCCCCACTCCAATCCAACTATACCAAGTTACAAAGGAACCTTGACTTAGTAGGAAAACAACAAGAATTGAATTTTTGGAGCAATATTTTTGGTAGCTATTTTTCCTAGCCAAACCCGAAACCCTCCTTGGTTTTTCTCTTGTTCTTGACTTCTTTCTTGCTTAGTTTTTCTTGAATGTTCTAATGCATATAATGAAGACTTTAGGCTTCTTATATTAATTGTCACATGATCATGCACATGACTAATTAATTGGGCTTGGATCAAGACCTTATGTTAATTAATCACATGGAAATTTAATACAAAATTTTGGGCTTGGGCCACTATGGCCGGCCACTACAATGCATTGGGCCTTAAATTCCATTCCATTATTTTTGGCCCAATGACTTACAGTCCACATTTTGTAATTCCCGAAACAAATTTCCAAAATTCCAAAATAGCCCTTAGCCTTGTCCCACACTTTCATGACTATATTCTTTCATGCATAACTCCTATGTTCAACAAAATATCAAATTGATCTTATATCTCAAGAATCCAATATAATTCAAGTCTTTCCAAACGTGTGAAAACACGGGTCATAACAGTCTGTATGGATACTGATCCTGCTCATCTGTCCAGATTATGATTCCGTCTGTCTGTCTGAACCATGATTCTGTTTATCTGTATGGACCACGATTCTGTATGTCGGTCTGCATCATGACTCTGTCCGTCCGTCTGATGTATGGTTCTGTCTGTTATATTTCTGTGACTCCGGTTCGGACTATGATTGTATCTGTTATGTTTCTGCTTTACATACTCGGTACATTTTTCGTACTGACCCCCGTTCTTCGGGGGCTGCGCTACATGCCCGCAGGTACAGACGTACCAGGTGATACGCCGCCAGCGTAGGGTTCTGATTCAGCTGTTTTGAAAAGCTCCTTTGATCCGGAGCATACACTTTTGGTATATATCTTCTGTTTTCCGTATGTTCTGCATGTATGGAAATTTTGGGTACGACGGGGCCCTGTCCCGTCATATGATTCTGTATGTCTGTAGAGGCCTGTAGATAGATGTGTGGGTTACGGGTTTCGTCTGTATGTTAGCCTTATCGGCTTACCTGTAAATGTCTGCATGTTCAGGTATATATATATATGTTTGCGCGCGTGCCGTATCTGTATCGGCCTACTTCTGTAATACCCGTTTGAAAAAAAAAATCTGTACGATACGAAATCCGATCAGGTAGGTATGTACGGGTACCCAGCTAGGGTGCCAGTCGCGGCCCACGGGGTTGGGTCGTGACAAAAGTGGTATCAGAGCGGTTAGTCCTCGGAATGTCTACAGGCCGTGTCTAGTAGAGTCTTGTTTATCGATGTGTTGTGCACCACATCTATAAACAGGAGGCTACAGGGCATTCAGGATGTTACCCTTCTTTGAATCTTAGATCATGCGATAGAGCCAGCTGTAGGAAATGAACTCCTATCGACTAACTTTTAATTTCAGCCAAAGGATGGCATCGACAGAAGACTATGGCTGATGATATTGGAGGCCGCACAGTACTCAGGTAAGCAATAATATGAAAGCTGTGTGTCGGAGAAGTTGTTTGAAGTGTGGCAGAAATATAAAGGTAAAGATCGAACAGAAAAGTGAACAGGAAAGTGCCTCCGACGCCGTTTGAGTTGGGCACGTGTGGTAAGTGTCGACGACGTAATAATTCTTATTTGAAGTTATCAGCCCCGTGTGGCTGCGATACGATATGATATGATATGTATGTGTGTACATATGTGTTGGCCCTGTGCGGCATGGTTGGTATTTCTGGTGTACAGGTTTCGGATAGTAAGAAATACAGAGGAAACTCTGCCCA
The DNA here is from genome assembly GCF_019175385.1 of Lycium barbarum. Taxonomy (NCBI): domain Eukaryota; kingdom Viridiplantae; phylum Streptophyta; class Magnoliopsida; order Solanales; family Solanaceae; genus Lycium; species Lycium barbarum. Next base: position 57,101,647 of record NC_083342.1, on the reverse strand, counting down.
AATATTTCCAGGAATATGGAGGTAAATATGTAGATTGAGTACAAAAAGGTTCCGCGATACTCGTCGGAATTTAGTTTTCTTCTGTTGGTGGTTGGAGAGCAACTTACTGTAATATTTTATCAAATTTCGCCGACTATTTGGAGACGGAATTTGTGGGATGAAGACTTAAATCTGTGGGCTGTCTGTAATCATATGTATATGTGTATGAAAGTGAATATTGAAGATTCAGAAAGGCAACAGGGTAATGGTACGACTTAGCCGGGGGTGGGACCCGCTACGAGAATTTTCCGAAAATTTGCTAAGACCCCAATTTGCCCTAAAATTAAGTGACAAAGGTCCTGCGGGGCAATTGACGAAATTATATTAGCCCTAACGCGTCAAAATGCATGAAAGTTTCGGAGTTAAGCATGCTCAAGCCAGAGCAAATCTGGGATGGGTGACCCCCTGGGAAGTGACACAAAATTTTTCACAAGTGTAAGTATGATAAGTATAAATGGAAATTTTGGGTAAACTAAAGGAAAAGAGAATGTGTGGAGTAATTAGTGCCCTTACAGAAGTCGCGCAGACTGATGCGGACTAAATGGGCGGAAATAAAAAGGTGCAATACCGCTCGGGAAATTGAGCGGATTCGAGTAACCGTCAGAGTCGTTCGCCAGTAAGATATTAGTAAAGATATATGTATGTGTGTATGTGTGTGTGTATGATTTTTGTCTGGTACCCATATGGATCACGAGCCGAGTCCCGGCAACTAAAATTGTGATAGACGAAAGGTTTTACTAAGCCGAATACATGAAGCGAAGCAGGGACGACGACCTGAATGTTGTCAAGGGGTAGAAAAGCCCCAATTACATTATAATTTAGTCTGGTATGACGATGTCTGAACAAGAAAATGAGTATGGATGGTAGGAAAGATGAAAGATAAGAAGTGTGAATAAGCGGAATCTCTGAAAGAGTCGATAAGCGACACGTAAGACGATTTGTTGGTGAAGAAGCCATGTCGGAAGGCATTTGAAGGCATTTGAATCAGTGATGTGAAAAATTACCCCATAATGTTGGTGAAGAAGCCATGTCGGAAGGTCAACAAAGGACAACTATAAAGAGGTTCCTCCCGAAGTAGTATGACGCCCCATAAGGTCGATTTAACATTCGAGGACGAATGTTTTTAAAGGGGGGGAGGATGTTACATCCGACATTTTTGCTTATTCAAAAATTCAAGGTAAATTGACTTGCAATGAATAAGGCCACAATTGGACCTTACTTGGCATGAATGTGTAGGTAATGAATACAATGGTGTGGAATTACGAAAGGTGGCCCAGGGCAAAATTTGGAATTTTGGAAATTTGCCTTATGGATTGCAATATGTAGCCAACAAGTTGGACTTAAAAAAAAATAATAATAAAACAAGGCCCAAAAGGGGAGGCCCAACCAGCCATGCTATGTAAAAAGAAGGGCCCAAGTCCATGATTTAATTAGGTAATATTATATATGGTTATACATATCCATAGAAGGTTCAAGAAAGCAAGAAAAAAATCAAGAAAAAGGAACAAGACCATTTCGGGTTTGAGAGGAGAAAAAGAAAGAAAAGAAAGAAAATTTTTGGAGCCTAATCCTTGAGTTTAAAATTCAATTCTTGTGGGAATACTACTAACTGCAAAGTCCTCTACAACTTGGTACAATTAGTTTGGCAAGAGGACAAGTTTAGTGCCAAGTGAAGAACTTGAAGAAAGGTAAGGATTTTATGCTTTTGATATGTTATGGAAGGTATATGTATGTTGTAGTATGTGTGAATGAATGAAAAACATGGAAATTTTTTGTGTTGAAAAATATGCTTGTTGGCCGAATACATGTACATGTATTACATGTCTTGGATGATTTGAACTCATGTTGTAATTTAGTTGTAGTATGGTGGAAATTGTATTAGAAATGGAAGTGGAATGAATTAGGGAAAATTGAAGAATGTAGGAGGTGGCCATGTGGTATTGTTATGTGTTGATGGAGTATGAATTTGATCTTGTTTGTATGTTAAGTATGTTATGGTGAAGTGAATGGAAAGACAACAATCTTTATTGTCTTGGAAAAATGGTTATCAAGTTGTTGTAGGAAAGTATGCAACTTTGTTATGATTTATGTAAAAATGGAAATGAATGTATCAAGAGGCAAATTATGATTATTGTTGATGAATTTGGAAGATGGAAATGTATAATGAACTTGTATGTTGAAGGTTAGGAAATATTGGAAAAGTAGTGGCTTAATGGAGAGTTTGAATGTTTGCATATCTTATGTATATTGTGTGAAAATGGTATGATATGCCTTCGACGTATGTTGTAATGATTTTGATGGTTGATGAATATGAAAATGATAAGTTTGGTTTGGAAATGTAAGTTTGAAACGAAAGATGTTTCGTTATGTCGAAAGATGGCTAGTGATGCCATAGTGTATGTTTTAATATCTATTGTTGTTTTGATGTTATTCTGGGTTGTTGTGATGATGAATTGAGCCGAGCTAAGTCTCGGGGATGTCTTATATACAGAGGAAATGCTGCCGAAATTTCGGTAGGCAAGTATGTGTTAAGTTGGACTATTGAAAATTTTGAAACTAACAAATGGTAAACTTGACCATTTCTAGATTTTGGACGAAATTGGGATTGACGCCAAGCGAGCGTAAGGCGCTATCGAGGTATGTGAAGCATTTCCCTTTGTTCCTAGGCATGTTCTGGATGTGATAGGCTCGGCCGCGAGCCTTAAGTACGACTCCGTTCCCCGGAATTCGAGACGGAAAACTGCTCCAATTCCTTCAATTCAATTGAAGCTATTTTCTTACAAATTGCCTTTAAAGTGAGTTTTTGTACAAAATTTCCCTAAACGGAGTCGGAACACTTCCAAACGATTATGGATGACCTCATAAGGTCTATTAGCGATAATTTACATATGTTTCCTCGAGTTGGTCCGAGGCGGGCCCGCAAGGCCCGATATCTTCTGTAATACTTTAAATACTTCCGTTTTGTCCGATTTTCTCAGAAACCATCTGAACTATTATTTTGATCATGATACAACTATTTTTATGAAATTCTTACAAAATGATTTCTGAACATCTGAGAATCTGATTCTGATAATAATCTGTCGTGCCTTCCCAAGTAGGATATCGGCGCGTACTATGCATACTAACCGTATACTCTGATTTTGACTCGCCGTTTGGCACCCTTCAGTCTGATTGAGTCTGTATGTGAGTCTGTATGTTTGTGGTTTCTCATGGATCTGTTCGTGGCTGTCTCAATGCATTCCTTCGCTGCGTCCCGGGCCAGGTTCTGTTATCGTGCATATTCCTCTGCATTGTTCACCGCGTCCCTCGGTGTACGGGCCGGGATCTGTTATATCTATAGGATTATGATATATTGATCTGTGTATGGGGATGGCGGCCAGGATGGCATCTGATCTGATCTGATTTTGTCTGTCCACCGCGTCCCGTACTAAGAGGGCCGGGTTCTGTTTACCGCGCCCCCAGACAGGACCGGGATCTGTACGTCTGTATGCATGTGCCATCAGTGTTTATATAAGCACGTTCCTCCGTATGATTCTGTATGATTTAGTATGACTCTACACTACTCTGCATGCATAATTCTGTCTGGTATACTTCTGTCTGTCCGCTTCAATTTCGACTATGTCTGTATGTCCGTATGGATTCTGGTTCTGTACGTCTGTATGGGTTCCGATTCTGTACGTCTGTATGGATACTGATCCTGCTCATCTGTCCGGATTATGATTCCGTCTGTCTGTCTGAACCATGATTCTGTTTATTTGTATGGACCACGATTCTGTATGTCGGTCTGCATCATGACGCTGTCCGTCCGTCTGATGTATGGTTCTGTCCGTTATATTTCTGTGACTCCGGTTCGGACTATGATTGTATCTGTTATGTTTCTTCTTTACATACTCGGTACATTTTTCGTACTGACCCCCGTTCTTCGGGGGCTGCGCTACATGCCCGCAGGTACAGACGCACCAGGTGATACGCCGCCAGCGTAGGGTTCTGATTCAGCTGTTTTGAAAAGCTCCTTTGATCCGGAGCATACACTTTTGGTATATATCTTCTGTTTTCCGTATGTTCTGCATGTATGGAAATTTTGGGTACGACGGGGCCCTGTCCCGTCATATGATTCTGTATGTCTGTAGAGGCCTGTAGATAGATGTGTGGGTTACGGGTTTCGTCTGTATGTTAGCCTTATCGGCTTACCTGTAAATGTCTGCATGTTCAGGTATATATATATGTTTGCGCGCGTGCCGTATCTGTATCGGCCTACTTCTGTAATACCCGTTTGAAAAAAAAAAACTGTACGATACGAAATCCGATCAGGTAGGTATGTACGGGTACCCAGCTAGGGTGCCAGTCGCGGCCCACGGGGTTGGGTCGTGACAAATATCATGCATATCATTATCATATACCGTACCCGGCCCATTATGGGACTCGGTGCCGTAATCTGATCATCATATCATCATATACATATACCGTACCCGGCCCTCTAGTAAGGGACTCGGTGAATAAAGTAGTGTACACGTATACCGTACCCGACCTATCATGGGACTCGGTGCCATAATCATATCATCGTATCATCACATCATCATATCATCATATCATCATATAACGTACCCGACCCTCTAGTGAGGGACTCGGTGAATAATGTAGTGAAACTGTGCATGATAACATACCCGGCCCGGGACTGGGTGAATGATATATTAATGGCATGCATGAGCAGAATATCATGAGCAACCATATACAAACTAAATCATCATCTAAGACTCAATAGAATAATTTGAATGAACTAACACTTGAGAATCAAGCCAACAGTCACGTCAGTGCCATAATCATATCATCGTATCATCACATCATGATATAACGTACCCGGCCCTCTAGTGAGGGACTCAGTGAATAATGTAGTGAAACTGTGCATGATAGAAAACCCAGCCCGGGACTCGGTGAATGATATATTAACGGCATGCACGAGCAGTATATCATGAGCAACCATATGCAAACTAAATCATCATCTGAGACTCAATAGAATAACTAGAATGAACTAACACTTGAGAATCAAGACAACAGTCACGTCAAGTACCACTGAGGACTAGAATTCATTGGAATCATAATGCAAGTGAGACTCATAAAATTATTTCTGAACTCCTTAAATAACCTGGGAGCACCCTCGAATGTCACTATGGATTATATCAAAATAGGACTTCAGGAATCATAGACACGTATCAGGACATAATAAAATATCTTCTGGAAATCAAGAACACTAGCCATTCTAGTATCTCTAAGAATAGGAGCTTCTTTGGAATTTATACGTTCGTCGTCTGTTTGTCTCACATAGATCATGCCAAAAAGAAAGAAGGGTTAGCTTTACATACCTTTAGCGCCTATCCGTAACACAATACGTATATCCTGCCCAAAGTGTCTCAACCTATATTAAGACGTCAAGAACTGTGGTTAAGCTACGGGAAGGTTCAAAACGTATTCCAACGTTAGTAGCACATTTCTAGAGAATTAGACGACGTTTCCTTTATATTCAACCAACTACACAATAACCAAGTCAACATCAACAACCACACGTTCAAGTACTATGTTGAGACTAATCAAGACAAGATTCGGGAATACCCCGAACAGCCCGTACTACATTCCAATCAACCCATATGTTACAACATTCGATAATAATCTACATATGATTACGACATATTCGATTCATTCTTAATGATCCATAGTCATAACATTTTCGTCGAACGACCTTCTAACAGTCCAACCAACATAACAACAAAATGTATAATCTTAACTATACTTAATCTTTCAATCTAACAAGAATAACGACACGCCCAAAACAGCCCCTAGTTACAACATAAAAAGATGCCAGATAATCTTACGAACACCTACGAATACACCAAGAAACCCACATATGCTTCTTATACATTATTCCATACGATATTTTCATCTAATTTAGTGAAATATACCAGCAACCACACGACAACTACATCATTCATTCATAAGCATGAAAATTACATTAATATCATAATAAATCCTTACAACAGCCCACAAAACAAATTCAACTTCAACTTTAACCACTTAGTTCCTTCATACTCATCACATAATCCATGTCAACAACAACCACAATACTAATTAAAATTAATCCACCATTTCAAAGTGAAACAGCCCCCTACACGGCTTCAACAACACTTCAATATCAACATACATAATTTCTTATATCCAATATACATCGACCAATATTATACAAATCTAAACCACTTCTAAATCACATAGAAGAAGATTAAATCTTTCCTTTACCACTTGGCTCCTTAATTTGCTGAAATTGATGAATTAAAAGATGAGTGTTCTTGCCGCCCCCAACTACCAAACTCACATTGCTATTGACCTTCTAAATGGATGAAATACCCTGGAAAATTAATTTTTGGATCAACAATTTTGAACCTCACCATGGACAGCCTTGGTCGTGCTTGGACTCTCTCTCTCTCTCTACTTTCATTTTGTGTTAAAGATAAAGTGAATGAAATGGCTAGCCTTAGTCATCAATATGGCTTATATATGCTGCCTAAGGAGTGGGCACATGTCCCACTTATAGCATGGGCCAATCAGATTTGGCCATCCCATAGTGGGGCCCACTTAATCCCACTAATGATTTAATTAGTGATAATTCCCACTTAATAATCTAATCATGGTTAATTAATCCCTAGTCTTCATTAATATTTCTATACCAAATAAAATTTATAAGCAATTAGTGCATTAATTAAAATCGGGGATTAAAAGTCTCTATTTCATATCCTAAAATAATCTTGTCCTTGACTTATCTCGATTAGCTTAAAAAAAATATATATTCCAATGTGCAAAAATACGAGATATAACATCCTTCCCCCCTTTAGAACATTTGTTCTCGAATGTTAAACTAGCCCCACAGGGTCTTATAAAGATTTCCGGGGAATCTCTTTTATTGCTACAACATATAGTTTTCATCTATCAATCACATCATCATATAACGTACCCGGCCCTCTAGTGAGGGACTCAGTGAATAATGTAGTGAAACTGTGCATGATAGAAAACCCAGCCCGGGACTCGGTGAATGATATATTAACGGCATGCACGAGCAGTATATCATGAGCAACCATATGCAAACTAAATCATCATCTGAGACTCAATAGAATAATTAGAATGAACTAACACTTGAGAATCAAGACAACAGTCACGTCAAGTACCACTGAGGACTAGAATTCATTGGAGTCATAATGCAAGTGAGACTCATAAAATTATTTCTGAACTCCTTAAATAACCTGGGAGCACCCTCGAATGTCACTATGGATTATATCAAAATAGGACTTCAGGAATCATAGACACGTATCAGGACATAATGAAATAGCTTCTGGAAATCAAGAACATTAGCCATTCTAGTATCTCTAAGAATAGGAGCTTCTTTGGAATTTATACGTTCGTCGTCTGTTTGTCTCACATAGATCATGCCAAAAAGAAAGAAGGGTTAGCTTTACATACCTTTAGCGCCTATCCGTAACACAATACGTATATGCTGCCCAAAGTGTCTCAACCTATATTAAGACGTCAAGAACTGTGGTTAAGCTACGGGAAGGTTCAAAACGTATTCCAACGTTAGTAGCACGTTTCTAGAGAATTAGACGATATTTCCCTTATATTCAACCAACTACACAATAACCAAGTCAACATCAACAACCACAAGTTCAAGTACTATGTTGAGACTAATCAAGACAAGATTCGGGAATACCCGGAACAGCCCGTACTACATTCCAATCAACCCACATGCTACAACATTCGATAATAATCTACATATGATTACGACATATTCGAGTCATTCTTAATGATCCATAGTCATAACATTTTCATCGAACGACCTTCTAACAGTCCAACCAACATAACAACAAAATGTATAATCTTAACTATACTTAATCTTTCAATCCAACAAGAATAACGACACGCCCAAAACAGCCCCTAGTTACAACATAAAAAGATGCCCGATAATCTTACAAACACCTACGAATACACCAAGAAACCCACATACGCTTCTTATACGTTATTCCATACCATATTTTCATCTAATTTAGTGAAATATACCAGCAACCACACGACAACTACATCATTCGTTCATAAGCATGAAAATTACATTAATATCATAATAAATCCTTACAACAGCCCACAAAACAAATTGAACTTCAACTTTAATCACTTAGTTCCTTCATACTCATCACATAATCCATGTCAACAACAACCACAATACTAATTAAAATTAATCCACCATTTCAAAGTGAAACAGCCCCCTACACGGCTTCAACAACACTTCAATATCAACATACATAATTTCTTATATCCAATATACATCTACCAATATTATACAAATCTAAACCACCTCTAAATCACATAGAAGAATATTAAATCTTACCTTTACCACTTGGCTCCTTAATTTGCTGAAATTGATGAATTAAAAGATGAGTGTTCTTGCCGCCCCCAACTACCAAACTCACGTTGCTATTGACCTTCTAAATGGGTGAAATACCCTGGAAAATTAATTTTTGGATCAACAATTTTGAACCTCACCATGGACAGCCTTGGTCGTGCTTGGACTCTCTCTCTCTCTACTTTCATTTTGTGTTGAAGATAAAGTGAATGAAATGGCTAGCCTTAGTCATCAATATGGCTTATATATGCTGCCTAAGGAGTGGACACATGTCCCACTTATAGCATGGGCCAATCAGATTTGGCCATCCCATAGTGGGGCCCACTTAATCCCACTAATGATTTAATTAGTCATAATTAGTCCTAATTCCCACTTAATAATCTAATCATGATTAATTAATCCCTAGTCTCCATTAATATTTCTATACCAAATAAAATTTATAAGCAATTCGTGTATTAATTAAAATCGGGGATTCAAAGTCTTTATTTCATATCCCAAAATAATCTTGTCCTTTACTTATCTCGATTAGCTTAAAAAAATATATTCCAATGTGCAAAAATACGGGATATAACACACTATCGCTTTAGCATAAAGCCTTGCATAATCTTCTGCCACATAGATCGTTCTGACCGGTAAGAAATGAGCTGACTTTGTGAGTCTATCCACAGTCACCCATATGGAATCATGCTTGCGTCGAGAACGGGGTAAGCCTGAAATGAAGTCCATGTTAATCACTTCCCATTTCCAAGTTGGGATTTCTATAGCTTGCAACAATCCACCCGGCTTTTGGTGCTCCATTTTTACTTGTTGACAATTAGGACATTGAGCTATGAATTCAGCTATATCTTTCTTCATCCCATTCCACCAATATCTAGACTTAAGGTCATGATACATTTGCATTGCTCCGGGGTGAACAGAATAATGGGAACAATGAGATTCTCTCAATATTCGGTGGCGTAAATCTGCCACATCGGGAACACATAATCTTCCTTTACATCGGAGAACTCCGTCTCTTGAAATATCAAAGGGTGACTCCTCTTTCTGAGGGAGTGCATCTCTGTACTGCATTAGCATGGAATCTTCGTTTTGTCGCTCTGTCACTTCTGCTACTACCGACGAGACTGCTGAATTCTGAATTGTAGTTCCTCTGCTACCTGAGTCCACTACTCGGACTCCTAGGCTAGCTAACTGCTGGAGCTCACGGGCCATTTCTCTCTTCTCTGGTCGTACATCACATAGAATTCCCATCGATCTACGGCTAAGAGCATCAGCCACAACATTTGCCTTTCCGGGGTGATACAAAATATCAACATTATAATCCTTTAGCAATTCCAACCTTCGTCGTTGCCGCAAATTCAACTCTTTCTGCTTGAAGATGTACTGAAGACTCTTATGATCTGTGTAAATATCCACATGGACACCATATAAATAATGTCTCCATATCTTTAAAGCATGAACCACTGCGGCCAATTCTAGATCATGGGTCGGATAATTCCGCTCATGTTTTCGCAACTGCCTTGAAGCATACGCAATCACCTTACCGTGTTGCATCAATACACAGCCTAGCCCAACACCTGAAGCATCACAATAAACAACATATCCTTCCAATCCCTCTGGAAGTGTCAAGACTGGGGCGGAAGTCAACCTACTTTTCAACTTTTGGAAGCTACGTTCACAAGCATCTGTCCATTGAAACTTTGCCGATTTCTGGGTCAACTTTGTGAGTGGTGCAGAAATAGAAGAAAAACCTTCAACGAATCTCTTGTAATAACCTGCTAAGCCCAGAAAGCTACGAACCTCCGTAGGAGTTGTGGGCCTTAGCCAAGTCATCACGGCCTCAATCTTTTGACTATCCACTCGAATACCATCGGCTGCTACAATATGCCCCAGAAATGCCACTGAGTTCAACCAAAACTCGTATTTGGAAAACTTTGCAAACAACTCTCGGGTTCGAAGGACTCCGAGGACAGTACGCAAATGATTCGCATGTTCTGCCCCGGATCTAGAACATACCAAGATGTCGTTGACAAATACGATCACAAATAAATCCAGAAAAGGCCTGAACACATTATTCATCAGATCCATAAATGCCGCTGGGGCATTAGTTAGCCCAAATGACATCACCCGGAACTCAAAATGACCATATCTTGTTCTAAAGGCTTTCTTAGGGATATCTTTCTCCCTAACTCTCACTTGATGATACCCGGACCTCAAACCAATCTTTGAGAACCACTTGGCACCTTGCAATTGATCAAATAAGTCATCAATCCTCGGAAGAGGATACTTGTTCTTAATTGTCACCTTATTCAATTGCCGGTAATCAATGCACATTCTCAAGGAGCCATCTTTCCTTCGGACGAACAATACGGGTGCTCTCCACGGGGATGAACTAGGCCTAATGAATCTTTTATCAAGTAAATCCTTCAATTTCTCCTTCAACTCTTTCAATTCTGCGGGTGTCATCCTATAAGGAGGAATGGATATAGGCTTAGTGCCTGGTAGCACATCAATAGCAAAATCAATCTCCCGCTCGGGAGGAAGGCCTGGAAGCTCTTCCGGAAATTCATTCACCACTGGGACTGACTATAGAGTCGGCGACTCAGCTTCTACATCTTGAACTCGCACTAGATGATAAATGCACCTTTTCGTGATCATTTTCCTTGCCTTTAGATAGGAAATAAACCTACCTTTTGGTGACGCCGTATTTCCTTTCCATTCTAAAACTGGTTCTCCCAGAAATTGGAAACGAACCATCTTCATTCTACAATCAACATTGGCATAGCAAGAGGCCAACCAATCCATGCCCATAATGACATCAAAGTCTACCATCGTTAGCTCATGCAAGTCAACTATAGTACGGCGGTCACAAATCAAAACTATGACAATTTCTATATACTCAGCTAGCTATTACCGATTCACCAACGAGTGTAGACACCTCAAAAGGTTGATCGACTCTGGTTCGACCCTAAATTGACCCGCAATATATGGAGTAACATAGGACAATGTGGAGCCCGGATCAATCAAAGCATATGCATCATGAGAGAATACCGATAATATACCTGTAACCTCATCAGGGAAGACTCAAGATCTTAGCGTCCATCAAAAGCATAAATACGGTGCTGAGGATCGCTAGAACTGGGAACTCTCCCTCTTCCTCTACCATGGCCGACTGGCGCATGTGAACCCCATAGGGCGTACAGATGAAGATCGGGCTACTGACCCTGAAGGCTGGGTCCTACCTCTACTATGAATCAAAGGGCAATCACGCATAATATGGCCTGGTCGACCACATGAATAACAACCATCTGAACCCGATCGGCATTGACCCCAATGCAACTTCCCACACTGGGAACATCGTGGCATGGGCGGCTTCGCCTGACCCGAATCACCTCTAAACTGGGACCTTGAAAAACTCAGACTTGGCCCTGAATGAGAAGATCTGTCAAATCTCTGGCCTGAAAACTGTGGAGGTGCACTGGTCATATAATAGCCTGAATGTCTGGGGAACTGCTGCCTGTGCCCACCTCTAAACTCGCTCGTCGAACCCAAAGATCTAGCCCTCTTGCCACGTCCCCTATCTTGCTCGCGTTCACTTCTCTGCTGTTGCAAGCTTTCTTCTAAGTTCTGAGCATGGGCCTGAATGCACGCAATATCCATACCGTCCTGAAGGGACACAGTCAGGCATCTATCCATCAAGTGTGGCCCTAGGCCTTTCACAAATCGGTGCACTCGGTCAACCATGTCCGCTACCATGGCCGAAGCATACCTAGCCAAGGAATTGAAGCGGAGACTATACTGCAGAGCACTCATACTACATTGCCTCAAATTTAAGAACTTATCGGCTCTAGCTTGCCGAACTTCCAGAGGCATATAGTGTCGGAGAAAAGCATCAACAAACTCGTTCCATACCGGGAGAGGTACATTGGCTCCCCGTGAAGCCATCCAAACTGTATACCATTGGATCGAGACATCTCTCAATCTATACGATGCTAACTCCACCAATTCGGTGTCCGAAGCATGTATAAATCGTAGCGTCCTGAACATACCATCAATGAAATCCCAAGGGTCCTCTTCCGGGTTTGACCCAAAGAATTCCAGAGGGTTCAAAGTAATGAAGTCGCGGGCCCTTGCACTAACAGCCCTATCACCTTGCCCTGAACTTTGCCTCTGAGTCTAGGCCACAACCAATTGAGTCAGCAAATTATTGGCCTCTTTCACATCTTGGCCCGAAGCATCCGGTGGAGGAGCTGGAGGTGCTGGAGCTGGGGCTGAAGGTCCCTCATGCTCCTCTACTATAGGCACTGAACGGGAGGACTGAGATTGAGCCCCACTCTGGGACTCACTTTCCTCTACTACCGGTGGCGACACTCTTTCAGCCCGCTTTTCTGCCACCGTCTTGCCCTTTTGGGCTGCTGTAGCCTTTCTCTTTACAGGCATTTCTGAAATACACAACACACAATTAAGGAAGATTCTTATGAAGAAATAAGGTCATTCATTCCTATAATGTCCACAGCTTCTTGTTTATAAGTGTGGCGCGCAACACACCCATAATAAAGACTCTACAAGACACGGCACGTAGACACACCCTAGGGCTGAACTGCTCTGATAGCACTTTTGTCACTACCCGTCTAGAGGGCCGCGACTAGTACCCGGTGCTATCCCACCCGGGCGCCCCTTATCTCACGCTTATGTTTACATCTAGGTGAGCCACATAATTAAAAGCATAATGCTATTAATTCATCATGCTAGTCCCATTGGATGACAATGCCTTTATATTATAATTGGCACCTATGCCACATCAACGTACATGAGCCGACAAGGCTATCAAAACGACATACAAAATATAGGCCGAAAGGGCCAGACATATCTAACCATATACACATGACTACGAGCCTCTATGAAGACTATAACATATCACATGAGCGGGACAGGACCCCGCTATGCCCATAATTATGTACAAAAAAGAATAAGTACCCAAAAGCTATGGCTCCGAATGAAATGGAGCTCTGCTATGAAATCTATGAGTAAGCAACTATGGATCGAGCCTGTCTCCCTGTGCACCTGCGGGCATGGCGCAGCGTCCACAAACAAAAGGACGTCAGTACGAAGAATGTACTGAGTATGTAAAGCATGATCAATATCATTATTGTTACACCTTGGAAATTTCCCCGTTAGCGTATGAAGAATAGGAAAAAGAAAGGTATGACGAATACGATATTTTGACAAGAAAGAAATGGTATTTGATGACCCTAAACTGTAATTCGAAAGCATATGAGGCAAGGAAAGAAAGTTGCTAAGAAAAGCGAACCATATGTTGTGTATCGGATAAGAATAACGAGCAACGATTTGGTGATGGCATAATGAGGTATTAGGGATAAGCAATAACGTCCTTTATATTGGTATTGAAGTGTTAAACAAGTGCCAAGAAGGTTCCATAAGGATCGGAGATCAAACGAGTCGACGAGAACGAAAATGGAACCACTGGGCATTATACGGCCCAACCTACGGACCGTATTGTCACGACCCAACCCCGTGGGCCGCGACTGGTGCCCTACTTAGGCACCCCAAACAGACTCACAACCGGATCATCGTATTCAGACTCATTCAGACTTAACGTACATTGTTTGAATTGAAAATTAACAACAGACGTCACACAAACATTTATCGAACACTTATCCTAAGCGGTCGCCCGTGCAGAACAGTCAAATCAAAATTAGAAAGGTGGCGGAATATACATCGCCCAAATGCACACACACACGTACAAACTCATGGGCCGTCCTGGCCATAGTAGCATACTGGCCGCTTAAGAACGCAAAACAGATCCACATACAAACACACCGGACCCACGACCCACAAATATGACTACAAGCCTCTAAAACAAAACAGAACATACGAACATATGACGGGACAGGGCCCCGCCGTACCCACACTGCCACAAATGTACAGAATACACACACAACAGAAGGTATGTACCAAAAGTTAGGCTCCGGATCAAGGGGAGCTCTCCAACACAGCAGAATGAGTAGCCTAAACCAGAGGATCACCCAAACGAGCTTCTGTACCTGCGGGCATGAAACGCAGCCCCCGAAGAACCGGGGGTCAGTACGGGAGAAGTACTGAGTATGTAAAGCAGAAGGTACAGAAATCACAAACACAACTAAAGTCAGAATGGAACAAACACAAACGTCAAGGTAGCAAAGCAAACCTGTGCGGAAGGCAAATGTACAAATGCAAATAAAATCATGTATAGGGTTTAGGAACGTGGTCACCCCCGACGCTGGTGCCACAACACATCATAACTCCAGAAGTTTTCAAATCTCCGTACAGTCTCCAGACACATCATATCACACACATATCACATCATCAGAACATATCAAATGCCATATCACATCATAACTCCATAGACGGTAACCGGCCCTATGGCGAGGCCTCGGAAACCGTAACACATCATAACTTCCGAATATGGTATAGCGCGCATGATCACAAAGCCGGCCCGGGTACCGACGAACGAAATCATAGTGAATGGCACGAACGGAGTAGTGCAGAAACCATATGCATATTAAAAGTAAGTTACCGGACTCGACATATAGTTACATATAGGAATATACCGACGCCAGAAGGCTCGGAGTAGAAGTCAGGTCGATCAAAATTAATGTATAAAAGTTACGAAGTTCCAAACTTCAAAAACCTTTGAAAAACGATTCACCGGTCATCTTCCGAAAATCTAACATCATTCAAAGTGCAAAACGTTCAATAACGGCATAGGGAATTTCAAACGGACCCTTAAGTCATAAACAAACAATTGCCTTTCATATCGGACGAAAATGAGCCAAACGAACCAAATAAGGGAAGCCTCGGGGCTTGCGGGCCCACCTCGAGTCAAATTGAGGCGGCGGACACAAATCACAGACTTTCGGCTCCATAAAGCCGTCTACAAAAGTTTCGGAGGGATTCGGACACAACAGCAAAAGTTATGTAGGTTCGAACATTCTTTCAACCAAATGTAAAGATTAGGTTTCAATTATGCTGAATGAATAGTGCCCAAACTTGAACCTAGATTTCCAAGAGCAGAGTTATCCCCGAGGGTCCGATCTTAACCTAGCGTAACTAGGGCATGCCAAAAGAAGGATAGATAGGCTTTACATACCTGGATTGCGCCTTACGCTCGTCAAATCTCAATTCTCGTTTCGTCCAAAAACTGCAAATGGTCACTTTTACCAGTTACTATTCATGAAAGTTAACATTCTAATCTTTGGGGTTATACTTGGCTACCGAAATTTCGGCAGCATTTCCCCTATAAATCTAACACCCCCGAGACTTAGCTCGGCTCAGAACATTCAAAAACAACAACCCAACAACACCAAACGACGTCAAAGTTCACAACGAAATAGGTTTTAACATCAATGATCTTCTTTCTACATAAAATGAAAATTTTCATACAAACTTTACAAGGTCAAACCAACATCAACATTATCATATTCATCATCCATCAAAATCATTACAACATACGTCGGAAGCATCCATACCATTTTCACACAATATTCATAAGGTATGCAAACATTCAAACTTTCCATTAAGCCACTACTTTTCCAATTTTTCCTAACCTTCAACATACAAGTTCATTATACATTTCCATCTTCCAAATTCATCCACAATAATCATAATTTTCCTCTTGATACTTTCATCTCCATTTTTACATAAACCATAACAAAGTTGTATGTTTTCCTACAACAACTTAATAACCATTAAGTTCCTTCACTCTCCTCACATAATCCATGATTAACACAACCAAAATATTAATTCAAATCAGTCCATCAATTTCAATTAAAACAACCCCTCACCCATAAATTTCAACAAAACAACAAACGGGTTTATAATGCTGTTTTCTCCGTTCTAATTCGTTAAAACTCTAAATAAACACTTTAATAACATAAAAGGAATTTTATAAATACCTTATCAGAAGATCCACCACGAAAATTTCATCCCCCAAGACCAATATTTATCTCAAATTGAAGGCAACGCAACGTACAACGTTTTTCTCTTCATGAGCTTCGGGATTCGGAGCTCGGATTTTGATCAAAATGGCTTCCTTAGCCTTGACATTTTCTCTCTCTCTCTCTCTCTCTAATGTTCTTGGAAGATATTATATGAAAATGATCAGCCCTCACATAATTTTTCCTTATATTTATGACGTTAATGGGCCTCATGGGCCGAATGTGAATGTTGGATCGGGTCACCATTTTCTGCCCCGCCAGCCCAACTTGCATCGTCCATATCTGCTTATCCAGATATCCTTTTGATGAGCGGTTTGTTGAGTTGGAAACTAGACTCGATGAACTTAAATTTTGGCTTTTGAAACACCTTAAAACTCCTCATATACTAGGATATATGCCTCCAACAATATGGGCTAAAAATCTGGTCCGAGATTTTTCTGAAGTTGTTCGGATTCATTTCGTTCAGATTCGTTTAACTTCTAATCCTCTTCCGACCCTCGTGTAACCTCTTATACATGAATATACATAGTCATATACATACATAAAAATCCATACACATATCGAAGGGTCCGGAGAATCACAATAACCTTAAACATAACTGGAGAACTTACGAAGTTTCGACGAAATTCCAATCGCAAAAATATATTCATATCTTTTATCCATCTTCTATAACATTACTAATAATCTCAAATACTTTAAAAGGGCACTCACATTACCTCATATACGCTCACAACGCGATTTCAAATCCTTTAGGTTACGATGTCACCTCGGGATACTTAAGGCAACCATATATATATAACGATATTCTTACTAACTCGATTAACTTTCCTTGAACTTTCTTAACTCATTTTTTTTCTTGTCTTAATTAAAATAGCACAGACTCTTACGGGGTGTAACATCCTCCCCCTCTTTAAAACATTCGTCCTCGAATGTTAAATTGACCTCATGGGGCGTCATACCATTTCGGGAGGGTTCCTTTCATAATCGTCCTTCGTGGACTTTCCGACATGGCTTCTTTACCAGCATGATGGGGTAATTCTTCACATCACTGATTCAAATGCCTTCATAATATATTTTCTCATACCCCACATAATTATCGGACCATAAACTATATTCTCGTAGCAGACGAATGCTTTTCAGACATTATAAGTAATCGTCACTTCTTGGTACACTTCTGAGTTTCTTACCACATTATCGTAATCCCACTTCATACCAGACACCTCATACCAAACAGATTCAGAACTAGGACCGGACGCGTAGAAGCATATCAGACGGATTCGTAATCGGAGGCAGACGTATTAAACTATGGCGGACAGATTCATAGTCAAAATCAGAGGTACGGAAGTATGTCAGACAAATGTGAGATCGGAGTCAGACGTACAGAGAGGTATCAGACAGATTCAAAATCGGAATCAGACGTACAGAAATGTATCATACAGAGTCGTGATCAAAGACAGACAGACAGAAATGTATCAGACAGAGTCGTAATTAAAATCAGACATACGGAGATGTATCAGACAGACGCGTGATCAAGATCAGACGTACAGAGGCGTAATAGGCAGAGCCTTATCAGAATCGGAAGTGCAGAAGTATAACAGATAGAATCCGAATTAGAGTCAGATCACTCCTATTAAGGCTCCAGTGATTTATAAAAAAAAAAAATTCCTTATTGGTGAACTTGTTTGCCAAGTTATCATATAAATCGTCTTGCGTGTCGCTTATCGACTCTTTCGGAGATTTCCCCTTATTCACACTTCTTATTTTTCACCTTTCCTACTATTCTTCATCTATCACAACCTTAGTTGCCGGGACTCGGCTCTTGATCCATATGGGCACCAAACGAAAATCATACACACACACATACACACATACAGATATATTTACTAGTATCTTACTGGCGAACGTCTCTGACTGTTATTCAAATCCGCTCAATTTCCTGAGCGGTGTTTCACCTTTTCTTTTTGCCCATTTAGTCCGCCTCGTTCTGCGTGACTCCTATAAGGGCACTAAATTACTCCACACATTCTATTTTCCTTTTGGTTACCCCAAATTTCCATTTATATCTATCATACTTACTCTTGTGCAAAATTTTGCATTACTTCCCAGGGGGGTCACCCATCCCAGAATTGCTCTGGCTTGAGCACGCTTAACCCCGAAACTTTCATGCATTTTGACGCGTCAGGGCTGATATAATTTCGTCAATTGCCCTGCAGGACCTTTGTCACATAATTTTAGGGCAAATCGGGGTCTTAGCAAATTTTCGGAAAATTTTTGTAGCGTGTCCCACCCCCGGCTAAGTTGCACAATTACCATATTGCCTTTCTGAATCACCGATATTCACTTTCATACACATACACATACAATTACAGACAGGCCATAGATTTAAGTCTTCGTCCCACGAATTCCGTCTCCAAATAGTCAGTGAAATCTGATAAAATATCACCATAAGGTGCTCTCCAACAAACGACAGAAGAAAACTAAATTCCGACAAGTATCGCGGAACCTGTTTGTACTTACTTTATATATATTTACTTCCATATCTCTGGAAAAAAAATTTGGGCAGAGGTTCCTCTGTATTTCTTACTATCCGAAACCTGTACACGAGAAATACCAACCATGCCTCACAGGGCCAACACATATACGCATATATATACATCATATCATGTCGTCTCGTAGCCACACGGGGCTAACAATTACAGATAAAATTATACAGATGTCGAGGCTTACCTCACATGCCCAACTCGAACAACATCGGAGGCTCCTTCCTGTTCACTTTTCTGTTCAATCTTCAACCTTATATTTCTACCACACTTCAAACAACTTCTCCGACACACAGCTTTCATATTATTGCTTACCTGAGTACTGTGCGGCCTCCAATATCATCAGCCATTGCCTTCTGTCGATGCCGTCCTTTGGCTGAAATTAAAAGTTAGTCGAAAGGAATTCATATCCTACAGCTGGCTCTATCGCATGATCTAAGATTGAAAGAAGGGTAACATCCTAGATGCCCTGTAGCTTCCTGTTTATATATGTGGTGCACAACACATCGATAAACAAGACTCTACTAGACACGGCCTGTAGACTTTCCGAGGACTAACCGCTCTGATACCACTTTTGTCACGACCCAACCCCGTGGGCCGCGACTGGTGCCCTACTTAGGCACCCCAAACAGACTCACAACCGGATCATCGTATTCAGACTCATTCAGACTTAACGTACATTGTTTGAATTGAAAATTAACAACAGACGTCACACAAACATTTATCGAACACTTATCTTAAGCGGTCGCCCGTGCAGAACAGTCAAATCAAAATTAGAAAGGTGGCGGAATATACATCGCCCAAATGCACACACACACGTACAAACTCATGGGCCGTCCTGGCCATAGTAGCATACTGGCCGCTTAAGAACGCAAAACAGATCCACATACAAACACACCGGACCCACGACCCACAAATATGACTACAAGCCTCTAAAACAAAACAGAACATACGAACATATGACGGGACAGGGCCCCGCCGTACCCACACTGCCACAAATGTACAGAATACACACACAACAGAAGGTATGTACCAAAAGTTAGGCTCCGGATCAAGGGGAGCCCTCCAACACAGCAGAATGAGTAGCCTAAACCAGAGGATCACCCAAACGAGCTTCTGTACCTGCGGGCATGAAACGCAGCCCCCGAAGAACCGGGGGTCAGTACGGGAGAAGTACTGAGTATGTAAAGCAGAAGGTACAGAAATCACAAACACAACTAAAGTCAGAATGGAACAAACACAAACGTCAAGGTAGCAAAGAAAACCTGTGCGGAAGGCAAATGTACAAATGCAAATCAAATCATGTATAGGGTTTAGGAACGTGGTCACCCCCGACGCTGGTGCCACAACACATCATAACTCCAGAAGTTTTCAAATCTCCGTACAGTCTCCAGACACATCATATCACACACATATCACATCATCAGAACATATCAAATGCCATATCACATCATAACTCCATAGACGGTAACCGGCCCTATGGCGAGGACTCGGAAACCGTAACACATCATAACTTCCGAATATGGTATAGCGCGCACGATCACAAAGCCGGCCCGGGTACCGACGAACGAAATCATAGTGAATGGCACGAACGGAGTAGTGCAGAAACCATATGCATATTAAAAGTAAGTTACCGGACTCGACATATAGTTACATATAGGAATATACCGACGCCAGAAGG
This sequence comes from Lycium barbarum, assembly GCF_019175385.1. NCBI lineage: Eukaryota > Viridiplantae > Streptophyta > Magnoliopsida > Solanales > Solanaceae > Lycium > Lycium barbarum. Next base: position 57,080,959 of record NC_083342.1, on the reverse strand, counting down.
CTCGGAGTAGAAGTCAGGTCGATCAAAATTAATGTATAAAAGTTACGAAGTTCCAAACTGCAAAACCTTTGAAAAACGATTCACAGGTCATCTTCCGAAAATCTAACATCATTCAAAGTGCAAAACGTTCAATAACGGCATAGGGAATTTCAAACGGACCCTTAAGTCATAAACAAACGATTTCCTTTCATATCGGACGAAAATGAGCCAAACGAACCAAATAAGGGAAGCCTCGGGGCTTGCGGGCCCACCTCGAGTCAAATTGAGGCGGCGGACACAAATCACAGACTTTCGGCTCCATAAAGCCGTCTACAAAAGTTTCGGAGGGATTCGGACACAACAGCAAAAGTTATGAAGGTTCGAACATTCTTTCAACCAAATGTAAAGATTAGGTTTCAATTATGCTGAATGAATAGTGCCCAAACTTGAACCTAGATTTCCAAGAGCAGAGTTATCCCCGAGGGTCCGATCTTAACCTAGCGTAACTAGGGCATGCCAAAAGAAGGATAGATAGGCTTTACATACCTGGATTGCGCCTTACGCTCGTCAAATCTCAATTCTCGTTTCGTCCAAAAACTGCAAATGGTCACTTTTACCAGTTACTATTCATGAAAGTTAACATTCTAATCTTTGGGGTTATACTTGGCTACCGAAATTTCGGCAGCATTTCCCCTATAAATCTAACACCCCCGAGACTTAGCTCGGCTCAGAACATTCAAAAACAACAACCCAACAACACCAAACGACGTCAAAGTTCACAACGAAATAGGTTTTAACATCAATGATCTTCTTTCTACATAAAATGAAAATTTTCATACAAACTTTACAAGGTCAAACCAACATCAACATTATCATATTCATCATCCATCAAAATCATTACAACATACGTCGGAAGCATCCATACCATTTTCACACAATATTCATAAGGTATGCAAACATTCAAACTTTCCATTAAGCCACTACTTTTCCAATTTTTCCTAACCTTCAACATACAAGTTCATTATACATTTCCATCTTCCAAATTCATCCACAATAATCATAATTTTCTTCTTGATACTTTCATCTCCATTTTTACATAAACCATAACAAAGTTGTATGTTTTCCTACAACAACTTAATAACCATTAAGTTCCTTCACTCTCCTCACATAATCCATGATTAACACAACCAAAATATTAATTCAAATCAGTCCATCAATTTCAATTAAAACAGCCCCTCACCCATAAATTTCAACAAAACAACAAACGGGTTTATAATGCTGTTTTCTCCGTTCTAATTCGTTAAAACTCTAAATAAACACTTTAATAACATAAAAGGAATTTTATAAATACCTTATCAGAAGATCCACCACGAAAATTTCATCCCCCAAGACCAATATTTATCTCAAATTGAAGGCAACGCAACGTACAACGTTTTTCTCTTCATGAGCTTCGGGATTCGGAGCTCGGATTTTGATCAAAATGGCTTCCTTAGCCTTGACGTTTTCTCTCTCTCTCTCTCTAATGTTCTTGGAAGATATTATATGAAAATGATCAGCCCTCACATAATTTTTCCTTATATTTATGACGTTAATGGGCCTCATGGGCCGAATGTGAATGTTGGATCGGGTCACCATTTTCTGCCCCGCCAGCCCAACTTGCATCGTCCATATCTGCTTATCCAGATATCCTTTTGTTGAGCGGTTTGTTGAGTTGGAAACTAGACTCGATGAACTTAATTTTTGGCTTTTGAAACACCTTAAAACTCCTCATATACTAGGAGATATGCCTCCAACAATATGGGCTAAAAATCTGGTCCGAGATTTTTCTGAAGTTGTTCGGATTCATTTCGTTCAGATTCGTTTAACTTCTAATCCTCTTCCGACCCTCGTGTAACCTCTTATACATGAATATACATAGTCATATACATACATAAAAATCCATACACATCTCGAAGGGTCCGGAGAATCACAATAACCTTAAACGTAACTGGAGAACTTACGAAGCTTCGACGAAATTCCAATCGCAAAAATATATTCATATCTTTTATCCATCTTCTATAACATTACTAATAATCTCAAATACTTTAAAAGGGCACTCACATTACCTCATATACGCTCATAACGCGATTTCAAATCCTTTAGGTTACGATGTCACCTCGGGATACTTAAGGCAACCATATATATATAACGATATTCTTACTAACTCGATTAACTTTCCTTGAACTTTCTTAACTCATTTTTTTTCTTGTCTTAATTAAAATAGCACAGACTCTTACGGGGTGTAACACGTATAAATTGTACCAGCCATATGTTGGACCGTATAATTGGCCAAGGAGGCCACCAGCCACTGGACCAAATGTACGACCATACATACGGTCCGTATAATTAGTATGGACCGTATGTTGGTCCTTATAAAGAGGGTCGGCCAGATTTTAAGTTTAAGTATAAGGGACCTCTTTCATTTCATTTTTATTCCACATTCACTCTACACTTCAAGAAACATCTAGAACCCTCTCTACTCTTCAACTACAAGAGAAATCAAAGGAAAACTAAGATCAACAACATAAAATTCATGAAAACAAAAGTGTGAAACCTAACTAAAGTTCATCCTCCTCAAACAAAACCAAAAGAGGTGAGATAGGGTTTTGGTACTAGAGTAGAAACTCCACTCAAGGCTTGTTCCACCATCCTCTAAGGTAATTTTCATGACTTCATCATGTTGTTTAAGGTATTGAAAAGCTAAGATGCTTGAATGGTAGAAAAACATAGAAGATGGGTCTTAAATGGACGAATAGTGTCACAATTGAATGGTAGTTTAGACCATGCAATAAGTATTATATAGGAGAAAACGCGACAATGAGTTATATGTATAAATGTGGAGAAATTAGAATGACATGGTGGATTGTGGTTAATGCATGTAAATGATGATTGTTGATTTCAATATTGTGGATGTTATTGTGAGCATTTGAGAGTTGATATAGAATACAGGAAAAGTAGTAGAAACAAAGGAAGTGTTGCCCAATTTTCTCTAGAAATGGTAGCGCATTCGTATGGTTGATTAACTAATGTTAGTGTGAATTCCCTTTTGAAGGTAGAGATGTGATATCCAAGGAGAACAAGCGAACGATAGCTTAGTTAAACATCAAAGGTATGTGAGGCTAGTCCTTTCTTTTTAATGGCATGAATCCTATAGCGTAACTTCTTTCTTATCGATGAGCCTATGTCCATAGTTAGCTACACAAGGTAATGAGTTAAAGTATATGGATTCTAGTGTTGTTATTTATTGCTTACACTCACCTTATATGCTAATTCTTTCAAGGTGAGGCAGGATGTCAATGATTTTTCCATAATGTAATCGGGGGATCACGACCTTACGTCACCCCGATAAAGTATGGTTGATATTGAGCCTTATGTATGTATTATGATAAGTTAAGCATAGTATGATGAGCATATGATGATATTACTATTACACCACGCCTAATTGGCCGGGCAGTCACCGCCAAGGCGGGCAGCTATATTATATACCATGGCCAAATGGCTTGGGCAGACACCACTAGTGGGCAGCTATATTATATACCTGGACGCAGGCTCATGTTATGATTATCACACCGATCCGATATGGACGGGCAGTTTATACATGATGCATATATGGTATGATATGATGATGAGCCTGAGTAAGACAGCATGACTTGTTTTTCTTATACTTGACAGTTAGATTCTGATGTTCCATATTAGTATCTTCTTTGCATCATTGTCTTATTTCGTTGTTTATGCCTCTCATACTCAGTACAATATTCGTACTGACGTCCGTTTTCTTTGGACGCTGTGTTCATGCCCACAGGTAGACAGGGAGGAGAGCCCAATCCAGATCCGTAGTAGCTGTCAGCTGATTGGAAGCCCTCCATTGTTCCGGAGGTGCTTATGATTATCCTTTTGTGTATATGTATAGCCATGTATATGTATTTTTGGGCATAACGGGATCTTGTCCCGTCCCTATGTTCAACACTCCAGTAGAGGCTCGTAGATACGCAGTGCGGGTTAGATGGTCTCACGAGGTCGCTACTGTATATATATATATATATATATATATATATATATATATATATATATATATATATATATGTATATATGTATATATGTACTATTTTGATAGCCTAAAAGCACATGTATATGAAAGTATTTTATGTTTTCATATGAAATATGATTTTCTTACACTATGAGTATAAAGATGATAAAGAGGGCAGTAAATGAGTAAAATGAGCGACAGAACGAGCGGTGCTCGGTGGTTAGCACCGGGTACCCGTCGCGGCCCCTATTTGGGTCGTGAAAAAAGTGGTATCAGAGCAGTTCGGTCCTAGGAAGTGTCTACGAGCCGTGTCTAGTAGAGTCTTGTTTATGGTTTGTTGCGCGCCGCATCAATAAACAAAAGGCTACAGGGCATTTAGGAAAAATGACCGTCTTTCTTCTTATGAGATCGTGCGATAGAGCCATGCATAAGATTTTATCCTCTGTAATAATGTGTTATGATTTCAGAATGCTGCCAGAAGGGAAAAGCTACAGCCGCCCAGAAGGGCAAGAGTACGACAAAGACGCGGGTAGAAAGAGAGCCTCCAACGAATATTGAAGAGGGTGAATCGCATGACGAGGCTTTGTCTTATACTTCCTCTAACCCGCCTAATGTGGGAGAACAAGGAGGAGCTCCAGCTCCAATTCCTCCCCCGGCTGCTTCGGGTCAACAAATGACCGAGGCCATCCAGTTATTGACACAATTGATTGCCGCACAAGCACAACGACAAAACGTGGGTTCAAGTGATCGGGCAGCAAGTACCAAAGCCCGTGATTTTATGAGTCTAAATCCTCCGGAGTTCTTCGGGTCGAAGCCGGAAGAAGACCCACAAGGTTTCATTGATGAGATGTTGAGGACTTTGAAGATTGTCCATGCCTCCGAAACCGAATCCATGGAGTTGGCATCTTACAGACTCCGGGATGTGGCGGTGTTATGGTACAACAATTGGGTATTATCAAGAGGAGAGAATGCGCCTCCTCCGGTGTGGCAAGAGTTTGTAGATGGTTTTATTCGTCACTATTTGCCACCCGAGGTCCGCTGAGCTAGAGCGGATAGATTTCTAAATTTGAGGCAAGGAAATATGAGTGCCCGGGAGTATAGCATGCAATTCAATTCTTTAGCTAAATATGCTCCGCCCATGGTGGCTGACATGGGAGATCGGGTACATAGATTTGTGAGTGGCCTATGGCCACATTTATTCAGAGATTGTCTGACAACTTCCTTGCAAGACGGTATGGATATCTCCCGAATACAAGCTCATGCTCAGAATTTTGAGGGGCGACAACAACAACAAAGAGGCGACCGTGATATCGATAGAAGGCAAGGCAAGACGGCCAGGTCCATGGGAGCTAGCAGTGACCACAGAGAGGGATCAAGGCAGACATATTCTGGGTACTCAGGCCAGTCAGTGACGAGTGCACCTCCTCGATTCGCAGCTAGGAGATTTGATCGCTCCTTCCGTTCAGGACAGGGCCAGAGTTCGAGGGCTTCAGATTCCCAGTTCAGGGAAGATTATAGTCAGAGGAGACCCCCAGTGCCGTGATGCAACCAATGCGGCAGATTACATTCCGGACAGTGTCGTCAGGGTTCGGATGCCTGTTATACTTGTGGACAGGTGGGGCACATGATGAGAGATTGCCTATCGATGAGTGGTGGAGTTGGAGTTGAGCTTACAGGTTCAGCAGCTGGTTCTTCATTAGTACGCCCGGTAGGGCAGACTCCCCAGATAACAGCAGGCCGAGGGGCAGCATCTACTTCAGGTGCCACTCAGCCCCGTATATATGCTTTAGTCGGACGATAGGATCTCGAGTCCTATCCGGATGTAGTTACAGGTATATTGTCCATATTATCCCGTGATGTGTATGCATTGATAGATCTGGATTCTACTTTCTCTTATATTACTCCATAAGTTACTGGTTGTATTGGGGTGAAACCCGAGTCAATTAGACCCTTTGAGGTACTCACTCCAGTTGGTGATCCCGTGATAGCAAGAGAAGTGTACAGAAATTGTGTCATTGTGATATGTGATCGTCAGACAAAAGCTAATTTGATTGAGCTGAAAATGGTAGATTTCGATGTAATCATGGGTATGGATTGGTTGGCCTCGTGTTATGAAAATGTTGATTGCCAAGCGAAAATGGTTCGATTTCAATTTCTGGGAGAGCCCGTGCTTGAATGGAAAGGTAATGCAGCATCGCCAAAGGGTAGGTTTATTTCCTACTGTTACACCCCGGAAATTTTTCAGTACTTGTGTGATGAGTAGAACAATGAAGTGCTTGAGTGGATGATGTTTTATTAAGTCGGGAATGACTAATTGTGAATTTTTGGAAATAAGAAGGTGGCGGAAAATATTTAGCACAGTGGTCGTAAACGGCACTTTACGGCCCGTAAAGTGATTTACGGACCGTATAGTGCAATCGTCCTCCAGCTGTCCAAAAATTTCAAGTTCTGTCAAAGTGTTGAAATGGCTAAAAACGACTTGGAGGACGGCTCGTAAACTGGTTTACGGACCGTAAACCTCGGTCGTAAACTGCCATGTCCCTCAGCCAAACTTTCTGTTTTTGAAATGCTTAAAGACGATCGCGGAGGACGGACCGTAAACCATAATACGGTCCGTAAACTATGGTTTACGACCACTGTTCATCTCGACAATTTTTCATTAAAGATTAGTTTTGTGATTATTAAAAGGGACTTAGGCTTCATTACATTTCATTATTCATCCATACAACTCAAGAGACTTCTAGAACTCTCCAAACACTTCATCCACAAAGTTCAAGAGAATCAAGGGAATACTAAGACCAACAACACTAAATTCATGAAAGCAAGTGTAAGAACACATCAAAGGATTGTCTAAGTCAAGAAATTCCAAAGAAGGTGAAACTAGGGTTTTGTCTAAGTGAAGCAATTCAACTTAAGACTTGTTCAACCATCATCCAAGGTAAGTTCCATGGTAAATTCATGTTGCTTGAGGTATTGGAAGGCTTAGATACTTAAAATGTAGAAGAACATAGGAATGGGTCATGATTGAGTAAATAGTGTCATTACGGGATGATAGTTGGATGAAATCATGGAAGTTGACGTGTTATGATTATGAATACGTTGCAAATGGTGTATAGGTCATGATATAAGTGTTAAACTCAAAGGAAATGCCGCCTGATTTCCTCTAGGGATAACGATGCGTTCCCACAGTCGATTAACTAATGTAATACGAATTCTCTCATGAAGGTGACGACGTGGTATCGAAGGAGAATAAGTGGACAACAACTTAGATAAACGACAAGGTATGTGAGGCTAGTCTTTTCTTTCCAACGGCATGAATCTTATAGTCCGAATTACCATCTTTCCATGAGCTTCTACATTCCAAAAAGTTAAATGTCTATATAGGATAAGTTATACGATATGATGATGTTAGTCCTTGCCTACATGCACCTTATGTACTAGTCCTTTCAAGGTGAGGCAGAATGTCCGTAATTGCTCCATAAAGTAATCGGGGAGTCACGACCTTACGTCACCCCGATAGAGTAAAGTTGTTCTCAAACCTTACGCATGTGTTATGATAAGATAAGTATTTTACAATAAGTACATTATTATGATTATTTTATGATAAGCATGGCATGAGCATTGCATACCGGGCCTAGTTGGCTGGGCAGGCACCGCTTCGGCGGGCGGCGATACGGATACACCACGACCTTCGGGCATGGGCAGACACCACTAGTGGGCGGCATGAGATGGTACCTCGGACGCGGGAGGCCTGGATGCGGGCTTATATTATTGATTATCACACCGTCCCGACATGGGCGGGCAACTTGCATATGATGCATACATGTTACGATGATAAGTATGAGTAAGACAGCATGCATTATTCCATTTATGATTATCGGTCAGATCCATATGCCTTATGTTGATGCTCTCATTATTTTATTGATGCCTTTCTTCACTGTTAATGCCTCTCATGCTCAGTACCATATTCGTACAGACGTCCCTTCGTCCCTTCTTTGGACGCTGTGTTCATGCCCACAGGTAGACAGGGAGGCAAGCTTGATCCAGATACTTAGGAGCTGTCAGCTGTCGAGAGCACTACATTGTTCGGAGGTGCTTATGATTTCTCTTTTGGTACATATGTATATATATATTTTGGGCATGACGGAGTCTTGTTCCGTCCATTGTATAGTATGTCAGTAGAGGCTCGTAGATGCGTAGTGTGGGTAGCATGGTCTCACATCTTTCATGTATACGTGCACTCATTATTTTGATGTACCAAACCTTTCTATATACACAAGTATTTATGTTTCCATATAAGTTATGATCTGTTTCCATGTTTTAAGCATAAATGTGATGATAAGGCATTAATCGAGTAAGGAGGGTAATAGAGCGAGCGGTGCTCGCCGGTTAGCCCCGGGTACCCGTCGCGGCCCCTAGCTGGGTCGTGACACCTACCTCAAGGCAAGGAAGATGATATCCAAGGGTTATGTTTATCACTTAGTCTGGGTTCATGACACCGAGGCAAAGCCGCCAACTTTTCAGTCAGTTCTGGTAGTGAATGAATTCCCAGATGTGTTTCCAGATGAACTTCCAGGTCTTCCACCAGAAAGAGAGATTGACTTTGCCATTGATGTGTTATCGGACACCAAGCCCATTTCTATTTCTCCTTATCGAATGGCCCCAATAGAATTAAAGGAGCTAAAGGCGCAGTTGAAAGACTTGCTCGATAAGGGATTCATTAGACCCAGTTCATCACTGTGGGGAGCACTAATCTTGTTTGTGAGAAAGAAAGACGGTTCCCTGCGAATGTGCATCGACTATAGGCAACTGAACAAGGTGACGATAAAGAACAAATATCCTCTTCCAAGAATTGATGACTTGTTCGACCAGTTACAAGGTGCCAAGTGGTTTTCTAAAATAGATTTGAGGTCGGGTTATCATCCAGTGAGAGTTAGAGAAGCAGATATTCCAAAAACAGCCTTCAGAATGAGATATGGCCACTACGAATTTCGGGTGATGTCATTCGGGTTGACTAATGCTCCGACCGTGTTAATGAATCTGATGAACAACATATTCATGCCCCTGTTGGATCTATTTGTGATAGTATTTATTGATGATATCCTAGTGTATTCTCACACGGAATCAGAACATGCAGATCATTTGAGAATTGTTCTTGGCATTCTTCGAGCCCGAGAATTGTATGCGAAATTTTCAAAATGCAAGTTTTGGCTAACTTCTGTAACATTTCTGGGCCATGTTATCTCAGATGATGGCATTCGAGTCGACACTCAGAAAATCGAAGCTGTGAAGACCTGACCAAGGCCTACAATGCCTACAGAAGTTCGTAGTTTTCTGGGTTTGGCAGGTTATTATAGAAGATTCGTAGAGGGTTCTCATCTATTTCAGACCCGTTGACAAAGCTAACCAAGAAGTCAGCTAAATTTCAATGGGACGATGCTTGTGAGCGAAGTTTCCAAGAGTTGAAGGACAGATTGACCTCAGCTCCAGTTTTAACACTTCCAGAATGGTCAGATGGTTATGTTGTGTATTGTGACGCTTCCGGTGTCGGATTGGGATGCGTATTGATGCAGCACGGTAAGGTTATTGCATATGCTTCGAGGCAATTGCGGAAACATGAGAAGAATTATCCAACGCATGATCTTTAATTGGCTGCGGTCATTCATGCCTTAAAAATGTGGAGACATTATTTATACGGTGTGCACGTTGATATCTATACAGATCACAAAAGTCTTCAGTACATTTTCAAACAGAAGGAGTTGAATTTATAGCAGAGGCGGTGGTTAGAATTATTGAAGGATTATGATGTGAATATTTTGTATCACCCTGGAAAGGCGAATGTAGTAGCTGATGCGCTTAGCCGACGATCGATGGGCAGTTTATGTGAAATCCCTCCGAAAAGGAAAGAGATGGTTCAAGAACTTCACCGATTAGCTGATCTGGGAGTGCGTGTAATTGATTCGGATGATGCAGGTATTAGTGTCAAAGATTCCACAATTTCGTCCTTGGATCGGGAAGTAAGAGAATGGCAACATGAAGATCCTCAATTGTGCCACTACAGAGACACATCTCACGGGAAAGAAAATTCCCCGTTTGAAGTTTCCATTGATGGAATTCTTAGATACCGAGGCAGGCTATGTGTGCCGAATGTGGCGGAATTGCGCCGACGAATTCTAGAAGAAGCACATCGTTCCCGATATTCTATTCATCCAAGTACAACCAAAATGTATCATGATGTCAAGATGATGTACTGGTGGGATGGCATGAAGAGAGATATAGCAGAATTTGTAGCACAATGCCCAAATTGCCAACAAGTAAAAGTTGAACATCAGAAGCCAGGAGGCTTATTGCAAGCAATAGAGATACCCACCTGGAAATGGGAAGTGATCAACATGGATTTCATCGTGGGATTACCCCGTTCCCGTGGTTGGTATGATTCTATATGGGTGATCGTGGATAGATTGAAGAAAGCGGCCCATTTTCTTCCGGTTAGAACTACGTACTCAGCAGAAGACTATGCGAGGTTGTATCTCAAAGAAATTGTGCGACTCCATGGAATTCCATTATCTATTATCACAGAAAGAGGAGCACAGTTTACAGCTAAGTTCTGGAAGTCTTTTCAAGAAGGTTTGGGCACGCAAGTGAAGCTTAGCACGGCATTTCATCCGCAAACTGATGGGCAGCCCGAACGTACCATTCAAACCTTAGAAGATATGCTACGGGCGTGTGTGTTGGATTTCGGTGGTAGCTGGGATGATCACTTACCCCTCATGGAGTTCGCACACAACAATAGCTACCATTCTAGTATACAAATGGCTCCAAACAAAGCTTTATATGGAAGGAAATGTAGATCTCCAATCGGATGGTTCGAAATAGGAGAAGCACAATTAGTGGGCGCTGAATTGATCCAACAAGCAATAGAAAAAGTCAAGGTGATCCAAGATCAGTTGTTGACAGCCCAAAGTCGCCAAAAGTCCCATGCGGACAACCGCTGACGAGACTTGGAATTTCAAATTAATGATTGGGTATTTTTGAAAGTGTCACCAATGAAAGGGGGTGATGAGATTTGGCAAGAAAGGGAAGTTAAGTTCCAGATACATTGGACCGTACAAAATCATCAGCAAGGTGGGTCAGGTAGCCTATGAATTGGATTTGCCTTCGGAGCTTGAATCAGTCCATCCAGTCTTTCACGTTTCGATGCTCCGTAAGTGTGTTGCAGATCCCACAAAGATTGTCCCAATAGATGATGTGGAAATAACGGAAAAGCTAACCTATGAAGAAGTGCCTATTGCCATCCTAGATAGGCAAGTGCGAAAGCTTCGAAATAAAAAGGTAGCGTCAGTCAAAGTATTGTGCGGAACAACAATCGGGAAGAAATTACTTGGGAAATGGAAGAGAGTATGAAGTCCAAATACCCATACTTATTACAGCCCCCAGGAGAGACCCAAGACGAAACGCCGACGATATAAGGTATGTATGCTTTATTTTATGCTTTTGGTCGTGTGTGGCCACGGATATGTTGATATTGTGATGTAGCCCTGTGAGGCGATGATATTATGGGTTGTTGTGACAGGTTGGTAGTGCCAAATTACAGGGGAAACTCTAGCAAAATTTTTGTAGAATCCCGAGTGTTTAAAATTCGAGGACGAATGTCCCAAAGGGGGGGAGAATGTTACACCTTGGAAATTTCCCTGTTAGCGTATAGCGAATAGGCCAAAGAAGGGTATGACGAATATGATATTTTGACGAGAAAGAAATGGTATTTGATGACCCTAAACGGGAATTCGAAAGCATATGAGGCAAGGAAAGAAAGTTGCTAAGAAAAGCGAACCATATGTTGTGTATCGGATAAAAATAACAAGCAACGATTTGGTGATGGCATAATGAGGTCTTAGGGATAAGAAATAACGTCCTTTAAATTAATATTGAAGTGTTAAACAAGTGCCAAGAAGGTTCCATAAGGATCGGATATCAAACGAGTCGACGAGAACGAAAACGGAACCACTGAGCATTATACGGCCCAACCTACAGACCGTATAAATTGTACCAGCCGTATGTTGGACCGTATAATTGGACAAGGAGGCCACCAGCCACTGGACCAAATGTACGACCATACATACGGTCCATATAAATAGTACGGACTGTATGTTGGTCCGTATAAAGAGGGTCGGCCAGATTTTAAGTTTAAGTATAAGGGACCTCTTTCATTTCATTTTTATTCCACTTTCACTCTACACTTCAAGAAACATCTAGAACCCTCTCTACTCTTCAACTAAAAGAGAAATCAAAGGAAAACAAATATCAACAACATCAAATTCATGATAACAAAAGTGTGAAACCTAACTAAAGTTCATCCTCCTCAAAGAAAACCAAAGGAGGTGAGATAGGGTTTTGGTGCTAGAGTAGAAACTCCACTCAAGGCTTGTTCCACCATCATCTAAGGTACGTTTCATGACTTCATCATGTTGTTTAAGGTATTGAAAAGCTAAGATGCTTGAATGGTAGAAAAACATAGAAGATGGGTCTTAAATGGATGAATAGTGTCACAATTGAATGGTAGTCGAATGGAATCATGAATGTTGATGTGCTATGATTATGAATATGTTGTAAAGGATGTTTAGACCATGAAATAAGTATTATATAGGAGAAAACGCGACAATGAGTTATTTGTATAAATGTGGAGAAATTAGAGAGAAATGGTGGATTGTGGTTAATGCATGTAAATGATGATTGTTGATTTCAATATTGTGGATGTTATTGTGAGCATTTGAGAGTCGATATAGAATACGGGAAAAGTAGTAGAAACAAAGGAAGTGCTGCCCAATTTTCTCTAGAAATGGTCACGCATTCGTATGGTTGATTAACTAATGTTAGTGCGAATTCCCTTTTGAAGGTAGAGATGCGATATCGAAGGAGAACAAGCGAACGATAGCTTAGTTAAACGTCAATGGTATGTGAGGGTAGTCCCTTCTTTTTAATGGCATGAATCCTATAGTGTAACTTCTTTCTTACCATGAGCCTATGTCCATAGTTAGCTACACAAGGCAATGAGTTAAAGGATATCGATTCTAGTGATGTGATTTATCGCTTACACTCACCTTATATGCTAATTCCCTCAAGGTGAGGCAGGATGTCAATGATTGTTCCATAATGTAATCGGGGGATCACGACATTACGTCACCCCGATAAAGTACGGTTGATCTTGAGCCTTATGCATGTATTATGATTAGTTAAGCATAGTATGATGAGCATATGATGATATTACTATTACATCGCGCCTAGTTGGCCGGGCAGGCACCACCGAGGCGGGCAGCTATACGATACACCATGGCCAAATGGCATGGGCAGACACCACTAGTGGGCAGCATGAGATGTTACCCCGGACGCGGGAGGCCTGGACACAGGCTCATGTTATGATTATCACACCGATCCGATATGGATGGGCAGTTTATACATGATGCATATATGGTATGATATGATGATGAGCCTGAGTAAGACAGCATGACTTGTTTTTCTTATACATGACAGTTAGATTCTGATGTTCCATATTAGTATCTTCTTTGCATCATTGTCTTATTTCGTTGTTTATGCCTCTCATACTCAGTACAATATTCGTACTGACGTCTGTTTTCTTTTGACGTTGTGTTCATGCCCACAGGTAGACAGGGAGGTGAGCTCGATCCAGATCCGTAGTAGCTGTCAGCTGATTGGAAGCCCTCCATTGTTCCGGAGGTGCTTATGATTATTCTTTAGTGTATATGTATAGCCATGTATATGTATTTTTCGGCATGACGGGGTCTTGTCCCATCCCTATGTTCAGCACTCCAGTAGAGGCTCGTAGATACGCAGTGCGGGTTAGATGGTCTCACGAGGTCGCTACTGTATATATGTATATGTACTATTTGGATAGCTTAAATGCACATGTATATGAACGTATTTTATGTTTTCATATGAAATATGATTCTCTTACACTATGAGTATAAAGATGATAAAGAGGGCATTAAATGAGTAAAATGAGCGACAGAACGAGCGGTGCTCGGTGGTTAGCCCCAGGTACCCGTCGCGGCCCCTAGCTGGGTCGTGACAAATATAGAAGCATAGATAACAACATAAGAAATAACATCGAATGGGAGAGGGAAATATCATCGTCATACGCACTTGCTTGCCTTTCTTAGGAACTTTCCATATCTAATACGTGTTTGTGTACATACATCCTTATCCGTATTCATAATAGTACCCGTACCATATTTGTATTCGTATTCGTATACATGCCCTTATTCACATTCATTTACATAGTCATATCGTATTCGTATTCATATCTTATACATAATCATACCATATACATAACATTTACATAACATACCCGACCCCGAAGGTTCGCTGTTTCACGTACCCGGCCATAGCTAGGTGTCACACCCTAATATTGATCAGGGTGTGATGGGCACCCGACCCTTACTTAGGGCCGAGCGAACCCTCAGACTCTTAGTGCACACATAATCTTCTTAGACTTTTTAAATCAAATAAAGATGGAATACATGGTACATTTTTTTTTCAGAAACAATCTTTTTATCATTCTCAAATCCAACAAAATCTGTAATCACACGGAATTTATATCATAACACAAGATGACACATCGGCTGATGGAGCCGCTTACAGACTGACTTCCAATACCCACGACTCTGTCTGCAAAGTCTCTAACATCAATCCGGAAATCAGAACGTACATATACTCTATCTCGGCAACACTCCAGAAGCAAATGGAGCTCGCCAATCTTGCTGAAATATCTTCTGACGAATCTTCTACTCATCTGTATGTACCTGCGTGGCATGAAACGCATCCCCCGAAGAAAGGGGGTCAGTACGGAAAATGTACTGAGCATGTAAGGCAGAGATCACAAAAAAGGGGCACAGCTGACAGTAATAATACAGAAACATGTACAATGTCCAGAATATCAAAACTCTTGCCTTTAAAACATAAATCATGCATATCGTTATCACATACCATACCTGGCCCGTGATGGGACTCGGTGGACAAAATCATGTCATCATACTTTACATATATATATATACCGTACCCGGCCCTCTAATGAGGGACTCGGTGAATGAAGTCATACCGTACCCGGCTCATTAAGGGACTCGGTAGATAGAATCATGCACGTGCACATCATATATCATACACATACCGTACCCGGCCCTCTAGTGAGGGACTCGGTGAATCAAATCATCATATGCCCTCCTGGCCGCCATAACACATCGTCATCGTCATCATATCATCATATACACATGTACCGTACTCGGCCCATTGAGGGACTCGGTGAACAATGCAGAGGAGTGCGCATGATAACATACCCGGCCCGGGACTCGGTGAATAGACATATTGAGCTTGCACGAACAGAGTAGTGAGAAACCATATGCACACAAATCAAGACTCGACAGGTAAGTACATAAACCGACACTTGAGGTTCGTAATCACGTTTCAAGTCAATCGGAGTTCGTATGAAAAAGTTATGGACGTTTTAGTACAGAACTTTCTTCAAACGTTTCAGAAGCCATTTTTGGAACATCAAAGCAACAATCATGTTAAGTACCTTTCGAATATCATTATGGATCATATATACATATAACAGATTCATGCATGCATACTCATAGAACGTGAAACAGTGTATTGTTGCGCAACGTGCAGCCCGATCCATAAATATATTGCTGCGGAACGTGCAGCCCGATCCATAATTATAATATATTACTGCCGAGGAACGTTCGGCCCGATCCAAGACTCTATTCAAAAGGTAGAAACATTAATACTTACAGAACCATTTTAAGGACATGGACTCTTATACCTGGCTCATTATCCAATCAAGCCATAACCTCAACCATCATGTTAAGCAACAATCATGTTAAGTACCTTTCGAATATCCTTAAGTATCATATATACATATAACAGATTCATGCATGCATACTCATAGAACATCAAACAGTGTATTGTTGCGCAACGTGCAGCCCGATCCATAAATATATTGCTGCGGAACGTGCAGCCCGATCCATAATTATAATATATTACTGCCGAGGAACGTTCGGCCTGATCCAAGACTCTATTCAAAAGGTAGAAACATTAATACTTATAGAAGCATTTTAAGGACATGGACTCTTATACCTGGCTCATTATCCAATCAAGCCATAACCTCAACCATACTAAGTATGCTCATATCAATAGGCAAATAAGAATCGCAGACACGTTCGGAAGCATGTCCAATAGGACTTTGGAAACCATGGATATGTATCAAAGCCATATGAAACAGCTTATGGAAATCAAGAACGTTAGCCATCGTAGTGGCTCTAAGAATAGGAATCTCTTTGAAATCATACATATACATCATATACTCGTTTCATAGGGATCATGCCAAAAGAAAGAAAGAGTAAGCCTTACATACCTGTACCACGCCTTATTAGCTACGCTTATTTGTCCCAAACTTGCTTGTCTACATTCAAGAAGATTTTACATAATCATTAGACTCATCGACATATACTTGTCTTAGTATTCCAAATGAGTTCACTTATATTCTACCGAAATTTCGGCAGCATTTCCCCTGTAAATACACCATCCCCGAGAATCTAACTCGGCCAATTTATCAATCAACAATCCGAGAATTTAACTCGGCCAAATCATCAACAATAATGCCAACAATCATACTATCAACTTCAACAATTATTTCGAAATACATTCTAACATTAACAACTCTTACCACACAATTCAACGGCACTTCATTTATACTAAATTCAATCATATGAAATCAAGCCAACATCAATGCTTACACATTCAAATACTTGCCCAAGACCTTACAACACAATTCAAGAATACTTCACACAAGTCATGCAATATTCAAAACAATCTAGGCAATATGCCATTTCACCCGAAACCTTCCAAAAGCAACAAGAACCATAACAACACACTTCCTTCTTTGTAATTCAATTACAACAACCCAACTTACAATCTTCCAACACATGTCTCATTTCCAATATTCATGAAGTATATTTACTACATACACATTCTTTCTTTCCAAATTCATGAACTATAATAATAGTCTATGCATTAACAACTTCATTCCTATAATGACAAGAAACTATACTAATGTCAAATTAATTTCTTCAACACTCCCAGAACAATTACAATTTCATTTCAAGCCATCAAATCTTCATTTTTATTATGGAATCCTCAACAACAACAATCAAAATACTAAATAAAATGAACTCATCATATCTATACAACATTACTCTATATTCGGCCACAACCACCATATTCATGTTTCATGAATTTCATCCGTTTCTACCTTCTACAATACTCTCAAATCGTCCATAAAACATGTAAGAGAAGGTTGAACACATACCTTTTTCCCCTTATCTCTTTACTTGGCTAGGGGCATGTTTTGCACAAATGAATGATTTAATTGCTCCAACAACTCCTTCATGTTAATAAGGACCTTCCAATTGCTTGGAACACTAGGAGAAAGCAATTTTTCTTGATGAATTTCCATGGCACTAAATTTTCTTGCCATGGCCGCACCTAGCTCCTCTTCTTTCTTTTTCTTTCTTTTTTTCTCTAAGCTTCTTGAATCTTCCCAAATGTTGAAGATGAATAAGATGATATACTTATCATCTTTTGGGCCATTTTTTTAAACTTCCATATGGGCCAAGGCCCACTATAACTTGGACGGCCACATGGCCATTTTATTTCAAGCCCATCTCTTTTTTTTTTTGTAATTCATGAAAATTATTTTCCTAATTCCAAATTTGCCCTCAGCCTTCCTCATTATTTCCATGAGCCATCTTGTGAATTTTCGTTTTTACCCTTAGCCTTTCTCAATATTTCCATACCAATAGTATTCATAAATAATATTCACAAACAACTTGCACACTAAAATAGTTTTGGAAAATGGTCTTGCCTTCAACGTACCACGACTACCTCGAAATATCCGAACGTACAAAGTACGGGCTATAACATCCTCCCCCCCCCCCCTTTAGAACATTCGTCCTCGAATGTTCAACTGATTTTAAGTGGTGTCATAATACTTCGGGAGGGCCCTTTTTATAGTTGTCCTTTTTCTTCCTACCCATCCCAATTTACTTTATAATCGAACGTCTTAGTCTTTACATGAGTCCTCATTCCGTGTCATGGGCTTTCTAATCCGTTGTGCCCACTCATGATCCTTGTGCTCCCCAGATTATCCTTGTTCTATTATTGCTTTGTTACCACACCTTAATAGAAGCCCTGTCTTTGGTACGCAATCTTCGCTTAACGATCCATATGGCCAGTTGCTGTTCCTTGCTCTCATTTGATCTACAGTATTACAGTCTCGCTTATCATGCTATAATTATCCATCGGTCTTTTGGTGTTCCCTTTTCTTCGCCCCCTGTTTCTTTACGTCTTTGTCACTATCCCTTTTAATCTTTCATTCCGAATATTTACCCAAAACATATATACGTAACGTTTCTTTGCCAATTATTATCCTTCGCCGCCCAGCCGTGCTTATGGTGACTTATGAACCGAATTCACCTAACTTCTTAGCTCGTAGCATCTTGAGTTCTTACTACAACTTTCTCTTTATTTCCTTCTCTCACATTTCTCGACACAAGTATACTTGTTTTTCATCTCTTTGTATTGGCGCTCATTTCACCCTTCATTATTTCTTATTGGCTCTCCGGTGGGGGATTCCTTACAAATATGATCAAGCATCGCTTCACATCGATGATTAAAGGAATCAAATTAAGATGGAATACATGGTACATTTTTTTTTTCAGAAACATTCTTTTTATCATTCTCAAATCCAACAAAATCTGTAATCACATGGAATTTATATCATAACATAAGATGACACATCGGCTGATGGAGCCGCTTACAGACTGACTTCCAATACCCACGACTCTATCTGCAAAGTCTCTAACATCAATCCAGAAATCAGAACGTACATATACTCTATCTTGGCAACACTCCAGAAGCAAATGGAGCTCGCCAATCTTGCTGAAACATCTTCTGACGAATCTTCTACTCATCTGTATGTATCTGCGTGGCATGAAACGCAGCCCCCGAAGAAAGGGGGTCAGTACGGAAAATGTACTGAGCATGTAAGGCAGAGATCACAAAAAAGGGGCAGAGCTGACAGTAATAATACAGAAACATGTACAATGTCCAGAATATCAAAACTCTTGCCTTTAAAACATAAATCATGCATATCGTTATCACATACAATTCCCGGCCCGTGATGGGACTCGGTGGATAAAATCTTGTCATCATACTTTCATATCATTATGCATGCATATACATATACATATATATATATATATATATATATATATATATATATATATATATATACCGTACCCGGCCCTCTAGTGAGGGACTCGGTGAATGAAGTCATACCGTACCCGGCCCTCTAGTGAGGGACTCGGTGAATCAAATCATCATATGCCCTCCTGGCCACCATAACACATCGTCATCGTCATCATATCATCATATACACATATACCGTACCCGGCCCATTAAGGGACTCGGTGAACAATGCAGAGGAGTGCGCACGATAACATACCCGGCCCGGGACTCGGTGAATAGACATATTGAGCTTTCACGAACAGAGTAGTGAGAAACCATATGCACATAAATCAAGACTCGATAGGTAAGTACATAAACCGACACTTGAGGTTCGTAAACACGTTTCAAGTCAATCGGAGTTCGTATGAAAAAGTTATGGACGTTTTGTATAGAACTTTCTTCAAACGTTTCAGAAGCCATTTTTGGAACATCAAAGCAACAATCATGTTAAGTACCTTTCGAATATCATTATGGATCAAATCAATATGCCGACATCATATATCATATATACATATAACAGATTCATGCATGCATACTCATAGAACATCAAACAGTGTATTGCTGCGGAACGTGCAGCCCGATCCATACAATATATTGTTGCGCAACGTGCAGCCCGATCCATAAATATATTGCTGCGGAACGTGCAGCCCGATCCATAATTATAATATATTACTGCCGAGGAACGTTCGGCCCGATCCAAGATTGTATGCAAAAGTTAGAAACATTAATACTTACAAAACCATTTTAAGGACATGAACTCTTATACCTGGCTCGTTATCCAATTAGGCCATAACCTCAACCATACTAAGTATGCTCATATCAATAGGCAAATAAGAATCGCAGCCACGTTCGGAAGCATGTCCAATAGAACTTTGGAAACCATGGATACGTATCAAAGCCATATGAAACAGCTTATGGAAATCAAGAACGTTAGCCATCCTAGTGGTTCTAAGAATAGGAATCTCTTTGAAATCATACATATACATCATATACTCGTTTCATAGGGATCATGCCAAACGAAAGAAAGAGTACGCCTTACATACCTGTGCCACGCCTTATTAGCTCCGCTTATTTGTCCCAAACTTGCTTGTCTACATTCAAGAAGATTTTACATAATCATTAGACTCATCGACATATATTTGTCTTAGTATTCCAAATGAGTTCACTTATATTCTACCAAAATTTCGGCAGCATTTCCCCTGTAAATACACCATCCCCGAGAATCTAACTCGGCCAATTTATCAATCAACAATCCGAGAATTTACCTCGACCAAATCATTAAAAATAATGCCAACAATCATACTATCAACTTCAACAATTATTTCGAAATACATTCTAACATTAACAACTCTTACCACACAATTCAACGGCACTTCATTTATACTAAATTCAATCACATGAAATCAAGCCAACATCAATGCTTACACATTCAAATACTTGCCTAAGACCTTACAACACAATTCAAGAATACTTCACACAAGTCATGCAATATTAATAACAATCTAGGCAATATGCCATTTCACCCGAAACCTTCCAAATGCAACAAGAACCATAAGAACACACTTCCTTCTTTCAAATTCAATTACAACAACCCAACTTACAATCTTCCAACACATGTCTCATTTCCAATATTCATGAAGTATATTTACTACATACACATTCTTTCTTTCCAAATTCATGAACTATAATAATAGTCTATGCATTAACAACTTCATTCCTATAATGACAAGATACTATACTAATGTCAGATTAATATCATCAACACTCCCAGAACAATTACAACTTCATTTCAAGCCATCAAATCTTCATTTTTGTTATGGAATCCTCAACAACAACAATCAAAATACTAAATAAAATGAACTCATCATATCTATACAACATTACTCTATATTCGGCCACAACCACCATATTCATGTTTCATGAATTTCATCCGTTGCTACCTTCTACAATACTCACAAATCGTCCATAAAACATGTAAGAGAAGGTTGAACACATACCTTTTTCCCCTTATCTCTTTACTTTGCTAGGGGCATGTTTTGCACAAATGAATGATTTAATTGCGCCAACAACTCCTTCATGTTATTAAGGACCTTCCAATTGCTTGGAACACTAGGAGAAAACAATTTTTCTTGATGAATTTCCATGGCACTAATTTTTCTTGCCATGGCTGAACCTAGCTCCTCTTCTTTCTTTTTCTTTATTTTTTTCTCTAAGCTTCTTGAATCTTCGCAAATGTTGAAGATGAATAAGATGATATACTTATCATCTTTTGGGCCATTTTTTTTAAACTTCCATATGGGCCAAGGCCCACTATAACTTGGACGGCCACATGGCCAATTGTAGGAAAATCATATTTAATCAAAATATAAATACTTTATATACATTTGCCCCTTGGCCATCAAAATAACATACATACATATGAAAACATCTTGTGAGACCATCTAACCCACACTGCGTATCTACGAGCCTCTACTAACATAATGAATACATGGACGGAACAAGAGTCCGTCATGCCCAAAATATGCATGTATGAATGTACATCAAAAGAATAGTCATAAGCACTTCCGAACAATGGAGTGCTATCTATCAGCTGACAACTACTGAGGACCTGGGCCAAGCTCTCCTCCCCGTCTACCTGTGGGCATGAACACAGCGTCTGAAGAAAGGACGTCAGTACGAATATTGTACCGAGTATGAGAGGCAGACATAATGAAAGGAAACATCAATAATATGAGGATAACTTCAACATGAGACATCTGGATCTGGCTGATAATCATAAATGAAGTAATGCATGCCATCTTACTCATACTCATCATCATAACATGCATGCATCATATGCAAGCTGCCCGTCCATGCCGGAATGGTGTGAAAATCAATAATATTAGCCCGCGTCCAGGGCCCTCGCGTCCGGGGTACCATCTCATGCCGCCCACTAGTGGTGTCTGCCCACACCCGTAGGTCGTGGTGTATCCGTATCGCCGCCCGCCGAAGCGGTGTCTGCCCGGCCAACTAGGCCCGGTGTGAATGCAATCATGACATGCTTAATGTAAATACTCATAGTAATATGCTTATCATAAAATACTTATCTTATCATAATGCGTATATATGACTCATGATCAACTTTACTCTATCGGGGTGACGTAAGGTCGTGATCCCCCGATTACATTATGGAACCATCATGGACATTCTGCCTCACCTTGAAAGGACTAGTACATAAGGTGAGTGTAGGCAAGGAATAACATCATCATCATTCTAGTGTCATCATATCGTATAACATATCTCATATAGACATTCATAAGTATAAGCTTTTAACTTCTTAGAATGTAAGAACTCATGAAAGGAATAGGGATTCAAGTTAAAAGATTCATGCCATTAGAAAGAAGGACTAGCCTCACATACCTTGGTCGTTTAGCTAAGATCTCGCTCACTTGTTCTCCGTCGATATCACGTCGTTACCTTCATAAGAGAATTCGTATCAATATTAGTAACTGACTATAAGACGCGTCGCTAATTCTAGGAGAAGTCGGACAACGCTTCCTTCACTCATACCACTTTTCTCATGTTTTACATTAACTCCCAACATTCATAATATTACTCGCAATATCATAATCGACAATCGTCATTTACGTACATTTGGCAAAATCCACCATTTTCCTCCAATTTTCCCTTATTTCTACTTCTAGCTCGTCCTTGCGGTTTCATGCGTTTAAATGCTTGTTTCATGATATAAACATCATTTATAACGTATTAGTACTCACAACACTTCAATATTCATAGTTCAATTCCACTATCATTCACTTATGTCACTATTCACTCAATAATGACCCATTTCTATGTTCTTCTACATTTCAAGTGTCTAAGCTTTCCAAGACTTCAAACAACATGGAACAATCATGAAACTTACCTTGGATGATGGTTGAACAATCCTTAAGTTGAAATACTTCAATTAACCAAAACCGTTGTTCCAACTTCTTGGGAATTTCTTGACTTAGAAGATCCTTTGATGTGTTCTTACACTTATTTTCATGAATTTGGTGTTGATAATCTTAGGTTTCCTTGGATTTTCTTGCTATTCTTAGAGTTGAAGTGTTGAAGAACACTCTATAGTTTTCTTGAAGGGTTGGATGAAAAATGACGAGAAATGGGCTTAAGTTCCCTTTTAATAATTCAAAATCTGGTCTTTAATGAAAATTTATCGGGATGAACAGTGGTCGTAAACCACCATATACGGACCGTATTTTGATTTACGGTCCGTCCACTGTGGTCGTATTTAACCATTTCAAAGACAGAAAGTTTTGGCTGATGGACATGGTAGTTTACAACCTGGTTTACGGGCCGTAAACTGGGTCGTATTTAACCATATCATCACTGGGCAGAACTTGAGATTTTTGGCCAGCTGAAGGACGATTGCACTATACGGTCCGTAAATCACTTTACGGGCCGTATAGTGCCATATACGACCACTGGACAGAAATTTTTCCGCGACTTTCTTATTTTCAAAAAATTCTTAATTAGCCATTCCCGACTTAATAAAACATCATTCACTCAACTTTTCATCATTCCACTCATCATACAAGTACGGAGAAATTTCCGAGCTGTAACAAATATCATTATCACTATTATCATCATTCATCACACTTATCCTTATAGGCTTACTCGTCATAGAAGGAACTTAGTACAATCATAGCATATCAAGAATCGTGAGCTTAATAGCTCGGAAGATCGAATCATTTATGAGACATCACAGACATTTAGATGTTTGGCCAAAGAACCATGCCTTATGAAAGAAGGGTTAGCCTTACATATCTTTGCGTTCAACTATTTACCACTTGCACGTTCTCTTTCAACGGTTGCGTTTATACCTTCATTAAAGTCATACTATCGTTAGAATCGACAACTAGCACACATGGCTAAAGCTAGAGAAAATCGGACAGCATCTCCTTTAGTTATACAACATTCCTCCATATCGTAATTCAACTCCCAAACGTCAACAATACATTCACAATACCATAACAATGGCCATTAATCATTTACATTAATCACATTATCTAGATTTCTCAATTCGCCCCAAATTTACCCATATTCATGGTCATATCACCCGACTTCGTCCATCTATATACAATGCCCATTTTCATGATCTTAACATCATTTATAACAGATTCATATCACAACGCAACAAGAATCATGGTTCAATTCAAACTATCTCTCAAAATGTCACTATTCATCATTCATGACCCATTTTTCTATACTCATCTAATGTCCAAGAATTTTAACTCTCAACTACCTTGAACCACGTATAAATACCATAAATCTTACCTTAGAGGTTGTAGGAACGAGTCTTAGTCGAAATACTTCACTTGAGCAAAAAACCCTAGTTTTCCTTCAATAAGATTTTCTTGACTCGAATGATCTTAAAGGGTTTCCTTACAATTGATTCACTTGATTTGTGTTATTGATGACTAATAATCCTTGAAATCTTATGGAATAAATGTAGAGAGATGTTTTAGAGAGAGGGGATGAAATGTGGAAATGAAATAATAAACTTGGTCCCTTATTTAATAGCCAAAAATCTGATCTTAAATGAACAACGCAGTGGTCGTAAACTTGGTTTACGGTCCGTATTACAATGTACGGACCGTCCTTCGTGGTTGTGTTTAATCATATCAGAACCAGAAACTCAGGCTGAAACATGGTGATTTACGATCACGGTTTACGGGCCGTAAACCACTTTACGGTCCGTATTTTGGGTCGTATTTAACCAGTGATCATTTGGCAGAAAGTTGATGTTTTGGAAGCCAAAATATGACATGGCAGTTTACGGACCGTATACCACTTTACGGTCCGTATTTCATTTTACGACCAACTGTCCAGAATGCAAACCTGCAACTTTTCACATTTCCAAAACCTATAATTATTCATTATGGAGCATAACCTACCTTTCATTGTAATTGCCTTTGAAATCTTACTTAGGGTCGTCAAATGTTATTTCTTACTCATGAAAACATCGGATACTCATACTTCTCGCGGGTCCATTCACTTGGACAACAATGGAGGATTTTTCCGAGGTGTAACAGATTCATACCTTTTTTTTTCTTGTTAAGATAGCAATATCCTCAATATCCACGCTAAAAATCCACCGCAAAACAATACTAGCATCACAACCATGCGTTACCCTGACCTAAACTACTACTCTGCTACTTGAAAATTACTCACTTTTTGTTTCCCTCTCTCTCTCTCTCTCTCTCTTCAATTTCTGGAATTTTCTAGCAAAATCTGATGGAAAAAGGGGGTTATTACCCTTTATATAGGGGTCAAATTCGGGTCGGGTTCACTGTAGCATGTCGGTACTGTAGCACGCGCTTCTGCTATATCAGCCGAACTCGTAACGTCCATAATTCTCTACTCCGATGTCCTATCGACGAGCGGTTTGTTGCGTTGGAACCTAGACTCGACGAACTTCATTTTAGGCTTTTGTTTCACCTTAAAAAACTTCATTGCTAAGACATATTCATCCCCCAAGTTGGACAAAAATTTTCACACAAAACATTACCCATCCTGTCATACCCCGTATTTTTATACGTCGAATTATTCGCAAGGAATCGACACGAGTTAAGAACGGAACCCTAATTCCTTTTAATTTCTAAATTATAATTAATTTTTTTAAATTTTATTTAGTGTAAAAATATTATTATTGGAGCTTAGGAATTAATTAATTGTGCTTAGATTATTAAGTGGAAATTAGTGAATAATTAAATTAATTAGACTAGTGGGCCCCACCTGATTTTTAATTTTTTTTTAAAAAAGAGAATTATTCATCAAATAAGATGACACCTTATGGTGCACGTGTAAGGCCTAGAAGAATCATATATATACCAAGGACAAGTCATGAAATATCATTTTCACAACTTGAATCAAGAACAAATTAGAAAAAAAAAAGGAAAGGAAAAGCTCTCGGCCAAAAATTAATTTGAGCCGAGGCTTGAGAAATTTGGGAAGGGAAATTGAGATTTCAAATTGTTGTGTGTATTCAGGGATTCCAACGTGAATTGATTCTCGGAGTCGAGTTGATTAAGGTAAGATTTGATCTCTGTTCATACACAGTTTGGAGACAATTTTAACTTGTATAAATTTGTAGATATATGATGAAAATAAGAAGTTGTAAATGTTGGTGTTGATATATAAATTGAGCCGTGTATGGGGCTGTTTTAATTAGGCGTGGTAATTAATTTTAATTCGCGTTATAACAGTTGTTATCATGGGTCATGTGGCGAAAGGGTTAGAAAGTAGAGTTGAAGTTATGTTGATATGAACATGTTGTTGTTCTTGTTGAATTGAAGGAATTGGAAATATAATTGTATCCATATATTGTTGTTGGTATTTCTGTGCCAACAGGAGAGCAATTGGAAATTTGGGATAGGCAAATATATAGGGGAAGTGCTGCCGGATTTTCGCTAAATTTTTAGATAATAGAAAACCTAAACGAGAATATATGAACTGTAATGTAGGTCCTATATAAAAAAAATGGGCTGTATATTTGCGAACTGGAAAGTATAGTTACCGACGATAACATTACTCTTGTATTAAATAGGCCAAAAGAGCGACGAAGCGAACGAGAGTGTGATTAACCTTCAGCAGGTATCTAAAGTTGTCCCTTCTTTCTTTTGGCATGTCTTAGACCTAAGTGATGAAGTATATGAGATTTGGGATAATCCTATTCATAAGTCTTGAGTGCGTTTCATGATTCTTATTCACTTCTTGATGTTAGAACTCTTAAGTGATTGATCTCCCCTCTTCAGTTTCCTATACAATGGATAATAGTCGATATATATAAGCTCTTATTCTGTTCCGAAGGGAACACCCATAAGGTGCCAGTTGAGTTGTGTATATGGTTTTACTAATGATTTCGAGGAAATTAGTTTTATACCAAAGGAAACATAAAGTTTGAATTTCAAAACCACTCCGAAGGGGGTGTGAGATTTTACTATTTCATTTCATTTACAATTTATGTTTACATTCCATAGCATCATCTCTTTGTATGGGTATTTGTGGATTAAGTGTTGTTGACATGGTTGTGATATTAAGCCGGAAGCGGCTGCCCGAAGGGGCCATCATTATTAAGCCGGAAGCGGCTGCCCGAAGGGGCCATCATTATTAAGCCGGAAGCGGCTGCCCGAAGGGGCCATCATTATTAAGCTGGAAGCGGCTGCCCGAAAAGGCCATCATTATTAAGCCGAAAGCGGCTGCCCGAAAAGGCCATCATTATTAAGCCGGAAGCGGCTGCCCGAAGGGGCCATCATTATTGTGCTGGAAGCGGCCGTCCGAAAGGACTATTGTGTTATTAGCCGGAAGCGGCTGTCCGAAGAGACTATTGTTTTGTTAGCCGGAAGCGGCTGCCCGAAGGGACTATTGTGTTATTAGCCGGAAGCGGATGTCCGAAGGGACTATTGTGATAATATATTTATATTGTGTATTCTAGAATTTGTGTATGCTATATTTATATTGTGTATGCTAGAATTTGTGTAAGGTACCATATGGCATGGTTCAAAATGCTGCTCCAGGTTACTCCCGGGTTGCTTTCTAAACTTGTTTACTGTTACGCTTTTCCTTGTTTATGATTCAGTAATGCTTTACATATTCCGTACTGACCCCCTTTCTTGGGGGGGGGGGGGATGCGTTTCATGCCCGCAGGTTTAGAGATGCGATCAGACAATCCAGGCACCTAGGAGGAGTCAGCGTTGGCAGTCAGACATGTTATACCCCGCGTTTTCAAAGCATGAGCGTGACACGTGCTTCCTTAAAATTGATAATCATGTTTTCGCTACATAATGCAAACTCACGTTGATAGTATTATATTTCGTATTTTTGTTCGTCGGATTATTCGTAAGCTGAGGTGGGGCCCACACGTCGAGATTTTTGTTTGAGACATGTGACAAGTTATATGAATCACATATGTGAAGTTAAACACAACTCAAGAAGGACCCTTCAGCAAAAATCAAAGTGGAAACCCTCCAAACAAATAATTTTAAGTTACGTTTTTGGATGATCTGACTTCGGGAGGCCATAACCCCATCGGTATTTGGGAATTTGGGAAAAATCCCAGAATTATAGTTGTATATAATTGAATTAGCTTTCCAACCATAGGTCGTGGATCCATAGAAGACGTCGGGATAATGAAATACAGATGTTTTAAGGCAGAAAGGTCAGTGGGCTAGGCCCAATCCGGGCCCAACCGGGTTAGGCCCATGACCCATGCCTATTTAAGTGAAATTTCAGGCCTTTCTTCTCATTTTTCAGACCAAGAACACCAGAAAATTCTGGAAAGAGAGAGAGAAGAGCCTTGGAGAGAAGAAAAAACAATTTTGACCAAAATCTGATCCCAGAATCCTGAAGCCCATGAAGAGAAAAGTGTTGTACGCTGCGTTGTCTTCAATTTGAGCTAAAAATAAACCAAGGCGAAGAGTGATAACGTGGTGGCTGCATGCTTAAGGTATGAATAAGGTTCCTTTTCATTGTTAACGAGTTTATTTAGAATTTTAACGGATTAGAACGGAGAAAATAGCCTGATAAATTTGTTTGTTGGTGCTGTGAATTATGGAACGAGATTTGGAGAAAACTTTGGATGAAAATAAATGTATTTAACTTGTAAAATGTGGAGGATGTATCTATGTTGTTAGTGTTAATTTTAGCTTCTTTATGGAAATAAAATTATTAAATAGTTATATCGCAAATTTGGTTGGTTGAGAAATTTAGAAAACAGTGCGCGGGCTGTTTTATGGCATCCGTCGGTATTGGAAATGATGTTAATACTATTGGTATTGTTGTTGATGTTGTTGGTTGTTGAATTGGGATCTCGGGCTAGGCATATAAACAGGGGAAATGCTGCCCGAATTTCGGCAGAATTTAAAAGGGTTTTAATTAAAGTTTCGAGACGAACGTACGACGATGATCCTAATGATATTATGAATGATTCCATATGTAGAGTACGAGGCTACGAATAATTCTTAAGCGAGTTCCAATACAGGAAGTAAGTTGAAAGTCGAGAATCATCTTCCAGGTATGTAAGGCTTACCCTTTCTTTCTTTGTCATGTCCTAGAGCTAAGTAAGGTATGACACACACCTTGGGGTAACTCTACTCTTTAATTCCGAGCTTGTTTACGATTCTTATTCACTTCTTGATATGAGTATACTTAGTATAGACGAGCTTATTGTATGATTGAATAACGAGCAAATCATAAATAATTCTTGTTATTAAAAGAGTTCTATACATATTAATGTCCCTAACTTTCGTAGACGGTCTCGGATTGCTTTAAAACGTTCGTAGAGGGTTCTGTAGTAAATGATGATCACAACTTTCTTATGCAAACTCGGATTGACTCGAAACATGTTTACGATCCTTCAAGTGTCGTTTTGTGTACTTATCTATCGAGTCTTAAAAATTGATTTGTATGCATATAGTTTTCTCACTACTCTGCTGGTGGATGCCTCAATATGTCCTTCACTGCGCCCCGGCCAGGATATGTTATCGTGCGCACTCCACTGCATTGTTCACCGAGTCCCTCATTAGAGGGGCGGGTACGGTATATGTATATATATCCTGGAGTATGATGTGTTACGGAGTTATTTCCTATTCTGGAGTATGATGTGTTATGGCACCAGTGACGGGGTGGCGACCATGTTTTGTCCACCGGGTCCCATAATGGGCCGGATGTGACATATCCCCTTGACATGCATGATTTGTGTTTTAAAAGTAAGCATTTTGATATTTTGGATAATGTACTTACTTTCTGTACTTCTTGTTCCGATTATGGTTCTGTTTGCTATACTTTATGCTTTATATACTCAGTACATATTTCGTACTGACCCCCTTTCTTCGGGGGCTGCATTTCATGCCACGCAGGTACACACAGATGAGTAGAAGACATTGCTAGAAGATGTTCCAGCGGGATTGGCGAGCTCCGTTTCCTTCCGGAGTGTTGCCGAGTCAGAGTATATATGTTATGATTCCTGATTGATGTTAGAGACTTTGCAGACAGAGTCACATATGTGGGTCGTCAGTCTTGTAAGCGGCTCTGCAAGCCGATGTACCATTTTGCGTTATGTTACAAATTCCATATGATTACAGATTTTACTTGGCTTGAGAACGACGAAAAGAATGTTTCTGAAAGCCTTTACTATGTATTTCATTTTTATTTGATTTAAGAGTCCAAAGAGATTATGTGTGTAACAAGAGTCAGCGGGTTCGCTCGGCCCTAAGTAAGGGTCGGGTGCCTATCATGTCCTATCAAGATTAGGGTGTGACAAATTTGTATCAGAGCAGTTCGTCCTAGGGGTTGTCTGCAAAGTCGTGTCCAGTAGAGTCCTGTTTATGGTGTGAAGCGCGCCACATTTATAAACAGGAGGCTACGGGGCATCTAGGGTGGTTACTCTTCTTTGACCTCTAAGATCGTGCGATAGAGCCAAGTCATAGGAAGTGAGTTCCCTTATAGTAACCTTTGATTTCAGCAGAATCACAGTATCGACAGGAGAAAGTGAGTGGTGATATGGGAAGTCACAGAGGTAAGTCACTTCGTTGGGGTTACGTTATAAGAATGTACGTTTATGATAATGGATCGGTCGACATAGAGGTAAACCGGTGTAAGTACAAGTAGAGGATTTTATAAAAGTATCTCTTGATGATGAGTTCAGTCATAAGGTTGTGAATTGGATAATTGAATGAATCAGTACAAAGGTAAGCAATGGCTCGAAGGATGCATGTCGGGTAAGGTAAGAATATTACATGTATGATTGAGGTGTAAAGCTGAAGAATGAAAAGGAAAGGTAAACAAGAAGATATAACAGGGCAGATATATAAACCCTTATTAGAATTTTCTAGGTATATGCATTTGCTGTAGATTATTATTTAATAAGGGCGAGCAGAAACTCAAAGAGGCCGAGTATTTATAAGTAATGGTGACCAAGGTGTGTTCGCTATCATTGGGAATCTAGAAGTCTAGAACAGAAAGTAGTCATATACATACAGATGAAAGGTGGGTATTGAGAATTAAAAAGACCAAAATAATAATTGTGTAATCGGAAGAGTAAGAGACCCTTTCTAATTCGGAGGGAGATACGTTACGAGAGTGTTTTGGAATCCATTAAGGCTTCAACGTGCTCCAGATTATGTTATGAGGATTAGGTGGTGAGGTGGATCTATTATTATACCAGTATTAATGCAGCGGATTTCATCAGAGTTTCAAGGTTAAGCATGCTGGGGCGAGAGAAATTTTAGGATGGGTGACCCTCTGGGAAGTGTATTAAAAGTTCTGTAAATTTAAGACGTAAGAAAAAAGTGAGAAGCTAAAGTAGTATAAGGGGAATTAGAGTGTGCGGAATGATTGGAAACCTAAAGCGGTCGCGGACGACGAGGCGGACTAGACCGGTGAAGAAAATGAAAGTACACCATAGCTCTAGAATCAGGTAAGTTTGAATAGCGTTTGGAAATACCTTGTAAGCGGGGCGTTAGAAAATGTGAATATATATATATATATATGAATGCGTATGATATCGTATACATGGCTATATCAGCGGGTATATGTATCCCGGCCACTGGCGTTGCGGTATATTGAAGGCATTGGTCGAACCGGGTGATAAAGTTCAAGCGACAAAAGAACGTTAACAGGTAGGTTAATGTCATCGTCATCGCAAGCTGGAACTGCAAAGTCCTAAGGTAAAGGAAATTGGAAAAGAAAGGAACTGAATAAATGAAAGGTAAGGAGATCAAAATGTCGGAAAAAGTGAAAAGGTAAGAAACATGAGTTAGTAAGGCCTCCAAGAGAGACGACAGGCAAAGTACGGGACACGAGGCCATCCGGGTAAAAATTTGAAGGTAGGCGTGTAAAAAGGATTAAAGTGTGGTAGTATGGAACACAAAGAGGAATGTGTGGGGGCAGAGAACGAATTTCAATAAGTGGGATTAAGAGGATAGTGACCATGACGAGGAATGTGAAGTAAGAGAAGGAATGGTTAGACTGTGCGACGATGTCAAGATATTTCCAACCCTTGAAAGGTATATGAAGGGATAAGTGTGTAGTCAAATTAACACGGTCTCCTCGGACATAGAGATGTTCTCCAAAGGAATGACTTAAGAATAGAACAGATTTGCACGTTTAAAGGGACATTTCACGAACTTCAGAGCCAATACTAGAAATAACAAGAGAAGAAAGGTACTCGAGGAGGAATAGACCCAAGGAAGGTTAAGGATGAAAGTAGGAAAGGTATACTAATGGGTTGGTCGAAGGAAGAGGAGAGCATTTAGGAGTGGAGTAACTGGAAATCTCTAACCATGGGAGTAAGAAGGATACTTTAACTAAATAACGGTAGGAAACCGATTACTCATTGAGGAAAGAACGAGGATGGTGAGTTGACACAATTGATTAGAAAATTGGTGATACGAGGCAAGAACTTCCGTACAGACCGAGAGGTTCGATTATAGAGGAAATAGAATGAAATGTAAGAAAC
Source organism: Lycium barbarum (assembly GCF_019175385.1). NCBI lineage: Eukaryota > Viridiplantae > Streptophyta > Magnoliopsida > Solanales > Solanaceae > Lycium > Lycium barbarum. The sequence goes on along the minus strand of NC_083342.1, from coordinate 57,048,056 downwards.
GTGCATGGAGGAGAAGACAAACGTGGCCGTGGCATCAAAAAGATAAATAAAGGATTGATTGGGATGGATATCTACAAGGGAAATACGACGAGTCTATTAGTAAAACGAAGTAACAGCGTGACGGGGACAGGGGCATAGAATACTAAGGTTTGTAATGAATGTGAATAACTTGGTAAGTGTAATAGGGTCAATTAGAAAGAGTTACCGATTAAGTAAGCCTACTCCACGAGCTTTGTTCTGTTATATAAGCAGTATTACGAATGAGATCAAGAAATGGTACTATATAAAGTTGATTATGATTGGGATGTAATGAGAACGTAGCAAGAACTACAATACAAAGTAAGTAAAGTATAGTGAGGAAACGACTATAGAGGTTTTGCAATGGCAGGACTGATAGCAAGCATGATGAAAGGGGAAGTCAACTCGAAAGAAAGAAAAGTGGAATTGGACTAAATTCAGGATATTATGAAACAGACATAGGAAAGGAGGCATGACAAGATAATAAAGGTTTAGAAGAATCAAGGAAATAAGTTTTGTTAAGCAATATGTTGTGTCCCGGGCTAGAATCTGAATCGCTCGTACCGGAGAAATTTTGTTGCAAATAAATATGTAGCAGGCATACTCCAAAAAGGTAACGGAGGAAGTGAGAAACGCCTACGAGTAACCAAGGATAAGTATCAGGATAGACGGGATTACTAAGCAAAAAAATCGCGACGTTGGAAGGAATGAGAGTTTTAAAAGAGGAATATTTATAGGAATCATAACGCTTGTTAAAATGAAGAAAGGCAATATGCCTATGGATAGCACGACAGCAGTACTACCTGAGATTTGGAAAACACCTCCTGCATCATGAGACCATAGGTCACCGTTTATGTATCAAATCGTGGGAGTATATGTCATAGGACCATATAAATGATAGTCCTGACGAAATGACTAGTAAAATAGTGTGGAAACGACAATAAATATTTGAAGAAGAACGGAATCTCGTTAAATCTCTATTAGCCTCCTACTTATGAGTTATTTTGTAATGACGTCCAGATCAGAGGAGAAGAGGTTGTAGGAAAGATCCATACAAGGATTTGAAAATATTTTGAATAATGGAATAGTATGTTGTAAGTATACTCTTACAACATTTGATAAGAATGATGATAAGAAAATATTATATACAAGAGTATAAGAAATGGTGCTGAGGATCATGGTATGGATCGAATTGAGTCTCATTTGACTATAAATCCCTTAGCTACGGTATTTTCGACGCATTGGATGAGTAACCCGAGGTAAGATAGTTAATAAGAATGATCCGTCATTAGCAAGGGAGTGTTATTACAAGCCATCTGGGCACTACCATCGGCGGAATTATGATGACATTGTAAGGAATTAAGAAGTACGACAAAAGTATTAAAAAGAAGATGAAATGATATGAATATAAAGTATCACTGGATAAGCAAGCAATATGATGGATCTTATTAGAAAAGGGACAAATCGAGGTTTCAGACAAAAGCAAGAATGAAAAGATCTGAATTCGCCGCATGATTCAAGAATCTTGGTTATTTTTCGACAAACTTCTGAATTCACCCCTAAGTTATTAGCCAAAAATAAGGATCAGAAACTTTCGGAGTAAACTGAAGGAAACAAATCATGAAAGAAGATGTTTTCGACATAAGTGCAAAAATTACCGTTAGTTAGCCAGGTGCCGGAAGTCTGATTGAAGAGAAGAGAAATTAATTGGGACATTTCAGTGTTAAACTAGTTAAGGCACCGCAAGGGTTAATGTGGCCGCTATAGAAAGCAGGGGACGCTAGATATGACCAGTCTTGAATTTATCTTTAAGGAAGTAAGAATAGGAATAAGTCAACTCCAAGGAGATAAAGGCTTGGGATATCTGTGCAACATAAGAAAGATACGTGGAGATCGAAGAGAACAAGAATTTCTAAATAAAAAGAAAATGAGATCGAACTAGATAAAAGTATGTGGTAAGCATGACATGAAAGGGGCATACAAGAATGTAAACAACGAAGACTGAAGAGACGATGAGAGCGATAAAGTATAAAGAGTTAGTGGACAAACGAATAATAAGAAAAAGGGATGACCTTGAGTTCAGGCATACACTTTGACCACAAAGGAAGAAGAATAGATTGCATAATTCAGGTAAGTTCAGTTTTTAATGAGCAAGTAAGACGGCAAATAAGTAAAGTAGATACGGGCAAATACAGGTAAGAATATCGACATCTACTTCGAAGCCAACCCTACCTCAACATTCGAGGACGAATGTTTTTAAAGGGGGGGAGGATGTTATACCCCGCGTTTTCAGAGCATGAGCGTGACACATGCTTCCTCAAAATTGACAATCACGTTGTCGCTACATAATCCAAAATCACGTTGATGGTATTATAATTCGTATTTTTGTACGTCGGATTATTCGTAAGCTGAGGTGGGGCCCACACGTCGAGATTTTTTTTGGGACATGTGACAAGTTATATGAATACATATTTGAAGTTAAAAACAACTCAAGAAGGACCCTTGAGCCAAATCAAAGTGGAAACCCTCCAAACAAATAATTTTAAGTTACGTTTTTGGGTGATCTGACTTCGGGAGGCCATTACCCCATCAGTATTTGGGAATTTGGGAAAACTCCCAGAACTAAAGTTGTATATAATTGAATTAGATTTCCAACAATGGGTCGTGGGTCCATATCAGACGTCGGGATAATGAGATACGGACGTTTTAAGGCAGAAAGGTCAGTGGGCTAGGCCCAATCCGGGCCCAACCGGGTTAGGCCCATGGCCCATGCCTATTTAAGTGAAATTTCAGCCCTTTCTCCTCATTTTGCAGACCAAGAAAACCAGAAAATTCTGGAAAGAGAGAGAGAAGAGCCTTGCAGAGAAGAAAAACCAATTTTGACCAAAATCTGAGCCCCGAATCCCGAAGCCCATGAAGAGAAAAGTGTTGTACGCTGCGTTGTCTTCAATTTGAGCTAAAAATCAACTAAGGAGAAGAGTGATAACGTGGTGGCTGCATGCTTAAGGTATGAATAAGGTTCCTTTTCATTTTTAACGAGTTTATTTAGAGTTTTAACGGATTAGAACGGAGAGAATAGCCAGATAAATTTGTTTGTTGGTGCTGTGAATTATGGAACGAGATTTGGAACTTTGGCTGAAAATAAATGTATTTAACTTGTAAAATGTGGAGGATGTGGTTATTGATGTTGTTAGTGTTAATTTTAGCTTCTTTATGGAAATAAAATTATTAAATAGTTATATCGCAAATTTGGTTGGTTGAGAAATTTAGAAAACAGTGTGCAGGCTGTTTTATGGCATCCGTCGGTATTGGAAATGATGTTAATACTATTGGTATTGTTGTTGATGTTGTTGGTTGTTGAATTTGGATCTCGGGCTAGGCATATAAACAGGGGAAATACTGCCCGAATTTCGGCAGAATTTAAAAGGGTTTTAATTAAAATTTCGAGACGAACGTACGATGATAATCCTAATGATATTATGAATGATTCCATATGTAGAGTACGAGGCTACGAATAATTCTTAAGCGAGTTGCAAGACGGGAAGTAAGTTGAAAGTCGAGAATCATCTTCCAGGTATGTAAGGCTTACCCTTTCTTTCTTTGTCATGTCCTAGAGCTAAGTAAGGTATGACACGCACCTTGGGGTAACTCTACTCTTTAATTCAGAGCTTGTTTACGATTCTTATACACTTCTTGATATGAGTATACTTAGTATAGACGAGCTTATTGTGTTTTAAAAGTAAGCATTTTGATATTTTGGATAATGTACTTACTTTCTGTACTTCTTGTTCCGATTATGGTTCTGTTTGCTGTAGTCTATGCTTTATATACTTAGTACATATTTCGTACTGACCCCCTTTCTTCGGGGGCTGCGTTTCATGCCACGCAGGTACACACAGATGAGTAGAAGACATTGCTAGAAGATGTTCCAGCGGGATTGGCGAGGTCCGTTTCCTTCTAGAGTGTTGCCGAGTCAGAGTATATATGTTATGATTCCTGATTGATGTTAGAGACTTTGCAGACTGAGTCACGTATGTGGGTCGACAGTCTTTTAAGTGGCTTTGCAAGCCGATGTACCATTTTGCGTTATGTTACAAATTCCATATGATTACAGATTTTACTTAGCTTGAGAACGACGAAAAGAATGTTTCTGAAAGCCTTTACTATGTATTTCATTTTTATTTGATTTAAGAGTCCAAAGAGATTATGTGTGTAATAAGAGTCAGCGGGTTCGCTCGGCCCTAAGTAAGGGTCGGGTGTCCATCATGCCATATCAAGATTAGGGTGTGACAAGACAACTCCATTTGCTTCGGAGACTGTTGCTGTTTTGGTATTATTTTGTGCGTATACATTATGGGCACGACGGGGCCCTGTCCCGTCACTTATGCATGGTCATACTCTTTTAGTAGTCTGCGGACAGCGTGGGTGTCATGGATACTGTTTGGCCTTGCCGGCCATTTCTTTGTTGTATGGAAGTATCGGCGGCCTCGTTGGCTACATTGTGATACATTACGTTTATATATAAAAATGTTTTGGGATGTTTTGAGTTACAGGTCGACTTTGGTACTCTATTTACAGCTTTCAACTTAGTTAAATAAACCCCATTGAATGCTATGTTTGAGTACAGGTAACATTAGTTGGGTTGTCAGGCAGGTTAAGCTCGGTCACTCGTCGTGGCCCTAGGTTGGGTCGTGACACATCCTTTCTCCAAAGTCGTACTACTTCATTTTTTCCACTCATTTCCTTATAAAACTGTTTGGTATGCCTTATATACATCATTCACTCATTAAATATATTTAATAATGATTGTTCCTTATATTCCTAAGTTGTTTTACTTAGCCATAGCTCGACATACTTACGTTCAAATTTACTAAGTGCTTCTCTGAAAGTACGGGGTGTGACAGTTCTCACAGCCTGATGCCAAACGCCAATCGCTTCACGACACCTATTAACATTCCCACTAAGTGTTAAAAGATCCGCAAGGTTTGATTCTTTTCCGCCCTTTGCTTATCGGGTTACTGCTCTAGTAGACCTTGTTTCTATTTGCCCTACTTCTGTCCTTCCTTCTCCGCTTCTAACACATACCGAATATTCATCACTTACAGTTCCTTGGTGTCGTTGATCAACCTTATATTGTTTCCGCCTTCCCTCATGTCTGTAGTAACAATCCCTGTCGTATAATCATTCGAGTAAATTCCTAAATACATAACCTAAACTATAACATAGAACACAACGGTGGTCATAAGGTTACCCAATTGTCAGGGAAAGAGCTTTTGTGAACACATCTCTTTTAACCTCTTTCCTCGAGGTCTCACCGAGGTCAATAAGGCCGACTTATAGTGACAAGAAAGTTTTCCTCCCACTATCATCATTAGGTGAAACCTAGCTTAATAATCTGATTCGGTGCATCATGCATTGACATGTACGGATACATCAAGTTCATCTCATAACTTAACGTTCCCCAAAACGAAGAGGATTAGTCAAATTTTCTAACCTGCAACTTCTTCTAGAGTGCTTATCGCTTTAATTCTCCTTAGTATATGAAACTTCTTTCTACCCCAAGCAAATCATTTTCCCTCCTCATGCTTCTGATTCTATCCTGACCTAATCATCGGTCCTTTTGGCTGAGTACATACTTGCTTCATTTATCCCGCATTTGATTACTAACTTCGTCTCTGATCACTTACTGCTGGGCCCTTTCTTTCTTCTTGCCATGATTCTACCTACAATTTCCCTTAGATTTATGGATAAATTTTGGCAGAGTTTCCTTTGTAAACATAACAATTCCAAACCTGCACACAGCCCAGAAAACACATCTCATACCTTAGGAGGCCATATATAGAAGCATATGTGATATACAACTCAACCACGTAAGGTTGATTACTATAAAAGAATGTACAGTAATAAAGCTTGTCTCATAAGTTGTACCTGAACACCCTTTCTAAAATTCCATTTTTTTTCTAAGAATTATGTCATTCAACTCCTTTCACGGAGGTCTACTTACTCATAAACCATACTTCTTGCTATCACTGAATCACCAATAGGTATAGACACCTTAAAATGTTTGATTAGCTCAAGTTTCACCCCAATACAGTCGGCAACATCAAGAGTAATATATATATATATATATATTGAAGTAAACCCCGAATCAATCAATGCATATATGTCATAAGAGCACACCGATATCAGGGCAAGACTCAAGATCCTATGGTCCCGCTAGTGCATAAGGACGGTGCTGACGACCTCTCGAACCGGATGCTCCTCCTCTACCTCTGTCACAACCTGCCGGTGTTTGCAAACTTTGCCTTGGAGGGTGTACTGATAATGAAGAACCAACTGCTAATCCCATAAGCTGAACCTTATATTTACCACGTAGCGATGGACAGTCGCGCTTGAAATAGCCTGGCCAAGCGCAAGCATAACAAACATTCAAACCCAAGCGTCACGGTCCAGAAAGCAGTCTACCACACTGAGTACATCATAGTACGGGTAATCTTGTCTGGCTTGATTCCCCCCTGTTCTGGGAACTAGAAACTCTAAAACTCTGAACTGGCCCCAAGTAAGCAGATCTATCAACCCTGGGTCCAGGAAGCTGTTGAGGCACACTAGCTATTGAACGAGCTAAGTGCCTAGAGAATTACTGCCTCGGGGCGCCTCTAGACTCATGATCAAACCCTGAAGACTTGACCCTCTTCCTCAAATCTTGTCACCATGGCCCACACCCTGTCGCTGAACTTGAGCGGCTACTAACTGGGTCAGCAAAAGGATAGCCTGCCTTATCTCCTGGCTTGAGGTATCTGGTAGAGGGACTGGGGGTGTTGGGGCTAACGTTGAGACTCCCCTTTGCTCTTCTAAAGTGGGCAAAGTATGGAAAAACCGAAATAGGGCCTTACCCTAGGGTTCGCCCTCCTCCATATCAATAGGCGGCTCCCGTTCAGTTCTCTCTTCAACCACTATCTTGCCCTTCTGGGTTGATGTCGCTTTTTCTTTCATCAATGTTGCTGAAAACATAACGCACGGTTAGCCAAAAGGGAATTCTTATATTATAGCTCTATCGCATGATCTATGAAGAAGAAAGACGGTCATCATTCCTAAATGCCCCACAGCCTCTTATTTATAAGTGTGGCTCGCTTCACACCCATAAACAAGACTCTACTGGACATGGCTCGTAGACACCCCTAGGACGGAACTGCTCTGATACCAGTTTTGTCACGACCTGACTAGGGGCCATGACGAGTACATGGAGCTGACTACCTAGCACCGTATATCCTGCTAGCTATCATACTCATAAACACGCACAAACATAACTCTCAAGGTAAACTTACTATGAAATGATCACCAACACCACCCAAATTATACACATAAATATGTATAGGCCCACAAGGCTACAAAGATGATGTACCAAATATACACTGGAAAAGTCTCATAACATCTACAACCCACATATAAGTATCTACGAGCCTCCAACTGAAGTACTAAAAGTCATAAGGACGGGACAGGACCCCGCCATGCCCCAAATATGTGCACAAAAGAATATACCAACAAATAGCACTTCCGGAGTAGTGGAGTGGTCCTGGGTATGCTGATATGGCTCCTAAGGATCTGCACCATCTCCCTGTCTACCTGTGAGCATGAACACAGCGTCCATAAAAGAAAAGGACGTCAGTACGAACAATGTACTGAGTATGTAAGGCATATATTTTAACATGATAAGAAAGTATAGAAAGCATAGGAAGAAAGGATAACTGTAACTGCTTGCCTCTTGAGGCGGAAGCATGCATGCTTACTTTTACCTTTAGAACACATCACACATACACACATAAACTTTTTGGATCAATAACTTCATTAGCCCGCGTCCGGGGTAATCATCTCACGCTGCCCACTGGTGGTTCTGTCATCATCATCCATAAGCCGCCCACCTTAGCGGTGCTGCCCGTGCCATATAGACACAGTGTAATTATCATCATTTACTTAACATGAAGCATGCATAGGAGCTCAAGTAAAAGATGTAACTCTCTCGGAGTGACGTAAGGTCGGTAACCTCCAACTATATTATGGTATAATCATAATCATCATGTACCACCTTGAAAGAACTAGTATTATAAGGAGAGACTACCAAGAATGAATAACATCAAGGAATCATGTAAAAATCATAGATGTCATAATAGTATCATATCATGAGCTTTAAAATCTCTGGACATATATTTATCATTATCATCATCATATTCATAACACATCTCTTAGCTTTATCTCATGAGAAACCCTTAGTAAGCATGGACTCATAATTTCCGGAATGTAAGAAAATCATGGAAGATATAGGGAATCATGTTATATGAATCATGCCTTAGAAAGGAAGGGACTAACCTGACATACCTTCACGTCTCCTCAACGGCTAACGTTCTCCTTCCAAGATTACGATTCTACATTGAAGAGAATTCATACGAAGATTAGATAATCGGAAACATGCTTAGGCCTTAACTAAACAACTAAGGGCTCACAAAAATTGGGCAGCATTTCCTTTGTTTCAACAACCTCTCCATATAGTAAACAACTCCCAAACATTAATAATAACACCCATGATATTACAATCGATAAACTTCATCAAGTTAAACATTATTCAATTCCCAACATTCTTTTTCAAAGTCAACCATAATCATAATTGCAACACAACTTCATGTTCATTCTTATATAACTCTCTTTTAACATCATTTGTATCATTCATAACAAGATTACACTCATGGTGTGTCAAGAACTATGACTCAAATCAAGTTACCATTCAAGAATACCACTATTTCCATATTTGAACTTCATACTCTACTTTCTTCCATAATCCAAGTCTTTCAACTACTCAATATTCTTAGTAACATGAATTTAATGTGAAACTCAACTTTCATCACATAGGAATGGTCTTTAGATGAAAATAATTCACTTGGAGAAAATCCAACTTCAATACCAAAGGGGTTCTTTGATTTCCACAAGCCCTAATGAGCATTCTTGCACTTGATTCTACTAATTCTTGGTGTTGATATTTGGTTTACCTTCAAGTTGTGTTGGTATGGTGTATAGAATATTATAAAGTATTCAAGATGTGTGGAGAAAGTGAGAAAATGAAAAAATAAGAACTTGGGACTTACATTTATAGTTGCAAAAATCTGACCCGTAATAATTTTATACGAACACTTATACGGTCCGTATAATTTTATGTTGTCCATATAAGTGACCGTATAAGTCCATCAGAGACTGGTCCATTCTGTGACTATTATACGGACCGCTATACGGACCGTATCAAGTTATACAGACCGTATAAAGTTATACGGACCGTATAGTTGGTCGTATAACTTACCCTTTTCCGAAAATGTTCTCGTCGATTCGTTTGATCTCCGATCATTATGGAACCTTCTTAACACTTGTTTAACACTTCATTAACAATCTAAGGAACCTTATAACTCATCCTTAAGACCTTTCTAAATAGTAATTAGCTCGATAATTACAAAACCTTTCCCAAATACAACTTATACTTCACTTTCCTTTGACGAACTTAGGCTCACCAATTCATATAACTTCAAAATCCTATCTAGGAACTTTAAAGCTACCAAATATCCTTCTTATGGTCATAAGAACTCTATGTTCACCTTATGCTTACATTAGTCTACTCACAGTACAACAACCCAAATTTCTGAGGTGTAACACCAGGGTGGTCATTGATAGCAGTTCTCTAAGCATTCAGCCTATTCAACGGCTAGTACAGCTTCATAGTTCCAAGGAATTAGGTTTGACAGACCCACTTATTTTGAGCCAGGGCCAGAGTTCCACGGCTTCCAGTTCCCAGTTTAGAGGTGGTTCTAGCCAGATGAGGCCATCTCTACCACGATGTGCTCAGTGTGGTAAGTTGTACGGCGGATAGTGCTATTTAGGTTCGGATGTGTGTTATACCTGTGGTCCGCCAGGAAAAATTATGCGAGATTGTTCGTCGAGAGGTGGTAGAGGTGTAGTTCAGCTGACAGGATCTGTAGTCGGTTCTTCATTATCGATACGCCTTCCTGGCAGGGTTCTTAGACACCAGCAGATCGTTGTAGAGGCAGAGGTGGAGTGTCCAGTTCGAACGGTCCTCAGAACCGCATTTATATGTTGGCTGATCAATATGATCTTGAGTCATAACCTGATGTAGACACAAGTATACTATAGGTCTCCTCCCATGATGTATATGCATTGACAGATCAAGGTTCTACTTTGTCATATGTTACTCCTTTTATTGCTGGTAAGTTTGGGGTGGAACCCAAGCCGATTAGACCTTTTGAGGTGTCTACATCTGTTGGTGATCTCGTGATAGCTAGATGAGTATACAGAGGTTGTGTAGTTATAGTCTGTAATGGTTGTACTATAGCTGATTTGATTAAGTTAGATATGGTGGACTTTGATGTTATTATGGGTATGGACTAGTTGGCCTATTATTATGCTAATGTCGATTGTAAAACAAAGATGGTTCGATTTTAGTTCCCAGGAGCGCTAGTGCTGGCATGGAAAGGTAATACAGCTTCACCGAGAGGTAGGTTTATTTTCTATCTCATGGCAAAGAAGATAATCGCAAAAGTTTGCATTTATCATATAGTTCGTGTTCAGAATGTGGAATCAGAGTCACCAACTCTCCAATCTATTCTAGTAGTTAATGAGTTTCCAGATGTGTTTCCAGATGTATTTCCAGATGAGCTTCCAGGACTTCCGCCAGAGCGGGAGATTGAACTTGCTATTGATGTCTTACCAGATACTCAGCCAATATCCATCCCTCCTTATAGGATGGCACCTGCAGAGTTGAGAGAGCTGAAGGAGCAGTTGAAGGACTTGCTTGAGAAAGGCTTTATCAGGCCTAGTATATCACCATGGGGAGCGCCTGTGTTGTTTGTAAGAAACAAAGATGGCTCGTTACGGATGTGTATTGACTACAGACAGCTGAATAAGGTTACGATAAAGAATAAGTACCCCCTCCTGAGGTTTGATGATTAATTTGACCAGTTGCAGGGTGCCAGATGTTTCTCAAAGATAGATTTGAGGTTGGTTTACCATCAAGATAGGGTCAAATAAAAAGACATTCCGAAGATAGCTTTTAGGACCTGGTATGGTCATTTTGAGTTTCGTGTGATGTCATTCGGCCTGACTAATGCCCAAGAAATATTTTTGGATTTGAAGAACCGTGTATTTAGACCTTTCTTGGATTAGTTTTTGATTGTATTCATCGATGGCATTCTAGTTTACTCTCGATCAGAGGCGAAACATGTAGAACATTTGCGTACAGTACTTAGGGCCATTTAGGATCGAAAACTGTATGCAAAGTTCTCTAAATTTGAGTTCCGGTTGAACTCTCTTGCTTTCCTGGGGCACATTATTTTAGAAGAGGGAATAAGGGTTGATACGCAGAAGATAGAAGCCAAGAAGAATTGTCCTAGACCCACGACACCAATAGAGGTTCGATGTTTTCTAGGTTTGGCAAGCTATTACAGGAGATTTGTAGAAGGTTTCCGCACCACTGACGAAGTTGACTCAGAAGGTAGCTAAGTTTTAGTGGTTGATGCTTGTGAGCGAAGTTTTCAGGAAATGAAGTACAAATTGACTTCAGCGCAAGTTCTGGCACTTCCAGTGGGATCAGAGGCTTATATTATTTATTGTGATGCTTCAGGCATTGGACTAGGGTATGTGTTGATGCAACACAGTGAGGTTATTACTTATGTCTTGAGGTAGCTGAGAAAGTATAAGAAAAATTACTCGACCCATGATTTAGTGTTAGCTGCAGTGATTCATGCGCTGAAGATGTTGATACATTACTTATATAGTGTTCATGTTGATATATATATACAGATCATAAGAGCCTTCAGTACATCTTCAAGCAGAAGGAATTAAATTTGCATCAGAGGCGGTGGTTAGAACTATTGAAAGATTATGATATTGATATTCTGTACCATCCAGGAAGGCAAATGTAGTGGCCGATGCCCTTAGCAGCAGACCCGTGGGTAGGCTATATTATTTGCGACCAAATAAACGGGAGTTATCTCATGAGCTTCAACAGTTGGCTAAACTAGGAGTTCGATTATTGGACTCGGGCGATCAAGGAGTTACTATTCAAGATTCAACAACCTCATCGTTAATAGTCGAGGTAAAAGAGTGCCAATATAAGGATCCCATGCTGGTCCATTATAGAGATATAACTCCTCAGGAGGAGAAGTCGCCATTTTAGATTACTGGAGATAGAGTCCTCAGATATCGAGGCAGATTGTGTGTTTCAGATGTAATAGGGTTATGCCGACAGATTATGGGAGAATTTCATCATTTTCATTATTCCATTCACCCACGGACAATGAAAATGTATCATGAGATCATGGAAATTTACTAGTGGGACGGGATGAAGAAAGATATAGCTGGGTTTGTAGCTCAGTGCCATAATTGTCAACAGGTTAAGGTTGAGCACCAGAAGCCCGGTGGGTTACTACAGAGTATAGAGATTTTGACTTGAAAATGGGAGGCTGTTAATATGGATTTCATTACAGGCTTACCCCGTTCTTAGCGTAAGTTTGATTCAATATGGATGATTGTTGATAGGCTTACAAAGTCAGCATATTTTCTACCTATCAAGACTAATTATTCCGCCGAGGATTATACGAATTATATATTAAGGAGATAGTGCGACTTTATGGTGTTCCAATATCTATTATAGTAGACAGAGGTGCACAGTTTATAGCTAACTTCTGGACATCTTTCCAGAAAGGATTGGGAACACAAGTGAGTCTTAGCACAGCATTCCAGCCCCAGACGGACGGACAAACTGAGCTTACAATTCAGATGCTTGAGGGCGGCCATGTGTGATAGACTTTGGAGTTAGCTGGGATGATAATTTTCCACTTATTGAGTTTGTGTATAATAATAGTTACTACTCTAGTATTCAGATGGCTTCGTATGAAGCCTTCTATACATGGAAATGCAGATCGCTTATCAGATGGCTCGAGATTGGGGAATCTAAGCTAATAAGACAAAATTTGATGCAGCAAGCAGTTGATAAGGTTAAGCTTATTCAGGAAAGGCTATTGGTAGCTCAGAGTCGCCAGAAGTCTTATGAAGATGATCGACAATGAGATTTGGAGTTTCAGAAAGAAAATTCGGTATTCCTGAAGGTATCGCCAATGAAGGGTGTCATGAGATTCTACAAGAAGGGCAAGCTTAGCCCTAGATACATTGGACCTTAAAGGATTATGCGGAGAGTGGGCTAGGTAACCTATGAGTTTGATCTCCCTTCAGATATATAATTTGTACATCTGGTTTTCCATGTGTCTATGCTTCGTAAGTGTATTGGAGATCCTTCCAGAGTTGTACCCATTGATGATGTACAGATTACGGAGCAACAATCATATGAGAAAGTCCCTATTGCCATCTTTGATCGACAGGTTCGTAGGTTGAGAACCAAGGATGTAGCATTGGTAAAGGTACTTAGGAGAAACAAGAATGTTGAGGAGATGACTTAGGAAGCCGAGGAAGATATGAAGTCTAGATATCCTCATTTGTTTTCGGCTTCAGAGCAAATGCAAACTACATCACCATCGTCTTCAGGTATGTATTATTTATCAGTTGCTCTTATTGCTCGTGTGAGACCATTGTTGTTATTGATTGTCATAGCCCTGTGTGGCATTGTGTGGTTTGGGTTGTTGTGTGGCAGGTTGGTACTGGTAGGTACAGTTACAGGGGAGATTCTGCCAAAATTTCTACAAAATTCTAGAGATTTTAACATTCGAGGATGAATGTTTCTCAGGGGCGAAGGATGTTACACCTCGTGGTTTTATATATTGAGATTTATCATATGTTAGTTGTTATAGCCCGTATTTTGTACGTGCGGATAATTCAAGATAATTGGGAGAAGTTAAGGGCAAGACTATTTTTCAAAAATTATTTTAATGAACAAGTTGTTTATTAGTATGGAAATGTTGAGAAAGACTAAGGGTAAAAAGGAAAATTCACAAAATGGTTCATGGTAATATTGTGGAAGGTTAGGGGCAAAATGGGAATTTAAAAAAAATGGTCATGAAGTCACTATGGCCGTGTGGCATGTGAGGGAGTATATGCCCACATTTTTATTTGGTGGAGCTAAATTATGTATATGGACCAAAGCTTACATAGCAAGACTTTATTCATCCTTGTGTTAATTTAAGAAACTTCAAGAAAGAGGGCATGTGTCCACTTGGTATTGGAAGGATATATATATGTGTGTGTGTGTGTGTGTGTGTGTGTGTGTGTGTGTGTAGAGAGATGACCAAAGCAAGACAATTATTCATCTTTACAATTCAAGAAATTTCAAGAACAAAAATATGGAGGCCATTCGGCCAAGGCAACCAAACAAGAGCCTTAGAGAAATTGATCAAGAAAAATTATTTTCTTCTAGTATTCCAACTAATTTGAAGGCCCTAATTAACATGGAGTGGTTGTTGGAGCAATAAAACCATTCATTCTTGAATGGCACAACTCTAGCCAAGTTGAAGAGCTAAGTGGAAAAGGTAAGGTTTAATCCTCTTTTATATGTTATGGATGTTTTATGCATGTTGTTGGGTGTAGAAATGGATGAAATTCTTGAAACTAGCTGTGTTGATGTTGTAGCCATGAGTGGGCTGTTTTGTGTAGAAGGAATGTATTAAATTTACCTAGTATCTTGGTTGTTGTGTTGTGGATTCTATGATGTTGAATGAAGATTTAATGGTTTGAAATGAAGTGGAAATAGTTTGTGGATTATTGGAGAAGTTAGTATGATATTAGTATGATTCCTTATAATTGTATGAATGAATTTGTTAATGTGTGGGTTGTGGATATAAATCATGAATTTGGAAGCAAGAAATGTGTTTGGAAGATAGTAAGTTGGTTGTTGTAATTGAATTGAATATAAGAAAAATGTTGTCGAACTATGTAAAAGAAGTTACTAACGTTAGAATGTATTTTGGATTAATTGATGAAGTCGTTAGTGTGTAGATTGTTGGTATAGGTCATGAACTTAGAAGAGAATAAATGTGTTGTTATTGTTCTTGTTGAATTTGGAAAGTTCCGGGTGAAGTGGTATGTTGGTTGGGTTGTTTGAACATTATGTGAATTGTTTGAAGGTTTTGAACCATGTTAGAATATATTTTGGCTTGATTGTTGAAGTTGGAGATATGATTGTTGGTATTGTTGTTGATAATTTGGCCGAGTTGAATTCTCGGATTGTTGTTGATAAATTGGCCGAGTTAGATTCTTGGGGATGGTGTATTTACAGGGAAATGCTGCCGAAATTTCGGCAGATTATAAATGAACTCATTTGAAGGATTAAGACAAGTATATGATAATGAGTCTAATGATTGTGTCAATCTTCTTGAATGTAGACTAGCGATAGCGAGCTTGGACAATTAAGCGTAGCTAATAGGACGCGGAGCAGGTATGTGAGGCTTACCCGTTCTTTCTTTTGGCATGATCTTTGTGAAACCAACCAGACAAAGTATATGTATGATTTCAAGAAACTCCCATTCTTAGAGCCACTAGTATGGCTAACGTTCTTGATTACCATAAGCTGTTTCATATGGTTTTGATGCGTATATATGATGTCCGAAGTTCTGTTTGATATGTTTCCGAATGGCATTCGAAAGATAATTGATATGACTAAAGTTTTGATTTTCAAATGATAGCACGTTTGATTATTCCATCGAGTCTTTGATACATTTTGATACGTACATATGGTTCCAAAAGCTCTAACTGATTTGATCCATAACGATATTCGAAAGGTACCTAACATGATTGTTGCTTTGATTTTCCAAAAATAGCTTCTGAAACGTTCGTAGAAGGTTCAGTACTTCAGACGCTCATAACTTTCTTATACTAAGTTGGATTGACCCGAAACTTGTTTCTGAACCTTCAGGTGTCGATTTATGTGCGTACTCATCGAGTCTTGAAAATTTGTTCTATGTGCATATGTATATGAAGTGACGCCTTATGAGATTTATGATATTATTCCATGTTCTCTTAACGCTGTTATTCGTTGCTAGTCTCATCTTATAATAATTGTTCCTTCAAGGTGAGACAAAGCCATGATGATTATTCCATAATATATTCGGAGGTTACCGACCTTACGTCACTCCGATAGAGACATAACATTCTTTGGGCTCTCCTGCATGCTGCATACATGAGATATGTATATGATATATGTATATGGGAAAAGGGAAAAGGTGAGGCGCTATAGACGCATAGCCACCTGATCAGTTGGTATAATATGATATCGTCCCGGACGCGGGATGCCCGGACGTGGGATATATGGATAAATGGATCGGGCTGCACGTTCCGCAGCAATATAATATATATATATATGGATCGGGCTGCACGTTCTGCAGCAATATAATATATATATGGATCGGGCTGCACGTTCTGCAGCACTAAGCATGCAGGGTACCGCTAAAAAGGCTTTCATATGTACAGGCTACTCTTTTATCTTATGGTATGCCCTATATGTCCATTCTGTTATTATTCATACTTTACATCCCTTACTATGTTACTATTCATGCCTTACATACTCAGTACATTGCTCTTACTGACGTCCCTTCTTGTGGACGCTGCGTTTCATGCCGCGCAGGTACACCCAGATGAGTAGAAGCCATTATAGAGGATATTCCAGCGAAGTTGGCAAGCTCCATTTGGCCCTGGAGTGTTGCCGGGTCAGAGTATTATGCTATGATGTCTTGGTTGAAGTTAGAAACTTTGCAGACAGAGTCGTGGGTATAGGATGCCAGTTTTGTAAGCGGCTCTATCAGCCGATGTGTCTTATTGTATTATGATTACAGAATATACTTGATCTGAGTACGATGAAAGAAAACATTCTGAAGGCTTTACTATGTATTTCATTCTTATTTGATTTTAAGGTCCAAAGAGATTATGTATGTAATAAGAGTCAGCGGGTTCGCTCGGCTCCGAATATGGGGTCGGGTGCCTATCACACCCTAGTAAGATCAAGGTGTGACAAAGTGGTATCAGAGCAGGTCGTCCTAGGGGTTGTCTGCAAAGTCGTGTCCAGTATAGTCCTGTTTATGGGTGTGAAGCCGAGCACATTTATAAACAGGAGGCTGCAGGGCATCTAGGGATTATTGACCTTCTTTCTGTCTTAGATCGTGCGATAGAGACAAGTCATAGGAAAATGAGATTCCTTATATAAGCCTTACATACGACGGAAGAAGGTGAATGACGATATGGCAAGTCACAGAGGTAAGTCTTGATATATTTGTTCTGTTACCTGAAACTGGAAGCACTGGATGGCTGGAATGTGTCATATAGCCGTATGTTCTGTGAGGTATTGTCGATATTTGCTACGTACAGATTTTGAATAGTAAGAATGGTAAAGGAGATTCTGCCAGAATTGTTGGGTATGCCTAACAGGAAGAAGCGTGGATAAAAAATACCGTAAACAGACAATAAGTGGGATGTGATGTTTTAGAGGAGCTACGGATTTAGGGCATGGCATGAAAAATAACAATGAGAAAGACGACTAGCAGTCCAGAGGGTTAAAATGGATAACATTCGAGGTTTAGTAGGAGCAAGGTCTGTTGGAGGATTTAGAGAAAGTCGACAATCATTTTTGCCATAGATCGTTATACGAGAATGGTGAGTGGGAATCCGAATATACAGATACCCGAGTACTTACAAGTAACGGCGACGAAGGTACATTTGTTACCATTAGGAATCTGGGAATCTAGGATGAAAGGTAGTGATACACGAAGGTGAAGGGTGAATATTGAGGATTGAAAAGGGTAAAATTGTAATTGTAAAGGGAAGGATGTGTTATGAAAGTGTCTCGGAATCTGTAAGACTTCAACTTACTCCAGATTATGTAATAAAGGTCATGCGGAAAGGTGGACGCGATTATATCAGCATTAATGCACCGAATTTCATTAAAGTTTCGAGGTTAAGCGTGCTAAGGTGGGAGAAATTTTAGGATGGGTGACCCCTCTGAGAAGTATGCAAGAAATCCTATAGATTTAGGCATAAGAGACAAATGAGAAGTCTGAGTATCCTAAGGGAAACTAGAGTATACGGGATGGTTGGAGACCATAAAAGGCCACATAGGACGAGACAGGCTAGACTGAAGAAGAGACAGAAAGTGCGTCACAACTCTGGAATTTGGATAGGCTTGAATAGCGTTTGGAAGTATTTTTGGGGGCTAGTTGATAGTAATTATATATATATATATGAATGTGTATGATATCTCATATGTGATTGTATCGGTGGATATGTGAGTCCCAGCAACCGGCGCTACGGTAAAGAAGGCATTAATCAAGTAAGGGTACCGAAGTTCGAGTGACAACAAAAATAAATGGTACAAGTGTTACAAGGTAAGCTGCTATTATTTTTATTACAGGTTAAGATTGGAAAGTTTTAATACATTGACACTTGGAAAAGAAAGAGAGTGAGTTAATGGACGGCAAGGAGATCAAATGGTCGGGAAAAGTGAAAAGTAAGGAAACTCAGCGAGGGAATCCCCGAGAGAAACTACCGGCAAAGCACGAGACTATTTGGATAAAAATTCAAACGTAGGCACGTGAAAAGGATAAGGTATGGTAATATGGAACAGAAGAGGAGTGTGTGAGGTTCGAGAACCGATTTAAATAAGGATCAAAATAACTGGAAATCTTTAATCATAGGAGTAAGAAGGATACCTCAACGAGTTAGCGATAGGAACCTGGTTACGCATCGAGGAAGGAACAAGGACGATGGGTCGACACTGTTGATTGGGAAATTAATGGTATGGAATGAGAATTCATGTGAGGTCTGAAGGATTTGATCTTAGAGGAAATGGAATGAAGTGAAAGGAACGCACATGGGAGACCGCTCGGTCATGACATCATAAATATAGTTAAAGGTCTGATGAGCGAGGATAGAGAGAGTGTAAATTGTAAGGATTCTGTGTTTCGAGCAAAAGTAGCGGGACGCTCGAAAAATATGGACGCACAGCTGCAATACAAACGCGTAGTTAAAGGAAAACTACGAGTAAGTGAGCCAAATGGGTGAAAGGGACTAATGGTGGATGGAAGGGTATGGAAATGTTGACAAAGTGATAATATGGTCATAAAATGAAAGAAAAACTTATGGTAAGAAGTTTCGATATGATATGCACAGAGTTGGAAAGAAAGACGAGGAATAAGGTAATTACTATAGACGAGGGTACTCGGAGGCTGTTGGCGTATAAGGAGCCCCTTAAAAAAGGGGGGGGGGGGGAGAACATATTATATTAGGCCTAAAAGGAATCACAACATTTTCAGGCTCCAGAAAAGGAAAAATTATTAGCTCGGAGCCAGAGTTCAAAGCATATCGGCACATTAGGAGGATACCCGAAAGAAGTAGAAGTGAAATGACTATAAGTGTACCATGAGGAAGACATGAGGGTATACGCTATGGAATTATATGAACCATCAACGTGAAGCTATATCTAATTATGATTGCAAGAAGTCCACCTCGGAGAGCCAACAAGGAATAACGATCGCCGAAACGAGCGCCAATGCAAAGAAATTAAAGACAAGTATACTTGTGTCAAGAGATGACCTAGGAAGGACAAGGATAATAAGTTGGCGCAGTGGATTAGAAAACCTAGGACACAGAATGAGGACTCGTATAAAGATCGAGGAGTCTGATTATAAAGGAGATAGGGTGAAAGATAAATAATGAGCATGAAGAAAAGGACAACTATAAGAGGGACCCCCCGAAGTATTGTAAGACCCCATAAGATCAGTTGAACATTTGAGGACGAATGTTCTAAAGGGGGGGAGGATGTTATAGCCCGTATTTTGTACTTGCGGATAATTCAAGATAATTGTGAGAAGTTAAGGGTAAGACTATTTTCCAAAAATTATTTTAATGAACAAGTTTTTTATTAGTATGGAAATGTTGAGAAAGGCTAAGGGTAAAAAGGAAAATTTACAAAATGGTTCATGGTAATATTGTGGAAGGCTAGGGGCAAAATGGGAATTTCAAAAAAAAAATGGTCATCAAGTCACTATGGCCGTGTGGCATGTGAGGGAGTATGTGCCCACATTTTTATTTGGTGGAGTTAAATTATGTATATGGACCAAAGCTTACATAGCAAGACTTTATTCATCCTTGTGTTAATTTAAGAAACTTCAAGAAAGAGGGCATGTGTCCACTTGGTATTGGAAGGAGATATATATATATATATAGAGAGAGAGAGAGAGAGAGATATGACCAAAGCAAGACAATTATTCATCTTTACAATTCAAGAAATTTCAAGAACAAAAATATGGAGGCCATTCGGCCAAGGCAACCAAACAAGAGCCTTAGAGAAATTTATCAAGAAAAATTATTTTCTTCTAGTGATTGTTGGAGCAATAAAACCATTCATTCTTGGAGCAATAAAGCCATTCATTCTTGCAAGGCACAACTCTAGCCAAGTTGAAGAGCTAAGTGGAAAAGGTAAGGTTTAATCCTCTTTTATATGTTATGGATGATTTATGCATGTTGTTGGTGTAGAAATGGATGAAATTCTTGAAACTAGCTGTGTTGATGCTGTAGCCGTGAGTGGGCTGTTTTGTATAGAAGGAATGAATTAAATTTACCTAGTATCTTGGTTGTTGTGTTGTGGATTCTATGATGTTAAATGAAGATTTAATGGTTTGAAATGAAGTGGAAATAGTTTGTGGATTATTGGAGAAGTTAATGTGATATTAGTATGATTTCTTATAATTGTATGAATGAATTTGTTAATGTGTGGGTTGTGGATATAACTCATGAATTTGGAAGCAAGAGATGTGTTTGGAAGATTGTAAGTTGGTTGTTGTAATTGAATTGAATATAAGAAAACTGTTGTCGAACTATGTAAAAGAAGTTACTAACGTTAGAATGTATTTTGGATTAATTGATGAAGTCGTTAGTGTGTAGATTGTTGGTATAGGTCATGAACTTGGAAGAGAAGAAATGTGTTGTTATTGTTCTTGTTGAATTTGGAAGGTTCCGGGTGAAGTGGTATGTTGGTTGGGTTGTTTGAACATTATGTGAATTGTTTGAAGGTTTTGAACCATGTTAGAATATATTTTGGATTGATTGTTGAAGTTGGAGATATGATTGTTGGTATTGTTGTTGATAATTTGGCCGAGTTGAATTCTCAGATTGTTGTTGATAAATTGGCCGAGGTAGATTCTCGGGGATGGTATATTTACATGGGAAATGCTGCCGAAATTTCGGCAGATTATAAATGAACTCATTTGAAGGATTAAGACAAGTATATGATAATGAGTCTAATGATTGTGTCAATCTTCTTGAATGTAGACTAGCGATAGCGAGCTTGGACAATTAAGCGTAGCTAATAGGACGCGGAGCAGGTATGTGAGGTTTACCCTTTCTTTCTTTTGGCATGATCTTTGTGAAACCAACCAGAAAAAGTATATGTATGATTTCAAGAAACTCCCATTCTTAGAGCCACTAGGATGGCTAACGTTCTTGATTTCCATAAGCTGTTTCATATGGTTTTGATGCGTATATATGATGTCCAAAGTTCTGTTTGATATGTTTCCGAATGGCATTCGAAAGATAATTGATATGACTAAAGTTTTGATTTTCAAATGATAGCACGTTTGATTATTCTATCGAGTCTTTGATACATTTTGATACGTACATATGGTTCCAAAAGCTCTATCTGATTTGATCCATAACGATATTCGAAAGGTATCTAACATGATTGTTCCTTTGATTTTCCAAAAATGGCTTCTGAAACGTTCGTAGAAGGTTCTGTACTTCAAATGCTCATAACTTTCTTATACTAAGTCGGATTGACCCGAAACTTGTTTCTGAGCCTTCAGGTGTCGATTTATGTTCGTACCCATCGAGTCTTGAAAATTTGTTCTATGTGCATATGTATATGAAGTGACGCCTTATGAGATTTATGATCTTATTCCATGTTCTCTTAACGCTGTTATTCGTTGCTAGTCTCATCTTATAATAATTGTTCTTTCAAGGTGAGACAAAGCCATGATGATTATTCCATAATATATTCGGAGGTTACCGACCTTACGTCACTCCGATAGAGACATAACATTCTTTGGGCTCTCCAGCATGCTGCTTACATGAGATATGTATATGATATATGTATATGGGGAAAGGGAAAAAGTAAGGCGCTATAGACGCATAGCCACCTGATCCGTTGGTATAATATGATATCGTCCCGGACGCGGGATGCCCGGACGTGGGATATATGGATAAATGGATCGGGCTGCACGTTCCGTAGCAATATAATATATATATGGATCGGGCTGCACGTTCCGCAGCAATATAATATATATATATGGATCGGGCTGCACGTTCCGCAGCAATATAATATATATATGGATCGGGTTACACGTTCCGTAGCACTAAGCATGCATGGTACCACCAAAAAGGCATTCATATGTACAGGCTACTCTTTTATCGTATGGTATGCCCTATATGTCCATTCTGTTATTATTCATACTTTACATCCCTTACTATGTTACTATTCATGCCTTACATACTTAGTACATTGCTCGTACTGACGTCCCTTCTTGTGGACGCTGCGTTTCATGTCGCGCAGGTACACCCAGATGTGTAGATGCCATTATAGAGGATATTCCAGCGATGTTGGCAAGCTCCATTTGGCCCTGGAGTGTTGCCGGGTCAGAGTATTATGTCATGATGTCTTGGTTGAAGTTAGAGACTTTGCAGACAGAGTCGTGGGTATAGGATGCCAGTTTTGTAAGCGGCTCCATCAGCCGATGTGTCTTATTGTATTATGATTACAGAATACACTTGATCTGAGTACGATGAAAGAAAAGTTTCTGAAGGCTTTAATATGTATTTCATTCTTATTTGATTTTAAGGACCAAAGAGATTATGTATGTAATAAGAGTCAGCGGGTTCGCTCGGCTCCGAATATGGGGTCGGGTGCTCATCACACCCTAGGAAGATCAGGGTGTGACATTAGTTGCCATAGTCTTGGACATCAGGGTTGTCTCCGAGGTTATATGAGGTTGGACATGCCTATTTTATGTTTATAAGGGTTTAAGTTCATGTTTGATAAGTCATGAAATGATTAGAGAATAAGTGAATCGAAGAGAATACATTTCAACAAAGTTTTGTTCTATAATTGCTTTACACAGACCGTATTTTTGAGATATGGACTGTATCTTGAAATACTGGCCATATTTAAGGATTTAAAAATTTATCAGAGACGGCAGATTTTGTGTTGAAGAAATACAGACCATTGTACGGCCCGTATAAAATTATTTGGTATACACGGACCGTATCTTTATGGCGGTTGATTTTACTGATTTTATATATTACGGCCCCTCCTCATTTTTATGTCATTATAACTTAAACCTAAGTTCATAAAAGCTCTAGAAACCTCTTCCATCATATTCAATCACTCTTCCAAGCAAAACTAAAGTGAGAATTAAGTGCCTAGGGTTTTCAAAGTCTTGTTGAAGCTTGTCTCTTCTTCTTATGGAAGCTTTGGAGGATACTTCAAGGTGAAGTGATCTTGGAATTGGAGTGTTCTTGAGTTCTTAAGGTACGATTTCATCTTACTTCCATGTTTATGTGTTTATGTGATAGCTATGCTAAGGTTTGAGAGAATTGATTTTGGAGGAAAGGTTCAAACAGGAAGTTGATGTTATTTTGAGTTATAATCTAACTTGAGCCACGATTGTTAGTTTGATTGAGAAAAATCTTGTTAAGGGGGGTATTTGTGAATGTTGAGAATGTGTTGAGGTTGTTATACTTGGCATATTTGGAAGAAAGAGGTGTTGTATACAAGCGTATATGGGGCTGCTCAATTATATAACTTTAAATGTTGTGAATATGAGTTTAAAGAGGATCATATGAGGTTTTTATCTTAATTGTTGGTTGAGCACTTTTTGGTAATGATTAAGAAATAGGAGAAATGCTGCCCGTTTCACTTTAGAATCGAGTTATCATTCATATACGTGGTATACTAGCGCCATCTAATTTGTATATGTATTCCTTTGTTATGGGATTGGTGCTCTAGTTTTGATAAGCTCGTTGTTGGATTACTTGGACTACTTGAGGTATGTTAAGGTTAACTTTCCTTCTTTTTGGCATGATCCTTATGAACGGAACGTAAACGTAACGCTATTCCATAATGACTCTATTCTTAATAGCTAGGGATGTTACATGTTGATTTATGTTCTAGAATGTTATTCTTAGTAAGTTCTTCTTCAGATTTAGTATGATCCTTAGAGTCACCTATTGATAAAAATGTTGTCTCGTAATGATGTTCGGAGGTGAAACGACCTTACGTCACTTTGATAGATTCAAAATGCACTCTTATCATGTTTATGCATTGTATTTCACTTATATATATATATATATATATATATATATATATATATATATATATAT
Organism: Lycium barbarum; assembly: GCF_019175385.1. Lineage (NCBI taxonomy): Eukaryota > Viridiplantae > Streptophyta > Magnoliopsida > Solanales > Solanaceae > Lycium > Lycium barbarum. The sequence goes on along the minus strand of NC_083342.1, from coordinate 57,023,624 downwards.
ATATATATATATATATATATATGTACAGACCTGTGACCCCTCAGGCGTTATATACTTATATACAATGTATTATATATATGTATGGGGTATGGGGAAGGTGACGGCGTTATATACGCTCTACCACCTGATCAACTGGTCACATGATGATGATAGCGATGTCTACAGAGACCAATATGATACGATGGGATGCCCACAGAGGCTTGAGAAGCGTAATATACGCATATATATATATATATGACCCTTATGCATGCATGCACAATATTTATGCATATCATTGGCCCACAGAGGCAGTTCAGATATACACATTGCACTCGTTTCATCCGATGTTCTCTTATGTCTCTTACATGTTAGTTTCATGCCTTACATACTCAGTACTTTTGTCACAGCCCAACCGGAGGGCTATGACGGACACCCAGAAGCTGACCAACTAGATGCCACAGAACATACATAACATACCTGCTCCTGCTCCTGCTCATTCTAGGCCACCTGAGGGCGTTCACAACAAGATTTGCTGACTGATAGATATCATAGACTGGAGAGTCACAGTCCTCAAAAAGATATATATATATATATATATATATATATGCATCACTAAACTGAACCGGGGTACGAGCCGACAAGGCTACCCGATAAAACTATGTAACCAAACATGTTCTGAGCGGGCCACACTGTCTGACTGAATATAAGCGTCTATGAGCCTCTACTGAAATACTGGACATGCTATGGACGGGACAGGGCCCCTGCCCTACCCATATACATCAAAACATATACCCGGTCTAGAAGGCAACTTCGGCAAGAGAGGAGTGCTCTGCTACCCAGCTGAAGAAGCAGCCTAAGGATGCGATCTGTCTTCCTAGCTATCTGACCTGCGGGCGTGAACGCAGCCCCCCGTACAATAGGGGAGTCAGTACGGATAATGTACTGAGTATGTAAGGCATATGAGTAACATACACATAGCATAATGGCCCCTTCGGGCATAATAGCATAATGGCCCCTTCGGGCATAATAGCATCATCATCATCACTGTGCACCAGCTGATCAGGTGGTAATGCGTATATAACGCCTCGCCCATACCCCATATATATATATATATACACATAATATACATAATATACACGTATATAACACCTTTTGGTCACGGGTCAATATGCATGTATGCAATTGAATGCAATGCATAAATGTGAACTAACATAATCATGATACAAAACTCAGGACCCGTGAACAGAAGGGACAATCATAAGAGGAGTACAGGAATATCAAATACTGAAGTACTTATAGTGCTTCTAAGAGTAGAGTAATATGGAAGCTCATTTACTCGTTGTTCGCTCATATCATAGGACCATGCCAAAAAGAACGAAAGGGAAAGCCTTAGCATACCTGGAAGCTTACTTCTCGACTTTCCAACTTACATCTTGTCTTGCAATCTACATAAGATCATTCATAGTCTCGTAATCTACATATAAAATCATTCATACTATTATTAGGCTTATCGCCATGTGCTTTCTCAAGCCTTCAAAGTAAATCCCTTAAAGTCTGCCAAAATTCGGGTATCATCTCCCTTGTTTATATCTCTCACTCGAAATCACAATACCAACAACCAACAACAACAACAAAAACAATACTAACATCATCATTAACATCAAAATATGCCATAACATATCCCACACGATGTTTATCCAATTTCTCAACCCACAACTTTATTATACGACCCTTTAATCACTCTACCTTCATGAATAAACAAAAAGTAGCATTAACAAGGAGATATTCATACCTTATTCTTGTTAAAACAACAATATCTTCAATATCTACCTTGAATCCAAGCCCAAAATCCACCGCAAAACAATTCTATAACCATAACTATGCATTACCGAGCCTTGATTAACCAAAAATCACTTCAAACCCTTACTTTTTATGACATATAACCATAACTATGCATTACCGAGCCTTGATTAGCCAAAAATCACTTCAAACCCTCACTTTTTATGACATATTTGCCCCTATATGTGTGCTGGGCTTTAGGATCTGTTTTTGGTGCATAAAAATGGGGTCTTGACCCTTTTATAGGTGCGTAAAGTCAGTGGCACTGTAGCGGCTACTGTAGCAGCGCGGCTACTGTAGCGGCTACTGTAGCAGTGCGGCTACTGTAGCGCACGTTTTCTGCTCTGCCAGCCTAACTATTAATGTTTATAATTCTCTACTCTGATGTCATCTCAACGAGTGGTTTGTTGCATTGGAAACTAGACTCGATGAACTTCATTTTAGGCCTTTGAAATACCTTAAAACTCCTAATATACTAAGAGATATACCCCTCGAAAGTTGACCCAAAATTCTGTCAACTTTTTTCCAAATTTTTGACAAACTTATTTTCTTCGATTTGTTTGATCCCGAAACCTTTAGACACTTAAAACTTGGTAAGATTATTCATTAACCTTATAGGGGTTTCATGACCTCTTCGAACTTACGTTAGTTTACTCACAACGCACATTACGCGAAAAGTTTTTCGAGGTGTAACAACTTTGTCTGTAATGGCTCCTCTTTTACTTGAGGGACGCTGCGTTTCATGCCCGCATGTTCAGGTAGCCAAGTTGACTATCCACCCCTGTAGGCTACTGTTCATCTGATATTGGAGCACTCCTCTCATTCCGGAGTTGCGGTCTAGTCTTGGTACGATATTCTTTTGTGTACATATGGGTACGGCGGGGCCCTGCCCCGACCTTTTTATGTCAGATACTCCAGTAGACGCTTGTAGATAGTCATGGTATTGTTAGACTTTGTATGGCCTTCGCCCACATTTTTGTTGTATAGTATTTCACGATGGCCTTGTCCGACATAGTTGTATAGTGTGTTTTCTTGGGCTCATTCCTTTGTCAACATATCTCTTGTATGATTTAGCAGATTTTCATCAGGTGACCCTGAGGTCCAATTTTGTTTATGATCCTGATAGGAAAGTATGTTTAGCGGTGCTCAGCAGGTAAGGCCTGAGTGCCCGTCATGGCCTTCCAGTTTGGGTGGTCGTTACATGGGAGCATGCTAGAGGCCCTGAGGCACCTCCAGCGTGCTGGTCTGATTTTTCAGAGGCCTTTCTTGACCACTCTTTTCCGCTGGAGATACGAGAGGCTAGGGTTGATAAGTTTTTTACGGTTCAGAAGGGTAGTTCCAGCGTTCGTGATTATTGCCTCCAATTTGATTCCTTAGCCAGATATGCTCCATCCTTCTTTAATTCATTGAGGGCCAGGATTCACAGGTTTATAGCAGGGTTGCACCCAGATTATGTTAAGGCTTGTACCACTGCGACAGTGAATGATAATATGGACCTCGCTCGTATTCTAGCATTCGTACAGAACTGCGAGGATCGTAGATGTTAGCAGCGGGTGACCGAGAGGATAGAGAGAGAGCATCATAAGAAGGCCTGGTCTGCTAGTCAGCAGGGTGATAGTCAGGGGAATTTTAGACCCGAGTATCAGGGTAGGCCACTAGCGCCTCAGTCTCAGGGATATAGATCAGGGTATTACATCCCATCTGGACTAGGTGACAATTCCCGTTTATCAAAGTCACAACAGCAAAGGGATTCAGTTCGAGTGGAGTCGTTCCCACCACATTGTGAAAATTGCAGTCGCGGGCATTTTGGGAGGTGCCAGTGGGGATCGAACGCATGTTACTCATGCAGCCGTCAAGGTCACTTGAAGAAGGATTGTCCTAGTGCTTGTTATTCGTGTGGCTGCTTGAGTAATCAGATAAGGAATTTTTTGGACAGGGGGAATGTAGATAGAGTGCCACTTACAAGGTTTGAAGTAGAGCCACCATTTTCTGTCGACCGAGGTATAGGTCAAGGTCAGGGCGGAGCTTCCAGTTCAGGTAGCCAACAGAACTGCATCAATACTTTAACCAGACGACAGGATCTAGAGTTTTCTCTTGAGGATATGACAGGTACTTAGAACGTTGTACCCTTTGTGTGTATGTCCAAATAGATATAAGGCCCCTAGTATATCATTGACCCGTTAGGTCCCTTTTTGGGCAATCGAGTATACCGTATGACGGGCTAAGATCTGACAGAGTGAAGAGACGGTCAGATGTTCAGAGATGAAGTTATGGTGTACCGTTAAGACGAATTGTAGTGAGGAAGTATAAAAGGATATAGATTTTTACTTATTAGTTAAGCAGTAAGAAGTACCTTCAAGAACCAGATTCTGGCAATAGCAACAAGTAGACTACGACAAGAGTTATCGTATACTATGGTCTACTTAGCCGCAGTACAACCGTAAGGATGGATAGCTAGGATGACGAAACTTCGAGTTCCAGATAGTTAACTGGGTATTCTTGAAGGTATCGCAGATGAAAGGTGTTATGAGGTTCGGTAAGAAGGAAAAACTCAACCTTAGATACATCGGACTTTACAGGATAGTTCGTAGAGTAGGCCAGGTTGCCTACGAGTTAGATTTGCCTTTAGACTTATAGTCAGTGTATCTAGTCTTCCATGTATCCATGCCCAGTAAGTGCATCAGAGATCCTTCCAGAGTCGTACCAGTAGATGATGTTCATATAGAAATATAGGTATCGATTTTTATTCGAATTAATATATAGCAATATGGGTATCGTTTTTTCTCGTTTCTAACTTAGAATTCGATAATGGATATACTTGGAGTAGTTGGAGGCTCTCTGGAAAGGCAAGGCAAAGGTTTGTTCGTTCGTGGCTCCAGCTCGATAGCCAGGTAGGTTACGACTTACTTTTTGGTTAGAATCCAGTTAGCGAAGCATATGTAGGAGTTAGTTATTGATGTATAATTAGACTCTAGTTAGCGAAACATATGTAGGAGTTAGTTATTGACGAAGAAAGCATGTTAAGCCTTCGGGTATGAAGTTGGGATGGATATTATTAGGATTGGTATTGTTGACTGATTTGAGGGCTTGTTGCCTCTGTGTAGTTTATTGGATTATTGCCATGTGAGTGATATTTTACTTGTACTTAGTTGCCATATTTTGATTATGATACGATTATCTCTCACTTATCTTGACATTAACATGGATAGAGAAAAGGACTTGACTTGATATTGATATTGTGATATGTGTCCATGTCTGGTACGATTGAGATTTGATTATGATTTACACTTGAGATTGGTACATGCATATCATTAATACACATTCTACATGATTCATTGACGTGAGCCGTGATTTGATATTAATAATGATAAGAGGGAAAGTGAAACATCCGAGGCTTCTTATTATGGTGTTTGCTATGTGCATATTTCATATGACCTCCCTTGCATATATATTTTGTGTTACCTATGTGATCCGAAGGGAAATTGTTCTGGACGTGGCATTGTACATATTAGGGAATGAGTTCATATTGGTAATTGATTTACGGATGTTTTTATGCTTATTCACCCTCATGATTATTGTTGAAATTGGCATTCGTACATGCATTTCATCCTGCATTTCTCATGACACTTGATATAAACTGTGATTTGGTACTGATGATGATAAGCGAGAGAGTATAGCCTCCGAGGTCTTTCCTGGAGAGCGTAAAAGAGATATGAGTCTGTGATCCGAGATCATTTATCGGAGCAAAATCAGTGTACATTGCCCAAGGTCTCTTGCAGGGAACGAATGGGCGCTCGATGCCGGAGGTCTTTTGTTGGGATTGAGAGAGTGCTCATCGCCAAGGTCGTTGCTAGGACGAGTGGCATATGGACTTTGCAGGTCCCTTATGGTTCATGACTATCGAGAAGTGGAGGTATTCCGTCAGTAGCATGTGTATACGATATGAGACAGTTGGCTAGTGCATTTCATTGGAACCCACACGCATTCATATTACATCCATTCACATCTCTGATTCTTGTTGTTGTATCTGTTGTATTGCATGGTGTGTTTTTGCCTTGATTCTATGGTTGTTCATTTATTTGAGATGCTGCGTGCTTGTTAATCACTTACCTAGACACTTGATAGATTCGGGGGCTACAGGTTCCGCCTAGGCTATGATTGTAGACTACTGAGATCTAGTACGGTTCGTATTATTGCAAGACTTATGTGGATGCGCTCAGTGACTGCATTGGGGCTTATCTGCCTATCTTTCAGTTTCTTTCTTTTATATATGTTAGGTAATTGTTTTCGGCCTATGATGCCTACCAGTACGTATTGTTTGTACGGATACTACTCTTGCTACATCCTTTTCAGGGTGTTGAGTTATTCTAGGTACTTGAGCGAGATTCAGTTAGCCTTCAAGGATCTCACAAAGTTCATCTAGACTTTTTTGTTAAATTCTCATTCTAAACAGATGTTGTATTCAGGTTGCGGTTGTAACTTTTATTCAAGTTGGATACTAAGAAGCTCTTGTACTATTCATACCAGATTCCTTAGGTAGTTTATGTATTTCCGCAATTATTACTTTTATATGATATTTGAGACTTATTAGCATTTATATTATTCTTCCGCATTGATAGATTGTATGTTGGGTAAGGGAACTGTTCGCCCACTAGGGGGAGTGTGTGGGTGCCCGCTCGACCCTCGTTTTGGGTCGTGACAAGTTAGTATCAGAGCCTTAGGTTACCCGGCATATAAGTACAAAAGCATGTCTAGTAGAGTCTTGCGGATTGGTACGATGAACGTTGTACCTATCTGCCAGAGGCTATAGGACGTTTAGGAAACTTCCAATTCTTTAATTCCTTCGTGCTACTTCATTCGAATTGGTATCTAATCGATTCCAATTGGTATCTTAATATCCTTGTCTTATTCTCTCACGAATGGTGGAAAATCATTCTTAAATTCTTATGCGAGCGGTTTTGTTATGACGTGGCTTGGTGTGGTATGAGATGTGTCATCCTGATTCGGACGTGTGACCAAGTTCAGTTTCTAGCTATAGCTCGAGGTTTCTGTTCTGTGGGATCGTGGTTAGGCTCATTTATTGTGGGGGGTATCTTGATAAATGGGAAAGATGGTACAAAGGGTCAAATGATCTCCATGTTTTCAGCGTTGCCTAGCTCGGAAGTGGCAAAGGTGCATTTGTGGCCTAACAAGAGAGATATGTTCGATGATATGATGGACTTTGGGAAAAGTTTCAACTTCACCAGGGTATTATGATGGTGTGCGAGGTACGAATGAGAGTTCGGTAGGGATCATCGGGTTTGGGCAAAAGTATAGGGACCGTGTTTAATAAATAAAAGTAGTTGAGAATAACGACAAGAAGGGCTACTTTTGTGCGAAATGTGTAGCGAAGTAAGATTTCTTAGGATATTTTGGTATGAGTAATTTTTATGTTAATGGGACGGAGGCGTAAGGAAGAGGATTTGGATAGACTAATTTCCGCTATTAGGAAGGCGGAAATTGGTATCTGACGCGCTTGTTAGGATAAGGTTGCAATTGGTATGAGAGTGGATTTCGTGTTCGGGCGTGAAAAGTTAAGTTGGGCTTCGACGTGACTATATGTTAGTGGCTGTGGGTTCCAGCAGGGAAAATATTATCGTTTTTAGATTGGAAAGCAAGGTTACTTGCGACAAGTGGACACTTAAGATATTAGGAAGCTGTGGTCCTGGTCCTTCAGTAAGAGGTGTGTTTACTGGGTCTTCATGTTTAGAGGAATGGTAAGGATATCATGGAATCAAGAGCTAGTTGATTGGAGAGTGATGTTGCGATCATACATGGTAGAATAGACATAAGGGTTCAGTGTTGAGTATGTTTGGTTATGCCATGGGCCAATTGGCGGAAGTAGGTAGTAAGGATGACTCTAGTGTTGGACAAGTGTGAGGTTTTAGTACTCAAGGAGCTATCGGGTGTTGCATTTAATTTTTGGTTAGGGTTGAGAGCTTTGTACCTATTGTGTAAGTTTTGGCTAGCTCTTTGTCACGACCTAAAATCGCTTAGTCGTGCGGGCACCTACCATTTCCCACCTTGGTAGGCAAACCCTTGCCTTACCTAACATGCAATCTATCAAAGTGAAAGAACAATGACTAATAATAAATCTCAATATCAATTAAAAGAGAATAAGTGTGGAATACATCTTCTACCCAAGGTATCCGGTCTAAGTTAGCACAAGAGCTGCTAATAAAAATTTAGGTCTGAATATATAACAAAAACTATCTGAATGTTGCCATACAAGGCTCATAAAATCAAAAGCAAAACTGTTTGGAAATACATGAGAAGTTTATGAAGAATGGAAACTCGAGCTGCAGATCTGGCAGTAGCTCTGTCACGACCTGACTAGGGGCCGTGACGGGTACCCGAGCCAACCACCGAGCACCACTTGTTCTACTACTCATCATACTCATTAAACGCTTTTTTATCAAATTCATACTCAAATCATAAGAAAATCATTTTTCCTTTTGAGAACAAAAATACTTTAGATACATACGCCTCTCGGCTATCAAAATGATAATGTACACATATATACATATATAAGAAAATCATTTTTCCTTTTGAGAAAATAAATACTTTTAGATACATACGCCTCTCGGATATCAAAATAATAATGTACACATATATACATACATACAGTAGTGACCTTGTGAGACCATGTTACACCACGGAAAATTTTGCGTTACCAAGACTGTCGACGGCTTAGTATGAGCTCAAGGGAGAGCAAAGTTATACAAGGATTAGGGATGAAGATTATATTATCTCAGTATAAGAATATACATATGACATTTGGAGATCGTATGGAGTAAATCAGTTAACAAGTTACTTGATGATAGCCTTCGTAACCATAAGCTAAGGTGGGGCCCACATGTCGGGATTTTATAAAGGACATATGAAGAGATATATGAGTAGTACATGTGAAGTTGAGTAAGTCCTAAGAAGAACCCTTAAGCCAAATATGGGCATAAGCCCTCCAAAAGGATGATTTAAAGATACGTTTTCGGATGACCTGACTTGGAGGGGACAAAACGCTATTATACGTTTGGAATTTGGAAAAACACAAAGAATGAAAGTTATAGATAATTGAAAGAGCTTTCCAACCGTAGGTCGTGGGCCATCACAGAATATCAGGATCAAAAGGTATGGCCATTTTACGATCAGGACTCTAAGCTGCCAAAATGGCTCCGCGGGCCCCACATGGGTAAGTCGGTGGAACCGACCTAGGGGAGCTATAAATACCCCCACCAACTCGTTTTTTTCAGCATATTAACATTCCAAAAAGTCCTAGAAGTATCTCAAAACATCTCCCAAGCATTATAGTCCGATAAATCAAGAATTTAACGAGATTACGCCAAACTAATCCGTCAAAGGTGATTGTTGTTGCTTCTACTTGAGCTTGGTGTTGGAAAGAGTTGGTGTGGCTGAGTTTCTTCAAGTATAAGGTATGTTTTTTTCATCCTATGTCCTATATTGAGTTTATTTGAAGGCTTAGCAAGCCGGAAAAGTGAAAATAGTTACGGAGGAAAGGTCATAAAGTGTTGTGTTATGGTTGTCGTGTTCATGGGCCATTTTGAACATGTTGTGGCCGTATGGATGGACTGATCTATGCATATAAAAATGGTATCTAACATCATTGGTGTGTTGATGAGATTATATTCCTTGATTGGGATGGAAGAAAGTGTATGTTGTTGTTGTATGTTGAAGAACATCGTGTGGGATGTTTATGGAATATATATTGGTATGAATAATGGTGTTGTTGATGTTGGTAATATTGTTGTTATTGATTGGTTGCTGAATTGTAATTTATGGCAAGGCATATAAACAGGGGAGATGCTGCCTGATTTTCGGCAGAATATATAATAGCTTGATTTGAAATTTGGAACAAGTGTGCAATAAAGAGTCTAACGTTAGTGTGAATCCTTTTAAATGTAGACTTACAAGCTTGGACGAATAAGCGTAGCTAATAAGAGGTGGAACAGGTATGTTATGGCTTGCCCCTTTCTTTCAAAGGCATGATTCCTATGCTTACAATTCCACAAATGTTTTCATAGCCTCGTTATTTCCAAAAGTAGATGTGTATGATTCCAAGGCATGATTTCTTTTCCCGATAACCGTAAATGTTTTCCAAAGTGTCTGTACTTTTCCAAATAGAGGTTTATGACTCCGTAAGCCTTTATGACAACAACGATGGACATTTTTTACAATGACAACGATGATGTCAAGGATGAGACTGTTTCTATGATGACTGTGATGAGAACGATTTCATGTTTAAAGGTTCTAAGCTTATGGTTTCAATGACGATATAATAATGTTGAGCTATTTCTTGATTTCTCAATTTATTCATGGATGATGACTATTTTTAAAGATTCCAAAGTATATGAATTGACGCACTATGAGATTTATGATCTTACTCTATGTTTTCTCTTAATGTTATTCTTCACTGATAGTCTCACCTTATAATAATTGTTCTTTCGGGCTGAGACAAGGCCACGATGATTATTCCATAATATAATCGGAGGTTACCGACCTTACGTCACTCCGATAGATACATGACTTTGCTTATATGATATATGTATATGTATATGTATACGGGGAAGATGGGAAAAAGGGCCAGAGCGCTATATATGCTGGGATATGCACACGATACATGTATCTGTATATGACATGATATCATCCCGGACGCGGGATATATGTGGTTAAATGGATCGGAGGCGACGCCTCGGCAACATGATATGCTCTATTTTCTATATATATATGAAAAAGAAATGTTTTTCAAAGAAGGTATTACAATGGATATATGTATATATGTATATATGTGGATCGGGCTGCACGTTCCGTAGCACTTAGCATTCATGGTACCACCAAAAGGCATTCATATGTACAGGTTACTCTTTTATCTTACGATATGCTCTATATTTACATTCTGTTATTATTCATACTTTACATCCATTACTATGTTACTATTCATGCCTTACATACTCTATACACTGCTCGTACTGACGTCCCTTCTTGTGGACGCTGCGTTTCATGCCACGCAGGTGTATACATATAAGTAGAGGATATTGTTAGAAGATGTTCCAGCTGGATTGGCGAGCTCCATTTCCTTCCGGAGTGTTGCCGAGTCAGAGTATCTATGTTATGGTATATTGATTTATGTTAGAGACTTTGTAGACAGAGTCACGTATATAGCATGTCAGTCTTGCAAGCGGCTCTGCAAGCCGATGTATCATTTTGCATTATGTTACAAATTTCATATGATTACAGATTTTACTTGAGTTGAGAAATATGAAAGGAATGTTTTTGAAAGGCTTTCATTTTGCAGTTCATTTTGTGACTTAAGAGTCCAGAGAAACTATGAATATACTGAGAACCAGTGGGTTCGCTCAACTCTAAGTAAAAGGGTCGGGTGCCCATCATGCCCCATCAGGACTGGGGTGTGACAAATTGGTCTAAGAGCAGTTCGTCCTAGGGGGTTTTCTGCAAAGTCGTGTCCGGTTGAGTCCTGTTTATGGGTGTGAAGCCGGCCACACTTATAAACAGGAGGCTGCAGGGCATCTAGGAATTATTGACCTAGAGCCATGTCATAGGAAATGGGATTCCTTGCACTGATCTTTGATCTCAGCAGAAGCACAGTATCGACGGGAGAAGGTAAGTAATGATATGGGAAGTCACAGAGGTAAGTTTTGACATTTTTGTTCTTTTACCTGAAATTGGGAGCCCTGGGTGGCTGGGATATGTCGTATATATATATGCCCTGTGAGGCATTGTTGGTAATTGCTGCATGCGAGTTTTGGGTAGTAAGAATTGTAAAGGAGACTCTGCCAGAATCTTTCAAAATCAGGTCATTTAGTTAGGTACACCTAACAGGAATAAGCGTGGAAGGGAAATATCGTAAATAGACAATAAGTGGGATGCGTTGTTTTAGAGGAGTTATGGATTTGGCATGGCATGAAGGATGATTGTGAGAAAGACAATTAGCAGTCCGAAGGGTTAAAATGGGTTACATTCGAAGTTTAGTAGGAGCAAGGTCTATTGGGGGATTCAGGGAAAGTCGACAAATGAGTTCTGCTGTAGATTATTATATAAGAGTGGTGAGCGAAAGTCCAAAGAGGCTGATAACCGAGTATTTATAAGTAACGGCGACGAAGGTGTGTTCGCTACCATCGGAAATCTGAAAATATAGGATGAAAGGTAGTCATAAACATAGGTGAAAGGTGAATATTGGGGATTGAAAAGGCTAAAATAGTAATTGTTAACCGAGGGAGATGGGTTACGAGAATGTTTTGGAATTTGTTAAGACTTCAACTTGATCTAGATTATGTGATGAAGGTCATACGATGAGGTGGATGCGATTATACCAGCATTAACACCCCAGATTTCATCAGAGCTTCAAGGTTAAGCGTGCTGGGGTGAGAGAAATGTTAGGATGGGTGACCCCCTGGGAAGTCTACTAAAAGTCCTATAAATTCAGACACGAGAGACAAATGAGAAGCTAGAGTAGCCTAAAGGAAGTTAGAATATGCGGAGTGGTTAGAAACCTTAAAGAGGTCGCATAGGACGAGGCGGACCAAACCGGTGAAGAGAAAGAAGGTGCATCACAGCTCTAGAATTTGGGTGAGTTTGAATAGTGTTTGGAAATATTTTGTAAGTGAGATGGTAGTAATTATATATATATATATATATATATATATATATATATATATATATATATATATATATATATATACGTATGCATATGATATCTCATACATGGCTATATCAGCGGGTATGTGTATCCCGGCAACCAACGTTGCGGTGGATCGAAGGCATCAATCGAATAGGGTAACGGAGTTCAATGGACAGAACAAAAGATATGGTACAGATGTTACAGGGTAAGCTGATGTTGTTTCCACTACAGGTTAAGATTGGAAAGTCCTAATACAATGATATTTGGAAAAGAAAGAAAGTGAGTAGATGGAAGGTAAGGAGATCAAAATGTCGGAAAGAGTGAAAAGTAAGAAACATGAATGAGTAAGGCCTCCAAGAGAGACGACGGGTAAAACACGAGACTATTTGGGTAAAAATTCGAAGGTAGGCATGCAAATTAGATAAAGTGTGGCAGTAAGGAAACAAAAGAGGAATGTGTGGGGTCAGAGAATAGGCTTTGATAAGTGGAGCTAAAAGGATAGTGATCAAGACGAGGAATGAGAAGTAAGAGAAGGAATGGTTAGACCGTGCGACGATGTTAAGAGCTTTCCAGCCCTTGAAAGGTATATAAAGGGATAAGTGTGTGGTCAAATTAACACGGTTGCCTTGGACATGGAGAATTTTTCCAAAAGGATGACTTAAGAATAGAACGGATTTGTACGTTTAAAGGAATATTTCACGAACTTTAGAGCCGATACTACAAATAACAAGAGAAGAAAGGTGCTCGATGAGGAATAAACCCAAGGAGGGTTAAGGATGAAAGTAGGAAAGACATACTAATGGGTTGGTCGAAGGAAGAGGAGAGCATTTAGGAGTAAAGTAACTAGAAATCTTTAACCATGGGAGTAAGAAGGATACTTTAACAAATTGGCGGTAGGAAACCGATTACTCATTGAGGAAAAAACAAGGATGATGAGTCGACCCAAGTGATTAGAAAATTAATGACATGGGATAAGAATTCATGTGAGGACCGAGAGATTTGATCATAAAGGAAATGGAATGAAATATAAGGAACGTACATAGGAGACCGCTCGGCCGTAGCATAATAAAGATAGATAAAGGTTCGATAAACGAGGATAGAGGGAGTGTAAACTGTAAGAATTCCATGCTAAGAGAAAGAAGTAGTAGGACATTCGGAAAACTTTGATGCGCAGCTGCAACATAAACGCATAGTTAAGAACAAGTATGAGCAAGTGAGCTAAACGAGCGAAAGGACTAGTAGTGGATGGAAGGGTATGGAAATACTGACAAAACGATGATATAGACATAAATGGAAGAAGAACTCGGGGTAAGAAGTTTTAGAGATGTCATAAGCAGAGTCAGGAATAGAAAAACAAGGAGTAAAGTATAATCGAAGACTTCATAAAGGACGTGGTGAATCTCGATGTCCCCATTAACTTGCAGGTCCAAAAAACAGTTAGTTATAAAAAGATTGAGGTGTGAAAACACGGAAAAGAAGGTATCGGAATTGGATCTAACCCTTATAAGTATTCCGATTGTATATAAGACTGCAACTAGCAAGAAGATAGACAAGTCAGAGCATACGATTGACGGAATGATCGCCAAAACAAGGAAGTCGAAGACAAACACACTTGAGTTGAAAAAGAGTCATAATAGAAGAATTGTCGTAGTCCTATGCTTCAGGGATTGTGTTGAGAGATGTGAGGGAAGGAAATAAAGAAAAGGTTGTAGCAAAAGCTCAAAGATGTTGCGAACTATGAAATTAGTGGAACTCGGATTATGAATTACCATAAGTATAATGGTACTGTGAAGGATAGTAAAGGGTGATGAACCATTATATATATACGTACTTTTGATCGAATAAAGTGGTCTTGGAAAGGAACTGGGAGGAATAGTTTAAGGAACACAGCCATTATGCCAACTAGTGACAAGGTCGTGTTGGATAAACACTCGGAATGTAAGGGTAAGAGAGATGGTGACAAGGACTTAAGGACTAATGAGGCTAACCAACGAACTACAAGGAGTCAGTATAGTGTATATCCAAGACCAACAAATATAAAAAGGGACAGCCAAAGATGGCACCGAAGGAGTAAACGCAAAGAGGGCGCTGTAGAGAGAGAAAGGTAGCTGCTCACTAACAAAGGAACAAGAAACGAGAAAAAGAGGAATACTTACGGGCTGATGAATAGTTATGGCACGATAAGTCAAGATTACAATAATGTAGACAAAATAAGGGCGGAATGCTAGTTAATTTCCAACCATGTACGTGAAGGCGACGAAGCGAAAGAAGTTGACTGAAGGCAATGAAAGAGTTAAGGGAAGATGAGAAGAAACTGAACCAAGTTATAGTCTAAGCAAACAGTAATCGGGCCCTTAGGAAAGAATAACGGTTCTAAGGAATTAAAGATGGTGTTGTGGGTTAGCAATACTGCAACATTCGAGGACGAATGTTTCTAAGGGGGGAAGGATGTTACACCCCGGAAAATTTTTCGTTACCAAGACTGTCGACGGCTTAGTATGAGCTCAAGGGAGAGCAAAGTTATAAAAGGATTAGGGATGAAGATTATATTATCTAAGTATAAGAATACACATATGACATTTGGAGATCGTATGGAGTAAATCAGTTAACAAGTTATTTGATGATAGCCCTCATAACCATAAGCTAAGGTGGGGCCCACTGTCACACCCCGACCTCGCTGGGGTGTGATGGGCACCCGACCCTTACTTAGGGCCGAGCGAACCCTCACACTCTCGCTGCACATAAAATCACGTCAACTTTTTTTTTTTTTTTTTTTTTTAAAAAAAAACAAATAATAAAGTACATAGCAAAACTTTTCTTTCAGAAATATTCTTTCTCGTGGCTTTCAAGCCGAACAAACTTGTGATCATACAAAATTCATTAGGTACACAGACCGACAACCAATACCCACGACACTGTCTGCAAAGTCTCTAATAAGATCCCAAAAGCATAACATACAGAATCTGACTCGGCAGAACTCCGGGAACAAATGGAGCTTGCCATCTGCACTGGAACATCTTCCATCTGTCCTCAACTCAACTGGGTGTACCTGCGCGGCATGAAACGCAGCCCCCGAAGAACAGGGGGTCAGTACGGAAATGTACCGAGTATGTAAAGCGGAAATATAACAATATAAGCAAAACCGAGCCAGAAGTATAGAAATAGAACAGGTAGTATCGGATCCAAGTCCGAAACGGAAATACAGAGTGTGTGGCCAGGACCACGATATATATCATAAGCACGGGGTGTAGCCGTCTGAATCGTGATATGAAACAGAGGTACAAAGCCTAACTGGCAGGATCATCGTGCGGATCGGGGCACAGAGTGCTACTGACATACCCGCAACCGAAGCTAGGGGTGTAGAACTATAGCCGACTGAAGCATAGTCCGGCTCAATCATGCAGAAGCAACACCAACAGAATCATTCTCCGAATCCGCTGTCCAGAAATGTAACAAGCAGAACCATGCATGCAGAATCATAAAATTACACAAGCACAGGTAGTATATATATTTACCTCAGGTTTCGGCCCTTTAGTGAGAGGCGCAATGGACAGTGCACTGGGGTGTGCACGAATAACCAGGTCGCCACAGGTCGCCTCTAGTGCACAAGTCATAGCCAAGAGGTTCCAGCAGGCAAATACGGCAGTTAGAATGTCAAAATGCTTTACTTTCTTTTGAAAAACATTTTTGTTTCACACATATAAAGGAATCAACGCACAATTTCCGCGGCCATAAGTCCAGCGGTCGCTACCACGCATACCGCGGCCAAGTACCCAGCGGTCACTATCACACGTACCGCGGCCAAGGGTCCAGCGGTTATAATCACACATACCGCGACCAAAATTCCAGCGG
Source organism: Lycium barbarum (assembly GCF_019175385.1). Classification (NCBI taxonomy): domain Eukaryota; kingdom Viridiplantae; phylum Streptophyta; class Magnoliopsida; order Solanales; family Solanaceae; genus Lycium; species Lycium barbarum. The sequence goes on along the minus strand of NC_083342.1, from coordinate 57,007,261 downwards.
TTACAATCACACATACCGCGGTCGAGGGTCCAGCGGTCACAATCACACATTTGACATACCGCGGTCAAGGGTCCAGCGGTCTATGTCAGGCACAATCACAAGTGCGGCAGACGCGGTCAAGGGTCCAGCAGTCAATGCCACACGTCTGGCATGACGCGGTTAAGGGTCCAGCTGTCAATGTCGGACACGCCGCGGTCAAGGGTCCAGCGGCCAATATTACATATGCGCATATTCACATAACCGGCCCGGGACTCCGTAAAACAGAAAACAACCATACAGAATGCCAAATTATCACTTTCCCAACATAATCACACTCTAGGATCATACATCACACAAGATTCAGGTATACCAAAATCGTATATCAATAAGTACGGGAGGTAAGTAGTTTATCCAAAATATCAGGGTAATATTTTCAAAACGTTTTAGATGTGAAAAAAATATTTTATAAAGCTCATAAAAGTGGTCATAGCACCTATCGTATAGTAAACAACATAATAACCAGGAGCTACCTGCGAGTTCCGGACACGAGTACATTGGCTAAAGCCATACATAATTTATATCTGGGTTTCTGTCCCCGTAATTGTTTCCATGAACATTAAATCAATTCAGGTTCGTTAAAGTAACTCCCGTTTAGTAGTCGGAACAATAGCCATAAGTTTCCTCGACTTATCGTATGGGAATAAGACAGACAGAACAATAAGAGAGGCATCGGGGAATAGCGGGCCCACCTCGGGCCAAGTCGAGGCGGCGGACAAGAATCACGCCCATTAGACTCTACGGAGTCATCCAGGAAGGTCTCATAGTGATCGGATTACATTTGTACTAGTTATGGAGGTTTAACCACTTTTCTAGCAAAATGCGCCTTTTGAAATTCAATTGAATTGAATGAATAGTATCAAAAATCAATCTCGAGTTTCTATGAGCAGAATCGCCCCCGAGGCTCCGATCTTGACCTAGTACATCTAGGACATGCCAAAGAACAAAGGGGAAGACTTTACATACCTCGATTGCGCCATACGCTCGCTTGGCTTCAATTCCAATTTCGTCCAGAATCTACAAATGGTCATGTTTACCAATTGTCAATTTCAAGCTTTTCGAGAATCTAAGCTTAATCACATAATTGCCTACCGAAATTTCGGCAGCATTTCCCCTATATATATGACATCCCCGAGACTTAGCTCGGCTTAATATATCAACACAGCAACCCAACAACAACATCACTAACAACAACAAGCATTACAAAACACATAGTATGGCATAACTAGCCTTGTTTTCCACATGGTCCAACAACTTCCACTTCAACTACACAAACCCAAACTAGTATCAACATTTCCATATTCATCATTAATCAAGACCATTACAATGTGATTTGGAAGTATTTCATATCATTTCTATACAATATTCACATGATATACAAAATATACAAATTTTCCACCAAACCATAATCCATCCAAAACATCAAATCTTCAACATACATATTCATAACATATTTCCACCTTCCAATTTCATCAACCATAATCATAATTCACATCTTAACAACTTCATTTCCATAATATCATAAAATCATATTAAAATAACATAATCTTCTACAATCAATTTCAATGCCAACGGACGAATTTATATCGCTATTTTCTCGTTCTATTCCGTTGAAACTTTAAATAAACTTGTTGGCAATGAAAAAGAGCCTTAATCATACCTTAAGTGCACAGCTACCACGTCCACCCTCTTATTTTTAGTTGATGTTTAGCTCAAATCGAAGGCAACGCGACGTAGAACACTTTTCTCTTCATGGGCTTCGGGATTCGGGGCTCAGATTTTGATCAAACTTTATTTATCTCTCTAAGTCTTTCCCCCCTCTCTCTCTATAGAATTTTCTGGATCTTTTCTGATCTGAAAATGTGGAGGAGGAGGCTGAAACCTCCCTTAAATAACAAGGAAATGGGCCTGACCCGGATTGGAATCGGGTTGGGCCCATTTCACTGCCCAGCTTGACCTTTCCGCCTTAAAATGTTCATATCTCGTTCTCCCGATGTCACCTATAGGCCCACGACCTACCGTTGGAAAGCTATTTCAATTATCTACAACTTTTACGTCTGGGAGTTTTCCCAAATTCCAGACTTATAATGCCGTGTTTGCCCCTCCAAGTCAGGTCATCCGAAAACGTTTTCTTAAAAAATTCGTTTGGAGGGCTTCCACTTTGATTTGGCCCCAAGGCCCTTCACAAGTTGTGTTTTACTTTACACATGCGATTCATATAACTTGTCACGTGTCCAAAAAAAATATTGACGTGTGGGCCCCACCTCAGTTAATAATATGACGTTCAAAAATACGGGATATAACATCCTCCCCCCCTTTAGAACATTCGTCCTCGAATGTAAACTGACCTTATGGGGTCTCCTGATACATCCGGGGAGGTACCCGTCTTTCCTTCGAAGATTTCCAAAAGTTGCAATCGCTATCTCTTCTTCCTCTACTTACCTACTTTTTTCCTTTTCATTAATATTGTCGCATCAGAAACTTCCACTCTTATTGTAACGAGTTCAGTACTCGTTTACTTCATGACATCTCTACATCCCACCTTTTACTTGTCTCCCGAATTTTGTTTAGCTAACATTCTTCAGATATCGTAACACTGGCCGCTGGGGCCCACTACAGATTGGTACAGTCATGAATGAGACATCGTATGCATATCTATGCATTTACTGCCGTTTTACTCCCAAAATATTTCCAAATGCTTTTTCAAACTTACTCTGATCCAAGGGCTGTATTGCGTTTCCTTTCTCTTTCACCAGCCGAGTCTGCCTTGGCCTACCCGACCTATTTAGGGTTTTCAATCGCTCTGTGCCTTCTACTTTCCTTTGGGGTTACCCCAGATTTCCTATCTGTCTTTCACTTCTACATTCATGAAAATTTTGGTATCCTTCCCAGGGGGTCACCCATCCCAAAATTGCTCTGGCCCTAGCACGCTTAACTTCGTAACCTTCACACATTTTGACACGTTAATGCTGATATGATTGCGTCGACGGTCCCGCACGACCTTTGTCACATAATTTAAGGCAACTCGGGGTCTTAGCAACTTTCAAAATGTTCTCGTAGCGGGTCTCACCCCGATCTAGAGAAGATTCTTTTACTTTTCTGGTTACCGGGCCGCCCCCGTAAATCCTCAATGTTTACCTCTATGCATACATATATAATTCTGAGGTGTGAGCGAACTGCTCAATTCTCGACGGCCCGTCATACACTTTGCATTCTTCCAATTAGAAGAAACTTTATCGTTAGGCATTTTTTTGCCCTATCGATATCGACCTTCAAGACTTGTTAAGAATTTATATCTCATTTTCCTCCTCGTATTTTTAGAAAAATTTGGGCAGAGGTTCCTCTGTATTTCTCACTATCGCAAAACCTGTACACAGGAAATACCAACCACGCCTCACAGGGCCAACACATATACGTATATATACATCACATCATATCGCATCATAGCCACACAGGGCTAACAATTTCAAATGAAAGTATAAAGAGGTCGAGACTTACCTTGCGTGCCCAACTCAAACGGCACCGGTGACACATTCCTGTTTACTCTCCTCTTCAATTTTTACCCTTACGTATCAATCGTACTTCAAACACCTTGTCTGACATACGTCTTTCACACCATTGCTTACCGGTATACTGTGTAGCCTCTAATATCATCAGTTGTTGCCATACGTCGATACTGTTCTCTAGCTGAAATTAAGGGTTAGTAAAAAGGAAATTCCTTTCCTACAGCTGGCTCTATCGCACGGTCCAGGATTCAAAGAAGATCAACAATCCCTAGATGCCCCGTAGTCTCTTGTTTATAGATGTGGCGCGCAACACACCATAAACAGGACTCTACCGGACATGACTTTGCAGACAACCCCTAGGACAGACCTGCTCTGATACCAGTCTGTCACACCCCGACCTCGCTGGGGTGTGATGGGCACCCGACCCTTACTTAGGGCCGAGCGAACCCTCAGACTTTCGCTGCACATAAAATCACGTCAACTCTTTTTTTTTTTTTTTTAACAAATAATAAAGTACATAGCAAAACTTTTCTTTCAGAAATATTCTTTCTCGTGGCTTTCAAGCCGAACAAACTTGTGATCATACAAAATTCATTAGGTACACAGACCGACAACCAATACCCACGACACTGTCTACAAAGTCTCTAATAAGATCCCAAAAGCATAACATACAGAATCTGACTCGGCAGAACTCCGGGAACAAATGGAGCTTGCCATCTGCACTGGAACATCTTCCATCTGTCCTCAACTCAACTGGGAGTACCTGCGCGGCATGAAACGCAGCCCCCGAAGAACAGGGGGTCAGTACGGAAATTTACCGAGTATGTAAAACGGAAATATAACAATATAAGCAAAACTGAGCCAGAAGTATAGAAATAGAACAGGTAGTATCGGATCCAAGTCCGAAACGGAATACAGAGTGTGTGGCCAGGACCACGATATATATCATAAGCACGGGGTGTAGCCGTCTGAATCGTGATAAGAAACAGAGGTACAAAGCCTAACTGGCAGGATCATCGTGCGGATCGGGGCACAGAGTGGTACTGACATACCCACAACCGAAGCTAGGGGTGTAGAACTATAGCCGACTGAAGCATAGTCCGGCTCAATCATGCAGAAGCAACACCAACAGAATCATTCTCCGAATCCGCTGTCCAGAAATGTAACAGGAAGAACAATGCATGCAGAATCATAAACTTACACAAGCACAGGTAGTATATATATTTACCTCAGGTTTCGGCCCTTTAGTGAGGGGCGCAATGGACAGTGCACTGGAGTGTGCACGAATAACCAGGTCGCCACGGGGTCGCCTCTAGTGCACAAGTCATACCCAAGAGGTTCCAGCAGGCAAATACGGCAGTTAGAATGTCAAAATGCTTTACTTTCTTTTGAAAAACATTTTTGTTTCACACATATAAAGGAATCAACGCACAATTTCCGCGGTCATAAGTCCAGCGGTCGCTACCACGCATACCGCGGCCAAGTACCCAGCGGTCACTATCACACGTACCGCGGCCAAGGGTCCAGCGGTTATAATCACACATACCGCGACCAAAAGTCCAGCGGTTACAATAACACATACCGCGGTTGAGGGTACAGCGGTCACAATCACACATTTGACATACCGCGGTCAAGGGTCCAGCGGTCTATGTCAGGCACAATCACAAGTGCGGCAGACGCGGTCAAGGGTCCAGCAGTCAATGCCACACGTCCGGCATGACGCGGTCAAGGGTCCAGCTGTCAGTGGCGGACACGCCGCGGTCGAGGGTCCAACGGCCAATATTACATATGCGCATATTCACATAACCGGCCCGGGACTCGGTAAAACAGAAAACAACCATACAGAATGCCAAATTATCACTTTCCCAACATAATCACACACGCCAGGATCATACATCACACAAGATTCAGGTATACCAAAATTGTATATCAGTAAGTACGGGAGGTAAGTAGTTTATCCAAAATATCAGGGTAATATTTTCAAAACGTTTTAGATGTCAAAAAAATATTTTATAAAGCTCATAAAGGTGGTCATAGCACCTATCGTATAGTAAACAACATAATAACCAGGAGCTACCTGCGAGCTCCGGACACGAGTACATTGGCTAAAGCCATACAAAATTTATATCAGGGTTTCTGTCCCCGTAATTGTTTCCATGAACATTAAATCAATTCAGGTTCGTTAAAATAACTCCCGTTTAGTAGTCGGAACAATAGCCATAAGTTTCCTCGACTTATCGTGTGGGAATAAGACAGACAGAACAATAAGAGAGGCATCGGGGAATAGCGGGCCCACCTCGGGCCAAGTCGAGGCGGCGGACAAGAATCACGCCCATTAGACTCTACGGAGTCATCCAGGAAGGTCTCATAGTGATCGGGTTACATTTGTACAAGTTATGGAGGTTTAACCACTTTTCTAGCAAAATGCGCCTTTTGAAATTCAATTGAATTGAATGAATAGTATCAAAAATCAATCTCGAGTTTCTATGAGCAGAATCGCCCCCGAGGCTCCGATCTTGACCTAGTACATCTAGGACATGCCAAAGAACAAAGGGGAAGTCTTTACATACCTCTATTGCGCCTTACGCTCGCTTGGCTTCAATTCCAATTTCGTCCAGAATCTACAAATGGTCATGTTTACCAATTGTCAATTTCAAGCTTTTCGAGAATCTAAGCTTAATCACATAATTGCCTTCCGAAATTTCGGCAGCATTTCCCCTATATACATGACATCCCCGAGACTTAGCTCGGCTTAATATATCAACACAGCAACCCAACAACAACATCACTAACAACAAGCATTACAAAACACATAGTATGGCATAACTAGCCTTGTTTTCCACATGGTCCAACAATTTCCACTTCAACTTCACAAACCCAAACTAGTATCAACATTTCCATATTCATCATTAATCAAGACCATTACAATGTGATTTGGAAGTATTTCATATCATTTCTATACAATATTCACATGATATATAAAATATACAAATTTTTCACCAAACCATAATCCATCCAAAACTTCAAATCTTCAACATACATATTCATAACATATTTCCACCTTCCAATTTCATCAACCATAATCATAATTCACATCTTAACAACTTCATTTCAATAATATCATAAAATCATATTAAAATGACATAATCTTCTACAATCAATTTCAATGCCAACGGACGAATTTATATCGCTATTTTCCCGTTCTATTTCGTTGAAACTTTAAATAAACTTGTTGGCAATGAAAAAGAACCTTAATCATACCTTAAGTGCACAGCTACCACGTCCACCCTCTTATTTTTAGTTGAGTTTTAGCTTAAATCGAAGGCAACGCGACGTAGAACACTTTTCTCTTCATGGGCTTCGGGATTCGGGGCTCAGATTTTGATCAAACTTTATTTATCTCTGTAAGTCTTTCCTCCCTCTCTCTCTATAGAATTTTCTGGATCTTTTCTGATCTAAAAATGTGGAGGAGGAGGCTGAAACCTCCCTTAAATAACAAGGAAATGGGCCTGACCGGGACTGGAATCGGGTTGGGCCTATTTCACTGCCCAGCTTGACCTTTCCGCCTTAAAATGTTCATATCTCCTTATCCCGATGTCACCTATAGGCCCACGACCTACCGTTGGAAATCTATTTCAATTAGCTACAACTTTTACTTCTGGGCGTTTTCCCAAAGTCCAGACTTATAATGCCGTTTTTGCCCCTCCAAATCAGGTCATCCGAAAACGTTTTCTTAAAAAATTCGTTTGGAGGGCTTCCACTTTGATTTGGCCCCAAGGCCCTTCACAAGTTGTGTTTTACTTTACACATGCGATTCATATAACTTGTCACGTGTCCCAAAAAAATATTGACGTGTGGGCCCCACCTCAGTTAATAATATGACGTTCAAAAATACGGGATATAACACCCACATGTTAGGATTTTATAAAGGACATATGAAGAGATATATGAGTAGTACATGTGAAGTTGAGGAAGTCCTAAGAAGAACCCTTAAGCCAAATATGGGCATAGGCCCTCCAAAAGGATGATTTAAAGATACGTTTTTGGATGACCTGAATTGGAGGGGCCAAAAAGCTATTATACGTTTGGAATTTGGAAAAACACAAAGAATGAAAGTTGTAGATAATTGAAAGATCTTTCCAACCGTAGGTCGTGGGCCGCTACAGAATATCAGGATCAAAAGTTATGGCCATTTTAAGATCAGGACTCTAAGCTGCCAAAATGGCTCCGCGGGCCCCACATGGGTAAGTCCGTGGAACCGACATAGGGGGGCTATAAATACCCCACCAACTCGTTTTTTTCAGCATATTAACATTCCAAAAAGTCCTAGAAGTCTCTCAAAACATCTCCCAAGAATTATAGTCCGATAAATCAAGAATTTAACGAGATTACGCCAAACTAGTCCGTGAAAGGTGATTGTTATTGCTTCTACTTGAGCTTGGTGTTGGAAAGAGTTGGTGTGTCTGAGTTTCTTCAAGTATAAGGTATGTTTTTTTCATCCTATCTCCTATATTGAGTTTATTTGAAGGCATAGCAAGCCGGAAAAGTGAAAATAGTTACGGAGGAAAGGTCATAAAGTGTTGTGTTATAGTTGTCGTGTTCATGGGCCATTTTGAACATGTTGTGGCCGTATTGATGGACTGATCTATGCGTGTAAAAATGGTATCTAACATCGTTGGTGTGTTGATGAGATTATATTCCTTGATTGGGATGGAAGAAAGTGTATGTTGTTGTTGTATGTTGAAGAACATCGTGTGGGATGTTTATGGAATATATATTGGTATGAATAATGGTGTTGTTGATGTTGGTATTATTGTTGTTGTTGATTGGTTGCTGAATTGTAATTTTGGGCTAGGCATATAAACAGGGGAGATGCTGCCTGATTTTCGGCAGAATATAGAATAGTTTGATTTGAAATTTGGAACAATTGTGCAATAAAGAGTCTAACGTTAGTGTGAATCCTTTTAAATGTAGACTTACGAGCTTGGACGAATAAGCGTAGCCAATAAGAGGTGGAACAGGTATGTTAAGGCTTGCCCCTTTCTTTCAAAGGCATGATTCCTATGATTACAATTCCACAAATGTTTTCATAGCCTCCTTATTTCCAAAAGTAGATGTGTATGATTCCAAGGCATGATTTCTTTTCCCGATAACCGTAAATGTTTTCCAAAGTGTCCGTACTTTTCCAAATAGAGGTTTATGACTCCGTAAGCCTTTATGACAACAACGATGGATATTTTTTTTACAATAACAACGATGATGTCAAGGATGAGACTATTTCTATGATGACTATGATGAGAACGATTTGATGTTTAAAGGTTCTAAGCTTATGGTTTCAATGACGATATAAGAATGTTGAGCTATTTCTTGATTTCTCAATTTATTCATGGATGATGACTATTTTTAAAGATTCCAAAGTATATGAATTGACGCCCTATGAGATTTATGATCTTACTCTATGTTTTCTCTTAATGTTATTCTTCACTGATAGCCTTACCTTATAATAATTGTTCTTTCAGGGTGAGACAAGGCCACGATGATTATTCCATAATATAATCGGAGGTTACCGATCTTACGTCACTCTGATAGATACATGACTTTCTTTGGGCTCTCCTGCATGCTGCTTATATGAAATATGTATATGTATATGTGTACGGGGAAGATGGGAAAAAGGGACCGAGCTCTATAGACGCCTCTGATATGTACACGATATATGTATCTGTATATGACATGATATCATCCCGGATGCGGGATGCCCGGACGCGGGGTATATGTGGTTAAATGGATCGGAGCCGACTCCTCGGCAACATGATATGCTCCATTTTCTCTATATATATGAAAAAGAAATGTTTTTCAAAGAAGGTATTACTATGGATATATGTATATATGTATATATGTGGATCGGGCTGCACGTTCCGCAGCACTAAGCATGCATGGTACCACCAAAAGGCATTCATATGTACAGGTTACTCTTTTATCTTACGATATGCTCTATTTTTCCATTCTGTTATTATTCATACTTTACATCCCTTACTATGTTACTATTCATGCCTTACATACTCAGTACACTGCTCGTACTGACGTCCCTTCTTGTGGACGCTGCGTTTCATGCCACGCAGGTGTATACATATGAGGAGAGGATATTGTTAGAAGATGTTCCAGCTGGATTGGCGAGCTCTATTTCCTTCCGGAGTGTTGCCGAGTCAGAGTATCTATGTTATGGTATATTGATTTATGTTAGAGACTTTGTAGACAGAGTCACGTATATAGCATGTCAGTCTTGCAAGCAGCTCTGCAAGCTGATGTTTCATTTTGCATTATGTTACAAATTTCATATGATTACAGATTTTACTTGAGTTGAGAAAGACGAAAGGAATGTTTTTGAAAGGCTTTCATTATGCAGTTCATTTTGTGACTTAAGAGTCCAGAGAAACTATGAATATACTGAGAACCAGTGGGTTCGCTCGACTCTAAGTAAAGGGGTCGGGTGCCCATCATGCCCCATCGGGACTGGGGTGTGATAGACCATATAACCCACACTGCGTATATACGAGCCTCTACTGGAGTTTTAGACATAAGGACGGGACAGGACCCCGTCGTGCCCAAAATATGCATACATACACAAAAGGATAATCACGGGCACCTCCGGAACAATGGAGTGCTCTCAAATAAGCTACTAGCTCCTACGAGTCTGGATCAAGATCACCTCCCTGTCTACCTGTGGGCATAAACACAACGTCCAAAGAAAACGGACGTCAGTACGAACATTGTACTGAGTATGAGAGGTATAAGAAATGAAAATATGTCAATGAGATACAGGAAACATCAATAAGGAGCAACTGTATATGGCTGTCACTTATAGAAGAAATAGCACATACTGACTTACTCATAATCACCATCATATCATATATGCATAAATGTATAAGCTTCCAATCCATATAGGTACGGTGTGATTATGTATAAGCTGCCCGTCCATATAGGTACGGTGTGATAATAGTTAACCTGCCTCCAGGCCTCCCGCGTAAGGGGGTATAAGCTGCCCACTATAGTGGTGTGTGTCTGCTCGTCCATATAGGCACGGTGTAATGTCATGAATATCTACTCTTCATAATGCATGTATAATAACTCAAAGATAGTTATACTTTATTGAGGTGACATAAGGTCGTGAACCCCCGATTCCATTACGGACATCTATAAGTATCCTGCCTCACCTTGAAGGAAATAGTGTATAAGGTGAGTGTATACAACAACTAACATCATTAACTGTCACGACCCAACCCCGTGGGCCGCAACTAGTGCCCGTGTTGGACACCCAGACGTACTCACTTACCAGAATCGGCATACAAAGGGCAAACCCAGATTCGGCGTACACTGAATTATACAAATACAAAGATCATAAGTCATCTTAAGCGGTCACATATAACAAATGTATCACATAGAAGCCTGTAAGGCTATCGTAAAGACACATCGCCCAAAACATATACATACGTATACATACATACAAGCCGTTAAGGCTGTCACGACAAAGGGGACCGCTTAAGACACCAAATCATACAGATATAACTGAACCATAACGACTAATGACCCACATACATGTCTACAGGCCTCTAACAAAGACAACAGAATCATATGACGGGACAGGGCTCCGCCGTACCCCTGAATATATACATACATATATACAACGGAAGAGTCTGTACGAAAAAGTAGGCTCCAGAACAAGGGAGCACTCAAAAAGTAGCAGAACGGATGGCCTAAGCTGTCGGGTTACTCATGTGAACGTCTGTACCTGCGGGCATGAAACGCAGCCCTCGAAGAATGGGGGTTAGTACAGAATATGTACCGAGTATGTCAGGCATGAAGTACAGTACAAGGGATCATAACCAAAATAGAAACTCACCAGAACCAGTATGATTGTTAAAATCATCAATACATTTTCCTTATGAAATGAAAGTCGTGCATTTCAAGATCATGAATCATACACATATATATAACGTGTCCCGGCCCTCTAGTGAGGGACTCGGTGAATAAGGTTATGCATGTCAACATCATATATCATGTATACATATAACGTGTCCCGGCCCTCTAGTGAGGGACTCGGTGAATAAAGTCATGCATGTCAACATCATATATCATGTATACATATAACGTGTCCCGGCCCTCTAGTGAGGGTCTCGGTGAATAGAGTAATCATATGCCATCCTGGCCACCGCCCCCGTATCATCATATCATCACATCATCATATCATCATATATATACATATAACGTGTCCCGGCTCTCTAGTGAGGGACTCGGTGTACAATGCAGAGGAGTAGCACGAGAACGTGTCCTGGCCCGGGACTCAGTGAAGGATACATTAACGCATGCAGGAGCAGAGTAATGAGAAACTGTATGCACATAAATCAAGACCCGAAAGATAAGTATACAAACCGACACTTGAGGATCGTAAACACGTTTCAAGTCAATCCGGTTTAGTGTGAGAAAGTTATGGACACTTTTACCATAGAACCTCTACGAACGTTTCCAAAGCAATCCAAAACTGTATACAAAAGTTAGAGACATTAATACTTACAGAACCCTTTTTGGGATATGAACTCTTTATGCTTTACTCGTTATTCAACCATAGAATAAGCTCCACTATACCGAGCATACTCATGTCAAAAAGTGAATAAGAATCATAAACAAACTCGGAAACATATCAAATAGAGCTTCAGGAATCATGGATACATATCAAAACCATATGAAATAGCTTATGGAAGTCAAGAATATTAGCCATCCTAGTGGCTCTAAGAATAGGAGCTCCTTTGAAATCATACATATACGTCGTATGTTTGTTTCATAAAGATCATGCCAAAAGAAAGAAAGGGTGAGCCTTACATACCTTGCCCGCTTCCTAAGCTAATCCGAACTTAAGTCTTTGGCTTCGCAAGATCTACAACAATATTAGTATATACCAAACATTAGCCATAAACACTTAAGAGTCCAATTCTGAACCAACACTTTATTTACAGAAATTTTGGCAGCATTTCCTCTGTAAATAAAACTAACCCCGAGAATCCAACTCGGCCAAATCATCAAGAACAAATCCGAGAATTCAACTCGGCCAAATTATCAACAACAATACCAACAGTCATTCTAATATTAGTGACTTCTTTCTACAAACTTCGACGGCGTTTCATTTATGTTCAATTCATAATTGCTCACATATTCAAGTACTAATCTGAAACCATTCAAACAATATTCAAGAACACTTCAAACGATCCGCATAACATTCAAGATAGTCTAACCAATATGTCACTCCACCCGAAACCTCCATAATGCAACAAGAGCAATGACAACATATTTCCTTCTTTCAAATTCATGAACTACACCAACAATTCACACACTAACAACATTATTTTCCATAAATACAAGAGACTATATTCAAATCGCATTGGCTTCAAAAACAACTCTCCAACACTTACAACTTCAAATGGAATCATCAAACTTTCATTATCAACATAGAATCCACAACAACAACAATCAAAACACTAGATAAAATAATTGATTCATCATTCCTACACAACACACATATGCACGGCCAAGCCTCACACCACACGGCTCACCCTCCAACACACAAAATATCACAAATTTCATTCATTTCCACATACTACAACATACACAATTATCCATAACATATAAGAAGAGGATTAAACCTTACCTTTTTCCCTTAACTTCTCACTTGGCTAGGATTTGTAACTTGCAAGAATAGATGCTTTACTTGCTCCAATGACTACTTCACTTTGCTAGGGACCTTCCAATTAGTAGAAATGCTAGGAGAAAATAATTTTTGAACAAGATTTCCAAGGGTTCAATTTGGCTATCTCATGGCCGAATAGCCCTCTCCTTTTTCTTTCTCCAAGCTTTTTGAGTCTTCTAAATGAAGATGAGAAATATGATAAACTTGTCATCCTTTGCTTTATTTATTTTACATCCATGTGGGCCTTGGCCCACACCATACTTGGACGGCCCACTTGGCCCTTTTTACTTCAAGACCATTATATATATATATTGTTTTGGAATTCATGAAAAATTATTTTCCAAATTCCAAATTTGCCCTTAGCCTTCCTCAATATTACCATAGACCACCTTGTGAATTTTCCTTTTTACCCCTAGATTTACTTAATATTTCCACATCAATAATTTTCATAAACAACTCGTGTGTTAAACAAGATCAAAATATAGCCTTGTCCTTAACTTCTTGCAATTGTCTTGAATTATCCGAATGTACAAAATGCGGGATATAACATCCCCCCCCCCCTTTAGAACATTCGTCCTCGAATGTTGAATTAATCTTATAGGGTTTTATAAACACTACGGGGGAAGTTTTCTTTATAATTATCATAGGCGACCTTGCCTACCTTGCGGACAATCAGATAAGGTTCAATATACTTCGGACAGAGCTTCCCTTTCTTGTCGAATCATTATACCCTTCATGGGTGATACTTTAAGAAATACCCAATTGCCCACTTGAAACTCTAGGTATCGGCGTCGATTACCTTCATATGATTTATGTCGATTCTGAGCTGCTAGTAACCGTTCCTGGATGGGTTTCACTTTATCGACTGTTTGCTGAATCATATCTGGGCCGATTAACTTAGTTTCGTTAACATCGAACCTGTTATAGCCCGTATTTCGTACGTCCGGAAAATTCAAGGTAATGGGGAGAAGTCAAGAACAAGACTACGTTTCAAAAATTATTTTAATATACGAGTTGTTGAAAATATTATTTATGAATATTGTTAGTATGGAAATATTGAGGAAGACCAAGGGCGAAAAAGGAAATTCGTAAAATGGCTTATGGAAATATTGCGGAAAGGATAAGGGCAAAATGGGAATTTTGCAAAGTCTCGAAAGTTCATGAAATTTCCATGATGGTTGAGTGGCATAAGTATATGCCCACATTGCTTTGGGGGCTAAAGTGTACTAAGAAAAACATTTGGTCTTCTTTGACCAAATAAAACAAAGAAAGAAAAATCAAGAAAAATGGAGAGCTTTCTAGAGAGGGGCATGTGCCCCTCACATGCTTGGAAAATATATATATATATATATATATATATATATATATATATATATATATATATATATATGTGTGTGTGTGTGTGTGTGTTATCTTCCAATCCAAGACAAACAAGAACAAGAACAAAAAAAAAAAAAAAAAAAAAGGAGAGGTTTCGGCCACAACATGGAAACATTGGCCATGAGAAATCTTGTTCTAAAAATTATTTTCTCATGGTATACCCACTAATTCAAGGGTCCTCTACGACGTGGTATAATTATTTCGAGAGATAAGTCATCCGTTTCGTCGTTTCCGCATTCGAGGCAAGTTGAGAAGTTGAAGAAGAAAGGTGAGTTTTAATCTTGTTTTATGTGTTATGAAGGGTTTACATGTGTTGTAGTATGCTAAAATGGAAGAAATTCATGATAGAAAACAAGTTGGAGTTGAGGCCGTATGTATGAAGTGTTATGTATGGAAGAATGGATTAAAATTATATGATGTATTGGTTGTTGTTGTAATGTGTTGTAGTGTGTAGAAAAAAATGGAAATTCATGAAATATTGCATGTTCAAGTTGAGCCGTGTGAGTATTGTTTGGCCGTGTGTTGTGTGCAATGTGTTGGAATAATGAATTAAGTGTATGTAGCGTAATTATGTGGTGTTGTAATGTATAGAAAATGGATGAAAATCATGGAATGTGTGTGTTATGGTGATGGCCGAAAATGGGCTGATTTAGTGTAGGCATGGTGGACTAATGTGATGTAGTATTTTGGTTGTCGTCGTTGCGAGTTTCATGATGGAAAATGAAGTTTTAATAATCCGAGTTGAGATCATAATCGTATGGGCCGAATTGGAAGGAAATGTAGTCTTGATATGGTTTCTTGAATTTATGAAATGAAGTTGTAAATGTATGTATTGTGACCTAATGTGTGAATTTGGATGCAAAAGATGTGTTTGGTGTTGTTCTCGGGCTTGGGGGATGGATTCGGGTAAGTTGGAGTGTTGGTTGGGCTGTTTGAAATATTGTGTGAATTGTTTAAAGGGTTTTGAATATTGTTCTGAACGGTTTCGGATTAGTAATTGAATGTATAAACGTTGATGTTGGTTTGAATGTAAGTAGTTGAATTGAATATGAGGTTATGTTGTTGAATTGTGTAGGAGTCATCAATGTTAAAATACGTTCAATTGACTCCTAACGACTATTGTTATGGTTGTTAGTATTGTTGCTATTGTTGTTGTTGTTGATTTGGAGCCGAGCCATATTCTCGGGGTTGGTATATTTACAGGGGAGGTGCTGCCGAAATTCCGGCAGAATATAAGTGAATGTGTTTGAAAGGTTAAAACAAGTATATGATAATGGAACTAATGAAGGGATGAACTTTCTTGCATGTAGACAAACAAGTTGGATGCACAAGCGTAACTAGTTGGTCGCAGCACAGGTATGTAAGGCTTACCCTTCCTTTCTTTTGGCATGTCCTAGTTGTAATAGGCTATGATACGAGCCTCGAGGGAAACTCTATTCCTAGAAATCCGAGCTTGATTTGGACCCCTATTCATTCAGTGAAATTGAACTAAGAACCTTATGCTTTGATGGAAACATAGTTTGAACGTCCCGTAACTTCTACAAATGAAACCGGATTGCCCTGAAACCTTCATGAATGACTCTATAAGGCTAAATGTTCATAGTTTATATACGCCACCTCGACTTAATCCGAGGTGAGCCCATAATTCCCGAACCCCATTTGTATTGCTCTATTGGACTCATTTCTGCATAGTAATTAAGAGAAACTTGGGCTATTGTTCTGGATTTGTTATGAACTGTATGTACTCTCTGATATAAGTATCTGGAAATTCTGATATGAGTATTCCTAAATAGGCATTGGATACAAGTATTTTCGATATGGATATTTTGACAAAAGTATGTTGACGTAAGTACTCCGATACAAGAAATTTGACGTAAACATTTTGATAGAAGTATTTGGCCTGTCTAACGTAGTGCTCTACCACAGGAGCAACCGGTATGGCGCCGGAAATCTCCTCCTCCGGTGTCCCAGAAAAATGCTCGGATGGATCTGTATCGTAACTATCCTCCTCCCAAGGGGTAAGAAACTCTGGAGGAATCGTCGCCGGATCCTCCGAGGGATCTGTTTCGCTGGAACAGCCTCTAGCAATGTCTTCTACTCATCTGTATGTACCTGCGTGGCATGAAACGCAGCCCTCGAAGAAAGGGGGTTAGTACGGAATATGTACTGAGCATGTAAAGCATGAAATACCGTAAAGAGGATCATAACCAAAATGGAGATTTACTAGAAGCAAGTATGACTTTTAAAACATCAATACATATGCCTTTTAAAATGAAAATCATGCATACCATTATCATATACCGTACCCGGCCCATTATGGGACTCGGTGGACAAAGTCAAGTCATCATGTCAGCGTACTATCATATCATCATGCATATATATACCGTACCCGGCCCTCTTGTGAGAGACTCGGTGGATAAAATCATGTCATCATACTATCATATCATCATGCATGCATATATATATACCGTACCCGGCCCTCTAGTGAGGGACTCGGTGAATGAAGTCATCATATGCCTTCCTGGCCGCCATAACATATCATCATCTCATCATGTCATCATATATATATATATATACCGTACCCGGCCCTCTAGTAAGGGACTCGGTGAACAATGTAGAGGAGTGCGCAAGATAACATACCCGGCCCGGGACTCGGTGAAGGACATATTAAGGCGTGCACGAGCAGAGTAGTGAGAAAACCACATGCATAAAAACAATTTTTAAGACTCGATGGGTAAGTACACTAATCGATGCTTGAAGGATCATAAACACGTTTTGAGTCAATCCGAGTTAGTACAAGAAAGTTATGGACGTTATTCATTACAGAAATCTTTACGAACATTTCAAAGCAATCCGAGACCGCCTATGAAAGTTAGGGACATTAATCCTTATAGAACTTCTGGGATCATTTATACGTAACATGATATATCATAAGACCCAGTGGAATAATTAAAATGAACTGACATTTGAAAATTTTGATAACAGTTATACTAATGCCTTTTGAATGTCACTCGGAAACATATCAAATGGAACTTCGGAAATCATGGATACGTATCAAAACCGTATAAAATAGCTTATGGAAATCAGGAACACGATCATCCTAGTGTCTCTAAGAATAGGAATTTCTTTGGATTCATATACACATCGTCTGTTCATTTCATAAAGATCATGCCAAAAGAAAGGTTAGCTTTACATACCTGCTTGACTTCTTATTAGCTACGCTTATTCGTCCAAGCTCGCAAGTCTACATTTAAGAGGATTTACACAATCATTAGACTCATTATTACACGTTTGTCTTAGTCCTTCAAATAATTTCATTTATAATCTGCCGAAATTTCGGCAGCATCTCCCCTGTTTATATGCCTAGCCGAAATTCCAATTCAATAACCAACAACATCAACAACAATACCAATAGTAATCGCATCATTTCCAACACAACATATGCCATAAAACAGCCCACACACTGTTTTCCCGTTTTCTCAACCAACCAATTTGCGATATAACTGTTTAATAATTTTATTTCCATATAGAAGCTGAAATTAACACTAACAACATCAATAACCACATCCTCCACATTACACAAGTTAAATACATTTATTTTCATCCAAAGTTTTCTTCAAATCTCGTTCCATAATTCACAGCACCAACAAACGAATTTATCAGGCTATTCCCTCCGTTCTAATCCGTTAAAACTCTAAATAAACTCGTTAATAATGAAAAGGAACCTTATTCATGACTTAAGCATGAAGCCACCACGTTATCACTCTTCTCCTTGGTTTATTTTTAGCTAAAATTGAGGACAACGCAGCGTACAACACTTTTCTCTTCATGGGCTTCGGAATTCGGGGCTCAGATTTTGGTCAAAATTGTTTTTTCTTCTCTCCAAGGCTCTTCTCTCTCTTTTTCCAGAATTTTCTGGTGTTCTTGGTCTGAAAAATGAGGGGAAAGGGCTGAAATGTCACTTAAATAGGCATGGGTCATGGGCCTAAGCCGGTTGAGCCCGGATTGGGCCTAGCCCACTGACCTTTCTGCCTTAAAACGTCCGTATCTCATTATCCCGACGTCACCTATGGACCCACGACCTATGGTTGGAAATATAATTCAATTACCTACAACTTTCATTCTGGGAGTTTTCCCAAATTCCCAAATACCGATGGGGTTATGCCCTCCCGAAGTCAGATCACTCAAAAACGTAACTTAAAATTATTTGTTTGGAGGGCTTCCACTTTGATTTGGCTCAAGGGTCCTTCTTGAGTTGTGTTTAACTTCACATATGTGATTCATATAACTTGTCACATGTCCCTAAAATAAATCTCGACGTGTCGACCCCACCTCGGCTTACGAATAATCCGACGTACAAAAATACGGGATATAATACTATCAACGTGAGTTTAAATTATGTAGCAACAACATGATTGTAAATTTTTTTTTGAGGAAGCACGTGTCACGCTCATGCTCTGAAAACGCGGGGTATAACATCCTCCCCCCCTTTAAAAACATTCGTCCTCGAATGTTGAGGTATAGTTCGCTTCGAGGTAGCTATCGATGTTCTTACCCATATTTGTCCGTATCTACTTTACTTACTTGCAGTCTTGCTTGCTCGTTAAAACTAAACTTATCTGAATTGTGCAATCTATTCTTCTTCCTTTGTGGCCAAAGTTTACGCCTGAACTCAAGGTCATCCCTTTTTCTTATTATTCGTTTGTCCACTAACTCTTTATACTTTATCGCTTTGATCATCTCTTCAGTCTTCGTTGTTTACATTCTTGTATGCCCCTTTCATGCCGTGCTTACCACATACTTTTATCTAATTCGATCTCATTTTCTTTTTATTCAGAAATTCTTGTTCTCTTCGATCTCCACGTAACTTTCTTATGTTGCACCAGATATCCCAAGCCTTTATCTCCTTGGAGTTGACTTAATCCTATTCTTACATCCTTAAAGATAAATTCAAGATTGGTCATATCTAGCATCCCCTACTTTCTATAGCGGCCAAATTAACTAGTTTAACACTTACATGTCCCGATTAATTTCTCTTCCCTTCAATCGGACTTCCGGCGCCTGGCTAGCTAACGGTAATTTTTGCACTTATGTCGAAAACATCTCAAACATCTTCTTTAATGATTTGTTTCCTTCAGTTTACTCTGAAAGTTTCTGATCCTTATTTTGGCTAATAACTTAGGGGTGAATTCAGAAGTTCGTCGAGAAATAACCAAGATTCTTGAATCATGCGGCGAATTCAGATCTTTTCATTCTTGCTTTTGTCTGTAACCTCGATTTGTCCCTTTTCCAATAAGATCCATCATATTGCTTGCTCCTCCAGTGATACTTTATATTCATATCATTTCATCTTCTTTTTAATACTTTTGTCGTACTTCTTAATTCCTTACAATGTCATCATAATTCCGCCGATGGTAGCGCCCAGATGGCTTGCAATAGTGCTTCCTTGCTAATGACGGATCATTCTCATTAACTACCTTACCTCAGGTTACTCATCCAATGCGTCAAAAATACCATAGCTAAGGGATTTATAGTCAAATGAGACTCAATTCGACCCATACCACGATCCTCAGCACCATTTCTTATACTTTTGTATATAATATTTTCTCATCATCATTGTTATCCCTCAGGACACAAGAGTATACTTGCAACATACTATTCCACTATTCAAAATATTTTCAAATCCTTGTATGAATCTTTCCTCCAACCTCTTCTCCTCTGATCTGGACGTCATTACAAAATAACTCATAAGTAGGAGGCTAATAGAGATTTAACGAGATTCCGTTCTTCCTCAAATATTTATTGTCGTTTCCACACTATTTTACTAGTCATTTCGTCAAGACGATCATTTATATGGTCCTATGACATATACTCCCACGATTTGATACATAAACGGTGACCTATGATTTCATGATGTAGGAGGTGTTTTCCAAATCTCAGGTAGTACTGCTGTCGTGCTATCCATAGGCATATTTCCTTTCTCCCTTTTAACAAGCGTTGAGATTCCTATAAATATTCCTCTTTTACAACTCTCATTCCTTCCAACGTCGCGATTTTTCTTTAGTAATCCCATCTGTCCTGATACTTATCCTTGGTTACTCGTAGGCATTTCTCACTTCCTCCGTTACCATTTTGGAGTATGCCTGCTACATATTTATTTGCAACAAAATTTCTCCGGTACGAGCGATTCGGATTATAGCCCGGGACACAACGTATTGCTTGAAAAAACTTATTTCCTTGATTCTTCTAAACCTTTATTATCTTGTCATGCCTCCTTTACCATGTTTGTTTCATAATATACCTGAATTTAGTCCAATTTCACTTTTCTCTCCCTTTTTTTTTCGAGTTGACTTCCCCTTTCATCATGCTTGCTATCAGTCCCGCCATTGCAAACCTCTTTAGTCGTTTCCTCGCTGTACTTTACTTACTTTATATTGTAGTTCTTGCTACGTTTTCATTATATCCCAATCATAATCAACTCTATTGAGTACCATTTCTTGATCTCATTCGTAACACTGCTTATAAAACAGAATAAAGCTCGTGGAGTAAGCTTACTTAACCGATAACTCTTTCTAATTGACCCTATTACACTTACCACATAAGTTGTCTTACCAAGTTATTCACATTCATTACAAACCTTAGCATTATATGCCCCTATCCCTGTCACGCTGTTACTTCGTTTTGCTAATAGACTCGTCGCATTTCCCTTGTAGTTATCCATCCAAATCAATCCTTTGTTTATCTTTTTGATGCCACTGCCAAGTTTGTCTTCTCCTCCGTACACGTTTCTTACATTTCATTCTATTTCCTTTACAATCGAACCTCTCGGTCTTTATGGAAGTTCTTGCCTCATATCACTAATTTTCTAATCAATTGTGTCAACTCACCATCCTCGTTCTTTCCTCGATGAGTAATCGGTTTCCTACCGTCATTTAGTTAAAGTATCCTTCTTACTCCCATGGTTAGAGATTTCCAGTTCCTCCACCCCTAAATGCTCCCCTCTTCCTTCGACCAACCCATTAGTATACCTTTCCTACTTTCATCCTTGACCTTCCTTGAGTCTATTCCTCCTCGAGTACCTTTCTTCTCTGGTTATTTGTAGTATTGGCTCTGAAATTCATGTAATGTCCCTTTAAACGTGCAAATCTGTTCTATTCTTAAGTCATTCTTTTGGAGAACTTCTCTATGTCCGAGGCGACCGTGTTCATTTGACTACACACTTATCCCTTCATATACCTTTCAAGGGTTGGAAATCTCTTGACATTGTCGCACGGTCTAACCATTCCTTCTCTTACTTCTCATTCCTCGTCATGGTCATTATCCTCTTAATCCCACCTATTACAGTTCGCTTTCTGACCCCACACATTCCTTTTTGTGTTCCATACCACCACACTTTAATCCTTTTTACACGCCTACCTTCGAATTTTTACCCGAATGGCCTCGTGTCTCGTGCTTTCCCTGTCGTCTCTCTTGGAGGCCTTACTCACTCATGTTTCTTACCCTTTTCACTTTTTCCGACATTTTGATCTCCTTACCTTCCATTTATTCGCTTTCTTTCTTTTCCAATTTTCTTTACCTTAGGACTTTGCAGTTCTAGCTTGTGACGACGATAACATCAGCCTACCTGTTAACGTTCTTTTGTCTCTTGAACTTTATCACCCGGTTCGACCAATGCCTTCAATATACCGCAATGCCAGTGGCCGGGATACATATACCCGCTGATATAGCCATGTATAGGATATCATACGCATTCATATATACATATACACATTTTCTAGCGCCCCGCTTACAAGGTATTTCCAAACGTACTCAAACTCACCTAATTCTAGAACTGTGATGCACCTTTTTTTTTCTTCACCGGCCTAGTCCGCCTCGTCGTCCGCGACCGCTTTAGGTTTCCAATCACTCCGCACACTCTAATTCCCCTTAGACTACTTTAGCTTCTCACTTTTCTCTTACGTCTGAAATTTACAGAACTTTTAATACACTTCCTAGGGGGGTCACCCATCCTAAGATTTCTCTCACCCCGGCACGCTTAACCTTGAAACTCTGATGAAATTCGCTGCCTTAATGCTAGTATAATTGCATCCACCTCACCGCCTGATCTTCATAACATAATCTGGAGCAGGTTGAAGCCTTAATGGATTCCAAAACACTCTCGTAACGTATCTCCCTCCGAATTAGAAGGGTCTCTTACTCTTCCGAATACACAATTACTATTTTGTTCTTTTTAATTCTCAATACCTACCTTTCATCTGTATATATGACTACTTTATGTCCTAGACTTCTAGATTCCCAATGATAGCGAACACACCTTGGTCACCATTACTTATAAATACTCGGCCTCTTCGAGTTTCCGCTCGCCCTTATTAAATAAAAATCTACAGCAAATGCACATACATAGAAAATTCCGATAAGGGTTTATATATCATACCTCGAGGTGTACCGGACCCTTTAACGATCTGCCCTGTTATATCTTCTTGTTTACCTTTCCTTTTCATTCTTCATCTTTACACCTCAATCATACATGCAATATTATTACCTTACCCGACATACATCCTTCGTGCCATTGTTTACCTTTGTACTGATTCATTCAATTGTCCAATTCACAATCTTATGACTGAACTCATCATCAAGAAATACATTTAATCAATTCCTCTACTTGTACTTACACTGCTTTACCTCTATGTCGACCGATCCATTATAATAAATATACATTCTGATAACGTAACCTCAACGAAGTGACTTACCTCTTTGACTTCCCATATCACCACTCACTTTCTCCCGTCGATGCTGTGCTTCTGCTGAAATCAAAGGTTAGTGTAAAGAAACTCACTTCCTATGACTTGGCTCTATCGCATGATCTTAGAGGTCAAAGAAGAGTAACCACCCTAGATGCCCCGTAGCCTCCTGTTTATAAATGTGGCGCGCTTCTTTATAAATGTGGCGCGCTTCACACCATAAACAGGACTCTACTAGACACGACTTTGCAGACAACCCCTAGGACGAACTGCTCTGATACCAATTTGTCACACCCTAATCTTGGTAGGGCATGATGGGCACTCAGCCCCATATTCAGAGCCGAGCGAACCCCATTAGTTCCCGCTACGTACATAACCCCATTGGACTCTCATGTTACGAAATGAAATGCATAATGAAAACTGATCAAAACCATTCTTTTCGTGGTAATAAAATCAAGTAAAATCCGTAATCATATAGAATTTTTAACATAATGCACAATGGTACGTCGGCTTACAGAGCCGATTACGAGACTGACTTTCTATATACATGACCCTGTCTGCAAAGTCTCTAACATCAATCAAGAAAATCATAACATGTGTACTCTAACTCGGCAACACTCCGGAAAGAAATGGAGCCCGCCAATCCCGCTGGAACAGCCTCGAGCAATGTCTTCTACTCATCTGTATGTACCTGCGTGGCATGAAACGCAACCCCCGAAGAAAGGGGGTCAGTACGGAATATGTACTGAGCATGTAAAGCATGAAATACCGTAAAGAGGATCATAACCAAAATGGAGATTTACTAGAAGCAAGTATGACTTTTAAAACATCAATACATATGCCTTTTAAAATGAAAATCATGCATACCATTATCATATACCGTACCCGGCCCATTATGGGACTCGGTGGACAAAGTCAAGTCATCACTTCAGCGTACTATCATATCATCATGCATATATATATCGTACCCGGCCCTCTAGTGAGGGACTCGGTCGATAAAATCATGTCATCATACTATCATATCATCATGCATGCATATATATATATATATATATATATATATATATATATATATATATATACCGTACCCGGCCCTCTAGTGAGGGACTCGGTGAATGAAGTCATCATATGCCCTCCTGGCTGCCATAACATATCATCATCTCATCATGTCATCATATATATATATATATACCGTACCCGACCCTCTAGTGAGGGACTCAGTGAATAATGCAGTGGAGTGCGCACGATAACATACCCGGCCCGAGACTCGGTGAAGGACATATTAAGGCGTGCACGAGCAGAGTAGTGAGAAACCACATGCATAAAAACAATTTTTAAGACTTGATGGGTAAGTACACTAATCAATGCTTGAAGGATCATAAACACGTTTCAAGTCAATCCGAGTTAGTACAAGAAAGTTATGGACGTTATTCATTACAGAAATCTTTACGAACATTTTAAAGCAATCCGAGACCGCCTATAAAAGTTAGGGACATTAATCCTTATAGAACTTCTGGGATCATTTATACGTAACATGATATATCATAAGACCCAGTGGAATAATTAAAATGAACTGACATTTGAAAATTTCGATAACAGTTATACCAATGCCTTTTGACTGTCACTCGGAAACATATCAAATGGAACTTCGGAAATCATGGATATGTATCAAAACCGTATAAAATAGCTTATGGAAATTAGGAACACGATCATCCTAGTGTCTCTAAGAATAGGAATTTCTTTGGATTCATGTACACATCGTCAGTTCATTTCATAAAGATCATTAGACTCATTATTACACGTTTGTCTTAGTCCTTCAAATAATTTCATTTATAATCTGCCGAAATTTCGGCAGCATCTCCCCTGTTTATATGCATAGCCGAAATTCCAATTCAATAACCAACAACATCAACAACAATACCAATAGTAATCGCATCATTTCCAACACAACATATGCCATAAAACAGCCCACACACTGTTTTCCCGTTTTCTCAACCAACCAATTTGCGATATAACTGTTTAATAATTTTATTTCCATATAGAAGCTGAAATTAACACTAACAACATCAATAACCACATCCTCCACATTACACAAGTTAAATACATTTATTTTCATCCAAAGTTTTCTTCAAATCTCGTTCCATAATTCACAGCACCAACAAACGAATTTATCAGGCTATTCCCTCCGTTCTAATCCGTTAAAACTCTAAATAAACTCGTTAATAATGAAAAGGAACCTTATTCATGACTTAAGCATGAAGCCACCACGTTATCACTCTTCTCATTGGTTGATTTTTAGCTTAAATTGAATACAACGCAGCCTACAACACTTTTCTCTTCATGGGCTTCGGGATTCGGGGCTCAGATTTTGGTCAAAATTGGTTTTTCTTCTCTCCAAGGCTCTTCTCCCTCTTTTTCCAGAATTTTCTGGTGTTCTTGGTCTGAAAAATGAGGAGAAAGGGCTGAAATGTAACTTAAATAGGCATGGGTAATGGGCCTAACCCGGTAGGGCCCGGATTGGGCCTTGCCCACTGACCTTTCTGCCTTAAAACGTCCGTATCTCATTATCCTGACGACACCTACGGACCCACGACCTATGGTTGGAAAGATAATTCAATTACCTACAACTTTAATTCTGGGAGTTTTCCCAAATTAACAAATACCGATGGGGTTATGGCATCCCGAAGTCAGATCACTCAAAACCGTAACTTAAAATTATTTGTTTGGAGGGCTTCCACTTTGATTTGGCTCCAGGGTCCTTCTTGAGTTGTGTTTAACTTTACATATGTGATTCATATAACTTGTCACATGTCCCTAAAAAAAATCTCGACGTGTGGACCCCAGCTCGGCTTACGAATAATCCGACGTACAAAAATACGGGATATAATACTATCAACATGAGTTTAAATTATGTAGCAACAACATTATTGTAATTTTTTTTTTTGAGGAAGCACGTGTCCTCATGCTCTGAAAATGCGGGGTATAACACAGAAACTCTGGCGGAATTGTTGTCGGGTCCTCTGAAGGATCAGTCTCAATAGAATAGCTGAGGCTCCTCTTACTCGGTCCTGGAGATACCCTAGGGGCCTTCTTAGCACCCCCACTATCTGAAGCTGTCCTCTTCATCTTTCGTCAATCTAAAATCACCTGTAGGAAGAGAATCAGAAGCGATTTCCCAAAATACTGATGCTATCACTCCTTTTGGAGCCTCGCTGTAGACACAACAATTCGTTACAAGGGAACCATCCTAATAAATACAGCTCTATCGCACGATCTAAGATCGAAGAAAAAGTAACATCCTAAATGTCCTGTAGCCTCCTGTGTATAGATGTGGTGTACCACACACCGATAAACAAGACTCTACTAGACACGGCCTATAGACATTCCGAGGACGAACCGCTCTGATACGACTTTTGTCACGACCCAACCTCATGGGCCGCTACTACTGCCCGAGCTGGACACCCAGACGTACTCACTTATCAGAATCGGCATACAAATGGCAAACCCAAATTCGGCGTACACTGACTTATACAGATACAAAGATTAGATATCGTCTTAAGCGGTCACATATAACAAATGTATTACATAGAAGCCTGTAAGGCTGTCGTAAAGACACATCGCCCAAAACATATACATACATACAAGCCGTTAAGGCCGTCACGACAAAGGGGACCGCTTATGACACCAAATCATACAGATATAACTGAACCATAACGACCCATGACACTGATACATGTCTACAGGCCTCTAACAAAGACAACAGAATCATATGACGGGACAGGGCCCCGCCGTACCCCTGAATATATACATACATATATACAACGGAAGAGGCTGTACCAAAAGGTAGGCTCCAGAACAAGGGAGCACTCCAAAGCAGCAGAACGGATGACCTAAGCTGTCGGGTCACTCACGTGAACGTCTGTATCTGCGGGCATGAAACGCAGCCCCCGAAGAAAGGGGGTCAGCACGGAATATGTACCAAGTATGTAAGGCATGAAGTACAGTACAGGGGATCATAACCAAAATAGAAACTCACCAGAACCAGTATGATTGTTAAAATCATCAATACATTTTCCTTATGAAATGAAAGTCGTGCATTTCAAGATCATGAATCATACACATATATATAACGTGTCCCGACCCTCTAGTGAGGGACTCGGTGAATAAGGTTATGCATGTCAACATCATATATCATGTATACATATAACGTGTCCGGGCCCTCTAGTGAGGGACTCGGTGAATAAAGTCATTCATGTCAACATCATCTATCATGTATACATATAACGTGTCCCGGCCCTCTAGTGAGGGTCTCGGTGAATAGAGTCATCATATGTCATCCTGGCCACCGCCCTCGTATCATCATATCATCATATATATATATACGTATAACGTGTCCTGGCCCTCTAGTGAGGGACTTGGTGAACAATGCAGAGGAGTAGCACGAGAACGTGTCCTGGCCCGGGACTCAGTGAAGGATACATTAAGGCATGCACGAGCAGAGTAGTGAGAAATTGTATGCACATAAATTAAGATCCGAAGGATAAGTATACAAACCGACACTTGAAGATCGTAAACACGTTTCAAGTCAATTCGGTTTAGTATGAGAAAGTTATGGACACTTTTACCACAGAACCTCGACGAACGTTTCCAAAGCAATCCAAAACTGTATACAAAAGTTAGAGACATTAATACTTACAGAACCCTTTTTGGGATATGAACTCTTTATGCTTTACTCGTTATTCAACCATACAATAAGCTCCACTATACCGAGCATACTCATGTCAAAAAGTGAATAAGAATCATAAACAAACTCGGAAACATATCAAATAGAGTTTCGGGAATCATGGATACATATCAAAACCATATGAAATAGCTTATGCAAGTCAAGAATATTAGCCATCCTAGTCGCTCTAAGAATAGGAGCTCCTTTGAAATCATACATATACGTCGTATGTTTGTTTCATAAAGATCATGCCAAAAGAAAGAAAGGATAAGCCTTACATACCTTGCCCGCTTCCTAAGCTAAACTGAACTTAAGTCTTTGGCTTCGCAAGATCTACAACAATATTAGTATATACCAAACATTAGCCATAAACACTTAAGAGTCCAATTCTGAACCAACACTTTATTTACAGAAATTTCGGCAGCATTTCCCCTGTAAATACAACTAACCCCGAGAATCCAACTCGGCCAAATCATCAACAACAAATCCGAGAATTCAACTCGGCCAAATTATCAACAACAATACCAACAGTCATTCTAATATTAGTGACTTCTTTCTACAAACATCGACGGCGTTTCATTTATGTTCAATTCATAATTGCTCACATATTCAAGTACTAATCCGAAACCATTCAAACAATATTCAAGAACACTTCAAACGATCCGCATAACATTCAAGATAGTCTAACCAATATGTCACTCCACCCGAAACCTCCATAATGAAACAAGAGCAATGACAACACATTTCCTTTTTTTAAATTCATGAACTACACCAACAATTCACACACTAACAACATTATTTTCCATAAATACAAGAGACTATATTCAAATCGCATTGGCTTCTAAAACAACTCTCCAACACTTACAACTTCAACTAGAATCATAAAACTTTCATTATCAACATAGAATCCACAATAACAACAACCAAAACACTAGATAAAATAATTGATTCATCATTCCTACACAACACACATATGCACGGCCAAGCCTCACACCACACGGCTCACCCTCCAACACACAAAATATCACAAATTTCATTCATTTCCACATACTACAACATACACAATTATCCATAACATATAAGAAGAGGATTAAACCTTACCTTTTTCCCTTAACTTATCACTTGGCTAGGATTTGTAACTTGGAAGAATAGATGCTTTACTTGCTCCAATGACTACTTCACTTTGCTAGGGACCTTCCAATTAGTAGAAATGCTAGGAGAAAATAATTTTTGAACAAGATTTCCAAGGGTTGAATTTGGCTATCTCATGGCTGAATGGCCCTCTCCTTTTTCTTTCTCCAAGCTTCTTGAGTCTTCTAAATGAAGATGAGAAATATGATAAACTTGTCATCCTTTGCTTTATTTATTTTACATCCATGTGGGCCTTGGCCCACACCATACATGGACGGCCCACTTGGCCCTTTTTACTTCAAGACCATTATATATATTGTTTTGGGATTCATGAAAAATTATTTTCCAAATTCCAAATTTGCCCTTAGCCTTCCTCAATATTACCATAGACCACCTTGTGAATTTCCCTTTTTACCCCTAGCTTTACTTAATATTTGCACATCAATAATTTTCATAAACAACTTGTGTGTTAAATAAGATCAAAATATAGCCTTGTCCTTAACTTCTTGCAATTATCTTGAATTATCCGAATGTACAAAATGCGGGATATAACATTAACTTAATAGTATTCTGCTTCACCTTGAAGGAAATAGTATATAAGGTGAGTGTGTACAACAAACAACATCATTAACTTTAGAGGATCATAATATCATGGACTCTAGAATCTTTAGACTCAAGCTTATCATCATCATTATTGAACTCATAACATATCTCTTATCTCATATAGCTATTCATGATCATAGACTCTTGACTTTCCAGAATATAGAGAATTCACAAAGAAGAAGGAGAAATCATTCCATCGGATTCATGCCATAGAAAGAAAAGACTAGCCTCACATGCCTTTGCCGTTTAACTACTCTATTGCTTGTTCATTCTCCTTTAATGTTCACGTCTTTACCTTCAAAAGAATTCGCATTAACATTAGCTAAGCGATTATAAGAACGTGCTTACTAAAGCTAGAGAAAATTGGGCAGCATTTCCTTTGTTTATATGACTCCCTCCATATTCCATATCAACTCCCAAACATTCGTAACATAATTCATAATATCATAAATAAAAATCATCATTTATCCACATTTCACAATTTCACAATTTCACTTCAATTTCCCCATAATCATGGTCATAATTCACTATTACGTTCTTTCACATATCATACTCATTCCATGTTCTAAATGTCATTCAAAACCTACTTACAATCACAACATATCCATATTCATGATTCAATCCCAACTACTACTCAATAATAGCACTATTCCCACATTTATGACCCACTTTCTAGATTCTTCTACAATGCAAGTGTTTCAACTTCTCAATATCTTAAACATCATGAAAATGTCATAAAACTTACCTTAGATATTGTAGGAAAAAGCTTTGAGTGGTATTTCTTTTTCTTGCACCAAAAACCTAGTTCACTTCTCTTGAAATTTCTTGGTTTAGATGACTTTAATGTGCTTCACACTCTTGACTTTTGTTGGTTTGATGAAGTTGATCATCAATTTCCTTTGTGTTCTTATGGATGAAGAGTAGAGAACATTCTAGAGAGTTCTTGACTTGTGTAGGAGAGAAATGAAATAAAATGAACTTGGGTCTCCTTTTAAAAACTTAAAATCTGATTCCGTCGGGCAATTATACGGACACTTATACAGTCCGTATAAGTGACCGTGAAATGGACCCTTCCGTTTCTCTTCTCTGTGACCATTATACGGCACATTATACGGTCCGTATAGGTGACCGTATAATCCCACCAGTGAGGGACCTTCACTGTGATGGTCCTGCGGTCTACTATACGGACCGTATAACATTATACGAGTCGTATAATCGACCGTATAACCCATCAGTTCACTGAATCTTATTTTCGTCACTTCGTTTGATCTCCGATCCTTATGGAACCTTCTTAACACATGTTTAGCACTTCATTAACAATCTAAGGGTCGTTATAACTCTTCTCCAAGACGTCTTTAAACTCTCATTATTTTGATACTCGAAATTCATGCCCGATACATAACATATAATTTGTTTTCCTTAACAACTTTCTTCTCTTACCTTAAATGACTTTGAAATCTTGATTAGGGTCATCAAATGCTATTTCTTACTTATGAAAACATTGTATACGTCATACCCTTCGTTGGCCTATTCACTGTACGCTGATGGGAAATTTTTCGAGGTGTAACAAGCTCACCCTAAGTCTCCTACAACATCGTCTCAGGAAACACTCTCGAGGATCAAAAATAGAACTTCTAACAAACTCTGCACTCAAAAGCATCAGTACAAAGAACAGGTACTGAGTAAGCATCATAAGCCGACTAAGATTAGTTCAGGCATATAAGCATAAAATCAAAAAGATAAGCAGATAGTAACATAATATCCAAACCAAGGTCACATAGTATCCCATAAACGAATCACAACCTAAGATGAAACTTCTAAACCACAAGTCTATCGAGTGTCAATAATCTTAAACGAGAATCACAAAAGAAAGTTCTGAACCTAGGCCGAGTCATTACTCCAAAAACCTAGTCCATAATCTAATCTATGCCACCACAATGATACGAACAAACCATACCAAATCAGACGGGAAGAGCCATATGATGATGCAGAATAAAATGCAATGTACTAGCCAAATACCTCAAACATGTACACACCTGCTAAAGGCATTGTTCGCTCAATAGTCATGACCCATGAGGGACCCACATATTCCACGTGCCCCTCGCTCCAAAATATACCTCCGATCACGAGTCTACTTGCTCCGGAACAGACCTCGGATCACAAGTTCACAAATAGGCCACATCCTCACTCTCTGTCAAATGTGCCTTATATATATCACAAGATAGGCTACACCCTCAGCCCCTATCAAATGTGCCTTATATACATATATTATATGCAAGATGAGTATTCAAAATGTGGTTCAAGTCTAGAACCCCAATATGAAACACCAACTCAAAAGTAAGCATGATAAATCAATGAAATCAAATGCCAATGAAAGTGTGAGTCACAATTCCATAAGCCATATCAGGACTTAGATAAATCAGTTCAACCATGGAATGAATCACACAAACCATCTCAATCAACATAAAGAGTCTATGACACCCTTTGCTTCCAAATAGATCAAGTACACCTCACAACTAAGTCTTGTATAGCCAAAGTGCTCAATTTTCTCATGTATCATCATCAGTAGCAATTCATAATTCGAAATCAATATACCTGTGAAATGAGAATGTATGCCATGCATGATATCATGACAATTATACATCATAATTCAGGCGTAATTGTTATATCCCGCATTTTATGCAATCGGATAATTCATGACAATCGCGGGAAGACAGTAACCAAGGCCATATTTTTACTTTGCTTGGCATATGAGTTGTTATGAAAATTTTGAAGTGGAAATAATGAGAAAGGTTAAGGGCATAAAAGGGATGTTGCAATATGACTCGTGGGAATATGGAAGAATACGAAGGGCAAATTTGGAAGTTGGAAAAAATGTTTCATAAATTAAAAGAATTTGCCAAGAATACAATGTGGGCTTGACATATTTTTTTGTAAAGAAATGGAAGGCCCAACCGGCCATGCATAGGGTCCAAGCCCACATTGAACTAAATTTGGTCAATAAATAAGATGACTAAGTCATCTTTATCTCATAATCTCTAGAATTTTCAAGAAAAGAAGAACAAAACAAAGAAGGAGAAAACCCTCAAGGCCTTCGGCCATAGTAAAATTTCCAAGGAAAATTGATAAAAATTATTTCAAAAATCATTTTCTACCAAGTAGAGGGTGCTTAACAAGGTGGAGTTGTTGTTGGAGCAAGAAAGACTCATTATCATACAAGTTGCCAAGGTATAGGCAAGTGAGAAGTTGAAGAAGAAAGGTGATTTTTGATCTTGTTTTATGTGTTATACATGGTTTATATGTGTTGTAGTATGCTAAAATGAATGAAATTCATGAAGGAGAGGAATATAGTATATGGCCGTGTATATATATATATATGTGTGTAGGAGTCATGCTTCAATTATTTTAATTAATGTTTGGTTGTTATTGTTGTGAATGATATGTGGAAAATGGAAGCTTAATGAGTTTAGAGAGATTGTAGTGGTGTATGCATGTTGTGGCCGTGAGTTGTGGCATGTATATGTGGCCGTGTATACATGATGTATGGCCGTGTATATTGGTGAGTTGTGAAAGAATAATGAGCAAGTTATATCTAGTGTTTTGGTTGTTGTGTTGTAGATTTTATATTGCATATTGCAAGTACAGACTTGATAAGTTTGGTAAAGTATTGGTAATTGGAAGATTATGTATATTGAAGAATAATGTTCTTGCATGGATAGTATGTAATGATATTGGTATGATGTCGTTGGAATATATATTGTAAGGTTGCTATTGTGTTCATTGAAGTTGGAAAGTTTTGAAGAAAGTAGCAAAATTGAGATCATGTGTCTTGGATTAAATGTGTGAATCACTAGTGTGATTGTTGAATTATGTTAATAGTTTGGCCGGGTTTGAATTCCCGGATTGTGATTGATGAGAATTTGGTTGTGTTGAATGTTGAGGGTGTTGTAGTTACAGAGGAAATGCTGCCGAAATTTCGGTAGCCAAGTGTTTCCTTAAGATTCTAACTCTAATTATCCTAATAAGAGTTTTGGTAACTATGACCAAATTGCAGATTTTGACGAGATTGCGACGTGAATTTGGGATAGCAAAAAGGAGCGGAAGAGGTATGTAAGGCTTCACCCTTCTTTCTATGGCATGTCTTAGTTGTAATAAGTTGGGTACGAGCCTCGGGGACAACTCGATTTCCCGGAATCCGCACCTAAAGTTTTCCACTTTTTGTTCATTATAATTGAACTAGAAAGTGTGCCAATTGTTGGAAAAACCTCCTACACCCTTAGAACTTGTACAAATGGGACCCGATTACCCTAGAAGCCTCACAAGTAATGACACGACATGTAACATATGCAACTAGTGCACGCTACCTCATCCGGCCCTAGGTGGGCCCGTTACTCTCGGATTTTCCTATAGCCTTGGTTGACTTACTTGAAGTAAATCCAAGGGGGACTTTTGATCCCGACCTCATTACCGAATGATAAGTACTATAACTACTCTAACGGGAATGTTTCTATGAGGATAATGATAATTACAATGTTAGACAAGAGAATGTACCTTTGATAAGTATGACCGGAACGACTCTATGACTAAGATGACTAAGCTAAGTATCTTAGGTAAACATGAAAGTGATACACTAATTTTTGAATTGTATTTATATTTCCTAGCTATATCTTTATTTTCTCTGACTCCAAAGCCTATGACGGTCATCTATGATGCCCACGATTTCATTCTACGGTCACTGTAATACTATTCTCCGTTGATAGTCTCGCCTTAAAATACTTGTTCCTTCAAGGTGAGACAAAGCTATAACTAGCATTCCATAACGTAATCGGAGGTCACCGACCTTACGTCACTCCGATGGATACATGATTTTCCTTGGCTCTTGTGTGCCTATATGATACATGTATATAAAACATGTATATGTGTATGGATATGTATATATAAATAAGATAAGTAATTGTATATGAGACGTGTATATGTATAAAATATAAGCAAATGAATATGTATATGTGTATGGGGAAAGGGGAAGGGTCACTGTTATATCACCACCTGATTCAGCTGGATTCCATCCTGGACGCGGGATGCCCGGACGCGGGATATGGGAGAGCCGTACGCGGCGTCTGTATATATATATATATAATGTATGCTACCTATATATGATGTAATGTGTTGGGACACCGTTGGGGAGGGGGCTTGGGAGAGCCGATGTATTCGGCGTCTGTAAATGTGAATAAAAGGTACTGTTTACTGACTTGTACTGTTTTCTGTATACGAGAATAAGGGACACCGTGGGGGTGGAGCCGATTGTATTCGGCGTCTGTAAATGTGAGCAAAAAGGTACCGTTACTGAAATGTACTATTTTCTGTACACGAGAATAAGAAATATATAAATGTTAATTCCTATGCTTATGAAAAGAAACGTTTCAAAGACGAAAGGACAAGGCTCACCTGAGTCCCTAATCCCTCCTGAAATGACCTCCAGAAATTTGCCGTAAACTGGGCACCTCGGTCAGTAATAATAGATACAGGGACTCCGTGAAGTCTGACTATCTCTCTGATATATAATCTAGCATAATCCTCAGCCGAATAAATAGTCCGGACTGGGAGAAAGTGGGCTGATTTTGTCAATCTGTCAACAATAACCCAAATAGAATTGTACCTGTGTGGAGTGCGCGGTAACCCAACAACGAAATCCATATTAATCATCTCCCATTTCCATGCTGGAATTTCCATCTCCTGTAATAACCCACCGGGCTTTTGGTGTTCAATTTTAACCTGCTGACAATTCGGGCACTGACTAACAAACTCTGCAATATCTTTCTTCATACCGTCCCACCAATACAAACTTTTGAGATCATGATACATTTTAGTGGAACTAGGATGAACGGAATACCGTGCATTGTGCGCCTCGCCCATGATTTGTCGTCGTAAGCCTGCAACATCCGGAACATAGAATCTGCCTTCATATAATAATACCCCTTCAGGTGAAATTTCAAACGGAGTCTTGTCTTTATTAAGGGCCACATCTCTGTACTGAACCAGGATAGGATCTTCAAACTGACGCTGCTTTACCTCTGCTATAATAGATGATTCAGCAACTGCATGAACAGAAATCCCAGAATCTCCAGAATCCGCCAAACGAACTCCAAGGGTGGCCAACTGATGAATTTCACGAAGCAAGTCTTTCTTATCAGATGGTACATCAGCTAAACTGCCCATGGACTTGCGGCTAAGTGCATCCGCTACCACATTGGCTTTCCCAGGATGGTACAGAATATCAACGTCATAGTCTTTCGATAACTCAAGCCATCTTCTCTGCCGCAAATTTAGTTCTTTCTGTTTAAAAATATACTGGAGACTCTTATGGTCCGTATAAATATCAACGTGGACCCCATATAAATAATGCCACCAAATCTTCAAGGCATGAATCACCGCGGCTAACTCAAGAGCATGAGTGGGATAAGTCATCTCGTGCGGTCTGAGCTGCCGGGAAGCATAGGCTATGACTCGGCCGTGCTGCATCAGTACACAGCCTATCCCAATACCAGAAGCATCACAATAGACAACATACCCGTCTGATCCTTCTGGAAGAGCTAAAACTGGAGTTGTAATTAATTTTTCTTTCAACATCTGAAAGCTGCGCTCGCAGGCATCGGTCCACTGAAATTTTGCCGCTTTCTGAGTAAGCTTCGTCAGTGGTGCCGCTATAGAAGAAAAATTTTCCACGAACCTTCGATAATATCCGGCTAACCCCAGAAAACTGCGTGCCTCTGTCGCTGTAGTAGGCCTGGGCCAATTCTGTACAGCTTCAATCTTCTGCGTATCGACCCGAATACCATCTGCTCCGACACCATGCCCCAAGAATGCCACAGAAGTTAACCAGAATTCACATTTGGAAAATTTAGCATATAATTTTTGCTGCCGAAGGGTGCCAAGTACTGTCCTCAAATGATCCGAATGCTCCTCTGCTGATCGTGAATAAATCAAAATATCATCAATAAACACAATCACGAACATGTCCAGGAAAGGCCGAAATACCCGATTCATCAGATCCATAAATACTGCTGGAGCATTAGTCAACCCGAAAGACATAACTCTGAATTCATAATGCTCGTACCGGGTCCTGAAAGCAGTGTTTGGGATATCAGATTCTCGCACTCGCACCTGATGATAACCTGAGCGCAGATCCACCTTTGAAAAATATTTAGCACCCTGCAACTGATCAAACAAATCATCAATCCGGGGGAGGGGATATTTATTCTTTATAGTCACCTTATTTAATTGCCGGTAATCGATACACATGCGCAGTGACCCGTCTTTCTTTCTTACAAATAATATCGGCGCTCCCCAGGGTGATGTACTGGGTCTAATAAAGCCTTTATCCAACAAGTCTTTCAGCTGCTCTTTCAACTCCTTCAATTCAGCCGGTGCCATTCTGTACGGAGGAATAGATATAGGCTGCGTATCCGGCAACAAGTCTATAGTGAAATCTATCTCCCGTTCAGGCGGAAGACCCGGAAGCTCATCTGGAAACACATCTGGAAACTCACTAACAACCGGAACAGACTGAAGAGTAGTTGTCTCGGCTGTAGTGTCGTGCACACGAACCAAATGATATATATAACCTTTCTGAATCATCTTCTTAGCCTTGAGGTACGAAATAAACTTACCCCTCTGCGATGCTGTAGAACCGAACCACTCTATAACTGGTTCCCCTGGAAACTGAAAACGAACTACCTTTTTCTGGCAGTCAACATTAGCATAACAGGAAGCTAACCAGTCCATACCCATAATGACATCGAATTCCAGCATATCTAATTCTATCAAATCAGCTTTAGTGCAGCGATCACATATAGTCACAGAACAATCCCTATATACCTGCCTCGCTATAATACAATCCCCGACCGGTGTAGCGACCTCAAATGGCTCTATAGGCTCAGACACTATCCCAATTTTACTAGCAACGAGCGGGGAAATATATGATAAAGTAGAACCAGGATCAATCAGTGCATATACAGATCCGGAGAAAACCAGTAATGTACCTGTGACGACATTCGGTGAAGCCTCCTGGTCCTGGCGACTGGCTAATGCATATATGCGGTTCGAGGGACCGCTAGAACCTGAAGCACTGCCACGACCTCGACCGCGTCCCGCCGGTGCAGGCATACCTCGCCCCACAGGGCGTGCAACTGATGGAGCAGATGATGAACCAGCGGTTGATCCCGTAAGTTGAGCTACACTACCAGAACCGCTCGCCAACGGACAATCTCGCATAATATGGCCCTGACCGCCGCATGAAAAACAGGCTCCAGTAAGTCGATAACACTCTCCCGGGTGCGACTTCCCGCAATGGGAACAACGGGGCCTGGGTGGTCTGGGCTAACTGGGACCTCTGGATACCTGTGACCCTGATGCTCTGGAGCTCTGACCGGCCCCAGACTGTCCTGCACTGTCAAATCTCCTACTGGCTGGCTGTGTACCCCGGCCTGACGGAGGAGGATGTCTGCCTGAATGCTGCTGCTGAGGCTGTCCGCCTCGAGAATCTCCAGAATAACCTGCGAATCTGGCCCTCTTGGGCGGCCTCCTATCCCGATCTCTACTGGAATAATCAGCTCTATGTCGGTCCTCCATACCCAGGGCATAAGCCTGTAGTCGGGCAATATCCATGTCTGCCTGCAATGCCACCGCCATACAGCCATCAATCAAATAGCGGTCTAACCCCATCACGTATCTGTGCATCCGATCGGCCATATCTGCTACTATGGCAGGTGCATACCGGGCCAAAGAATCAAACTCCATATTATACTCACGGACGCTCCGACCCCTCTGCTGCAGATGCAAAAATAGGTCAACCCGCGCCCGCCGTAACTCTGGGGGCAAAAAGTGGTGAGTGAAAGCAGTAACGAACTCGTCCCAAGTAGCTGGGGTAGCACCCTCACCCCTAGATAACTCCCAGGACTCATACCAGTGAGCAGCAACATCCCGTAGTCTATGCGAAGCCAACTCAACAGACTCAGTCTCTGAAGCCCTGACCAAGTCTAGTGAGCGTCGCATCCCCCGAATAAAGTCATGGCGGTCCTCGTCGGGCTTACACCCGTAAAACTCTGGAGGGCCACATAATAGAAACTCTCGAACCCTCAGGCTGTCACGCCTGTCGTCATCATCATCATCTCTCCGCCCACGTCAGCTAGCCTGTCCCGCTACCAGAGTGGTCAATAACTGCACAGCCTCTCTCAGTGTCCTGTCCTCCGCCCCTGGCTGAGGAGCTGGAGGCTCAGGTGCGGGTACTCGAGCCCCTGGAGCTGCTGATGGACCTGCTCCAGGCTCCGCCGGTGGTGTAGAGGATCCCTCTGAATGGGGCACAACCTCGGGCAAATCATAAACACGACCCCGGGTGACTCGCTGTGCCTGACTAGTCCCTGCCATCCCTGCCTTGCCCTTCTGGGCCGCCGTTGCCTTCTTCGGAGGCATCACTGCAAACACAATAACTAATCAGATCAAAATCATCCTAATAGCACGGCTCTAACGCACGATCTAAGATTCCAAAGAAAAGTAACACCCTAAATGCCCGGTAGCCTCCTGTTTATAGATGTTGTGCACAACACACCGATAAACAAGACTCTACGAGACACGGCCTGTAGACATTCCGAGGACAAACCGCTCTGATACCACTTTTGTCACGACCCAACCCCGTAGGCCGTGACTAGTGCCCGATCTGGGCACCCAAACCCATCTATCAAATGCATTCAAGTATATAGCAGAAGCCGACAAGGCTGTATTTACAAATTTAGATAATCCCCAGAAATATTTCGGCAGAGTCTCCTTTGTTTTTCGGACTATCCAGAATAACCCTGTACACAACAAACACCAACAAAGGCCACACAGGGCTAACAAAGCGACGTATAAACATATGTGGACCGGCCGCCTCGGCATATGGGATCGCCCAAACACAACATATACACACATCCATACAGAAAGACCCTAACCCACAGACATGTCCACAGACCTCTAAACAGACCGACAGAATCATATGACGGGACAGGGCCACGCCGTACCCAAATAGTCAGATATACAGAAATATATACATAGCAAAAGGGTATATGTACCAAAAGTGGACTTCGGATCAAAAGGGAGTACTCCGAAATAGCAGAAATTGGAGCCTACAGTGGAGGATCACCTGTGTCTGTACCTGCGGGCATGAAACGCAGCCCCCGAAGAAAGGGGGTCAGTATGAAAGATGTACTGAGTATGTAAAGCATAGAGTACAGAAATATGAGCCACAACTGAAAATAAACAGGATACAAAAGGGGGAATACTGAACAGTGTATCAGAATCTATATCAAAATC
The DNA here is from genome assembly GCF_019175385.1 of Lycium barbarum. NCBI lineage: Eukaryota > Viridiplantae > Streptophyta > Magnoliopsida > Solanales > Solanaceae > Lycium > Lycium barbarum. Next base: position 56,967,061 of record NC_083342.1, on the reverse strand, counting down.
ATGTATACATAATGCAAACAAAATCATGCAAAGCTCAGGAACGTGGTCACCACTCCGACACTGGTGCCACACACAGCATAACACCAGAAGGTTCAAATCTCCCTACATCCCCGAGCACACATATCATCATAACATATCACTAGCCATATCACAGCACAACACCAAACGGAACCCGACCCTATGACGAGGACTTGGGAACCGTAACACAGCATACGCCCGAATTTATCATAATACGCACGAATCATAACCGGCCCAGGAACCGGTGAACGAAGTCATAATAAGGGCACGAGCGGAGTCGTGAGCAAACAATGCAATTTATAAGTCGAAACATCTTTTGAAACTTGATAACATCATATGCTAATTCATTAGTCAACTAGTTCGAATAGTTAGTCAATACGGGGTTCGTTTCACAAAATATTTCCAACATAGTATTTATGGTTCAAAATATAATCTAGAATACTGTGGCAGTCAAAACATTATTTTATGATAGCCAAACTCATAAACAAAAGTGTTTTGCTAGCATTATACAAAAACGAGAATAATAGAGCAACAAGGAAGTCTCGATGCTAGCGGGCCACCGCGGGTCAAGTCGAAGTGACGGACATGAACCACAAACATTTAGGGTCTATGGAATCATGCATGGAAGATCCGAAGCGATTTGATTACATTTGCATAATTTTCGGACATCTAATTACTTTGCAAGCAAAATAAGTACTTTAAGGTTCAATCCAATTGAATGAATAGTGCTCGATTTCTAATTCGGATTTCAAGGAACAGCATTGCCCCCGGGGCTCCGATATCAACCTAGGATACTTAAGACATGCCAAAAGAAGGAGTGGGTAGCCTTACATACCTTATATACGTCTTACGCTAGCCCAAAACTCAAGTCCCGTTTCGCTCAGAATCTGCAAATGGTCAAAGTTACCATTTAGGGATTTCAAGGCTTAAGAATTCACTTAATTTCATTTTTGTCTACCGAAATTTCGGCAGCACTTCCCCTATATATATAACACCCCCGAGACTCAGCTCGGCTCAATATACATCAACACAACAACCCACAATATCACAAACATCACAAGTCATAACAAAAATCACTCTAACGTCAATATTCTCTCTTTCTACATAAATGTCACGACCCAGCCCCGTGGGCCGCGACTGGCACCCTACATAGATACCCAGACCAAATCGCATATTCATTTATCAAATCAAAACTTATGTCAAAATTTCACCAAAAGCCATTTCAAACATAGTTTATATCAAAATCTGTCTTAAGCGGTCGCGTGTATCAAAATATCATATCGAATCAGAAAAGAGCGGCGGAATATCCATCGCCGGTCAAAAGTACAAACATAGGCATAAGGGCCGTTTGGGGCCACCATAACAACGGACCGCTTTAAGACCAAATATCAAAATCAAACGAACACATATAGGACCCTCGCCCCACATATATTACTACAGGCCTCTACGAATCCAAAACAAAGACATATGGCGAGACAGGGCCCCGCCGTACCCAAATAGTCAAATGTACAGAAATATACACATGGCAAAAGATGTATGTACCAAAAGTGGACTCCGGATCGAAGAGGATTACTCCGAAATAGGAGAAAGTAAGGCCTACAACGGTGGATCACCGGCGTCTGTACCTGCGGGCATGAAACGCAGCCCCCGAAGAAAGGGGGTCAGTACGAAATATGTACTGAGTATGTAAAGCACGGAGTACAGAAATATAGGCCACAACTGAAAGCAAATAAGATACAAAGAGGAATTTGAACGGAGTATCAAAAGTTTATATCAGAATCATATGTATATGTATAATGCAGACAAAATCATGCAACGCTCAAGAACGTGGTCACCACTCCGACGCTGGTGCCACACACAGCATAACACCAGAGGGTTTTAAATCTCCGTACATCCCCGAACACACACATGTGAGCGTATCGCATCACCAGCCATATCACAGCATAACTCCAAACGGAACCCGGCCCTATGGCGAGGCCTCGGGGAACCGTAACACAGCATACGACCGAATCATCATAGAGCGCACGAATCATAACCGGCCCGGGAACCGGTGAACGAAGTCAAAATAAGGCACGAGCGGAGTCTTGAGCAAAAAATGCAATTGTATATCAAAATAACCTTTCAAAATTTGATGATTTCATAAGTCATTTCATTAACCAAAACAGTCGAAAAATTAGCTAGTACAAAAGTTCATTTCACGAAATGTTTCCCAAAGTGGTACGTATGGTTCCAAAACATAGCTTATCATATCATAGTGATCAAAACATATTTCATAGAGGGACGTTTCAAAATCAAAGATTCCATATCAAACTTTATCCAAAAAGAGCCCAATAGGACAAATAGGGCGTCTCGGAGTTAGCGGGCCCACCTCGGGTCAAATCGAGGTGGCGAACATAATTTACGAACATTTAGGGTCTATAAGTTCATACATAAGGATTTCAAAGTGACCCGATCACCTTTCCATAGGTTTCGGACGAATGGTTGCTTTCTAGCCAAAATAAGGTCATTAGGCTTCAATCGGATTGAATGAATAGTAGCCATTCTATAGATCGGATTTCGAGGAGCAGAATTACTCCGGGAGTTCCGATATCAACCTAACATACTAAGACATGCCAAACGAAGAAGTGGGAAGCTTTACATACCTTATAAACGTCTTATGCTCACCCCAAACTCAAATCCCGTTTCGTCCAAAATCTGCAAATGGTCAAAGTTACCAATTAGAGATTCTTAAGCTTAAAAATTCCATTAGCTTCATTTTTGTCTACCGAAATTTCGGCAGCACTTCCCCTATATATCTAACACCCCCGAGACTTAGCTCGGCTCAATAAACATCAACAACAACAACCCAAACGTCACAAACAACATAACCCACAACTAAATCATTCTAACTTCAATATTCTTCTTTACTATAAAAGTTGGCAACTTTCATTCAAACTTCATAATTCCAAACTTATGTCCACATTATTGTATTCATTCAATCTTTCAAGATTATTCAATCACATCCCAATTATGTTCCAAACACTATACATAATTTCAAGAAGTTCCTTACTTTCCATATTTCATCCAAAACATCAACACTTACGACGAACGTACTAACTCGCATTGTTTCATTCCAAATTCATTAACAACAACCCTAAATCACATTAAAAGCCTTAATATCATAATTATACAATGATATACACAAATATACCGAAATTATATACTCTCCCATAATAATCCGCAATCATTTTCAACACCAACTCAATTCGTTAAACATTCATTTACGTTATAGAGGTCACAACGACACAACTAACGAACTAAATAGAATTCGATTCGCCTTCCTTTCCAAACCATATAAGTCACGGCCACAACATCATATATACACACACCCACGGTTTTATTCACACATCAATACTACGGAATTCTCGTCTATTCTCCATCCTTAACACATTCATACCAAATCCATAACATTAAAATAGCAAAATTCTTACCTTTTATTGAATTTCCGACTTGCCGCGAACGTGCTCCTTTCACCAAACTAATTGTACCCCGTTGAAGAGCGTCTTGAGGACTCTACAAATATGGGAAAACAAAGATCTTTGAGCCACAAATAAAAGCTAGGAAATTTTTGTTTTGTTCTTGAAGAGGTTTCGGCCGAGAGGCTTTTGAGGTGCTTTCTTATATTTTTTTTTTGTTTTGATTCACTTTCTTGAAAATTCCAAAGGGGTTATGGATATATATCATGATCAAGGGTCATGTGATAATCACATGACCACTTAAAATGGATCTTGGGCCAAGCCTTGGCCGGCTACCCTTTGACACTTGGGCTCAAATTTTTTGTTCCAATTTTTCTTGGCCCAATTCGTTAAAAATCCCATTTTGTAATTCCCGAAACTAATTTCCAAAATTCCAAATTTACCATCGGCCTTCCCCAATGTTTTAGCACCAATGATTTCATAACCAACATAGTCATATCAACTAGAATCAAAATATTTCCTCATATCACACAAGTCTTAATTATTTCTCGATTTCCAATTATGCGAAAACACGGGACATAACATTCTCCCCCCCTTAAGGACATTCGTCCCTGAATGTTAAGTTAATCTTATAAAGTCTTATGATCATGGCGGGGATGTCCCTTTTTAATAATGACATACGTAGTTCATTTTGTCACTCAACACAACAAACTGAAAAGTTTAGATTACCTGTGGACGTCGGGAACAAATGGGGGTATTTCTTCTTCATCTCGTCCTCCGCTTCCCAAGTCATCTCCTCCCGGTTGTTGTTGCGCCACAGGACTTTAACGGAGGGCACTTCTTTAGTGCGTAGTCTTCTCACCTGTCGATCCAGAATAGATACAGGCTGCTCGTCATAAGACAACTGCTCCGTTACCTGAATGTCATCCACTGGAAATATCCTGGAAGGGTCACCAATACATTTCCGCAACATAGACACATGAAACACCGGGTGTACGACATCTAAGTCGGATGGTAAATCTAGCTCGTAGGCGACCTCGCCTATCTTTCGAACGATCTGATACGGCCCAATATACCGCGGGCTCAACTTACCCTTTCTACCGAATCGCATGACACCCTTCATGGGCGACACCTTCAGAAACACCCAGTCGCCAATCTGGAACTCTAACGGCCGACGTCGTCTGTCTACATAAGCTTTCTGTCGACTCTGAGCAGCCAATAATCGCTCCCGAATAAGCTTTACCTTATCTACTGCTTCCTGGATCACATCTGGCCAAATCAGCTTAGTTTCGCCCACGTCAAACCAGCCAATAGGAGATCTGCATTTTCTACCATATAGGGCTTCGTACGGCGCCATCTGAATGCTGGAGTGATAACTATTATTGTAACCAAACTCAATAAGTGGCAAGTGATCATCCCAGCTGCCCCTGAAATCAATAACGCAGGCCCGCAACATATCTTCCAGCGTCTGAATAGTGCGCTCGGCCTGCCCGTCGGACTGAGGGTGAAAAGCAGTACTGAGGCTCACCTGAGTCCCTAATCCCTCCTGAAATGACCTCCAGAAATTTGCCGTAAACTGGGCACCTCGGTCAGTAATAATAGATACAGGGACTCCGTGAAGTCTAACTATCTCTCTGATATACAACCTAGCATAGTCCTCAGCCGAATAAGTAGTCCGGACCGGAAGAAAATGGGCTGATTTCGTCAATCGGTCAACAATAACCCAAATAGAATTGTACCTGCGTGGAGTGCGCGGTAACCCAAAAATGAAGTCCATATTAATCATCTCCCATTTCCAGGATGGAATTTCCATCTCCTGAAGTAATCCACCGGGCTTCTGATGTTCAATTTTAACTTGCTGGCAATTCGGGCACTGACTAACAAACTCGGCAATATCTTTCTTCATACCGTCCCACCAATACAAACACCTGAGATCATGATACATCTTAGTGGAACCAGGATGAACAGAATACCGTGCATTATGTGCCTCGCCCATAATCTGCCGCCGTAACCCTGCAACGTCCGGTACACAGAATCTGCCATCATATAATAATACCCCTTCAGGAGAAATTTCAAACGGAGTCTTCACTTTATTGAGGGCCACATCTCTGTACTGAATCAGAAGAGGATCTTCAAACTGACTCTGCTTTACCTCCTGCATAATAGATGATTCAGCAACTGCACGAACAGAAATCCCAGAATCTCCAGAGTCTGTCAAACGGACTCCAAGACTGGCCAGCTAACGAATATCACGAACCAAATCTCTCTTACCAGATGGTACATCAGCCAAGCTACCCATAGACTTGCGGCTAAGCGAATCCGCTACCACATTGGCTTTCCCAGGGTGGTACAAAATATCAACGTCATAATCCTTCAGTAGCTCAAGCCATCTCCGCTGCCGCAAATTCAATTCTTTCTGCTTAAAGATGTACTGGAGACTCTTATGGTCCGTATAAATATCGACATGGACCCCATATAAATAATGCCGCCAAATCTTCAAAGCATGAGTCACCGCGGCCAACTCAAGATCATGAGTGGGATAATTCTTCTCATGCGGTCTGAGCTGCTGGGAAGCATAGGCTATGACTCGACCGTGTTGCATCAACACACAACCTATCCCAATACCAGAAGCGTCACAATAGACAACATACCCGTCGGATCCCTCTGGAAGAGCCAAAACTGGGGCCGTAACTAGTCTTTCTTTCAACATCTGAAAGCTGCGCTCGCAGGCATCAGTCCACTGAAATTTTGCTGCTTTCTGAGTAAGCTTCGTCAGTGGTGCTGCAATAGAAGAAAAGTCCTCCACGAACCTGCGATAATATCTGGCTAATCCCAGAAAACTGCACACCTCTGTCGATGTAGTAGGCCTGGGCCAATTCTGTACAGCCTCAATCTTCTGCGCATCAACCCGAATACCATCTGCGCCGACAATATGGCCCAACGATACCACAGAAGTCAACCAGAATTCACATTTGGAGAATTTAGCATATAACTTCTGTCGACGGAGAATACCAAGCACCGTCCTCAAATGATCTGAATGCTCCTCGGCTGATCGCGAGTAAATCAGAATGTCATCAATAAACACAATAATGAACATATCCAGAAAAGGCCGAAATACCCGATTCATCAGATCCATAAATAACGCTGGAGCATTAGTCAATCCGAAAGACATAACTCTGAGTTCGTAATGCCCGTACCGGGTCCTGAAAGCAGTCTTCGGGATATCAGACTCTCGCACTCTCACCTGATGATAACCTGAGCGCAGATCTATCTTCGAAAAATGTTTAACACCCTGCAACTGATCAAACAAGTCATCAATCCGGGGGAGAGGATATTTATTCTTCATAGTCACCTTATTCAATTGCCGATAATCGATACACATCCGCAGTGACCTATCTTTCTTTCTTACAAACAATACCGGCGCTCCCCAGGGTGATGTGCTGGGTCTAATAAAGCCCTTATCCAACAAATCTTTCAGCTGCTCCTTCAACTCCTTCAATTCAGCCGGTGCCATCCTGTACGGAGGAATAGATATAGGCTGCGTATCCGGCATCAACTCTATAGCAAAGTCTATCTCCCGCTCAGGCGGAAGGCCAGGAAGCTCGTCAGGAAATACATCTGGGAATTCACTAATGACCGGAACAGACTGAAGGGTAGGTGTCTCAGCTGCAGTATCGTGCACACGAACCAAATGATAGATATAACCTTTCTGGATCATCTTCTTAGCCTTGAGGTATGAAATAAACTTACCCCTCGGCGATGCTGTAGACCCGAACCACTCTATAACTGGTTCCCCTAGAAACTGAAAACGGACTACCATTTTCTGGCAGTCAACATTAGCATAACAGGAAGATAACCAGTCCATGCCCATAATAACGTCGAATTCCAGCATATCTAATTCTATAAAATCAGCTTTAGTGCAACGATCATATATAGTCACAGAACAATCCCTATAGACCTGCCTCGCTATAACAAAATCCCCAACCGGTGTAGCCACCTCAAATGGCTCTATAGGCTCAGACACTATCCCAATTTTACTAGCAACAAGCTGGGAAATATACGATAAAGTAGAACCAGGGTCAATCAATGCATATACAGATCTGGAGAAAACCAGTAATGTACCTGGGACGACATTCGGCGAAGCCTCCTGATCATGGCGGCTGGCCAATGCGTATATACGGTTCGAGGGACCGCTAGAACCCGAAGCACTACCACGACCTCGACCTCGTCCCACCGGTGTCGGCGCACCTCGCCCTGCAGGGCGTGCAACAGATGGAGCAGATGATGAACCGGCGGCTGACCCTGTCGGCTGAGCCACACTACCAGAACCGCTAGCCAACGGACAATCTCGCATAAAATGGCCCTGACCACCGCACGAAAAACAAGCTCCAGTAGCTCGATAGCACTCCCCAGGATGAGACTTCCCGCAATGAGAACAACGAGGTCTGGGTGGTCTGGCCTGGCTAGGGCCTCTAGACACCTGTGCACCTGCCGCCCTGGAGCCCTGACCGGCCCCAGACGGTCCTGCACTATCAAACCTCCTGCCGCCAGACTAAGTACTCCGGCCGGACGGAGGAAGCTGTCTGCCTGTCTGCTGCTGCTGAGGCTGTCCGCCTCGAGGATCTCCAGAATATCCCGCGGACCTAGCCCTCTTTGGCGGCCTCCTGTCCCGATCTCTGCTAGAATAATCAGACCTGTGACGGTCCTCCATACCCAGCGCGTAAGCCTGAAGTCGGGCAATATCCATATCTGTCTGCAATGACACTGCCATACAGCCATCGATCAAATAACGATCCAACCCCATAACATATCTGTGCATCCGATCGGACATATCTGCTACTACGGCAGGTGCATACCGGGCCAGGGAATCAAACTCCAGATTATACTCACGAACGCTCCGACCCTTCTGCTGCAGATGTAAAAATCGATCAGCCCGCGCCCGTCGCAACTCTGGGGGCAGAAAGTGGCGGGTGAAAGCAGTCACAAACTCGTCCCAAGTAGCTGGAGGAGCACCCTCGCCCCTGGATAGCTCCCAGGTCTCATACCATTGAGCAGCAACATCCCGCAGTCTATGCGAGGCCAACTCGACCGACTCGGTCTCTGAAGCCCTGACCAAGTCTAGTGAGCGCCGCATCCCCCGAATAAAGTCATGGGGGTCCTCATCGGGCTTAGACCCGAAAAACTCTAGAGGGCCACACAATAAGAACTCTCGAACCCGCAGGCTGTCACGCCTGTCATCATCATCATCGTCGCTCCGCCCGCGTCTGCGAGGCTGCCCCGCTACCAATGTGGTCAGCAACTGTACAACCTCCCTCAGGGTCCTGTCCTCCGCCCCTGGCTGAGGAGCTGGAGTCTCGGTAGTGGGTACTCGGGCCTCTGGAGCTGCTGAAGGACCTGTTCCAGGCTGTACCAATGGTGGTGTAGCGGACCCCTCAGAATGAGGCACAACCTCAGGCAAATCATAAACACGAGCCCGGGTAGCTCGCTGTGCCTGACTAGTCTCTCCCATCCTCGCCTTGCCCTTCTGGGCCGCCGCTGCCTTCTTTGGAGGCATCACTGCAAACACAATAACGGGTCAGATCAGAATCGTCCTAACAGCACAGCTCTATCGCACGATCTAAGATTCCAAAGAAAAGTAACACCCTAAATGCCCTGTAGCCTCCTGTTTATAGATATGGTGCACAACACATCGATAAACAAGACTCTACGAGACACGACCTGTAGACATTCCGAGGACAAACTGCTCTGATACCACTTCTGTCATGACCCAGCCCCGTGGGCCGCGACTGGCACCCTACATAGATACCCATACCAAATCGCATATTCATTTATCAAATCAAAACTTATGTCAAAATTTCACCAAAAGCCATTTCAAACATAGTTTATATCAAAATTTGTCTTAAGCGGTCGCGTGTATCAAAATATCATATCGAATCAGAAAAGAGCGGCGGAATATCCATCGCCGGTCAAAAGTACAAACATAGGCATAAGGGCCGTTTGGGGCCACCACAACAATAGACCGCTTTAAGACCAAATATCAAAATCAAACGAACACATATAGGACCCTCGCTCCACATATATGACTACAGGCCTCTACGAATCCAAAACAAAGACATATGGCGAGACAGGGCCCCGCCGTACCCAAATAGTCAAATGTACAGAAATATACACATGGCAAAAGATGTATGTACCAAAAGTGGACTCCGGGTCGAAGAGGAGTACTCCGAAATAGCAGAAAGTAAGGCCTACAACGGTGGATCACCGGCGTCTGTACCTGCGGGCATGAAACGCAGCCCCCGAAGAAAGGGGGTCAGTACGAAATATGTACTGAGTATGTAAAGCACGGAGTACAGAAGTATAGGCCACAACTGAAAGCAAATAAGATACAAAGAGGAATTTGAACGGAGTATCAAAATTTTATATCAGAATCATATGTATATGTATAATGCAGACAAAATCATGCAACGCTCAAGAACGTGGTCACCACTCCGACGCTGGTGCCACACACAACATAACACCAGAGGGTTTTAAATCTCCGTACATCCCCGAACACACACATGTGAGCGTATCGCATCACCAGCCATATCACAGGATAACTCCAAACGGAACCCGACCCTATGGCGAGGCCTCGGGGAACCGTAACACAGCATACGGCCGAATCATCATAGAGTGCACGAATCATAACCGGCCCGGGAACCGGTGAACGAAGTCAAAATAAGGCACGAGCGGAGTCGTGAGCAAACAATGCAATTGTATATCAAAATAACCTTTCAAAATTTGATGATTTCATAAGTCATTTCATTAGCCAAAACAGTCGGAAAATTAGCTAGTACAAAAGTTCATTTCACGAAATGTTTCCCAAAGTGGTACGTATGGTTCCAAAACATAGCTTATCATATCATAGTGATCAAAACATATTTCATAGAGGGACGTTTCAAAATCAAAGATTCCATATCAAACTTTATCCAAAAAGAGCCCAATAGGACAAATAGGGCGTCTCAGAGTTAGCGGGCCCACCTCGGGTCCAATCGAGGTGGCGAACATAATTTACGAACATTTAGGGTCTATAAGTTCATACATAAGGATTTCAAAGTGACCCGATCACCTTTCCATAGGTTTCGGACGAATGGTTGCTTTCTAGCCAAAATAAGGTCAATAGGCTTCAATCGGATTGAATGAATAGTAGCCATTCTATAGATCGGATTTCGAGGAGCAGAATTACTCCGGGGGTTCCGATATCAACCTAACATACTAAGACATGCCAAACGAAGAAGTGGGAAGCTTTACATACCTTATAAACGTCTTATGCTCACCCCAAACTCAAATCCCGTTTCGTCCAAAATCTGCAAATGGTCAAAGTTACCAATTAGAGATTCTTAAGCTTAAAAATTCCATTAGCTTCATTTTTGTCTACCGAAATTTCGGCAGCACTTCCCCTATATATCTAACACCCCCGAGACTTAGCTCGGCTCAATAAACATCAACAACAACAACCCAAACGTCACAAACAACATAACCCACAACTAAATCATTCTAACTTCAATATTCTTCTTTACTATAAAAGTTGGCAACTTTCATTCAAACTTATGTCCACATTATTGTATTCATTCAATCATTCAAGATTATTCAATCACATCCCAATTATGTTCCAAACACTATACATAATTTCAAGAAGTTCCTTACTTTCCATATTTCATCCAAAACATCAACACTTACGACGAACGTACTAACTCGCATTGTTTCATTCCAAATTCATTAACAACAACCCTAAATCACATTAAAAGCCTTAATATCATAATTATACAACGATATACACAAATATACCGAAATTATATACTCTCCCATAATAATCCGCAATCATTTTCAACACCAACTCAATTCGTTAAACATTCATTTACGTTATAGAGGTCACAACGACGCAACTAACGAACTAAATAGAATTCGATTCGCCTTCCTTTCCAAACCATATAAGTCACGGCCACAACATCATATATACACACACCCACGGTTTTATTCACACATCAATACTACGGAATTCTCGTCTATTCTCCATCCTTAACACATTCATACCAATTCCATAACATTAAAATAGCAAAATTCTTACCTTTTATTGAATTTCCGACTTGCCGCGAACGTGCTCCTTTCACCAAACTAATTGTACCCCGTTGAAGAGCGTCTTGAGGACTCTACAAATATGGGAAAACAAAGATCTTTGAGCCACAAACAAAAGCTAGGAAATTTTTGTTTTGTTCTTGAAGAGGTTTCGGCCGAGAGGTTTTTGAGGTGCTTTCTTATATTTTTTTTTTGTTTTGATTCACTTTCTTGAAAATTCCAAAGGGGTTATGGATATACATCATGATCAAGGGTCATGTGATAATCACATGACCACTTAAAATGGATCTTGGGCCAAGCCTTGGCCGGCTACCCTTTGACACTTGGGCTCAAATTTTTTGTTCCAATTTTCTTGGCCCAATTCGTAAAAAATCCCGTTTTGTAATTCCCGAAACTAATTTCCAAAATTCCAAATTTACCCTCGGCCTTCCCCAATGTTTTAGCACCAATGATTTCATAACCAACATAGTCATATCAAGTAGAATCAAAATATTTCCTCATATCACACAAGTCTTAATTATTTCTCGATTTCCAATTATGCGAAAACACGGGACATAACAATAAATCAACAACTTTCATCCAAACTTCACAACATCAAACTAACATCCACATTATCACATTCATTTACTCATTCAAAGTTATTCAAACACATTCCAATAATATTCCAAGCGATATACATGAATTCAAGTATGCCGCCAATTTCCATATTCTATCCAAAACTTCAACAAATGCGACAGACTACCAACTCGCATTATTTTCATCCAAATTCATTAACAACGACCATAATTCACATTTAGAATCTCACTTCCACAATTATATAAAAATCATATAGAATTCACATAATTTCTCATAATTACATACAAGAAGTTTCAATGCCAATTCAATTCATTAAACCTTCATTTGCATCACAAGAAGTCACCACAATACAACTAATCAATCCAAACAAACTTGAATCCACTTCTCCTCCTCCCTATGTGGTACACGGCCAACACCTTCCACCCACCCACACACGGCCATGCACAACACAACACAATCCCATATTTTTCATGAAACTTCAATCACTATTACATATATACCTATTTCATAACATCAAAACATAGAAATCTTACCTTTCTCTTAAGGTTCCGATTTGCCGCAAATGTGATTCTTCCGCCAAACTAATTGTATCACGTCGGAGAGCGTCTTGAACTTCCTACAATACAAGAAGAACAAGATTTTTGGATTAAGATCAAAAATTTAAGTAGTGTATGAATTAAATAGTTCGTTCATGACCCAGGAACAAATCTGAAGGTAAACTATGTGAATCAAGCATTAGAAGTCTCGTGGTGCTGTCGGATTCTAGTTTTTCTTCTTGTGGTGGTTTGGGAGGATGCTTCATGGTGATGTAATCTTGGAATTAGAGCGTTCTTGTGTTCTTGAGATAACATTTCATCATATCTTTATGACCTTGAGTTTATTAGTTCTTAATCAACTAATTGGAGATGGAAATTGTAGAAGGAAAACTCAAACTTGTGCGCTATCTTAGATCATGTGTTTCATGTGTTGTTGATGAAATGCTTGGATAATTTGGAAGGGCTTGAGATACTAAGAGATGATTTAAAAAGGCTAGAAAATCTTAATAGGGTATTATATTAAGGTATCAACTGAACTAACAAGTAGGGATAAATTACGACGAGTTTACATTAAAATGAGTAGTAGTAGGATTGAGATAAAGGTACGGAGGAGGAAGAGTTATGACAAATATGAAGGTATTGATAAGACAGCTTGTGAGATATTAAGGATAAGATTGATCTCAAAGGGGGAAAAGGTTAAGTACGCCTACTCCACGGAGTGAAAGTAACCATAGTGAGAATCGTGAATCTTTAAGATTAAGAAGTGTTACACTATAGGATTGATTACGAACAGGAGATAATGTGAATATAATAAGGATGATGATGAAAATGAGTAAAGCCTAGCGAGGAAGTGACTAAAAGATATGACGTGACCTATGTGATTAAAGTGTAAAGGCAAATGTGAAATGGAAAGGAAAGGTATAGAACGAATGGGAAAGACTTATAAAGTTTTATAGGGAAAGTTCGAAATAGAGATTATACGATAAACGGATAGCAGTCAGGATGGTATTTGAGACAAGACCAAGGATCATTTGTAAAGATCTTGTATGATATGACATTAAGAAGTGGGTGCTTGTAAAAAGGAAAGAGTACGACAAGAGAATGGTAACGAGTAACTTATGAGATATTATAAAGGATAGCTACGCTATACTAGGTTAAAGGCTAAGATTTGGCAATAGAGTTGTGCGCTAATGATATTGCGACTTATAAGTAGCAAAGAGAAGGGATAGAAAATCTCCTATAGTAGGATATGAGAAAATCAAAGGGGTGAATAAAGGAAGGGAAAGAAGTATGACAAGATAGACTACGAGCGCATTCTAGTACGGATGAATTATGTAAAGTATAATGAACCAGGAGAAGGAAAGACTATGACTAAGATTGGATATGTTTTATATAAGTTGCACAAGAATAGTTATGCAACCTACGAATGTGTTATGTCACGTATTTTCGTATAACGGGAAATCAAAAAATAAATAAGACTTGTGTGTGTTGAGGAAATAATTTGATTCAAGTTGCTATGCTCATGTTGATTATGAAATCATTGATGTCAAGACCTCGGGGAAGGCCGAGGGTAAATTTGGAATTTTAGAAATTAGTTTCGAGAATTACAAAACGGGACATTTCACGAATTGGGCCAAGTTTGGACAACAAGGAATTGAAGCCCAAGTCCTTGAAGAGGCCGGCCAAGGGGGGCAAGCCCAAGCCCATTTCATTAAGGTCATGTGCTATGCACATGACCTATGAGTGGATATATATCAATTCTCCCCTTGGACTTAGCAAGAAAAATCACAATTCAACTTGACTCCAACCAAAACCCCTCTCGGCCGTGTAGAGAAAAAGGAAAAAAAAATAATTCCCAAGCCTTGTGCTTGCTCCAAAAATCTTGACTTTTACATAGTTGTAAAGTGCTCAAGACGCTCTCCGACGTGATACAAGTAGTTTGGAGGAAGAGCGACGTTTGCGACAAGTCGGAAATTCAAGAAAAAGGTAAGATTTTTATGTTTTAATGTTATGAAATGGATATATATATGTGTTAGTGATTGGATTAGTGTGAAGATTGTGGGATGAGGTTTTGTTTGTGCATGGTGTGTGTGTGTAAAAAGGGTGTGTTTGGCCGTGAGTTCCATGTGGTGCAAGCCATAAGAATTTTATCTTGTTTAGTTTGAATAATGTGTTGTTGTGATCTTTATGTCGTAAAGGATCGATTAAAGAATTGAGTTGGTGCTAGAAAATAATTTCGGACGTTATCGGAAAGCGTATACATTTGGTATATTTGTGTATATCATAGTATATTTATGACACTAAAGACCTTAAATAAGATTTATGGTTGATGATAACGAATTTGGAATGAAACGACGCAAGTTAGAACGTTCGTCGTAACTTTTGGTGTTTTGAATGAAAATTGGAAGGTAGTGAACTTTGGGGATGTTTGTATGTGATTTGGAACTTGTATGTAGTGTGTTTGAATAATTGGGAATGAGTGAATGAATGGACTAATATGGAAATAGATTTGGAATTTTGAAGTTGAATCAAGAATTTGCCAACTTATGTATTAAAGTGGAATTTTGAAGTTAACGTAGTATGATTGTGGTTTGTATGGTTTAATGATGTTTGGGCTGTTGTTGTCGTTGTATTTTGAGCCGAGCTAAGTCTCGGGGGTGTTAGATTTATAGGGGAAGTGCTGCCGAAATTTCGGTAGCCAAATATAGCCCAAAGACTAAAATGTTAATTCTCATGAATAGTAACTGGTAAAAGTGACCATTTGCAGTTTCTGGACGAAACGGGAATTGCGATTTGAGAAGCGTAAGGCGCCAACCAGGTATGTAAAGCCTACCTATCATTCTTTTGGCATGTCCTAGTCATACTAGGTTAATATCGGAATCTCGGGGGTAACTCTGCTCTTGGAAATTTAGGTTCAAGTTTGGGTACTATTCATCCAGCGTAATTGAACCCTTTTGTTGCATTTGGTCCAAAGAATGTTCGAATCGTCATAACTTTTGTTGTTGTGTCCGAAACTCTCCGAAACTTTCGTAGATGGCTCTAGGGAGCCTAAAGTCTGTGATTTGCGTCCGCCGCCTCAATTTGACTCGAGGTGGGCCCGCGAGCCCCAAGGCTCCCCTTATTCGGGTTGTTTGGTTCGTTTGCGTCCGCTATGATCAGCGATCGTTTGTTTATGACCCAATGCTGCGTTTGAAACTTCCTATGCCATTAGTGAACGTTTTGTACTTTGAATAATGTGAGGTTTTCGGAACATGACCTATAAACAGTTTTCTCTAAAGATTTGGCAGTTGGAACTTCGTACCTTTTACCCGCAAATTTTGCTTAATCTGATTCCTACTCCGAGCCTTCTGGCGTCGGTATATACCTATATGTAAACTATATGTTGAGTCCGGTAAATTATTTTTGATATGCATATGGTTTCTGCACTACTCTGTTCGTGCTGTCTGCTATGATTTCGTTCGTCGGAACCCGGGCCGACTTTGTGATCGTGCGCGCCATAACATATTCGAGAGTCATGATGTGTTACGGTTTCCGAGGCCTCGCCATAGGGCCGGTTACCGTTTATGGAGTTATGATGTGATATGGCATATGATATGTTCTGATGATGTGATGTGTGTGTGATATGATGTGTCTGGAGACTGTACGGAGATTTGAAAACTTCTGGAGTTATGATGTGTTGTGGCACCAGCGTCGGGGGGTGACCACGTTCCTAAACCCTGTACATGATTTGATTGCATTTGTACGTTTGCCTCCCGCACAGGTTTGCTTTGTTTACGTTGACGGTGTGTTTGTTCTTTCTGACTCCAGTTGTGTTTGTGATTTCTGTACCTTCTGCTTTACATACTCAGTACTTCTCCCGTACTGACCCCCGTTTCTTCGGGGGCTGTGTTTCATGCCCGCAGGTACAGAAGCTCGTTTGGGTGGTCCTCCAGTTTAGGCTACTCATTCTGCTGTGTTGGAGAGCTCCCCTTGATTCGGAGCCTACTTTTGGTACATATCTTCTGTTGTATGTGTGTGTTCGGTACATTTGTGGATGTATGGGTACGGCGGGGCCCTGTCCCGTCATATGTTCATATGTTCTGTTTTGTTTAGAGGCCTGTATCAGATTTGTGGGTCGTGGGTCCGGTGTGTTCGCATGTGAGTCTGTTTTGCGTTCTTGAGCGGCCCGTACGCTACTATGGCCAAGACGGCCTCTGAGTTTGTATGTGTGTGTATGCATTTGGGGGCGATGTACATTCCGCCACCCCTCTGATGTGTGTGTGTGAAATTTGGCGAAGTATATTCCGCCTCCTTTCTGATTTGTAAATTTGTCTGATCTGTACGGGCGACTGCTTAGAATAAGTGTTCGGCAGATGTCTGATTGCGATGTTGAGTTCGAATAACGTACGTTGAGATTGGACGAGTCTGATTAGGATGATCTGGGTGTGAGTTCGTTTGGGGTGTCCCAGAAGGGCACCAGTCGCGGCCCACGGGGCTGGGTCGTGACATAAGTGGTATCAGAGCGGTTTGTCCTCGGAATGTCTACAGGCCGTGTCTAGTAGAGTCTTGTTTATCGATGTGTTGTGCACCACATCTATGAACAGGAAACTACCGGACATCTAGGATGTTGTGTTGCCCTTTCTTTGGAATCTTAGATCGTGCGATAGAGCTGTGTTATTAGGGTCATTCTGATCTGACCCGTTGTTGTGTTTGCAGTGATGCCTCCGAAGAAGGCAACGGCGGCCCAGAAGGGCAAGGCGAAGGTGGGAGAGACCAGTCAGGCACAACGGGCTACTCGGGCTCGTGTTTATGATTTGCCTGAGGTTACACCTCATTCTGAGGGGTCTGCTACACCCCCATTAGTACAGCCTGGAGCGGGACCTTCAGCAGCTCCAGAGGTCCGTGTACCCGCTCCTGAGACTCCAGCTCCTCAGCCAGGAGCGGAGGATAGGACCCTGAGGGACGCTGTACAGTTGTTGACCACGATTGTAACCGGACAGGCCCGCAGGCGCGGGCGGAGGGACGATGATGATGAGGACAGGCGGGAAAGCCTGAGAGTTCGGGAGTTCTTGTTATGCGGCCCTCCAGAGTTTTTCGGGTCTAAGCCCGACGAGGACCCCCATGACTTCATTCGGGGGATGCGGCGTGCATTAGACTTGGTCAGGGCGTCAGAGACCGAGTCGGTTGAGCTAGCTTCGCATAGACTTCGGGATGTTGCCGCGCATTGGTATGAGACTTGGGAGCTATCCCGGGGTGAGGGTGCTCCTCCAGCTATGTGGGATCAGTTTGTGACTGCTTTCACCCGCCACTTTCTGCCCCCAGAGTTACGGCGGGAGCGAGCTGATCGGTTTTTGCATCTGCAGCAGAGGGGTCGGAGCGTCCGTGAATATAATTTGGAGTTTGATTCCCTGGCCCGGTATGCCCCTGCCGTGGTGGCAGGTATGACAGATCGGATGCATAGATATGTTATGGGGCTGGATCGTTACTTGATTGACGGGTGTATGGCGGTGTCATTGCAGACAGATATGGACATTGCCCGTCTACAGGCCTACGCCCAGGGGATGGAGAACCGGCACCGAGCAGATCGGCCCAGCCGAGAGTTTGATGGGAGACGGCCCAAGAGGGCCAGATCAGCGTGGTATTCTGGAGATTCCCGGGGCGGGCAGCCTCAGTATCAGTCCAGCGGGCACTTTCCGCCGTCAGGCCGGGACACACAGTCTATTGGTAAGAGGTTTGATAGAGCAGGACCGTCCAGGGCAGACCAGAGTTCCAGAGCCCCAGGTCCTCAGTCGAGCAGGGGTCCCAGTCAGTCTAGGCCACCCATACCCCAGTGTTCGTATTGCGGAAGATCGCACCCAGGGGAGTGCTTCAGGACCACGGGGGCCTGTTTTGCTTGCGGCCGCCAGGGCCATATCATGCGGGATTGTCCGTGGGCAGGCGGTTCCGGCAGCGCAGCACCGCCGATGAGATCTGTTGCGGGTTCGTCATCTACCCCTTCGGCCACGCGCTCTACGGGGCGAGGTATGCCAGCACCAGCGGGCCGCGGTAGAGGCCGTGGTGGGGCTTCAGATTCTAGCGGTCCCTCGAACCGCATCTATGCTTTGACTGGTCGTCGGGACCCAGAGGCACCCCCAGACGCAGACCCAGGTATATTACTAACCTTTTTGTTTAATGAATATGTGCAATGGTAGGTTTGTACATCAGTATTATGAGATATACTTTTTTGTGTATGTCAGTAAAGGTAAGGTAAGAATCCGAATTAATGAAAATATCCGAGGCAGTTATCTGTACATGTGGGAGGAAAATATATGGGATTTGGAAGACTAGAACGATATACCTCACAGCCAGAAAAGCAAACGACCTCTTTGGGTCAGAGTGGGACCCGCTACGAAAAATTTCCGAAAAATTTGCTAAGACCCCGTTTGGCCTAAAATTACGTGACAAAGGTCGTGCGAGGCAATTGGCGAAATTATATCAGCCCTAACGCGTCAAAATGTGTAAAAGTTTCAGGGTTAAGCGTGCTCAAGCCAGAGCAATTCTGGGATGGGTGACCCCCTGGGAAGTAACCCAAATTTTTGCACAAGTGTAAGTATGATTAAGGTAAATGAAAACTTGGGGTAACCAAAGGCAAATAGGATGTGTGTGAAGTAGTTAGTGCCCTTTCGAGAGTCGCGCGGAACGAGGCGGACTAAATGGGCAAAAAGGAAAGGGTACAACACCTCTTGGGAAATTGAACGAATTTGAATAATAGTCAGAGATGTTCGCCAGTAAGGTGTGAGTAAACGTGTGTATGTGTATATGTATGTGTATGTGTGTGTATGATTCTCATTTGCTGCCTATGAGGGCTAAGAGCCGAGCCCCGGAAACTAATGTTGTGATAAACAAAGGATAAGCAGTGTGAGTAATTGGAATTTTTGAAGGAGTCGATACGTAAGACGCAAGGTAAATTGTGTGACAACTGATGAGTGAGTTTGCAAATAAAAAGGAAATTCTCATGAATTATTGGAGCCTTAATGTGAATGATGTGATCCTAAATTGACAATCTATCTGTGGTGCTTCTGCACTTCCAATTCCGATGAGGCTCTACCTAGTACGCCTCTGTAATTCTGAGTTCGACTATGTTCCCGTCCGATGAACCTTTTGTGCGTTTGATTCTGAATCCGTTTCTGTCTGGCACACCTCTGTGGGTCTGACTCTGGATATAAATCCGTCTGATATGCTTCGGTGCGTTTGATTTTGACCGCGTGTGTGTTTGATACACTTCGGTTTGACTGATCACGACTTTGTATGAAACAATTTTGTATATTCGCTTCTGATTTCGGATCTGTTCGATATGATCCAATACGCCTGATTTCGATTGTGAATCTGTTTAGTATATCTTCGTGTGTCTGATTCTGCTTACAAATTCGTCTGATACGCCTTTGTACGTCTGACTCCGATCTCAGATGTGTCTGATATGCTTCCGTACCTTTGATGTTGACTACGAATCCGTCCGCCATAGTTGAGTATGTCTGCCTCCGATTATGAATCCGTCCGGTTTTAGTTCTGAATCTGTTTGGTATGAAGTGTCTGATATGAAGTAAAGTGAGATTACGACTATGTGGTAAGGAAACTCAGGAGTGTGAAAAGAAGATGATATTGACGATGACGTCTGGAAAGCGTTCGTCTGTTACAAGAATATGGCGTATGGTTCGGTGATTACGTAGAATATGAGAAAATGTATTATGAAGGCATTTGGATCGGTGATGCGAAAAATCTACCCTAGTATTGGTAAAGAAGCCATGTCGGAGAAATCAATAAAGGACAACTATCAAGAGAACCCTCCCGGAGTAGTACGACACCCATGAGTTCGATTCAACATTCGAGGACGAATGTTCTTAAGGGGGGGAGAATGTTATGTCCCGTATTTTCGTATAACGGGAAATCAAGAAATAAATAAGACTTGTGTGTGTTGAGGAAATAATTTGATTCAAGTTGCTATGCTCATGTTGATTATGAAATCATTGATGTCAAGACCTCGGGGAAGGCCGAGGGTAAATTTGGAATTTTAGAAATTAGTTTCGGGAATTACAAAACGGGACATTTCACTAATTGGGCCAAGTTTGGACAACAAGGAATTGAAGCCCAAGTCCTTGAATAGGCCGGCCAAGGGGGGCAAGCCCAAGCCCATTTCATTAAGGTCATGTGCTATGCACATGACCTATGAGTGGATATATATCAATTCTCCCCTTGGACTTAGCAAGAAAAATCACAATTCAACTTGACTCCAACCAAAACCCCTCTCGGCCGTGTAGAGAAAAAGGAAAAAAAAATAATTCCCAAGCCTTGTGCTTGCTCCAAAAATCTTGACTTTTACATAGTTGTAAAGTGCTCAAGACGCTCTCCGACGTGATACAAGTAGTTTGGAGGAAGAGCGACGTTTGCGACAAGTCGGAAATTCAAGAAAAAGGTAAGATTTTTATGTTTTAATGTTATGAAATGGATATATATATGTGTTAGTGATTGGATTAGTGTGAAGATTGTGGGATGAGGTTGTGTTTGTGCATGGTGTGTGTGTGTAAAAAGGGTGTGTTTGGCCGTGAGTTCCATGTGGTGCAAGCCATAAGAATTTTATCTTGTTTAGTTTGAATAATGTGTTGTTGTGATCTTTATGTCGTAAAGGATCGATTAAAGAATTGAGTTGGTGCTAGAAAATAATTTCGGACGTTATCGGAAAGCGTATACATTTGGTATATTTGTGTATATCATAGTATATTTATGACACTAAAGACCTTAAATAAGATTTATGGTTGATGATAACGAATTTGGAATGAAACGACGCAAGTTAGAACGTTCGTCGTAACTTTTGGTGTTTTGAATGAAAATTGGAAGGTAGTGAACTTTGGGGATGTTTGTATGTGATTTGGAACTTGTATGTAGTGTGTTTGAATAATTGGGAATGAGTGAATGAATGGACTAATATGGAAATAGATTTGGAATTTTGAAGTTGAATCAAGAATTTGCCAACTTATGTATTAAAGTGGAATTTTGAAGTTAACGTAGTATGATTGTGGTTTGTATGGTTTAATGATGTTTGGGCTGTTGTTGTCGTTGTATTTTGAGCCGAGCTAAGTCTCGGGGGTGTTAGATTTATAGGGGAAGTGCTGCCGAAATTTCGGTAGCCAAATATAGCCCAAAGACTAAAATGTTAATTCTCATGAATAGTAACTGGTAAAAGTGACCATTTGCAGTTTCTGGACGAAACGGGAATTGCGATTTGAGAAGCGTAAGGCGCCAACCAGGTATGTAAAGCCTACCTATCATTCTTTTGGCATGTCCTAGTCATACTAGGTTAATATCGGAATCTCGGGGGTAACTCTGCTCTTGGAAATTTAGGTTCAAGTTTGGGTACTATTCATCCAGCGCAATTGAACCCTTTTGTTGCATTTGGTCCAAAGAATGTTCGAATCGTCATAACTTTTGTTGTTGTGTCCGAAACTCTCCGAAACTTTCGTAGATGGCTCTAGGGAGCCTAAAGTCTGTGATTTGCGTCCGCCGCCTCAATTTGACTCGAGGTGGGCCCGCGAGCCCCAAGGCTCCCCTTATTCGGTTTGTTTGGTTCGTTTGCGTCCGCTATGATCAGCGATCGTTTGTTTATGACCCAATGCTGCGTTTGAAACTTCCTATGCCATTAGTGAACGTTTTGTACTTTGAATAATGTGAGGTTTTCGGAACATGACCTATAAACAGTTTTCTCTAAAGATTTGGCAGTTGGAACTTCGTACCTTTTACCCGCAAATTTTGCTTAATCTGATTCCTACTCCGAGCCTTCTGGCGTCGGTATATACCTATATGTAAACTATATGTTGAGTCCGGTAAATTATTTTTGATATGCATATGGTTTCTGCACTACTCTGTTCGTGCTGTCTGCTATGATTTCGTTCGTCGGAACCCGGGCTGACTTTGTGATCGTGCGCGCCATAACATATTCGAGAGTCATGATGTGTTACGGTTTCCGAGGCCTCGCCATAGGGCCGGTTACCGTTTATGGAGTTATGATGTGATATGGCATATGATATGTTCTGATGATGTGATGTGTGTGTGATATGATGTGTCTGGAGACTGTACGGAGATTTGAAAACTTCTGGAGTTATGATGTGTTGTGGCACCAGCATCGGGGGGTGACCACGTTCCTAAACCCTGTACATGATTTGATTGCATTTGTACGTTCGCCTCCCGCACAGGTTTGCTTTGTTTACGTTGACGGTGTGTTTGTTCTTTCTGACTCCAGCTGTGTTTGTGATTTCTGTACCTTCTGCTTTACATACTCAGTACTTCTCCCGTACTGACCCCCGTTTCTTCGGGGGCTGTGTTTCATGCCCGCAGGTACAGAAGCTCGTTTGGGTGGTCCTCCAGTTAATGCTACTCATTCTGCTGTGTTGGAGAGCTCCCCTTGATTCGGAGCCTACTTTTGGTACATATCTTCTGTTGTATGTGTGTGTTCGGTACATTTGTGGATGTATGGGTACGGCGGGGCCCTGTCCCGTCATATGTTCATATGTTCTGTTTTGTTTAGAGGCCTGTAGTCAGATTTGTGGGTCGTGGGTCCGGTGTGTTCGCATGTGAGTCTGTTTTGCGTTCTTGAGCGGCCCGTACGCTACTATGGCCAAGACGGCCTCTGAGTTTGTATGTGTGTGTATGCATTTGGGGGCGATGTACATTCTGCCACCCCTCTGATGTGTGTGTGTGAAATTTGGCGAAGTATATTCCGCCTCCTTTCTGATTTGTAAATTTGTCTGATCTGTACGGGCGACTGCTTAGAATAAGTGTTCGGCAGATGTCTGATTGCGATGTTGAGTTCGAATAACGTACGTTGAGATTGGACGAGTCTGATTAGGATGATCTGGGTGTGAGTTCGTTTGGGGTGTCCCAGAAGGGCACCAGTCGCGGCCCACGGGGCTGGGTCGTGACAGAATGTTTGTGCCTAAGAATGAGACCAAGTAAATACTTGATAAGAAGAGTAAGGATTCAGTAATAACAATGCGATTGTGATAATTTGGATACATTAAAGAAAGGTGTAAGATGGTTTGAGCCAAATTACCGAGATAGAATTAGTACTGAGGGCAAATAGGACATGGCCATGGTTAAGCCGAAGATTTACCTCGATACCAATTGTAAGATACGAGTGGAGAATGCAAAGTAAAGCATGAAGACTACTGAGACGATACTAAGATATGTTTTGGGCTCATTTGAGCACTCACGCATATTCTGATACGTGATAGGAAACCTTAGAGCAAATCTGAGTAAAGAGGAAATAGAAGAGTTTGAATTAAAGATAAAGAGACGACACGGGATAATATGCCTAAAGTGTTATAAGCTGGATTAAGGGAAATGGTTTAAGTGAGACGATCAGAACAAGCGGGTTATTGGATGACAGTGAATTTATATGACAAAAAAAAATTCTTACAGAATTATACCAGTTAATGATAGACAGAGCAAAGAGCAGCTATGTGAAGTTATTATATGAGGGAACTCCAGCGCTACTTGATAGCCAACTCTAAAGATTGAGATTAAGAGATAAAAAGTAGAGTGACAGTTAAAGTCTTTTGAGAAAGTCGAGAAGTGATACACATGATGCTGAAGATTCCAGAATACGGACTGTAACAGCAGAGCAATGCAAGGTTATTGAAGTAAAATAATGTTACACCTTAGGAAATTTCGTTTCGTTCGTAGAGTCTGCAAAGGGTCTACAGGTTGCCAGAGGTATGAAATTCTAGGGATTGTAAAGTCTAGTAAATCGACGAGGGAGGTCTACGCGTTATAAAATCTCAGGTAAAGATTAAGAGGTAAGACGAAGTAAACGATGCATCTTAAGGGAGTAACTATAGAAGAAGAAATAGTCGAGTTATGACTAAGTCCACCAGGGAGTGAGTAAAGATTTCAGTAAAAGAGCTCGCAATACAACTGTCAACCAACTGTGAAATAAGGAGGAGAGTAAAGACAAGGACGTGAAATTATTACCTCGAGAAGCAACAAAAAGAGGAAATATTACGGGAAGGGTTACTTAGAGATCTGGAATGCGTTATAATAAATTGAAGGGGATCGATCAACGAAAAAGGCATGTGAAGGGCATAATTCAATAAAAGAACACTTAAGGAAGTATTGGAAGTACAGGACTAGTTTAACATTCGGGGACGAATGTCCTAAAGGGGGGAAGGATGTTACATCCCGTATTTTCATGTGTTGGAAAGCGTGCGAGTTAAATGATATTAGTAACAAAAACGAGGTTATCCTCCCAATATTATGGGTGGTTGTAGTGATGGCACAGATGTGTTATGAAGTTAAACAAATCGAAGAAAATAAGTTTTGTCGAGGTTCGAAATTTATTTGATGAAATACGGTCCAATCTAAAATATCCCGTATTTTTGGACTAGAAAAATTTAATCGTCCAATATGAGCAAAATTACCCGAGCCCGGAGAATTCGATCATATTCAAGGATGAAAATTGAGAGCTCGGTGTACAGAGAGTTTGAGGTCCCGAAATAATTTAGGACTTAACAAGTGTGACCACAGTGATGGAGAATAATATTTTGTGTGTACCATAATGGGGTGAGGTAGTGCTATGCCACATGATTTATGATAATGAGTATATGAAAGTGATAAATATCTAAGTAAATTGAGATCAAGAAATTAATTATGTGTGTAATTGACTAAATGTCGGATTGTAGTGTGGATAAAGAATTCAAACAAATATAAGGATAAGTGCCAAACATTATCCACGTGGCAGTGGCTGGACTTGGATGACATAATTTTAGTGAATGAGTCATAGCAATTTTAATTGGCATAGTGACACATGGAAAGAGTAGCTCACGGCAATTAAGAGGTCTTTAGACAATATTGTTGCAAATTTCCTTGGGATCTTTTCTTAATAGCTTTCAAATGAATAACACTAATGTGCAGCAACATTCCAATATATTAGAGGCTATACGTACAGATTTCCTCTCCTCTTAATTGAATTTTTAGGAGGTACAAAGGCAGCAACAATGATCATTGACGAAATATGAAGAACAAACATACGGGTTTTACTCACCTTTTTGATCCATTGTTCCGTTTTGTCGTGTTGTTAACTCCGAGCTTTCAAGTAAGAAGAAGATAATTTCTTGGAATATAAGGTAAGAAATACACTCTCCTAGATGTGTTTGATTTATCCAAGTCATATCTACGTTGCTAGACGAAGGAATTACGAAAATTATATCGGAAATCGGATAAATTGTTGTTGTCATCATATGGGCTGTTTTGGAGGAGATTAAGAAGGGATTTGATTCTACTTGGATATGTATTTATTGATATTTTTATTGGTAGTGTGATTGATATTTTGGCTAAATTGTGGGAATTGATGAAATAAACACGAACTTGAAAATAAAATCGCCATTTGGAAAGAGTTGAATTTGTGAGCTGTTTTCTTGTTATAATCATATGATATAAGGATAGAATTTGTAGCAAATGACTTCCTTATCTCGTTGAGAGTGTTATTAAGATAAGAAAGAAGCATACAAAAGGTGACATTGGTTGTACAGATCCTACTTCGAGCTTGACGATCATTATAAAGTATTATGAAGTCATTATGGATATAGATGTTGTATTGTTGAGATTTATTTGTGTTGTTTGGCTGTTATGGTGACATACTGAACTGGGAGATGCTAATGATATAGGGGAGATGCTGCCCATTACGTATTAGAATTGAGTAATCAATTGATATTTACGATATACGAAAGCCTTCTTAAGTTATGTGCATATTTGACGATTATAGGTTTGGCACATTAATTGTGGAAGTTAGTGGTTGGACTAAGTTCTTTAACGACGTGAGATATGTAAAGTTAACCCTTCTTTCTTTTTGGCATGATCTTTATGAAACGAACAGACGATGTGTATATGATTCCAAAGAAATTCCTATTCTTAGAGCCACTAGGATGGCTAATGTTCTTGATTCCCAGAACTTACTTTATTATGTTTTGATACGTACATATGGTTCCAGAGTTCTGTTTTGATATAATTCACAGTGACATTCGAAAGGTATTTGATATGAATATTGTCTTGATTTGCAAATGATGGTTCATTTTGATTATTCCATTGAGTCTCAGATATGATTTAAATTGCATATAGTTTGTCACGACCCGGCTAGGGGGCCGCGACGAGCACCCGGTGCTACCCCACCCGGGCAACCCCTTATCGTACATAATATAACATCTAGGTGAACCATATGTCAATTCGTGCTTTTTCTTTTATCGTTAATCATATTGATCCCATTAAACGACCGTCACAATTAACATGTCATAGGCATCTGTGCCACATCATAATTACAAGGTCGATGAGGCCAACAAAATATATACAAAACATGGGCAGACATGGCCGAACATCTCTACCCACATACACATGACTACGAGCCTCTAAGAGTATGACATATCGTATTAGCGGGACAGGACCCCGCTATACCCATAATTATGTACACAAAAGAATGAGTACCCAAAAGCTGCGGCTCCGAAAGAAATGGAGCTCTGCTATGCAATCTCTGGATAAGCAGCTATGGATCAAGCCTGTCTCCCTATGCACCTGCGGGCATGACGCAACATCGACAAACAAAAGGACGTCAGTACGATGAATGTACTGAGTATGTAAAGCATTATTAACATCAATATAGAAGCATCATAGACAATATATTAAGTGGCATAGGAGGGAAGACAATAATATCATCATCATGGCACTTACCTGACTTTCATAGGGACTTTCCATTTCTCATGCGTATTTCATAATAGTACTCGTATTCGTATATATGCCCCTATTCGCATTCATATACATAGTCTTTTCATATTCATATCATATACATAGCCATACACTTATATACATACATAGCGTGCCCGACCATAAGGTTCGGTGTTTCATATGTACTTGGCCAACCAAGGCTCGATGTTATTTCTACCTGGCCCTACCAAGGCTTCAGGGTTATCCGTACCATCTGCAGAGGTGTGCGCGCGTTACGTAATCGTATACATACTTTATACATAATCATATTCATATATCCTACCCGGCGTTATTAGCTCTGGGTATCATTATAACCCTTCATAGGCACATATAAGTATAATAGCCCGTAGGCACCTTTGGCATCATTATTATCATCCTTATCATTACTATCGTCATCATTATCGCTACATCTATATCTTATTCTTACTCGTCATATGGGGTGCGTAGTACAATCGTAGTACATATCGAGGATCATGAGCTTATGAGCTCGGAGTGTCAATCATTTGAATGCAACATACTCATATAGAGGATTTAAGAGTTTGGCCAAGGAACCATGCCTTATGAAAGAAGGGTTGGCCTTACATACCTTTTCGTCGGACTATTATACACTTCCACGTTTCCTTCCAATGCTAGCGTCTATACCTTCATTAATATCATAACAATGGCCATTAGTCATTCACATCATCCACATTATCTAGATTTCTCAATTTGCTTCTAGTTCTCCCATATTTATGGTCATTACCTCCGACTTTGTCCATTCGTCTAAAGTGTCGAGTTCATGATCTTAGCACCATTTATAATACATTCATATCGTAACACAACAACATTCATAATTCAATTCAAACTATTCCTCAAAATGTCACTATTCACCATTCATGACCTAGTTGACCACATTTTCTACAATCCATGTATTTTAATTCCCCAATACCTTAAACATCTTGTAAAAATCATGAATCATACCTTAGAAGTTGTAGGAACAAGCTTTGGTTGATAATACTCCTCTTTGAGCAAAACCCTAGTTTATCTCCATTTGGATTTCTTGACTTGGATGATCCTTGATGATTCCCTTATCCGTGATTCACTTGTCTTAATGTTATTGATGGCTTATAATCCTTGAAAACTCATATAATAAATGTAGAGAGAAGTTTTAGAGAGAAGTGGTGTAATGTTGTAATGAAATAAAATAAGTATTGGTCCCTTTATTTAATGACTTGTGAAATCTGTGCTGAGATGAACAGTGGTCGTCCATCGTGGTTTACGACCCGTATTCCACTATACGGCTCGTCCTCCATGGGCGTATTTAACCATTTCCAGAACCAGAAGCTGGACTGCCTTCATGGTGGTTTACGACCATGGTTTACGGGCCGTAAATCACTTTACGGTCCGTCCACCTGGTCGTATTTTACCATTTCTTGACTGGGCAGAAAGTTGAAACCTTGCATGGCAGTTTACGACTGCCAGTTTACAGACCGTATATCGATTTATGGTTCGTATTATGCACTTTACGACCACTGGGCAGTTGTAATTCTGCAACTTCCCATATTTCTTAGATTTCTCATTTGAATCACCCACGTCCATGCACATGCATCACTCACCTTATATCTCATCTTAACTTGGCCAACTCTCTCATCTCACATCGGATACCTTCGAAATCTCGCCTAAGGTCATCAAACGTTGTTTCTTGCTCATAGACATCATGCACTCATATTGATCACTAGTTCATCCACTTGCGTACCAACGGAAAATTTTCCGAGGTGTAACATTCTCCCCCGCTTAAGAACATTCGTCCTCGAATGTTAAAGTGTTCGGGGATTCTATAAAAATTTCGCCAGAGCCTCCCCTATAATATGGCACTACCATCCTGCCCCAACAACCCATAATATCGATGCCTCACAGGGCCACAACGTAATAGCATAAAAATTTGGTCACACACGACCCAAAAATCATAAAAGGAATACATACATACCTTATGATCTTGACGTCTCATCTTGGAATTCTTCCAAGGGCTGAAATAAATGTGGGTATTTGGACCGCATACTTTTTTCTGCTTCCCACGTCATTTCCTCTCGTTTACTGTTTCTCCATAGAACTTTAACTGAGGCTACTTCTTTGTTTCTAAGCCTCCGTACTTGCCTATCTAATATGGCAATGGGTACCTCATCGCAAGTCAATTTCTCTGTCACTTGTACATCATTCACTGGGACGATCCTAGTAGGATCTCCAACACATTTCCGAAGCATCGAAACATGAAATACTGGATGAACTGACTCCACGTCTGGAGGTAGATTTAACTCATAGGCCACTTTGCCTATCTTGCGTACAATTTCGTATGGCCCAATATACCGGGGACTGAGCTTCCCCTTTTTGCAAAATCTCATAACGCCCTCCATCGGCGACACTTTCAAGAATACCCAATCCTTCACTTCGAACTCTAAGTCTCTTCGACGATTATCCGCATAGGACTTTTGACGACTTTGAGCCGCTAGCAACCGATCTTGTATGAGCTTAACTTTCTCTATTGCTTGCTGGACCAAGTCTGGCCCTATCAACTTAGTTTCACCGGTTTCAAACCACCCAATTGGGGATCTACACTTTTGCTCATATAGAGCTTCATACGGTGCCATTTGAATGCTGGAATGGTAACTATTATTGTAAGCAAATTCAATGAGTGGAAAATGACCATCCCAATTTCCTCCAAAATCTAACATACATGCTCGCAACATATCTTCAAGAGTCTGAATGGTACGTTCGGCCTGCCCATCGGTCTGTGGGTGAAACGCCGTGCTAAGGCGCACTTGGGTCCCTAAACCCTCTTGGAAAGACTCCCAAAACTTAGCTGTAAACTGAGTCCCTCTATCGGAGATAATAGATACCGGAACGCCATGGAGTCTCACTATCTCTTTAAGATAAAGCTTGGCATAATCTTCTGCCATATAGGTCGTTCTGACCGGTAAGAAATGCGCTGACTTTGTAAGTTTATCCACGATCACCCATATAGAATCATATTTACGTCGAGAACGGGGTAACCCTGTAATGAAATCCATATTAATCACTTCCCACTTCCAAGTTGGGATTTCTATAGCTTGCAATAATCCACCCGGCTTTTGGTGCTCGATCTTCACTTGTTGGCAATTAGGACATTGAGCTACAAACTCCGCTACGTCTTTCTTCATCCCATTCCACCAATATATAGACTTAAGATCATGATACATTTTCGTCGCTCCGGGGTGAACGGAGTAACGGGAACAATGAGCTTCCCTCAATATTTGGTGACGTAGACCTACCACATCGGGAACACATAACCTGCCTCGACATCGGAGAACTCCGTCTTCCGAAATATCAAATGATGATGACTCCTTCTGAGGGAGTGTATCTCTGTACTGCATTAGCATGGGATCCTCATATTGTCGCTCTTTTACTTCCGCTACTAGCGATGAAACTGCTGAATTCTGAATAGTAGCTCCGCTGCTACCTGAGTCCACTACTCGGACTCCTAGGCTCGCTAACTGTTGAAGCTCACGGGCCATCTCTTTCTTTTCTGGTCGAACATCACTTAGACTTCCCATGGATCTGCGGCTAAGAGCGTCAGCCACAACGTTAGCCTTTCCAGGGTGATACAAGATATCAACATCATAATCCTTTAGCAACTCCAACCATCGTCGTTGTCGCAAATTCAACTCTTTCTGCTTGAAGATATACTGAAGGCTCTTATGATCTGTATAAACATCCACATGGACACCATATAAATAATGTCGCCATATCTTTAATGCATGGACCACTGCGGCTAATTTTAAATCGTGGATTGGATAGTTCTGTTCATATTTCCGCAATTGCCTAGAAGCTTACGCAATCACCTTACCATTTTGCATCAATACACAGCTTAGCCCGACGCCTGAAGCATCACAATAAATAACATATCCTTCCAATCCCTCTGGAAGTGTCAAGACTGGGGCTGAAGTCAATCGGTCTTTCAAATCTTGGAAACTACGCTCGCAAGCATCTGTCCATTGAAACTTAGCTGACTTCTGAGTCAACTTGGTGAGTGGCACAGAAATAGAAGAAAAACCCTCAACAAATCTTCTTTAATAGCCTGCTAAACCCAAAAAGCTACGAACCTCCGTAGGAGTCGTGGGCCTTGGCCAAGTCTTCACGGCCTCGATCTTTTGGCTATCCACTCGAATACCATCGGCTGCAACAATATGACCCATAAATGATAGTGAGTTCAACCAAAACTCACACTTGGAGAATTTTGCAAACAACTCTCGAGCTCGAAGAACTCCAAGGACAATTCGCAAATGATCCGCATGCTCGTCCTCGGATCTAGAATACACTAAGATGTCGTCGATGAATACAATTACAAATAGATCCAGAAAAGGTCTGAATACATTGTTCATTAGGTCCATAAACACTGCCGGGGCATTAGTTAACCCAAACGACATCACTTGAAACTCGAAGTGACCGTATCTTGTTCTGAAGGCCGTCTTAGGGATATCTCTTTCCCTGACTCTCACTTGATGATACCCAGACCTCAAATCAATCTTTGAAAACCACTTGACACCTTGAAATTGATCAAATAAGTCATCGATCCTCGGGAGAGGATACTTGTTCTTAATCGTCACTTTATTCAATTGCCGATAATCGATGCACATTCTCAAGGAGCCATCTTTCTTTCGGACAAACAGTACGGGCGCTCCCCACGGGGACGAACTAGGCCTAATGAAGCCTTTTTCAAGTAAGTCTTTCAATTGCTCCTTCAACTCTTTCAACTCTGCGGGTGCCATTCTATAGGGAGGAATAGATATGGGTTTAGTGTCTGGCAACACATCAATCGCAAAATCGATCTCTCGCTCGGGAGGAAGGCCATGAAGCTCTTCCGGGAACACATCCGGAAATTCGTTCACTATCGGAACTGACTGAAGAGTCGGCGACTCAGCTTCTACATCTTGAACTCGCACTAGGTGATAAATGCACCCTTTCGTGATCATCTTCCTTGCCTTTAGATAGGAAATACACCTACCTTTTGGTGATGCCGTATTTCCTTTCCATTCTAAGACTGGTTCTCCCGGAAATTGGAAACGAACCATCTTCATTCTACAATCAACATTGGCATAACAAGAAGCCAACCAATCTATGCCCATAATGACATCAAAATCTACCATCTCTAGCTCATGAAAATCAATCATGGTACGACGATCACAAATCACAATCACACAATTCCTATATACTCGGCTAGCTATTACCGATTCACCCACGGGTGTAGACACCTCAAAAGGTTTGATAGACTCTGGCTCAATTATAAATCTACCCGCAATATATGATTATGTGGAGCCTGGATCAATCAAAACATATACATCATGAGAGAATACCGATAATACACTTGTGACCACATCAGGAGAAGACTCAAGATCTTGGCGTCCAGCCAAAGCATAAATACAGTGCTGAAAACCGCTAGTACTGGGAGCTCTGCCTCTACCTCTACCATGGCCGACTAGCGCATGTGAACCTGGCCCCGTAGGGCGTACAGATGCCGAAGATCCAGCTACCGACCCTGATGGCTAGGTCCTACCTCTACCATGCACTGAGGGGCAATCACATATAATATGGCCCGGTCGACCACATGAATAGCAAACATCTGAACCCAATCGGCACTGACCCCAATGCGACTTCCCACACTGGGAACATCATGGCACAGGCGGCCTTGACTGGCCTGAATCACCTCTGAACTGGGACCCTGAATAACTCTGACTCGGCCCTGAACGAACAGATCTATCAAGGCCTTGGCCTGAAAACCGTGGAGGTGGACTGGTCATGGAATAGCCCGAATGGCTGGGAAACTGCTGCCTGTGTCCGCCTCTAGACTCGCCCCTCGAACCCGAAGGTCTAGCCCTCTTGTTATGCCCCTTATCTAGCTCCCATTCATTTCTCCGCTGCTGTAAGTTTTCCTCTAGTTCCTGAGCATGTGCCTGAATGCGTGCAATATCCATGCCATCCTGAAGGGACGCAGTCAAGCATTTATCCATCAAGTGTGGCCCTAGGCCCTTTACGAATCGGTGTACCCTGTCGCCCATATTTGCCACCATGGTCGAAGCATACCTAGCTGGGGCTGAGGCTCCCATGTGCTCCTCGGTAATAGGCATTGTCTAGGAGGACTGAGATTGAGCCGCACTCTGGGACTCATCTTCCTCTACTACCGGTGGCGGTGCTCTTTCAGCACGCTTTTCTGCCACCGTCTTGCCCTTTTGGGCTGTTGTAGCCTTTTTCTTTTTAGGCATCTCTGAAATACACAACACACGATTTAGGAGCAAGAATTTCCTACATCATAGCTCTATCGCACGATTCTTATGAAGAAAGAAGGTCATATATTCCTAAAATGTCTGCAGCTTCTTGTTTATAAGTGTGGCGCGCAGCACACCCATAACCAAGACTCTACTAGACACGGCTCGTAGACACATCCTAGGACTGAACTGCTCTGATACCATTTTTGTCATGACCCGGCTAGGGGGCCGCGACGAGCACCCGGTACTACCCCACCCGGGCACCCCCTTATCGTACATAATATAACATCTAGGTGAACCATAAGTCAATTCGTGTTTTTTCTTTTATCGTTAATCATATTGATCCCATTAAACGACCATCACAATTAACATGTCATAGGCATCTGTGCCACATCATAAGTACAAGGCCGACGAGGCCAACAAAGGATATACAAAACATGGGCCGACATTGTCGAACATCTCTACCCACATACACATGACTACGAGCCTCTAAGAGTATGACATATCGTATGAGCGGGACAGGACCCCGCTATGCCCATAATTATGTACACAAAAGAATGAGTACCCTAAAGCTGCGGCTTCGAAAGAAATGGAGCTCTGCTATGCAATCTCTGGATAAGCAGCTATGGATCAAGCCTGTCTCCCTGTGCACCTACGGGCATGACGCAGCGTCCACAAACAAAAGGACGTCAGTACGAAGAAAGTACTGAGTATGTAAAGCATGATTAACATCAATATAGAAGCATCATAGACAATATATGGAGTGGCATAGGAGGGAAGACAATAATATCATCATCATGGCACTTACCTGCCTTTCATATGGACTTTCCAATTCTCATGCGTATTTCTTAATAGTACGCATATTCGTATATATGCCTCTATTCGCATTCATATACATAGTCTTTTCACATTCATATTCATATCATATACATAGCCATACGCTTATATACATACATAGCGTGCCCGACCATAAGGTTTGGTGTTTCATACGTACTTGGCCAACCAAGGCTCGATGTTATTTCTACCTGGCCCTACCAAGGCTTCAGGGTTATCCGTACCATCTGCAGAGGTGTGCGCGCGTTACGTAATCGTATACATACTTTATACATAATCATATACATATATCCTACATAGCGGGCCCACCTCGGGGTATCATTATAGCCCTTCATAGGCACATATAAGTATAATAGCCCGTAGGCACCTTTGGCATCATTATTATCATCCTTATCATTACTATCGTCATCATTATCGCTACGTCTATATCTTATGCTTACTCGTCATATGGGGTGCGTAGTACAATCGTAGTACATATCGAGGATCGTGAGCTTATGAGCTCGGAGTGTCAATCATTTGAATGCAACATACTCATATAGAGGATTTAAGAATTTGGCCAAGGAACCATGCCTTATGAAAGAAGGGTTTGCCTTACATACCTTTTCGTCGGACTATTCTACACTTTCACGTTTCCTTCCAATGCTAGCGTCTATACCTTCATTAATATCATAACAATGGCCATTAGTCATTCACATCATCCACATTATCTAGATTTCTCAATTTGCTTCTAGTTCTCCCATATTTATGGTCATGACCTCCGACTTCGTCCATTCGTCTAAAGTGTCGAGTTCATGATCTTAGTACCATTTATAATACATTCATATCGTAACACAACAACATTCATAATTCAATTCAAACTATTCCTCAAAATTTCACTATTC
The DNA here is from genome assembly GCF_019175385.1 of Lycium barbarum. NCBI lineage: Eukaryota > Viridiplantae > Streptophyta > Magnoliopsida > Solanales > Solanaceae > Lycium > Lycium barbarum. The sequence continues at coordinate 56,931,617 of NC_083342.1, read as the reverse complement.
ACCATTCATGACCTAGTTGACCACATTTTCTACAATCCATGTATTTTAATTCTCCAATACCTTAAACATCTTGTAAAAATCATGAATCTTACCTTAGAAGTTGTAGGAACAATCTTTGGTTGATAATACTCCTCTTTGAGCAAAACCCTAGTTTTTCTACATTTGGATTTCTTGACTTGGATAATCCTTGATGATTCCCTTATCCTTGATTCACTTGTCTTAATGTTATTGATGGCTTATAATCCTTGAAAACTCATATAATAAATGTAGAGAGAAGTTTTAGAGAGAGGTGGTGTAATGTTGTAATGAAATAAAACAAGTGTTAGTCCCTTTATTTAATGACTTGTGAAATCTGTGCTGAGATGAACAGTGGTTGTCCATCGTGGTTTACGGCCCGTATTCCACTATACGGCTCATCCTCCATGGGTTCATTTAACCATTTCCAGAACCAGAAGCTGGGCTGCCTTCATGGTGGTTTACGACCATGGTTTACGGGCCGTAAATCACTTTACGGTCCGTCCACCTGGTCGTATTTTACCATTTCTTGACTGGGCAGAAAGGTGATTTACGGCCCGTAAACCATGGTCGTATTTTACCATTTCTTGACTGGGCAGAAAGTTGAAACCTTGCATGGTAGTTTACGACTGCCAGTTTACAGACCTTATATCGATTTACGGTCCGTATTATGCACTTTACGACCACTGGGCAGTTGCAATTCTGCAACTTCCCATATTTCTTAGACTTCTCATTTGAAACACCCACGTCCATGCACATGCATCACTCACCTTATATCTCATCTTAACTTGGCCAACTCTCTCATCTCACATCGGATACCTTCGAAATATCGTCTAAGGTCATCAAATGTCGTTTCTTGCTCATAGACATCATGCACTTATATTCATCACTAGTTCATCCACTTGCGTACCAACGGAAAATTTTTGAGGTGTAACATAGTTGCTCACTACTCTGGTCGTGTGTGCCTCAATATGTGTCACACCCTAATTCCGCTAGGGTGTGATGGGCACCCGACCGTTACCTAGGGCCGAGCGAACCCTCAGACTCTTGCTGCACATAAAATCATGTCAAACTTTTTAAATCAAATGAGATGAAATACATCGTAAATTTTTTTTTTCCAGAAATATTCTTTCACGTAGCTTCCAAGCCTAACGAATCAATAATCATACAAAATTCGGTACATAACACAGACCGACGTTTTAGCTGACGGAGCCGCTTACAGACTGACAACCAATACCCATGACGCTGTCTGCAAAGTCTCTAACGTAATCCAGAAAGCATAACATACCAACTCTGACTCGGCAGCACTCCGGGAACAAATGGAGCTTGCCATCTGCACTGGAACATCTTCTATACTGTCTTCAACTCACCTGGGAGTACCTGCGCGGCATGAAACGCAGCCCCCCGAAAAGAGGGGGTCAGTACGAAATATGTACTGAGTATGTAAAGCATACAACACAGAAAGCAAAGTCACAACTGAAATACGATATATAGAAAGCGAGCACAATAGCCAGCATACTAAGGAGTCGTATCCGGCGTACAACAGGCAAAAGAAGTTCCGGAGAAATCAACACGGCAATCGGGATGACAAAACGTTTGCTTTCTTTTGGAAAACATCTTTGTTTCACACACATAGAAGAATCAACGCACAATTTCCGCGGCCATAAGTCCAGCGGTCACAATCACACATACCGCGATCAAGTATCCAGCGGTTTTCTATCACAAGTTCGACATACCGCGGTCAAGGGTCCAGCGGTCTATGTCGGCATAATCACAAGTGCGGCAGACGCGGTCAAGGGTCCAGCAGTCAATGCCACACGTCCGGCATGACGCGGTCAAGGGTCCAGCAGTCAATGTCGGGCACGCCGCGGTCGAGGGTCCAGCAGCCAATATCACATATGCGCATATTCACATAACCGGCCCGGGACTCGGTAACACAGAAGATAACCAGAAAAAATGCCAAATTATCACTTTCCAAACATAATCACACATGCCAGGATCATGCATCACACAGGACTCAGGTATACCAAAATCGTATATCGGAAAATAAAGAAAATAAGTAGTTTGTCCAGAATCTCAGGGTAAGATTTTTAAAAACGCTTTAGATGTCAAAAACATTTTATAATGCTCATGAAGGTGGTCATAACACCTATCATATAGTGAACAGCATAATAACCAGGAGTTACCTGCGAACTCCGGATAAGAGTACATTGGCTAAAGTCGTACATCACATGTCAGGGTTTCGGTCCCCACAATTGGGTCAATAATCATTAAAATCCGTCTCGGGATAGATAAAATATCTCCCGTTTAGTAGTCGGAACAATAACCATGAGTTCCCTTGACTTACCGTACGGGAATAAGACAAAAAGAACAATAAGAGAGGCATCGGGGATAGCGGGCCCACCTCGGGCCAAGTCGAGGCAGCGGACGAGAATCACGCCCATTAGACTCTACGGAGTCATCCAGGAAAGTTTTAGAACGATCGGGTTACATTTGTAAACGTTTTGGAAGTCCAGCCACTTTTCTAGTAAAATGCACCTTTTATAATTCAATTCTATTGAATGAATAGTAGCGAAAACTAATCTCGGGTTACGATGAGCAGGATGGTCCCCGAGGCCAAAATCTCAACCTAGTAGACCTAGGGCATGCCAAAGAAGGAAAGGATAAGCTTTACATACCTTTCGCGCTACTCACGCTTGTCCAAACTCAATCTCCGTTTCGCCCAAAACCTACAAATGGTCATTTTTACCAATTGTTAACTATAAGGCTTTTGGTATTCAATCTTTAACTCATCACTTGTCTACAAAAATTTTGGCAGCATTTCCCCTATAAACTCGTCTATCCGAATTTCCAATTGCTCTCCTGTCGACACAGAAATACCAACAATAACATATGGACACAACCATATCTTCAATTCTTTTATTTCAACAAGAACAACAACATATCAAAACAGCCCCCAACTGTAACATAACGATGCCCGAAATTCTAACGAACACTTGCAATACACCAAGCAGCCCATATGCACTTCTTATACCTTATTTCATGCAATATTTTCAGAAAATTTCAGGGAAATACAACAGCAGCCACTCGACACCACATCATCTACTCATGTGCAATAAAACCACATTATTATCTCTATAATCCTTACAGCAACCCACAACAATTTAACTCCAACTCTAACCATTAAATTCCTTCACTCTCCTCACATATCCATGATTACAACAACCAAAATATTAATTCAAATCAGTCCATCAATATCAATTAAAACAGCCCCTCACCCATAAATTTCAACAAAACAACAAACGAGTTTATAATGTTGTTTTCTCCGTTCTAATTCGTTAAACCTCTAAATAAACACTTTAATAACATAAAAGGAATTTTATAAATACCTTATCAGAAGCTCCACCACGAAAATTTCATCCCTCAAGACCAATATTTATCTCAAATTGAAGGCAACGCAACGTACAACGTTTTTCTCTTCATGAGCTTCGGGATTCGGAGCTCGGATTTTGATCAAAATGGCTTCCTTAGCCTAGGATCTCTCTCTCTCTCTCTCTCTCTCTCTAATGTTTTTGGAGGATATTAGCTGAAAATGATCAGCCCTCAAGTGAATTTGCCATATATATTAACGTTAATGGGCCTCATGGGCCGAAACATTAGTGTTTGGGTCGGGTCCAAACTTGCTGCCCTGCCAGCCTAAATTGCATCGTCCATATTTCCTTATCCAAATATCAATTTGACGAGCGGTTTGTTGCGTTGGAAACTAGCCTCGATGAACTTCATTTTAGGCTTTTGAAACACCTTAAAACTCCTCATATACTAGGAGATATACCCCCAACAATATGGGCTAAAAATCTGGTCCGAGATTTTACTGAAGTTGTTCCGATTCATTTTGTTTAGATTCGTTTATCTTCTAATCCTCTTCCAACTCTCATGTAACCTCTTCTACATACATATACATACCCATATATACATACATAACAATCCATACACGTCTCGAAGGGTCCGGAGAATCACCATAACCTTAAACGTAGCTGGAGAACTTACGAAGCTTCGACGAAACTCCAATCGCAAGAATATATTCATATCTTTTATCCATCTTCTATATCATTACTAATAATCTCAAATACTTTAAAAGGGCACTCACATTACCTCATATACGCTCATAACGCGATTTCAAATCCTTTAGGTTACGATGTCACCTCGGGATACTTAAGGCAACCATATATATAACGATATTCTTACTAACTCGATTAACTTTCCTTGAACTTTCTTAACTCATTCTTTCTTGTCTTAATTAAAATAGCACAGACTCTTATGGGGTGTAACATCCTCCCCCCCCTTAGGAACATTCGTCCCCGAATGTCAAATTAGTCTTACATAATTATACTGCTTCTGGTGATCTTATAACGATTCACTTGTAACTTGAACTCATCTATCATGTTGTGCCTTTCTTTACTTAGACAAATGCCATTCTCCACCTGACATCTGTTAATATTGATCTTCCAAATATATTAGACACGATTTAGCTACCTCCGTAATCGAATGCAACTTACCATATCCATCTATACTTGAAGCTTAAGTCGAGTTCTTCTTGCTCGTTCTCTTTAAATTCACTGTCTTCTAGTAACTAGCTCGTTCTGACCATCTCACTTAAACCATTTCGCAATTTCCCTTAATCCTACTTATAACACTTCAAGCATATTATCTCGTGTCGTTTCTCTATTTTTGACTCAACTCTTCTATCGCCCCTTTACTCAGGTTCACCTGGGTCCCGAATCCCTCCTGAAATGATCTCCAGAAATTTGCTGATCATATATGCTTTCCCAAAATAAAATTTCCCAAGTAAGGATGATGCTTCTTACGAATGACATGGAGGGTATCTCTTAGAATTTAACCCAACATAATAGATTTTCCCTATTGGTATCGACTTTCAAAACATGCTAAGAACTTATATCTCATTTTCCTATTCATATTTCTGGAAAAATTTGGGTAGAGGTTCCTCTGTATTTCTTACTATCCCAAAACCTGCACGCAGGAAATACCGACCATGCCTCACAGGGCCAACACACATACGTATATACACATCATATCACATCGTATCATAGCCACACAGGGCTAACAATTTCAAATAAAAGTATAAAGGTGTCGGGACTTACCTCACATATGGCACCTCGAGACGTACCTGATCCTTTAACTATCTGTTATGTTGTACTTTTCTATCCACCTTCTCTTTCATCCTCAAATCTCACATTTCAATCAAATTCCAATATTCTTACCTTGCCCGACACGCCTCTTTCGTACCATAACTTACTTGCATATTGTGTAGCTTCCAATATCATCGGTCACTTTCTTTTGTCGATATCATTCTTCAGCTGAAATCAAAGGTTAGTAAGAGGAATTTCATTTCTTATGGCTGGCTCTATCGCACGATCTAAGATCCAAAGAAAGGTAACACCCTAAATGCCCTGTAGCCTCCTGTTTATCGATGTGGTGCACAACACACCGATAAACAAGACTCTACTAGACACGGCTTTGCAGACAACCCCTAGGACAGACCTGCTCTGATACCCTTTTGTCACACCCTAATTCCGCTAGGGTGTGATGGGCACCCGACCCTTACCTAGGGCCGAGCGAACCCTCAGACTCTTGCTGCACATAAAATCATGTCAAACTTTTCAAATCAAATGAGATGAAATACATCGTAATTTTTTTTTCCAGAAATATTCTTTCACGTAGCTTCCAAGCATAACGAATCAATAATCATACAAAATTCAGTACATAACACAGACCGACATTTTGGCTGACGGAGCCGCTTACAGAATGACAACCAATACCCACGACGCTGTCTGCAAAGTCTCTAACGTAATCCAGAAAGCATAACATACCAACTCTGACTCGGCAGCACTCCGGGAACAAATGGAGCTTGCCATCTGCACTGGAACATCTTCTATACTGTCTTCAACTCACCTGGGATTACCTGCGCGGCATGAAATGCAGCCCCCCGAAAAGAGGGGGTCAGTACGAAATATGTACTGAGTATGTAAACCATACAACACAGAAAGCAAAGTCACAACTGAAATACGATATATAGAAAGCGAGCACAATAGCCAGCATACTAAGGAGTCGTATCCGGCGTACAACATGCAAAAGAAGTTCCGGAGAAAATATTTTCTTTCTTTTGGAAAACATCTTTGTTTCACACACATAGAAGAATCAACGCACAATTTCCGCGGCCATAAGTCCAGCGGTCACAATCACACATACCGCGGTCAAGTATCCAGCGGTTTTCTATCACAAGTTCGACATACCGCGGTCAAGGGTCCAGCGGTCTATGTCGGCATAATCACAAGTGCGGCAGACGCGGTCAAGGGTCCAACAGTCAATGCCACACGTCCGGCATGACGCTGTCAAGGGTCCAACAGTCAATGTCGGGCACGCCGCGGTCGAGGGTCCAGCGGCCAATATCACATATGCGCATATTCACATAACCGGCCCGGGACTCGGTAACACAGAAGATAACCAGACAAAATACCAAATTATCACTTTCCAAACATAATCATACATGCCAGGATCATGCATCACATAAGACTCAGGTATACCAAAATCGTATATCGGAAAATAAAGAAAATAAGTAGTTTGTCCAGAATCTCAGGGTAAGATTTTTAAAAACGCTTTAGATGTCAAAAACATTTTATAATGCTCATGAAGGTGGTCATAACACCTATCATATAGTGAACAGCATAATAACCAGGAGTTACCTGCGAACTCCGGACAAGAGTACATTGGCTAAAGCCGTACATCACATGTCAGGGTTTCGGTCCCCACAATTGGGTCGATAATCATTAAAATCCGTCTCGGGATAGATAAAATATCTCCCGTTTAGTAGTCGGAACAATAACCATGAGTTTCCTTGACTTACCGTACGGGAATAAGACAAACAGAACAATAAGAGAGGCATCGGGGGTAGCGGGCCCACCTCGGGTGTCACGACCCAGCCCCGTGGGCCGCGACTGGCACCCTACCTGGGTACCCAGACCAAATCGCATATTCATTTTCGAACCCAAACTTATTTCAGAAATTTCAAAAGTTATATCAGACATAATTTATATCGAAAATCTGTCTTAAGCGGTCATATCAAATCAAACTCAAACAAAGCGGCGGAATAGACATCGCCGGTCAAAATACAAATATATACAGAAGGGCCATTTGGGGCCATAATATCAAACGGACCGCTCTAAGACCCGAAAGCAAAATCAGACAACATACACATAGGACCCTCGCCCCACAAAGATGACTACAGGCCTCTACGAATTCAAAACATAACATATGGCGAGACAGGGCCCCGCCGTACCCAAACTGTCAAATATACAAAATATATACAGAGTAGAGGAGTCTGTACCAAAACTGGACTCCGGACCAAGTAAGAGTACTCCGAAAAGCAAGAAGTGAAGCCTACTGCGGAGGATCACCGATGTCTGCACCTGCGGGCATAAAACGCAGCCCCCGAAGAGAGGGGGTCAGTACGAAATATGTACTGAGCATGTAAAGCACGGAGTACGGAATTATGGATCAAAACCGAAAGCAAATCAAATGTCAAAGTGGGGTACAAACTGGTATGTCAAAATCTGTATCGAAATCATATACGTATATACTATGCAAATGAAATCATGCAAACGCTTAGGAACGTGGTCGCCACTCCGACGCTGACGCCACACACAGCATAACACCAGAAGGTTTCAAATCTCCGTACATCCCCAAACATAATCATAATCATCGGTGAGCGTATCGCATCCCGAGCCATATCACAGCATAACTCCAAACGGAACCGGGCCCTATGGCGAGGCCTCGGGAACCGTAACACAGCATACAGCCGAATTTATCATACAGCGCACGAATCAAAACCGGCCCGGGAACCGGTGAACGAAGTCATAATAAGGCACGAGCGGAGTCGTGAGCAAACAAATGCAAATCGTATTTCAAAATAGTGTTTCAAAACAAAGTAAACTCATAAATCATATCCTATTACAAAATAGTCGAATACTTAGTCGACATAAGGTTTCATTTTGCAAAACGATTCCAAAATGGTCTATATAGTTCAAGACATGGATTAGTGCATCGAATAGTCCAAACATACCCCGTGGAAGGATGTTCCAAAGATCAGAAGTGGTACGTTCAACTCTGTTCTCAAAGATGGGCAATTCGGGCATTTTGGGGGTAGCGGACCCACCTCGAGTCGAAGTGAGGTGGCGAACATATTTTTATGAGCAGTTATATGCCAAGGGTCATACATAATCATTTCTAGGTTACCCGACCACATTTCGATAGGTTTCGGACGAATAGTGGCATTCTAGCCAAAAGGGAGCCTTTAGGCTTCAATCGAATTGAATGAATAGTAACTTTTCTGTGGATCGGGTTTCGAGGAGCAGAAATGCTCCGGAAGGTCTCATATTCAACCAACACCCTAAGATATGCCAAATAAAGAATTGGGAAGCTTTACATACCTCACAGATGTCGTAAGCTCCTCCAAAAGTCCCGTCCCGTTTCGTCAAAAATCTGCAAATGGTCAAAGTTACCAAATGAGATCCTTAGGCTCAAAAATGCCTTTAACTCCATATTTGCCTACCGAAATTTCGGCAGCATTTCCCCTATAAATCTAACATCCCCGAGGCATAACTCGTCTCAAATTAACCAACCACAACAGCCCACACATCAACAACCAAACTAAACAACAATCAAACCATTCTAGCTTTAAAGTTCTACATGATTTCTAAAGTTGGCAACTTCCATTCAAACTTTCAAAATCCCAATTCTATATTCACATAATTGTATTCATTTACCCATCCGACACTAGTCAAACACATTCCAAATTCAATCTAAGCCATACACGAAATTGCATCAAAATCAATAAATTTCCATAGTTCTTCAAAATATCAAAATTTCACGACGAACATTCTAACTAACGTCGTTTCATTCCAAATTCACCCATATCATTAAAAAGTCATATCTAAAGTCTCTAGTACCCAAAATATACATTGATATACATAAAGATACCAAGGATATACACTTTCCGATAACATCCAAATTCGTTTTCCACCGCCAATTTAATTCAACAATCAATCAATTACGATCTAAGGGTCACAACAACACATTATGCCAACTTAAACAAGATCAATTCAAACCATTTCTTTCCTTCCATAACTCACGGCCAAACACACTACACACACACACCCACGACTTTCTATTTACGTTAAAATTACGGGATCTCCATCTACTTCCAATGCTTAACACATTCACATCAATTCTATAACATAAAAGAGTAAGAATTCTCACCTTTTCTTGAAACCCCGACTTGTCGAAAACGTCGTCCCCGTGCCAAACTAATTATACCACGTCGGAGAGCGTCTTGAGTACTTCACAAATATGTAGAAACCAAGATTTTTGAATCACCACACAAGCTTGGAATTGTTTTTTCTCTCTTTCTCCTTAGTCATGGCCGAACCTCTCTATGGGGTGGTTCTTGAAATTTTGATCTCTTTTCTTGATAATCCTTAGTTATATCTCATATATATCCACTTAGGGGTCATGTGCATAGCACATGACCCTTTAAAAGTGGGCTTGGGCCACTTACTATGGCCGGCCCCCTTCAATCTTTTTGGGCTTCAATTGAGTTGTAATTTCTTTGGCCCAATTCTTGAAATGCCCCTTTTTGTAATTCCCGAAACTAATTTCCGAAATTCCAAATTTATCCTCGGCCTTCCCCGAGGTCTTAGCATTTAAAGATTTCACAACCAACATAGTCATATTCACAAAAATTAAATTAGGTCCTTCTAACACCCGAGTCATAATTATTTCTCGATTTCCAATTGTGCGAAAACACGGGGCCTAACATTCTCCCCCCCTTAAGAACATTCGTCCCCGAATGTTAAACAAATCTTATGAAGGCTCACAAGCATAACGGGAAAACCATTTTATATAAATAGCACACATGGTCCATCCGTTCATTGGTACAACAAATACAAAAGTCTAGATTACAGGAGGCGTAGGGAATAAATGGGGGAATCTCTTCTTCATCTCATCCTCCGCCTCCCAAGTCATCTCTTCCCGGTTGTTATTGCGCCACAGAACCTTGACCGAAGGCACCTCCTTAGTGCGCAATCTTCTCACCTGACGATCCAGAATAGATATCGGCTGCTCGTCATAAGATAGCCGCTCCGTCACCTGAAGATCGTCTACTGGGAATATCCTGGAAGGGTCACCAATACATTTCCGCAGCATAGACACATGAAACACCGGGTGCACGGACTCCAAATCGGATGGCAAGTCTAGCTCGTAGGCGACTGCGCCTATCCTCCGAACAATCTGGTAAGGCCCGATGTACCGCGGACTCAGCTTACCCTTCCTGCCAAATCTCATAACGCCCTTCATAGGCGACACCTTCAGGAATACCCAGTCGCCAACCTGGAACTCCAACGGTCGACGCCGTTTATCGGCATAAGCTTTCTGCCGACTCTGAGCAGCTAACAGTCGCTCCCGAATAAGCTTCACCTTATCTACAGCCTCCTGGATCACATCCGGCCCAATCAGCTTAGTCTCACCCACGTCAAACCAGCCAATAGGAGATCTGCATCTCCTGCCATAAAGGTCCTCATACGGGGCCATCTGAATGCTGGAGTGATAACTGTTATTGTAGGCAAACTCTATAAGCGGCAAATGATCATCCCAGCTGCCCCTGAAATCAATAGCGCAAGCCCGTAACATATCCTCGAGCGTCTGGATAGTGCGCTCGGCCTGCCCGTCGGTCTGAGGATGGAAAGCTGTACTGAGGGTCACCTGGGTCCCTAATCCCTCCTGAAATGACCTCCAGAAATTAGCTGTAAACTGAGCACCTCGGTCAGTAATAATAGATACAGGGACCCCGTGAAGTCTGACTATCTCTCTGATATATAATCTGGCATAGTCCTCAGCCGAATATGTAGTCCGGACCGGAAGGAAATGGGCTGATTTCGTCAGCCTGTCCACAATAACCCAAATAGAGTCGTACCTGCGTAGAGTACGCGGCAACCCAACAACGAAGTCCATATTAATCATCTCCCATTTCCAGGCTGGAATCTCCATCTCCTGTAACAAGCCACCGGGCTTCTGGTGCTCGATCTTGACTTGCTGGCAGTTTGGGCACTGACTAATAAACTCAGCAATGTCTTTCTTCATGCCGTCCCACCAATACAAACACCTGAGGTCCCGATACATCTTGGTGGAACCAGGATGGACGGAATACCGGGCACAATGTGCCTCGCCCATAATCTGCCGCCGTAAGCCCGCGACATCCGGTACACAGAACCTGCCGTTGTATAATAATACTCCTTCAGGCGAGATTTCGAACTGAGTCGTTGCTTTATTAAGGGCCACATCCCTGTACTGAATCAAAGTAGGATCCTCAAACTGGCGCTGCTTTACCTCCTGAATAATAGATGACTCAGCAACCGGGCGAACAGAAATCCCAGAATCTCCAGAATCGGCCAAACGAACTCCGAGGCTGGCCAGCTGATGAATATCACGAACCAAATCTCTCTTATCAGATGGGACGTCAGCCAGACTGCCTACGGACTTGCGGCTAAGCGCATCAGCTACCACGTTGGCTTTCCCTGGATGGTACAGAATATCAACGTCGTAATCCTTTAGTAGCTCCAGCCACCTCCGCTGCCGCAAGTTTAGCTCCTTCTGCTTAAAAATATACTGAAGGCTCTTATGATCCGTATAGATATCCACATGGACCCCATATAAATAATGCCGCCAAATCTTCAAAGCATGAATCACCGCGGCCAACTCAAGATCATGAGTGGGATAGTTCTTCTCGTGCGGTCTGAGCTGCCGGGAAGCATAGGCTATAACTCGACCGTGCTGCATCAATACACATCCGATCCCAATACCAGAGGCGTCACAATATACAACATACCCATCAGACCCCTCTGGAAGAGCCAAAACTGGCGCTGTAATCAATCTCTCCTTCAGCATCTGAAAGCTGCGCTCGCAGGCATCTGACCACTGGAATTTTGCTGCTTTCTGGGTAAGCCTCGTCAGTGGTGCTGCAATGGAAGAGAAGTCCTCCACAAACCTGCGGTAATACCCAGCCAATCCCAGAAAACTGCGCACCTCAGTCGGTGTAGTAGGCCTGGGCCAATTCTGCACAGCCTCAATCTTCTGCGTATCGACCCGAATACCATCTGCGCCGACAATATGACCCAAGAATGCCACAGAAGTCAACCAGAACTCGCATTTAGAGAATTTAGCATATAACTTCTGCTGACGGAGAATACCAAGTACCGTCTGCAAGTGATCTGAATGCTCCTCGGCTGATCGCGAGTAAATCAGGATATCATCAATAAATACAATAACAAACATGTCCAGGAATGGCCGAAATACCCGGTTCATCAGATCCATAAATACTGTTGGAGCATTAGTCAGCCCGAAAGACATAACTCTGAACTCATAATGCCCGTACCGGGTCCTGAAAGCAGTCTTCGGGATATCAGACTCCCGTACTCGCACCTGGTGATAGCCTGAGCGCAGATCTATCTTGGAGAAGTGTCTAGCACCCTGCAGCTGATCAAACAAGTCATCAATCCGGGGAAGGGGATATTTATTCTTAATAGTCACCCTATTCAGCTGCCGGTAGTCAATACACATCCGCAACGACCCATCCTTCTTTCTGACAAACAATACCGGCGCTCCCCAGGGTGATGTGCTGGGCCTGATAAAACCCTTATCCAGCAAATCTTTCAGCTGCTCCTTCAACTCCTTCAACTCAGCTGGTGCCATCCTGTAGGGAGGAATAGATATAGGCTGCGTATCCGGCATCAACTCAATAGAAAAATCAATCTCCCGCTCCGGCGGAAGGCCAGGAAGCTCGTCAGGAAAAACATCTGGAAACTCACTGACGACCGGGACAGACTGAAGGGTAGGTACCTCCGCGGCAGTATCATGCACACGAACCAAATGATAGATATAACCCTTCTGAATCATCTTCTTAGCCTTGAGGTATGAAATAAACTTACCCCTCGGCGATGCAGTAGATCCGAACCACTCTATGACTGGTTCCCCTGGAAACTGAAAACGGACTACCTTTTGCTGGCAGTCGACATTAGCATAACAGGAAGACAACCAGTCCATACCCATAATGACGTCAAACTCGAGCATGTCTAACTCTACCAAATCAGCCTTAGTGCTACGATCATAAATAGTCACAGAACAATCCCTATAGACCTGCCTCGCTATAATAAAATCCCCAACTGGCGTAGCTACCTCAAATGGCTCTATAGGCTCAGACACTATCCCAATCTTACTAGCAACGAGCGGGGAAATATATGATAAAGTAGAGCCAGGGTCAATCAATTCATATACAGATCTGGAGAAAACCAGTAATGTACCTGTGACGACATTTGGCGAAGCCTCCTGATCCTGGTGGCTGGCCAAAGCATATATGCGGTTCGAGGGACAGCTAGAACCTGAAGCGCCACCGCGGCCTCGACCGCGCCCTGCCGGTGCTGGAATACCCCGCCCTCCAGGGCGTGCAACAGATGGAACAGAGGAAGAACCGGCGGCTGACCCTGTCTGCTGAGCCGCATTACCCGAACCACTGGCCAATGGGCAGTCTCTCATAAAGTGGCCCTGACCACCGCAAGAGAAGCAAGCTCCCGTCGCTCGGTAACACTCCCCGGGATGAGACTTCCCGCAATGTGGACAACGGGGTCTAGGTGGTCTGGCCTGACTGGGACCCCTGGATACCTGCGACCCTGCCGCTCTGGAGCTCTGACCGGCCCCAGACGGTCCCGTACTGTCGAATCTCCGGCTACCTGACTGAGTACCCCGGCCGGAAGGAGGGAAATATTTATCAGACTGCTGCTGCTGCTGAGGCTGTCCGCCTCGAGAATCTCCTGAATAACCCGCGGATCTAGCCCTCTTGGGCGGCCTCCTGTCTCGATCTCTGCCAGCAGGATCAGATCTGCGACGGTCCTCCATACCCATCGCATAGGCCTGAAGCCGGGAAATAACCATGTCTGTCTGCAGTGACACGGCCATACAGCTGTCTACCAAATACCGGTCCAATCCCATAACATAGCGGTGCATTCGATCGGACATATCTGCTACCACGGCCGGTGCATATCGGGCCAGAGAATCAAACTCAAGGCTATACTCGCGAACACTCCGACCCCTCTGCTGCAGACGTAAAAACCGATCCGCTCGTGCCCGCCGTAACTCTGGTGGCAAAAAGTGGCGGGTGAATGCTGTCACAAACTGATCCCAAGTGGCTGGAGGGGCACCCTCTCCCCTAGACAGCTCCCAAGTCTCGTACCAATGGGTAGCCACATCTCGAAGCCTGTGCGACGCCAGCTCAACCGACTCGGTCTCAGAAGCCCTGACTAGGTCCAGTGAGCGTCGCATCCCCCGAATAAAGTCATGGGGGTCCTCGTCGGGCTTAGACCCGAAGAACTCTGGAGGCCCACATAGCAGAAACTCCCGAACTCGCAGGCTGTCCCGCCTGTCATCATCATCATCATCCCTCCGCCCGCGTCTGCGAGCCTGCCCTGCTACCAGCGTAGTCAGCAACTGCACAGCCTCTCTCAGGGTCCGATCCTCCGCCCCTGGCTGAGGAGCTGGAGTCTCAGGTGTGGGTACACGGACCTCTGGAGCTGCCGATGGTCCTGCTCCAGGCTGTACTAGTGGGGGTGTAGCAGACCCCTCAGACTGTGGCACATCCTCAGGCAAATCATAAACACGAGCCCGGGTAGCTCGCTGTGCCTGGCTAGTCTCCCCAATCCTCGCCTTGCCCTTCTGGGCTGCCGTTGCCTTCTTCGGAGGCATCACTGCAAACACGAAGGCGAGTCAGATCAAAATCATCCTAATAGCACAGCTCTATCGCACGATCTAAGATTTCAACGAAAGTAACATCCTAAATGCCCTGTAGCCTCCTGCTTATAGACGTGGTGCACAACACATCGATAAACAAGACTTTACGAGACACGGCCTGTAGACATTCCGAGGACAAACCGCTCTGATACCACTTTTGTCACGACCCAGCCCCGTGGGCCGCGACTGGCACCCTACCTGGGTACCCAGACCAAATCGCATATTCATTTTCGAACCCAAACTTATTTCAGAAATTTCAAAAGTTATATCAGACATAATTTATATCGAAAATCTGTCTTAAGCGGTCATATCAAATCAAACTCAAACAAAGCGGCGGAATAGACATCGCCGGTCAAAATACAAATATATACAGAAGGGCCATTTGGGGCCATAATATCAAACGGACCGCTCTAAGACCCGAAAGCAAAATCAGACAACATACACATAGGACCCTCGCCCCACAAAGATGACTACAGGCCTCTACGAATTCAAAACATAACATATGGCGAGACAGGGCCCCGCCGTACCCAAACTGTCAAATATACAAAATATATACAGAGTAGAGGAGTCTGTACCAAAAGTGGACTCCGGACCAAGTAAGAGTACTCCGAAAAGCAAGAAGTGAAGCCTATTGCGGAGGATCACCGATGTCTGCACCTGCGGGCATAAAACGCAGCCCCCGAAGAGAGGGGGTCAGTACGAAATATGTACTGAGCATGTAAAGCACGGAGTACGGAATTATGGATCAAAACCGAAAGCAAATCAAATGTCAAAGTGGGGTACAAACTGGTATGTCAAAATCTGTATCGAAATCATATACGTATATACTATGCAAATGAAATCATGCAAACGCTTAGGAACGTGGTCGCCACTCCGACGCTGACGCCACACACAGCATAACACCAGAAGGTTTCAAATCTCCGTACATCCCCAAACATAATCATAATCATCGGTGAGCGTATCGCATCCCGAGCCATATCACAGCATAACTCCAAACGGAACCGGGCCCTATGGCGAGGCCTCGGGAACCGTAACACAGCATACAGCCGAATTTATCATACAGCGCACGAATCAAAACCAGCCCGGGAACCGGTGAACGAAGTCATAATAAGGCACGAGCGGAGTCGTGAGCAAACAAATGCAAATCGTATTTCAAAATAGTGTTTCAAAACAAAGTAAACTCATAAATCATATCCTATTACAAAATAGTCGAATACTTAGTCGACATAAGGTTTCATTTTGCAAAACGATTCCAAAATGGTCTATATAGTTCAAGACATGGATTAGTGCATCGAATAGTCCAAACATACCCCGTGGAAGGATGTTCCAAAGATCAGAAGTGGTACGTTCAACTCTGTTCTCAAAGATGGGCAATTCGGGCATTTTGGGGGTAGCGGACCCACCTCGAGTCGAAGTGAGGTGGCGAACATATTTTTATGAGCAGTTATATGCCAAGGGTCATACATAATCATTTCTAGGTTACCCGACCACATTTCGATAGGTTTCGGACGAATAGTGGCATTCTAGCCAAAAGGGAGCCTTTAGGCTTCAATCGAATTGAATGAATAGTAACTTTTCTGTGGATCGGGTTTCGAGGAGCAGAAATGCTCCGGAAGGTCTCATATTCAACTAACAACCTAAGATATGCCAAATAAAGAATTGGGAAGCTTTACATACCTCACAGATGTCGTAAGCTCCTCCAAAAGTCCCGTCCCGTTTCGTCAAAAATCTGCAAATGGTCAAAGTTACCAAATGAGATCCTTAGGCTCAAAAATGCCTTTAACTCCATATTTGCCTACCGAAATTTCGGCAGCATTTCCCCTATAAATCTAACATCCCCGAGGCATAACTCGTCTCAAATTAACCAACCACAACAGCCCACACATCAACAACCAAACTAAACAACAATCAAACCATTCTAGCTTTAAAGTTCTACATGATTTCTAAAGTTGGCAACTTCCATTCAAACTTTCAAAATCCCAATTCTATATTCACATAATTGTATTCATTTACCCATCCGACACTAGTCAAACACATTCCAAATTCAATCTAAGCCATACACGAAATTGCATCAAAATCAATAAATTTCCATAGTTCTTCAAAATATCAAAATTTCACGACGAACATTCTAACTAACGTCGTTTCATTCCAAATTCACCCATATCATTAAAAAGTCATATCTAAAGTCTCTAGTACCCAAAATATACATTGATATACATAAAGATACCAAGGATATACACTTTCCGATAACATCCAAATTCGTTTTCCACCGCCAATTTAATTCAACAATCAATCAATTACGATCTAAGGGTCACAACAACACATTATGCCAACTTAAACAAGATCAATTCAAACCATTTCTTTCCTTCCATAACTCACGGCCAAACACACTACACACACACACCCACGACTTTCTATTTACGTTAAAATTACGGGATCTCCATCTACTTCCAATGCTTAACACATTCACATCAATTCTATAACATAAAAGAGTAAGAATTCTCACCTTTTCTTGAAACCCCGACTTGTCGAAAACGTCGTCCCCGTGCCAAACTAATTATACCACGTCGGAGAGCGTCTTGAGTACTTCACAAATATGTAGAAACCAAGATTTTTGAATCACCACACAAGCTTGGAATTTTTTTTTCTCTCTTTCTCCTTAGTCACGGCCGAACCTCTCTATGGGGTGGTTCTTGAAATTTTGATCTCTTTTCTTGATAATCCTTAGTTATATCTCATATATATCCACTTAGGGGTCATGTGCATAGCACATGACCCTTTAAAAGTGGGCTTGGGCCACTTACTATGGCCGGCCCCCTTCAATCTTTTTGGGCTTCAATTGAGTTGTAATTTCTTTGGCCCAATTCTTGAAATGCCCCTTTTTGTAATTCCCGAAACTAATTTCCGAAATTCCAAATTTATCCTCGGCCTTCCCCGAGGTCTTAGCATTTAAAGATTTCACAACCAACATAGTCATATTCATAAAAATTAAATTAGGTCCTTCTAACACCCGAGTCATAATTATTTCTCGATTTCCAATTGTGCGAAAACACGGGGCCTAACATCGGGCCAAGTCGAGGCGGTGGACGAGAATCACGCCCATTAGACTCTACGGAGTCGTCCAGGAAAGTTTTAGAACGATCGGGTTACATTTGTAAACGTTTTGGAAGTCCAGCCACTTTTCTAGTAAAATGCACCTTTTATAATTCAATTCTATTGAATGAATAGTAACGAAAACTAATCTCGGGTTACGATGAGCAGGATGGTCCCCGAGGCCGAAATTTCAACCTAGTAGACCTAGGGCATGCCAAAGAAGGAAAGGATAAGCTTTACATACCTTTCGCGCTACTCACGCTTGTCCAAACTCAATCTCCGTTTCGCCCAAAACCTACAAATGGTCATTTTTACCAATTGTTAACTATAAGGCTTTTGGTATTCAATCTTTAACTCATCACTTGTCTACAAAAATTTGGGCAGCATTTCCCCTATAAACTCGTCTATCCGAATTTCCAATTGCTCTCCTGTTGACACAGAAATACCAACAATAACATATGGACACAACCATATCTTCAATTCTTTTATTTCAACAAGAACAACAACATATCAAAACAGCCCTCAACTGTAACATAACGATGCCCGAAATTCTAACGAACACTTGCAATACACCAAGCAGCCCATATGCACTTCTTATACCTTATTTCATGCAATATTTTCAGAAAATTTCAGGGAAATACAACAGCAGCCACTCGACACCACATCATCTACTCATGTGCAATAAAACCACATTATTATCTCTATAATCCTTACAACAACCCACAACAATTTAACTCCAACTCTAACCATTAAATTCCTTCACTCTCCTCACATATCCATGATTACAACAACCAAAATATTAATTCAAATCAGTCCATCAATTTCAATTAAAACAGCCCCTCACCCATAAATTTCAACAAAACAACAAACGAGTTTATAATGTTGTTTTCTCCGTTCTAATTCGTTAAAACTCTAAATAAACACTTTAATAACATAAAAGGAATTTTATAAATACCTTATCAGAAGCTCCACCACGAAAATTTCATCCCCCAAGACCAATATTTATCTCAAATTGAAGGCAACGCAACGTACAACATTTTTCTCTTCATGAGCTTCGGGATTCGGAGCTCGGATTTTGATCAAAATGGATTCCTTAGCCTAGGATCTCTCTCTCTCTCTCTAATGTTTTTGGAGGATATTAGCTGAAAATGATCAGCCCTCAAGTGAATTTGCCATATATATTAACGTTAATGGGCCTCATGGGCCGAAACATTAGTGTTTGGGTCGGGTCCAAACTTGCTGCCCTGCCAGCCCAACTTGCATCGTCCATATTTCCTTATCCAAATGTCAATTTGACGAGCGGTTTGTTGCGTTGGAAACTAGACTCGATGAACTTCATTTTAGGCTTTTGAAACACCTTAAAACTCCTCATATACTAGGAGATATGCCCCCAACAATATGGGATAAAAATCTGGTCCGAGATTTTACTGAAGTCGTTCCGATTCATTTTGTTTAGATTCGTTTATTTTCTAATCCTCTTCCAACTCTCATGTAACCTCTTATACATACATATACATACCCATATACATACATAACAATCCATACACGTCTCGAAGGGTCCGGAGAATCACCATAACCTTAAACGTAACTGGAGAACTTACGAAGCTTCGACGAAACTCCAATCGCAAAAATATATTCATATCTTTTATCCATCTTCTATATCATTACTAATAATCTCAAATACTTTAAAAGGGCACTCACATTACCTCATATACGCTCATAACGCGATTTCAAATCCTTTAGGTTACGATGTCACCTCGGGATACTTAAGGCAACCATATATATAACGATATTCTTACTAACTCGATTAACTTTCCTTGAACTTTCTTAACTCATTCTTTCTTGTCTTAATTAAAATAGCACAGACTCTTACGGGGTGTAACAATATGTCTTTCACTGAGTCCCGAGCCAAGACAAATTTTCATGCACAGTTTCACTACATTGTTCACCGAGTCCCTCACCAGAGGGCCCTGACACGTTATATATATATATATATATGTATGTATATGATGATGTGATGATATGATTGTGTGATGGTGTGATGATCTGATGGTGTGATGATGTGATTATGGCGCCGTGGATGGTATGTGGCGACCTTATTCACCGAGTCCCTCACTAGAGGGCCGAGACACGTTATATACTGATATATGATATTGATATGCATGATTTTCATTTCATAAGGCAAGTGTATTGATGTTTTAAAAGTCTTACTTGTTTATGGTAATCTCTATTTCAGTTATGATCATCTTTACTGTATTTCATGCTTTATATACTCAGTACATATTCCGTACTGACCCCCTTTCTTCGGGGGGCTGCGTTTCATGCCTGCAGGTACAGATAGTCGGTTTGGTGACCCTTCCGCATAGGACTTCTACTCAGCTGTCTTGGAGAGCTCCGTTGTTTCGGAATTTGGACTTTTGGTACAGATCTTATGATATATATATGTATGTTTATCCAGGGGTACGACGGGGCCCTGTCCCGTCATATTTCACTGTTAGTACTCTTAGAGGTCTGTACACATAGGTGTGGGTTGTGTATAAGATCTGTTCAGCTGTGCCTATCCGATGTGCTATGACATGATGTCCGTCTGTAGTGGCAGCCTTGTCGGTTTGCATATGACATGATGACGATGTGTAGTGGCAGCCTTGTCAGCTTGCGTATCATTTTTTGGTTTGATTAGTGGTGACTCCACAGGAGACAGATTATCTGAATATACATATATGACGACGTTATGAACCGTTGGAGTTCTTTTGCAAGTTTCCATATTATTCATAGATTCAGTTTGATTATATGTAACAGGTCGTATACGGGTGTCCAGTTCGGGCACTAGTCATGGCCCACGGGGTTGGGTCGTGACATCCAGCTCCAATTCCTCCCCTTGCTGCATCGGGTCAACAAATGACCAAGGCCATCCAGTTATTGACACAATTGGTTGCCGCACAAGCACAACGACAAATCGTGGGTTCAAGTGATCGGGCAGTAAGTACCAAAGCCCGTGATTTTATGAGTCTAAATCCTCCGGAGTTCTTTGGGTCGAAGCCGGAAGAAGACCCAAAGGTTTCATTGATGAGATGTTGAGGACTTTGAAGATTGTCCATGTCTCCGAAACCGAATCCGTGGAGTTGGCATCTTACAGACTTCGGGATGTGGCGGTGTTATGGTACAACAATTGGGTATTATCAAGAGGAGAGAATGCGCCTCCTCCGGTGTGGCAAGAGTTTGTAGATGCTTTTGTTCGTCACTATTTACCACCTGAGGTCCGCTGAGCTAGAGCGGATAGATTCAAATTTGAGGCAAGGAAATATGAGTGCCTGGGAGTATAGCTAGATATGCCCCGCCATGATGGCTGACATGGGAGATCGGGTACATAGATTTGTGAGTGGCCTAGGGCCACATTTATTCAGAGATTGTCTGACAGCATCCTTGCAAGATGGGATGGATATCTCCCGAATACAGGCTCATGCTCAGAATTTGGAGGGGCGACAACAACAACAAAGAGGCGATCGTGATATCGATAGAAGGCAAGGAAAGAGGGCCAGGTCCGTGGAAGCTAGCAGTGATCATAGAGGGGGATCAAGGCAGACATATTCTGGGTACTCAGGCAAGTCAGTGACGAGTGCACCTCCTCGATTCGCAGGTAGGAGATTTGATCGCTCCTTTCGTTCAGGACAGGGCCAGAGTTTGAGGGCTTCAGATTCCTAGTTCAGGGAAGATTATAGTCAGAGGAGACCCCCAATGCCGCGATGCAACCAATGCGGCAGCTTACATTCCGGACACTGTCGTCAGGGTTCGGATGCCTGTTATACTTGTGGTCAGGTGGGGCACATGATGAGCGATTTCCCGTCGATGAGTGGTAGAGTTGGAGTTCAGCCTACAGGTTCAGTAGCTGGTTCTTCATCAGTACGCCCGGTAGGGCAGACTCCCCAGATGACAGCAGGTCGTGGGAGAGGCCGAGGGGCAGCATCTACTTCAGGTGCAACTCAGCCCCGTGTATATGCTTTAGCCGACGACAGGATCTCGAGTCCTATCCGAATGTAGTTACAGGTATATTGTACATATTCTCCCGTGATGTGTATGCATTGATAGATCCGGGTTCTACATTCTCTTATATTACTCCATATGTTGCTGGTTGTATTGGGGTGAAACCCGAGTCAATTAGACCCTTTGAGGTACTCACTCCGGTTGGTGATCCCGTGATAGCAAGACAAGTGTACAGAAATTGTGTCATTGTGATATGTGATCGTAAGACAAAAGATAATTTGATTGAGCTGAAAATGGTAGATTTCGATGTAATGATGGGTATGGATTTGTTGGCCTCGTGTTATGCAAATGTTGATTGCCGAGCGAAAATGGTTCGATTTCAATTTCCGAGAGAGCCCGTGCTTGAATGGAAAGGTAATGCAGCATCGCCAAAGGGAATGTTTATTTCCTACCTCAAGGCAAGGAAGATGATAGCCAGGGGTTATGTTTATCACTTAGTCCGGGTTCATGACACCGAGGCAAAGCCGCCAACTTTTCAGTCAGTTCTGGTAGTGAATGAATTTTCAGATGTGTTTCCAGATGAACTTCCAGGTCTTCCACCAGAAAGAGAGATTGACTTTGCCATTGATGTGTTACCGGACACCAAGCCCATTTCTATTCCTCCTTATCGAATGGCCCCGACAGAATTAAAGGAGCTAAAGGCGCAGTTGAAAGACTTGCTCGAGAAGGGATTCATTAGACCCAGTTCATCCCCGTGGGGAGCACCGGTCTTGTTTGTGAGAAAGAAAGACGGTTCCCTGCGAATATGAATTGACCATAGGCAACTGAACAAGGTGAAAATAAAGAACATATATCCTCTTCCAAGAATTGATGACATGTTCGACCAGTTGTAAGGTGCCAAGTGGTTTTCTAAAATAGATTTGAGGTCAGGTTATCATCAAGTGAGAGTTAGAGAAGCAGATATTCCAAAAACAGCCTTCAGAACGAGATATGGCCACTACAAATTTCGGGTGATGTCATTCGGGTTGACTAATGCTCCGACCGTGTTTATGAATCTGATGAACAACATATTCAGGCCCCTCTTGGATCTATTTGTGATAGTATTTATTGATGATATCCTAGTGTATTCTCGCACAGAATCAGAACATGTAGATCATTTGAGAATTGTTCTTGGCATTCTTCGAGCCCGAGAATTGTATGCGAAATTTTCAAAATGCGAGTTTTGGCTAACTTCTGTAACATTTCTGGGCCATGTTATCTCAGATGATGGAATTCGAGTCGACACTCAGAAAATCGAAGCTGTGAAGACTTGGCCAAGGCCTACGACGCCTACAGAAGTTCGTAGTTTTCTGGGTTTGGCAGGTTATTATAGAAGATTCGTAGAGGGCTTCTCATCTATTTCAGCCCCGTTGACAAAGCTAACCCATAAGTCAGCTAAATTTCAATTGTATGATGCTTGTGAGCGAAGTTTCGAAGAGTTGAAGGACAGATTGACCTCAGCTCCAGTTTTAACACTTCCAGAAGGGTCAGATGGTTATGTTGTGTATTGTGACGCTTCCGGTGTCGGATTGGGATGCGTATTGATGCAGCATGGTAAGGTTATTGCATATGCTTCGAGGCAATTGCGGAAACATGAGAAGAATTATCCAACGCATGATCTTGAATTGGCTGCGGTCATTCATGCCTTAAAAATGTGGAGACATTATTTATATAGTGTGCACATTGATATTTATACGGATCACAAAAGTCTTCAGTACATTTTCAAACAGAAGGAGTTGAATTTATGTCAGAGGCGGTGGTTAGAATTATTGAAGGATTATGATGTGAATATTTTGTATCACCCTGGAAAGGCGAATTTAGTAGCCGATGCGCTTAGCCGACGATCGATGGGCAGTTTATGTGAAATCCCTCCGGAAAGGAAAGAGATGGTTCAAGAACTTCACCGATTAGCTAATCTGGGAGTGCGTGTAATTGATTCGGATGATGCAGGTATTAGTGTCAAAGATTCCACAATTTCATCCTTGGATCGGGAAGTAAGAGAACGACAACATAAAGATCCTCAATTGTGCCACTACAGAGACACATCTCAGGGGAAAGAAAAGTCCCCGTTTAAAGTTTCCATTGATGGAATTCTTAGATACCGAGGCAGGCTATGTGTGCCGAATGTGGCGGAATTGTGCCGACGAATTCTAGAAGAAGCACATTGTTCCGGATATTCTATTCATCTAGGTACAACCAAAATGTATCATGATCTCAAGATAATGTACTGGTGGGATGGCATAAAGAGAGACATAGCAGAATTTGTAGCACAATGCCCAAATTGCCAACAAGTAAAAGTTGAACATCAGAAGTCAGGAGGCTTATTGCAAGCAATAGAGATACCCACCTGGAAATGGGAAGTGATCAACATGGATTTCATCGTGGGATTACCCCGTTCCCGTGGAAGGTATGATTCTATATGGGTGATCGTGGATAGATTGACGATAGCAGCCCATTTTCTTCCGGTTAGAACTACGTACTCAGCAGAAGACTATGCAAGGTTGTATCTCAAAGAAATTGTGCGACTCCATGGAATTCCATTATCTATTATCACGGATAGAGGAGCACAGTTTACAGCTAAGTTCTGGAAGTCTTTTCAAGAAGGTTTGGGCACGCAAGTGAAGCTTAGCACGACATTTCATCCGTAAACTGATGGGCAGGCCGAACGTACCATTCAAACCTTAGAAGATATGCTACGGGGGTGTGTGTTGGATTTTGGTGGTAGCTGGGATGATCACTTACCCCTCATTGAGTTCGCATACAACAATAGCTACCATTCTAGTATACAAATGGCTTCATACGAAGCTTTATATGGAAGCAAATGTAGATCTCCAATAGGATGGTTAGAAATAGGAGAAGCACAATTAGTGGGCCCTGAATTGATCCAACAAGCAATAGAAAAAGTCAAGCTGATCCAAGATCGGTTGTTCGCAGCCCAAATTCGCCAAAAGTCCTATGCGGACAACCGCTGACGAGACTTGGAATTTAAAATTAATGATTCGGTATTTTTGAAAGTGTCACCAATGAAAGGGGTGATGAGATTTGGCAAGAAAGGGAAGCTAAGTCCCAGATACATTGGACCCTACAAAATCATCAGCAAGGTGGGTCAGGTAGCCTATGAATGTGATTTGCCTTCGGAGCTTGAATCAGTCCATCCAGTCTTTCACGTTTCGATGCTCCGTAAGTGTATTGGAGATCCCACAAAGATTGTCTCAATAGCTGATGTGCAAATAACGGAAAAGCTAACCTATGAAGAAGTGTCTATTGCCATCCTAGGTAAGAAAGTGCGAAAGCTTCGAAATAAAGAGGTAGCGTCAGTCAAAGTATTGTGGCAGAACAACAATCGAGAAGAAATGACTTGGGAAGCAGAAGAGAGTATGAAGTCCAAATGCCCACACTTATTCCAGCCCCCAGGAGGGACCCAAGATGAAACGCCGACGATATAAGGTATGTATGATTTATTTTATGCCTGTGGTCGTGTGTGGCCACGGATATGTTGATATTGTGATGTAGCCCTGTGAGGCGATGATATTATGGGTTGTTGTGACAGGTTGGTAGTGCAAAATTACAGGGGAAACTCTGGCAAAATTTTTGTAGAATCCCGAGTGTTTAACATTCGAGGACGAATGTCCCAAAGGGGGGGGGGGAGAATGTTACACCTTGGAAATTTCCCCGTTAGCGTATAGAGAATAGGACTAAGAATAGTATGAAGAATACGATATTTTGACGAGAAATAAATGGTATTTGATGACCCTAAACGGGAATTCGAAAGCATATGAGGCAAGGAAAGAAAGTTGCTAAGAAAATCGAACCATATGTTGTGTATCGGATAAGAATAACTAGCAATGATTTGGTGATGGCATAATAAAGTCTTAGGGATAAGAAATAATGTCCTTTAGATTGGTATTGAAGTGTTAAACAAGTGCCAAGAAGGTTCCATAAGGATCGGAGATCAAACAAGTCGACGAGAAGGAAAACGGAACCATTGGGCATTATACGGCCCAACCTACGGACCGTATAAATTGTACCAGCCATATGTTGGACCGTAATTTTCCAAGGAGGCCACCAGCCACTGGACCAAATGTACGACCATACATACGGTCCGTATAAATAGTACGGACCGTATGTTGGTCCGTATAAAGAGGGTCGGCCAGATTTTAAGTTTAAGTATAAGGGACCTCTTTCATTTCATTTTTATTCCACTTTCACTCTACACTTCAAGAAACATCTAGAACCCTCTTTACTCTTCAACTACAAGAGAAATCAAAGGAAAACCAATATCAACAACATCAAATTCATGAAAACAAAAGTGTGAAACCTAACTAAAGTTCATCCTCCTCAAAGAAAACCAAAAGAGGTGAGATAGGGTTTTGGTGCTAGAGTAGAAACTCCACTCAAGGCTTGTTCCACCATCATCTAAGGTACGTTTCATGACTTCATCATGTTGCTTAAGGTATTGAAAAGATAAGATGCTTGAATGGTAGAAAAACATAGAAGATGGGTCTTAAATGGATGAATAGTGTCACAATTGAATGTTAGTGGAATGGAATCATTAATGTTGATATACTATGATTATGAATATGTTGTAAAGGATGTTTATACCATGAAATAAGTATTATATAGCAGAAAACGCGACAATGAGTTATATGTATAAATGTGGAGAAATTAGAGAGAAATGGTGGATTGTGGTTAATGCATGTAAATGATGATTGTTGATTTCAATATTGTGGATGTTATTGTGAGCATTTCAGAGTCGATATAGAATACGGGAAAAGTAGTAGAAACAAAGGAAGTGCTGCCCAATTTTCTTTAGAAATGGTAGCACATTCGTATGGTTAATTAACTAATGTTAGTGTGAATTCCCTTTTGAAGGTAGAGACGCGATATCGAAGGAGAACAAGCGAATGATAGCTTAGTTAAACGTCAAAGGTATGTGAGGCTAGTCCCTTCTTTTTAATGGCATGAATCCTATAGCGCAACTTCTTTCTTATCAATGAGCCTATGTCCATAGTTAGCTATAAAAGGTAATGAGTTAAAGTATATGGATTGTAGTGATGTTATTTATCGCTTACACTCACCTTATATGCTAATTCCTTCAAGGTGAGTCAGGATGTCAATGATTGTTCCATAATGTAATCGGGGGATCACGACCTTACGTCACCCCGTTAAAGTATGGTTTATCTTGAGCCTTATACATGTATTATGATAAGTTAAGCATAGTATGATGAGCATATAATGATATTACTATTAGACCGCGCCTAATTGGCCAGGCAGTCACCGCCAAGGCGGGCAGCTATACGATACACCATGGCCAAATGGCATGGGCAGACACCACTAGTGGGCGGCATGAGATGTTACCCCGGACGCGGGAGGCCTGGACGCAGGCTCATGTTATGGTTATCACACCAATCCGATATGGACGGGCAGTTTATACATGATGCATATTTGGTATGATATGATGATGAGCATGAGTAAGACAGCATGACTTGTTTTTCTTATACTTGACAGTTAGATTCTGATGTTCCATATTAGTATCTTCTTTGCATCATTGTCTTGTTTCATTTTTTATGCCTCTCATACTCAGTACAATATTCATACTGACGTCCGTTTTCTTTTGATGCTGTGTTCATGCCCACAGGTAGACATGGAGGAGAGCTCGATCCAGATCCGTAGTAGCTGTCAGCTGATTGGAAGACCTCCATTGTTCCGGATGTGCTTATGATTATTATTTTATGTATATGTATAGCCATGTATATGTATTTTTGGGCATGACGGGGTCTTGTCCCGTCCCTATGTTCAGCACTCCAGTAGAGGTTCGTAGATACGCAGTGCGGGTTAGATGGTCCCATGAGGTCGCTATTGTGTGTATATATATATATATATATATGTACTATTTTGATGATCCATGTACTATGATTATTTATTATATAGGCATGAAAGGTATCCACCCTTAAAGGTTACGTAGGTTATATCTTCATCTTATGTCTTATGATTTCTCGATTATGTTTATTTTATTTATGCCTTACATACTCAGTACAATATTCGTACTGACATACGTTTTCTTTAGACGTTGTGTTCATGCCCACAGGTAGGCAGGGAGGCGACCCAGATTTATAGAAGCCGATGAGCAGACTTTTGAGAGCTCTCCATTATTCCGGAGGTGCCATTGATTTACTATTTTATGTACATAGATGTTTTGGGCACGACGGGGTCTTGTCTCGTCCATATGTTTAGTACTCTAGTAGAGGCTCGTAGATACGTATGTGTGGGTAGCATGGTCTCACGATGTCATTATTGTATGTATATTATTTTGATAGCCGAAGGGCTTATGTTTGTAAAGGTAATTTTGTTTCCAAATGAAAAATGGTTTTCCTATGATTATGAGAAAATCATTAATGAATATACGCTTAATGAATATGATGAGTAGTAGAATGAGTGGTGCTCGGTGGTTAGCCCCGGGTACCCGTCATGGCTCCTAGTCGGGTCGTGACAAAAGTGGTATCAGAGTAGTTCAGTCCTACGAAGTGTCTACGAGTCGTGTCTAGTAGAGTCTTATTTATGGTGTGTTGCGCGCCACATCTATGAACAGGAGGCTACAGGGCATTTAGGATGGTTACTCTTCTTTCATCTCTAAGATCATGCGATAGAGCTAAGCCATAGGAAATGAGATTCCTTATACCCTGATTGCAGCAGAAGAACGGTATTGACCGAAGAAAGTGATTGATGATGTTGAAGTTACAGAGGTAAGTCACATCGCTGAGACTACATTATCAGGGTGCGTATTCATATGTTAATGGATTGGTTTTCATAGAGGTAAGTCAGTGTTCATGTGATAGAGGAATAGATTAAATGTGTCTCTTGATGATAAGTTCAGTTATAAGTTGTGAACTAAACCAATTGAATGAATCAGAACAAAGGTAAGTGACAGTACGAAAGATGTGTGTCGAGTAAGGTAAGAATATTGAAGTATGATTGAAATGTAAAGCTGAAGGATAAAAGGAAAAGCAAATAGGAAGGGATAACAGGGAAGATCGCTAAAGGATCAGGTACATCTCGAAGTATTATATATGAGGTAAGTTTCGACGTCTTTGTGCTTTTATTTGAAAGTAGGAGCCCTGTGTGGCTGAAATATGTCGTACATATCTGTGAGGCTTTGTTGGTATTTGCTGCGTGTAGGTTTTGGGATAGTAAGAAATATAGAGGAAACTTTGCCAAAATTTTCGTAGAATCTAAAGGAGATAAGATATAAGCTTGTAATATGTCCTAACGGGAAAAGATGTTGTGCAAAAAGTAAGGGCAGGACGAGATTTAGTTAGGGGTATTATTGACAACTACAAGAGATGAGTATGTTAAGACTTCACCCATGAATTATCGTAGCTATAAATTAAGGGAAACGGTATGAATAAGATGTAGTATAGTAAGGCATATATGAATTCAAGATTTGTAAGACCCTTAAAGGGGGGAAGCGAGTGAGGAAAATATCAGTATACAGATTGAAACGATGAATCCTAAGATGTGACTGATATAGACTCTAAAACAAAGAGTGAGAGTTGCGCAAAAAAAATGAGTCTAATGACTAGTAAATAAACGAAGAAGAATTGAGCGGGTATCTGAGACTGTACTGTAAATCATTTGTGAAGTTCTTGAACAACGTGACTTTGAGAGCAAATAACTCGAGGGATATTGTAAAAGATAGCGATGCTATACTAGAAGGGAGGCAAAGGCACTGATGGTAGAGTCGTTGTTAATGATATTGTTATTTATAAGTGACAATTAAGAAGGGACCTAAGGTTTTCTATAGTAGAACCTGAGATATGATAATCAAGGAAAAAAAATAGAGGGAGGAAGAGAGCATGACGAGATAAGTTACTACAAATATACAAAAGAGTTTAGGTATATATAATCACCGAGCCTAGCCATGGTCGGGTACGCGAAACACCGAACCTTCGTGGTCGGATATGTTATGTAAATGATATGTATATGAATATGACTATGGATACGATATGTAAATGAATACGATTATGAATACGGATACGGATATGGATACATGTATATAGACAAATGTGTATGTACACGAATCACGCAAGAACGATTATGTAACTTGCAAGTATTTATGCGTCGCCAATGAAACTAAGTGGGTACTCAAAAAGAGGAGTAAGAGGTAAGCAAGAATAGTGTGGTCATGATACTTCAGGTCAGTTAAAGGAAAATATATGGTGAATTGAGTTGAAATGTTGAGTTGGGATTATCGTTAAGGATAAATAGGATAATTACTTGGACTATGATAAAAGTACATGCTATATGCTTCCTACGGTAGCCCTGGGGGTGCGACAACCTTCGAATGCAATAGGATCATTGAATGATGAGGGGCACGACATGATAGACGAGTCCCAGTTAGAATTGATTCATTGCAAGATCATCATAACCAGTATACTTGTACAGGGTCGATTCAACATTCGAGGACGAATGTTCCCAAGAGGGGAAGAATGTTACACCTCGGAAAATTGTTCGTTCATGCACAGTGAATAGAATGATGAAGGGCACAACGTATACGATATTTAGACAGGTAAGAAATAACATTTGATAATTCTAAATGAGATTTCAAAGACATGTGAAGTAGGAGACGGAGGTTATTAAGGAAGGCAAGGCATACGTTATGTATCGGAAAGGATTTAAGAGTAACGAGTTAATGATGATTTAATGATGCTTTGGAGAAGAGTTATAACGTCCCTTAGTTTGTTAATGAGGTGATAAACAAGTGTTAAGAAGGTTCCATAAGGATTGGATATCAAACGAGTCAACGAGAACGAACTTTGGAAAGCTGGGCATTATACGGCCAAACATATTGGCCGTATAAAACATACAGACCGTATGTCCAAACGTATGTTCTACCCAGAATTAGGGTCTGCACTGGACAAAATATACGGTCAGTATAAAATGTACGGACCGTATGTGGGTCCGTATGTTCAGGTGGGGACAAATGTTTAAGTTGATATAAGGACCCTCTCTCTCATTTATTTCATTTCATTTTCAACTCTCACCTTAAGAACACTCTAGAAAACCCTCTCTACTATACATCCAAAAGAACTCAAGAAATATTCATGATCAACCTCATCAACCCAAGGAAATCAAGTGTAAGTAACTCAATGGGGTTCATCCAAGGCAAGAAACCCCATTGGATTGAAGCTAGGGTTTTTCTTCAAATGATGGATTATCATCCAAAACTTTCTTCTACGCTATCTAAGGTAAGTTTTATGGTGTTTCCATGTTATTTAAGGTATTGAAAAGTTGAAACACTTGGATTGTAGAAGAATATAGAAAAATGGGTCATGAATGTGGGAATAGTGTCATTTTGAGTGATAGGTTGAATTGAGTCATGATTCTTGATGTGTTGTGATATGGTTATGTTACAAATGATATTAAGGACATGGGGTAAGCATTATATGTGAGAAAATATACTAGTATACTATGACCATGAATATGGATAAATTGAAGTGGAATTGTGAAATGAGGGTAATGTAGATGAATAAAGATTGTTGGTTATGATATTGTGAATGTTGTTATAAATGTTTGGGAGTTGATATACAGTATGGGGAAGGTTGTATAGACAAAGGAAAAGCTGCCCAATTTTCTCTAGCTTTAGTAAGCACGTTCATATAATCGATTAGCTAATGTGAATACGAATTCTCTTTAAGGTAGAAACGTGAGCATTGGAGGAAAACAATCAAGCGATGGAATTGTTAAACGAAAAAGGTATGTAAATCTAGTCCTTTATTTCTAAGGCATGACTCTTATGGTATGAATCCCCCTACCTCTCCATGACTTTTTTACATTCCGGGAAGTATGAGTCAACATTGATAAAGAGCTTCTTAGGAGATAAAGATGAGAAATATGTCATGAATACGATAATAATGATGATAAGTTTAAGCCTAGAGATTCTAAAGCAAGAAATGATGTCTATGAAGCTAATGATCCTATTTACGATCCCTTGATGTTATTCATGGTGTACATTCACCTTAAAATGTTAGTTCCTTCAGGGTGAGATATGATGAATATGGTCACTTCATAATGTAATCGGGGGTTCTCGACCTTATGTCACCCCGATATTGTTATAGATTGTCTATAAGCTCTAATGCATGTCCTATGACCAATGTTCCGAAAAATTACGAGTCTATCTTCATAGAGGATTTCATATGAGATAAAGGTAAGAGATATGCCATAGATGCGATGATAGTAATGATGAGCCTAAGTCTAGAGATTATAAAGTCTGTCATACGATATTTATACGAAGTTCATGCTACGAATATGATATGATTTTCATAGATTGTCTTTAAATTCAAATGTATGCTCTATGAAAAGTTATGATAAGCTTATGAGATGTATGTGATGACAATGATGATGATGAGATATACTGAGCCTTGTTATGGCCGTGTATGGAAGAAATGTATGTGATATTGTCGAGTCACTATGTGGCCGAATACGGATATTGTCGAGCAACTATGTGGCCGAATACGGATACTGTCGAGCCACTACGTGGCCGAATACGGATAATGTTTAATGTATATGAGTAGATATAGTACCATGATACATATATATATGATCCATGTACTATGATTATATATGATATAGGCATGAAAGGTATCCACCCTTAAAGGTTACGCAGGTTATATCTTCATCTTATGTCTTATGATTTCTCGATTATGTTCATTTCATTCATGCCTTACATGCTCAGTACAATATTCATACTGACATCTGTTTTATTTGGACGCTGTGTTCATGCCCACAGGGAGGCGACCCGGATTTATAGAAGCCGATGAGCAGACTTTTAAGAGCTTTCCATTGCTCCGGAGGTGCCATTGATTTACTATTTTATATACATATATGTTTTGGGCACGATGGGGTCTTGTCCCATCCATGTGTCTACTAGTTTAGTAGAGGCTCGTAGATACGTATGTGTGGGTAGCATGGTCTCACGATGTCATTATTGTATGTGTATTATTTTGATAGCCGAAGGACTTATGTATGTAAAGGTAATTATGTTTCCAAATGAAAAATGTTTTTCCTATGATATGAGCAAAAGATTAATGAATGTACGCTTAATGAGTATGATGAGTAGTAGAATGAGTGGTGCCCGGTGGTTAGCCCCGAGTACCCGTCATGGCCCTTAGTTGGGTCATGACAATTGGCCTCCCCAAGCTCTTAGAATAAGGTTTTAGAAGCTTTGGAATAATGATTAAAACTTAGGCTTTAAAAATAGTGGATTTGTCCTGTTGATTCGCCACGGCAATCCCAAGGACTGCCATGGCGGTCCTACCCAGGCGGTCAACCCATCTGCCACAACAAAATTTCATTAGCTACAGGTCCTCACCATAGCGGGCCAGGCTCCGCCATGGCGGTACTGGGCTTGCCATGGCGAGAACACCAGCAACCAAAAAATCTGGTTTTACAAAAATCAATCTGAGGCCTCCTATACACAAACCAGATATGCACACACATAATAATAATATGCTACGAACTCACCCGTGGCCTTGAAATGCCTAATGGAAGTATAATTCACCAAGTCAACCCCCAAATGAAATAAATCAAGTTTCCAATCAAATGCCCAAAACATAACCAAATGCCTCGGTAACTGAACCATCCACCCCACCAAGTCATAATCGATCCTTCGGACCTCACAAAATCAATGGAATTCCAAAAAAGGTCCCTTTACCCGAAAGTCAACTATTGGTCAAACACTTTCACTTAAGGATTCTAAATCCTTCAGTTTTGTTACATCCGACATTTTCGCTTATTCAAAAAAATTCAAGATAAATTGACTTGTGATGAATAAGGCCACAATTGGGCCTTACTTGGTATGCATGTGTAGGTTATGAATTCAATGGGGTGGAATTACGAAAGGTGGCCAAGGGCAAAATTAGAATTTTGGAAACTTGTTCCATGAATTACCATATGTAACCAACCATTTTGGGCTAAAAAAAAAATAAGTGAAGTGAGGCCCAATTTTAAGAGGCCCATTCGGCCAAGACCAACCCAAGGCCCATGGAATTAATTAATTTCCATGTGCTAAATATATATCATCCATATCCTTAAGAACATTCAAGAAAAAAATCAAAGAGAAAGAGTAGAGAGCAAGAGAGAGCATTTCGGGTTTGGAGAGAAAAAAAGAAAGAAAAGAAAGAAAAATTTTTGGAGCCAATCCTTTGGTTTAAAAAGTTCATCTCTTGAGAGATTATTGCTAAGCACAAGATTCTCTACAAGTTGATATAAAGATTGTGGCAAGAAAACAATTGCATCTTCCAAGTGTAGAACTTGAAGAAAGGTAAGGATTTCATGCTTTTGTTGTGTTAAAAATGATGTATGTATGTTGTAGTATGTGTGAATGAATGAAAAATATGGAAATTTGGTGTGTTGGAATTTGGGGTGTGTGGCCGAAATGCATATATGTATATTGCATGTCTATGGTGACTTGAAACTATGTTGAAATCTAGTTGTAGTGTGGTAGGAATTGTATTAGAAATCAAAGTTGAATGAATTAAGGAAAGTTGAGAATTTTGAGGTGTGGCCGTGTGGTGTGTGTTGGTGTTGGAAGGTGAATTGAATCTTGTTAGCATGTTAATTGTGTTGTTATGGAAGATTGGTTATTAAGTTGTTGAAAGTTAGGAAGGGATTGGAAAAGTAGTGACTTGATGGAAAGTTGAATGTTTGTGAATTTTATGAATATCTTATGAATATTATGTGAACATGTTATGGATTCCTCCGATGTGTGTCGTAATGATTTTGATGGATAATGGATATGAAAATAATAAGTTTTGGTTGGAAATGTAAGCTTGAAACGAAAGATGATTCGTCGTGTCGAAAGGTGGCTAATAATGCCATAGCGTATGATTTAGTGTTTATTGATGTTTGTTGTTGTTTGGATGTCTCCTCTGGGTTGTTGTGTTGCTAAATTGAGCCGAGCTAAGTCTCGGGGATGTCGTATATACAGAGGAAATGCTGCCAAAATTTCGGTAGGCAATTATGTGTAAAGTTAGAGTATTGAAAGAATGGAACTAACCAAATGGTAAACTTGATCATTTCCAGATTTTGGACGAAATTTGGATTGACGCCAAGCGAGCATAAGGCGCCATCAAGGTATGTGAAGCACTTCTCTACGTTCCTAGGCATGTTCTGGATGTGGTAGGCTCGGCCGCGAGCCTTAAGTCCGACTCCGTTCCCTGGAATTCGAGACGGAAAACCGCTCCAATTCCTTGAATTCAATTGAACCTATTTTCTTACAAATTGCCCTTAAAGTGAGATTTTGCACAAAATTTCCCCAAACGGAGTCGGAACACTTCCGATTGAGTATGGGTGACCTCATAAGGTCAACTATCAATAATTTACGTATGTAGCCTCGGGTTGGTCCGAGGTGGGCCCACAAGGCCCGATACTTCCGGTACGATTTTAAAATACATCTGTTCTGGTCCGATTTTCTCCAAAAACTTCTGAACTATTATTTTATGTATATTATGGATATTTTGTGTAATTTATACATTATGATCTCTGAACATCTGAGAATCCCATTCTGGTAATAATCTGTCGTGCCTTCCCAACTAGGATATAGGCGCGTGCTATGCATACTATCTGGATATTCTGATTTTGGCTCGCCGTTTGGCACCTTTCAGTTTGATTGAGTCTGTATGTTGAGTCTGTAGGTAGGTGGTTTCTCATTTATCGGTTCGTGTCTGTCTCAATGCATTCTTTCACTGCGACCCGGGCCAGGTTCTGTTATCGTGCATATTTCTCTGCATTGTTCACCGCGTCCCTCGGCGTACGGGCCGGGATCTGTATGTCTGTATGATCTGTGTATGGGGATGGCGGCCAGGATGGCATATGATCTGATTTGATTCTGTCTGTCCACCGCGTCCCGTACTAAGAGGGCCGGGTTCTGTTACCGCGCCCCCAGACAGGGCCGGGATCTGTATGAATATATGCGTGTGCCATCTGTATTTATAAAGCACACGCCTCTGTATGATTTTGTATGACTCTGTGCTACTCTGCATGCATAATTCTGTCCGACATACTACTGTCTGTCCATCTGTGGTACGACTATTTCTGTATGTCCGTATGGCTTCTGCTTCTGTATGTCCGTATGAATTCAGATTCTGCTCGTCTGTCCGCATTATGATTCCGTCTGTCTGCCCGAACTATAATTCTGTTCATTTGTGTGTGACACGATTCTGTGTGTCTGTCTGGATCATAACTCTGTCCGTCAGTTTGATTTATGATTCTGCCCGTTATATTTCCGTGACTCTAGTTCGGACTATGTTTATATCTGTTACGTTTTTGCTTTACATACTCGGTACATTTTCCGTACTGACCCCCGTTCTTCGGGGGCTGCGCTACATGCCCGCAGGTACAGACGCACCAGGTGATACGCCGCCCGCGTAGGTTTCCGACTCTGCTTTTTGAAGAGCTCCTTTGACTTGGAGCATATCTTTTGGTATATATCTTCTGTCTTCTGTGTACTCCGTATGTTTGTATATTCTGGGTACGGCGGGGCCCTGTCCCGTCATATGACTCTGTATGTCTGTAGAGGCCTGTAGATAGATGTGTGGGTTACGGGTTTCGTCTGTATGTTAGCCTTATCGGCTTACTTGTAAATATCTGTATGTTCAGGTATATATGTATATATACGTATGTTACGCGCGTGCCGTACTTGTATCGGCCTACTTCTGTACTTCTGTTTTGAAACACAAAAAAAAAAAAAAATCTGTATGGTTCGAATTCGATCAGGTAGGTACGTATGGGTACCCAGTTAGGGTACCAGTCGCGGCCCACGGGGTTTGGGTCGTGACAAAAGTGGTATCAGAGCGGTTAGTCCTCGGTATGTCTACAGGCCGTGTCTAGTAGAGTCTTGTTTAACGATGTGTTGTGCACCACATCTATAAACAGGAAGCTACAGGGCATTTAAGATGTTACCCTTCTTTGGATTCTTAGATCGTGCGATAAAGCGGTATGATTAGGATGATTCTCCCTTGCGAATTGCTGTACCTACAGCGAGGCTCCAAAGAGCAGAAGTGTCGGTATTTGGGGGAAATGTATCTGACCCGCTCCTTGCAGGTGATTGCAGGTTGGTGAAGAATGAAGAGGACGGCTTCCGACGATGAGGATGGGGGTGCTAAGAAGGCCCCCAGGCTGTCACCGGGGCCGAGTAGGCAGGGCCCCAGTTACTCGATCGAGACGGGTCCTTCGGAGGATTCCCCGGAGGATAGCTACGATACGGATCCGTCGGAGGACCTATCTACGACTCCTCCAGAGTCTCCGAACCCTGGAGCAGAGGATCCCGTGGAGGATGGCTACGATACAGATATCTCGGAGGATTTGGCGATGACCCCTCCGGAGCTTCTTACCTCCGAGGAGGAGGATAGTCATGAGGCAGGCCCTTCGGAGCATTCTTCTGGGATGACGCAGGAGGAGATTTTCAAGTATGCACCAGCTCTTATTATTAGGGAGAACCTTGATAGCCCGGCCACCTCGGAGAGTGCTATGGATTTCTCCTGTTCTTGGCCTGGGTCACCAGTGGGCCGGGATTTGTATGATCGTCCATACCCCTCCGATTCGGATGCGAGTGATAATGGAGACCGCATAGGTAGGGAGCAGGCAGACGTGGATGATAGTGGACATACCTCTCACGGCAGCTCCCCAGGTCAGACTCGATATTGATTATTTATAAGTGTATGAGTTTTTAGAACTTCCTATGTGTGTATGATATTTGTAAGACGTTGTTCTATGAAGACGACGGAAATTTAAAGGAATTAGAGATCTAGTGACCCAAGACAAGGGCGACTAAATGTCCCCACCGTCAGAGTGATTTTGGAAATCCTGGATGGAAGTAAACAGGAAAGTGCCTCCGATGCCATTTGAGTGGGGCACGTGTGGTAAGTGTCGACGGCGTTATAATTCTTATTTGAAGTTATCAGCCCCGTGTGGCTGCGATACGACATGATATGATATGTATGTGAGTATATCTGTGTTAGCCCTGTGCGGCATGGCTGGTATTTCTGGTGTACAGGTTCCAGATAGTAAGAAATATAGAGGAAACTCTGCCCAAATTTTTCCAGGGATATGGAGGTAAACATGTAGATTAAGTACAAAAAGGTCCCGCGATACTTGTCAGACTTTAGTTCCTTCTGTCAGTGGCCGAAGAACACCTTGCGGTGACATTTTATCAGATTCCACCGATTATTTGGAGGCGGAATTCGTGTGACGAAGACTTAAATCCGTGGGTTATCTGTAATCATATGTATATGTGTATGAAAGTGAATGTTTAAGATTCAGAAAGGCGACATGGTAGTGGTACGACTTAGCCGGGGGTGGGACCCGCTACAAAAATTTTCCGAAAATTTGCGAAGACCCCGATTTGCTCTAAAATTACGTGACAAAGGTCGTGCGGGGCGATCGACGAAATTATATCTGCCCTAACGCGTCGAAATGCATGAAAGTTTCGGAGTTAAGCGTGCTCAGGCCAGAGCAATTCTGGGATGGGTGACCCCCTGGGAAGTAATGCAAAGTTTTGCACAAGTGTAGGTATGACTGATATAAATGAAAGTTTGGGGTAATCTAAAGGAAAAGAGAATGTATGGAGTAATTAGTGCCTTTACAAACACCACACAGTCCGATGTGGTACCACTCGAAAAATTTAGCGAATCTGGATAACAGTCAGCGACGACCCGAATGTTGTCAGGGGATAGAAAACGCCCAATTACATCGTAAGTTAGTCTGGTATGACGATAGTTGTTAAAGGAAAAAGAGTATGGATAGTAGGGTAAGAGAGAGATAAGTAAAGCGAGTAAGCAGAATCTTTGAAAGAGTCGATAAGCGACACCCAAGACGATTTGTATGATTGACTCCGAATACGTTTCTGTCTGACATATCTCTGTACGATTAACTCCGATTACGAATCTATCTGACACACCTCTGTATTTCTGACTCCGGACATAAATCCGTCTGGTGTGCCTCTGTACGTCTAATTGTGATCACGCATCTGTCTGATACATCTCCGCATGTCTGATTCTAAGTGCGACTCTGTATGATACATTTCTGTAAGCCTGATTCCGATTTTGAAATCCGTCCGATACCTATTTATACATCTGACTCTGATCTCAGATCTGTCTGACATACTTCCGTATCTCT
This sequence comes from Lycium barbarum, assembly GCF_019175385.1. Classification (NCBI taxonomy): domain Eukaryota; kingdom Viridiplantae; phylum Streptophyta; class Magnoliopsida; order Solanales; family Solanaceae; genus Lycium; species Lycium barbarum. The sequence goes on along the minus strand of NC_083342.1, from coordinate 56,892,410 downwards.
TCTTTTGATTATGAATCCACCCGCCAGAGTTTAGCATGTCTGCTTCCGATTACGAATCCGTCCGATATGCCTCAACGCGTCCGGTTCCAGTCCTGAATCTGTTGGTAAGAAGTGTCTGGTATGAAGTGGGATTATATTGATGCGGTAGGGATCTCAGGAGTGTAACAAGGAATAGTATGGACTATGACGTCTGGAAAGCGTTCGTCTGTTACAAGAATATAGCTTATGGTTCGACAATTACGTGGGGTACGAGAAAATATATTACCAAGGCATTTGAATCAGTGATGTTAAAAATTACCCCATAATGTTGGTAAAGAAGCCATGTCGGAAAGTCAGTAAAGGACGACTATAAAGGGAACCCTCCCGAAGTAGTATGACGCCCCATAAGGTCAATTTAACATTCGAGGACGAATGTTTTTAAAGGGGGGGAGGATGTTACATCCGACATTTTCGCTTATTCAAAAAAATTCAAGATAAATTGACTTGTGATGAATAAGGCCACAATTGGGCCTTACTTGGTATGCATGTGTAGGTTATGAATTCAATGGGGTGGAATTACGAAAGGTGGCCAAGGGCAAAATTGGAATTTTGGAAACTTGTTCCATGAATTACCATATGTAACCAACCATTTTGGGCTCAAAAAAAAATAAGTGAAGTGAGGCCCAATTTTAAGAGGCCCATTCGGCCAAGACCAACCCAAGGCCCATGGAATTAATTAATTTCCATGTGCTAAATATATATCATCCATATCCTTAAGAACATTCAAGAAAAAAATCAAAGAGAAAGAGTAGAGAGCAAGAGAGAGCATTTCGGGTTTGGAGAGAAAAAAAGAAAGAAAAATTTTTGGAGCCAATCCTTTGGTTTAAAAAGTTCATCTCTTGAGAGGTTATTGCTAAGCACAAGATTCTCTGCAAGTTGATATAAAGATTGTGGCAAGAAAACAATTTCATCTTCCAAGTGTAGAACTTGAAGAAAGGTAAGGATTTCATGCTTTTGTTGTGTTAAAAATGATGTATGTATGTTGTAGTATGTGTGAATGAATGAAAAATATGGAAATTTGGTGTGTTGGAATTTGGGGTGTGTGGCCGAAATGCATATATGTATATTGCATGTCTATGGTGACTTGAAACTATGTTGAATTCTAGTTGTAGTGTGGTAGGAATTGTATTAGAAATGAAAGTTGAATGAATTAAGGAAAGTTGAGAATTTTGAGGTGTGGCCGTGTGGTGTGTGTTGGTGTTGGAAGGTGAATTGAATCTTGTTAGCATGTTAATTGTGTTGTTATGGAAGATTGGTTATTAAGTTGTTGAAAGTTAGGAAGGGATTGGAAAAGTAGTGACTTGATGGAAAGTTGAATGTTTGTGAATTTTATGAATATCTTATGAATATTATGTGAACATGTTATGGATTCCTCCGATGTGTGTCGTAATGATTTTGATGGATAATGGATATGAAAATAATAAGTTTTGGTTGGAAATGTAAGCTTGAAACGAAAGATGATTCGTCGTGTCGAAAGGTGGCTAATAATGCCATAGCGTATGATTTAGTGTTTATTGATGTTTGTTGTTGTTTGGATGTCTCCTCTGGGTTGTTGTGTTGCTAAATTGAGCCGAGCTAAGTCTCGGGGATGTCGTATATACAGAGGAAATGCTGCCAAAATTTCGGTAGGCAATTATGTGTAAAGTTAGAGTATTGAAAGAATGGAACTAACCAAATGGTAAACTTGACCATTTCCAGATTTTGGACGAAATTTGGATTGACGCCAAGCGAGCAGAAGGCGCCATCAAGGTATGTGAAGCACTTCTCTACGTTCCTAGGCATGTTCTGGATGTGGTAGGCTCGGCCGCGAGCCTTAAGTCCGACTCCGTTCCCTGGAATTCGAGACGGAAAACCGCTCCAATTCCTTCAATTCAATTGAACCTATTTTCTTACAAATTGCCCTTAAAGTGAGATTTTGCACAAAATTTCCCCAAACGGAGTCGGAACACTTCCTATTGAGTATGGGTGACCTCATAAGGTCAACTATCAATAATTTACGTATGTAGCCTCGGGTTGGTCCGAGGTGGGCCCACAAGGCCCGATACTTCCGGTACGATTTTAAAATACATCTGTTCTGGTCCGATTTTCTCCAAAAACTTCTGAACTATTATTTTATGTATATTATGGCTATTTTTGTGTAATTTATACATTATGATCTCTGAACATCTGAGAATCCCATTCTGGTAATAATCTGTCGTGCCTTCCCAACTAGGATATAGGCGCGTGCTATGCATACTATCTGGATATTCTGATTTTGGCTCGCCGTTTGGCACCCTTCAGTTTGATTGAGTCTGTATGTTGAGTCTGTAGGTAGGTGGTTTCTCATTTATCGGTTCGTGTCTGTCTCAATGCATTCTTTCACTGCGACCCGGGCCAGGTTCTGTTATCGTGCATATTTCTCTGCATTGTTCACCGCGTCCCTCGGCGTACGGGCCGGGATCTGTATGTCTGTATGATCTGTGTATGGGGATGGCGGCCAGGATGGCATATGATCTGATTTGATTCTGTCTGTCCACCGCGTCCCGTACTAAGAGGGCCGGGTTCTGTTACCGCGCCCCCAGACAGGGCCGGGATCTGTATGAATATATGCGTGTGCCATCTGTATTTATAAAGCACACGCCTCTGTATGATTTTGTATGACTCTGTGCTACTCTGCATGCATAATTCTGTCCGACATACTACTGTCTGTCCGTCTGTGGTACGACTATTTCTGTATGTCCGTATGGCTTCTGCTTCTGTATGTCCGTATGAATTCAGATTCTGCTCGTCTGTCCGCATTATGATTCCGTCTGTCTGCCCGAACTATAATTCTGTTCATTTGTGTGTGACACTATTCTGTGTGTCTGTCTGGATCATAACTCTGTCCGTCAGTTTGATTTATGATTCTGCCCGTTATATTTCTGTGACTCTAGTTCGGACTATGTTTATATCTGTTACGTTTTTGCTTTACATACTCGGTACATTTTCCGTACTGACCCCCGTTCTTCGGGGGCTGCGCTACATGCCCGCAGGTACAGACGCACCAGGTGATACGCCGCCCGCGTAGGTTTCCGACTCTGCTTTTTGAAGAGCTCCTTTGACTTGGAGCATATCTTTTGGTATATATCTTCTGTCTTCTGTGTACTCCGTATGTTTGTATATTCTGGGTACGGCGGGGCCCTGTCCCGTCATATGACTCTGTATGTCTGTAGAGGCCTGTAGATAGATGTGTGGGTTACGGGTTTCGTCTGTATGTTAGCCTTATCGGCTTACTTGTAAATATCTGTATGTTCAGGTATATATGTATATATACGTATGTTACGCGCGTGCCGTACTTGTATCGGCCTACTTCTGTACATCTGTTTTGAAACACAAAAAAAAAAAAAAAAATCTGTATGGTTCGAATTCGATCAGGTAGGTACGTATGGGTACCCAGTTAGGGTACCAGTCGCGGCCCACGGGGTTTGGGTCGTGACAAGTTTTGACTAGAAAAGATTTATAATCTCGGGAATTGGTCAAAAGGCTCATAACGACCTAATCAGATACCAATTAAACAATTTTTCATCCTCGAACGAAGAAAGAGAGTACAAAAGCAAACGGTAACCAAGGAACCTGTATTATAACCACCTAAAAGCCTCTGTGGAGAGAAGTACGCCAAAATACTGCCCGTTCACCTTATCAATCAAAATTCCTTAATGACCTGAAGATCCAACTTTCCATATTTCTGATATTCGAATCTCCTTCAAAATAGATCCTCTAATATAAGAACTGATTCTGCTGGAATTCTCTAATTCTATATAACCATACCTCTGAACGCGACCAATAGGTCCCACAACATTTCTCAAAATAACACGAACCTTTAGATATAGACACAATCATAGCCCACTCTGAACTGGTAAAATACTTTGATTTTGCTAACCTTTCTTTCACCCTTCTAAAGCCGTTCTTTGCACCATGATTTCTTAGAAACATACGAACACAAGTCCGAAACCATGACTTACTCTAGCCAGAAAAAGAATACTTGCCTTATCAGAGCAACTTAAGCAATTCCCTCAAACTAATCTTACTCATAGTCGACTTCGCTAGTTCTAAGACTTTAAATCTTCAAATCACCATACTAAAAGCACACTCATTGAATACCTCGTCGAGCCAAGTCCGTAAGAAACCATCTGATCATTCTAAAGACCTCTCGCAACCATAGTACCTCCCTGAATCATCACTAAGACCGACGTAAACCATTATAACTATCTGAATAACTGACCTTGGTAAAATATCATCAAGTCTACTGGTAAACCCTGATAAAACTCGGTAAACCTATCACACCTCAAATATGAACTGTAACCTATCGAATCCATGCAAGTGATTTGCTAGGAAAACCATAAGTCCCTCTGGAAAATAAACATGGTACATCAATCTTAATTCGAACAATTCTGATCCTGAAAGAAGGCACAACCCTTAAATACGACCAGAAGTCACTCGAACTGACTCCAAATTTTCTGAAACCAATCACAGTCCTGTCACCCATATGGGACGACTAATTCTAATCCTTTAATATTCTAAAAATGCTTACTGAAGCCATCTGATTAGTAATACCCACCATATAAAACACTACCATGAACACAATCTCATTTTGAAAATACAACTCGAACCTTCACATTATAGGGATTCCCAGAATTCCTTTCCATTAACCGCATCCACTGTAGAGTGTTCCGAAATTATCCAACTGTGTATCACACAAGCCACTTCCATAAGCCTTAACATGTCGGTTACCTTAAATTTTCGTCTCACCAGTCACTGATCACAAAACCCTATCATATCACTTAGTCCATTCTGTAGACTTCCTTCTTTAAGCGTACTCATGAATGCACCTCATCTGAAATATGTAAGGCGACGTCTCTACAACCTATACTTGACCCAAGTAATCCCGAAGATGTACCTTATTTTTACTGATTCTCGATCAACTATACATCTTCCTAACTCTTCAAGTCCCCAATTCCAATCAAATCATAATCATCGACACCGTCTAACCATTTCTCGAACCCACTCAATAGAATGCAACATAATCATAAGTCTTGCAAACTAGACGAGTAAATCCTGGAGATAGTAGCAAGTCACACACTCTACACCCTAGAGTTCCCTTAATTCACTCAACTCTAAACTGAAAACTTTCTAAATACATCATATCACATACACAGTCCTACTACTGCTCTGAGATATATCCACTAAGTTGTCCTTGCTCAAGTTCGCTTAACTTAAATTTTGAAATGTTCTCTATGACTCGAATTAATTTGAACCTCATTATTAATTTACCACTTCAATGCCTTTAAACACTACTCGCCCGCGAAGAATTACCTCTTGCCTTACTTGTGGAACCAGAACGCCTCTTACCATTCTCGTGATTATCCCTTCCATTCGATCGACTCAACCAATTAGCAACACCAGTAGTAGTAGGAACTAGCCGAACTTACACAATAGGTACAAGGGTCTTAACCCTAATCCAATATTATATGCAACACCCGATAGTTCCATGAGTTCTAAAAACTTCACACTTGACCAACACTAAAGTCATTCTTATTGATCAACAACCGGCTTCCATTGGCCCACGGCATGACCAAACATACCAACTCGACACTAAACCCTTAGGTCTATTCTACCATGCATGACCACAGCATAATCCTCGAATCACTAGCTCTCGATTCCATGATATCCTTTTCATTCCTATAAACACGAAGAATCGGTGAACATACCCTTTACTGAAGGACTATGACCACAACATCCCCACATCTTAAGTGTCCACTCGTCATAAGTAACATTGCTTTCCAATCTAAAACCGATAACCACCTTCTTGAAAGAACCTACAAACCACTACCATATAGTCACGTCGAAACACAACTTAACATTTACAACCGAATACGAAATCCACTCTCGTACAAATTGCAACCTTAACCTGATGAGCACGTCAAATAGCAATTGTTCCCTTCTTAATGGCGAAGATTAATCTATCCCAATCCTGTTTCTTACACCTCTGTCCCATTAACACGAAAGTGCCCATACCCAAATACCCTAAGAAATCTTACTTTGCTACGTGTTTTCCACAAAAGTCGTCCTTCATGTCCTTATTCTCAACTTTTCTTCTTATTACAGGCAGCCACTATACTTTTGCCCAAATTCGATAATCCTTACCGAACTTACACTCGTGCCACGCACACCATCATAATACCCTGACAAAGATGAAACTTATTTCCAAACCTAATCATATCTTTAACAATCATACTTGTTAAGTCATAAATGCACTTCTGCGACTTTCGAGTAACCCAACACTAAAAACATGGAGTCATGTGACCCTTTGTACCATCTCTCCAATTTCTCAAGACAACCCACACAATGAATGTGTCTCAACCACCATCTCACACAACGGAAATCTCAAGTCCTAGCTGGATACTAAACTTAGTCACACATCCGAATAAGGAAGACGCATCTAGTAGCATACCAAGCCACGTCATAACAAAACCGCTCGCATAAGAGTTTAGGAAAAGAGTTTCCACTATTCACGGGTCAATAAGATAAGGAAATTCAGATACCAATTCGAATCGACTAGATGCCAATTTGAATGAAGTAGCACGAAAGAATGAAAGAATTGGAAGTTTCCTAAATGTCCTATAGCCTCTCGCAGATAAGTATAGAGCTCATCGTACCGATCTACAAGACTCTGCTAGACATGCTATTGTACTTGTAAGACTGGCAACCTAGGGCTCTGATACCAACTTGTCACCACCCAGAATCGCTTAGTCGTGCGGGCACCTACCATTTCTCACCTTAGTAGGTGAACCCTTCCTTTACCCAACATGAAATCGATCAAAGCGGAAGCACAATGCAATAATAATAAATCTCAATATCAATTAAAAGAGAATAAGTACGGAATACATCTTCTACCCAAGGTATCTGGTCTAAGTCAGCACAAGAGCTACTAATAAAAGCATAGGTTTGAATATATAACAAGAACTATCTGAATGTTGCCATACAAGGCACATAACATCAAAAGGAATACTGTCTGGAAATAGATGACAAGTATACGAAGAATGGAAAGTCGGACTGCAGATCTGGTAGTAGCTCACCCTAAGTCTCCAACAACACTGTCTCGGGAAACACTCTCGAGGATCAGAAATAGAACATGTAACAGACTTTGCACTCAAAAGAAGAGTACAACAAGAGTAGCATCAGTACAAAAAAAAGGTACTGAGTAAGCATCATAGGTCGATTAAGATTAGTTCACGCATATAAGTATAAATTCACCAAGGTAAGCAGATAGGAACATAATACCCATACCAAGGTCACAGAATATCCCACAACCGAATCACAACCTAAGATAAAACTTTTAAACCATAATTCTATCGAGTCTCAATAATCTCAAACGATAATCACAAAACCAAGTTCTTAACCTAGGTAGACTACTCCGCAGACCCAGTCTATAATCTAATCTATGCCACCATAATGATTCTAACTGACCTTACCAAATCAGACGGGTAAAGCCATATGATGATGCCGAATAAAATGCAATGTTGGGCAATGCAATGAATGCAATAGCCAAATACCTCAAACATGTACACACATACTAAAGGCATTGTTCGCTCAATAGTCATGACCCATGGGGAACACACGAAGTCCATATACCCCTCGCTAAGAAATATACCTCGGATCACTATTCCACTCAATCTGGAGCAGACCTCGGATCACGAGTTCAGAAATAGGCCACATCCTCACCCCCTATCAAATGCGCCTTATATATATATCAAAAGATAGGCCACATCTTTAGCCCCTGTCAGATGTTCCTTATATACATATATTGTATGCAAGATGAGTATTCAAAATATGGTACAAGTCTAGAACCCCAATATGAAACTCCAACTCAAAAGTAAGCATGATAAATTAATGAAATCAAATGCCAATGAAAGTACGAGTCACAATGCCATAAGCCATATCGGGACTTTGATAAATTAGCTCAACTATGGAATGAATCATACAAACCATCTCAATCAACATAAAGAGTCTATGACACCCTTCATTTCCAAATAAAACAAGTACGCCTCACAACTAAGTCTTGTGTCACCAAAGGGCTCCATTTTCTCATGTATCATCACCGAGTCATAATTTGATATCAATATACATATGAAATGAGAATGTATGCCATGCATGATATCATTATAATTATACAATGCGATTCAGGCCTAATCTCATTATCTTTCCTTTCTTTGATGATAAGTGATACAACAAGAGAGAAAAGTTGAGAAATGAAAGTTGAATGAATTAAGGAAAGTTGAGAATTTTGAGGTGTGGCCGTGTGGTGTGTGTTGGTGTTGGAAGGTGAATTGAATCTTGTTAGCATGTTAATTTTGTTGTTATGGAAGATTGGTTATTAAGTTGTTGAAAGTTAGGAAGGGATTGGAAAAGTAGTGACTTGATGGAAAGTTGAATGTTTGTGAATTTTATGAATATCTTATGAATATTATGTGAACATGTTATGGATTCCTCCGATGTGTGTCGTAATGATTTTGATGGATAATGGATATGAAAATAATAAGTTTTGGTTTGAAATGTAAGCTTGAAACGAAAGATGATTCGTCGTGTCGAAAGGTGGCTAATAATGCCATAGCGTATGATTTAGTGTTTATTGATGTTTGTTGTTGTTTGGATGTCTCCTCTGGGTTGTTGTGTTGCTAAATTGAGCCGAGCTAAGTCTCGGGGATGTCGTATATACAGAGGAAATGCTGCCAAAATTTCGGTAGGCAATTATGTGTAAAGTTAGAGTATTGAAAGAATGGAACTAACCAAATGGTAAACTTGACCATTTCCAGATTTTGGACGAAATTTGGATTGACGCCAAGCGAGCATAAGGCGCCATCAAGGTATGTGAAGCACTTCTCTACGTTCCTAGGCATGTTCTGGATGTGGTAGGCTCGGCCGCGAGCCTTAAGTCCGACTCCGTTCCCTGGAATTCGAGACGGAAAACCGCTCCAATTCCTTCAATTCAATTGAACCTATTTTCTTACAAATTGCCCTTAAAGTGAGATTTTGCACAAAATTTCCCCAAACGGAGTCGGAACACTTCCTATTGAGTATGGGTGACCTCATAAGGTCAACTATCAATAATTTACGTATGTAGCCTCGGGTTGGTCCGAGGTGGGCCCACAAGGCCCGATACTTCCGGTACGATTTTAAAATACATCTGTTCTGGTCCGATTTTCTCCAAAAACTTCTGAACTATTATTTTATGTATATTATGGCTATTTTTGTGTAATTTATACATTATGATCTCTGAACATCTGAGAATCCCATTCTGGTAATAATCTGTCGTGCCTTCCCAACTAGGATATAGGCGCGTGCTATGCATACTATCTGGATATTCTGATTTTGGCTCGCCGTTTGGCACCCTTCAGTTTGATTGAGTCTGTATGTTGAGTCTGTAGGTAGGTGGTTTCTCATTTATCGGTTCGTGTCTGTCTCAATGCATTCTTTCACTGCGACCCGGGCCAGGTTCTGTTATCGTGCATATTTCTCTGCATTGTTCACCGCGTCCCTTGGCGTACGGGCCGGGATCTGTATGTCTGTATGATCTGTGTATGGGGATGGCGGCCAGGATGGCATATGATCTGATTTGATTCTGTCTGTCCACCGCGTCCCCTACTAAGAGGGCCGGGTTCTGTTACCGCGCCCCCAGACAGGGCCGGGATCTGTATGAATATATGCGTGTGCCATCTGTATTTATAAAGCACACGCCTCTGTATGATTTTGTATGACTCTGTGCTACTCTGCATGCATAATTCTGTCCGACATACTACTGTCTGTCCGTCTGTGGTACGACTATTTCTGTATGTCCGTATGGCTTCTGCTTCTGTATGTCCGTATGAATTCAGATTCTGCTCGTCTGTCCGCATTATGATTCCGTCTGTCTGCCCGAACTATAATTCTGTTCATTTGTGTGTGACACGATTCTGTGTGTCTGTCTGGATCATAACTCTGTCCGTCAGTTTGATTTATGATTCTGCCCGTTATATTTCCGTGACTCTAGTTCGGACTATGTTTATATCTGTTACGTTTTTGCTTTACATACTCGGTACATTTTCCGTACTGACCCCCGTTCTTCGGGGGCTGCGCTACATGCCCGCAGGTACAGACGCACCAGGTGATACGCCGCCCGCGTAGGTTTCCGACTCTGCTTTTTGAAGAGCTCCTTTGACTTGGAGCATATCTTTTGGTATATATCTTCTGTCTTCTGTGTACTCCGTATGTTTGTATATTCTGGGTACGGCGGGGCCTTGTCCCGTCATATGACTCTGTATGTCTGTAGAGGCCTGTAGATAGATGTGTGGGTTACGGGTTTCGTCTGTATGTTAGCCTTATCGGCTTACTTGTAAATTTCTGTATGTTCAGGTATATATGTATATATACGTATGTTACGCGCGTGCCGTACTTGTATCGGCCTACTTCTGTACTTCTGTTTTGAAACACAAAAAAAAAAAAAAATCTGTATGGTTCGAATTCGATCAGGTAGGTACGTATGGGTACCCAGTTAGGGTACCAGTCGCGGCCCACGGGGTTTGGGTCGTGACAAGTTTTGACTAGAAAAGATTTATAATCTCGGGAATTGGTCAAAAGGCTCATAACGACCTAATCAGATACCAATTAAACAATTTTTCATCCTCGAACGAAGAAAGAGAGCACAAAAGCAAACGGTAACCAAGGAACCTGTATTATAACCACCTAAAAGCCTCTGTGGAGAGAAGTACGCCAAAATACTGCCCGTTCACCTTATCAATCAAAATTCCTTAATGACCTGAAGATCCAACTTTCCATATTTCTGATATTCGAATCTCCTTCAAAATAGATCCTCTAATATAAGAACTGATTCTGCTGGAATTCTCTAATTCTATATAACCATACCTCTGAACGCGACCAATAGGTCCCACAACATTTCTCAAAATAACACGAACCTTTAGATATAGACACAATCATAGCCCACTCTGAACTGGTAAAATACTTTGATTTTGCTAACCTTTCTTTCACCCTTCTAAAGCCGTTCTTTGCACCATGATTTCTTAGAAACATACGAACACAAGTCCGAAACCATGACTTACTCTAGCCAGAAAAAGAATACTTGCCTTATCAGAGCAACTTAAGCAATTCCCTCAAACTAATCTTACTCATAGTCGACTTCGCTAGTTCTAAGACTTTAAATCTTCAAATCACCATACTAAAAGCACACTCATTGAATACCTCGTCGAGCCAAGTCCGTAAGAAACCATCTGATCATTCTAAAGACCTCTCGCAACCATAGTACCTCCCTGAATCATCACTAAGACCGACGTAAACCATTATAACTATCTGAATAACTGACCTTGGTAAAATATCATCAAGTCTACTGGTAAACCCTGATAAAACTCGGTAAACCTATCACACCTCAAATATGAACTGTAACCTATCGAATCCATGCAAGTGATTTGCTAGGAAAACCATAAGTCCCTCTGGAAAATAAACATGGTACATCAATCTTAATTCGAACAATTCGGATCCTGAAAGAAGGCACAACCCTTAAATACGACCAGAAGTCACTCGAACTGACTCCAAATTTTCTGAAACCAATCACAGTCCTGTCACCCATATGGGACGACTAATTCTAATCCTTTAATATTCTAAAAATGCTTACTGAAGCCATCTGATTAGTAATACCCACCATATAAAACACTACCATGAACACAATCTCATTTTGAAAATACAACTCGAACCTTCACATTATAGGGATTCCCAGAATTCCTTTCCATTAACCGCATCCACTGTAGAGTGTTCCAAAATTATCCAACTGTGTATCACACAAGCCACTTCCATAAGCCTTAACATGTCGGTTACCTTAAATTTTCGTCTCACCAGTCACTGATCACAAAACCCTATCATATCACTTAGTCCATTCTGTAGACTTCCTTCTTTAAGCGTACTCATGAATGCACCTCATCTGAAATATGTAAGGCGACGTCTCTACAACCTATACTTGACCCAAGTAATCCCGAAGATGTACCTTATTTTTACTGATTCTCGATCAACTATACATCTTCCTAACTCTTCAAGTCCCCAATTCCAATCAAATCATAATCATCGACACCGTCTAACCATTTCTCGAACCCACTCAATAGAATGCAACATAATCATAAGTCTTGCAAACTAGATGAGTAAATCCTGGAGATAGTAGCAAGTCACACACTCTACACCCTAGAGTTCCCTTAATTCACTCAACTCTAAACTGAAAACTTTCTAAATACATCATATCACATACACAGTCCTACTACTGCTCTGAGATATATCCACTAAGTTGTCCTTGCTCAAGTTCGCTTAACTTAAATTTTGAAATGTTCTCTATAACTCGAATTAATTTGAACCTCATTATTAATTTACCACTTCAATGCCTTTAAACACTACTCGCCCGCGAAGAATTACCTCTTGCCTTACTTGTGGAACCAGAACGCCTCTTACCATTCTCGTGATTATCCCTTCCATTCGATCGACTCAACCAATTAGCAACACCAGTAGTAGTAGGAACTAGCCGAACTTACACAATAGGTACAAGGGTCTTAACCCTAATCCAATATTATATGCAACACCCGATAGTTCCATGAGTTCTAAAAACTTCACACTTGGCCAACACTAAAGTCATTCTTATTGATCAACAACCGGCTTCCATTGGCCCACGGCATGACCAAACATACCAACTCGACACTAAACCCTTAGGTCTATTCTACCATGCATGACCACAGCATAATCCTCGAATCACTAGCTCTCGATTCCATGATATCCTTTTCATTCCTATAAACACGAAGAATCGGTGAACATACCCTTTACTGAAGGACTATGACCACAACATCCCCACATCTTAAGTGTCCACTCGTCATAAGTAACATTGCTTTCCAATCTAAAACCGATAACCACCTTCTTGAAAGAACCTACAAACCACTACATATAGTCACGTCGAAACACAACTTAACATTTACAACCGAATACGAAATCCACTCTCGTACAAATTGCAACCTTAACCTGATGAGCACGTCAAATAGCAATTGTTCCCTTCTTAATGGCGAAGATTAATCTATCCCAATCCTGTTTCTTACAACTCTGTCCCATTAACACGAAAGAGCCCATACCCAAATACCCTAAGAAATCTTGCTTTGCTACGTGTTTTCCACAAAAGTCGCCCTTCATGTCCTTATTCTCAACTTTTCTTCTTATTACAGGCGGCCACTATACTTTTGCCCAAATTCGATAATCCTTACCGAACTTACACTCGTGCCACGCACACCATCATAATACCGTGACAAAGATGAAACTTATTTCCAAACCTAATCATATCTTTAACAATCATACTTGTTAAGTCATAAATGCACTTCTGCGACTTTCGAGTAACCCAACACTAAAAACATGGAGTCATGTGACCCTTTGTACCATCTCTCCAATTTCTCAAGACAACCCACACAATGAATGTGTCTCAACCACCATCTCACACAACGGAAATCTCAAGTCCTAGCTGGATACTAAACTTAGTCACACATCCGAATAAGGAAGACACATCTAGTACCATACCAAGCCACGTCATAACAAAACCGCTCGCATAAGAGTTTAGGAAAAGAGTTTCCACTATTCACGGGTCAATAAGATAAGGAAATTCAGATACCAATTCGAATCGACTAGATGCCAATTTGAATGAAGTAGCACGAAAGAATGAAAGAATTGGAAGTTTCCTAAATGTCCTATAGCCTCTCGCAGATAAGTATAGAGCTCATCGTACCGATCTACAAGACTCTGCTAGACATGCTATTGTACTTGTAAGACTGGCAACCTAGGGCTCTGATACCAACTTGTCACCACCCAGAATCGCTTAGTCGTGCGGGCACCTACCATTTCTCACCTTAGTAGGTGAACCCTTCCTTTACCCAACATGAAATCGATCAAAGCGGAAGCACAATGCAATAATAATAAATCTCAATATCAATTAAAAGAGAATAAGTACGGAATACATCTTCTACCCAAGGTATCTGGTCTAAGTCAGCACAAGAGCTACTAATAAAAGCATAGGTTTGAATATATAACAAGAACTATCTGAATGTTGCCATACAAGGCACATAACATCAAAAGGAATACTGTCTGGAAATAGATGACAAGTATACGAAGAATGGAAAGTCGGACTGCAGATCTGGTAGTAGCTCACCCTAAGTCTCCAACAACACTGTCTCGGGAAACACTCTCGAGGATCAGAAATAGAACATGTACCAAACTTTGCACTCAAAAGAAGAGTACAACAAGAGTAGCATCAGTACAAAAAAAAGGTACTGAGTAAGCATCATAGGACGATTAAGATTAGTTCACGCATATAAGTATAAATTCACCAAGGTAAGTAGATAGGAACATAATACCCATACCAAGGTCACAGAATATCCCACAACCGAATCACAACCTAAGATAAAACTTTTAAACCATAATTCTATCGAGTCTCAATAATCTCAAACGATAATCACAAAACCAAGTTCTTAACCTAGGTAGACTACTCCGCAGACCCAGTCTATAATCTAATCTATGCCACCATAATGATTCTAACTGACCTTACCAAATCAGACGGGTAAAGCCATATGATGATGCCGAATAAAATGCAATGTTGGGCAATGCAATGAATGCAATAGCCAAATACCTCAAACATGTACACACATGCTAAAGGCATTGTTCGCTCAATAGTCATGACCCATGGGGAACACACGAAGTCCATATACCCCTCGCTAAGAAATATACCTCGGATCACTATTCCACTCAATCTGGAGCAGACCTGGGATCACGAGTTCAGAAATAGGCCACATCCTCACCCCCTATCAAATGTGCCTTATATATATATCAAAAGATAGGCCACATCTTTAGCCCCTGTCAGATGTTCCTTATATACATATATTGTATGCAAGATGAGTATTCAAAATATGGTACAAGTCTAGAACCCCAATATGAAACTCCAACTCAAAAGTAAGCATGATAAATTAATGAAATCAAATGCCAATGAAAGTACGAGTCACAATGCCATAAGCTATATCGGGACTTTGATAAATTAGCTCAACTATGGAATGAATCATACAAACCATCTCAATCAACATAAAGAGTCTATGACACCCTTCATTTCCAAATAAAACAAGTACGCCTCACAACTAAGTCTTGTGTCACCAAAGGGCTCCATTTTCTCATGTATCATCACCAAGTCATAATTTGATATCAATATAAATATGAAATGAGAATGTATGCCATGCATGATATCATTATAATTATACAATGCGATTCAGGCCTAATCTCATTATCTTTCCTTTCTTCGATGATAAGTGATACAACAAGAGAGAAATGAGTGCAACACGTATCACAACATAGCAATTAAGATAAAAAGCCTAATCACAATAACAAGTAACAAGCAACAATCAATCAATCTAATAGAAAATACCGTCCCAGATAACCACAATACGAATATAAATACACCATCACAGTGCGTAAATAATGCCGACAAGCCCACATAATTAGCAGTCATACCAACCTAAGTAATATCCAACCAGACATTATGTTGGAAGACCTAACCTTGCTTTCTCCCGTCAATTCTACACAATAAATACGTTTCGCTAATCAAAGTCTAACTAAGGTAAGCCGTAACCTACCTTGAATGTAGAAGAGGAGCCACAAACTACTCCTGTCACACCCCACCCTTGGTGAGGCATGATTGGCACCTGGCATCTTACAAAAACTAAGCGAACCAACTGATAACTCGCATCCTCTATGTCTCAAACTGCAAAATAAGGCCAATAAAGCCAACTATGAATATAAAATCATGCATACGTATATATGTAATGGGCCTGCGACATCCACATATCTATTAACAAAACATAACTTAGCTAGGCACAGGAATCTGTCTACAAAGCCTCTATGAACATGACTGAAGTACACAAGTCGGGACAGGGCCCCCTACATACCCTTTTGTCACAAAAAAAACATATACAACTCAAACTCGACAATGCTCCAGGAAGAGATGGAGCCCACCAATCAAAACAGGTACCTGAAAGCAGCCTACTGCGGAAGATCCTCGTCTCATCTACTTGCACCTGCGGGCATGAACCCAGCGTCCACAAGAAGGGATGTCAGTACGAACAATGTACTGAGTATTTAAGGCATCAATAAAAGTATGATATCAGAATGAAGATAACATAAGATAAAGTAAGTAGTTATACCTCGTACTCTTCTTAAGATCCCTGTCATGTAAACTACTCGTCTACAGGAAAAACATTTCATACACATCCATACACAACATACATACATATGCATTCACATACACTTACTATACATACATCTGTCATATCTGGAGCCGGCCCTTTCGGGACTCGGTGTTATCCGTACCCGGCCCTTTCGAGACTCGGTGTTATCCGTACCCGGCCCTTTCGGGACTCGGTGTTATCCGTACTCGGCCCTTTTGGGACTCGGTGTTATCTGTACCGGGCCCTTTCGGGACTCGGTGTTATCCCCAATTTATCAGTGGGAGTCCAATGCATACGTACATACATATACTAAAAAATACATAAATGAAATCAACATCATCATTAGCATTATCATTATCACTATATCCTTACTTAGATGATCAATTACCTTAAGGTGAAGTCGACGATGTCATGGGAGTCTCGAGAATCATGAACTTAGATAGTATTAAAAATAGAATCATTATCTTCGCTATATCTCACCTCGAAGGAACGAGTAACATGAGGTGAGACCATCAACAATAAGTAAGATTAAGGGATTTATGGAATGGCTCAATAATTTCATAATTCTCTCAAATTATAGCTTCGGAATTTCTAGAATAGAATCATCATCATCGTCACTATCATTATAGAACACTTTTCATTGAACATCATAAGAGCTTTGGAAATCTTGAATTCTTACTTTTAGGAATAAGAACGGCATAGAAATATAGACGGAATCCTAGCTTAAGAATCATGCCTTTGAAAGAAAGGGACTCGCCTTGACATTACTTTTGGTCGCCTTAGTCGTTCAACGTTTATTCTTCCAATCTCGCAACTCTTATAGTAGAAGAAATTCACTTTATTCACCCCTTTCCAAGA
Source organism: Lycium barbarum (assembly GCF_019175385.1). Classification (NCBI taxonomy): domain Eukaryota; kingdom Viridiplantae; phylum Streptophyta; class Magnoliopsida; order Solanales; family Solanaceae; genus Lycium; species Lycium barbarum. Next base: position 56,875,230 of record NC_083342.1, on the reverse strand, counting down.
TCGAGTTCATTGCCACCTTGAAGAGAAAAACGAACAATTACCTTCCATGGATTTTCTTTGAGGTTTTTGATGTTGATATTCTCTCTTGATAATATGGAAAGGTTATGGAAGATTATGGAAGGATTATGGAAAATTATGGAGATTTATGGAATGTTATGGAAGATTATGGAAAATTATAGAACTCTCAAGAAGTGTGGAGGATGAGAAAATGGTGAGGATTGATGAAAATTAATGGGTTAGAGGGGTATTTATAGGTGTGTGTTGGGTCGGGTACTGTAGCACCCGAATACTGTAGCAGCATTTTTCTGCTCCATCTGCTTAATTTGTAACGTCCATAATTCACTACTCCGATGTCGTATCGATGAGAGGTTTATTGCATTGGAAACTAGATTCAACGAAATTAATTTTAGGATTTTGAAACAGCTTAAAACTACTAATATACTAGGAGATATACCCCTCCAAAGTTGACTAAAAATCTGCTCAAAATTTTGCCAACCTTTTTCCAAATTTTGGACAAATTTATTTTCTTTAATTTGCTTGGTCTCGGAGTCTCCCATAGCTTATTATATGAACTTAAACCTTCGTAACCATAAGGTTGGTGCATATAATCTCATATATCCTTGAAGATAACTCCAGTAACCGTACTTAAAATAACCCTCAATACTTATAAATTTTAAAGTACGAAACAACGAGGTGTAACAACTCCACACGAGCCTTCTATTTCTGAAATGCCTCTGAACGATGGTAGTCTATTAAATAATATCGCAAGTAAGTAAATTAACACGACAACTAACTAATCAATCGAGAACAATTCGAGAAAGGTTACTCAAAATACCCCTAACGAGTCACGAGGGCAAAATGGGAAATTAAGGGTGAAATGACCTTACCCATAGTCCTAAAAATCACAATCCTTAAATTCATGGGTTTCTAATCACATTAGACCCTTTAATTTCATCAATTAGTCAAAACCCTCAAATTTGGGTGAAAACCTAAGTCTCATAATTAGATTCATGGACTATCAAGCAATTCAACCCTAGAATGTGTTAATCTACACTTCTAGATGATATAAATAGTAAGTTAATCAACAATAATCAATTTATACTAAGGGTTTCATGATTAGGAGCCTAAGTCTCATCACCCACCACTCTAGGACCTTAAACCACTATGAAAACTCAAAGAAGAAAGGTAAATCAGCAAGATAATGGGTTGGAACTTACCCCCAAAGATGATACCACCAAGATTCTTCAATATTCACCTCACCAAGCTCTTAGAATTAGGTTTTAAAAGCTATGGAATAATGATTCAAACTTAGGCATTAAAAAAAGTGGTGTGGTCCTGTTGATCCACCACGGCAGTCCCGCCCTAGCAGTCAAGATATCCGCCATGGCAGAATTTCATTAATTGCAGGTCCTCGCCATAGCGGGCCAAGTTCCTCCATGGCAGTCTGATTCCCGAGGCACTTAGGAGAGTTTTGGGTTATTGGTTGGAAAGTTGTTCTTTGGCCATTCGGTGTTGACCCAGTCAAATAGACCTCCGTTGGGAATTCAGAGACCACGAGTGAGTTCATAGCGCGTTTTTATGTTTGGTTGCATGTCTGGTTTATATCTGGGAGGTCTCGGGTGATGGTCAGGTTTTCGAATTGAGTTAGTGAAAAACCAGTATTTTTCTGGTGTCTTGTGCCCACTGTAGCGGCATCCTTTACGCTGTAGGGGACCCACTTCTGCGAGTCCTGGTCCGTTATGGCGAGATGTATGGTAATAGTAGTGAGGCACTGTAGTGGACAAGGATCCCTGTAGCATGTGTGTACGATATGAGACAGTTGGCCAGTGCATTGCATTGCACACGCATTCATATTACATCCAGTCACATCTCTGATTCTGGTTGACGTATCTGTCGTATTGCATGGTGCGTTTTAGCCTTGATTCCTTGACTGTTGATTTATTTGAGATGTTATGTGCTTGTTAATTACTTATCTAGACACTTGATGGATTCGAGGGCGAGAGGTTCCGCCTAGGCTATGACTGTTGACTACTGAGATCTAGTGCGGTTCACATTATTTAAAGACATACGTGGATGTGCTCAGTGACTGCATTTGTACTGCTTGTCTGCCTATCTTTCAGTTTCTTTCTTTTATATATGTTAGCTAATTGTTTTCAGCCTATGATGCCTACCAGTAAGTGTTTTTTGTACTGATACTACTTTTGCTACATCCTTTTCGAGGTGTAGAGTTATTCCTGGTACTTGAACGAGATTGTAGTTCATCTAAACTTTTCTGTTAAATTCTCATTCTACACAGAAGTTTTATTTAGGTTATGCATGTAACTTTTATTCAAGTTGTATACATAGAAGCTCTTGTACTTTTCAGATCAGATTCCTTGGGTAGTTTATGTATTTCCGCAATTATTACTTTTATATGATATTTGAGACTTATTAACATTTATATTATTCTTCCGCATTGAGAGATTATATGTTAGGTAAGGGAAGGGTTCTGTCACGACCCGACTAGGGGTCGTGACGGGTACCCGGGGCTAACCACCGAGCACCATGCATTCCCTTACTTATCATATTCATTAAGCGTTTCTTTTATCAAATTCATACTCAAATCATAGAAAAAAAATTCTCGTTTGGAAACATAATTACTTCTATATACATAAGCCCTTCGGCTATCAAAATAATAATACATACACCATAGTAGCATCGTGAGACCATACTACCCACACATGCGTATCTACGAGCCTCTACTTGAGTACTAGACATATGGACGGGACAAGACCCCGTCGTACCCAAGATACATATACATATATCTACACAAAAGAATAAACCAAATAACACCTCCGGAACAATGGAGTGCTCCTGTAAATCAGCTGATGACTCCTATGGGTTTGCACCATCTCCCTGTCTACCTGTGGGCATGAACACAGCGTCCAAAGAAAATGGACGTCAGTACGAACATTATATTGAGTATGTACGACATGAATGAAATGAACATAATAGAAGAATCATAAGCCATAGGAGGAAGATAGAACCTGCATGAGTTTTATAGCTGAATACATTTCATACATATATCGTATATTTATATAAACATAGTTCATGTATCATCATAGCGCATATATCATCGCATCATCATCATCATCGTTAACCCGCGTCCGGGTAACCGTCATATGCCGGCCACTAGTGGTGATCATGCCCGGCCCTCTAGGCACGGTGTAAACATAGCAGCCCGCCTTAGCGGTGACATCCCCGGCCATTTAGGCACGGTGAAATCGTATGCAGCACGCCTTCGCGGTGACATGCCCGGCCAACTAGGCGCGGTGGAATCGTATCGTCATATAATTAATCATAAACTTAACATTATTACTTATCTCATAGACATATCATGACTCAACATAATTATACATTTATCATCAAAACATACATTAGAGCTTGAAGGTAACTATAGCTATGTCGGGGTGACATAAGGTCGTGAACCCCCGATTATATTATGGAGTAATCATCAGCATCACATCTCACCTTGAAAGAACTAACATGTTAAGGTGAGTGTATACAAGGAAAAGCATCAATGAAACCATACCTAGAATCATTAGCTTCATGGACATCTTACTTTACTCTAGTACTGTTTATACTTAACTCATCATCATCATTATCTTGCTCGTCGTATCTCTTTTCTTTATTTCATACATATCTAGCTCATTACAGTCATGGACTCATAGTTCCTTTGTTTAGGAAGATTATGGGAAATTTAGAAGATTCATGTCATAGGAGTCATGCCATAGAAAGAAGGGACTAGCCTTACATACTTTTTTGATTAGCTACTCTATCGCTTGAACGTTCCTCTCCAATAGTCACGTTTCTACCTTCAAGAGAGTTCATCCTCATATTATATAATCAATAACATAAGCGTTTTGTTACACCTCGGAAAAATCCTCCATTGTTGCCCAAGTGAATGGACCCGCGAGGAGTACGAGTATCTGACATTTTCATGAGTAAGAAATAACATTTGACGACCCTAAGTAAGATTCCGAAGGCCATTGCAATAAGAGATAGGCTATGATCCATAATGAATGATTATAGGTTCTGAAAATGAGAAAAGTTGCAGATTTGCACTTTGGCCAGTGGTCGTAAAATGAAATACGGACCGTAAAGTGGTATATGGTCCGCGAACTGCCATGTTGTATTGTGGCTTCCAAAACTTCAAACTTTCTGCCAAATGATCAAATGGTTAAATACGACCTGCAATACGGACCGTAAAGTGGTTTATGGCCCGTAAACCATGATCGTAAATCACCATGTCCCAGCCTAAGTTTCTAGTTATGTTATGATTAAATACGACCATGAAGGACGGTCCGTAAACTGGAATACGGACCGTAAACCATGTTTACGACCACTATGCACTTCAAATCAAATTTTTAAGTCATTAAATAAGGGGACCAAGGCTTATTTCATTTCACTTCTACATCACACCCCTTCTCTCTAGAACATCTCTCTACATATATTCCATAAGAATTCAAGGATAATTGGTGATCAACAACATAAATCAAGGGAATCAAGTGCAAGAAAACCATCAACATCATCCAAGGTCAAGAAATCCAAATGGAGATAAACTAGGGTTTTTCTCAAAGTGGAGTATTATCAACTAAAGCTTGTTCCTACAACATATAAGGTAAGATTCATGATATTTCTATGTTGTTTAAGGTAGTTAAGATTTGAAATACTTGGATTGTAAAAGGGTATAGAAAAATGAGTCATGAATATGGAATAGTGTCATTTTGAAAAATAGTATGAATTGAGCTATGGGTCTTGATGTATTGTGATGTAAATACGATATAAATGATGTTGAGAACATGAGATGAACAATGTATGTAAATAGACGTCGTGTGTGTTATGTCCATGGTTATGGATGAATTGAATGTAAGTCTAGAAATATGGATAATGTGAATGAGTAACGGCTATTTTTATGGCATCGTGAATTTATTATTGACGTTTGGGAGTTGAGATACGTTATGGAGGAGATGCAGTCTGATTTTCTCTAGCTTTAGTCATATATGCTAGCTATCGATTCTAATGATAGTTTGACCTCAATGAAGGTAGAAACGCTAGCATTGGAGGAGAACGCTCAAGTGTAGAATAGTGCAACGGAAAGGTATGTAAGGCTAACCCTTCTTTCATAAGGCATGGTTCTTTGGCCAAACATCTAAATCCTCTATACGAGTATGTTGTCTTTCAAATGATTTGATCTTCCGAGCTTGTAAGCTCATGATTCTTGATACGCTATGATTGTACTAAGTCCCTCGCATGACGAGTAGGCCTATTAAGGTAGATGAAATGAATGATGATGATAGTGATAATGGTATTGATGATGGCTATAATGATAATAACGATGATGATTATGATAATGGGGTTAAAAGTAAAGATGCTTATGAGCTATTGTGTATATGTGTGACTATTATGGAATACCGAGCTTATATGGCCTGGTAGTATATGTATAGATGGATATGTATGTATATTTACATAACGTGCGCACACCACGGTAGTTGAGTATTGACAACACTGAGCCTTGGTAGGGCCAGGTACATATAACACTGAGCCTTGGTTGGCCAGATATGTATGATCACCGAGCCTATATATGATCGGGTACGTGAAACACCGATCCTACGTGGTCGGGTATGTTATATAAGGATATGTATGAAACACCAATCCTACGTAATCGGGTATGCTATGTAAATGCTATGTATATGATATGATTAAGAATATGATATGACCATGTATATGAATGTGAATAAGGGCATGTATACGAATACGAGCAAAAATATGGTACGGGTATTATGGTGGAGTACGGATAGTGATGTATGTACACAAATACGTATTAGCAAGGGAAAGTTCCTATGAAAGGCAAGTAAGTGCATATGACGATGATATTGCCATTTCCCATCCTATGTTATTTCTTATGTTGCTATCTATGCTTCTATATTGATATTGACTATGCTTTACATACTCAGTACATTCTTCGTACTGACGTCCTTTTGTTTGTAGACGCTGCGTCATGCCCACAGGTGCACAGTGAGAAAGGCTTGATCCATAGCGGTATTTTCAGAGACCAACTAGAAGAGCTCCATTTCATTCGGAGCCATAGCTTTTGGGTACTTATTCTTTTGTGTACATAATTATGGGCATAGCGGGGTCCTGTCCCGCTTATGTGATATGTTATACTCTTCTTAGAGGCTCGTAGACATGTGTATATGGTTAGATGTGCTCGGCCTTGTCGGCCTATATTTTGTATACCATTTTGTTGGCCTCATCGGCCCATGTACATTGATGTGGCATAGATGCCTATGATGATATAAAGGGGTTGTTGTCCAAAAGGTCTAGTATGATCGATGGATAGAAATCTATGTTTTACTATGTGGCTCACCTAGGTGTTATGTGAAAATATGTCAAGAGGTGCCCGGGTGGGATAGCACTGGGTGCTCGTCGCGGCCCACTAATCGGGTCATGACACGTTTTTGAACTAAAGCTTTAGAAAATTGAGCAGCATCTCCTTTGTTTCTACCACTTTCTCCATGTCATATATCAACTCCTAAACGTCAATAATAACTTCATAACATCATCATCAATGACTTTAGTCAAATTCATCATTATACAATTCCCCACAATTTCCTCTCAAGATCATCCATAGTCATAATCATAATACAACGTTACATTCGTTCTCATATAATATTTCTCTCATACTCTTGACATCATTCATAACGTGATTACAATCTCAACATATCAATATTCATGATCCATATTAATCTACTATTCACAATTTACACTATTCCCACTTTCATGACCCATTTCCTCTACCCTTCCACAATCCAAGTCTTTCAACTTTTCAATACCTTAAATAACATAGAAATACCATAAAACTTACCTTAGATAGTATAGGAATAAGCTTTGAGTGGAAATAATTCACTTGAGCCAAAATCCAGCTTCACTCCCAAGAGAATTCTTGACTTAAAGGAACCCTAGCGAGCTTCTTGCACTTGATTCACTTGAATTTTTTATATTGATCTTGGATTTCCTTTGTATTCTTGTATATGAAGTGTATGGAACCGTCTATAAGCTTGGAGAGAAGTGGAGGAATGGAAAGAATGAGAAAATACAGTGGGAACATGTATTTATAGTTGCAGCTTAATCAGTCCGTCGGGATTTATACGGACCACTTATACGGTCCGTATAACATTATACGGTCCGTATAAGTGTCTGTGGTTCACCATCATGGAAAACATTGTTGCTGTTGGGTTATACGGACCCTTATACGGTCCGTATAAGTGATCGTGGTTCACCATCAGGCAAAATACCACTTCTGTTGGGTGTTATACGGACCCTTATACGGTCAGTATAAAGTTTCACGGTCCGTATAAGGTGGTCGTGTAACTCACACTTTTTCCGAAGTTGTCCTCATCATTTCGTTTGATCTCCAATCCTTACACAACCTTCTTAACACCTGTTTAGTACTTCCTTAATGATCTAAACATCCCTATAACTCGCCCTCAAGGCCTTGCCAAACAATTCTTAACGCAATAATTTACAAAACCTTTCCTAAACCCTATTTATACTACACCTGTCCTTATAAAACTTTATTTCATCAGTTTATATAACGTCAAAATCTTAACGTATGCATTTTAAGACCACTAAATATCTTTCTTATAGTCTTAAGAAGTTCCTGTTACCCTTAAGCTCGCATTGCGTCCTTCACTACATGACGACATGAATTTTCCAAGGTGTAACCCTCTTCCCCCCTTTTGGAACATTCGTCCTCGAATGTTAAGAACTCGGGAATTGTGCGAAAATTTCGCCAGAGTTTCCCCTGTGATATGTGACTACCATCCTGTCACAACAGCCCACAATAACATAGCCTCAAATGGCCATAACACAATAGCAATATAAGTTGGCCACGCACGACCCATATACATAAAAAGAAAACATGCATATCTCATAATCTTGGTGTTTCATCATGGATCTCTTCTGGGGGCTGAAATAAATGCGGGTATTTGGATTTCATACTCTCTTCTGCTTCCCAAGTCATTTCCTCTCGGTTGTCATTTCGCCATAAGACTTTAACTGAGGCCACTTCCTTATTTCGCAGTCTTCATACTTGCCTATCTAATATGGAAATGGGCACCTCTTCATAGACTAGCTTTTCTATCACTTGAACATCATCTATTGGAACAATCCTCGTAGGATCTCCAACACACTTGCGGAACATGGAGACATGGAAAACTTGTTGAACTGATTCAAGTTCTGGAGGCAAGTCCAACTCATAAGCTACATGACCAACTTTGCGGATAACCTTATAGGGTCCAATGTATCGAGGACTTAACTTTCCTTTCTTGCCAAATCTCATCACACCTCATTGGGGACAACTTTAAGAATACCCAATCATCAACTCGAAATTCTAAGTCTCGCCGGCTGTTGTCCGCATAAGATTTCTGGCGACTTTGGGCTATCAACAATTGATCTCGAATCACTTTGACTTTTTCTACCGCTTGCTGAATCAACTCAGGGCCTATTAGCTGTACGTCTCCTATTTCAAACCATCCAATAGGGGATCTACACTTCCTTCCATATAAAGCTTCATACGGAGCCATTTGGATACTGGAATGGTAGCTATTATTGTATGCAAACTCGATTAGACGTAAATGGTCATCCCAACTACCACCGAAATCTAGTACATATGCTCGTACCATATCTTCCAAAGTTTAAATAGTACGTTCGACTTGCCCATCCGTTTGCGGATGGAATGCCGTGCTCAGCTTTACTTGGGTACCTAGACCTTCTTGGAAAGATTTCCAGAACTTGGCTGTAAACTGTGCTCCTCTATCTGTGATAATGGATATCAGAATGCCATGGTGTCGCACAATTTCCTTGAGATACAACCTTGCATAATCTTGTGCCGAGTATGTGGTCCTAACAGGAAGAAAATGAGCTGATTTCGTCAATCTATCCACAATCACCTATATAGAATCGTATTTGCATCGGGAACGAGGTAACCCCAAAATAAAATCCATATTGATCACTTCCCATTTCCAAGTAGGGATTTCCATTGGCTGCAATAATTCTCCTGGATTTTGATGTTCAATTTTCACTTGCTGGCAATTTAGGCATTGAGCTACAAATTCTGCTATGTCTCTTTTCATGCCATCCCACCAATATATCAACTTGAGATCATGATACATCTTTGTTACACCTGGGTGAATAGATTACCGAGAATAATGAGCTTCTTCTAGAATTCGACGGCGCAATTCTGCAACATTCGGAACACATAGCCTGCCTTGGTATCTAAGAATTCCATCCATGGAAATTTCAAATGGGGACTTCTCTTTTTCATGAGATGTGTCTCTGTAATGGCACAAATGAGGATCTTCATACTGACGCTCTTTCACTTTCATATTCAGGGACGAAACTGTGGGATCATAAATATCGATTCCTGCACCACCTGAATCAATTAAACGTACTCCAAGATTTGCTAATTGGTGGAGCTCAGGAATTAATTCTTTCTTCTCCGGAGGAACTTCACATAGGCTGCCCATTGTTCGGCGGCTAAGCGCATCAGCTACTACATTTGCTTTTCCGGAGTGGTATAAAATGCTCACATCATAATCTTTCAATAACTCTAACCACAGCCTCTGCCGCATATTTAACTCCTTCTATTTGAAAATGTACTGAAGACTCTTGTGATCTGTATAGATATCAACACGCACACCATACAAGTAATGTCTCCACATCTTTAACGCGTGAATAACTGCAGCCAATTCAAGATCATGAGTTGGATAGTTCTTTTCATGCTTCTGTATCTGTCTCGAAGCATAAGCGATGACATTACCATGCTACATTAACACATATCCTAACCCAACACCGGAAGCATCACAATATACAACATAGCCATTTGCCCCTTCTGGGAGTGTCAAGACTGGGGCCGAGGTTAGTCTGTCCTTCAGCTCTTAGAATCTGCGTTCACAAGCGTCATTCCACTGAAATTTAGCTGACTTCTGGATAAATTTCATCAATGGGGCTGAAATAGAGGGAAATTCCTCTATGAACCTTCTATAGTACCCTGCCAATCCTAGAAAACTACGGACTTCTGTAGGCGTCGTAGGACTTGGCCAAGTCTTCACAGCTTTAATTTTCTGAATATCAACTCGAATACCCTTATCTGAAATACCATGGCCAGAAATGTTACAGAATTCATGTTATATCCCGTGTTTTCACACGTTTGGAAGAATTCGATAAACATTGGATTTTTGAGATGTGAGGTCAAATTTGATATTGTGTTGAACATAGGAGTTATGCATGAAAGAATAGAATCATGAAAGTGTGGGACAAGGCTAAGGGTAATTTTGGAATTTTGGAAATTAGTTTCGGGAATTACAAAATGTGATCCATAAGTTATTGGGCTCAAAAAAATTTAAGTGAATTGGAGCCCAATCCATTGAAGTGGCCGGCCATAGTAGGCCTTGGCCCAAGCCCAATTAATGTGGTCATGTGCAAGAAATGTGACCACTAATTATAAGAGAAGACCAAGTCTTCATATTAATCCATTAGAAGCAAGAACAAGTAAGAGCAAAAAAAAAAAATAAGAGAGAGAGAGGAGGGTTTCGGGTTTGCCCTCCAAATTTAGCCATCCAAAATCTTGCTTCAAAAATTCATTTCTTGTTAAATTCCTACTAATTCAAGGTTCCTTTGCATCTTGGTATAGTTGGATTGGAGTGGGGAGCACTAGAATCTCCAAGGTGATCATATATTCAAGTGAAGGAGACTTGAAGAAAAGGTAAGAATTTCTACCTTGTTATTGTGTTATGAAGTTTTGATTGTGTTGTAGTTTATGGAAATGTGTTGATTGTATGAAGGAATAGAAGTTTGCAAAGTGGGTGTGTGTGTGGGTGTGTAGCCGTGTGTATACATATGATGTATAGCCACCAATGTGTTGAAATTATGTGGTATTCTAGTTGTGAATGTGATGGGATTCATGTTGAGAATGAAAGTAGAATAAATTTGATTGAATGGTTAACAATAGCACTTGGCCGTGTGGTGTATGTGGCTTGAGAATAAAATGGATTAAGTTTGTTTAATGTGTTAGAGAGTTGGTATTGTGATGTTTGTAATGTGAATGAAGTTATTATGATATAAGTTTGTATTGAATTGGAAGGTAGGAACTTATGTCGTTTTAGTATGATTTTCCGACGTTAAGGAAATGAAGTGTTTGGTTGTGAATTATGATGTTCATTGAGGTATTTGGAAGTTGGAAACTTGTTATGAAATCATATGCCAAAGATTTGATGTTTTGCATAAGTTATACTTTTGGCGGAAAAGTGTATATCTTGTATATCAAGTGTATATCCTAAGAGAAATGGTATGATATGCCTCTAAAGTTATGTGGTGATGATCTTAGATGATAATGGGTGTGACATTATAATGTTAATTCAAAAATTTGGATTGAATTGATAATTATGTCAACTTGTGAGGAAAATTGCTACTTGAAGGATATTTGTACTTTTAATGTTCATTAATGCTATTGTTGTGGTTGTTTGGGTTGTTGTTGATGAATTATAGCCGAGTTGAATTCTCGGGGTGCTATATGTATAGGGGAAGTGCTGCCGAAATTTCGGTAGCCAAATTTGCATTAAATTGAGACTTTGGTAATTATGGCTTACAAATGGTAAACTTGACCATTTGCAGTTTTTCGACGAAACGGGAAGTGACTTTTGGAAGGCGTTAGGAGCGTGAAAGGTATGTAAAGCAACCCTATTACTTCCCTTGGCATGCCTTTAGTGAGTTAGGGTCGGATCCGGGCCTCGAAGGACCTCGTGGCCCTCGGAATCCGCAAAGGAAATTTTCCGTTTTTCCTTCAATGGAATTGAACATCTTTGGTGCCCTTTGCTTGAAATAAGGCACCTTTGCTTCAAACTACTCGAAACGTCGCCGAATGTCCGTAGAAACTTTTTAGGTGACTCCATTTGGTTAAAGAACACTATTTGAGCCCGCCGCCTTGTTTGTCCCGAGGCGGGCCCGCTAATTACGATTTTACCCTTATGAGTCAAGGCTTCCTTTTTAAGCAAATTTTTGAAAGAAAATGTGTTGACTACCTTTAAATTATCTAAAGAATGTGGTTTAAATATTCTATCAAGCCTAATGAATTATTTTGATACCCGGTATGACTTCGGGAAAGCTATACTTCCGTAATTTATTTTGACATACGAAATGTGTTATTCTGATCCCGTTTTATTCCATTTGATTTATTCGTCTTCGATACGCTTCGTCGAGTCTTTGAAGATAATTATGACGTTTTAAAATTGCATTAGTTTCTCACTACTCTATTCGTGGATGTCCCAACGTTTCCCACACTGAGCCCGGGCCAGGATATGTTGTCAAGCGTAATCTTCTGCATTGTTCGCCGCGCCCCGAGGTGAGGGGGCAGGTATACGCGTACATGGGTCTGTGGAGTATGATGTGCCATGTCCGCCGTTCTGATCTGATCTGTTATGGCCATTCTGATATGACATTTTATGATACGGGGCCACGCCCCCTTTTTCTGATTCCCATCTGTTGTGGCACCGATATCGGGAGGGTGACCACGTTCTGTCTGCCGAGCCCCATGGCTGGGGCCGGATATGATATGACATATGATTTTGTACATACTCTGTCTGTTTTGAAAATATGCATATGACACTCAGGATTTTCTACTCAGTTTTCTGAATCTGTTATGGTTTATGCTTCTGTAATTCTGCTTTACATATTCAGTACATATTTCGTACTGACCCCCTTTCTTCGGGGGCTGCGTTTTTATGCCGCGCAGGTACAGACGACAGGTTTGCCGATCCACACGTTTAGGATCCTACTACTGCTATTTTGGGGCGCTCTCTTCTTCAGAGCCCATATTTTGGTACAGTCTGACACTACTATCTGGATGTGTACAGTATTCTGGGTATGACGGGGCCCTGTCCCGTCTTATGACTGTGTTATGTTCTGTAGAGGTCTGTGGATATATCTGTGTGGGTTCTGTACATACGTTTGGGGTATTTTGTTCTATGACGGCCTTCTCGGCCTATGTGTGCCAAGCCTACCTTTCTGTTAAATTCTGCAGTGTTCACTAATGTTATTATATTATTATTCTGTTAAATTGCTAATCTGGGTATCGGGTCCGTATAGGTGCCCACCTAGGGCACCGGTCATGGCCCACGGGGTTGGGTCGTGACAAAAGTGGTATCAGAGCGGTTCGTCCTCGGAATGTCCACAGACCGTGTCTAGTAGAGTCTTGTTTATCGGTGTGTTGTGCACCACGCCTATAAACGGGAAGCTACAGGGCATTAGGATACTACCCTTCTTTCTGTCTTAGATCGTGCGTTAGAGCTGTGTTATAAAGATGACTCCTCCCTAACGAATGGTTACATTTGCAGATATGCCTCCGAAAAAGGCAACAGCGGCCCAAAAGGGCAAGTCAGTGGCCGTAGGAGAGACGAGCCGGGTCCAGAGGACTACCAGGGCCCAGACATATATTACTCCGGAGACTTTACCACAGACAGAGGGTTCGTCTACACCGCCGCTAGTAGAAGAGATTGGGGCAGCCGTAGCTGCAAATCGGGGGACGGCTCCTCCGCCAGCTCCTGCAGTTCCAGTACCTGAGCCTCCAGCTCCACGGCCAGGCACTGAGGATCAGTCCATGAGGGAGGCGATTCAGTTATTGACCAGATTGGTGGCAGGACAGGCCCAGGGCCACGGACTGGGAGGCGACCGGATGTATAGGCGTGACAGTTCGAGGGCCCGGGAGTTCTTGACTTGTGGTCCTCCAGAGTTCTACGGGACAAAGCCCGACGAGGATCCCGAGGAGTTTATCAGAAAGATGCGGCGCACTCTAGAGCTGATTAATGCTTCCGAGACAGAGTCAGTCGCATTGGCTTCGTACCGGTTATATGACGTGGCAGCGCACTGGTATGAGTCGTGGAAGCTATCCCGAGGGGACGACGCTTCCCCAGCAGTTTGGAGTGACTTTTCTCAGGCCTTTCTTGGACATTTTCTGCCCCCAGAGTTACGACGAGCCAGGGCTGACAGATTTTTGTTATTGAGACAGAAGGGCCGCAGTATCCGGGACTACAGTTTGGAGTTTGATTCCTTGGCCCGATATGCGCCTACTGTGGTGGCTACGATGGCGGAGAGGATACACAGATATATTATGGGGCTCGATCGCTATTTTATTGATAGTTGTTTGGTATTGGCGGCTCAGCCCGATATGGATATTGCCCGTATTTAGGCGCACGCCCAGGGCATGGAGGATAGGGGCCGAGGGGGACAGCAGGCCGATAGGGGCCAGGACCGGAGACCGCCCAAGAGGGCCAGATCATCGGGGTATTCTGGAGATTTTCGGGGCAGGCAGCCGCAGCAGCCGCAGCAGCCTAGCAGATTTTCATCTCAGCCGGCACAGAGCGCACCTCCCCAGCCTACAGGTCGCAGATTTAATGGCCCAGGGTATTCAGGAGCAGGCCAGAGCTCCAGGGCATCAGGCTCGCGGACAGATAGGGGTTCTGGTCAGATGAGGCCACCCAGAGTTCAGTGTTCTTTCTGTGGTAGATATCACCCGGGCGAGTGCTACAGATCCACCGGGGCATGCTTTTCTTGTGGCCGTCAGGGTCATTCGGTGAGAGATTGCCCGTATAAGGGCAGTGCGGGTGGTGCAGCGCAGCCTACCGGATCAGCCGCTGGGTCTTCATCTTCATCAGTGGCTATGCGCCCTACGGGGCAGGGTACTCCGGCACCAGCAGGTCGCGGCAGAGGCCGTGGTGCAGCTTCTGGTATTGGCGGTCCTTCGAACCGCATCTATGCTTTGGCCAGTCGTCAGGATCAGGAGGCATCTCCTAATGTCGTTACAAGTACTTTATCGGTCTTCTCTCGATATGTGTATGCATTAATTGATCCAGGTTCGACTTTATCATATATTTCGCCCCTTGTTGCTGGTAAAATTGGTATTATGTCTGAGCCTATAGAGCCATTCGAGGTGGCCACACCGATCGGAGACTATATTGTAGCGAATCAGGTGTATAAAAATTGTTCTGTAGTTGTATGTGACCGTGACACTAAGGCAGATTTGGTGGAGCTAGATATGATTGAATTCGACGTTATTATGGGTATGGATTGGCTAGCTTCCTGTTATGCTCATGTGGACTGCCAGAATAAGGTAGTCCGTTTCCAGTTTCCCGGGGAGCCAGTTGTAGTGTGGGCTGGTAATACAGCATCGCCGAAAGGTAAGTTTATTTCATACCTTAAGGCAAAGAAAATGATCAGAAAAGGCTATATTTATCATCTGGTACGGGTACAAGACTTGACAGCAGGGACGCCGACACTTCAGTCAGTCCCCGTGGTTAATGAGTTTCCAGATGTTTTTCCCGACGAGCTTCCAGGTCTTCCGCCAGAGCGGGAGATAGATTTCTCTATTGATTTACTCCCAGGTACTCAGCCTATCTCTATTCCTCCGTATAGAATGGCGCCGGCAGAACTGAAGGAGTTGAAAGAGCAGTTGAAGGATTTGCTAGATAAGGGCTTCATCAGGCCCAGTACTTCGCCTTGGGGAGCTCCGGTATTATTTGTGCGTAAGAAAGACGGGTCGCTGCGTATGTGTATTGACTATCGGCAGCTGAATAAGGTAACTATAAAGAATAAATACCCCCTCCCCAGGATTGATGATTTGTTTGATCAGCTGCAGGGTGCTAAGTGCTTCTCGAAGATAGATCTTCGGTCCGGTTATCACCAGGTACGAGTTCGCGAGGCTGATATTCCTAAGACAGCTTTCCGGACCCGATACGGGCATTATGAGTTCAGGGTCATGTCTTTTGGGCTTACTAATGCCCCCGCGGTATTTATGGATTTGATGAACCGGGTATTCAGGCCGTTTTTGGACATGTTTGTGATTGTATTTATTGACGATATCCTGGTTTATTCTCGGTCTGAGGCGGAGCACGCGGATCATCTCAGATCGGTATTAGGTACTCCGACATCAGAAGCTGTATGCGAAATTTTCTAAGTGTGAATTCTGGCTATCTTCAGTGGCTTTCTTAGGCCATGTTATTGCAGCTGATGGTGTCCGGGTAGACACACAGAAGATCGAGGCCGTGAAGAATTGGCCCAGACCCACGACGCCTACAGAGGTACGCAGTTTCCTGGGGTTAGCAGGTTATTACAGGAGATTCGTGGAGAAGTTTGCTTCGATTTCAGCGCCTTTGACAAGGCTGACTCAGAAGGGAGCTAAGTTCCAGTGGTCTGATGCTTGTGAACGAAGCTTCCAGTCGCTGAAGGAGAAGCTGACTACAGCCCCAGTTCTGACTCTTCCCGAGGGACCGGATGGGTATGTCATCTATTGTGACGCTTCTGGCATTGGGTTAGGCTGTGTATTGATGCAGCACGGCAGAGTTATAGCGTATGCTTCCCGGCAGCTCAAGAAGCATGAGAAGAATTATCCTACTCACGACCTGGAGCTCGCAGCGGTGATTCATGCTCTGAAGATATGGAGACACTATTTATATGGCGTTCATGTGGATATTTATACTGATCATAAGAGCCTCCAGTATATTTTCAGACAGAGAGAGCTTAATTTGCGGCAGCGGAGGTGGTTGGAACTTCTGAAGGATTATGACGTGGATATTTTGTATCATCCGGGTAAGGCTAATGTTGTTGCGGATGCGCTCAGTCGGAAGTCCATGGGCAGTTTGGCAGACTTACGGCCGGGCAGGAGAGAGATAGCCCGTGATATTCAGCAGTTGGCCAGTCTTGGGGTTCGTCTGGCCGATTCTGGAGACACCCGGATTTCTGTTCGAGGGGTTTCTGAGTCCTCCATCAGAGACGATATTAGGCGGCATCAGTTCGAGGATTCTGTCTTAGCTCGGTACAGGGACACAGCTTATGATAAGGAGAGGACCCCGTTCGAGTTTTCGCCGGACGGCACTTTATTATACAGGGGCAGGTTGTGTGTACCTGACATTGCAGGCCTTCGACAGCAGGTTATGAGCGAGGCACATTATGCTCGCTATTCAGTCCATCCTGGTTCTACGAAGATGTATCACGACCTTCGATGTTTTTACTGGTGGGACGGTATGAAGCGGGACATTGCAGAGTTCGTCGCTCAGTGTCCTAATTGTCAGCAGGTCAAGATTGAGCACCAGAAGCCGGGAGGACTGCTACAGGAGATGGAGATTCCGACATGGAAGTGGGAGGCTATTAATATGGACTTCATTACGGGTTTGCCTCGCACTCCACGGAAGTATGACTCCATTTGGGTCGTCGTGGATAGGCTGACGAAATCAGCCCATTTTCTTCCCGTCAGGACTACTTATTCCGCCGAGGATTATGCCAGGCTCTATATTAAGGAGATTGTGAAGCTTCATGGAGTTCCTCTATCTATTATCTCTGACAGAGGCGCCCAGTTTACGGCGCTCTTCTGGAGATCTTTTCAGGAGGGTCTAGGGACTCAGGTGAGCTTGAGCACAGCGTTTCATCCTCAGAGCGACGGTCAGGCCGAGCGCACTATACAGACGCTGGAGGATATGTTGCGGGCCTGCGTTATTGATTTCAGAGGCAGCTGGGATGATCACTTGCCGTTGATCGAGTTAGCATATAATAATAGTTACCATTCCAGCATCCAGATGGCTCCGTACGAGGCTTTATATGGCAGGAAGTGCAGATCGCCGGTTGGCTGGTTTGATATTGGCGAGACAGAGTTGATTGGCCCGGATATGGTCCAGCAGGCTGTGGATAAGGTGAAACTTATTCGAGAGCGACTGTTGGCAGCCCAGAGTCGACATAAGTCATACGCGGATAGAAGGCGTCGACCGTTAGAGTTTCAGGTAGGCGATTGGGTATTTCTGAAGGTATCGCCTATGAAAGGCGTAATGCGGTTCGGTAGAAAGGGTAAGCTCAGTCCGCGTTATATTGGGCCTTATCAGATTGTTCGGAAAGCTGGGGATGTCGCCTATGAGTTAGATCTGCCATCTGATTTGGAAGCGGTGCATCCGGTGTTTCACGTCTCTATGCTTCGTAAATGCATCAGAGATCCTTCTAGAGTATTCCCTGCCGAGGATATCCAGGTGACGGAGCAGTTATCGTACGAGGAGCAGCCCGTATCTATTTTGGATCGCCAGGTAAGGAGGCTCCGAAATAAAGATGTGGCTTCCGTTAAGGTACTGTGGCGGAATGATAACCGGGAGGAGATGACCTGGGAGTCGGAGGAAGAAATGAAGAAGAAATACCCTCATCTGTTCCCTATGGCCACAGGTAACCTCGAACCCCTGCTTAATTTCATTTCAATATCAATCATATATCATACATATTGTTTATGAACATGAACTCCCCCAAAGTGTTTTTCAAACCCCATAAGATTTATTTTAACATTCGAGGACGAATGTTCTAAAGGGGGGGAGGATGTTATATCCCGTGTTTTCACACGTTTGGAAGAATTCGATAAACATTGGATTTTTGAGATGTGAGGTCAAATTTGATATTGTGTTGAACATAGGAGTTATGCATGAAAGAATAGAATCATGAAAGTGTGGGACAAGGCTAAGGGTAATTTTGGAATTTTGGAAATTAGTTTCGGGAATTACAAAATGTGATCCATAAGTTATTGGGCTCAAAAAAATTTAAGTGAATTGGAGCCCAATCCATTGAAGTGGCCGGCCATAGTAGGCCTTGGCCCAAGCCCAATTAATGTGGTCATGTGCAAGACATGTGACCACTAATTATAAGAGAAGACCAAGTCTTCATATTAATCCATTAGAAGCAAGAACAAGTAAGAGCAAAAAAAAAAATAAGAGAGAGAGAGGAGGGTTTCGGGTTTGCCCTCCAAATTTAGCCATCCAAAATCTTGCTTCAAAAATTCATTTCTTGTTAAATTCCTACTAATTCAAGGTTCCTTTGCATCTTGGTATAGTTGGATTGGAGTGGGGAGCACTAGAATCTCCAAGGTGATCATATATTCAAGTGAAGGAGACTTGAAGAAAAGGTAAGAATTTCTACCTTGTTATTGTGTTATGAAGTTTTGATTGTGTTGTAGTTTATGGAAATGTGTTGATTGTATGAAGGAATAGAAGTTTGCAAAGTGGGTGTGTGTGTGGGTGTGTAGCCGTGTGTATACATATGATGTATAGCCACCAATGTGTTGAAATTATGTGGTATTCTAGTTGTGAATGTGATGGGATTCATGTTGAGAATGAAAGTAGAATAAATTTGATTGAATGGTTAACAATAGCACTTGGCCGTGTGGTGTATGTGGCTTGAGAATAAAATGGATTAAGTTTGTTTAATGTGTTAGAGAGTTGGTATTGTGATGTTTGTAATGTGAATGAAGTTATTATGATATAAGTTTGTATTGAATTGGAAGGTAGGAACTTATGTCGTTTTAGTATGATTTTCCGACGTTAAGGAAATGAAGTGTTTGGTTGTGAATTATGATGTTCATTGAGGTATTTGGAAGTTGGAAACTTGTTATGAAATCATATGCCAAAGATTTGATGTTTTGCATAAGTTATACTTTTGGCGGAAAAGTGTATATCTTGTATATCAAGTGTATATCCTAAGAGAAATGGTATGATATGCCTCTAAAGTTATGTGGTGATGATCTTAGATGATAATGGGTGTGACATTATAATGTTAATTCAAAAATTTGGATAGAATTGATAATTATGTCAACTTGTGAGGAAAATTGCTACTTGAAGGATATTTGTACTTTTAATGTTCATTAATGCTATTGTTGTGGTTGTTTGGGTTGTTGTTGATGAATTATAGCCGAGTTGAATTCTCGGGGTGCTATATGTATAGGGGAAGTGCTATATGCATAACTCCTATTACTTGTAAATTTAATTGGTGTAGAAATATTATTGGAGACTAGGGACTAATTAACTATGATTAGATTATTAAGTGGGGATTAGTGATTAATTAAGATTAATTGAGTTAATTATGCTTTGAGTGGGCCCCACCCGTAATTAAATAAAAAAAAACAACAAATTGGTGAGTCATAGGGGGGGGGGGGGGGGAGGGGAGCACGTGTCCAAGGGAGGGACACCATATATATATATATATATATATGTGTCAATGAACAAAGTGAGCAATACATTTTTATTTTACAAGATTTAACTTTAGAGAAAGAGAGATAAAATCATAGCCATGGCTGCCATGCTCTCGGCCAGCCATGGTTCCCAAAAAAAAAAAAATCTCTTGCTTGCTTGATTAAGTTCCAAGGTGAATTGCAAGTCCAAGGAGGTGATAGCAACATTGGGTATTGAATTGAGGAAGAAGAAATAGTGAAATTGGAGCAAATAAGTGTAGAATTTCCTCGGATTAAATTAAGGTAAGATTTTCGCATTTTATGGTATAATTGTATTAATGGTGTTGTAATGGAAGGATTAAAATTGTATTAGATGAAATTGGAAGTAAGAAATTGCATGAATTCGTTGATATTGGGTTGTTTGAGTTGTTTATGGGCTGGATTGTAAGGATATGATCTGAATATTTCTATTACTGTAATTGTTGGTATTGCTGTGATAACAGAAGATTAATTGGAAGTTCGGGTTAGGCGAGTTATATCGGGGAAATGCTGCCTGATTTCCGTTAAGTTCTTAACTAATAAAATTTTAATCAAGAAAGTATGAACTAAAGAATGATTCCTATAAGAGATTGGTTGTAGATTTATAAGCTAGAAAGTATAGTTTACTAACGATAGCGTTACTTTCATATTAAATAGGCTAAAGGGGCGACGAAGCGAACTGGGTTACGGTTAACCTATAATAGGTATGTAAAGCTATCCCTTCTTTCTTTTGGCATGTCGTAGATATAAGTGACGTATGATATGAGCTTTGGGGTAATTCTATTCATAAGTTTCGAGTGTGATTGATGATTCTTATTCACTTCTTGATGTTTGAACTCTTAAGGTAATTGAGCTATTGCCTCTCAAGTCTTCTATACGTTGGATAGTAGTCGGTATGTATAAGCTACTATTCTTAGAGACTCTACGATGACGAATGTCCTTGACTTCCATAAGCTATTTCGTATTATCTTGATACATGCCTATGATTCCCGAGGCTCTATTTGATATAGTCCATAGTGACATTTAAAGGGTACTCAACATGACTATCGCCTTTGATACTCGAGTGTTAGTTATTCCACTTATTCTATTGAGTCTCAGATGATGATTTAGTTGCATGTGGTTACTCATTATCTTCTACTCGTGCATGCTGTTATTGTGTCGTTCATCGAGTCTCGGGCCGGGTATGTATTCGTGCACAGTTTCACTGCATTGTTCACCGAGTCCCTCACTAGTGGGCCGGGTACGGTATATGTATATGATGATATGATGATATGATTATGGCACTGAGTCCCATGATGGGCCGGGTATGGTATACGTGTACACGACTTTATTCACCGATTCCCATAATGGGCCGGGTATGGTATATGATAATGATATGCATGATTTTGTTCCGTAAGGCACAGGTACAGTGATTTCTTGATTATCATACTTGTCTCCTGGAATCTCTACTTCAGTTATGATCTTCCTTAATGCATTTCGTGTTTTATATACTCAGTACATATTTCGTACTGACCCCCTTTCTTCGGGGGCTGCCTTTCATGCCCGCAGGTACAGATAGTCGGTTTGGTGACCTTTCAGCATAGGACTTCTACTCAGCTGTCTTGGAGAGCTCCATTGTTGCGGAGCCTAGAATTTTGGTACAGATCTTATGATGTATATATATATATGTTTATCCAGGGGTACGACGGGGCCCTGTCCCGACATATTTCGCTATCGATACTCTTAGAGGTCTGTAGACATATGTGTGAGTTGTGTATAAGTTTGTCCAGCTGTGTCTATATGATGTGCTATGGATATGCTCTTCTGTAATGGCAGCCTTGTCGGCTTGCGTATGGTGATTATATGTATTGGCAGCCTTGTCGGCTTGCGTATCATGTTGATATATTATAGCAGCCTTGTCGGCTTGCGTATCATATTATGTTCTGATCAGTTGTGACTCCCCAGGAGACTGGTTATTTAGATATATGTATACATGACGACGTTATGAACCTTTGGAGTTCGTTTGCAAGTTTCCATATTGATTTTAGCTTCAGTTTGACTATATCTAACAGGTACATATACGAGTGTCTAGGTCGGGCACTAGTCATGGCCCACGGGGTTGGGTCGTGACACCTATCCACAAACAAACAAGCGTCTGTGCCCTGGCGACATAGCCCTGAATGGAATTTTTCACACTGACTACATCGCGGTACTGGTGGTCTCTTTTGACTATGATCACCCCTAAACTGAGAACCCGAAGCTCTCGAACTCTGACCCTGTCCTGAAGGAAAGGAGCGATCAAATCTCCTACCTGTAAATCGTGGAGGTGCACTAGTCACCGACTGGCCTGAGTGTCTAGAATATGTCTGCCTTGATCCCCCTCTATTATCACTGCCTGCCCCTATAGATCTGGCCCTCTTGCTTTGCCTTCTATCAATATCACGATCACCCCTTTGCGGAGGTTGTTGTCCTTCTAAATTCTGGGCATGGGCTTGTATTCGGGAAATATACATCCCATCTTGTAATGAAGGCGTTAAGAAATCCTTAAATAAATATGGCCCTAAGGCACTTACAAACCTGTGTACCCTATCTCCCATATCGGCCACCATAGTCGGGGCATATCTAGCCAACGAATTAAATTGAAGGCTATATTCCCGGGTACTCATATTTCCTTGCTTTAGATTTAAGAACCTATCCGCTCTAGCTCGGCAGACCTCAGGTGGAAAATAGTGACGGATGAAAGCATCTACAAATTCTTGCCATAAGGGAGGAGGCGCATTTTCTTTTCTTGATGCTAGCAAATTATTGTACCACAATACCGCCACATATCGGAGTCTATAAGATGCCAAATCCACAGATTCAGTTTCGGAGGCATGAATAATCTTCAATGTCCTCAAAATTCGTCAATAAAACTTTGCGGGTCTTCATTCGGCTTTGACCTGAAAAATTCCGGAGGATTCAAACTCATGAAATCACGGGCTCTGGTACTAGCTGCCCTATCACTTGGACCCGCATTTTGCCGTTGTGCCTGGGCGGCAACGAACTGCGTCAATAGATGAATAGCTTCGGTGACTTGTTGACCCGAAGTAGCCGGTGGAGGGACTGGAGCTGAAGCTCCTCCTTATTCTTCTACATTGGGTCGGGTGGAGGAAGTATTAGATAAGGCCTCATTATGTGACTCGCCCTCTTCTACATTCATTGGCGGCTCTCTTTCTACCCGCCTTTTTATCGTAGTCTTGGCCTTTTGGGCAGCTGTAGCTTTTCCCTTTGGGGGCATTTATGAAATCATAGCACACTATTAGGGAGGAGGAAAATCTTATAACACGGCTCTATCGCCCGATCTCTTAAGATGAAAGATGGTCATTTTTCCTAAATGCCCTATAGCCTCCTGTTTATTAGTGTGGCGTGCAACAACCAATAAACAAGACTCTACTAGACACGGCTCGTAGACACTTCCTAGGACTGAACTGCTCTCATACCACTTTTGTCACGACCCGACTAGGGGCCGTGACGGGTACCCGGGGCTAACCACCGAGCACCATGCATTCCCTTACTTATCATATTCATTAAGCGTTTCTTTGATGAAATTCATACTCAAATCATAGAAAATCATTTCTCGTTTGGAAACATAATTACTTTTATATACATAAGCCCTTCGGCTATCAAAATAATAATACATACACCATAGTAGCATCGTGAGACCATACTACCCACACATGCGTATCTACGAGCCTCTACTTGAGTACTAGACATATGGACGGGGCAAGACCCCGTCGTACCCAAGATACATATACATATATCTACACAAAATAATAAACCAAATAGCACCTCCGGAAAAATGGAGTGCTCCTGTAAATCAGCTTATGACTCCTATGGGTCTGCACCGTCTCCCTGTCTACCTGTGGGCATGAACACAGCGTCCAAAGAAAACGGATGTCAGTGCGAACATTGTACTGAGTATGTACGACATGAATGAAATGAACATAATAGAAGAATCATAAGCCATAGGAGGAAGATATAACCTGCATGAGTTTTATAGGTGAATACATTTCATACATATATCATATAATTATATAAACATAGTTCATGTATCATCATAGTTCATATATCATTACATCATCATCATCATCGTTAACCCGCGTCCGGGTAACCGTCATATGCCGGCCACTAGTGGTGATCATTCCCGGCCCTCTAGGCACAGTGTAAACATAGCAGCCCGCCTTAGCGGTGACATGCCCGGCCATTTAGGCACAGTGGAATCGTATGCAGCCCGCCTTCGCGGTGACATGCCCAGCCAACTAGGCGCGTCAGAATCGTATCGTCATATAATTAATCATAAACTTAACATTATTACTTATCTCATAGACATATCATGACTCAACATCATTATACATTTATCATCAAAACATACATTAGAGCTGGAAGGCAACTATAGCTTTGTCGGGGTGACATAAGGTCGTGAACCCCCGATTATATTATGGATTAATCATCAACATCACATCTCACCTTGAAAGAACTAACATGTTAAGGTGAGTGTATACAAGGAAAAGCATCAATGAAACCATACCTAGAACCATTAGCTTCATGGACATCTTACTTTACTCTAGGACTGTTTATACTTAACTCATCATCATCATTATCTTGCTCGTCGTATCTCTTTTCTTTATTTCATACATATCTAGCTCATTACAGTCATGGACTCATAGTTCCTTTGTTTAGGAAGATTATGGGAAATTTAGAAGATTCATGTCATAGGAGTCATGCCATAGAAAGAAGGGACTAGCCTTACATACCTTTTTTATTAGCTACTCTATCGCTTGAACTTTCCTCTCCAATATTCACGTTTCGACCTTCAAGAGAGTTCATCCACATATTAGATAATCAATAACATAAGCGTTTTTGAACTAAAGCTTTAGAAAATTGAGCAGCATCTCCTTTATTTCTACCACTTTCTCCATGTCATATATCAACTCCTAAACGTCAATAATAACTTCATAATATCATCATCAATGACTTTAGTCAAATTCATCATTATACAATTCCCCACAATTTCCTCTCAAGATCATCCATAGTCATAATCATAATACAACGTTACGTTCATTCTCATATAATGTTTCTCTCATACTCTTGACATCATTCATAACGTGATTACAATCTCAACATATCAATATTCATGATTCATATTAATCTACTATTCACAATTTACACTATTCCCACTTTCATGCCCATTTCCTCTACCCTTCCACAATCCAAGTGTTTCAACTTTTCAATACCTAAAATAACATATAAATACCATAAAACTTACCTTAGATAGTGTAGGAATAAGCCTTGAGTGGAAATACTTCACTTGAGCCAAAACCCTAGCTTCACTCCCAAGAGAATTCTTGACTTAGAGGAACCCTAGCGAGGTTTTTGCACTTGATTCACTTGAATTCTTGATATTAATCTTTGCTTTCCTTTGTATTCTTGTATATGAAGTGTGTGGAACCCTCTATAAGCTTGGAGAGAAGTGGAGAAGTGGAAAGAATGAGAAAATACAGTGGGAACATGTATTTATAGTTGCAACTTAATCAGTCCATCGGGACTTATACGGATCACTTATACGGTCCGTATAAGTGTCCGTTGTTCACCACCATGGAAAACATTGTTGTTGTTGGGTTATACGGACCCTTATACGGTCCGTATAAAATTCCACGGTCCGTATAAGTGATCGTGGTTCACAATCATGAAAAATACTACTTCTGTTGGGTGTTATACGGACCCTTATATGGTCTGTATAAAGTTTCACGGTCCGTATAAGGTGGTCGTGTAACTCACAGTTTTTCTGAAGTTGTCCTCGTCGTTTCGTTTGATCTCCAATCCTTACACAACCTTCTTAGCACTTGTTTAGTGCTTCCTTAATGATCTAACCATCCCTATAACTCGCCCTCAAGGCCTTGCCAATCAATTTTTAACGCAAATTATTTACGAAACCATTCCTAAACCCCACTTATACTCCACTTGTCCTCATAAATCCTTATTTCATCAATTCATATAACGTCAAAATCATAACGTATGCATTCTAAGACCACTAAATATCCATCTTATAGTCTTAAGAACTTCCTGTTACCCTAGATCGCATTGGTTCCTTCACTACACAACGACATGAATTTTCCAAGGTGTAACAGGTTCGCCCACCATGGGAGAGTGTGTGGGTGCCCGCTCGACCTTCTTTTTGGATCGTGGCAGTAACACACATTGGTGAAGCTCGTAGGTCATCTATCTTTTCCCGACTTCTCATTCGTTTATGAAACTCATTTACCTTATCTAGACTTAATATTTACATATACTTGGACCCATAGGCAGCAAAAATAACCTTATATGGAGAGTGGTTTTGATCATTTTTCTAAGGTATTAGGGCTACAATCAAATATGGAGAAGAGTTATTTTTATGTTGCTGGGATGCCATAGTCTTTCAAAGAACAGATGATACAAGAGATGCACTTCCCAGCAGGTGAAATACCTTTCAAGTATTTACGAGTGCCTCTGTCATATAGGAAACTCAATATCCAGCAGTGCTTGCCTTTAGTGGAGAAGATAACAGCTAAAGTGAGATGCTGGTCATCAAAGTTATTGTCTTATAGTGGGAGATTACAACTTATTAAGAGTGTATTGTTTGAAATGAACACATACTGGGGCCAGGTGTTTTTTTTGCCCAAGAATGTGATAAAAAAATGGCACTGGTGGCTTGGGATTCTGTTTGTCAACCAAGAGCTGCAGGTGGAATGAATATCATTGCTTTTGAACAATGGAACAAAGCTGCAATCTACAAGCTATTATGGGCATTGACCCATAAGAAGAAGACTTTATGGGTATAATATTCTATGTCAAAAATCAGGATCATGTAACTATGCCAACTCCTAAACAGGCATGTTGCATAGTTAGGAAAACATTTGAGGCAAGAACTTGGTTTTCTAACACTAATTCCCTTACACACTTAGATCAGATTGAAATGGGAGGAAGGTTCAGCATCAAGAAAACTTATATCTCACTGTTTACTCAATTGGCAAGGCCTAGATGGAAAAACTTGCTATTCTCAGCTGGTGCTTTACCAAGGCACCACTTCATCTTATGGCTTGCTGTTCCGAATATATTGGCTACAGTGGATGGATTGGCTAAATAGAATAGACAAGTGCCTCATGAATGTGTGTTATGTTCCTCATAAGCTGTACAAACTATGCAACATCTGTTCTTTGATTACAGTTACTCAATGTTTATCTGGCAAACAGTGTTAACTTGGCTGGGCATTCAGAGACATATAGGTACTTAGGAGGAAGAAGTTCAATGGCTAACTCAATAGGTCAAAAAGAAAAGAGCAAGATCAGAGATCCTGGGATTTCTCAGTGAAGCGGTAATATATCATATATGGGCTGAGAGGAATGAAAGAAGATTTAACAAAGGCAACAAAACTACAGTTCATAGAGTTAGGGAAATTGTTTTACAGTTGCATATTAGAGGTCAATACAAATATAAATGGAGTAGGTTGTTCGATACTATTCCAAAGTACCCTGTCTAGGCTAGTTTTGTTGGTTATTTGCTCAGAGCATTGTACTAGCTTAGATAAAGAGATATAGGATCTGATCCTAGAGTCCAAATGGATTATTGGTGTATAAACTTCTCATTGGTTAAATAAACTTGCTCTGTTTGACCCAAAAAAACAATAACCTTATTCCTCTATATTCAAGTAAGTTCGTCGACTTCAACTTAGTCATACACACGTTGAGAAGAATAGGGTATTGCACCCAAACAATTAATCCACGGCCTTAGCCTTCCTTTGATCTTCCTAACGAGCCCAATCTATTCAAATATTGAATCTACATAAGAATACTAGTACTCCATAGATACCTATGTTGCTAAACTAATATTTTAGGTCCAAAAAGTCAACCCAAAAATCCATGCTGAGTCCAGAAGGTCAAAATTGTAATTTTGTCACAAAATGAGCTTACCCATAGCATAAAGGTTAAGAATCTCGAAAATCATAGAAATCCGAACAACAATCGACATTCAGTTTGATAATTTACTTGAAAACCCATTTCCATGGATAACAACAATTTCTAAGATGAAATCATGGATGAAATCCCTAAATAAAGGATAGAATCACAGGAAAATACTTAAATTAAGGTTAGAAACTTACCACCGAGCAAAAAATTGAGGATTGCCCTTGAAATCACTCAAATCGGTGTTCCTAAGCTCCCAAAATTGATTTATGAACAATGAGGTTTGAAATGAGAAATTAATACTCCAAGCATCAGTTGCCCTTCGTGGCCACGACCAGTACCTCAACGATGGCGACCAGCCACCCCACCTTGACCCTGTCTCTAACGTAACTTGCCTCACACGATCGCGAAGCACGGACAGACCAGGTCCCCTTTTCCTTTCTAAGAGACTGTGGTCCCACTCGCATGATCGCGTTGATTTCGTCGCTAGCACGTCGTGAACGTGGCACCCTTCATCGCGATCGCGATGAAGAAAACCCGACACTAGGCACTAGATTTTTGTGGTAACTCCCAAATTTCAATCCAATACCCTAAACGTATCCGGAACCTCCCTGAAACATATTCATTTTAGTCATAAAACATGCTACGAGCCTGCTCGTGCACTCAAAACACCGAAAAAGAGGTCGTCTTGACCCGATATTTATCGTGGTTGACTTCAATTCCTTAACTTAACTAGTTTTTTAATCAATGACCCAAATCACATCTGAACCCCTCTGAACCCGAACCAACTGCCCGACTAAGTCATAAATCACATTCCGGACCTAATGGAATTAGCGAAACTCTGATACAGACCCATTTGCTAAAAATGATCTGAAACTCACCCGATTACCTCGGGAACTGCATCATCTATCCCCGCGAGTCATTAATACGAAGATGAAACTACATGGAGGGTATTTTGGAGAAAAAAATTCCAAAATCTCAAAACGACCAGATGGGTCATTACATTAGATACAACTTAAATAAACGTTTATGCTCAAACGGCAGAGAAAAGAAAGTACCTGAACTCTCGAATATCTGGTCCACGTATCCAAATCAGTCTCTTAATTAGCCTCTTCAACGTGAAAGTGCCTCCATTGAACCTTTACTGAAGCAAGTTCCTTTGACCTCAAACTTTCGGACCTGCCTATCGAAAATGGCTACTAGCTCTTCCTCATAAGCCAAATCCAGATCAAGTAACACTTAATCACATGAGAACTATCTGAATGGTACTTCTTTAACATCGAAATATGAAACACTAGGTGAACACCCGACAAACCAGGAGCTAAGGCAAACTCATAGGCCACCTCAATGTCTAATGGCCAATGTACCTCGGCCTCAACTTGCCCTTTTTTCTGAACCTCATCACACCCTTCGTGGGTTAAACCTTCAACAGAACGCGCTCTCCAAACATGAACTCCATCACAAATATTTTGATCCACATAATGCTTTTGCCTTCTCTAAGCTGTGAGAAGGAGTCTCTCCTGAATCAACTTGACCTTGTCCAAATAATTTCTCAGTAAATATGTACCCCACGACCTAACCTTGAATGCACCAAACAAACCAATCGGAAAGCGACAACGTTTACCATGTAGTACTTTGAAGGGTGCCACCTTAATACTTAAATGATAACAATTGTTGTATGAAAGCTTCTCCAAGTGTAGGAACTGGTCCCAATGACCACTAAAGTCAATCACACAAGCCTACAACATAGCCTCGAGGACCTGAAAAGTCCACTCAGACGGACTATGTGGCTGAGGGTGAAAAACTGCACTAAGCTCTACCCGTGTACCCAACTCTTTCGGCATGGACCGCCATATATGATGTTATACCCCATTTTAAACGGGTCAAATCGGAGTACAACATATTGGTGATTCCTGATTATTATTTTAAGGAGTTGCCACCTAATTATTTTAACGGTGAATTAGGACACCTATTTTATCTAAGTGAATGTTAAATTTTAACTCCAATTAATAGTCTACGTAACTTAATGTTACACCTTGTAAAATTCCCCGTTAGCGTAGGGTGAATAGGCTAGCGAAGAGTACGATGTATATGATGATTTTATAAGTAAGAGATAGCATTTGATGATCTTAATCGAGATTTGAAGACATTAGACGTAAAGAAAGAAATTTGACGAAGAAAGTAAAGTACTGGAGCTGTAATCAACTTTTCCTTCAGCAACTGGAAGCTTCGTTCACAAGCATCGGTCCACTGAAACTTTGCTGCCTTCTGAGTCAGCTTCGTTAACGGTGCTGCGATCGAAGCAAAATTCTCCACAAATCTCCTGTAATACCCTGCTAATCCCAGAAAACTACGTACCTCAGTAGGCGTCGTAGGCCTAGGCCAATTCTTTACGACCTCGATCTTCTGTGTATCGACCCGAAACCATCTGCTCCGATGATGTGCCCCAAAAACGCCTCTGAAGTCAACCAGAATTCACATTTGGAGAACTTAGCATACAATTTCTGTTGCCGCAGTGTTCCAAGTATTGTCCTCAGATGATCTGAATGCTCTTCTTCTGATCGTGAATAAACCAGAATATCATCAATAAATACAATTACGAACATTTCTAGGAACGGCCTGAATACCTTATTCATCAAGTCCATAAACACTGCTGGGGCGTTGGTCAGCCCAAAAGACATCACTCTAAACTCATAGTGCCCATATCGGGTTCTAAACGCAGTCTTCGGAATATCTTCCTCTCTTACCCACACCTGGTGATAGCCCGAGCGCAAATCTATCTTCGAGAAATACTTAGCACCCTGCAACTGGTCAAATAAATCATCAATCCGAGGGAGGGTATACTTATTCTTTATGGTCACCTTGTTCAGCTGCCTGTAATCAATGCACATTCGTAGCGACCCATCTTTCTTCCTCACGAACAGTACCGGTGCTCCCCAAGGTGATGTACTGGGTCTGATGAATCCTTTCTCTAATAAATCCTTCACCTGCTCCTTCAATTCCTTCAGTTTTGCAGGTGCCATTCTGTAAGGAGGAATAGATATAGGCTGGGTATCTGGCAGCACATCTATCGTAAACTCTATTTCCCGTTCAAGAGGAAGGCCTGGAAGCTCATCTGGAAATTCATTAACTACTGGAACTGACTGAAGAGTAGGTGCTTCCGTTTTAATATCATGCACGCGAACCAGATGATAATATACCCCTTCTAAATCATCTTCCTGGCCTTGAGGTATGAAATAAACTTACCCCTCGGCGATGCTGTATTTCCTGCCCATTCTATAATTGGTTCTCCTGGAAATTGGAAGCGGACTACCTTCTGCTGACAGTCAACGTTGGCATAACAAGAGGCTAACCAATCCATGCCCATAATAACATGAAATTCTGTCATATTCACCTCTATCAAATCGGCTTTGGTGCAACAGCCACATATAATTACTGAAAAATCTCTATATACCTGTCTTGCTATAACAGAGTCCCCGACTAGTGTAGCTACCTCGAACGGTTATATCGGTTCAGGTTCTATCCCAATTCTACTAGCGACAAGGGGAGAAATATACAACAAAGTAGAGCCCGGATCTATCAATGCATACACATCTCGGGAAAAGATCAATAGTATACCTGTAACCACATTTGGTGACGCATCCTGGTCTTGGCGGCTGGCCAAGGCATATATGCGGTTCGAGGGACTGCTAGAATCAGAAACTCCCCCATGACCTATACCGCAGCCTGCTGGTGTTGGCATACCCCGTCCCATAGGACACATAGCTACAGAAGTGGAAGACGAACCAGCAACTGACCCCGTAGGCTGAGCTGCACCACCGGAACTACTCGCCAACGGGCAATCTCTCATAATATGGCCTTGATGGCCACAAGAAAAACAAGCGCCTGGGTCACGATAAAACTCCCCAGGGTGATTCCTCCCACAATGAGAACACCGAGATATGGGTGGCCTTGACTGACTGGGACCTCTGCTGACCTGCGAACCCGAAGCCCTGGAACTCTAGCCTGCTCCTGAGTGCCCTGCACCATCGAATCGTCTACCCGTGGACTGTGGATGTGTACTCCGGCCTGGCTGAGAAGGATATCTGTTATACTGCTGCTGAGGTTGCCCGCCTCGAAACTCCCCGGAATAACCAGCTGATCTAGCCCTCTTGGGCTGACCTCTATCACGATCTCTATCGGGCTGGCGCCTCTGTGTCGATCCTCCATTCCATGTGCATATGCCTACACCCGAGCAATATTTATCCCGGGCTGAGATGCCACCGCCATACAGCTATCAACCAAATAACGATCCAACCCCATCACGTATCGATGCATCCTGTCAGCCATATCACCTACAATGGTGGGCGCATATCTGGCCAGAGAGTCAAACTCTAGGCTATACTCTCGAACGCTTCTGCCCCTCTGTCTCAGCTGTAAGAATCTGTCAACCCTCGCTCGCCGCATCTCTGGAGGCAGAAAATGGCCGAGAAAGGCTGCTGTAAACTCATCCCACACCGCTGGAGGAGCACCCTCGCCTCTAGACAGCTCCCAGGACTTATACCAATTAACAGTTACATCACGCAACTGATATGAAGCCAGCTCGACAGACTCAGTCTCAGATGCTCTGACTAACCTTAGCGTACTGCATCTGTCGAATAAAGTCCTGGGGATCCTCCTCGGGCTTTGACCCGTAGAACTCTGGGGGATTACAAGTCAAGAAGTCACAAACCCTTAAGCTGTCATGTCTATCTGCATAATCACCTCCCAGCCCGTGTCTGCGAGCCTGCCCCGCTACTAATCTAGTCAGCAACTGTACTGCATCTCTCATCGCCCTATCCTCCGCTCCTGGCTGAGGAGCTGGAGGCTCGGGCGCTGGAGCCTCCGGAGCTAATGGTGGAGCCGCCCCCTTATCCATAGCGGCAGCGGCTGCTGCTCTAGGCTCCTCTGATGACGGCGGCGTAGCAGAGCCCGCTGACTAGGGCATAATCTCGGGCATGGTCTGGGCACGGGTCCGAGTAACTCTCCGAGTCTCACTGGTCTCTCCTGCTACTGCTTTGCCATTCTGGGAAGCTGCCGCTTTCTTCAGAGGCATCACGGTAAACATAGCAATCTGTTAGAAAGGAACCATCCTAATAATACAGCTCTATCGCACGATCTAAGATCGAAGGAAAGGTGACATCCTAAATGTCCTGTAGCTTCCTGTTTATAGATGTGGTGCACAACACACCGATAAACAAGACTCTACTAGACACGGCCTGTAGACATTCCGAGGACAAACCGCTCTGATACCACTTTTGTCACGGCCCAACCCCGTGGGCCGTGACTAGTGTCAGAGCTGGACACCCCGTACACACTCACTTACTAGAATCGGCATACAGATGGCTTATCCAGAAACGAAGGTAAGACGTCGTCTCAAGCGGTCGCATATAAACAAATTTATCACACAGAAGCCGGCAAGGCGGTCGTAAAACACATCGCCCCAAAAATATATATATGGATATACATACAAGCCGATAAGTCTGTCACAGCAAAACCGCTTAAGACATAAACCATATTAACATAACTGGACATCAACGACCCATGACCCACATACATGTCTACAGACCTCTAAGAGTAACAAAAGTATCATATGGCGGGACAGGGCCCCGCCGTACCCCGGAGTATCCATACATATATACAACGGAAAATTCTGTACCAGAATGTTGGCTCCAGAATAAGGGGAGGACTCCAAAATAGCAGAATAGGCGTACTAAGCTGGCGGGTCGCCAGAACGAGCGTATGTACCTGCGGGCATGAAACGCAGCCCCCGAAGAAAGGGGGTCAGTACGAAATAGGTACTGAGTATATAAAGCGTGAAATACAATAATCAGGATCATAACTGAAATAAGAAGTATGGAAAACGAGTACAAGAATAAATATACCAAAATGCTTGTTTTTGAAAAACAAATAATGCATATCAAAATCATGTATAGGGCTCGGGAACATGGTCGCCACCCAGTCATTGGCGCCACAGCACATCATACTCCAGAAGATTTTATATCCCCGTAAAATCTCCATAACACATCATAGCAACATAACACATCATAACACCATAACATACATAAACGGTAACCGGCCCGCTAGTGGGGGACTCGGGAAACCGTAACACATCATACTGCCGAATATAACATAGTGCGAACGATGACAAAACCGGCCCAGGATTCGGCGAAGGATATAATAACAGTATGCACGAGCAGAGTAGTGAGAAACTATATGCAGAAAAATCAATTTTTAAGACTCGATGGACAAGTACACTTACCGACACCTGAAGGATCATAAACACGTTTCGAGTCAATCTGATTTAGTATAAGAAAGTTATGGGCATTTACTATAGGAACCTTTACGAACGATTCAAAGCAATCCGAGACCGCCTACGAAAGTTACAGACATTATTCGCTTTAGAACTCCCTAAGAACGTATCGGAGCGATCCGAGCTCTTCTAAGAAAGTTAGACACATTATTCGACATAAAACCTTTAAGAACAAAAATTATGTATACACGTTCATTATCCAATTATGCAAAAGACCTAAGGACCATAGTTCGACTATATTAGGAGTGTAACATCAAGAAGTGAATAAGAATCGTCGACATGCTCGGATCTTATGAAAGGAGTTACCCCGAGGTTTGTATCACATCTTATTTACATCTAAGGCATGCAAAAAGAAAGAAAGGGTAAGCTTTACATACCTTGCCCGCTTCCTAAGCTAATCCCAACTCAAGTCTCGGGCTCCCCAAGATCTACAATAACGTCATTAAATGCCAAACGTTAGCTACAAGTACTTAGGAATTCAATCCTAAGCTAGCACTTGTCTACAAAAATTTGGGCAGCATTTCCCCTGTAAATTCAACAACCCCGAGAATTCAACTCAGCCAAATCATCAACAACAACACCAACAACCCTATTAACAACATCAACTATTAATTCAAAACATATTCTAACATTAGCAACTCCCTTTTACATAATTCGACGGTATTCCATTTACATTCACCCCAACTACATACAATCAAGCTAACACCAATGCTCGCACACTCAATTACTAATCCGAAACCATTCAATCAAAACTCAAGAACACTTCAAACAATCCGCACAATATTCAAAATAATCTAACTAATATGCCACTCCACCCGAAACCTCCAAAATGCAACAATAGCAATAAAAACACATTTCCTTCTTTCAAATTCATGAACTACACCAATAATTCACACACTAACACATTATTTTCCATAAATACAAGAAGTGGTATTAATGTCGCATTAGCTTCTGAAACAACTCTCCGACAATTACAACTTCAACTAGAATTATTGAACTTTCATTTTCATCATAGAATCCATGACGACAACAACCAAAATACTAGATAAAATTAGTTCATTCCTTGCCATACAAAGCAGCCCATATTCGGCCACCACCCCAACACACAAATTTCATGGTTTTCATCCATTTCCACACACTACAACATGTACAAAACATTTATAACATATGAAAAAGAGGATTAAACCTTACCTGTCTTCACTACACTTCTCAACTTGGCTAGGGTGGTAAAGTGCACAAATAAGTGTTTTGCTTGATCCAACAACTACTTCACGTTAAAGAGGGTCTTCCAATTGGTTGAATTGCTAGAAGAAAATATTTTTTTGATCAAGATTTTCCAAGGTTCTTGTTCGGCTAGCTATGGCCGAATAGCCCTTGTTCTTTTTTTTTTTTCTCCAAGTTTCTCTAAGCTTCTAAGTGATGAAGATGAATATGATAAATTTATCATCTTTTATCTAATTATATTATGCATCCATGTGGGCCAAGGCCCATACCATATTACACGGCCACTTGGCCCTTTTGTTCAAGAATTATAAGTTTTCCATAAATCACTTTTAACCCCAAATTTTCCTTAATATTTCCATCGGCCACCTTGTGAATTTCCCTTTTTACCCCTAGCCTTTCTTAATATTTCCACATTAAAAAATTTCATAAACAACTTGTGTGTTAAACAAGATCAAAAATATAGCTTGGCCCTTAACTTCTCGCAATTATCTTGAAATATCCGAATGTACAAAATACGGGATATAACAATCATCATCATTATCGTTACGTCTGCATTATAGGCTTACTCGTCGTGTGAGGAACGTAGCACACATCAAGGATCGCAGGCTCAGAAGCTTTTGAGAATAGAATCATATGGAGAACATCATGAGCTCATAGAAGAATAAATGATTGGCCAAAGAACCATGCCTTATGAAAGAAGGGTTAGCCTTACATACCTTTTCATTGAACTATTCTACATTTGCACGTACTCCTCTGATGCTCACGTTTCTACCTTCATTTAGGTCATGCTATCATTAGAATCGATAACTAGCACACATGGCTAAAGCTAGAGAAAATCGGACAGCATCTCCTTTATTCATACAACGTTTGTCCATATCGTGATTCAACTCCCAAACGTCAA
The DNA here is from genome assembly GCF_019175385.1 of Lycium barbarum. NCBI lineage: Eukaryota > Viridiplantae > Streptophyta > Magnoliopsida > Solanales > Solanaceae > Lycium > Lycium barbarum. The sequence continues at coordinate 56,838,721 of NC_083342.1, read as the reverse complement.
CAATACATTCACAATATCATAACAATGGCCATTAGTCATTCACATTATCCACATTTCTCAATTTACTTTCATTTGCCCATATCTATGGCTATAACACATGATTTCGTCCATTCACATACAATATCTATTTCATGGTCTTTCAACGTCATTTATAACCCATTCATGTCACAATATAACAACAATCATGATTCGATTCCAACTAATTCTCTAAATAGTACTATTCAACATTCATGACCCATTTTACCATATTTTTCTACAATCCATGTATTTCAACTCTCCAATATCTTACCTTATATGTTGTAGGAATGAGCCTTAGTTGATAATACTCCACTTGAGCAAAAATCCTAGTTTTCCTCCATTTAGATTTCTCTACTTGGATGATCTTTAATGGGTTTTTCTTACACTTGATTCACTTGATTAATGTTGTTGATGACTAATAATCCTTGAAAACTTGTATAATAAATGTAGAGAGATGTTTTAGAGAGAAGGGGTGTGATGTAGAAGTGAAATGAAATAAGTCTTGGTCCCCTTATTTAATGACTTAAAAATCTGAATTGAAGTGCACAGTGGTCGTAAACTTGGTTTACGGCCCGTAATCCAGTTTACGGACCATCCTTAGTGGTCGTGTTTAACCATAACAGAATCAGAAACTCAGGCTGCAACATGGTAATTTACGACCATGGTTTACGGGCCCGTAAATCACTTTACGGTCCGTATTCCAGGTCGTATTTAACCATTGATCATCTTGCATCGGATGCCTTTGAAATATCGCCTAAGGTCGTCGAACGTCCTTTCTTACTCATGGAACGTCATACACTCGTACTCATCACTAGTTCATTCACTTTCGTACCAACGGATGATTTATCAAGGTGTAACAGTTCAGAAGGTTCCATAAGGATCGGAGATCAAACGAGTCGACGAGAACGAAAACGGAACCACTGGGCATTGTACGTCCCAACATACGGACCATATAAATTGTACTGGCCGTATGTTAGGCCGTATAATTGGCCAAGAGGAACATCACATTCTGGACCAAACATACGGTCCAACATATGGTCAGTGAAAAATATACGGACCAAATGTTGGTCCATATAAGTTAGTCGGGACAACTTTGTGATATAATATAAGGGACCCTTCTTATTTCATTTTATTTCATTCCCACTTTCTACACTTCAAGAAACCACTAGAATATTATCCATCACCCATCCATAAGAATTGAAGGGAAAACCAAGATCAACAACACCAAATCCATGAAAACAAGTGTATGAAACCTAGTGAAAGTCATCCAAGCCAAGAAATCCCAAGAGAAGTGAAATATGGTTTTGGTGCTAGAAGAGTATTTCCATTCAAGGCTTGTTCATCCATCATCTAAGGTAAGTTTCATGACCATACCATGTTGTTTAAGGTATTGGAAGGCTAAGACACTTGAATTGTAGAAAGACATAGAAAATGGGTCATAAATGAGTGAATAGTGTCATTGTTGAATAGTTGTTGGGATGAATCATGAATGTTGGTATGTTGTGATTATGAATATGTTATAAGTGACATTTAGACCATGAAATAAGTATTATATATGAGAAAACACGATAATGAGCTATAACCATAATTGTGGAGAAATTGAAGAGAAATGGTGAATTGTGATAAATGTATACTAATGACGATTGTTGTTTGCCATATTGCGAATGTTGTTGTGAGCGTTTGGGAGTTGATATAGAATGTGGGGAAAGTAGTAGAAACAAAGGAAATGCTTCTCAATTTTCCCTAAAAATAGCGACACGTTCTTATAGTCGATTAACTAACGTTAATGTGAATTCTCTTGAAGGTAGGAACGTGGCATTGACGGAGAACAAGTGAACGATAGACTAGTTAAACGTAAAAGGTATGTGAGGCTAGTCCTTTCTTTATAATGGCATGAATCCTATATCACGACTCTTCTTTCCTCTTCAGGAAATCATACATTCCGGAAAGCAAAAAGTCTATATCTATGAATGGCTATATAAGACAAGAGATATGTTATGAGTCTTATAATGATGATGATGAGTTAAAGTATAGAGATCCTAAAATGTGTGATATGATGATCTTATAACGTTAATGACGTTATTTATTTCTCACTCACCTTATATGCTAATTCCTTCAAGTTGAGGCATATTGTCAATAAATGCTCCTTAATGAAATCGGGGGAATCACCACCTTACGTCACCCCGATAAAGTATAGTTGTTCTTGAGCCTTATGCATGTATTATGATAAGCATATTTTGATGGGCATACTATGATGAGCATGTTATGATTATAATAACACCGTGCCTATATGGCCGGGCAGTTACCGCTAAGGCGGGCAGCGTATACACCATGGCCAGATGGCATGGGGACACACCACTAGTGGGCGGCATAAGATGACACCCCGGACGCGGGAGGCCTGGACGTAAGCTATGATTATTACATCGATCCGATATGGACGGGCAGCTTATACATTATCACACCGTACCTATATGGACGGGCAGCTTATACATTTATGCATATATGACATGATGATGATTATGAGTAAGCCAGCGTGCATTATTTCCTTTATACTTGACAGTCAGATACAGATGTTCCGTATTGATATTTCTTTTATATCATATGCTTATTTCATTGTTTATTCCTTTGATACTCAGTACAATGTTCGTACTGACGTTCGTTTTCTTTGGACGTTGTGTTCATGTCCACAGGTAGACAGGGAGGTGAGCTCGATCCAGACTCGTAGGAGCTGTCAGCTGATTGAAAGCACTCCTTGGTTCCGGAGGTGCTTATGATTATTATTTTGTGTATATTCATGTATATGTATTTTGGATATAGCGGGGTCTTGTCCCATCCTTATGTCTAGTACTCCAGTAGAGGCTCATAGATGCGCAGTGTGGGTTATATGGTCTCACAAGGATGCTATTATGTATGTATATATATATCATTTTGATAGCCGAGAGGCATATGTATATGAAAGTAATTATGTTTTCAAAATGAGAGATGATTTTCTTATAATTGAGTATAAAGTTGATAAAAGAGCGTTTAATCAGGATGATAAGTAGTAGAATGAGTGGTGCTCGGTGGTTAGCCCTGGGTACCCGTCGCGGCCCCTAGTCGGGTCGTGACAAAAGTGGTATCAGAGCAGTTCAGTCCTAAGAAGTGTCTACGAGCCGTGTCTAGTAGAGTGTTGTCTATGATGTGTTGCACGCCACATCAATAAATAGGAGGCTACAGGGCATTTAGGAAAAACGACCATCGTTCTTCTTAAGAGATCGTGCGATAGAGCTGTCTTATAAGATTTTCCCCTCCTTATAGTGTGTTATGATTTCAGAAATGCCGCCAAAGAGAAAAGCTACAGCCGCCCAGAAGGGCAAGACTATGACAAAAAGGAGGGTAGAAAGAGAGCCGCCAATGAATGCAGAGGAGGGCAAGTCACAAAATGAGGCCCCATCTAATACTTCCTCCACCCCGCCCAATGTGGAAGAACAAAGAGGAGCTCTAGACCCAATACCTCCACCAGGTGATTCGGGTCAACAAGTGATCGAGGCCATTCATTTATTGACACAATTGGTTGCCGCACAGGCACAACGGCAAAATGTGAGTTCACGTGATTGGGCAGCAAGTACCCAAGCCCGTGATTTGATGAGTCTAAATCCTCCGGAGTTTTTCGGGTCAAAGCCGGATGAAGACCCGCAAGGTTTCATTGATGAGATGTTGAGGACATTGAGGATTGTCCATGCCTCCAAAATTGAATCTGTGGAGTTGGCATCTTATAGACTCCGGGATGTGGCAGTCTTATGGTATAATAATTGGGTATTGTCAAGAGGAGATAATACGCCTCCTCCGATTTGGCAAGGATTTGTAGATGCTTTCATTCATCATTACTTGCCACACGAGGTCTGCCGAGCCAGAGCGAATAGGTTTCTACATTTGAAGTAAGGAAACATGAGTGTCCGGGAATATAACCTTCAATTTAATTCATTGGCTAGATATGCCCCGACTATGGTGGCTGATATGGGAGATCGGGTACATAGATTCGTGAGTGGCTTAGGGCCACATTTATTTAAAGACTGCTTGACAGCTTCGCTACAAGACGGGATGGATATTTCCCGAATACAAGCCCATGCTTAGAATTTAGAGAGGCGACAACAAAAACAAAGAGGTGACCGTGATATCGATAGAAGGCAAAGCAAGAGGGCCAGATATATGGGAGCAGGCAGTGATTATAGAGGGGGATCAAGACAGACACCTTCTAGGTACTCAAGCCAGTCGGTGACTAGTGCACCTCCTCGATTCGCAGGTAGGAGATTTGATCGCTCCTTCCATTTAAGACAGGGCCAGAGTTCGAGGGCCTCAGATTCTCAGTTCAGGGAAGATTATAGTCGGAGGAGAACCCTAGTACCGCGATGCAGCCAGTGCAGTAGATTACATTACGGACAGTGTCGCCAGGGTTCGGATGCTTGCTATGCTTGTGGCTAGGTTAGGCACATGATGAGAGATTGCCCGTCGATGAGTAGTAGAGTTGGGGCTCAGCCTACAGGATCAGTGGCTGGTTCATCGTCAGTGCGACCGGTAGGACAGACCCCTCAGATGTTAGTAGGTCGAGGTAGAGGCAGAGGGGTAGCATCGACTTCAGGTGCCACGCAGCCCCGTGTATATGCTTTAGCCGGACGACAGGATCTTGAGTCCTCCTTAGATGTGGTTACAGGTACATTGTCTATATTTTCCCGTGATGTGTATGCATTGATAGATCCGGGCTCTACTTTATCTTATATTACTCTGTATGTTGCTGGTTATATTGGGGTGAAACCTGAGCCAATCAAGACTTTTGAGGTATCTACTCCGGTTGGTGATCCCGTGACAGCTACAAGTGTATAAAAACTGTGTAATTGTGATATGTGATCGCCAGACCAAAGCTGATTTGATTGAGCTTGAAATGTTAGATTTCGATGTAATTATGGGTATGGATTGGTTGGCATCATGTTATGCTAACGTTGATTGTCGAATGAAAGTGGTTTGATTCCAATTTTCGGGAGAGCCCGTGCTTGAATGGAAGGGTAATGCAGCATCTCCAAAAGGTAGTTTTATTTCCTACCTTAAGGCAAGAAAGATACTAACCAAAGGCTATATTTATCATCTAGTCTGAGTTCATGACACCGAGGCAAAGTCTCCATCTTTCCAATCAGTTCCTGTAGTAAATGAATTTCCAGATGTATTCCCAGATGAACTTCCAGGGCTTCCCCCAGAAAGAGAGATTGACTTCTCCATTGATGTATTGTCGGACACCTGGCCTATTTCTATTCCTCAGTATCGAATGGCTACGGCAGAATTGAGAGAGCTAAAAGCGCAGTTGAAAAATTTTCTTGAGAAGGGGTTTATTAGACCTAGTTCATCACCGTGGGGAGCGCCGGTCTTGTTCGTGAGAAAGAAAGATGGATCTCTACGAATGTGTATCGATTATAGGCAGTTGAACAAAGTGACGATAAAGAACAAATATCTTCTCCCAAGGATTGATGACTTATTCGATCAACTGCAGGGTGCCAAGTTGTTTTCTAAAATAGACTTGAGGTCGGGTTATCATCAAGTGAGGGTTAGAGAAGAAGATATTCCCAAAACAGTTTTAAGAACGAGATATGGCCACTATGAGTTCCGAGTAATGTCGTTTGGGCTGACTAATGCTCCGGCAGTGTTCATGAATTTAATGAATAATGTGTTCAGGCCACTCTTGGATTTGTTCGTGATAGTATTTATTGATGACATTCTGGTGTACTCTCTCACGGAATCAGAACATGCAGATCATTTGCAAATTATTCTTGGCATTCTTCGAGCCCGAGAATTGTATGCAAAAAATTTTAAGTGCGAATTTTGGCTGAATTCTATGACATTTCTGGGCCATGTTATTTCAGTTGATGGCATTCAAGTCGACACTCAGAAAATTGAAGTTGTGAAGACTTGGCCAAGGCCTACGACGCCTACAGAAGTCTGTAGTTTTCTGGGATTGGCAGGTTATTATAGAAGATTCGTAGCAGGCTTCTCATCTATTTCAGCCCCGTTGACGAAACTAACTCAGAAGTCGGCTAAATTTCAGTGGAACGATGCTTGTGAGCATATTTTCCAAGAGTTGAAGGACAGATTGACCTCAGCTCCGGTCTTAACACTTCCAGAAGGATCAGATGGCTACGTTGTGTATTATGACGCTTCTGGTGTTGGATTAGGATATGTTTTAATGCAACACGGTAGAGTTATTGCATATGCTTCGAGACAGCTGCGGAAACATGAAAAGAACTATCCCACTCACGATCTCAAATTGGATGCAGTTATTCATGCGTTGAAAATGTGGAGACATTACTTGTATGGTGTGCCTGTTGATATCTATACAGATCACAAGAGCCTTCAGTATATTTTCAAACAGAAGGAGTTAAATCTGCGGCAGAGGCGGTGGTTAGAACTATTGAATGATTATGATGTTAGCATTTTATACCACCCTGGAAAATCAAATGTGGTGGCCAATGCGCTTAGCCGCCGATCCATGGGTAGTTTATGTGAAGTTCCTTTGGAAAGAAAAGAGATGGTTCACGAGCTCCATCAATTAGCTAATCTTGGAGTACGTGTAATTGATTCGGGTCGTGCAGGGATTGGCATTCATGATCCCACAGTCTCGTCCTTGAACATTGAAGTGAAAGAACATCAGTATGAAGATCCTAAACTATGCCATTACAGAGACATATCTCATGAAAGAGAGAAGTCTCTATTTGATGTTTCTATGTATGGAATTCTCAAATACCGAGGCAGGCTCTGTGTGCCGAATGTGGCAGAATTGCGTCGTCGAATTGTAGAGGAAGCACATTATTCTCGGTATTCTATTCATCCAGGTGCAACCAAGATGTATCATGATCTTAAACTAATATATTGGTGGGATGGCATGAAGAGAGACATAGCAGAATTTGTAGCTCAGTGTCCAAATTGCCAACAAGTAAAAGTCGAACCTCAAAAGCTAGGAGAATTTTTGCAAGCAATGGAAATCCCTACTTGGAAATAGGAGGTGATCAACATGGATTTTATTGTGGGGTTACCTCGTTCTCGAGGCAAGTATGATTCTATATGGGTGATCCTGGATAGATTGACGAAAGCAACTCATTTTCTTCCAGTCAGAACTACCTACTCAGCGGAAGATTATGCCAGGTTGTATCTCAAGGAAATTGTATGACTCCATGGTATTCCTCTATCCATTATAATAGATAGAGAAGCACAGTTCACAGCCTAGTTCTGGAAGTCCTTTCAATAAGGTCTAGGTACTCAAGTGAAGCTTAGCACGACATTCCATCCGCAAACTGATGGGCAAGCCGAGCGTACTATTCAAACCTTGGAAGATATGCTACGAGCATGTGTGCTGGATTTCGGTGGTAGTTGGGATGATCACTTACCCCTTATTGAATTTGCATACAATAATAGTTATCATTCCAGTATCCAGATGGCTCCGTACGAAGCATTACATGGAAGACAGTGTAGATCCCCGATCAGATGGTTTGAAATGGGAGAAATGCAGTTAATAGGCCCTGAATTGGTTAAGTAAGCGGTAGAAAAAGTCAAGGTGATCCGAGATCGATTGTTGACAGCCCAAAGTCGCCAAAAGTCTTATGCGGACAACCGCCGGTGAGACATGGAATTTCAAGTCAATGATTGGGTATTTTTAAAAGTGTCGCCCATGAAAGGGGTGATGAGATTTGGTAAGAAAGGGAAGTTGAGTCCTCAATACATCAGACCCTATAAAATTATCCGTAAGGTGGGTCATGTGGCTTATGAGTTGGACTTTTCTTCAGAGCTTGAATCAATACATCCAGTTTTCCATGTTTCGATAGTCCGCAAGTGTGTTGGAGATCCCATGAGGGTTGTTCCAATTGATGATGTCGAACTGACAGAAAAGTTAGCATATGAAGAGGTGCCTATTTCCATTCTAGATAGACAAGTACGACGGCTTCGAAATAAGGAAGTAGCCTCAGTCAAAGTCTTGTAGCGAAACAACAACCGGGAAGAAATGAATTGGGAGGCAGAAGAGAAGATGAAATCCACATACCCGCATTTATTTCAGCCCCCGGAAGAAATCAATGATGAGACATTGAGATTATGAGGTATGTATGCCTTTATTTTATGTACATGGGTCATGTGTGGCAAATTTATAATGCTATTATGTTGTAGCCCTGTGAGGCAATGATATTATGGGTTGCTGTGATAGGTTGGTAGTGCCATGTTACAGGGGAAACTCTGGCAAATTTTTCGTAGAATTCTGAGTGTTTAACATTCGAGGACGAATGTTCCAAAAGGGGGGAAGAATGTTACACCTTGGAAAATTCCCCATTAGTGTACGGTGAATAGGCCAGCGAACAGTACGATGTATATGGTGATTTGATAAGTAAGAGATAGCATTTAATTATCTTAATCGAGATTTGAAGACATTAGACGTAAAGAAAGAAGTTTGACGAAGAAAGTAAAGGATATGTTATGTGTCGGGTAGGAATTATGGATGACGAGTTAATGAGAGAATAATGATGTCTTAGAGACAAGTAATAACGTCCCTTATTGAAGTGTTCAACAAGTGTTAAGAAGGTTCCGTAAGGATCAGAGATCAAACGAGTCGACGAGAACGAAAATGGAACCACTGGGCATCGTACGGCCCAACATACGGACCGTATAAATTATACTGGTCGTATGTTAGGCCGTATAATTGGCCAAGAGGAACAACACATTCTGGACCAAACATACGGTCCAACATACGGCCAGTGAAAAATATACGGATCGTATGTTGGTCCGTATAAGTTGGTCGGGACAGCTTTGTGATATAATATAAGGGACCCTTCTCATTTCATTTTATTTCATTCCCACTTTCTACACTTCAAGAAACCTCTAGATTATTCTCCATCACCCATCCATAAGAATTCAAGGGAAAACCAAGATCAACAACACCAAATCCATGAAAACAAGTGTATGAAACTGAGTGAAAGTCATCCAAGCCAAGAAATCCAAAGAGAAGTGAAATAGGGTTTTGGTGCTACAAGAGTATTTCCATTCAAGGCTTGTTCATCCATCATATAAGGTAAGTTTCATGACCATACCATGTTGTTTAAGGTATTGGAAGGCTAAGACACTTCAATTGTAGAAAGACATAGAAAATGGGTCATAAATGAGTGAATAGTGTCATTGTTGAATAGTGGTTGGGATTAATCATGAATGTTGGTATGTTACGATTATGAATATGTTATAAATGACATTTAGACCATGAAATAAGTATTATATATGATAAAACACGATAATGAGCTATAACCATAATTGTGGAGAAATTGAAGAGAAATGGTGAATTGTGATAAATGTATACAAATGATGATTGTTGTTTGCCATATTGCGAATGTTGTTGTGAGCGTTTGGGAGTTGATATAGAATGTAGGGAAAGTAGTAGAAACAAAGGAAATGCTGCTCAATTTTCCCTAAAAATAGCGACACGTTCTTCTAGTCGTTTAACTAATGTTAATGCGAATTCTCTTAAAGGTAGGAACGTGGCATTGAAGGAGAACAAGTGAACGATAGACTAGTTAAACATAAAAGGTATGTGAGGCTAGTCCTTTCTTTCGAATGACATGAATCCTATATCACAACTCTTCTTTCCTCTTCATGAAATCATACATTCCGGAAAGCAAAAAGTCTATATCCATGAATGGCTATATAAGACAAGAGATATGTTATGAGTCCTATATTGATGATGATGAGTTGAAGTATAGAGATCCTAAAATATGTGATATGATGATCCTATAACGTTAATGACGTTATTTATTTCTCACACTCACCTTATATTCTAATTCCTTCAAGGTGAGGCAGAATGTCAATAAATGCTCCATAATGAAATCAGGGGAATCACGACATTACGTCACCCCGATAAAGAATAGTTGTTCTTGAGCCTTATGCATGTATTATGATAGGCATATTTTGATGGGAATACTATGATGAGCATGTTATGGTGATAATAACACCGTTCCTATATTGCCGGGCAGTCGCCGCTATGGCGGGCAGCGTATACACCATGGCCAGATAGCATGGGCACACACCACTAGTGGGCGGCATGAGATGATACCCCGGACGCGGGAGGCCTGGATGCAGGCTATGATTATTACACCAATCCGATATGGACCGGCAGCTTATACATTATCACACTGTACCTATATGGACGGGAAGCTTATACATTTATGCATACATGACGTGATGATGATTATGAGTAAGCCATCGTGCATTATTTCCTTTATACTTGGCAGTCAGATAAAAATGTTCCGTATTGATATTTCTTTTATATCATATGCTTATTTCATTGTTTATGCCTATGATACTCAGTACAATGTTCGTACTGACGTCCGTTTTCTTTGGACGGTGTGTTCATGTCCACAGGTAGATAGGGAGGTGAGCTCGATCCAGACTCGTAGGAGCTGTCACCTGATTGAAAGAACTCCTTGGTTCCGGAGGTGCTTATGATTATTATTTTGTGTATATTCATGTATATGTATTTTGGACATGACGGGTCTTGTCCCGTTCTTATGTGTAGTACTCCAGTAGAGGCTCGTAGATGCGCAGTGTGGGTTATATGGTCTCACAAGGATGCTATTATGTATGTATATATATCATTTTGATGGCCGAGAGGTATATGTATAAGAAAGTAATTATGTTTTCAAAATGAGAGATGATTTTCTTATAATTGAGTATAAAGTTGATAAAAGAGCGTTTAATGAGCATGATAAGTAGTAGAATGAGTGGTGCTCGATGGTTAGCCCCGGGTACCCGTCGCGGCCCCTAGTCGGGTCGTGACACTTAATGATTCTAGGTAGGGGTTCTAGATATCCTAATGGGAAGGTCTTAGGAATCCATTAGGATCCGTTAAATACGGTAACCGACCGAACTTAGGTCAATTAATTTAAGGCTAGAAAAATACAAATATAGCATTTTAAATATTTAAGAAAATAGCTTGTAAGTGTTATAAATGGAAATACAAGAATGCTATTTAAAATAAGACAATAGTTTGTAGAAAATATTTTAGTTATAAGTTAAAATATAACTTATAGGCTAGGTATCAATTGATTTTAACGACTTAGAAATATATTGAGTGATCAGATAAGATAGATGAATAGCTAACGGAAATTTGAAAATAACTTTATAAGAAGACTCGTTTCTTGGTTAATTTAGGCACTTAGCGAAAATGAAGGTTTCGAAACTTTGAAAACTTATTTTTTTTTCTTTTCAAAGGTGCACTAAAATACTTTGCGAAATGAATTAAAATGTTTCCCTTATTGTACTGAAATAATGTCCCAATTAGCCGCACTAAATTAGGTATTTTAAAGTAGCTAAATAATCACATACGAATACAAATAAATTAAGCAAAACATAAGATGTGCTTTAGAATGTAGCACTCTTTCTCATCGTCTCCCCTCTTTATATTGCTTCTGCCCTGATTGCTTTCCAAGGGGAGAACGGGAGACCCGAATGGAGAGGTTTAATGCCGATCGTCACTGGAATTGTTTCAACCGAGCTTAGTGAGCTAGAAATACAAAGTGGAGCGTTGAAATCATTTTGATCTAGCAGCGAAATGGAGTCTCCTTTGAGACTCCTCGCAATTCCGGATGTCATGCAAAAGAAGAAAAGAAAAAGAATTAGAGCGGTGACATGATTGTATAATATACACGATTTCATGATCGACAGCCAACATAATATAAATTACAATTAGAACGCATCTACACTCATTCGCTACTAAGTATAAATATGCATGAATTAAGTATGCAACATGCACAAAGGGCCTATATTTGTTTATGTAGTGAAAAGGAGAACTTATAGAGAAGAGAAAACAAGCCAAAACAGTTGAGAAGTAATTCGGACAGGCCCAATTAAATGACACAGTAACATGGATGAAAGCAGGCCCATAACGCGTCACAGCAATAAAAGAAAATAAAGTAGGCCCAAACATTTTCACTAGGCACCTAATCATGAGCTTTCTTTGGAGGATATACAAAGTATACCATCCTATATACACCTAGGCTGCGTATATCTTGTATATTTCATGCATATATGAGAATATCTATTAAGTGCCAGCATAAGAATGACAAACAAATATGATAGAGCAGTTTCAGTTTCCAAGACAAAACAAATGACTTATGTATACATTATGTATATTTGAGTATACTTTATATATACACATTCATAAGGATGTTTAGAAGGTTAGTATTGGAAAGCTTTTGCCCCCGTCTTCCCGATGTTGCACAAGTTCCAAGGGATTTCATGAATCCCAGGCATGGCTAACACCGGGGATGGTTCAAGCTTAATCCATAATGACCAACTAATCTCCCCATAAATGTATTAACTAAGGTATGCTGGTCATATACACACATATATATGACTCGACAAGGCATATTTGCTCATACAATAACCTACAGGACTCAGGCCAAATGCATTTCACAATACTCAGCATAAATATAACTCAGGCAAGGCATACTTATAATTTTTGGACACACACAAGACCAAGTAAAAACATGCTGCAGTATACCACATATGCAGGGCTTAAGCTGAATGTATTTACCCTACTCTAATATATACTGGACTCAGTCAAGATACACTTGCAACATTTGGAATTCATACAAATCCTAACCAAACATTTTGACATATTTGTGCAGACACAAAACCAGGTAAGGTACACTGACAGCATAGAAACATATAAAGATCTAAGGCAAGGCAAATTAACAACATTAAGCACTTAGGAAAATGTGTGTCATGCATTATTTTGGGAGAGCATAGAGCCACAACAATCAAGAAACAAGATATGTGAAGTCAGGTACATTTATGCAAGCTAGAGTTGTTCATTTATGGTATCCATAATTATTCTTACAAAGCTAACACAAGCGAGTACACAGAATAAGCAACCACCATGATGAGTTTAGGCAAGGAAAACCATTGGCACTAGTTATCATTTCAAACCCAAAGACTTAAACATCCAAAAACAAAACAAAGGAACGCACACTGCCTTAACGACATGGTAACTTCCCAGCTTATTTGAACAGATACTGTTGCATTTGTACACATTATTCCCTAAATAGGCTTTACTACTGATCATTAAACATACAACAACCGTTATATTAAGACTTTTGTCATTATAGGCAGAATGTAGCAAGCAAACAATAGACAAATTCAACCTTCATGTTATTTCTACACTGGATAAAACTAGATTTCTAGTCAAATGGCATAAAGATGCAATCATTCAAAGTCATCATAAAATGGGCTAAACAGGGACTTTAACAAGCACAGAATCATTGAGACACATCTCCATATATCAAATCGTGGCGAGGCTAGTCCTAATTAAACATACCCTATAAATAAAGATGGTAATATTACTTTAGATATGCTTCAGACTCATCAAATATGACCTAGAGACTATCCCTCCACTACATTTTAGCATAACAACTCATGTAGAATAACAAGGAGGTATTATTAATTGAATATAAACTTGTTATACTTTCAAAGCAAGACACACACTAACCATATATGGCCATAGCAGCATGATTTTAGATCAAACACACTGATTTTCACATATGACCGACATAGCCAAATACACATTTAACCAGTGTTTTAAACAGTAAATGTGTTCATTAGTAGACTAAACATATAGTTATGGGTTAACACCAACAGGGATACTTAAACTTGAAACAATGGGTTCATAACTGATTTATATTATCCAAAATTAATGAAAAGGGAAACTGTGCTAAATTAGACCAACAACTGTACCAAACAGTGCACAAGGCTTTTATTTTTTTTAGCTAAAACAAGACCAACATTATATGATTATAAACTAACCTACCTCCATATTAGACGAATAAGCCATAAACATGCTAATCACTCATCAACCAACACTAATCACTCGCTAAACATAATAATCATATAATAGTAAAAAAAATTAAAGACTAAACTTAAAAGGAAAGAGATTGAGGATTGCTGACCTTCTTCAGGTGCAGCGAAATGGGGCTTGGAATCTCTGATATACACTCGAACACTATGAATATCGAGCTTGCATGCGCTCGAGTTCGAAGTAGTAGCAGGGGAAAAAGAAAAAAAAACGATTTAGTATTTTAAATGAATACCAAGGAATATTAGGCTGAAGAAAATTAGTATTTTTTCAAAGGGACTCCAGGCGGCTAAAAGAAAAAACCCTCTCCAAAATGAATCCGGAAGCGATTATTTATAGGAAAATTTCTAGGGTTTGCTGGGGTTCAAACTTCTGGCAGGATTTCCTGGTCAAAACACTCCACTCCAAATCCAAACGTTCAGATTTTTTTGTGGATATTTCAACCACCCAATCAGAAAAAGAAAGAAGGAGACAAAACCCATTAAACTTTGTACCATGAAAAATGAAAAGAGAACTAATATAAGAAAGGATTTGAACTTACAAACGGACAAAACTCATTAAGGCTTCAGATCGAAACAAAAACAAAAAGAGGAAAAAATCACCTCTTCAACATTGAACCCTGATGGAGCATTAATTTCTTTTCCCAAATCAATCATCCATGGCCTGCGGGAGCGAAAGGCCTCTGCGATCTTTCCATTTCGTTGAAGAAGAGAGAGATAAGAAGAAGAGAAAGAAACAGCGCGGATGAATTCGTGTAGGGTTTAGGGCAACTGAAGTTGTCATTGTTCCGTGGGTCGGGTCGTTGAAATGGGTGATGGGTAGGTTATTAACGGGTAGTGGGCTGGTTCATTTAATGGGTAGTGGGCTGGTTTCATATGATTTAAGCCTTAGCCTAAGTAATTTTAGGACCAATTATGGGCTGAATTAACATAATCATGTGGGGAATGTGATATAATAACTTAGTCATTAGCGTAAATAAGGCGTGACTTAATGCAATATAAATAACATGATAATGAAGCAAGAAAATTATTTAGGTTATAGCTTATTATGTAAATGAATAAGTAGCAATATACGATGTATTAATAAAGAGACAGTTCCTAATAATAAAGTGAAGATGAAAATAATATATTTAGTTTATTAATAATTATTAAGAGCTCAAAAGGATGAGTTGGAATAAGTGAGGGACAAAATCGGGTGTCAACAACTTGTCCCTCTTTGGCCGATAATGATGAAACAATTTTCAGGCAAAGACGGTGACTGGGTAGCCTATATTGTCCCGCCTAAAGAATTTTGGGAGGTTAAGGGTAAAGAAAATTTGAGAGAATTGTGGTCGAACTCCGGTCTCCGAGTTGCCTACATATCTCGATTTGCACGAGAATCAGGCCGTGTGTAGTTCTGGGATTACTACGTCACCTATGAATAACTAGTCCCGATTGGTGCGGATTTTTTAAAATATTGTCCCAGTGTCGAATTATGATGACACTGGGTATTTTGATCGAACTTGAGAATTCTGAAATATGATTTGGATGTAAGTGGAATATTTGAGGTTAGAGACGAGCATTCGAGGTAGACTCTTGACCCTTGTCAGGAGGTTTGATTACCTTTCCCAACAAATTACCCCAGTTCGCTGCCGAAGAAATAGTTCCACGTTGCGCTAAAGCTCCTGCGAAACATAAACTAGATAAAACAGTTAGTAGATAAATATCGGAAGTAAAGCGATGTAAAATAGCCTTAGCTAAGGCTAATGCAAATGAGGTTTCAGGCCGATGATTCATGAGAATGATGCTTTTGGCGATGATTAATGAAAATGAGGCCTTAAACCAGATATGAAGATGAGGTTATTTAAACCGAATGATTTATGAAAATGAGGCTTTCTAAGCCGTCAGAATGAAGTTTTCTTTAAAACCCAATGATTGATGAAAACGAGGTTTTCAAACCAACATGATTGATGGTGCAAAGCATTTGTGCAGTTAATTTTAAAGCATTTGTGCGGTGCATGTGCAGTGCATTTGAAAGCAGTATTGCAATATATGTGCGGTGTATTTGAAAGCATTTATGCAGAGAATTTGAAGGCATATGGTGCAATGCATGTGCGGTGCATGTGAAAGCATTCATGCAGAGCATTTGAAAGCGGCAGTGCTATGTGTGTGCAGTGCATTTGAAAACAGTAGTGCGATTCATGTGCGGTGCATTCGAAAGCATTTATGCAGTACGTTTGCAGGGCATTTGAAAGTAATAGTGCAATGTATGTGCAGTGCGTTTGAGCGCATTTATGCAGGGCATTTGAAAGCAATAGTGCATGTGCAGTGTGTATATGAAAGCAGTTATGCGGAGCATTTGAAAGCAGTAGAAAATACTTGTGCATCGATAAATTCAAAAATCTTTGTAAGACTTAAGCATTAATTTATCGTAATTTCGAGAATTATCAACACTTAAGAAGTATAATTTCTCCTAAATGTTATAAGAAAACTCAAACCGTTTGATGCGTAGTCCTTGCAAGGCTGTAAACGTTACATATTTTCAACTTCCGCAATTTGAAAACCTGCACTCAAAAAAAATTTGTAAGTTTCGGGGGGGGGGGGGGTTGATTCGCATTGACTTTGAAGATCCAACTCTTGATGCTTCATGCTTCCGGCTTTGTCTGTACTTGTAACCTCCGCCTATTTCTAAGTCTTAGCCAACTAATAAAAATATTTGATTAAAAAATCATATTATTTGAAAAGGAAATATGCATAAAAATATGTATATAGTGATTAATAATTTCTGCTGAACTTGGAACTGTCACAAATTGTGAACGTCCTTTCTCTAAAGTCTTTCCTTTGTCTGATGACTCTGTTGACCATATACTCGTTTACGTCTCTCGATGTCGTTTTGCAATGATGCCCTTAAAAATTGTCCCAGTTTTTGGCACAAGAGGATACTGAATTTTTAACATGATGAGACCGAGCCTGATATAGGCTGCCTACGTATCCCACTAAGGGAATCAGGTCATGCCTAGTTCAAAACATACAAGGCAAAAATAAAATTGTGATTTTCTAATAATGTCACTGAAGCCTATGCAGGCTGCCTACGTATCCCACCACGGGAATCAGGTCAGGCGTAGTTCATCTTACAAACAAATGGACATTTTTAGAAATTTCTACCTTAAAAGATCAAACCCGATATAGGTTTCTTACGTATCCCGCCGAGGGAACGTAGTTTTCATTACATAGAAGGACATTACAAGATATTACGTATAAAATAAATGAAAAAGCTCCTAGACGTAGTATCTCTTGACGACATCTGCATTGATAGCTTTCGGCCATACTTCGCCATCCATTTCTGCTAGAATTAGTGCTCCTCCAGTCAGTACTCGATGAACCATGTAAGGCCCTTGCCAGTTAGGTGCAAATTTTCCCTTAGCTTCATTTTGGTGTAGGAATATGCGCTTCAACACCAATTGCCCCGGTTTGAATTGTCTCGGTCTTACCTTTTTGTTGAAAGCTTTGGCCATTCTGTTCTGATAAAGTTGTCCATGACAAAATGCATTCAGCCGCTTTTCATCAATGAGCATCAGCTGTTATCAATTTTGTATCCACTTGGCATCACTCAACTCAGCTTCTTGGATAATTCTCAAACATGGTATCTCTACCTCTGCAGGTAACACAACCTCTGTTCCATAGAGCAAAAGATAAGGCGTTGCCCCAGTTGAAGTCCTAATAGTGGTGCGATAACCGAGGAGGGCCAATGGCAATTTTTCGTGCCAATGTCTGTAAATATCAATCATCTTCCATAATATTCTCTTGATGTTTTTGTTGGATGCTTCAACTGCTCCATTCATCTGAGGTATGTATGGGGTGGAATTGTGGTGAGTAATCTTAAATGTTTCGCAAATCTCATGCATCAGACCACTGTTAAGATTAGCTCCATTATCTGTTATAATTGACTCAGGAATTCCGAATCGACAGATGATGTTATTGCAAACAAAGTCTGCCACCACCTTCTTCATCACTGACTTGTACGAAGATGCTTCTACCCATTTTATGAAGTAGTCGATGTCTGCAAAAATGAACCTGTGGCCATTTGACGCGGCAGGCTCGATAGGACCAATGATATCCATGCCCGAAGCTGCGAATGGCCACGGATAACTCGTCGCATTTAACTCATTTGGTGGGACTCGAATCAAATCGCCATGAATCTGACATTGGTGACACTTTTGCACAAAACGAATGCAGTCTGATTCCATAGTCATTCCGAAATAGCCTGCTCGTAGAATTTTCTTAGCCAGAGTAAAACCATTCATATGAGGCCCGCATACACCGCCATACACTTCTTCGATCAACTTGACTGCTTCTTTGGCATCCACACACCTTAACAGTCCTAAATCTGGAGTCCTCTTATAAAGGATTTCTCCATTTAGGAAAAAGTGGTTCGCTAACTTTCGAAGTGTTCTCTTCTGAACACTGGTTATGCCTTATGGGTAGTCTCCTGCCTTGAGATACTTCTTAATGTCATAATACCAAGGTTCTCCATCAAGTCTTCATCTACATATAAACAATAAGCTTGCTAATCGTGCACATTCACTTTGATAGTGTCACGACACAAACTGATGGGCCGCAACAAGTGCCCGACCACTACTGGCCAACCACTCCTGTGCTTGCACTTACTGATCGCTGACTATCCTGGGCCCATACACAATCTGTAACTGAGCTGTACTGCCTCCCGAACAACCAACATAAGAGACATTGCACCGAGAACTCACGGGCAACACATACATATAAACATAAACACTAAGAGTAACAGCGCCAGCCTATTTGGCCGCTACATATATACTATACAACAAAATAAACGCCGACGAGGCTGCATAACATCACGACTACATATCACTATCTACAGACCTCTATGGATCACAAACTGTAGAAATAACAGGACAAGGCCCTGTCGTACCCATATATGTCCGTAACCGAATAGCATACCAAAAAGGGTGTAGCTCCGGATCAATGGAGTGTATTGACTTCTACTGAGGAGAGATCTTACTGCTATGAATTGTCCGACTGGCTACCTAATCCTGCGGGCATGAACGCAGCGTTCATAAGAAGGGACGTCAGTACGAATAATGTACTGAGTATGTAAGGCATGAACGATAGTATAATAACATACGAGGGATACATAGCATGAATAATAACATAAAGGAAATATAGAGCATATCGTAAGATAAAAGAGTAACCTGTACATATGAGTGCCTCTTAGGGCGGATGCCATGCATGCTTAGTGCTGCGAAACGTGCAGCCCGATCCACATATATACATATATACATATATCCATAGTAATGCTTTCTTTGAAAAACATTTCTTGTTCATGTATACATAAAATAGAACATATCATGTTGCCGAGGCATCGGCTCTGATCCATTTAGCCGCATATGTTCCGCGTCCGAAATGATATCATGTCATATAATACCAACTGATCAGGTGGATACGCGTCTATAGCGCTCTTGCCCTCTTTCCCATATACATATACATATACATATATCATGTTCATGTATCATGTACATATATCATATAAGCAGCATGCAGGAGAGCCCAAGGAAAGTTATGTCTCTATCGGAGTGGCGTAAGGTCGGTACCCTCCGATTATATTACGGAATAATCATGGTCGCTTTGTCTCACCTTGAAGGAACAATTACTATAAGGTGAGACTATCAATGAAGAATAGCATTAAGAGAACATAGAATAAGATCATAAATCTCATGAGGTGTCCATCCATATACTTTGGAATCTTTAAAGAATAGTCATCATCCATGAATAAATGGAGAAATCAAGAAATAGCTCAACATTCTCATTTCACATTGAAACCATAAGCTTGGAACCTTTAAACATGAAATCGTTCTCATCATAGAAAATATTCTCATCTTTGGCATCATTGTCATCATGATAAAAACATGTCCATCATTGTTGTCATAAGAGATTACAAAATCATAAACCTCTGTTTTGGAAGAATACGGACATTTTGGAAAATATTTATGGGTTATCGGGAAAGGAATCATGCCTTAGAATCATAGACTTCTAACTTTTGAAAATAAAGAAGTTATGAAAGCATTTATGAAATCGTAACATAGGAATCATGCATTTGAAAGAAAGGGACGAGCCTTAACATACCTTTCGGTCACCTTAGTCGTTCAACGTTTATCCTTCCAAGATCATAAATCTACATATAAACCATTCATACTAATATTATGCTCAATGTCATATGCTCATCTTAAGCTTTCAATTTAATTCCGTTTATGATCTGCCGAAATTCGGGCAGCACCTCCCCTGCTTATATGCCTAGCCCGAAATCACAATCCAACAACCAATAACAACAACAAACATACCAACATCAATAACATCATTTCCAACACCAAAGTATTCCATAGAACATCCCACACGCTGTTTTCCAACTTCCATAACTAACCGACTTACTACTCAATTATTTAACGACTTTAGCTCCGTAAATAAACAAAAATTAACATTAATAATAGGAGATTCATACCTTATTCTTGTTAAGATAGAGATATCTTCAATATCTACCTTGAATCCACCGCAAAACCATACTAGAATCACATCCATTCATTTATCCGAGCTTCGATTAATACTCCTCGCTTGAAACTTTCTCACTTTGTGATCCCCCCTCTCTCTCTCTTCAATTTTCTGGAAATTTCTGCTCAAATCTGGTGAAAAAGGGGGTTCTTACCCTTTTTATAAGGGTTAAATTCAGGGGGTCACTGTAGCATTGTACTATAGCAGCACTATAGCAAGTCGGTTGCTGTAGCACGCGTTTCTGCTCTGTCAGCTGAACTTGTAACGTCCATAATTCTCTACTCCGATGTCCTATCAAATAGCAGTTCACTGAGTTGGAAACTAGACTCGACGAACTTCATCTTAGCCTTTTGTTTCACTCCAAAACACTTCATATGCTAAGAGATATTCGTCCCCCAAGTTGGACCAAAATTTTCACACAAAACATTACCCATCCTTTCTCCAAAGTCGTACTACTCCATTTCTTCCACTCATTTCCTTATAAAACCTTCCAGTATACCTTATATGCAGACAGGTAATGTCTCAAATTTTGTGCAACCCAAGTCAAGGCACAGCAGGTGCGTTCCAACAAAGTATATCGGGCCTCGTAAGGCGTGAACTTCTTGCTCAAATAGTATATTGCTTGCTCCTTCTTTCTCGTTTCATCATGTTGTCCCAACACACATCCAAATGCATTCGCTGACACAGACAAATACAATAACAAAGGTCTTCCAGTTTCTGGAGGCACCAAAATAGGCGGATTAGACAAATATTCTTTGATCCTCTCAAAAGCTCATTGGAAATCTTCCGTCCATTTGGTAGCAGCATCCTTCCTCAATAACTTGATTATTGGCTCACATATTACTGTTGATTGTACTATGAACCGACTAATGTAGTTGAGACGACCGAGGAAGCTCATCATGTCCTTTCGACTCTTTGGGGAAGGCAAGTCTTGAATAGCCTTTATCTTCGAAGGATCCAATTCTATGCCCCTCCTGCTCACAATAAAACCCAACAGCTTCCCAACAGAAACACCAAATGCACACTTTGCGGGGTTTAATTTCAAATTGTATCGCCTTAACCTGTCAAAGAACTTCTTCAAATCCGTCAAGTGATCGGAACTCTTTCGTGACTTGATGATGATATCGTCCACATAGACTTTAATCTCCTTATGGATCATGTCATGAAAAATGGTAGTCATGGCTCTCATATAGGTGGCACCTGCGTTCTTGAGCCCAAAAGGCATCACTCGATAATAGTATACTTCCCAAGGTGTGATGAATGCCGTTTTCTTAGCATCTTCTTCATCCATCAGAATTTGGTGATATCCTGTGAAGTAATCAACGAATGACTACAACTCATGATTCGCACAATTATCAATAAGTATGCGAATATTTTGGAAGGCAAATTCATCTTTCGGGCTAGCCTTGTTGAGATCTCGATAATCCACGCACACCCTGACTTTGCCATCTTTCTTTGGTACAGGCACGATATTGGCTAGCCAAGTGGGATACCTTGTAGCTCGAATGACCTTTACATCAAATTTCTTGGAGACTTCTTCCTTGACTTTTAAACTCAAATCCGGTTTAATATTTCTCTTCTTTTGTTTCACCGGAGGACAAGATGGATCAATAGGCAACTTATGCGAAACAATATCTGTGCTTAGACCTGGCATATCATCATAAGACCATGCGAACACGTCTATATGTTGTCTCAAAAGGTTGATCAATTATTCCCTTTGTGACGGAGTTAAATGGACGCTAATTCTTGTTTCTCTCACGTTTTCTGAATCTCCCAAGTTTATGGTTTCTGTTTCATCCAAATTTGGTTTTGGCTTATTCTCAAAATGTTCAAAATCCTTTGTTAAATCTTCAGGTTGCATGTCCTCTTCATATTTTTCAGAGTCTTGTTCGGCATTTACTATGGACTCGCTTGTTTCATTACGTGTCACATTCACAGTATTAGCAGATTTACCAGTTTGATTGCTGAAAAATAAGAGAAAAATTAATTAAATAAATACGGAATAAGAAATAGAAAAGCATAGTTTGGATTTGGCATTTACGCTTTCAAAAGTTGGAGGCAAAACCCAACAAAAGCATAAACACGATTCAGGCCTCAATTTTGAATCGTGTTGTTTCATCAAATACTAATACAAATCGTCTACCAAGACTCCCGGAGAACCGGAGGTGGGGTATAAGTCCAATTGTTCAAAACATCTCCAGGCTCAACATCCCAGATAGTTGGAGTTCCAAGGCAATCATTGTCACGACCCAGCTAGGGGCCGTGACGGGTACCCGGGGCTAACCACCGAGCACCGCTCGTGCCATCACTTATTAAGCTTATTTATCAATCATTTATCCGATTCATGCTTAATTTATAATAAAATCCATTTTCCTTTAGAAACGAAATGCTTTTATACATACGAGCCCTTAGGCTAGCAAAATAATACACACACACACACACACACACATATATATATATATATATATATATATACATAATGACCATGCCATGAAACCACACGACCCACGTCAAGTATCTACGAGCCTCTAAGAGATGACATCTACAACTGTACATAAAAGAATCATCATAGGCACCTCCGGGACAATGGAGGGCTTTCAGTCAGCTAGCAGCCTCTAAGAATCCGGAGCAAGATCTCCTCCCTGTCTACCTGTGGGCATGAACACAGCGTCCAAAGAAAAGGACGTCAGTACGAATATTGTACTGAGTATGTAAGGCAGGAATGGAATAAACAAACATAATAGAAAGATCATGAGTCATGGAACAAAGATATAACCTGCACACATGTCATAGGCAATCGTATTACTATCATATATCACATTTTTACACAATCATAGTACACATGTTATCACATCCCATACATCATCACGTACGTCATCATATACATCATCACATCATAATCTGTATCGTTACCCGCGTCCGGGTAACCCTCATATGCCGCCCACTAGTGGTGATCACGCCCGGCCCTCTCGGCTCGGTGTAAATATCGCAGCCCGCATTAGCGGTTACATGCCCGACCATATAGGCGCGGTGGAATCATACGCAGCCCGCATTAGCAGTGACATGCCCGGCCATATAGGCACGGTGGAATCTTATCATCACAACCTCAATCATAACACGTCATTATTATACATCTCAAGCCATAGCATCATGTTATCATTTCTGAGTGTTCCATGTAACCCATAGTGTTACAAGTTAGCATTTCCTATCATCTTATTGTCATAACATACAATAGCATTAAGAGCATTCATTAGGCTTTAAGACAACCATACTATGTCGGGGTGACGTAAGGTCGTGAACCCCCGATTGTATTATGGACATTTATGAGTATCATGCCTCACCTTGAAGGGAATAAAACATAAGGCGAGTGTTAACAATAATAACACCATTAGCATTGTAGGAACATCATGACACAATTTCTTGAGCCTTTAGACTCTAGCTCATTGTCATCACTATCATGCTGATAGGGGATTTAGTATATAGAAGCACTCTTAAGCTTCATCTTATAGAAGGATTTGTGGAAATCTTGAAGGATTCATGCCTTTTGAAAGAAGAGTTAAGCCTCACATACCTTTCTCGTTTAAGCAATTTAATGTTTGCTTATTCTCCTTCAATGTCACTCCTCTACCTTCAAAAAGAGGATTTGTACGATCGTTAGTTAACCAACTATAAGAACGCACTACTATTTCTAGAGAAAATGGGGCAGCACTTCCTTTGTTTATACTATTTTCCCATATTCCATATCAACTCCCAATCACCCACAATAACAATCACAATATAGCAAATCACAATTATCATTCATATACAATGGCCATGATCCACCATTTCTCTTCATTTTCCCCCACATTTATGGTTTTGGATTCGCTATCGTATTTTCCCGTGGTCTACATGTCATTTATAACATATTCATACTCACAACACACTAACATTCATGATTCAAGTCAACTACCAATCACTCATGACACTATTCACTCTTGAATGACCTATTTGCTATGTTCTTCTACAATTCGGGTATCTTAACCTTCCAATACCTTAAACAACATAAAATGGTCATGAAACTTACCTTGGATGATGGTTGAACAGGTCTTGAGTGGAGTTTCTCCTCTAGCAACAAAACCCTATTTCTCCTCTTCTTGATTTTCTTAGTTTGGATGACTTCTACTTGAGTTTCATAGACTTTGATTCATGGATTATGTGTTATTGATATTAGTTTCCCTTGGGTGTTTCTTGTAGTGGAAGAGTAGGGAAGGTTATAGAGGTCTCTTTAAGTATAGAGTGAGGAGGGCATGTAATCTGAAATGAAAAAGACCCCTCACACTTCAACTTAAAAGCTACCCGACCCTCACTATACGGACCAACATACGGTCCATACTATTTATACGGACCGTATGTATGGGCGTACATTTGGTCCAGAATGTTATCTTTATTTTGGCCAATTATACGGTCAAACATACGGCCAGTATAATTTATACGGACCGTATGTTTGGCCGTATAATGCCAACTGAAGCGACTTCCGTTTTCGTCGACTCGTTTGATCTCCGATCCTTATGGAACCTTCTTAGCACTTGTTTAACACTTCAATACCCATCTAAAGGACGTTATTGCTTATCCCTAAGACCTCATTATGCCATCACCAAATCGTGGCTTGTTATTCTTATCCGATACACAACGTATGATTCATTTTACTTAGCAACTTTCTTTCCTTGCGTTGTATGCCTTTAGAATCTTGTCGAGGGTCATCTAATACTATTTATCACTCATCAAAACATCGCATACACTACGCCATTGGTTAGCTTATTCACTGTACATATACGGGGGATTTTCCAAGGTTTAACATTCTCCTCCCTTTTGGAACATTCGTCCTCGAATGTTAAACACTCGAGATTCTACAAATATTTCGCCAGAGTTTCCCCTATAACTTGGCACTACCAACCTGTCATAACAACCCATAATAGCATACATACCTTATATTGTTGCCATTTCATTTTGTATCTCTCCTGGGGGTTGGAATAAGTGCGGATACTGGGACCTCATCTTCTCTTCTGCCTCCCAATTCGTTTCTTCCCGATTGTTGTTTTGCCATAGGACTTTGACTGAAGCTACCTCTTTATTCCGAAGCTTTCGTACTTGCCTATCCAAGATGGAAATAGGAACCTCTTCATAAGTTAGCCTTTCTGTTATCTGCACGTCGTCTATCGGGACAATCGTTGTGGGATCTCCAACACACTTGCGGAGCATCGAAACATGAAAGACTGGATGGACTGATTCAAGCTCCGAAGGCAATTCCAATTCATATGCTACATGTCCCACCTTGTGAATGACTTTGTAGGGTCCGATGTACCTAGGACTTAGCTTCCCCTTCTTCCCAAATATCATTATCCCTTTCATTGGTGACACTTTCAAAAATACCCAATTGTTAGTTTGAAATTCCAAGTCTCGCCGGCGGTTATTCGCGTAAGACTTTTGGCGACTTTGGGCTGTTAAAAACCAATCTCGAATCACCTTGACCTTTTCTACTGCTTGTTGGATCAATTCAGGGCCCACTAATTGTGTTTCTCCTATTTTGAACGATCCGATTGGAGATCTACATTTCCTTCCATATAACGCTTCATACGGAGCCATTTGTATACTAGAATGGTAGCTGTTGTTATATGCAAACTCAATTAATGGCAAATGATCATCCCAACTACCACCGAAATCCAACACACACGCCCGTAGCATATCTTCTAAGGTTTGTATGGTACACTCGGCATGCCCGTCAGTTTGTGGATGGAATGCCATGCTAAAGTTCACTTGCGTGCCCAGACCTTCTTGAAAAGACTTCCAGAACTTAGCTGTAAACTGTGCTCCTCTATCCATGATAATAGACAATGGAATACCATGGAGTCGCACAATTTCCTTGAGATACAGCCTTGCATAGTCTTCTGCTGAGTACGTGGTTCTAACTGGAAGAAAATGGGCTGATTTTGTCAATCTATCCACGATCACCCATATAGAATCATATTTACCATGCGAACGAGGTAATCCCATGATGAAATCCATGTTAATCACTTCCCATTTCTAAGTGGGTATTTCTATCGCTTGCAATAAGCCTCCTGGCTTTTGATGTTCCACTTTTACTTGTTGGCAATTTGGACATTGTGCTACAAATTCTGCTATGTCTCTCTTCATTCCATCCCACCAATACATCATCTTGAGATCATGATACATTTTGGTTTAACCCGGGTGAATAGAATATCTAGAGCAATGTGTTTTTGCTAGAATTCATCGGCGCAATTCCGCCACAGTCGGCACACACAACCTGCCTCGGTATCTAAGAATTCCATCTCTAGAAACTTCAAACGGAGACTTTTCCTTTCCATGCGATGCCTCTCTATAATGACATAATTGAGGATCTTCATACTGTTGTTCCTTCACTTCCAGATCCAAGGACGAAATTTTGGAATCTTTGATACTAATACCTGCATCACCTGAATCAATTACACCCACTCCAAGATTAGCCAATCGATGAAGTTCTTGAACCATCTCTTTCCTTTCCGGAGGGATTTCACATAAACTGCCCATTGATCGGCGGCTAAGTGCATCGGCTACTACATTCGCCTTCCCGGGGTGGTATAAAATGTTAACATCATAATCTTTTAATAATTCTAACCACCGCCTCTGCCGCAGGTTCAACTCCCTTTGCTTAAAAATGTACTGGAGGCTCTTGTGATCTGTATAGATATCAACATGCACACCATACAAATAATGCCTCCACATTTCCAGAGCATGAATAACCGCAGCCAATTCAAGATCATGCGTCGGATAATTCTTTTCATGTTTCCGCAATTGTCTCGAAGCATATGCAATAACTTTACCATGCTGCATCAACACGCATCATAATCCCACACCGGAAGCGTCACAATACACAACGTAGCCATCTGGCCCTTTTGGAAGTGTTAAAACTGGAGCCGAGGTCAACCTGTTTTTCAACTCTTGGAAACTACGTTCACAAACGTCATTCCATTGGAATTTAGCCGACTTCTGGGTCAACTTCGTCAATGGGGCTGAAATGGATGAAAATCCCTCTACAAACCTTCTATAATAGCCTGCTAAACCCAGAAAACTACGAACTTCTGTAGGCGTCGTAGGCCTTGGCCAAGTCTTCACTGCTTCAATTTTCTGAGTGTCGACTCGAATACCGTCATTGGAAATAACATGGCCCAGAGATGTCACAGAATTCAGCCAAAACTCGCATTTCGAAAATTTTACATATAGCTCCCGGGCTCGAAGAATACCAAGAACTATCCTCAAATGATCTGCATGTTCCTATTCCGTGCGAGAATATACCAGAATATTATCAATAACTACAATCACAAATAGATCCAAGAGAGGCCTGAATACGTTGTTCATCAAATTCATAAATACAGCCGGAGCATTAGTCAACCCGAATAACATCACTCGGAATTCATAGTGGACATATCGCGTTCTGAAGGATGTTTTTGGAATATCCGCTTCCCTAACTCTCACTTGATGGTAGCCCGACCTCAAATCTATTTTTGAAAACCACTTGGCACCTTGCAATTGATCGAATAAATCATCAATCCTTGGAAGAGGATATCTGTTCTTTATCGTCACTTTGTTCAATTGCCTGTAGTCGATACACATTCGTAGAGATCCGTCTTTCTTTCTCACAAACAAGACCGGTGCTCCCCACGACGATGAACTGGGTCTAATGAATCCCTTCTCGAGAAAGTCTTTCAGCTGCGCCTTTAGCTCTTTTAATTCTGCCGGAGCCATTCGACAAGGGGGAATAGAAATAGGCTTTGTGTCCGGCAATACGTCAATAGCGAAATCAATTTCCCTTTCTGGTGGAAGGCCTGGAAGTTCATCTGGAAATACGTCTGGAAACTCATTCACCACCGGGACTGACTAGAAAATTTGTGGCTTTGCCTCGGTATCATGAACCCGAACTATGTGATAAATATAGCCCTTGACTATTATCTTCCTTGCCTTGAGGTAGGAAATAAACCTACCTTTCGGAGATGCTGTATTACCCTTCCATTCGAGCACGGGCTCTCCCTGAAATTGGAATCGAACCACTTCTGTGCGACAATCAACATTTGCATAACACGAAGCCAACCAATCCATACCCATGATTACATCGAAATCTACCATTTCTAACTCAATCAAGTTAGCCTTGGTCTGTCGATCGCATATCACAATAACACAACTTTTGTACACTTGTCTTGCTATCACAGGATCACCAACTGGAGTGAATACCTCAAAGGGTTTAATTGACTCGGGTTTTACCCTGATACAACCAATAACGTATGGAGTAATATCAGAAAATGTAGAACCCGGATCTGTCAACGCATACACATCACGGGAGAATATAGACAATATACCTTTGACTACATCTGGAGAGGACTTGAGATCCTGTCGTCCCGTTAAAGCATATACACGGGGCTGAGTGGCACCCGAAGTAGATGCTGCCCCTCGGCCTCTGCCTCATCTTGCTGTCATCTGAGATGTCTGCCCTGCGGGGCGTGCTGATGAGGAACCCACTGCTGAGCCTGTGGGCTGAACCCCACCTCAACCATATCGCGAGGGACAATCTCGCATCAAATGTCCAGTCGGCCCACAAACATGACAAGCATCAGTGTCCTGATGACACGGCCCTGAATGTAATTTGCGGCACTGACTACATCGTGGAACTAGCGGTCGTCTCTGACTGTAATCACCCCCAAACTGAGAACCCGGAGCTCTCGAGCTCTGGACCTGTCCCGATGGAAAAAAGTGATCAAATCCCCTATCCGCGAACCGTGGAGGTGCACTAGTCGCTGACTGGCCTGAATGTCGGGAATAAGCCTGCCTCGATCCCCCTCTATAATCACCATCTGTGCCCTCAGATCTAGCCCTTTTATTTTGCCACCTATCACTGTTGCGATCGCCCCTTTGTTGTCGTTGTCGCCCCTCTAAATTCTGAGCATAGGCCTGTATCCGAGAAATGTCCATCCTGTCTTGCAAGGAAGCCATCAGACAATCTCTAAATAAATGCGGTCCCAGACCACTCACAAATCTATGTACCCGATCTCCTATGTCGGCCACCATAGTCGGAGCATATCTAGCCAAAGAATTGAATTGCATGCTATACTCCCGGGCACTCATGTTTCCCTGTCTCAAATTCGGAAATCTATCCGCTCTAGCTAGGCGGACCTCGAGTGGAAACTAGTGGCAAATGAAAGCATCTACGAACTCTTGCCAAACCGGAGGAGGCACGTTCTCTCCTCTAGATAATACCCAATTGTTGTACCATAACAACGCCACATCCCGGAGTCTATAGGATGCCAACTCTACGGATTCGGTTTCGGAGGCATGGACAATCTTCAATGTCCTCAATATTTCATCAATAAAACCTTGTGGGTCTTCCTCCGGCTTTGATCCGAATAATTCCGAGGGATTTAGACTCATAAAATCACGGGCCTTTGTACCTGCTGCCCGGTCACTTGAGCCCACATGTTGCCGTTGTGCTTGTGCAGCAACCAATTGGGTCAATAACTGAATAACCTCGGTCATTTGTTGACCCGAAGCAGCTGATGGAGGAATTGGAGCTGGGGCTCCTCCTTGCTCTTCCACATTAGGCGGGGTAGAAGAAGTATTTGACAAGGCCTCGTTGTGCGATTCGCCTTCCTCTATATTCATCGGAGGCTCTCTTTCTACCCGCCTCTTTGTTGTAGGCTTGCCCTTCTGGGCGGCTGTAGCTTTTCCCTTTGGCGGCATTCTGAAATCATAACACACTATTAGAGAGGATAACATCTTATACACAGCTCTATCGCACGATCTCATAGAAGAAAGATGGTCATTTTCCCTAAATGCCCGTAGCCCCTTGTTTATTGATGTAGCGCGCTACAGACCATAAACAAGACTCCACTAGACACGGCTCGTAGACACTTCCTAGGACCGAACTACTCTGATACCACTTTTGTCACTACCCAGCTAGGGGCCGTGACGGGTACCCGGGGCTAACCACCGAGCACCGCTCGTGCCATCACTTATTAAGCTTATTTATCAATCATTTATCTGATTCATGCTTAATTTATAATAAAATCCATTTTCCTTTAGAAATGAAATGCTTTTATACATACGATCCCTTAGGCTAGCAAAATAATATACACATATATATATATATATATACATAATGACCATGCCATAAAACCACACGACCGACATCGAGTATCTACGAGCCTCTAAGAGATGACATCTACAACGGTACACAAAAGAATCATCATAGGCACCTCCGGGACAATGGAGGGCTTTCAGTCAGCTAACAGCCTCTAAGAATCCGGAGTAAGATCTCCTCCCTGTCTACCTGTGGGCATGAAGACAACGTCCAAAGAAAAGGACGTCAGTACGAATATTGTACTGAGTATGTAAGGCAGGAATGGAATAAACAAACATAATAGAAAGATCATGAGTCATGGGACAAAGATATAACCTGCACACATGTCATAGGTAATCGTATTACAATCATATATCACATTTTTACAGAATCATAGTACACATGTTATCACATCCCATACATCATCACGTATGTCATCATATACATCATCACATCATAATCTGTATCGTTACCCGCGTCCGGGTAACCCTCATATGCCGCCCACTAGTGGTGATCATGCCCGGCCTCTCGGCTCGGTGTAAACATCGCAGCCCGCATTAGCGGTGACATGCCCGGCCATATAGGCGCGGTGGAATCATACGCAGCCCGCATTAGCGGTGACATGCCTGGCCATATAGGCATGGTGGAATCTTATCATCACAACCTCAATCATAACACGTCATTATGATACACCTCAAGCCATAGCATCATGTTATCATTTCTGAGTGTTCCATGTATCCCATAGTGTTACAAGTTAGCATTTCTTATCATCGTATTGTCATAACATACAATATCATTAAGAGCATTCATTAGGCTTTAAGACAACCATAGTATGTCGGGGTGACGTAAGGTCGTGAACCCCCGATTGTATTATGGACATTTATGAGTATCATGCCTCACCTTGAAAGGAATAAAACATAAGGCGAGTGTTAACAATAATAACATCATTAGCATTGTAGGAACATCATGCCACAATTGCTTGAGTCTCTAGACTCTAGCTCATTGTCAGCACTATCATGCTCATAGGGGATTTAGTATATAGAAGGACTCTTAAGCTTCATCTTATAGAAGGATTTGGGGAAGCTTGAAGGATTCATGCCTTTTGAAAGAAGAGTTAAGCCTCACATACCTTTCTCATTTAAGCAATTTAGCGTTTGCTTATTCTCCTTCAATGTCACGCCTCTACCTTCAAAAAGAGGATTCGTACGATCGTTAGTTAACCAACTATAAGAATGCACTAATATTTCTAGAGAAAATTGGGCAGCACTTCCTTTGTTTATACTATTTTCCCCGTATTCCATATCAACTCCCAATCACCCACAATAACAATCACAATATAGCAAATCACAATTATCATTCATATACAATGG
Source organism: Lycium barbarum (assembly GCF_019175385.1). Classification (NCBI taxonomy): domain Eukaryota; kingdom Viridiplantae; phylum Streptophyta; class Magnoliopsida; order Solanales; family Solanaceae; genus Lycium; species Lycium barbarum. The sequence goes on along the minus strand of NC_083342.1, from coordinate 56,806,735 downwards.
CCATGATCCACCATTTCTCTTCATTTTTCCCTACATTTATGGTTTTGGGTTCGCTATCGTATTTTCCCATGGTCTACATGTCATTTATAACATATTCATACTCACAACACACTAACATTCATGATTCAAGTCAACTACCACTCACTCATGACACTATTCACTCTTGAATGACCTATTTGCTATGTTCTTCTACAATTCGGGTATCTTAACCTTCCAATACCTTAAACAACATAAAATGGTCATGAAACTTACCTTGGATGATGGTTGAACAGGTCTTGAGTGGAGTTTCTCCTCTAGCAACAAAACCCTATTTCTCCTCTTCTTGGTTTTCTTAGTTTGGATGACTTCTACTTGAGTTTCATAGACTTTGATTCATGGATTATGTGTTATCGATCTTAGTTTCCCTTGGGTTTCTCTTGTATTGGAAGAGTAGGAAAGGTTCTAGAGGTCTCTTGAAGGATAGAGTGAGGAGGGCATGTAATCTGAAATGAAAAAGACCCCTCACACATCAACTTAAAAGCTGCCCGACCTCACTATACGGACCAACATAGGGTCTGTACTATTTATACGGACCGTATGTATGGGCGTACATTTGGTCCAGAATGTTATCTTTATTTTGGCCAATTATACGGTCCAACATACGGCCAGTATAATTTATACGGACAGTATGTTTGGCCGTATAATGCCAACTGAAGCGACTTCCGTTTTCGTCAACTCGTTTGATCTCCGATCCTTATTGATCCTTCTTAACACTTGTTTAACACTTCAATACCCATATAAAGGACGTTATTTCCTATCCCTAATACCTCATTATGCCATCACCAAATCGTTGCTTATTATTCTTATCCGATACACAACGTATGATTCATTTTACTTAGCAACTTTCTTTCCTTGCGTTGTATGCCTTTAGAATCTCGTCGAGGGTCATCCAATACTCTTTATCACTCATCAAAACATCGCATACGCTACGCTCTTGTTTAGCTTAATCACTGTACATATACGGGGGATTTTCACGGTGTAACAATCATCTAGAACCACATTGCATTCTGCTTCTTCCTCGGCAACGAATAGACTCTTGAGACCTTCGACGAGGTTGTCTTCAGCTGATTCCTCTGATACTTGGGTGATGGACTCCTTGATGAATGACTGATTCATAAGAGGGATAGGCTTTGGCAAGGGAATATCACCTTTTCTTTTCAAACTAACAAATGAGATTTCTTCAAGAGTGGGTTCGTATCCAAGACCAAAAGTATCCTTCTGACCGGGTAACTGAATTGGTTCCGCTATTTCATCCAATCTCACCCCGAGACCTCGACCAGGCTTGAAACCATTCTTCAACATTTCCCAGGCCACCATCATAAGAACACGTGGCAATTTTACCCTTTCAGCTTGAGTAGTACACATGGTCTCCTTGATATGGAAAACAGATCCATCTAGCCTTTCTACACTTTCAGTGACAGGAATTGAGTTTTCGGTATAGATCGAATTGTTGCCTTCTCCATGGATTACAATTTCCTGACGATTCCAGACAAATTTCAAATTTTGATGTAGGGTAGAAGGGACTGCACCAGCCATATGGATCCATGACCTTCCTATTATCAAGTTGTAACTGGCGGATATATCAATCAATTGAAATTCCACCATGAACTCCACGGGTCCAATTTCCAATGCTAGGTCAATCTCTCTTACGACACCTCTTTGAGCTCCATCAAAACCTTTAACCCTCACATGACTGTCGCGAAGTTTCTCAATATCAATTCCTAAAGCTCGGAGAGTAGTGACAGGACATATGTTAACAGTTGAACCCCCATCAATCAACACCTTAGAAATAAACTTATCCCTGCATTTGTGTTAGGCCCCGTGTTTTCATACGATTGGAAATCGAGAAATAATTATGACTCGGGTGTTAGAAGGACCTAATTTAATTTTTGTGAATATGACTATGTTGGTTGTGAAATCTTTAATGCTAAGCCCTCGGGGAAGGCCGAGGATAAATTTGGAATTTCGAAAATTAGTTTCGGGAATTACAAATCGGGACTTTTCAAGAAGTGGGCCAAAGAAATAAAAAAATTACAATTGAAGCCCAAAGGAAAGAGAGGGGCCGGCCAAGCCCATTTTAAAAGGGTCATGTGCTATGCACATGACCCCAAAAGGATATATATCACTTGAAGTCTTAGTAATTTAGATCAAATCAAAAAAAAATCAAGAACACACAAAGGAAAGGGGCATTCGGCCGAATAGTGAAGAGAAAGAAAGAAAAATTCCAAGCTTTCTTGTGATCCAAAAAATCTTGTTCTTCTCATATTTGTGAAGTACTCGAGGCCCTCTTCAACGGGGTATAATTAGTTTGGCGTAAAATCGACGTTTGCGACAAGTCGGGGTTTCAAGGAAAGGTATGAATTTTGTCCCTTTTATGTTATAGAATTGATGTGAATGTGTTAAGCATTGGAAGTAGATGGAGATCCCGTAATTTTAACGCAAATAGAAAGTCGTGGGTGTGTGTGTGTAGTGTGTTTGGCCGTGAGTTATGGAAGGAAAGAAATGGTTTGAATTGATCTTGTTTAAGTTGGCATAATGTGTTGTTGTGACCCTTAGATCGTAATTGATTGATTGTTGAATTAAATTGACGGTGGAAAACGAATTCGGATATTATCGGAAAGTGTATATCCTTGGTATTCTTATGTATATCAATGTATATTTTGGGGTGCTATAGACTTTAGATATGAATCTATATCGATGTTGACGAATTCGGATTGAAACGACGTTAGTTAGAATGTTCGTCGTGAATTTTAATGTTTTGAAGAATTATGGAACTAATGGATTTTGGTGCAATTTCGTGTATGGTTTGAATTGTAATGAGAATGTGATTGTATAAGTTTGAATGTGGGAATGAATACAAATAGGTAGATATAGAATTGGAATTTTGAAAGTTTGAATGGAAGTGCCAACTTTAGAAATCATGTAGAACTTTAAAGCTAGAATGGCTTGATTGTTGTTTATATTGTTTGGTTGATGTGTGGGCTGTTGTGGTTGGTTAATTTGAGCCGAGCTACGCCTCGGGGATGTTAGATTTATAGGGGAAGTGCTGCCGAAATTTCGGTAGGCAAATATGGAGTTAAAGGCATTTTTGAGCCTAAGAATCTCATTTGGTAACTTTGACCATTTGCAGATTTTTGACGAAACGGGACGGGACTTTTGGAGGAGCTTACGACATCTGAGAGGTATGTAAAGCTTCCCAATTCTTTATTTGGCATATCTTAGTGTGTTAGTTGAATATGAGACCTTCCGGAGCATTTCTGCTCCTCGAAACCCGATCCACAGGAAAGTTACTATTCATTCAATTCGATTGAAGCCTAAAGGCTCCCTTTTGGCTAGAATGCCATTATTCGTCCGAAACCTATCGAAATGTGGTCGGGTAACCTAGAAATGATTATGTATGACCCTTGGCGTATAACTGCTCGTAAAATATGTTCGCCACCTCACTTCGACTCGAGGTGGGTCCGCTACCCCAAAATGCCCGATTTGCCCTTCGGGCCATCTTTGAGAATAAAGTTGAAAGCACCACTTCTGATCTTTGGAACATCCTTCCACGGGGTATGTTTGGACTATTCGATGCGCTAATCTAGGTTTTGAACCATATGGACCATTTTGGAATCGTTTTGCAAAATGAAACCTTATGTCGACTAAGTATTCGACTATTTTGTAATAGGATATGATTTATGAGTTTACTTTCTTTTGAAACACTATTTTGAAATACGATTTGCATTTGTTTGCTCACGACTCCGCTCGTGCCTTATTATGACTTCGTTCACCGGTTCCCGGGCCGGTTTTGATTCGTGCGCTGTATGATAAAATTCGGCTGTATGCTGTGTTACGGTTCCCGAGGCTTCGCCATAGGGCCCGGTTCCGTTTGGAGTTATGCTGTGATATGGCTCGGGACGCGATACGCTCACCGATGATTATGATTATGTTCGGGGATGTACGGAGATTTGAAACCTTCTGGTGTTATGCTGTGTGTGGCGCCAGCGTCGGAGGGGCGACCACGTTCTTAAGCGTTTGCATGATTTTATTTGCATAAAATATATGTATATGATTCCGATACAGATTTTGATATACCAGTTTGTACCCCACTTTGACATCTGATTTGCTTTCGGTTTTGATCCATAATTCTGTACTCCGTGCTTTACATGCTCAGTACATATTTCGTACTGACCCCCTCTATCCGGGGGCTGCGTTTTATGCCCGCAGGTGCAGACATCGGTGATCCTCCGCAGTAGGCTTCACTTCTTGCTTTCCGGAGTACTTTTACTTGATCCGGAGTCCACTCTTGGTACAGACTCCTCCACTTTGTATATATACTTTGTATATTTGACAGTTTGGGTACGGCGGGGCCCTGTCTCGCCATATGTCATGTTTTGAATTCGTAGAGGTCTGTAGTCATCTTTGTGGGGCGAGGGTCCTATGTGTATGTTGTCTGATTGTGCTTTCGGGTCTTAAAGCGGTCTGTTTGATATGATGGCCCCAGATGGCCCTTTTGTATATATTTGTATTTTGACCGGCGATGTCTATTCCGCCGCTTTGTTTGAGTTTGATTTGATATGACCGCTTAAGACATATTTTCGATATAAATTATGTGTGATATAACTTTTGGAAAATCCTGAAATAAGTTTGGGTTCGGAAATGAATATGCGATTTGGTCTGGGTACCCAGGTAGGGTGCCAGTCGCGGCCCACGGGGCTGGGTCGTGACAAAAGTGGTATCAGAGCGGTTTGTCCTCGGAATGTCTACAGGCCGTGTCTCGTAGAGTCTTGTTTATCGATGTGTTGTGCACCACATCTATAAACGGGAAGCTACAGGGCATTTAGGATGTTACTTTCTTTGAAATCTTAGATCGTGCGATAGAGCTGTGCTATTAGGATGATTTTGATCTAACTCGCCTTCGTGTTTGCAGTGATGCCTCCGAAGAAGGCAACGGTAGCCCAGAAGGGCAAGGCGAGGATTGGGGAGACTAGCCAGGCACAGCGAGCTACCCGGGCTCGTGTATATGATTTGCCTGAGGATGTGCCACAGTCTGAGGGGTCTGCTACACCCCCACTAGTACAGCCTGGAGCAGGACCTTCGGCAGCTCCAGAGGTCCGTGTACCCGCACCTGAGACTCCAGCTCCTCAGCCAGGGGCGGAGGATCGGACCCTGAGAGAGGCTGTGCAGTTGCTGACTACACTGGTAGCAGGGCAGGCTCGCAGACGCGGGCGGAGGGATGATGATGATGATGACAGGCGAGACAGCCTGCGAGTTCGGGAGTTTCTGCTATGTGGCCCTCCAGAGTTCTTCGGGTCCAAGCCCGATGAGGACCCCCATGACTTTATTCGGGGGATGCGACGCTCACTGGACCTAGTCAGGGCCTCGGAGACCGAGTCGGTTGAGCTGGCGTCGCACAGGCTTCGAGATGTGGCTACCCACTGGTACGAGACTTGGGAGCTATCCTGGGGAGAGGGTGCCCCTCCAGCCACTTGGGATCAGTTTGTGACAGCATTCACCCGCCACTTTTTGCCACCAGAGTTACGGCGGGCACGAGCTGATCGGTTTTTACGTCTGCAGCAGAGGGGTCGGAGTGTTCGCGAGTATAGCCTTGAGTTTGATTCTCTGGCCCGATATGCACCGGCCGTGGTAGCAGATATGTCCGATCAGATGCACCGCTATGTTATGGGATTGGACCGGTATTTGGTAGACAGCTGTATGGCCGTGTCACTGCAGACAGACATGGATATTTCCCGGCTTCAGGCCTATGCGATGGGTATGGAGGACCGTCGCAGATCTGATCCTGCTGGCAGAGATCGAGACAGGAGATCGCCCAAGAGGGCTAGATCCGTGGGTTATTCAGGGGATTCTCGAGGCGGACAGCCTCAGCAGCAGCAGCAGTCTGATAGATATTTTCCTCCTTCCGGCCGGGGTACTCAGTCAGGTAGCCGGAGATTCGACAGTACGGGACCGTCTGGGGCCGGTCAGAGCTCCAGAGCGGCAGGATCGCAGGTATCCAGGGGTCCCAGTCAGGCCAGACCACCTAGACCCCGTTGTCCACATTGCGGGAAGTCACATCCCGGGGAGTTTTACCGAGCGACGGGAGCTTGTTTTTCTTGTGGCGGTCAGGGCCACTTTATGAGAGACTGCCCATTGGCCAGTGGTTCGGGTAATGCGGCTCAGCAGACAGGGTCAGCCGCCGGTTCTTCCTCTGTTCCATCTGTTGCACGCCCTGGAGGGCGGGGTATTCCAGCACCGGCAGGACGCGGTCGAGGCCGCGGTGGCGCTTCAGGTTCTAGCGGTCCCTCGAACCGCATATATGCTTTGGCCAGCCGCCAGGATCAGGAGGCTTCGCCAAACGTCATCACAGGTACATTACTGGTTTTCTCCAGATCTGTATATGCATTGATTGACCCTGGCTCTACTTTATCATATATTTCCCCGCTCGTTGCTAGTAAGATTGGGATAGTGTCTGAGCCTATAGAGCCATTTGAGGTAGCTACGCCAGTTGGGGATTTTATTGTAGCGAGACAGATCTATAGGGATTGTTCTGTGACCATTTATGATCGTAGCACTAAGGATGATTTGGTAGAGTTAGACATGCTCGAGTTTGATGTCATTATGGGTATGGACTGGTTGTCTTCCTGTTATGCTAATGTCGACTGCCAGAAAAAGGTAGTCCGTTTTCAGTTTCCCGGGGAACCAGTCATAGAGTGGTTCGGATCTACTGCATCGCCGAGGGGTAAGTTTATTTCATACCTCAAGGCTAAGAAGATGATCCAGAAGGGTTATATCTATCATTTGGTTCGGGTGCATGATACTGCAGCGGAGGTACCTACCCTTCAGTCTGTCCCGATCGACAGTGAGTTTCCAGATGATTTTCCTGATGAGCTTCCTGGCCTTCCGCCTGAGCGGGAGATTGATTTTTCTATAGAGTTGATGCCGGATACGCAGCCTATATCTATTCCTCCGTACAGGATGGCACCGTCTGAGTTGAAGGAGTTGAAGGAGCAGCTGAAAGATTTGCTGGATAAGGGTTTTACAGGCCCAGCACATCACCCTGGGGAGCGCCGGTATTGTTTGTCAGAAAGAAGGATGGGTCGTTGCGGATGTGTATTGACTACCGGCAGCTGAATAAGGTGACTATTAAGAATAAATATCCCCTTCCCCGGATTGATGACTTGTTTGATCAGCTGCAGGGTGCTAGACACTTCTCCAAGATAGATCTGCGCTCAGGCTATCATCAGGTGCGAGTACGGGAGTCTGATATCCCGAAGACTGCTTTCAGGACCCGGTACGGGCATTATGAGTTCAGAGTTATGTCTTTCGGGCTGACTAATGCTCCAGCGGTGTTTATGGATCTGATGAACCGGGTATTTCGGCCATTCCTGGACATGTTTGTTATTGTGTTTATTGATGATATCCTGATTTACTCGCGATCAACCGAGGAGCATTCAGATCATTTAAGGACGGTACTTGGCATTCTCCGTCAGCAGGATTTATATGCTAAATTCTCTAAATGCGAGTTCTGGTTGACTTCTGTGGCATTCTTGGGTCATATTGTCGGCGCAGACGGTATTCGGGTCGATACGCAGAAGATTGAGGCTGTGCAGAATTGGCCCAGGCCTACTACACCGACTGAGGTGCGCAGTTTTCTGGGATTGGCTGGGTATTATCGCAGGTTTGTGGAGGACTTCTCTTCCATTGCAGCACCACTGACGAGGCTTACCCAGAAAGCAGCAAAATTCCAGTGGTCAGATGCCTGCGAGCGCAGCTTTCAGATGCTGAAGGAGAGATTGATTACAGCGCCAGTTTTGGCTCTTCCAGAGGGGTCTGATGGGTATGTTGTATATTGTGACGCCTCTGGTATTGGGATAGGATGTGTATTGATGCAGCACGGTCGAGTTATAGCCTATGCTTCCCGGCAGCTCAGACCGCACGAGAAGAACTATCCCACTCATGATCTTGAGTTGGCCGCGGTGATTCATGCTTTGAAGATTTGGCGGCATTATTTATATGGGGTCCATGTTGATATCTATACGGACCATAAGAGTCTGCAGTATATTTTTAAGCAGAAGGAGCTAAATTTACGGCAGCGGAGATGGCTTGAGCTACTAAAGGATTACGATGTTGATATTTTGTACCATCCAGGGAAAGCCAACGTGGTAGCTGATGCGCTTAGCCGCAAGTCCGTAGGCAGTCTGGCTGATGTTCCATCTGATAAGAGATATTTGGTTCGTGATATTCATCAGCTGGCCAGCCTCGGAGTTCGTTTGGCCGATTCTGGAGATTCTGGGATTTCTGTTCGCCCAGTTGCTGAGTCATCTATTATTCAGGAGGTAAAACAACGCCAGTTTGAGGATCCTCTTTTGATTCGGTACAGGGATGTGGCCCTTAATAAGACAAAGACCCAGTTTGAAATCTCTCCTGAAGGAGTATTATTGTACGACGGCAGGTTCTGTGTACCGGATGTTGCGGGCTTACGGCGGCAGATTATGGGCGAGGCACACTATGCCCGGTATTCTGTTCATCCTGGTTCCACTAAGATGTATCGGGATCTCAGGTGTTTGTATTGGTGGGACGGCATGAAGAAAGACATTGCTGAGTTTGTTAGTCAGTGCCCGAACTGCCAGCAAGTCAAGGTCGAGCACCAGAAGCCCGGTGGCTTGTTACAGAAGATGGAGATTCCAGCCTGGAAATGGGAGATGATTAATATGGACTTCATTGTTGGGTTGCCGCGTACTCTACGCAGGTACGACTCTATTTGGGTTATTGTGGACAGGCTGACGAAATCAGCCCACTTCCTCCCGGTCCGGACTACATATTCGGCTGAGGACTATGCCAGATTATATATCAGAGAGATAGTCAGACTTCACGGGGTCCCTGTATCTATTATTACCGACCGAGGTGCTCAGTTTACGGCTAATTTCTGGAGGTCATTTCAGGAGGGATTAGGGACCCAGGTGACCCTCAGTACAGCTTTCCATCCTCAGACCGATGGGCAGGCCGAGCGCACTATTCAGACGCTCGAGGATATGTTACGGGCCTGCGTTATTGATTTCAGGGGCAGCTGGGATGATCATTTGCCGCTTATAGAGTTTGCTTACAATAACAGTTATCACTCCAGCATCCAGATGGCCCCGTATGCGGCCCTTTATGGCAGGAGATGCAGATCTCCTATCGGCTGGTTTGACGTGGGCGAGACTAAGCTGATTGGGCCTGATGTGATCCAGGAGGCTGTAGATAAGGTGAAGCTCATTCGGGAGCGATTGTTAGCTGCTCAGAGTCGACAGAAAGCGTATGCTGATAGGCGACGTCGACCGTTGGAGTTCCAGACGGGTGACTGGGTATTCCTGAAGGTGTCGCCTATGAAGGGCGTTATGAGATTTGGCAGGAAGGGTAAGCTGAGTCCGCGGTACATCGGGCCATACCAGATTGTTCGGAGGATAGGCGCAGTCGCCTACGAGCTAGTCTTGCCATTCGATTTGGAGTCCGTGCACCCGGTGTTTCATGTATCTATGCTGCGGAAGTGTATTGGTGACCCTTCCAGGATATTCCCAGTAGATGATCTCCAGGTGACGGAGCAGTTGTCTTATGACGAGCAGCCGATATCTATTATGGATCGTCAGGTAAGGAGATTGCGCACAAAGGAAGTGCCTTCTGTCAAGGTTCTGTGGCGCAATAACAACCGGCAAGAGATGACTTGGGAGGCGGAGGATGAGATGAAGAAGAGATTCCCCCATTTATTCCCTACGCCTCCTGTAATCTAGACTTTTGTAATTGTTGTACCAATGAATGGATGGACCATGTGTGCTATTTATATAAAAATGGTTTTCCCGTTATGCTTGTGAGCCTTCATAAGATTTGTTTAACATTCGGGGACGAATGTTCCTAAGGGGGGGAGAATGTTAGGCCCCGTGTTTTCATACGATTGGAAATCGAGAAATAATTATGACTCGGGTGTTAGAAGGACCTAATTTAATTTTTGTGAATATGACTATGTTGGTTGTGAAATCTTTAATGCTAAGCCCTCGGGGAAGGCCGAGGATAAATTTGGAATTTCGAAAATTAGTTTCGGGAATTACAAATCTGGACTTTTCAAGAAGTGGGCCAAAGAAATAAAAAAATTACAATTGAAGCCCAAAGGAAAGAGAGGGGCCGGCCAAGCCCATTTTAAAAGGGTCATGTGCTATGCACATGACCCCAAAAGGATATATATCACTTGAAGTCTTAGTAATTTAGATCAAATCAAAAAAAAAATCAAGAACACACAAAGGAAAGGGGCATTCGGCCGAATAGTGAAGAGAAAGAAAGAAAAATTCCAAGCTTTCTTGTGATCCAAAAAATCTTGTTCTTCTCATATTTGTGAAGTACTCGAGGCCCTCTTCAACGGGGTATAATTAGTTTGGCGTAAAATCGACGTTTGCGACAAGTCGGGGTTTCAAGGAAAGGTATGAATTTTGTCCCTTTTATGTTATAGAATTGATGTGAATGTGTTAAGCATTGGAAGTAGATGGAGATCCCGTAATTTTAACGCAAATAGAAAGTCGTGGGTGTGTGTGTGTAGTGTGTTTGGCCGTGAGTTATGGAAGGAAAGAAATGGTTTGAATTGATCTTGTTTAAGTTGGCATAATGTGTTGTTGTGACCCTTAGATCGTAATTGATTGATTGTTGAATTAAATTGACGGTGGAAAACGAATTCGGATATTATCGGAAAGTGTATATCCTTGGTATTCTTATGTATATCAATGTATATTTTGGGGTGCTATAGACTTTAGATATGAATCTATATCGATGTTGACGAATTCGGATTGAAACGACGTTAGTTAGAATGTTCGTCGTGAATTTTAATGTTTTGAAGAATTATGGAACTAATGGATTTTGGTGCAATTTCGTGTATGGTTTGAATTGTAATGAGAATGTGGTTGTATAAGTTTGAATGTGGGAATGAATACAAAAAGGTAGATATAGAATTGGAATTTTGAAAGTTTGAATGGAAGTGCCAACTTTAGAAATCATGTAGAACTTTAAAGCTAGAATGGCTTGATTGTTGTTTATATTGTTTGGTTGATGTGTGGGCTGTTGTGGTTGGTTAATTTGAGCCGAGCTACGCCTCGGGGATGTTAGATTTATAGGGGAAGTGCTGCCGAAATTTCGGTAGGCAAATATGGAGTTAAAGGCATTTTTGAGCCTAAGAATCTCATTTGGTAACTTTGACCATTTGCAGATTTTTGACGAAACGGGACGGGACTTTTGGAGGAGCTTACGACATCTGAGAGGTATGTAAAGCTTCCCAATTCTTTATTTGGCATATCTTAGTGTGTTAGTTGAATATGAGACCTTCCGGAGCATTTCTGCTCCTCGAAACCCGATCCACAGGAAAGTTACTATTCATTCAATTCGATTGAAGCCTAAAGGCTCCCTTTTGGCTAGAATGCCATTATTCGTCCGAAACCTATCGAAATGTGGTCGGGTAACCTAGAAATGATTATGTATGACCCTTGGCGTATAACTGCTCGTAAAATATGTTCGCCACCTCACTTCGACTCGAGGTGGGTCCGCTACCCCAAAATGCCCGATTTGCCCTTCGGGCCATCTTTGAGAATAAAGTTGAAAGCACCACTTCTGATCTTTGGAACATCCTTCCACGGGGTATGTTTGGACTATTCGATGCGCTAATCTAGGTTTTGAACCATATGGACCATTTTGGAATCGTTTTGCAAAATGAAACCTTATGTCGACTAAGTATTCGACTATTTTGTAATAGGATATGATTTATGAGTTTACTTTCTTTTGAAACACTATTTTGAAATACGATTTGCATTTGTTTGCTCACGACTCCGCTCGTGCCTTATTATGACTTCGTTCACCGGTTCCCGGGCCGGTTTTGATTCGTGCGCTGTATGATAAAATTCGGCTGTATGCTGTGTTACGGTTCCCGAGGCTTCGCCATAGGGCCCGGTTCCGTTTGGAGTTATGCTGTGATATGGCTCGGGACGCGATACGCTCACCGATGATTATGATTATGTTCGGGGATGTACGGAGATTTGAAACCTTCTGGTGTTATGCTGTGTGTGGCGCCAGCGTCGGAGGGGCGACCACGTTCTTAAGCGTTTGCATGATTTTATTTGCATAAAATATATGTATATGATTCCGATACAGATTTTGATATACCAGTTTGTACCCCACTTTGACATCTGATTTGCTTTCGGTTTTGATCCATAATTCTGTACTCCGTGCTTTACATGCTCAGTACATATTTCGTATTGACCCCCTCTCTCCGGGGGCTGCGTTTAATGCCCGCAGGTGCAGACATCGGTGATCCTCCGCAGTAGGCTTCACTTCTTGCTTTCCGGAGTACTTTTACTTGATCCGGAGTCCACTCTTGGTACAGACTCCTCCACTTTGTATATATACTTTGTATATTTGACAGTTTGGGTACGGCGGGGCCCTGTCTCGCCATATGTCATGTTTTGAATTCGTAGAGGTCTGTAGTCATCTTTGTGGGGCGAGGGTCCTATGTGTATGTTGTCTGATTTTGCTTTCGGGTCTTAAAGCGGTCTGTTTGATATGATGGCCCCAGATGGCCCTTTTGTATATATTTGTATTTTGACCGGCGATGTCTATTCCGCCGCTTTGTTTGAGTTTGATTTGATATGACCGCTAAAGACATATTTTCGATATAAATTATGTGTGATATAACTTTTGGAAAATCCTGAAATAAGTTTGGGTTCGGAAATGAATATGCGATTTGGTCTGGGTACCCAGGTAGGGTGCCAGTCGCGGCCCACGGGGCTGGGTCGTGACAATTTGATTGTAATGTTCAATGCCTTGTTGTGCCCCAAACCTTCAGGTGGCAACTCATCGTCATGAAAAAAGACTTTGTGGGCTTCGAGGACTTCTCCAGCCATGGATGAAAATTTCTCACTAGAGGTGTCAGGTGGAACATAAGCTTCATTCAGTACCTTCACTAAAGCGTTCCTATGAGTTTCAGAATTCATCAACAATGCCAATAAAGAAATTTGGGCTGGTGTTTTCTTTAGTTGTTCGACCACAGAATATTCCTTAGTCGGCAATTTTGTTATACCCCGCATTTTCAGAGCCTGAGTGTGACACGTGCTTCCTCAAACATTGGCAATCACGTTGTTACTACATAATTTAAACTCACGTTGATATTATTATATTTCGTATTTTTTTGTACGTCGGATTATTCGAAAGCGGAGGTGGGGCCCACACATCGAGATTTTTTTTGGAACACGTGACAAGTTATATGAATCACATATGTGAATTTAAACACAACTCAAGAAGGACCCTTCAGCCAAATCAAAGTGGAAGTCCTCCAAACAAATATTTTTAAGTAACGTTTTCGGGTGATCTGACTTCGAGGGGTAAAAACAGTATTATAAGTTTGGAATTTGGAAAAATACAAAGAAATAGAAGTTGTAGATAATTGAATCGGCTTTCCAACCATAGGTCGTGGGCTAGGCCCAATCCGGGCCCAACCGGGTTAGGCCCATGACCCATGTTTATTTAAATGATATATCAGCCTTTTCTCCTCATTTTTCAGAACAAAACACCCAGACAATTCTGGAGAAAAAGTGAGAAGAGAGCTTAGAGAGAAAACATCAATTTTGACCAAAATCTGAGCCCCGAATCCAGAAGCCCGTGAAGAGAAAAGTGTTCTATGTTGCGTTGCCTCCAATTTGAGCTAAAAATCAACCAAAAAGAAGGGGGTGGACGTGGTGGCTACACGCTTGAGGTAAGATTAAGGTTCCTTTTTATTGATAATGAGTTTATTTAGAGTTCTACCGAACTAGAACGGAGAAAATAGTGTGATAAATTCGCTTGTTGGCGTTGTGAATTATGGAATGAGATTTGAATAGAATTTTGAATGATAATAAATGTATTCAACTTGTAGAATGTGGAGGATGTCGTTATTGATGTTGTTAGTATTAATTTCGACTCCCTTACGGAAATAAAATTATTAAATAGTTATATCGCAAATTTGGTTGGTTGAGGAATTTAGAAAATAATGTGTGGGCTGTTTTATGGCATACGTTGGTATTGGAAATATTATTATTAATGTTGGTATTGTTGTTGTTGTTGTTGGTTGTTGAATTGAGAATTCGGGCTTGGCATATAAACAACGGAGATGCTGCCCGATTTTCGACTGAATATAAAATAGTATGATTTGAAATATGGTACAAATGTGCGACAAAAAGGCTAACATTAGCATAAATTCCTTTTAAATGTATACTTACAAGCTTGGACGAATAAGCGTAGCTTATAAGCGGTCGAACAGGTATGTAAGGCTTACCCTTTCTTTCTTTTGGCATGTCCTAGAGCCAAATAAGGTATGATATGTACTCTGGGGATTACTCTATTCTTTGATTCTGAGTTTGTTTACGATTCTTATTGACTTCTTGATATGAGTATATTCCATATGATCGATCTTATTATAGGATTGAACAACGAGATGAGCATGAAGAGTTTTGTTCCTAAAAGAGTTATGTATGTGTTAATGTCTGAAGTTCTGTTTGATATATTTCCGTATGGTATTCGAGAGATATTGGTATGACTAATGTCTGGATTTTGATAGCACGTTTGATTATTCCGTTGAGTCTTTGATTTATTTTGATACGTACATATGGTTCTAAAAGCTTTATTTGATTCGATCCATAACGATATTCAAAAGGTACCAAATATGATTGTTGCTTTGATTTTCTAAAAATAGCTTCTGGAATGTTCAAAAATGTTTTTGTAGTAAAATGTCCCTAACGTTCGTAAAAGATCTCGGATTTGCTTTGAAATGTTCATAAAAGTTCTGTGGTAAAAATGTCTATAACTTTCATATACTAACTCCGATTGACTTGAAACGTGTTTATGATCCTTCGATCCTCGGTAAGTGTATGTATCTATCGAGTCTAGATTTGTATGCATATGGTTTCGCACTACTCTATTCGTGCAAGTCTCAGTATGTTATTCACTGCGTCCCGGGCCAGGTTCTGTTATCGTGCGCCTTCCTTTGCATTGTTCACCGCATCCCTCTCCCTTGCGGGCCGGGTTCTGTTATATTTATATCTGTATATGATGATATGGGGATGGCGGCCAGGATGGCACATGATCATTCTGTTCACCGCGTTCCGCAATAGAGGTCCGGGATCTGTTATCTGCACATATGGTATATGATTCTGACATGCATTGATAATTTTGTTCACCGCGTCCCTCACTAAAGGGCCGGGATCTGTTACATGCATATATGATATATGATTTTGGCATATGATGATTCTGTTCACCGCCTCCCTTACCAGAGGGCCGGGATCTGTTATATGATTCTGTTCACCGCGTCTCTCACGAGAGGGCCGAGATCTGTTATATGCACACATACGATATAAGATTCTGATATACATAATCTGTGTCTGGAAAACAAACATTCTGACACTCTGGATCCGTACTTCTTCTGGCATATGACTTCGGCATATATGATCTGTGATGGGAAACAATCATTTTGATATTCTGGATCTGTACTTTTTCTGACATATGACATCTGCATACACGATTTGTGATTGGAAAATAAGCGCTTTGGTAATCTGGATAATGTACTCACTCTTGTACTGTTCGTTTCGATTATGGTTCTGTTTTCTGTATTTCATGCTTTACATGCTCAGTACATATTCCGTACTGACACCCTTTCTTCGGGGGCTGCGTTTCATGCCGCGCAGGTACACCCAGATGAGTAGAAGTCAATATAGAAGATGTTTCAGCGGCGTTAGCAAGCTCCACTTTCTCCCGGAGTGCTGCCGAGTCAGAGTATATGTGTTATGATTTCAGATAAATGTTAGAGACTTTGCAGATAGAGTCGTGGGTATTGGAAGTCAGTCTGTAAGCGGCTCTATCAGCCGGTGTGTCATTTTGTGTTATGTTATAAAGGTCATGTGTTTACAGATTTTATTTGATTTAAGAAAGATGAAAAGAATATTCTGAAAGAATTTACTATGAATTTCATTTGTATTTGATTTAAAAGTCCAAAGAGATCATGTGTGTAATAAGAGTCTACGGGTTCGCTCGGCCCTAACTAAGGGTCGGGTGCCCATCACACCCTGGTAAGGTTAGGGTGTGACAATTTTCCTCCAGAATTCCTCGACTTCAGCCTCGGTCACAACCTTCTTTTGACCGTTTTCCTTACTCTGTGCTCCTCGTGCTACCTCTAAGGGGGCATAACACCGCCTAGATCTTGTTAATCCAGCAGCAACAGTTTCTACAACCAACTTTCCCTTTGCTTTGTTCTTTTCATCGGACTGATAATTCCAAGGAACTGCTTTGGTGTTGAAAGAAGGTGCCTGAGCAACTAGGGCCGTGATCCTGGGACTTGGAGTAAGTACTTCCACTTCGATTGGTGCCCTCGTTTGGACTGTGATTACGGGAGCAATAAAGGCTGACGATTCGACCTTTTCCTCTTTTTTGACCGATACAATAGTCCCTTCCAAGTCACAATCTTCATCAATGGTAATCATGTTCACATTTGCATCACTATGATTGGGTAGAGGATTGTTGTTTATATTTGGGGGAGCTCCTTTGAGCTGGATGACTCCTTCTTTGATTAATGCCTCGATTTTGTCTTTGAGAGTAAGACAATTTTCAGTATCATGTCCGGCAACTCCTGAGTGATACGCACAACGTTTAGTCCCGTCATACCATCCAGGAAGGGGATTAGGAACTCTTCCCTGAATTGGTTAGAGTATCCCTGCGGTTTTCAATCTTTCATACAGTTGGGCTAAGGGTTCGGCTAACGGTGTGTAAGTTTTGGTTGGCTTTCTTTCAAAGTTTGGGCGAGGTCTGGGTGTATTTTGTGGACGATTTTGTTGTTGGTATTGGGGTTGAGGTGAGTAGGTCGGCTGGTATCGTGATGGGATTTGGTGGGCAGGTGCTCGAGGTGGGTAATATGTTGGTTGGGTGTGCTAAACAAGATAGGGAGTGGGTGGAGGTTGATAATAAGGCTGAGGGGCTTGGGTGTATTGGCTGTAATATGAAGGCTGGGATGAAGGGTATTGGTAGGTTAACATTGTTACACCTCGAACCTTTGGGTTGCTGAGCGATGAAGGGACTAACGTAAGTTAAGGTGAACATGATGTCCCTACAAGTAAGAAGGGATACTTAATAATTCTAATTAAGATTTCGTAGAAGTTAAAGGCAAGGGAGAAAAGTTCGTTAAATGAAACTACACCGCAGTTCTGCGAAGGGGGGTTCGACGGCCGATCTTTGTAACGTCGAACGAGTTGACACCCCGACGATTGTGTCGTAAATTTTAGCTGGAGCGAAGACCCTTCGACTAACAGGTAGACTCTCCGTCGATCAGTTCGACGAACCGTCCTTCTCACCGACGAATGAAAGGGAATGACAGATTGCTCACTGGAAATTTAACGACTTCGATGCCTAGATCGACGCTCCGTCGATCGCACCGTACATCTCGGTCGGGACTGATTTCATGAATTAATATAAGACCCCTCCCTCATTTTATTTCATTTCTTCTTCCACTCTCTTCTCTCCAAGAACTCTCTAGAACCTTCTCCACCATTCATCCACAAGAAATCAAAGGAAAACCTTAGTCAACTACACCAAATCCATGAAATCAAGTGTATGAGACCCATTAAGAGTTCATCTAAGCCAAGAAAACTCAAGAGAAGGGAGTTAGGGTTTCGGTGCAAGAAGAGAAGCTTTACTTGAGTATTGTTCACCCATCATCTAAGGTGAGTTTTATGACCCTTTTTATATGGTGTGAGTGGTTGAAAGTTGTAACACTTGGATTGTGGAAAGACATAGAAATTAGGTCATGAATATGTGAATAGTGTCATTGTTGAGTAGTAGTTTGAGGTGGATGATGAATGTTGGTATGTAATGATTGTAAACGTGTTATGTACGACATCTAGAATATGGAATAAGTATTATTTGTGAAAAAGTGCAATAATGAATTATGACTATAGTTGTAGAGGAATCAAAGAGAAATGGTGAATTGTGGGAATCGTAGGTAAATGATGATTGTTGTTGCTATATTGTGAATGCTTATATTAATGTTTGGTAGTTGATATAGAATATGGGAAAATTAGTATAAACAAAGGAAGTGCTGCCCAATTTTCCCTAGAAATAGTGAAATGTCCCTATAGGCGAGTAACTAATGTCAATGCGATTTCTCTTGAAGGTAGAAACGTGGGCACCAAGGGAAACCAAGCGAATGATAGATTAGTCAATCGCAAAAGGTATGTGAGGCTAGTCCTTTCCTTCTAATGGCATGAATCCTATAGTATGATTTTCTTTCTTCTCCATGAATCTTTTAAGTTCCGAAAAGATGCGAGCTGATATCCCTAATTAGCTACACAAGGTAATGAGTTAAAGTATAGAAGTTCTAGAAGTCCATGATATGATGTCATTATTGCTTACACTCACCTCATATACTATTCCCTTCAAGGTGAGGCAGGATGTTAATGTGTGCTCCATAAGGAAATCGGGGGATCACGACCTTACGTCACCCCGATGAAGCATAATTGTCCTCGAGTTTTTATGCATGCACTATGATGAACATATTATACTGATGATATAACATCGCGCCTATTTGGCCGGGCAGTCACCGCTAAGGCGGGCAACTATACACCATGGCCAAATGGCATGGGCAGACACCACTAGTGGGCGGCAGGAGATGATACCCCAGACGCGGGATGCCTGGACGCAGGCTAATGGTTTTCACACCGATCCAATATGGACGGGCAGCTTATATAGTTATGCATATATGATGTGATGATTATTATGAGTAAGCTAGCATGCATCACTCCTTTTCTATGTGACAGTCAGATACAGATGTCCCTTGTTGATGTTTCCTTTATTTTATTGATGTGATATTATTGCTTATGCCTCTCATACTCAGTACAATATTCGTACTGACGTCTGTTTTCTTTGGACACTGTGTTCATGCCCACAGGTAGACAGGGAGGTGATCTTTCTCTAGACTCGTAGGAGCTGTTAGCTGTTGAGAGCACTCCATTGTTCCGGATGTGCTTATGGATACCCCTTTTTTTTACATGTATGTTTTGGGCACGACGGGGTCCTGTTCCGTCCATATGTCTTGTACTCTAGTAGAGGCTCGTAGATACACAATGTGTGCGGTATGGTCTTACGAGGTTACTACCACGTGTATATATATGTATGTATGTACTATTTTATTGACCAAAAGGCTTGTGCATATAAAAGTATTTATGTTTTCCAAATGAAGGGAGATTTTCTCAAAAGTTGAGTATGATATCGATAAATGAGCATTAAATGAGTCTGATAAGCAGTAGAATGAGGGATGCTCGGTGGTTAGCCCCGGGTACCCGTCGCGGCCCTGGTCGGGTCGTGACAAAAGTGGTATCAGAGCAGTTCAGTCCTACGAAGTGTCTCCGAGCTGTGTCTAGTAGAGTCTTGTTTATGGTGTGTTGTGCGCCACGCTAATAAACAAGAGGCTACAGGGCATTTAGGAAAAATGACCATCTTTCTTCTTATGAGATCGTGCGATAGAGCTGTGTATAAGATTTTACCCATCCTAATAGTGTGTTGTGATTTCAGAATACCGCCAAAGGGAAAAGCTTCAGCCGCCCAGAAGGGCAAGACTACGACAAACAGGCGAGTAGTAAGAGATCCTCCAACAGATATAGAAGCGGGCAAATCACATAACGAGACCTTATCTAATACTTTCTCCACCCCGCCTAATGTGGAAGAACAAAGAGGAGCTCCAGCTCCAATCCCTCCACCAGATGCTTCGGGCCAACAAATGACCGAGGCCATACATCTACTGACACAATTAGTTTCCGCACAGGCACAGCGGAAAAATACGGGCCTAAGTGATCGATCAGCCAGTACCAGAGCTCGTGACTTTATGACCTTAAGTCCTCCAGATTTTTTCGGGTCAAACCCAGATGAAGACCCGCAAGGTTTCATTGATGAGATGTTGAAAACGTTGAGGATTGTCCAAGCCTCCAAAACTGAATCCATGGAGTTGGCATCTTATAGAATCCGGGATGTGGCAGTCTTATGGTATAACATCTTGGTATTGTCAAGAGGAGAGAACACGCCTCCTCCGGTCTGGCAAGAATTCGTGGATGCTTTTATTTGTCACTACTTGCCCCCCGAGGTCCGCCGAGCTAGAGCGGATAGATTTCTAAATTTGAGGCAAGGGAATATGAGTGCCCGGGAGTATAACATGCAATTTAATTCTCTGGCTAGATATGCCCCGGCTATAGTAGCCGACATGGGAGATCGGGTGCATAGATTCGTGAGTGGTTTAGGGCCACATATATTCAAAGATTGTTTGATAGCTTCACTACAATATGGGATGGATATTTCTTGGATACAAGCCCATGCCCAGAATTTAGCGGGGCGACAACAACCACAGAGAAGTGATCGCGATATCGATAGACGGCAAGTCAAGAGAGCTAGGTCTATGGGGGCAGGCAGTGAGTATAGAGGGGACCAATGCAGACATATTCTAGACATTCAAGCCAGTCGGTGACTAGCGCACCCCCTCGGTTTACGGGTAGGAGATTTGATCGCTCTTTTCATTCAGGACAAGGTCAGAGCTCGAGGGCCTCAGATTCTCAGTTCAGGGAAGATTACAGTCAGAGGAGACCCTCAGTACCGCGATGCAGCCAATGCGGTAAACTATATTCCGGACAGTGTCGTTCGGATGCTTGTTATACTTGTGGCCAGGTAGGGCACATGATGAGAGATTGCCCGTCGATGAGTAGCAGAGTTGAGGTTCAGCCCACAGGTTCAGCCGCTGGTTCTTCCTCAGTGCGCCCGGTAGGGCAGACTCCTCAGATGTCAGCAGGCCGAGGTAGAGGCAGAGGGGCAGTATCTACTTTATATGCCACTCAGCCCCGTATATATGCTTTATCCGGACGACAGGATCTTATGTCCTCCCCCGATGTGGTTACAGGTACATTATGCATATTTTCCTATGATGTATATGCCTTGATAGATCCAGGTTCTACTTTTTCCTATATTACCCCGTACGTTGCTGGTCGTATTGGGGTGAAACCTGAGCCAATCAAACCTTTCTAGGTATCTACTCCGGTTAGTGATCCCGTGATAGCTAGACAAGTGTATAAAAATTGTTTGATAGTGATGTGTGGTCGCCGAACTAAAGCTGATTTAGTCGAGCTTGAAATGTTGGAATTTGATGTGATCATGGGTATGGATTGGTTGGCCTCATGCTATGCTAATGTTGATTGCCGGATGAAGGTAGTTCGATTTCAATTTCTGGGGGAGCCCGTGCTTGAAGGGAAGGGTAATGCAGCATCTCCAAAAGGTAGGTTTATTTCCTACCTTAATGCAGGAAAGATGATAGCCAAGGGCTATATTTATCATCTAGTTCGGGTCCATGACACCGAGGCAAAACCACCAACTTTCCAATCCGTTCCAGTAGTAAATGAAATCCCGGATGTATTCCAAGATGAATTTCCACGCCTTCCTCTAGAAAGAGAAATTGACTTCGCCATTGATGTATTGCCGAACACAAAGCCTATTTCTATTCCTCCTTATCGAATGGCTCCGGCATAATTGAAAGAGCTAAAAGCGCAATTAAAAGATTTGCTCGAAAAGGGGTTTATTAGACCCAGTTCATCGCCGTGTGGAGCACCAGTCTTGTTTGTGAGAAAGAAAGATGGTTCCCTACGAATGTGCATCGATTATAGGCAGTTCAACAAGGTGACGATAAAGAACAAATATCCTCTCCCAAGAATTGACGACTTATTTAATCAGCTGCAGGGTGGCAAGTGATTTTCTAAGGTAGACTTGAGGTCGGGCTACCATCAAGTGAGGGTTAGAGAAGAAGATATTCCTAAGACAGCCTTCAGAACGAGATATGGCCATTATGAGTTTCGGGTGATGTCGTTTGGGTTGACTAATGCTCCGGCCGTGTTTATGAATTTGATGAATAATGTGTTCAGGCCACTCTTGGACTTGTTTGTGATAGTATTCATCGATGATATTCTGGTGTATTCTCGCACAGAATCAGAACATGCTGATCATTTGCGTATCGTACTTGGAATTCTTCGAACACGAGAACTATATGCAAAATTTTCAAAGTGCGAGTTTTGGCTGAATTCCGTAACATTTCTTGGCCATGTCATTTCAGATGACCGTATTCGTGTTGATACTCAGAAAATTGAAGCTGTGAAGACCTGGCCAAGGCCTACAACACCTACAGAAATTCGTCGTTTTCTGGGATTGGCAGGTTATTACAGGAGATTCGTAGAGGGCTTTTCATCTATTTCAGCCCCATTGACGAAACTAACCCAGAAGTCAGCTAAATTTCAATGGAACGATGATTGTGAACGCAGTTTCCAAGAGTTGAAGGACAGATCAACCTTAGCTCCAGTCTTAACACTTCCAGAAGGATCAGATGGCTATGTGGTGTATTGTGACGCTTCCGGTGTTGGATTAGGATGTGTGTTGATGCAGCACGGTAGAGTTATTGCTTATGCCTCAAGACAGCTGCGGAAGTATGAAAAGAACTATCCAACTCATGATCTTGAATTGGCTGCAGCTTTTCATGCGTTGAAGATATGAAGACATTACTTGTATGGCGTACATGTTGATATCTATACAGATCACAAAAGCCTCCAATACATTTTTAAGCAGAAGGAGTTAAATCTGCGGCAGAGGCGGTGGTTAGAACTGCTAAAATATTATGATGTGAATATTTTATACCACCCCGGAAAAGCAAATGTGGTAGCTGATGCGCTTAGCCGCCGATCCATGGGTAGTTTATGTGAAGTCCCTCCGGAAAAGAAAGAGGTGTTTCACGAGCTTTACCATAGACGTTAAGGTGAATATGGTATCCCTACAAGTAAGAAGGGATACTTAATAATTCTAATTAAGCTTTCATCGATGTTAAAGGCAAGGGAGAAAAGTTCGTTAAATGAAACTTCACCGCAGTTCTGCGAAGGGGCGTTCGACGGTCGTTCTTTGTAACGTCGAACGAGTTGACGCCCCGACGATTGTGTCGTAAATTTTAACTAGAGCGAAGACCCTTCGACGAACAGGTCGACTCTCCGTCGATCAGTTCGACGAACCATCCTTCTCACCGTCGAATGAAAGGAAATGCCAGATTGCTTACTGGAAATTTAACGACTTCGATGCCTAGATCGACGCTCCGTCAATCGCACCGTACATCTCGGTCGGGACTGATTTCATGAATTAATATAAGACCCCTCCCTCATTTTATTTCATTTCATCTTCCACTCTTTTCTCTCCAAGAACTCTCTAGAACCTTCTCCACCATTCATCCACAAGAAATATAAGGAAAACCTTAGTCAACTACACCAAATCCATGAAATCAAGTGTATGAGACCCATTAAGAGTTCATCTAAGCCAAGAAAACTCAAGAGAAGCGAGTTAGGGTTTCGGTGCAAGAAGAGAAGCTCCACTTGAGTATTGTTCACCCATCAGCTAAGGTGAGTTTTGTGACCCTTTTTATATGGTATGAGTGGTTGAAAGCTGTAACACTTGGATTGTGGAAAGACATAGAAATTGGGTCATGAATATGTGAATAGTGTCATTGTTGAGTAGTAGTTTGAGGTGTATGATGAGTGTTGGTATGTTATGATTGTAAACGTGTTATGTACGACATCTAGAATATGGAATAAGTATTATTTGTGAAAAAGTGCAATAATGAATTATGATCATAGTTGTAGAGGAATCAAAGAGAAATGGTGAATTGTGGGAATCGTAGGTAAATGATGATTGTTGTTGCTATATTGTGAATGCTGATATTAATGTTTGGGAGTTGATATAGAATGTGGGAAAAGTAGTATAAACAAAGGAAGTGCTTCCCAATTTTCCCTAAAAATAGTGAAATGTCCGTATAACCGAGTAACTAATGTCAATGTGATTCCTCTTGAAGGTAGAAACGTGGGCACCAAAGGAAACCAAGCGAACGATAAATTAGTCAAGCGCAAAAGGAATGTGAGGCTAGTCTTTTCCTTCTAATGGCATGAATCCTATAGTATGATTTTCTTTCTTCTCCATGAATCTCTTAAGTTCCGAAAAGATGCGAGCTGATATCCCTAATTAGCTACACAAGGTAATGAGTTAAAGTATAGAAGTTCTAGAAGTCCATGATATGATGTCATTATTGCTTACACTCACCTCATATACTATTCCCTTCAAGGTGAGGCAGGATGTTAATGAGTGCTCCATAAGGAAATCGAGGGATCACGACCTTACGTCACCTCGATGAAGCATAATTGTCCTCGAGTTTTTATGCATGCACTATGATGAGCATATTATACTGATGATATAACACCGCACCTATTTGGCCGGCAGTCACCGCTAAGGCGGGCAGCTATACACCATGGCCAAATGGCATGGGCAGACACCACTAGTGGGCGACAGGAGTTGATACCCCGGAAGCGGGAGGCCTGGACGCAGGCTAATGGTTTTCACACCGATCCGATATGGACGGGCAGCTTATATAGTTATGCATATATGATGTGATGATGATTATGAGTAAGCTAGCATGCATCACTCCTTTTTCAATGTGACAGTCAGATACAGATGTCCCTTATTGATGTTTCCCTTATTTCATTGATGTGATATTATTACTTATGCCTCTCATGCTCAGTACAATGTTCGTACTGACGTCTGTTTTCTTTGAACGCTGTGTTCATGCTCAAAGGTAGACAGGGTGTTATACCTCGAAAAATCTTCCTTTGTTGCTCAATGAATGAACTAGTGAGGAGTACGAGTATACGATATTTCCATGAGTAAGAAATGACAATTGATGGCCTTAAGTAAGATTTCAAAAACAATTGCAATAAGAGATAGGTTATGCTCCATAATGACTAATTATAGGTTCTGAAAATGTGGAAAGTTGCAGATTTGCATTTTAGCCAGTTGGACGTAAAATGAAATACGGACCGTAAAGTGGTATACGACCCGTAAACTGCCATGTCGTATTTTGACTTCTAAAACTTCAACTTTCTGTCAAATGTTCCAATGGTTAAATACGACTTGGAATACAGACCGTAAATTGAAATACGGCCCGTAAACTGCGATCGTAAATCACCATGATCCCCAGCATACTTTCTGGTTCTGTTATGCTTAAATACGACCACGAAATATGGCCCGTAAACTAGAATACGGACCGTAAACTGGGTTTATGACCACTGTGCACTTTCAACGACTGTTCATTTCAGATCAGATTTTGGGTTATTAAAAAGGGGACCGAGTTTATTATTTCATTTCATTTCACTTCTACATGACACCCCTTCTCTCTAAAACATCTCTCTACATAAATTCCACAAGAATTCAAGGATATTTGGTGATCAACAGCATAAACTAAATGAATCAAGTATAAGAAAACCCATTAAGGATCATACAAGTCAAGAAATATCATTGTAGATAAACTAGGGTTTTGCTCAAGTGGAGTATTATCAACCAAGGCTTGTTCCTACGACATCTAAGGTATGAATTATGATGTTTATGTGTTGTTTAAGGTATTTAAGATTTGAAATACTTGGATTGTAGAGAGGTGTGGCAAAATGGGTCATGAATGTGGACTAGTGCCATTTTGAGAAATAGTTTGAATTCAGTTATGAGTCTTGATGTATTGTAATGTAAATGTGTTATAAATGATGTTGAGAACATGAGATGAGCAATGTACGTGAATGGACATAGTCATGTGTTCTAGCCATGGATATGAGTAATTGAAACAAATTAAGAAATGTGGATAATGCGGATGAATAATGACTATTGCTATGGTATTGTGAATGTATTATTGACGTTTGGGAATCGATATACGTTATGGAGGAATGTCGTATAAATAAAGGAGATGCTGTCCAATCTTCTCTAGCTTTAGTCGTATATGCTAGCTATCGATTCTAATGATAATATGACTTCAATGAAGGTAGAAACGCTAGCATTGGAGGTGAACGCGCAAGTGTAAAATAGTGAACAGAAAAGGTATGTAAGGCTAACCCTTCTTTCATAAGGCATGGTTCCTTGCCAAAATATCTAACTCTTCTATGAGACTATGATGTCCTTCAAATGACTTGATCTCCCAAGCTAGTAAGCTCATGATTCTTGATACGCCACGATTGTACTAAATCCCTGGTATGACGAGTAAGACGATAAAGATAAATGTGATGAATGACGATGATAGTATAATGATGTTGGTGACGATGATGATAATGATGTAAATAGTAAAGATGCTTATGAGCTATTATGTATATGTGTCTATGTATGACTATTATGGAACCCCGAGCTTTTGAGGCCAGGTAAGATATGTAAATAAGTATGTATATGATTACGTAACACGCGCACACCTCTGCAGATAGTACGGATAACCCTGACGCCTTGGTAGGGCCAGGTAGATGTAACCTTGAAGCCTTGGTAGGGCCAGGTATGAGTAACCTTGAGCCTTGGTTGGCCAAGTATGTATGAAACACCGATCCTGCATGGTCGGGTATGCTATGTAAATGTTATGTATATGATATGATTATGTATATGATATGAATACGAATTTGATACGATATGAATGTGGATAAGGGTATGTATACGAATACGAGTGCAAATATGGAACAAATAGGATTTGGATGTAAGTACACAAATACGCATTAGAAATGGGGAAGCCCTATTAAAGGCAATTAAGTGCCTATGACGATGATATCACTATCTCCCATCTTGTGCTATTTCTGATGTTGCTTATTATGCTTCTATGTTGATATTGATCATGCTTTACATACTCAGTACATTCTTCGTACTAACGTCCTTTTGTTTGTGGACGCAGCGTCATGCCCGCAGGTGCACAGGGAGACAGGCTTGATCCATAGCGGTATTCTTAGAGACTACATAGCAGAGCTCTATTTCATTCGGAGCCATAGCTTTTGGATACTTATTCTTTTGTGTATATAATTATGGGCATAGCGGGGTCCTGTCCCGCTTATGTGATATGTTATACTCTCCTTAGAGGCTCGTAGACATGTGTATATGGTTAGATATGTCTGGGCTTGTCGGCCTATATTTTGTATATCGTTTTAATAGCCTCGTCGGCTCATGTACATTGATGTGGCATAGATGCCAATGATGATATAAAAGCATTGTTGTCAAATAGGACTAGTATGATGAATGAATAAAAATGTATGTTTAATTGTACGGCTCACCTAGACGTAAGTGAAGTGTAAGCCAAGGGGTGCCCGGGTGGGCTAGCACCGGGCGCTCGTCGCGGCCCTCTAGACGGGTCGTGACAAAAGTGGTATCAGAGCAGTTCAGTCCTAGGGTGTGTCTATGAGCCGTGTCTAGTAGAGTCTTGGTTATGGGTGTGTTGCGCGCCACACTTATAAACAAGAAGCTGCGGACATTTTAGGAATAAATGACCTTCTTTCTTCATAAGAAGCGATAGAGATATGATATAAGAAATTCTTGTCCCTTAATCGTGTGTTGTGTATTTTAGAAATGTCTGTAAAGAGAAAGGCTACAGCATCTCAAAAGGGTAAGACGGTGGCAAAAAAACGGGCTGAAAAAGCACCGCCACTGGTTTTATAGGAAAGTAAGTCCCAGAGTGTGGCTCAATCCCAGTCCTCCCATTCAATACCTATATTAGAGGAGCGTGAGGGAGCCTCTGCCCCAGCTCCAGCACCTCCAGCTCCTCCACCGGATGCTTTAGGACAAAATGTGAAAGAGGCCATACATTTGCTTACCTAGTTGGTTGCTGCCCAGACTCAGCGGCAAAGTATAGGGCAAGGTGGCAGGGCTGTTAGTGCAAGAGCCCGTGACTTCATTACTTTGAACCCTCCGAAATTCTTTAGGTCAAAGGCGGAAGAGGACCCTCAGGACTTCATTGATGGTATGTTGAGGACGCTTCGATTGATACATGCTTCGGACACCGAGTCGGTGGAGTTAGCGTCGTATAGATTGAGAGATGTCTCGATCCAATGGTATACGGTTTGGATGGCTTCATGGGGAGCCAATGCACCTCCCCCGGTATGGCAAGAGTTTGTTGATGCTTTCCTCCGACACTATATGCCTCCAGAAGTTCGGCAAGCTAGGGCCGATAAGTTCTTGAATTTTAGGCAAGGTAGCATGAGTGTTGTAGAGTATAGCCTCCGCTTCAATTATTTGGCTAGGTATGCTTCGGCCATGGTAGAGGATATGGGTGACCGAGTGCACCGATTTGTAAAAGGCCTAGGGCCACATTTGATGGATAGATATTTGACTGCGTCCTTTCAGGACAATATGGATATTGCACGCATTCAGGCTCATGCTCAGAACTTAGAAGAAAGTTTACAACAGCAGAGAAGTGAACGCAAGCAGGATAGGGGTCATAGCAAGATGGCCAGATCTTCAGGTCCGAAGAGTGAGTTCAGAGGTGGGTACAGACAGCAGATTTCCAGGCACTCAGGCTATTCTATGACGAGTGTACCTCAACGGTTTTCAGGCCAGAGATTCGATAGACCTCCTCGTTCCGGGGCCTAGTCAAAGTTATTCGGGGTCTCAGTTTAGAGATGATGCGGGTCAGGAGAGACCACCGGTACCATGATATTCCCAGTGTGGGAAGTTGCATTGGGGTAGATGCTGAACGGGCTCAGATGTTTTCTATTCATGTGGTAGACCAGGCCATATTATGCGTGATTGCCCCTCAGTTCATGGTAGAGGTAGGACCCAACCTTCAGGGTCGGTAGCCGGATCTTCAGCATCTGTACGCCCTATGGGGCCAGGTTCACTTGCGCCGATCGGCCATGGTAGAGGCAGAGGGAGAGTTCCCAGTTCTAGCGATCCTCAGCATCGTGTTTATGCTTTGGCTGGACACCAAGATCTTGAGTCTTCTCCTGACGTGGTCACAAGTATATTATCGGTATTTTCTCATGATGTATATGCTTTGATTTATCCGGGCTCCCCATTGTCATATGTTACTCCGTATGTTGCTGGTCGATTTTGGAGTCGAGCCGGAATCGATTAAACCTTTGGAGGTGTCTACCCCAGTTAGTGAATCGGTAATAGCTAGCCGAGTATATATAAATTGTGTAATTGTGATTTGTGATCGTCATACCATGATTGATTTACATGAGCTAGAAATAGTGGATTTTGATGTTATTATGGGCATGGATTGGTTGGCTTCGTGTTATGCCAATGTTGATAGTAGAATTAAAATGGTTCGTTTCCAGTTTACGGGAGAACCAGTCCTAGAATGGAAAGGGAATACGGCGTCACCAAAAGGTAGGTTTATTTCCTATCTAAAGGCAAGGAAAATGATCACAAAAGGGTGTATCTATCATCTAGTTCGGGTTCAAGATGTAGAAGTTGAATTGCCGACTCTTCATTCAGTTCCCGTAGTAAATGAATTTCCGAATGTGTTCCCGGAAGAGCTTCCAGGCCTCCTTCCTGAGCGGGAGATTGATTTTGCCATTGATGTGTTGCCAGGCACTAAGCCTATATCCATTCCTCCTTATAGAATGGCTCCCGCAGAATTGAAAGAGTTGAAGGAGAAATTGAAAGACTTGCTTGAAAAAGGCTTTATTAGGCCTAGTTCTTCCCCGTGGGGAGCACCCGTATTGTTTGTCCGAAAGATGGCTCCTTGAGAATGTGCATTGATTACCGACAATTGAATAAGGTGACAATTAAGAGCAAGTATCCTCTTCCGAGGATTGATGACTTATTTGATCAATTGCAAGGTGCCAAATGGTTTTCAAAGATTGATTTGAGGTCCGGGTATCATCAAGTGAGAGTTAGGGAGAAAGATATCCCTAAGACAACCTTTAGACCAAGATAAGGTTATTTTGAGTTCCGAGTGATGTCATTTGGGCTAACTAATGCGCCGGCGGCATTTATGGATCTGATGAATAATGTGTTCAGGACTTTTCTAGATTTATTTGTGATCGTATTTATTGACGACATCTTGGTATATTCTAGATCTGAGGCAGAACATGTGGATCATTTGCGTACTGTCCTCGGAGTTCTTCGAACTCGAAAGATATTTGCAAAGTTTTCCAAATGTGAGTTTTGGTTGAACTCAGTGACATTTCTGGGGCAGATTGTGGCAGCCGACGGTATTCGAGTGGACAGTCAAAAGATTGAGGCCGTGAAAACTTGGCCAAGGCCCACAACTCCTACGGAGGTTCATAGTTTTCTGGGCTTAGCAGGTTATTACAGGAGATTCGTTGAAGGTTTTTCTTCTATTTCTGCACCACTCACAAAGTTTACCCAGAAATCAGCAATGTTTCAATGGACAGATGCTTGTGAGTATAGCTTCCAAGAGTTAAAAAGTAGATTGACTTCCTCCCCAGTCTTGACACTTCCAGAGGGATTTGAAGGATATGTTGTTTATTGCGATGCTTCATGTCACACCCTCATCTTGATACGGCATGATGGGCACCCGACTCTCTTTAGAGTCGAGCGAACCCTTAAACATTCACTTTACCAAAACCTGTCATTTCAAAAACTTTTAAAAACATGAAACTTTTCCAAATAAAGGTCATTATATTTATACAGATTATGAAAAACTTTCAATCAATTATGTACTTTTTACCAACTGAAATCATCTGAAAATACATACTCTTTTAACATATATACATGATTCGCACTTATCGACGCCCTATCCACAGGACACTGTCTGCAAAGTCTCTAACATATACAAAATACCATGACATAAGTACTCTGACCCGGCAACACTCCGAACTGAGATGGAGCTCTCCAATCCCGCGGAAACACCTTCTAGCAAAGTCTTCTACTCATTTGGGTGTACCTGCGTGGCATGGAACGCAGCACCCGAAGAAAGGGGGTCAGTATGAAATATGTACTGAATATGTAAAGCGGTAACAAATCGTAACCATAGCTTAATTTAGGAGAGAAGAAATCACAATCAAACTCAATACCTGCAGCCTTCGCTGGAAGAAGTATAAATGTATACACGAGGTCTCAACAATCCTTAAGTAAATAATGCAAGCGAACACACATTCTTTAAGCAAATGATGCAATCTAACACACGTGTCGCTTCCAACATGCTAACCAAATAGTCCCTTCGGACGGCCGCTTCCAGCATAGCAATGATGGCCCCTTCGGGCATGCCGCTTCCGGCATAATAATGATAATGGCCCCTTCGGGCAGCCGCTTCCGGCTTAATAATGATAATGGCCCCTTCGGGCAGCCGCTTCCGGCTTAATAATAATGATGGTCCCTTCGGGCATGCTGCTTCCGGCATAATAATGATAATGATGTCCCCTTCGGGCATGCCACTTCTGGCATAATAATGATAATGATGATGTCGTGCATGTATGTAAATATGCAAATGCTTGAAAATCTTTGAAAACCATCGAAAGACTCCCTTCGGAGCAGCTTTAGTTTCAAATGGGAACTTCTTCCCTTTCTCTTAGTCACGTCATGAAATCATCCAATAGCTTAGGCTCGAAAATCTCGCACCCCCTTCGGAGTGGTTTTGAAAGTCTAAATAGTAAAATCTCGCACCCCCTTCGGAGTGGTTTTGAAAATCTAACTTTATGTTTCCTTTAGTATAAAACTGATTTTTTTCTCAAAATTATTAGTAAAACCATATGGACAACTCAATTGGCATAGCATAAACTGAGGCCATATGTTATATAGCACGCTCAGACATAAGTTGAGGCCATAGCACACTCAGGGATCAGCTGAGGCCATAGCACACCCGGACTTAAGCCGAGGCCATATGTGATATAGTACGCTCAGTCACGTCATGAAATCATTTAGAAAAAATAAACTATTATGGACGTCATGTATGAAATCAAACCCTTTTCATTTGTCTCCTTCGAGACTCACAAATTTAAATGTAAAATGCATAGATAAGAGAAAGGCCTTATGAATGTCCCCTTCGGGATTTAGACGGCATTATGAAGTCGCACAACTTGAGGATGCCCCTTCGGGCTTAAGAGGTCAAAGAACTCAGGATATCCTACATCTAGGAATGGATTCATTATGGATATCGTTACGCTACGTTTCCAAAACAATCCGAGTTAGCATATGAAAGTTAGAAACGTTATTCATTATAGAAACCTCTATGAACATTTCCAAAACAATCCGAGACCATCCACGAAAGTTAGGGACATTACTACTTACAGAACTCTTTAAAAGAAAACAAGAACTCTTTATGCTTTGCTCGTTATTCAATCATATGATAATCTCGACTATACTAAGCATACTCACATCAAGAAGTGAATAAGAATCATTAACAAGCTCGGAATCAAGAAATGAGTTACCCCAAGATAAGTATCACAGCTTACTTAGCTCTAGGACATGCCAAAAGAAAGAAAAGGTAAGCTTTACATACCTGTTCCACGTCCTATTAGTTACGCTTATTTGTCCAAGCTCGCTATCGCTAGTCTACATTTAGGAAGATTACACAATCATTAAACACATCATCACACACCTGTCTTAGTCTTTCAAATAGATTCATTTATAATCTGCCAAAATTTCGGCAGCATTTCCCCTCTAAATACACCATCCCCGAGAATCTAACTCGGCAAATTTATTAACAATAAATCCGAGAATTCAACTCGGCCAAATTATCAACAACAATACCAACAATCATATCTCCAACTTCAACAATTATTTCAAATGCATGCTAACACTAGCAATCCTTTCTACACAATTCGACGACACTTCATTTATATTCAATTCAACCATATATAGTCAAGCTAACACCAATGATTTCACATTCCAGTATTAATACGAAATCATTCTAACATGATTCAAGAACACTTCAAACAATTCAACCAACATGCCACTTCACCCGAAACCTTCCAAATTTAACAAGAACAATAACAACATATTTTCTTTCCTTCCAAATTCATAAACTACACCAACAATCTACATATTAACAATATCATTCATACAAACATAAGAAACCATACTAATGTCACATTAGTTTCTACAACAACCCACAACCAATTACAACTTCATTTCAAGCCGTCAAACCTTCATTTTCATCATGGAATCCACAACAACAACAATCAATATACTAAATAAAATCAATTCATCACTCCTTACCAACACACCTCTATGCGGCCACCCACATAACATCCATATTTCATGAATTTCATCCACTTTTACGTACTACAACATACATAATCATCCATAACATATAAGAAGAGGATTAATCCTTACCTTTTCCACTTAACTTCTCACTTGGCTTTCGTTGTGAACTTGCAACAAAGAGGGGTCTACTTGCTCCAACAATTATACCATGTTAAAGAGGACCTTCAAATTAGTAGGAATACTAGAAGAAAATAACTTTTGATCAAGATTTTCAAGGGCTCAATATTTACTTGGCTTGGCCGAATGGCCCCTTGAGTCTTCTTCAAGTTTCTTGAAAATTCCAAGTGAGAAGAATGAAAAAAGTGACCATTAAGTCATCTTTTGGTCTTATTTATTTTAATTACATGTGGGCCTTGGCCCACTCCAACATGGCCGACCACTTTGGCCCATTTACTTAAGCCCACTTTTTTTGTTTTGGAATTCATGAAAAATTATTTCTCCAATTTCCAAATTTGCCCTTAGCTTTCTTTCTTATTTTCTATGGGCCATCTTGCGAATTTCCCTTTTTGCCCCTAGCCTTTCTTAATATTTACACTTCAAAACTTTCATGAACAACTTGTGTACTAAACAAGGTGAAAAATATAGCCTTGCCCTTAACTTCCCGCAATCATCTTGAATTATCCGAATATGCAAAATACGGGATATAACACTTCAGGCATTGGGCTAGGCTGTGTATTGATGCAACATGGCAAAGTGATTGTGTATGCTTCAAGGCAATTGCGGAAACATGAGCAGAATTATCCAACCCATGATTTAGAACTGGCCGCAGTGGTTCATGCGTTAAAGATATGGAGACATTATTTATATGGTGTCCATGCGGATATTTATACAGATCATAAGAGTCTACAATATATCTTCAAGCAGAAAGAGCAGAATTTACGGCAACAACGATGGTTGGAATGGCTGAAAGATTATGATATTGATATCTTGTATCACCCCGGAAAGGCAAATGTTGTAGCTGATGCTCTTAGCCTTAGATCTATGGGAAGTTTGTGTGATGTACGACCCGAGAGGAGAGAAATGACTCATGAGATCCAACAGTTAGCTAGCCTAGGAGTTCGAGTAGCGGACTCAGGTAGTAAGGGAACTACTATCCAGAATTCGGCAGTTTCGTCGCTAGTAGCAGAAGTGAAAGAGCGACAATACGAAGATTCCATTGTAAGGCAGTACAGAGATACACTCCCCCAGAAAGAGGAGTCATCATTTGAGCTTTCAGGAGATGGAGTTCTCCAATGTCGAGGCAGATTGTGTGTTCCAGATGTGGCAGGTCTACGCCACCAGATATTGATAGAAGCTCATTGTTCCCGTTATTCTGTTCACCCCGGAGCGACGAAAATGTAATATGATCTTAAGTCTGTATATTGGTGGAATGGAATGAAGAAAGACAGCAGAATTCGTTGCTCAATGTCCTAATGGTCAACAAGTGAAAATCGAGCACCAAAATCCGGGTGGATTGTTGCAAGCCATAGAAATCCCAACTTGGAAGTGGAAAGTTATTAACATGGAATTCATTACAGGCTTACCCCATTCTCGATGTAAGTATGATTCCATATGGGTGATCATGGATAGACTCACCAAGTCAGCTCATTTCTTGCCAGTCAGAACGACGTATGTGGCAGAAGATTATGCAAAGCTCTATCTTAAAGAGATAGTAAGACTCCATGGTATTCCAGCATCTATTATCTCAGACAGAGGAACTCAGTTTACAGCACATTTTTGGAAGTCTTTCCAAGAGGGTTTAGGGACCCAAGTGAGCTTTAGCACGACATTTCACCCGCAGACCGATGGGCAAGCTGAGCGCACCATTCAGACTCTTGAAGCTTTGTTACGGGCATGTATGATAGATTTTGGAGGTAATTGGGATGATCATTTGCCACTCATTGAATTTTCTTACAATAACAGTTATCATTCTAGCATTCAGATGGCACCGTACGAAGTTTTGTATGGGAGAAAGTGTAGATCCCCAATTGGGTGGTTCAAACAGGAGAGGCTAGATTGATAGGGCCTAGACTTGGTCCAGCAAGCCATAGAGGAATTCAAGCTCATACAGGATCGGTTGTTAGCAGCCCAAAGTCGTCAAAAGTCCTATGTGGATAATCGTCGAAGAGACTTAGAGTTCCAAGTGAAAGATTGGGTATTCTTGAAAGTGTCACCGATGAAGGGTGTAATGAGATTTGGAAAAAAGGGGAAGCTTAGTCCCCGATACATTGGACCTTATGAGATTGTGCGAAAGATAGGCAAAGTGGCCTATGAGCTAGCCCTACCTCCGTATTTGGAATCAGTCCATCCAGTTTTCCATGTCTCGATGCTTCGAAAATGTGTTGGAGATCCTACTACGATCGTGCCAATAAGTGATGTGCAAGTGACAGAAAAGTTGACTTATGAAGAAGTGCCCATTGCCATACTAGATAGGCAAGTATGGAGGCTTAGAAACAAAGAGGTGGCCTCAGTTAAGGTTCTATGGAGAAGCAGTAAACAAGAAGAAATGACATGGGAAGCGAAAGAGAGTATGCGATCCATTTCACGAGAGTATGCTGAGCCTTTGGGATGAACCCCACCTCTGCCATATCACGTGGGAAAATCTCGCATAGCAAGCATCAGTGTCCTGATGACATGGCCCTGAGTGTAATTTGCGGCACCGACTACATCGTGGAACTGGAGGTCTCCCCTGATTGTAATCACCCTCAAACTGGGAACCTGAAGCCCTCGAACTCTGACCCTATCCCGAGCGAAAGGAGCGGTCTAATCTTCTATCTGGGAGGTGCGGTAGTCACTGACTGGCTTGAATGTCAGGAATAAGTCTGCCTCGATCCCCCTCTATAATCACTGCCTGTGCCCATATATCTAGCCCTTTTGCCATGTCTTCTATCACTATCGCGATCACCCCGTTGTTGTTGTTGTCGCCCCTCTAAATTCTGAGCATGGGCCTGTATTCGGGAAATATCCATCCCGTCTTGCAAGGAAGCGGTCAGACAATCTCTGAATAGATGTGGCCCTAGGCCACTCACAAACCTATGTACCCGGTCTCCCATGTCGGCCACAATAGTCGGAGCATATCTAGCCAAAGAGTTTAATTGCATGCTATACTCCCGGGCACTCATGTTTCCTTGCCTCAAATTCAGAAATCTATCCGCTCTAGCTCGGCGGACCTCGGGTGGCAAATAGTGACGAATAAAAGCATCTACAAACTCTTGCCAAACCGGAGGAGGCGCATTCTCTCCTCTTGATAATACCCAATTGTTGTACCATAACACCGCCACATCGCGGAGTCTATAAGTCGCCAACTCCACGGATTCGGTCTCGGAAGCATGGACAATCTTCAATGTCCACAACATTTCATCAATGAAACTTTGTGGGTCTTCCTCCGGCTTTGACCCGAAGAACTCCGGAGGATTTGGGCTCATCCAATCACAGGCCTTGGTACTTGCTGCCCGGTCACTTGAACCCACATTCAGTCGTTGTGCCTGTGCGGCAACCAATTGTGTTAACAACTGGATGGCCTTGGTCATTTGTTGACCCGAAGCAGCCGGCGGAGGAATTGGAGCTGGGGCTCCTCCTTGTTCTTCCACATTAGGCGGGGTAGAAGAAGTATTAGACAAGGCCTCATTGTGTGATTTACCCTCTTCAATATTCATTGGGGGCTCTCTTTCTACCCGCCTCTTTGTCGTAGTCTTGCCCTTCTGGGCGGCTGTAGCTTTTCCCTTTGGCGGCATTCTGAAATCATAACACACTATTAGGGAGGATAAAATCTTATACACGGCTCTATCGCACGATCTCATAGAAGAAAGATGGTCATTTTTCCTAAATGCCCTGTAGCCTCTTGTTTATTGATGTGGCGCGCTACACACCATAAACAAGACTCTACTAGACACGGCTCGTAGACAATTCCTAGGACCGAACTGCTCGGATACCACTTTTGTCAAGACCCGGCTAGGGGCCGCGACGGGTATCCGGGGCTAACCGCTGAGCACCGCTCGTACTAGTACTCCTGAGGTTTATTTAACAATCATTTATCGAATTCAGGCTCGATTTATAAGAAAACTCATTTTCCTTTAGGAACATAATATTTTTATACACATGAGCCCTTAGGCTAGCAAAATAATATATATGTATATATTTACACAATGGCCACGCCATGAGACCACATGACCCACATTGAGGATATACGAGCCTCTATGAGATGACATTTACAATTGTACACAAAAGAATCATCATAGGCACCTCCAGGACAATGGAGTGCTTTCAGTCAGCTAACAGCCTCTAAGAATCTGGAGCAAGATCTCCTCCCTGTCTACCCGTGGGCATGATCACAGCGTCAAAAGAAAACGGACGTCAGTACGAATGTTGTACTGAGTATGTAAGGCAGGAATGAAATAAACAAACATAATAGGAAGATCATGAGTCGAGAGGCAAAGGTATAACCTGCACAAGTGTCATAAGCAATCGCATTACTTACATATATCACATTTTATATAATCATGGTATACATGTCATCACATCATATGAATCATCTCATCATAGTCCTCGGCGTTAACCCGCGTCCGGGTAACCATCATATGTCGCCCACTAGTGGTGATCATGTCCGGCCCTCTAGGCTCGGTGTAACATCGCAGCCCACCTTAGCGGTGACATACCCGGCCATCTAGGCATGGTGAAATCATATGCAGCCCGCCTTAGCGGTGACATGCCCGGCCATCGTGGCGCGGTGGAATTATATCATCACGAAATCAAACATAACACATCACTCTTACACATATCATACCATGGCATCATGTTATCCTTTCTTGGTATTCCATGCATCCCATAGTCGTATTACAAGTTAGCATTATTTATCATGTTATTGTCATAGCATACATTAGCGTTAGGAGCATACCCCACTATGTCGGGGTGACGTAAGGTCATGAACCCCCGATTGTGTAATGGACATTTCATGGGTATCATGCCTCGCCTTGAAGGAAATAAGGCATGAGTCGAGTGGTAATAATAATAACATCATTAGAATTGTAGGAACATCGTGCCACAATTTCTTGAATCTCTATACTCTAGCTCATTGTCATTGTTATCATGCTTATAGGTGATTTGATATATGGAAGGACTCGTAAGCTTCATCTTATAGAAGGATTATGGAAAACTTGAAGGATTCATTCCTTTTGAAAGAAGAGTTAAGCCTCACATACGTTTCTAGTTTAAGCAATCTAGCGTTCGCTTATTCTCCTTCAATGTCACGTCTCTACCTTCAAAAGAGGATTCGTACTAACGTTAGTTAATCAACTATAAGAATACACTACTATTTCTAGAGACAATTGGGCAGCACTTCCTTTGTTTATACTACTTTTCCCATATTCCATATCAACTCCCAACACCCACAACAACTACTACAATATAGCAATCAACAATAATCATTCATATACAATGACCATGATCCACCATTTCTCTTCATTTTTACCACCTTTATGGTTTTGGGTTCGCTATCATATTTTCTCATGTATCACACTTATCTCATGGTCTACATGTCGTTTATAACGCATTCATACTCACAACACACTATCATTCATGATTAAATTCAACTACCATTCACTCATGGCACTATTCACTCATTTATGACCCCTTTGCTATGCTTTTCTATAATTCGGGTATCTTAACCTTCCAATACCTTAAACAACATGAAATGGTCATGAAGATTACCTTGGATGATAGTGGAACAAGCCTTGAGTGTATTCTCTCCTCTAGCACCAAAATCTTACTTCACCTCTTTGGTTTTCTTTGAGGAAGATGACTTGAGCTAGGTATCACACTCTTGTTTTCATGAATTTGGCGTTGTTGATCTTAAGTTTCCCTTGATTCCCTTGAATTCTTGTGGATGAAGTGTTTTGGAGTATTCTAGAGAATTCTTGAATTGTGAAGATGAGAAATGAAATGAAATAAGCTTAGGGTCCCTTATACTTAACTTAAAAATCTGATTTTTGTGAATAGTAGTCGGGATGCATAGTGGCCGTAAATCCAGTTTACGGGCCGTATCCTAGTTTCCGGTCCGTCCTCCACGAACGTATTTAAGCATATCAGAAACAGAAAGGTTTGCGTAGGCCATGGTGGTTTACGGTCGCAGTTTACGGGCCGTATTTCAATTTACGGTCCGTATTCTAAGTCGTATTTAACCATTTCAACATTTGACAGAAAGTTGAAGTTTTGATAGTTGGAGGACGATGGCACTTTACGGTCCGTAAATCACTTTACGGGCCGTATTGTGTTTTACGACCACTGGGTCGCAATGCAAATCTGCAACCTTCGCGTTTTCAAAACTCATTGGTAGTCATTCCCTTCTTAGTAAAACAACGTACACTCATACTCTTCATTGGTCTATTCATTGTATGCTCACGGAAAATTTTCCGAGGTGTCACAAATTATAGGTTCTGAAAATGTGGAAAGTTGCAGATTTGCATTTTGGCCATTTGGACGTAAAATGAAATACGGGCCCGTAAACTGCCATGTCGTATTTTGACTTCCAAAACTTCAACTTTCTGTCAAATCTTCAAATGGTTAAATACGACTTGCAATACGGACCGTAAATTGAAATACGGCCAGTAAACTGCGATCGTAAATCACCATGATCCCCAGCATACTTTCTGGTTCTGTTATGCTTAAATACGACCACGAAATACGGCCCGTAAACTAGAAAACAGACCGTAAACTGGGTTTACGACGACTGTGCACTTTCGATGATTGTTCATTTCAAATCATATTTTGGGTTATTAAAAAGGGGACCAAGTTTATTATTTCATTTCATTTCACTTCTACATGACACCCCTTCTTTCTAAAACATCTCTCTACATAAATTCCACAAGAGTTCAAGGATATTTTGGTGATCAACAACATAAACTAAGTGAATCAAGTATAAGAAAAAC